>NW_026947484.1:107577981-108777981 GCF_034190915.1 Cavia porcellus | reverse complement strand
TCTGGTCCCTAATGCCACCCCTGCTGCAGAAAAGGCAAGATCAGCAATTACTACCATGAAGTGTTCTGGGTTCTTGCAGCATCAACTTCTTAAGCCCATGCTCAACTCCACTCTGGGCAGCTGAGGAAAAACATACCAGAGGCCCCAAGGAAGCATGAAGGAGTACAGAATAAGCCAGGAAGCCGTAAGTGGGACAGGGATGGACCAGGAAACTGTCTTTAAAATCAAGAGACGACACCAAGTCTTCAGATTCTCTCTCTGTAGATCTCAGCCTTGTGCCCATGAGAAACACCCATTTCTCCTCCCTGTGTCCTCTTGGAAGATAAAGACACTACACTCCTTGCTCCTCAGACTCGACAGCAACCCATGAGCCAGAAACTGCACTCAATACAAAAAAGGGGGAAAAACCCAAGCAGGTTGTAAACTTTTCGAGTCCTTCATGAGGAGAGGTATTTTTCCTGTAATTTTTTTTTTTCCTTTTTAAAGTTTGTTTCAAAATAAAGAATGAGAGAGAGGGGTCATGAATTCTAGTGAAAGGTGTGTAAAAACACAAGCTAAAAAAGGTACTGCCATCAATATGAAATTTAAAAAGAAATATATATATGTATATACGTGCAGCTAATTTGTGTATATATAATTTTTTACATACATACATATATATGTCTGAACAGTGCAAATGGATGAAGTTCATAGTTCCAGTTTTGAAAATATACAAGGAGTGTCTGTTGGTACGAGGCCCAGGAAAATGGATAAAGATACCTTTGGTGAGTTGGTTGGGCTTATTTCTTTTCCTATCTTATCTCAGTGGACTTCTGGTACTGACCAATCTGTTCTCTACCAGCTCAATTCCAGAGGGAGTTATTAATAATATTTAATTTAGGGCATCTGAATGTAATGACTTTTTTCTTTTCTGTTAATGGTTACTCTGTCTGACAAGGGAGATGAAAGGGATAAGAGGATGATGGTGAAAAAGGAAGGGAATAAGGAAAGGCTAGGTGGCCACATCTCTCTGCTGTGACCTCGCCATCTGGAAAATGTTCTGAAAGGGAAAAAAAAAAAAGTTATTGGGAAGCCGTCTCTCCTCTGATCTGGAGACAATCCTCAAATAAAAGCTAAAATGATATGACTGGATGACTCTATCTGGCCTCTTCCCTTGACAAGACTTCCCACCACGAATCATAGCCTTTCAGAACTGGAAGGATGTCGAATATTAATCACCCAGCTAAGTCTTCCTGTTTTACAGGAAAGAAAAGTCAGACTTAAGGAGACTGATTTAGCCAAACTATAGAGTACACGGAGACTTGGATGTGATTCCTAGAGTCCAATTTTTTTATCATACTAAAAAATATAAATTTTCATGTTTCTAACTTCACTTCTTTATCCACTAATTTTCTTTGACAACCAACAGCTAATTATTTATAATCGTTAAATTCTGTTCTAGCACCTGTCATAACAAAAACTTTCCCCTGCATACACATTCTTGGTTAGTCTAGAACAGTGATGGCAAACCTTGTAGAGCTTTCAATGATACAAACAGCCCATGTGTGTCATAGGTTTGCCACCACTAGTCTAGAAGGACTCTGTCATCATCCATCCAGCCAGATGGCTAAAACTGAGGGAGGACAGAGACCCAAACAAACAAAACAAAACAACCCAACAATAGTCAGAAGAGGGTCCATGAAATCATGAGGATAGAAGAGCCTGTAGCCAAAGTCCACCCTCTAGACAAGGGAGGAAGCTAGGCTTTTTTGCACAGCCCATTCACCATCCAGAAGCCAGCCCCGCAGGAAGAACGTCCTGGCTCACATGAGATAACCAGTTTCTAACTAATATTCCTAGAAAGACAGAAATGGCGGTGAGGGTCCTAGGTTATTTGGCAATGGGCCTATAAATTACAAGATGAAGATGTTAATTTAAGAAGTCTTTAGAAATACCTCTTTTCTCCACTTGAGCTCGCAGAACACCCTCTCGAAGCACTCATGCATGTAATTAAACTGGGGAGAAAAAAGTAGCAATACTCACTCACTCCTCAAGACCAGGCACCATGGGGCTAAACCTTTGAACTCCTGCCAGACTAGAAAAAAGCTCTAAGTACTACAAAACTCAAATCTGGCCATCTGTTGCTCTCTAGCTCCTTCTAGTGGTAATTATGAGTTAAGCGGCATGTGAAATTGCCAATCTTAGGATGAACTTGGGGTGTACGGATTCAAATAGGTTCTGACTGATTTCAAGCAAGTGACATCTCTCTGTTTCTATGTATTTAGCTTTAAAAAAAAAAAAAACTGATGCCCAACCTACTTTCCCCACATATCCCTCCCCATGTCCTACTCACATAAGGTGTGAAGATTTTAACCCATCTGGGCTTCTTCTCTCCTCGTGCATATTCAAAACAGAAGGCCATTCCTTCTTCGTCTGTGTCCCACCGCTGCATCTCATTCCATTCAAATGCTATGACCTGGTTCTAGACAACCAAGAATAAGTCTAGAGTTTGAGTTGGAGAGTTCTGGGGAGCTTAGGGGAGGGAGTTCTGAGCCAGATAGCAGAAGATAAAAGAAAGGAAACCTCTGCAACATTTCTGGGAAAGGACTATAACAAAGGAACAACAATCAGGGGAAGCAGCCAGTGAACTTGAGCATCAGATCAGTTTGGACCCACTCACTGCTTTTTACTCCAATGAAAATACAGTTTTGATTTCATTACCCCTCAAAGAGAAACTGAAACACAGCAAATGAGTATGGAAGTATCCATTTGCAGTACTCCTACTCAGCCCACACTGAACTCTCACCTCCAGCTGTCCTTCCTCAGTGCAAGCATGCAGTTTAAAGTGCGTGATGCTGATGGCTGTGATAACGTGCCCCTTCCTCCTGGAATCACAGGCACAGTGGGGGAAGATGATTTCATTGTAGCCCTCACAAGTTCTTAGCATGTTGAGGTACTAGGGGAAAAGGAAGGGGAAACAGTATTACCAGGAAGTAAAGCAACTGAAGAGCTGCTGACAGATACCAGTGTACCGTATTCTCACCCTATCACCTCCCAACCTGGCCTCCAGTCTCACAATTAGCCCCAAGTTGGCACAGGACTCTGTGACTTATAGCTGCTCCCAGCATCAGCCTTCACATTTGCAATCCACAAATATCTACTTACATAAGATACATAAATGAACCAGAGAAGAGACAATGTAATCCAGACCTGCAGGGCTAGCAGGACTTCAAAACAGCATTTAGTCTGGTCCTCTATTTTCACTGCACTTCAGAGATAAGAATCTAATCTTAATTAACTTTTTTTTTTATCAGTACCAGAGATTGAACTCACGACTGCGCACTTGCAAGGCAGGCGCTTATGCCGCTAAGCTAAATCCCCAGCCCTATGAGAACCTAATCTATCCTTACAGTTAACAAAGGAAGATAATGCTTTTGGTTTGGCTATTCTCCAACCGAAAGTTACAATGATATCAGTGATGAAGACTAAGTTACTCATTTCACACCTATAAAATATTAAAACTGAAAGAAATTTATAAACTAGCCATTTTACAAGAATAAAGTAAAAATAATAACCAAGAATAAAGTAAAATAATCTTGAGGTCACAGGTAAGAATAATGGGCACAACCAAGGTGTAACCAGGGTTTAATTTCTAGACCCCTCCTCCATCATCAGCCCTGAAAATCAGCCCTAGTGATCCCTAGATCTGTTTGTATGGCTCCTTAAAAAGCAGAGAACCAAAACCAAATGGCATATATGAATGGCCACAGGTATAAGGCTGTAAGACTAACCTAGATGCAGCACTCAATTACTGATGCTAACTCTACCCTTTGTTCTTTTTCCTCTGCAGGTAAAGTAGGCCTTTCTTTATCCAACTCACTGTTCTGTTGAGAGCTGAGAGTTAAAAGTGTAAAAGATGAGTAGAAGAGAAACAGGAAAAGAAAAATCCGAGGAAAGAACCATGGTGTCTGTCCCGGTTTCCTCTGAGTGATCACAATGCGTATGGAACAAGCAAGCAGTCCTGAGCGCCACACCAGTGGATGCCACACAGGAAGGGCAGGGACACTGAAGTGTGTGCGGAGTACTTGAGAGAAGGCAAAAGCTCAGCATTGGAGCTGACTTCAACGAGACAGCAGTGAGCTTAGAACACACGTTCTGCTTTACCAAACGAGAAAAGAAAGGACACAGGCCACATAGGGCCCCTACTGGTGAGTGGCACTCAAGACCACAGCTACTGTCACCAGAAACAGAAGAATTCAGGACTTGGGCCGGGAGGGGATCACGCACATGTTCCCTTTCTTGCTTTACATTTCTGTTTTGGTAAAACAATAGCAATTTTAAGGGGAAAAATTATAAGAGGGTAGCAAGAGTACAGAGACAGGATGAAATGAGAAGTGCCACAATACTTTACTCATATCATTTTTCCCCTCTCATTTCTCTTTCATTGTATTCTTTTTATTCTTTCTGTATCAGTGATAAACATGAATACTGTTTAATCCTGATACAGTATTATGAACAAAAACAAACCCCTGATCCTCTAACTATGATAGGAGGTGGGTGGAATAGGAGAGGATTGGGGTTATAATAAGTAGCAAAACTTGGGGCAGAGAGCAGTATAGCAAGGAGTGAATAAGAGTTCAGGCCTGGCTGCCCTGCACTTCAATTTTGGCCTCTTTGCTTCTTAACTGTACAATCTGGGACAAAAATTACTTAAATTTTTGTCAAATTGCTCAATGCCAGGATCCTTAGTTTCTTCTTTTATAAAGTGGGAAATAGTAATAGTACCCACATCACAGTGTTATTTATGAACATTAAATATACATAGTACTTGGTACATAATTAGGAAGTTGGTAAGTGATGGCTAAATATATATATATATATATATATATATATATTTTAAAGCTCCATTACCATTAGCCAGAGGGCTCAACCATTTGCCCTCCTAAGAATGTCCTGTGCATGTGAGGGTGAGTATGGGGTACACACCTATACCCCCATTAACCAGGAGACTGAGGTGAGAAGATCACAAGTCACAGTCAGTCCTGGCAATTCAGTCAAACCTTGTCTCAAAAAGGACTGGGATGTAGACGTAGCTCAGTGGTTGAGCACCTCTTGGTTCAATTCCTAATGCCCCCCCCCATGATACACACACACACACGCATGCACATGCAGATGTGTGTGTACAAAATCCCTGTGAAAGATGTATCTGATTATTACTTTTTAAAAATTCAGAGTAGGGGCTGGAAATATAGTTCATAGTTTTTAATGATACAGCACTTGCCTAGCACAGACAAGGTCCTGGGTTTGATCCCCAGCACCGCAAAAACCAAAACTAAACAAACAAAACAAGCAACAGCAACAGTGTAACAAAACCCTAAAAAAAACTCCAGAGAGAAAAAGCATGTGAGACAGATGGAATAGGAAAGACAGGAAGTTAAAGATTACTGAATTTAGGTAATGAATACATGAAGGTTTATTGTAGTATTTTTTTTAACTTCTTTATGTGTGTGAAAATGTAATAAAGTGTTAAAGAGGTCTCTGCAACCAGGTCTCCAGTATCCAACTCAAGTCATCCCAACATAGCCATCAGAAATGCTGACATGCTCAGTGAGCACCTTAAGACTTCTGCAAATGCCAGTGGATGTCATGGAGCCTTGAGATTAGTTCTGTGTGTCCCTGACAAAACACACTTACATATAACAAACGCACCTGTTGAGAGGTTTCTTCCTTGAGAAGCACCACTACTGAGTGAACAAACATTTCTGACATATTCCTAATTGGAAATTCTGTGGTATAAATTTTTTTGACAAAAGCAATATGACAAAGACAGAGATTAGGAAGAATTAGATTACAATTAGCATTCAATCTGAAGAAACGTGGCACTCTGCATATCTTAAAACACTTTCTTTGTGATCTTACGAAGCCTTTCCAGGGATAGGGAGGTATAGGTCTGTGATAGTATACTTGGCTAGCACACATAAGGGCCTGAATTCATTCCCCAGTTCCTCAAAAAGAAAACAAAAAAATGTTACTCTACTTGGGGACTCCCCTCTGCTGGAAATTAAGGATTCTGCTGCTACTCTGTTTCCTGATACAGGGAAAAACATATGCATCAGACCCTGACAGATATGGGTTCAAATTTTAGTTCTACTTCTGATAGGTTATGTGATTTCATCTTTTTTTGTACTTGGAATCAAACTCAGTACCTTGTGCTTGCCAGATGTTGTGCTGCTGAGCCATATCCTTGACTCTCCTACACACCCTTCTAAAAATTATTTTTATTTACTTATTTATTTTGAGACAGGGTCTCAGTAGGCAGTTCAGACTGTCCTTGAACTCACCATGTAGCCCAGGTTGATCTAGCTGCTGCAATCTTCTCTTGCCTTGTCTCCTCACTGCTGGGATTATAGGCATGGGCCACCGTGCCTGGCCCTTGGGTAAGAAATCTAAATTTCAGCCAGGTAAGGTGCTGCACACCTGTAATCACACCACTTGGGAGACTGAGGCAGGAAGATCACAGTGAGTTCAAGGTCAGCCTGCATTACATAATGAGACCCTATCTCAAAAAAGACATCTAAATTTCTCAGATTCTAGCTTTCTTCTGGGGGGATGATACCTGCGAGGCTGTCAGAGAAGAAATGAGAGTACAGAAAGGTCTAAAGTGGTACTAGGGACTGAAGTGGGAAAGTGGATTGCGTGCCCTCTTTACTCCTAACAACGGGCAGTCAGTCCCTCCACATTAGGGAATGTGGTCCTGGAAAGCAAGAGACTGTCAGGGGACTTCTACTTGATGGTAAGTCCTAATGATCACCTGAGTGAAAATTAAGGGCTCCTGTACCTTTGGTGAGAGGCCAGAGGTAAAGTGTCACTGGTAGATTTAAGGTTTTCTAAGATTCTCAGGTTCAATTGCATTTTTCAGTTTTAAGTGGGCAAAAGCTACCTTCTTGGTATGCACAAAACCTACAGAGAAGAAACACTTAAAAGCATAAATCACTCCAAAATTGGGAAAAGGTGAATTTTTGCTTTTAAACATATTTATAATTTATTTAAAACATAGTTGTCCCACCAATTCTCTTCTCATATCAAGTGTGTGTAGATAAGCATCCTGAATTACCTTCCTTGGCTCACATACTTACTACATGTCCTATTTAAGTAACAAAGACAGTTACAGTAAGGGACATTTAATAGATGTTCAATATTCAGTAACACAGGTAAACACAGAAATAGGGCAGTTATTAACACACACAAAGAGACTCAGTACTTAACTGAGCTGAACACTTCAAGTGAATGGGTCAAGGTCCACTTTGAAGAAACTGCTCTCTCAACCAACTTACCAAAGAGTCAAAGCAGGTCTAAAATTTAAACAAGGGATTGAGAGGAACCTTGGGAGCCAATTCTGAAACTCTTTAAGAGTAGTAGTGATTCTGAATCACCCAAAGTTTCAGGATCACAAAGTATGCTTTTTAAAAATGAAAATCTTTCAAGTCCTAACCCCTGACATTCTGCTATGCTAAATGTGAGGTGAGGTCCAGAAATCTGTATTTTAAGGGGCTTTGCAAGCAATCACCACTGGAGTGGGCTGGCAACCACACTTTGAGAAAAACTTTCATACATACTGTCTCATCTAAAATTATTACAAGTTACATTAAGAAACACCAATATGTGTCAGTTCAGATGAGACCCTATGAATTAAAGGTGCTACAGCTATGGACAATATGTCAGTTCAACAAAGGCAAATTAGGCTATTCCAAATAAGCAAATCATAAACTATACTTGTTTACTGTTTGAGAATACAGAAAGAGAGAAATAAGGGGAGGGGACAGAAGGAGAGTGGAGGAGAGGAGGGAAGACTCAATCCTCCAAACCTGAGATTCAATCTAACTTTGTAAACAAGCAGAAAACAAAAATGCACAGCAAGCATATGAGTTGTCTCGTATCTGGAGGACAAAGGAACTTACATAAAGCTTACAATATCTTATATTGTCAAGATTCTACCTCAACAGCTGTCAATCTGAACATTCTCATCTTCCAAAAAAGAAAGCAAACTAGTAAGTTTCTTGAGCTGTTGCAGGACTCATGGTGATTTGGCAAATAAGTGCAGTGCTGTGACTTCACTGCAGGTCTATCAATTTTACGAAGTTGCTATAGTTAATGGCACCAGGATCTCTGGGCTCTGAAAGGTACATATGACCCAATAGGCTGTCTTTGACACTGTTATTTGAATACATAAAATTCCAGCTTTGTTGAGATTTTCTTCAAAATCTATAGCAATATGAAGTTAGTATATACTTCTATGTTGGCATATGTTTCCAACACATGGGAATTCTATAAATGTTTAAGCATATTTTATGCTCCATGCCAATGACTTGTGGGAAAACGTGTATCAACTGTACTTTTTTTATAAGTAAGTGATTATGAAATTATGAACTTGAGTCTAAAAACGATTTCATAATAGATTTCTGTGCTTACTTAATCCTTTGGCAAAATGTTTCCACATTTTGCCAAAGAACAACCCAAATTTATTTATTCCTCTAGCACTTTGTACTGTGTCTGGCACATACTTGGCAGTCAACAAGTATTTTTTGTTAAACACATAAATAGGATAGTGTGTTCAGAGTACTATCTATACAAAGAAATAATATGCATTACATACTGATATTATCAGAAGATCTTAAGAAATTAATTTCTTCTCTTTTCAGTAACAGGAAGACTTTACTGGCTTTGACAAAAGCAAAGAACTATTATAGAGGTTGAAGCCCATAAATAATTTGCCTTTTCACTGAAGAAATGCAAATATATTAGTCAGAATAATGTATTATTATATAGGAGACAATGTTATCTTAATAGGTAGACACTGCATTTTATTGATTTTTTTGAGACAGGGTGTCACTATGTAGCCCAAGGTAGCCTCGAACTCAGTGATCTTCCTATCTCTGCCTCTGGAGTGATGGAATTACAAAGGTGTTTCATCACGCCCGACAGAAGTTGCATTTTATTTATTTATTTATTTTTATATTTTGAGACAAGGGCTGGCTATGTGGTTCAGGCTGGCCTTGGGCTCACTTTGTAGCCCAGGCTGGTCTCAAACTCGCAATGATCCTTCTGCCTCACCTTCCCAAGTACTGGGATTACAGGAGTGTGCCACCATACCTGGCAGAAGTTGCATTTTAAAATCCTGTCTCACACACAGAAAAATGTCCTAACTAAAATTTTGCCAGCATTTAATTTATTTAAAAGATTTTTGCATTTTCCATGTTAGCATGCTGATATGTAGAACACTGGTAAGATGGATGGCTACCTGGTCTCTGGCAATATTTTTAAGGCAAAGAGATTTATTACTTTTCATCATAGTAGTATAATGAATATCCTATCTAAATATAAGATTATGCTCTAGAGTCAATGGCTGACTTATTTGTATTCTTATTCCAACTCAACTAATTTAAGTGATGAATACTCCCTCATAAGAACTACATTTATATACAAGATAATTCACATGACCTATAAAATCATTACAGATGCAAGACTATCTTAGGTGAAATTAAGTTGTAATTGGAAAAAATTCAACTACATGTGTATCTAACAAGAAAGTTTAAAACAATGAGTTTTTAAAAATTTGGACTGAAAAAATTTTTTTAATTTTTAATTTTATTTTATTTGGTACTGAGGATCAAACTCACAACCTTGTGCCACTAAGCTAAACCCCCGGCTCAACTGAGAATTACTGTAAGTGTTTTTTCCTACTTTTATTTTTTACAATTTCCATCCCTGTATCATGGCAGATGCAAACAAAACTAATTTTAAAACATTTTAGGGAATACCTTAGGCAGCTTTATCTAATAGAATTTCTTATGGTGATGAAAATGTTCTATAGCTGATGTGTGGCTACTTAGCACTTGAAATGTGGGTAGTGTGACTGAAGCACTGAATTTTAAATTTAATTTAAATTTAGATTTAAATAGTTACATGAGGCTTGTAGCTGGCAAACTGAGTATCATAGCTCTAGACTGTACAAATCAAAAGTGCTATTGGGCATAAATGTCTAAGCAAATACAGAAATGGAAGTTGTAGAAACAAATGATTTTGCTATTACTAAATCAAAATCTAAATACCTGGGCTATAGAAGCAGCCCAGCAGTACACTTGACTAGTATGCATGAGGCTTTGGGTTCTATCCACAGTAAAATATACACACACACACACAATCTAAATACCAGTTCTTCTATAATCTCATCTTTATCATATAGTGATGTTTACATACCTGTTTTAGTACTTCTTTTAAATCAGAAAGAATTCTGTTCAGTTATTACTAATAAATTATATGCATATCTCTAGTAATCTAGCTTTTTGTGTGTCAATGAGGAACACAATGGATTTTACGTTAAAGTCTTTTTGCATCAAAATCCGTACTTTTTAAAAAATTAGTTAATCCCAGTACATTTCAAAAATGACAGAAAGAATAGTTTTAAGGTGAAAGATTTATACGATAGGAAGAGAAACCAAAGTACAAGAAAAACAGTTTTAAGAGGTAAAAAGAGAATTTTATAAAAAGTATTAATGGGCATAAACTTACCATGACCATTTTCCTTTGTTCATATAGCTTCTGTAATTGGTAAGACTTTTCCTCTGCTTTGATGTAACCTTTCTTCACATCATCAACAGCCTATCACCAAAATAAACGCAGGGAAGAAGGGGATGTAAGAGGCATTATCAAACACATTCTTGATAAAAATAGAAATGTAGGTGCATTTTCAGAAAAACCTGTATCTTCCTGGATTATCATCATAACTGTATCAACATGGACATATTAATTTGAGTAACTAAAGAGTAGCATTGCTTAAGAATTGTTCTAAGCATGTGAAAAATCATGGGATTTTTTTTTTTTTTCTCCTCAAGTGGCTTAAACTCTGCTAAGTTTATACACATGGAAACAGTAAGGGAGCTGATATGGTGGTGCGTGCCTATGTGGGGAGGTTAAGTCAGAACAGTTACAAAGTTGAGTACTATGTAGGCAACTCAGCAAGACCCTATCTCAACATTTTAAAAACCAATGAAAATATAAAACAAAATAAGAAACAAAGAACAGTGAAACACAGTGCATGATATCATATTAAAGGCAGCAATGATGTAGCAAAATACAAGGTCTAGACAGTAAGTGATATATGCAGTCAGGACAGGAGTATTTACTGTTAATTACAGTTATTAGGGAAGCCTTGGGTGAACCTTGAAAGGAGAAGTGAGGAAAAACTACAAGATAAAGTCAGGAAACAGTAATGGATTTGAGCTCTAAACATTCAAGAAGCTGGGCATGGTGACATATGCTTGTAATCCCAGTATTCTGGAGGCTGAGGCAGGAGGATCACAAGTTCAAGCCCAGCCTGGGCAAGTCTGTGACTCAGTGAGACTCTATCTCAACATGAATGAATGGCTGGATGGGGATGTAGATCAGTGTGAAAATCCTGGGCTCAATCTCCAGTACCACCACCACCATACACAAACACTGCAGGAAACAGATGTGCCCAACTGAAATAAAGGATACATGTGAAGAGATAAAGAAAGGTAAGTGCAGGATAGGCAGGCTAACTATAGGAATTAAAAGATTCTAGCAAGCAGGCATAGAATTTCAACTTAAGGAAGTAGGGAGCTAAAAAAACTAAGAGGCTACAGTGGCTTTGATCATGATAACCCACCCTGCTTCCTCTACAGTGCACTTTTATCTTGCTATTTCTGTTTTACTTGGCCCAACCTGGCTCTGCAGAGAAAGCTTTTCTCTTACTGTTCACTTTTACTTATTCACATAAACTTTGCAAAAGAGAGGAAGAGTGGCTTTTTAAATAACAAGATGTTGTCTAAAAATTTTTTTTTAACAAGACTGACTTATGTCTGCTCTGTAACTGCTCTTGTGCCAAATGAATTACACCTAGGAGAGAATGCAATGAAGATCAACAGCACTGTAGTATTTAAGTAGAAATATTTACCACAGTCATGAAGGGAGACAGCGTAGACAACTGGGTAAGTTTAGGGTTAAAATCAAGGTAAAATAGAAGAAACAAAAGTAGGAAGAAAGGGGATAAGGAAACTGCAATTTTGAGAAAACTACACCTTTGACACACAAAGTTACCCAAAATTATGACACCTCTTCACTCCTTTGCCTGTTTTCTTCCAGCCTGCTCACTCCTAAGTCCCCCGAAGTCTTAAAGATATCAAAAGCTAGGTTGGATCTGTGTTTTCCAATTCTGTAAATCCATAAATTCTAGACATCCACCCTCAAAGGAACCCATTATTAATTAGGTACCAATCTCTAAACTTCAAACACAAGTGGTTTACATTTTAACCTAGTTGATAAAGTCAGCTTTTGCTTCAGCTCTCTAATGGGTAACCTGACAAACACTAGGTAAAAGATAAATAATTCAAAGAATAAATATCCTAGGGTCTGGGGATATAGCTCAGTGGCACAGCACCTGCCTGGCAAGCACAAGGTCCTAAGTTCAATTCCTAGTACCTAAATAAAAAAATAAATAAATATCCTAGATCAGCCAAAGTATATCCCAAGACATAAAATACCTGCAATGTGTCTCACTCCTTGAGCTCCTGCACTCTTCTCTGAGTATAAATTTTTTGGTTCTGCCTAATTAATTCATCAATCACTGATGCATTCTCAAACACTTTCCTGCACTGAAAGTTGAGAACCTACTCAAGGTGAATTGAGGTTGCCATCTTCTCTAGGGAGATGTTCTTGGTTCCATTCAGTGACAAAAGACTAGTTCTACTTCTTGCTTTGTCACCTACTAATATTGCACTTGGGAAAAGTACTTAAACTCTCTTAGTCTATAAAAAGGGAATAATATTCATCTCATAGATCACAATAAAATGTGATAATATATGTTAAGAATTTAACAAATTATATCTAGTCATAACTAGTAGTATTGTCAGTATCACTTAGCTATTAAGTTCTTCAGAGAATCATACAAGATATTAATGTCCTGCCAGGAACTGCCCATGGGAAAGGTTATGCTAGTCTTTCTTCAATCCTGGCCATACAAAAGAGGGCTCTTTAAGTAGAGTGGATTATATACACAGAGGGATGTGCAATAAGAACTGCTGTGTAATGTGCTGAAGAACCCCAACACTCCGTCACTTACTAGTCTGGTCAAGCTTCCAACGTACAATCAAACACCATGGGTTTTGTGCTGCTGAGCTATATCCCCGGCAGACAGCAATTTTTTAAAAACAAAATTATGTTTATATTTAACATGTATACTTTTTGGGTCATTAGTCCATAAACAATATATGATCACTACCTAATATCATTTATATTTTATTAGGTTTTACTAGTAATGAACAGATTAAAGTACACAGGAAAAAATACTGAAGTCGCGGCTGGAGGTTTAGCTCAGCGGCATAAGCGCCTGCCTTGCAAGCAGGCAGTCGTGAGTTTGATCCTCGGTACTGATAAAAAGGAAAAAGACAAAAAAAAAAAAAAAAAAAAAGAAATACTGAACTCATATACAAATCTATTCCTTTAATAGAAAGGACCCAAACATCTCAGATTTTGGTACTCATGGGCAGAGTATGGTGTGTATGTGCTGTGTCCTGAGACCAATACCTTGAGGACACAAGGGAGGACTATAACTTAAAATATGATTTAGCCAAAGGAAAAGGCTTTACAATCCTTTTTCTGATGACCAAATAAAAGCAATGTATTTCTGTTTTGTTCAAAACCCAAACACTAGGATGGTGTCTGTTTCAAAACAGTACCTAAATATTTAATGACCATTTTCCCAAGGCAGAGGTGAGTCAGAGGGACCATTTACTCCAGCACCTCTCAGCTATTTATTCACATGGAGTAGCAAAATGTTCTCTCCTTTTTCATTTCTAATAAAAATTATACTGCATGATTAGCTTGAATAGAAAACATAAATACCACCACACTACTTTTTTTTTTTTTTTTTTTTTTTTTTGGTACCAGGGATCAAGCTCACGACCTCGCACTTGCCAGGCAGGCGCTTATGCCACTGAGCTGAATCTCTAACACCTTGTTTTTAATTTTAAAAATGTTTAAAGTTATATAGTTAATACAAAAATGCTACTAAAAGGTTCCTAATAGAAATGACCATCTCCTGATCCCAAAGCTTTATTCCAAACTTACTTAATTTTAATTTTTTTCCAAACTTTTAAAATAGTACTCACCAGAACCTTGACCCCGAAGTACATTGGCAGACCTTATTTTTATTTTTGAGATTCAATAAATTGCAAAAACTACACAGGCTGGGCTACAACTTGCCATCCTCCTGCCTCAGTCTCCCAGAGTGTTGGGATCACAGATATACACTGCCACATCCAGCTTTCTTTTAAGCACTTAAAGCAGTTTTTATGATCATCTTTCCATAATTCTAAAGGTCATGCTTACATTAATAATTTGAGCCGTCAGTTTTAGACATTTTTGAGTTCCTGTACCACTAACTTTAGGTTTTTCTTACCACATATTCCTGCTTCCTCTTTCCCCAAATTCTCAAAAAAAAGGTTTAACCAACACTTGTATTATAAGTACATAAGCAGTATTCACCCCTAAGACACATATTATACCTGTGATTTCTTATATACTTTGTTTTCTCTGAGGTTAACTGCTTCATGTTTTTGTTTGTAACTTTCTACTTACAAATATCTAATTTGTATCAACCAATTTATAAATAGTAACCAATTCTGTCACCAATTCTTCCATAACAATCAAATAACAAAACTACTCTAGATTTATTCAAATAATTCATTTTCAAAAATTGATGACACTTGTCATCTCCTTTGGTATCTTCCCCTGTACTCTTTCTTTACAGGTTTATGTCTTTAAAAACCCCATTACCATTATTTTAGTGAGCTTTCGTGAAGGAGTGACTTACGTGTGTGTGCAATCTGCCAGGTTTAGCCAGAATTTAAACTATCACAAATTCCTACCTTATTAAGTTTTTTAAGAAAAAGGCTCATCATCATCATCATCATCATCATCATCATCATCATCATCATCATCAATCTTATCATTATTTCACATTTTAACACTTCTGAAATTAGGATGTACCTTACAACCAGTGATCTGTCAGTTTAACACGCAGGATTTCTTTCTTAGCAATACATAAAATAATGGTGCATCTTTCAATATATGGTACTTTAAAACTGATAAAATAGATTAGATATTCCCACCATCAAAATATGACATATAAATATCCAAAATTAAGTACAGGAAAAATTTATCTTGCAAGACACACACAAAAACTTGTGCCTTGAACACTGTTGTTATCACTAATGACCCATCAATAACTTAAAAACCGAATTACTCTATGAATCAGCAATACTACTTCTGGGTATATTGTGGGGGGATGGATCTTAAAGGAATATCTGCACACCTACATTCATAGCAGCATTATTCACCATGACTAAGAGGTAGAAACAACCAAAATGTATATTCACCAATGAAGGGGAAAACAAAATGTGGTGTACACACAAATGTATTATTCAGCCTTAAAAAGAAAGGAGCTGGGTGTGATGGCTCATGCTATAATCCTAGCACTCAGGAGGCATAGGCAGGAGGACTGCCTAGAGTTCAAGGCCAGGCTGGACTATAGAGCTAGATCCTGTTGCAAACAAAGAAGGAAATCCTTTTACATATGGACCTTGAGGACACTGTGCTTAGTGAAATAATCCAGTCCCCAAAAAGACAAATACCATTAAAAGTCTACTTATATGAGTAATCAAATAATAAAGTAGTCAAATTAATAGAAATAGAAGTATGGCTGCCAAAGGTAGCTGGGAAAGGGAAATGAATTGTTTATCAGGTATGTAATTTCAGTTTTGCAAGACTAAAAAGTTATGGTTATCTATTGCATAACATGAATATACTTAATATTTCTAAATTGTGCTGGACATGGTGGTGCATGCCTATAATCCCAGCACTTTGGCACTATGGGTAGTGTGTTGAGCCCAACTGTGTATCTAAGAGAATGCTGGCTATTAAAAGATACTATGATGAATGTGATCATTATGTATATCTAAAAGATACCAATAGGAACAGGAGGAGAGTCAAGAAGCCAAATTACACATTCCCACAAGCCAGCCAGTATGTGGGCTGGGAGACAAGGAGAACAACACACCATCCCACCCCACCCCTCACTCCTGGTAAGCAATGGGCTAATTTGGAAGAAGTCAGGCTGAGATGAGAGCAACTGAAAGTAAAACAACAACAACAAACACTTCATGTTTGTATTTGATTGACTTTGCAGGCCTAATGTTTGCAGTCTGCACTTCTAACAGGAGGATAACAATATGCATTATAACAACTATGGGGGATTTCCTTCTGTCTTGTTTTTTAAAATTCAATGTTTTGTTCCAATTTGTATCTGGTAACCTGATCAACTATTTTGAAAATAACCACATGCAATACAACAACCACTGTTAAATTTCTATCATCTTGTTTCAAAAACCTATATAGCTATTTTTCTTCTTTGTTGTTTTGCTTTTGTTATTGGGTTTTTTTTTTGTTGCTTGATTTTTCTGTTCTTTTTTCTCTTTAACATAAAAAAAGAAAATGTACCAATAAAATCTGATTGAAGAAAATAAAGACAGATGTGTTTTCAGTTAAGAAATACGAAGAACAAAGGCCTAGATCCAGTTTTAAATTTCATCTTTGTTTTATTAGGAAGATAATAAAATCTTTTTTTTTTTTTTTTTTTTTTGTCTTTTTCGTTTTTTATCGGTACCAGGGATCAAACTCACGACTGCCTGCTTGCAAGGCAGGCGCTTATGCCGCTGAGCTAAATCCCCAGCCCTTTTTTTTTTTTTCAAGTAGGATCTCACTATGTAGTTCAGGCTGGTCTTACACTCACTGCATACCCCTTGGCTGGCCTCGAATTTGCAGCAATCCTCCTACCTCAGCTTCCCAAGTATCAGGCATGCACCACCATGCCTGGCAACAGTAGTATCTTTTTTTTTTTTTTTTTTTTTTTGTCTTTTTCATTTTTATCGGTACCGGGGATCGAACTCACAACCGCCTGCTTGCAAAGCAGGTGCTTATGCCACTGAGCTAAATCCCCAGCCCCAACAGTAGTATCTTAAGGTTACGTTCACTTGAAAGAAAGGGGGAGGGTACAGAGTCTAAAAAGGAAGCATAGATCAACAGAAGATCTAAAATAGACTAAATGTGTCCCTGTATATATCTGTACACAACGCTAAACTTCATAAAAAAGAAATTAAGCATAATAAATTATTATTTTTGTCTTTTTTAAACAGGGTCTCGCTATGCAGTTCAGGCTGGCCTTGGGCTCACTTTGTAGCACAGGCTGGTCCTGAACTTGTAATGATCCTACTGTCACAATAAATTCAGCTACTTTAAAGTATTTAATTTTTTTTTTTTTTCTGGAAGGAATAAGGATCTTCTATTCATCCAAGATAAAATGTTCAATTCAGAAGATACATGCAACACTGCTTGGCTCTATAATTTTAAAAATAAGAACTATTTCAAGTAAAATGAAGCAAACTTTTAAAAATCCGTGTATTTAAAAGGAATATTTATTATTTTCAAGTACAAGACTTCTCTAAATAGCACTAATGCCACAATATTAAGCTTACTTTGAAGATGGCATATTTGAAGCTCTGAATTTTGTTGTCAAACAGATTAGTTGACTCGTAATTAACATAGTCATGCTGATTTTCACTAAAGCACTCACTTATTTCAAGTCACAAGGATTATCAGAGCCCCCACTGTTAAGTTTATCAGATGCCTTTTCTTCCCCAGTCACTCTGTTAGACAGGCTTGCTCCCTTTTCTTACTTCAATTGATTTTGAAAACAAATTCATATTATTGTCTCATGACTCACAGTTTTCTTCAAATAAATTTTCCTTTCTTGGCAATGTTGCAAATTTGGGGGTAATGAAGCAGTCATGTTTGCAAATAGGTCATTTTGTCTTCCAAAAGACAATTTACCTTCATCCACAATGCTGTCAGGTTGGTTCATTTTAAAAGTGCAAAAGCTCAAAATCCTTCTGTGTGGAGATTTGAGACTTCTACTCTCTGGAAACTGCTCCAAAGGAATCTATCTGGCATCCAAGAAGATGTGTTTCACCTACAGCACCACACGTTAGTTTCTCAGAAGATGCGTGGGACTCAGTTAAATCAGACAATGAATGTGCAAAAGAGAAATTCTGAGGACCCAAAAGAAAAGGCTTTTTCAGTTTGGATTTCATTTGTACTTCACCACTTGAAACTCAACGCTGGCATCAGGCATGTGAGTACTTGGAATGAATGCAGAAGACATATCAGAAAATACCCCACCATTTTTTCTACCTTTCATCTTATCTTTTAATTTTGCAGACCTTGTTTTGTCCTTCTTTGATAAGTCAAACATAGTTGCTGTCATCTTTTTCCTCATAAACTGAATATTGACCTTTATTGCATCCCTGTTTTTGACTCTTTTTCCTTGTTTGGATTCTAATCCAAACTACTGTTTTCCTTCTTTGTTTGTCCTCAAAGGTGTCACTGAGCTTAACTGCCACCTGCCCTAGAAATTTATCCAGACCTACTAGTGATCTGTGTATAACTAAAGACAAGAATTATTTCTCTGGATTTCCCTCCATTAGCAATCTAGTGGCTCAGAGGAGGCCTCTTCCTTCCAAATTGGCTTAAGGGTTTTGTCAGCTACAAGGTAGGATACTTTTTCTTGCCCAAATGAATTATAGTGTATATACACTGGTGCCACTTTTGCCTTCTGGCTTCAGATCTTTGCCGTGAAGCACTGTGACCTGTGCAATAGAGTAGGAATGACTTTAGGGCTTGCTCTGACAGTATTATTCTGTCCTCTCTCTGCACTGAGTTCACAAGTGCAGGCAGTGCCCTTCCCATGAGGAAAGCCTAACGCCTTAAATCACTGCCTTCCTGGCGGGAGCATTTAAAAGAACCAGGCCTATACAAGGCTGCTCAATGTCCCCAAGGCTGATGTCAAAATGCCTCATGGGAGCAATGTGGGATCACAGCTGCTCTGGTGGTCCCTTTCCTCTGGAAAAGTACAGGGGCCCACATCATCTGGCCACTCTGTTCACGCCTCTGCGAACCCCCCACCCCACCCCACCATGCTTCTAGTCTCTGCTGTTCTGTGGCACCCACGCTGGGTACTGCTCTGGCAGCAAAGGGGAGGGAAAGCCTGGCCCCTGAGCTCTGGCCCAGACTCTACAACTTGGCTTCTCACCTGCTTCCTTGTAGCTGGGCCTCTAAAGCATTCAATTTTTTTTTTTTTTTTTCTGAAACTAGAAATTCCATTGTATTGGTTCCAAAAGTCTTTGTCATCACTGGATAGGTGCACAGGAAGCCAGGTGCTGTGGTTTACAGCAAGCCAGTTGACAAGACTCATAAGCCAGGTCATTGCACTAGGCCAGTCCCTCTCCAGCAAAGAATTCTTCTTTTGACTATTGCGTCTCTTAGTACATGCTTGCAGTTCCTAACAATGATGGTCATTGTGGGAAGAAAATACACGTTCAGAAGGTATCTTCAGCATTGCCCCCTTGCCCTCGACTCTCTACCTCAATCCAGCAGTCTCCTTGACTTTTGTAAAAGATCAAGCTCACAGTTTTCAAGCATTAAATATTAAAAATAAAATACTGCACCAGGGATTTAGCTCAGTGGCATAAGCGCCCGCCTGGCAAGCGCGAGGTCGTGAGTTTGATCCCTGGTACCAAAAATAAAATAAAATAAAATGAAAATAAAAATAAAAAAATACTGGAGACCAGTTTTGGCAATATAATGAGAGCCCATCTCAGGAAAGAAAAAAATTAGGGCCACAGATTTAACTTAGCGGCATAAGCGCCTGCCTGGCAAGCATAAAGTCATGAGTTTGATTCCAGTACTAAAAAAAAAAAATTAAAGTGAACTTTTAAAAAATGAAAACAAAATAATAAAATATTGGGAATTTTAAAAGAATAGGATTCAATCCCTAGTACTACAAAAAAGTAGTATATTTACATTTAATATTAAAGCATGAAAATGTACTCAATTCAGTAACAGAAATTACAAAAGATAAACATTATATGAAATGTTACAATCTCTTTAAACAAAAATCAGTAATACTAGCCAGGCACACACCTGTAATTCCAGCACTCGGATGGCTGAGGCAGGGGAACTCCTGTGAGTTTAAGGCTAGCCTAGGTTACATAAGGGAATTCAAGGTCAGCCTGCACTACACAGTGTGACTCTGCCTTAAAGAAATAAAATAAAATAATAGTAATATATAAAAGGAAAATAAATGGAATAGATGAAATATCTGCAAAAATGACAGATTTTTAAATCTATAATCCTAACGGAAGGCTAAGGCAGGAGGATTACAAATTCAAGCCCAGCCTTAGCTACATAGTGAGATCCTGTCTAAAAAACAACAACAATAACAACAACAAAACCAGAAGTGCTGGGGATATAGCTCAGTAGTAGAATGCCTTCCTAACACGTGTGAGGTTCTGGGTTCAACATCTAGTACCACACTGAAGGAATGAGCAACAGTAGCTTCTTAAAAGGAAAATAGCAAAGAGTGGTAGCTCAGGAGCAGATTGCTTACCTAACATGTAAGGATTCTGAATTCAATCCCTACAAAAAAAACCAAACACACACACAAAAGCACTACAAAAAAATCAAACACACACACACACAAAGTGATACTAAAAAAGATTATGGTAGCATTATTTATAATCCTGCATTCAAAAATAGCTCAGAAGTAGTAAGAAGGAATAATTAACAGATAGTACATTAATTCATTTATGAATGACATATAAAAGAATATAGGTATGTGAAAAAGGAAAATTTTTATCTACATTAGGATAACTGTAAAAATTACACATCCATACAAATATCTAGGGGCTGGGAATTTAGCTCAGTGGCATAAGTGCCTGCCTTGCAAGCGCACAGTCGTGAGTTCAACCCCTGGTACCGATAAAAAAAAAAAATACAAATACCTAATGTCAAATATGAAGTGTAAATACTTACAGAACTATTTCACAAAAGAAGATTTCCAGGTAAAGATGGCAAATGCAAAACAAGTATCTCTCTCCTACTGCATCTTAAAATTTTATTAAAATAAATAAGTGCATGTGTGTATGTGTGCGTGTATTGCTGGAGATCAAACCCCAGGCCACAGGTAAGTTAGATAAATAACTACTGTAGCATTGAACTACATGCCCAATCCAAGGAATTTTTTTTAAAAGCATAAACCCAAAATAACAGCAAGAATCAGCGAGGGGTAGATCAGATCAAAATGCTGTAATCTGGAACACATTATATAGGAGCAGTAATATAGAAAAGCTGGAAAAGAAATGAATTTTTACACTGGTAAAAGACAAAATGGAGAATCCCTTCAACAAATTTCCCAAAGGCTCAGGAATTAGCACTAGGTGGTCACCTAGGTGAGGCAGTGGCTGTGGCTAATAAAAAGAGGACTGAAAGCCTATTTAAATTACCTGATCCTCTCCATTATTTCCTGCAGCCATGTGACTGTGCTCTCCAATGCCAGCTAAACACTAGAGCTGTAGTTTCTCTACAGTGAAGTCCACAGTCACCATGAAACACTCATAAGCTGAACTCATCAGCTATGCTGCTTTCCCAATATTCAACCCGAGCAGACAATTGTTAAGAAAGCCCCTTATATGAACATAAGGCAGGTCACAGAAACAACAATTTCTCTTCCCTAAGGCAAGTTGCAGAAATTAAAATAGACTAATCTTCCCATCTTCCTGTATTAGAATGACCATGAAGACATCCTCTGATAAGGCCCTCATATCAAAAGAGGTCTTTCCCATGCTTATAAAGGAATGCTGCAGAGAGAAGCCAAGAAGAACTTGGATAGAAAGATCTTGCTTGTTATCATTACTGTATCAACATTAGACCACATCCTTCTTGTCCCATTATATGTCAACCTGATTGTTTATACTTTTATTATGTCTGTGCAGTGAAAAGTTTCCATAAAAAACTCACAAGGATAAAATCCTGGAGTTCATGGACTGCAGACACATGTAGCTCACAGAAAGTAAGAACTCTCCATGTGCCAAAAGAATGGTAAACACTGTCTCTGAATGTGGACACTCCTGCTTTCCAGGCCTAACTCTAATTTCTGCATTTTTTATTTCTACCCTGTAAAGTATCTTTCAAAATGAACTACTATTTTTTTTTCCAAATCTATTTTATTTCAAGGATAAAAAGAAAAAGAAGAAAAAAATAAACAAACCATTATATGCTAAGTAAAGTGTTTCCATAAGTTCTATGAGTTGTTCTAACAAATTAATAAAACCTGTGGTCAGTTGGTCTAAAATTTTAAAGGCAAAAAAAAAAAAAAAAATTATAGAGGCCTGGTATTGTAACCGGATCTAAAATGGGGGTAGTCTTGGAGACTGAGCATTGACTGTGGGATCCGATATTGCCACTGATAGTATCAGAGCTGAATTAAATCTGATGATGGTCAGATGGTATCTACTGCAGAATTGTTTGTGTGCCGACTGGGAGAAATCCTCACATCTTTTGAGGTCACATTAAGTCTTCTGGTTGATTATGGATCAGAGCAGAGGAAAATAGATGATTTGTTTTCCCCAGACACACAATATATATAATATTGATGAAAAATTTTTGAACAGGTATACACTCACAATGCTCATTTTTCTTGTCTTAAAAAAATCACTAACTGTTTAAATTCCAGAATATCTTCACTTCTAACTTATTTATCTTTTGCAAAATAGGATAGAATATTTTACAAATTTAACTCAGACACAGAAGTACAGTGGCTTATCCAAGGATTCACGATAAATTGGGAAATTACCAACTACACACGAACAGAAAAAGAAACCTGTCTCCTAGGAAGATCAGTTCACCCACCTGATGAAAGAAGTAGGTAACGGCAAGGTCATTGTCATTTAAGAGGATTTCTTCTTCTGTTGTAAAAAGCCACTTTCGAATGGTCAGGCAGGTGCCTGGCACAGCTGATGTGTAATTCTGGACATAGAGTTTATGAGGAAATTCATTAGGTGCCAGCTTACGTACTAAAAAAAAGACCAAAAAAAAAGTTGTAGTGAAAAAAATATACACAGAATTTCCCTAATATAAACTATTGAAGGCAGACCAAATATGGTAGGTTTTCATTAAACAGAGCACAGCTCAAATTCATCAAGAAGCTCTTGTCCTTGGAACACAAAATACTCAGGTTTAGCTAAGTTTATCCCTTCTAACTATGACTACGGCCAGTTCAACCTCCAACTGTCTGAAATCATTTGAAAGGCAAGACCTTCAGTTACCATGATGACTGCAGATAGCACCAACTCCAAATTCAGTTTGAAATTATCAACCATTATCTGATAAGTTACAGCTGATATCTACTCTTCAGCAAAAGTCTCCGCTTTTACCTGGCTATGGGCATTAACAGACTGCTTTTATTAAGAACTGAAAGGCTCTTCCTACTCTATCCCTAAAGCCTCAGGCATTCATCAAAATGAAAACTGTCTTCAGCATAAGGATACCTCTTCCTAACCATATACAACAGGATAAATCACCATTTCTTTTATTTTCTCTTATCTTTCCAAGTATGTGTATTTTCTCTTAACACATACTTGGCTTTATAACACTGAGAAAGACATATTTAATAATTCTCCATTTTATAGAAAGTGAAGCTAAAGCTTAGAAAAATGTAAGCATAGAACTCAAGTATCTTAGTACCCTAGCAATCCTTTCTAATATAATTTATATCTGACTAGTTAGGCTTTTAAGAGTTGGGAAGAAAAATATGATAAAAGAGATGGCTGTTTCAGGGGAATCAAAGTTTCTGTTTCTAGACCTGGGATGGCAAGACAACTGAAATTCACCAAACTCTCCTCTTGGGATGAAGAAGCTCTGATCAATATTATCTATGTCATTTCTGATCATAGGCTTGTGTACACATGAGGTAGAAAAGACTCATAAATTATAAAAAATCCATGTCATCAGAGTAAGCCCTCAGACTTCCTCTCTTGTGACTACCATCTCCAGTTTTTATAGAAATTTCCTGTTGCCATGTAATAAAATTTTTTAGGAAAAGGAAATTTTCACACAGAAGTTTAAACATCCACATTAAGACAAAGGCTTTTCACCCATATAAAGTATCTCTTTCTAACTTCTAAAACCAAAAGGCTAGTCTTAAAAATCTTTACAGAAAGCATGAAGGAATCTCCAACTAAGTGGCTAAATAGAACATCCCCATTTAAAGCTGTTTTACTGGAAATTATAAATTTTGAATCTCTGATTTAAAAGTACCACATGCAAATATCAGATTCAGTATTGGATGTAATCTATAGGTGCTAACAAAAGAAGAAAAACAAACCACAGTGATCAGGAATCCTTATGATCAGGCTTAGCAGGATTTGCTTAGTGGGATCTTCCTCTGTCTTCAAATTCTTATCTGGGAAAAGTTTTTGTCTAATGGTATTAGAATAAAATACTCCCCAAACTCAATATTAGCCATTAGCACTTACCAAAAGAATGATTGATCACTTCAAATAAGGCAAAGTAATTCACTGTTGTACTGTCCATGCCAACCTTTGCTGCAATAGCCTAAAGTTCAAACAGGATTGAATGATTTAGGAAAACTAAGTCAGACAATGCTGTCGGGAAACGGGTATATGCATGAGGGAGAGGGCAAAGGGGAAAGGTCTGCCACCTCAGTTCATAAAAACTATTATGGGTCATCTCTGTCTTATTCATTCTTTCATTCACTCACTGGTGCTAGGGCTCAAGTCCCAGGGCATTGCACATGCTGGGCAAGTGTTCTACTACTAAGCTACACTCCTGTCCCATGGCTATCTTTCTTTAGGGTGCATGCACATATGTATAACATGTATGAAAAAAAGGGAGAAAGACACCTGCTTTTGACTCACACAGCTCATATTTGAGTTTCTCCCTAGTAATAATAATAATAGTTTCTCTCTTTTTTTTTTTCTTTTTTTCTGGTACCGGGGATCGAACTCACGACCACCTGCTTGCAAGGCAGGTACTTATGCCGCTGAGCTAAATCCCCAGCCCCAATAATAGTTTCTCTTTAAGATCAGCTTTCCTCTCTGAAATACTACTTCGCTTCACAAAGCTCTTTCTTTAACACCACTTATAAGAAATGTACTTGATAACAATAGGATAAATCTTTAAAAAACCAATTTTTAAATATTCATTTTCACACAGCCTACATTTATACAAGACATCAAAAACAAGACATCAATGGAGAATGTCTACATTTTTCATTTTATTTCTTTTTAAAAAGAGATGGGAACTCCCTATGTTTTGCAGGCTACTTCTGGCCTCAAGTGATTCTCCTACCTTCTCCTTTCAAGTAGCTGGCACTGCTGGCATGAAGCTCAGTGCCAGCCAGATCACTCAGTTTAAAATATTGTTTAACTTCTTTCCAGGTTTTTTTTTTTTTTTTTTTTTTTTTTAAAGCATAGGGAATTGAACCCAGGAGTGCTCTACCACTGAGATAAATCCCTACCCCTTTTTATACTTTTTGTTGAGGGTTGATCCTACCGAGTGGCTTAGACCAGGCTAAAATCTGTGCTCCTTCAGCCTTAGCCCCTCCAGTAGCTGGGATTACAGGAGTGTAACTGGTCCAAAAATATTCTGTTTTTCAGATGATCTGTTTCAAGCCAGGGACACTAGACACTTGCGTTTCCTAAAGACTACCATCATCAATATCCATATGAAAATATCAAAAATATTGTTGACAAGAGACATATTAAACAAGGATCAGTTCTTGTCTGTAGGAACTAAAGTACTATGTTTTGTTATGTGCAACATAACATAAACAATAGTAACAAAATCCCTTTTCAAGATCAATCCTAATATTAAACAAGATAATACTTCTGCACAGTAGTACTTCATGAACTAAATATGACTATATCCTTCCCACATCTCACTTATCAAGCCTAGGTTCATTGCTGGTATGATGTAGGAGCTGGAAATTTTAAGTGTTCTAAATTACCATTCTACATTGTACTGGATAGGAAGTGAAATGTTCTCAAGATTTAAAAAATGGAACCGAATAAAAAAGGTTTAAAAAATGGTTTCTAGCTAGAAGTCTCAGTAACAGGAGCGAGGCAAAGTATGAAAGAAAAAGCACATTACACCTCACCGGAAAAAAAAAAAAAAAAAAATCAACAAGCTGTAAAAATACTTTTTTTTTTTTTATAGTTACAATCTCATTGTACAATTCCTTTTTTGTTGCTGTTTCTTTGAGGCAGAGTCTTACTGTGTACTGCAGACCTACCTTGAACTTACTTATGTAGCCCAGGCTGCTTTGAACTCACAGTGATCCTCCTGCCCCAGCTTTGCAAGGGCTGGGATTAGAGGTTTGGGAAACCCTGCTTGGCTCTTACTGAATAATTTCAAAAATGCTTCATATCCTACAATATCTTTTGTCACAGTATTTGGCAATGTATGAGGGACAGATTTTTTTTGTTTGCTATAAAAAAAACAAAGGAGATATAAGAATTGACATCTAGAAACCTTCTTGTCTCTTCAAAAACCTTGGTCAAATTAGAAATGAAGGCACATGAAAAGGCCCATCTACAAACAATGCTTATGCCACAGCACTCAGATGATGATTTTCATCACACTCACAACAGGGCTGTAATTTGTATGTTTCACTGCCAGGCAGGTTGAACCCACTGGTGGTACATGCATGACTGTCTTACCAGGTGGTTTTTTTTTTTTTTTTTTTTTTTTGGTCTTTTTCCTTTTTATCGGTACCGGGGATCAAACTCACGACTGCCTGCTTGCAAGGCAGGCACTTATGCCGCTGAGCTAAATCTCCAGCCCCCTACCAGGTGGTTTTTAAATTAATTTTATTACTC
Source organism: Cavia porcellus (assembly GCF_034190915.1). Classification (NCBI taxonomy): domain Eukaryota; kingdom Metazoa; phylum Chordata; class Mammalia; order Rodentia; family Caviidae; genus Cavia; species Cavia porcellus. The sequence continues at coordinate 108,751,135 of NW_026947484.1, read as the reverse complement.
GAAAGAGTGGTAAAAGTGATCAGGTCCATTAATAACACACGTGGTGCAAGCTGCCTGCTGAGACAGTCATTTATGTACCACTGATGATTCAAACCAGTGGGAATATATTAAATATGATTTCTTACTAACAGGAATCAGGTTTCCTTACATAAATGGCTTATTCTAGATCTATGGTAAGAAATGTATAAAGGTGAGCCCAAGACATTCTGTCACAGCAAATGGCAAAGATGCTGCCATAAACTAAAGGACAGCATTAAAAGTGTACAAGAACAGATATGACTAAGCTTTTAATGTCAAGAGGTAAGAATATCAGAATAATATATGCTATTGTCTAAACCATATTTAATTTTTATAAAGCTGATAAAAATCATTTAATTTAAAAACATGGTACTACAAAGTAAAATACAACAATAGACATCACTGGAATCAAGTGAGGTACTCTTTACTCTGAAAACTGGTAAAATGAAAGGAAAATATTTATCCTTTTTTCCACAAACTATATTTCAGGATAACTAATTAAACTTAGCTTATAAGAAAAAGTTATTTTCAGAAAATACTATTAGAAAATCAGCACTTTGCAATTTTTATGAAATTACTTGGTAAGATGACAATCATCAATAGATATACTCATTTGATAAAAGATCAATGGCAGGGCTGGGGACCTAGCTCAGCGGCATAAGCACCTGCCTTCCAAGCAGGCAGTCGTGAGTTCGATCCCTGGTACCGATACAAACAAAAAAGACCAAAATAAATAAATAAATAAATAAAATCAATGGGAAACTTTATATAAAGGTCACACCTACTGATTAATCTTGTTGCTACTAAACATGGACTAACTAGATACTGCATTCTACCTGTGGAGAAGGAATATTATGCATAAACTACCTATTATGAAGTACTTATGTCAAAAAAGAAGACTCTAAATCTAATCAACCCTCTAGAGCAAATTTCCATTTATGGAAAATATAGGGAGTTGGAGATGAGCATGCCTGGCTGTAATCTCAGCACTTGGGAGGCTGAGGCAGGAGGACAGCCACGAGGTGGAAGCCAGCATGGACTATACTGTGAGTTCAAGGCCAGTCTGGACTATATAACAAGACCCTGTCTCAAAAAAAAAAAAAAAAAAAAAAAAAAAAAAAACCAGAGCCAGGCATGGTGGCACATGCCTGTAATCTCAACACTCAGGATGCTAAAGCAGGACGACTGCTGCAAGTTCGAATCCAGCCTGAGGTATAATGTGAAGTGAGTTCAAGGCCTGCCAGAACTACGTGGTGAGACCCTATCTCAAAAAGACCCAAAAAACCCCCCCAAAACCAAAGAACAAACAAATTGATAAGAACATATTAAATGACACTATGACAAAACAAATAAACAGATTCATTCTATAGGGCACAGACACAAATTTAGTAACAAAATGATAGCACCGGGGAGGGGGGGGGGAGATTGGGAAGGGGGATTATTCTATATTAAAATAAATATAAAAACAAAATGTGATATAAATCTTGTTTACATATGAGTTTTTAACCAAATGTAAAAAAATTACTTTTAAATAACTGGAAAAATTTGACTATGGGTAGTTGTTACTTAATACCAAGAATATAGTGCTATTTTTTAGGTTTGATAATGGCATTGCAGTTATGTAACAACACTGATAGCTTTTAGATGCATACTAAAGTATAGATAGGTCTTCATAACATGGGTTTTGTTTAAAAGACTTAAAAAAGGATACATGGTACAAATGTGGCAATATCTTAGTATTAAATGTAATTAATGAGTGTTGAGGATGTAGCTCCATGGTAGAGCACTTGCCTAGCACATATAAGGCTTTGAGTACAAGCCCTAGCACCACACACACACACACACACACACACACACACACACACACACACACACAGAGTATCTGGAGATTCACTGTACTATTCTGATTTTACATATGTTATTAACATTTTCTACAATAAAAAGGTACAGTTAATTACAACCACTCTACTCAAGTACTTATTATACCTTTTAAGGAGGACAGAGTACTTTGACAATAACAATTTAATAAATATATTAGGTGCTAGATACAGTAAGCACTTTTTATGTATTAGCTCATTTCATCTTTCTTAGCTTCATACCATCCAAGTTGAAATTAACTTGTTCAAGTTTAATTTACCTGATATACTTGATCTGTAGTACTGTTCTTTTTCACTCTGACCGTAACTGTTGTTCCATCTGGTGATGCTACTCTCAGCTCTACATCAGATACGCCATTGTAGTTCTGGAAAAAAGATACAGAGAAAAATTTATGACCCAGTACTTCCTCACTCTACTTCACAAACGCTACTAAACAGTAATCCAAACACATTATGGAGAGGAAGGTAGTTCCAACAAAAAGGAAGGAAATGACACATTAAAAGTTAATATATTTACAAGTCATAAAGCTAACTATAGGCTGCATTAGAAGTTAACTATTAAGATGCACAGGGCAAAAAGGAAACATTGAAAGCCAATGTGTTCACATTTCAACACAGAAAACTGTGTGACGCAGTCTAGGTCAAACACAGATGAAATCTTGGGTTTACTTCCATCACCCGATTCAGAACTTACAAGTGAGGAAACAAGTGAAAACAGTAACTCCAACAAATATTCTTTGGTTTCAGCTGTTAAGATGTGTATCCTGGCTCAAGGGTATCTAATCAGGACATTACTGAAGGGAAACTGAGTAAGGCTCAGGGACATGAATTAGTACGACAGCCAATTTTCTACCAAAGAGTAAACAACTCATTCAGTTTTAAAGAAATACTGAGGGCTAGAGGTGTGGTTCAGTGGCAGAGAACTTGTGGAGCATGTGTGAAGCCTGGGTACAATTCCCAAAACTAGGAGAACAAAGCGAAATAAAAACTCTTATTTAATGCATTTCTCTTAACAGATTTTTGGCCTTGTAACTTTTTTTAGAGAAAAATAACTACTTAGGAATAAGTCCATTTATATAAAATAATACTTGGAAAATGTATTACTCATTGCCTAAAACCACCCTGAGTATCACAGTAGTCTCTTTATCCACTGGGAATATTGTCAAAGGCTGAGTGGGTGCCAGAAACCAGGGATGGATAGTCCTGAATCCTTTCACTTACTGCTCTTTCCATCCTCACTGAACACTTCATCACCCACTGTGGCTATAACTTTTGTAGTCTGGAGTATGACAGAAAACTAGCAAGAACTTATTTTTCTTTTCATGGAGAGGTGACACATTCTTAACACAAATCTTACCAATCTCAGCAGCCTCAGTATATAATTTTTTTTTTTTTAATTTTGAGAGAGGGTCTCACTAAGTTGCCTAGGCTGGGCTCAAACTCATGCTGGGATTAGAGATGTTTGCCACCATGCCCGTAATCTTATTACTGACAACTTTTACCTTTTGAACCTAAAGGACACACCCTCCTACTAAAAGAGCCTCCTCTTGGGTATATATGTACTGCTAGCATCACTACTCTTGTCCTTGAAAACATTTCTAAGTAAAATAAAGGTTACTTGAGTATAAGCACTGAGCAATCAATCTGATAACTGACCTGGCTATTAAGTGACTAACAAGTAGGTGACATATGGAATAAGTATACTGGATTTGGATTATTAATGTAACTGTGAAGGATTGTATGATACTTTATTACACTACACAGAGTGGCATACAATTTAAAACTCATGAATTATTTATTTCTGGAATTTTAAATTTAATATTTTCAGGCCATGGTAGACCACAGGTAATTGAAACTAAACTGCCGGGCCTGGTGGCTCACGCCTGTAATCCCAGCACTCAGGAGGCTGAGGCAGGAGGATCATTGCGAGTTCTAGACCAGCCTGGGCTACAAAGTGAGCTCAAAGCCAGCCTGAACTGCATAGTGAGACCCTGTCTCAAAAAGACAAAAAAAAAAAAAAAGAAAGAAAAAGAAACTAGAGAAACTAAAGAATACTATATTTTTATTATAAGCCCTAGTCTGAAAACTTATAATATAAAGTTGAGAAAACAAGACATATTTAGTTAACACTTTTTAGGCACCTACAACATATTTAATATTGTTGTAGGGCACTAGAAATATAAAGATGATCAAGACTTAGCTAAAAATACAAAGTAACAAACATACTGCAGCATATGTATAAGATAAGAGAATGAGACAGCAATAAGGTGATAATAGAGTGGTACTGACTGTGGAAGTTCTTAGTGGAATGAAAAATTGATGACTTGAATCATCATGGAAAGCTGCACAGAGAAGGTGGTTCTGGTGCTCTTAAAGGATAGTAAGCAGGATACATACAAAAACAAAGTAGAAGAAATAGTTTATTGCAACCCACACATAATCAGTATCTTTAATTTATTCTCCCCCACAAGGACTGAAGAGGAAAATAGTTACTAAAGGGAGTATTCACCTACCTCATCTGATTCTGACAGGAATTCCTGCATGATGTCACTCTCACCAATGACTCGTATTGAACAAACTGGAAAACAAAGACAGAATCTGGCATAGAGTCCTATGTTTGTAATCAAGAATACAAAGTCGAGAACACATCACAGCCTAAATTTAAATCACCAGTAGCAGGCAACATCCACTCCTGCCAGATGAAGTTTTTAAACTTTTATGGTTTTTTTTTCTTTGTATTGGGAACTGAACTCAGGACCTTGTGCTTACAAGGCAGGCACTGTACCACTGAACTATATCCCTTGCCCTTTTTATGGCTTTTTGGGACACTGTCCCTTTCTGCAGTTCAGCTGGCCTTGAACTCACTATGTGGCCCAGTTCAGCCTCAAACTCACAGTGATCTTCCTGTTTTAGCCTCCCAAGTACTGGAATTACAGGCGTGTCACCACATCTGGCAAATTTTTTTGTATTTTTTTCCAAATCCATTTTATTTCAAGGATTAAAAAAAGGAGAAAAAAAAAAACTACAACAAAATTTCAAAACACATCAATCAGGGGGCAACAATGGTACATACATTGCACATTGTCATCTCCAAATCTCCGCCAAGATTTTAAGGTATAATGAACATTCATCTAAATATGATCCAGAAGGAATAGGAAATATAAAATTATTAAACATATCCAGACAATGAAAATAAAAATATAGTAAATCTACCTTCATAGTCTTAGGTGACCTTTAAACAAGCCAAAACAACAGATCACAGAGGGAAAGAGGCAGTAGAAAGAAAAGGTCAAATAAGAATAAACCAAGTATAAAATTGTAACATAAAAGGAAAGGTATCTATTATGTCAGAAAACAATAAACTTATAAAACCACTGTGGGAAAAAAATGAGTAAGTAACTAAGTATGAAACTGAGCAAATCATGTTACTTCACTGATTTCAGCTTACTTCATATCATGTCATTACACTGATTTTAACAACAGTGAGCAAGAGAGAGAAGATAGAAAGCAGATAGGTGGCTAATTGTCTAAATCTAAGAAAGTTAATTTCCAGATACTCCCATGAGAATGGTAAATTACACTGATGATTTTACTTCATTTGATTGGAAAAAAAAAAAAAACTATACCCTTCCACATTTCTCTAAGGTTGCATTCACAGGCCAATCCATGTTAGGAAAAGCTAAAAACAAATAAAGAGTCCCACTACCTTCTATGCAGGAAATGATTCTTTTTCAGGGACAAAGCTCCCTATAAAAATTTTTAAAATTTCCACTAGGTTAATTATTTCTTATACAGGACATAAGGACACAAAACTTCTAAACAGCACATAAAACATTATTCTATTAAACTAACATTTTAAAGAAAAACCTATTCCATACCTAGTAAGTTATTTAACTCCGTAATACAGCAAGGCAAGATCTTTTTTCCGAACTCTAAGATGAACTGTCATATTTAGGAGACTGCTGTCATTTCTCTGCCTTTCTAGAGAAAAATGCTGCAACATCTGTAAACATGAGTTTCTAGTGTATCACTTGGAAGTTCTGTGGTAACAGGTAACTGTTTTACCTGTGAACTGTTTTACCTAAAGTCTACTTAAAACAACAAGACATTACCTATAACTCAGCAAACCTAGATATCTATGAATACTTTTTTTCTATGAATACTTGCAAAAAGAATAAGGAGTTTTCCTGAAGGATATGTTGATGAGTCAAGAATCATTTTAATGAAAATATCTTAAATAGTACTCAATTAGTTCCCAAATCAATTTTTGTATATAGGTACATCTGCTTGTATTTGTTAGCTGGCAGACAATGTAAAAGCATCAAAACTATTTATTTTTCCATTGTTCAGTGGTCAATAAAACAAGATACTAATCACTACACTTAGACATTTCAGTCTGGTCCTCAAAGTTCAACTCATTTAATGCTTACAGTCAGAAATGCGACTTACTTTTATTACTGTGTTTTAGGAAACACAGCTATGCAGTTTAGGAGTCACACTATATGTCTGGTATGTATGCTTACACAGGACTGGAGAGTTTAATGGGCTGGCTTACCTCTTTCTAGATATTCTTCTAACCCCCGACGTCGAGCATCTAACTGTTGTTCTGATAATGAGAATGGCCACTTTCCTGGAAGTCGAGGAAATGTAAAGTTGGCAAACTCTCTCTTTAGGTTCTGGTGTAGGATAGCAAACTCTCGGTACCGCTTAGAACACAGCTGCCTCCCTGCCATGTAAACATTGTATACCTGATGAGAGAGAATAACAAAAAAAGTCTCCTTAATACAAATCAAATCACAGAATCACCTGAAGTCAGGCTCAGATGGATATTCATTTAACGGAGACTATGTTCAAGATCACTTTAAAATAAAACATACTTTTAACACACATGCCAAAAAGTTGTATGTACAAAAGAGGACCACTCCTTTCAAAAGGATGGCATAATCTTATTTCTCCTAATAAAATTACTTCCAACACACTTTCATATATCTTTGAAGATAATTACAGTGTCAGTTTTTAAGGGTGGATTTTATTTTCAGAAAGCTACAAGTTTTTCAAAGTTAATGTGATAATATGGTGAGCGAATGAGCAACCAAATATGGACGATGAAAACCTACAACTGATTATAACAGTAGTGTGACACGTATGTATGCGTGATTCAAACACATTCCAACGTCAATTACCAAAGAGGTCTATTAAAAGTTAACACCTTGATAATAATTTAATTCAAATCTAATAGTCTCTGCTTCCATTCTATCTTCCTGCTTACTTGACCCAAAAAGTTATATTAGTCATGTTCATGATTCTCTTTTGTTTCTTTTTGTCTTGAGATAGGGTCTCACTGTGGCTGGCTTCAAGCAATCTTTGTGCTTTAGTCTCCAGTAGCTGGGAAAATGATCACATGTCACAATACCTAGCTACTTTTCCTTTTATGACTATTGTTTTGTAGTGTTTATATGCAACCTTTGAATTTTTATTTTAATTGTATAAAACTAAAGGGACATGCGAAGAAGCTTTTTGTGATTTATTTTTTATACTTAACAGTACATCAGTCTTACAAAGCTATATATTGTCATGTAGTCTATTGTATATAGCATCTTGTGGTTTACATGTCTGTTATTGTTTTTAATCTGTTCTCTCACTAGCGCCATTTGGGTTGTGTCTGGGTTTTAGCTATGCATTATGAACTATTCTGTTATAAACATCTATAACATATCTACTGCTACACATGCATGGGATTCTCCTGAGTGCATACCTGAAAGTCAAACTATAGGATTTAAAACATGCATATTCAGGCTTAATGCCAAACTATAAGTTAGAGTGGTTGCACCAATTTATAGTCTTTTCAGTAATATATAAAAACATTCTTTTCATTTTTGCCAATGGAATAAATGTGAAAAGATTTCTGAGTAGTCCTAATTGTACACTTCTCTAATTACTAATGAGGCTGAACACCTTTTTTTATTTTTGGTACCGGGGATCAAACTCACAACCTCATACTTGCCAGGCAGGCACTTACACTGCTGAGCTAAATTCTTGGCCTGAATACCTCTTTGCATATTCATTGATCATGTGTCTTTTTCGTAACTTTTCATCATACGTCTTTTTTGCGTAAACTTTTTTTTTTGTACCAGGGACAATCTTATAACCTTGCATTTGCCAGGCAGGCACTTGTGCCACTAAGGTAAATCCACGGCTATTCTTTTTTTTCATTTACTGTTATATTGAATTTTTATATTTTTTTCATGGATTTGAAGGGTTTTTGATAGGTTCTGTTTTACTGTAATAAGGCCTTGTTATGTTGCCAAGGTTAAACCAAAACTCCTGGCCCAAGCAATTCTCCTGCCTAACTTCCTGAATACCTGAGATTATAGGCACATATATCATACCTAGTCTCTGATGTTTTTGCCTTAATTGTTTTATTTGTGCACGATGTATGATCTCCCATATGTCACTAATGGTTTCACTTTAAAGCTCTTTGAAATTTTAAAAAAACTCCACAGTCCAACTTACCAAACTATTTTATAAGTAATATTTTTATATCTTTATATCTTGAGACACTGTTCTATCACCAGAATCTAAAAGCTATTCACCAATAATTTCTACTAACAGCTTTTAAGGTTTTTGTTTTGGCTAGAATTGATTTTTCTTTATAATAAAGTACAGTTCCACTGGTATTTCTTTGTTTTGTTCTTCTGTTTTGCTTCCCAATACTGGGGACTGACTCAGGGGCCTCTGTATGAGCTACATCCTCACCCCCTTTAATTTTTTTTTTTTTTTAATTCTTTGAGACAGGTTTTTGCTAAGTTACTCAGTTGCCTAGGCTGGGCTCAAACTTGTCTTCCTCCTGCCTCAGCTTCTTAAAGAGTGCTACGATTACAGACGCATACCACTGTGCCTGGCCATTTTTGACTTTTTTAACAGGTAATTATTTGGATTAGGGTAGCTCAGTGCTACAGCATTTACATAATATGAGTAAGACCTTGGCTTCAACCTCTAGAAGCACACAACCAGACAACCAGACAGGCAGATAAACACGCACACACAAATCCCAGAAAAGGTTATTATTTAAAACAAAGAATACAATGTGTCATGGAATGTTTAACACAAAAATAAATAAATGACACCATAGTACAAACGACAGGAGGCTGAAATACATTTTCATCAGAGTCTTGTACTATAGCCTTGTACTATAGGACAAACAAAATCATTTTAACATATTCTATTAACCCATAGGAATCTGGTAAGGAATAAGGATGAGATATAAACAACAAAGATCAAGACAGTAAGTTAATGTAACTGTATCAATAATTATACTAAACATATTATACCAAATAAAAGATTCAGATCACCAAAAATCAGATAAAATAGTAAGACCCAGCTATCAGCTACATAACACAAACCCACTTTAAGGATAAATATACACATAAATTAAAAGTAAAAAGACTGAAGATACACAATGAATTCAATAGCTAAAAGAAAGGGCTGGGGATATGGTGGCACTTGTAATCCTGGAACTCAGGAGGCTGAGGCAGGAAGATTGCTGTGAGTTTGAGGCCAGCCTGTGTGACAGTCAAGTCAACGCCAGTCAGAACTACGTAGCAAGAAGCTATCGCAAAAGAAAAGAAAAAAGAGGAGAAAGAGCGAGCAAAGCAAAGCGAAGTAAAGCTGAAAAATGGCTGTTAGTAGTCATATTTTAAAATCAGAGAAAGATTTCAGAACAAAGAATATTAACAGGAATACAGACAGGTATTTCATAATATTTAGAAGGTCAATTTGGGCGAGGGATATAACTCAGTGACCTAGCATCTGCCTGGTAAGCACAAGGTCCTGAGTTCGATTCCCAGTACCAAAAAATAAATAAATAGGACAACTTATCAAGAAGACATAATAGCTTTATTACACACAGGGAAAATGTGATACAACTAATGATTCTATTTTAATTATTGTTGCATAAACTCCTTTTATACTCACATGGAAAACAACTACAAATTCTGAACAATTGCCTATGGATTCTGAAGCAAGCGGATTGTGGTGGTTAGTCAAAATAATGTGTAAGAATTGGAGAGTTTCCTGCTTTTTTGTTTTGTTCTGGTCTGTCTTTCTTTTTTTTTCTTTCTGAGACAAGGTCTAGCTATGCAGACCCTGAGCTGGCCCTGAGCTTACTTTGTATCCCAGCCTGGTCTCAAACTTGCAACCATTCTCCTGCCTCAGCCTCCCGAGTGCTGAGATTATAAGCATGTACCACCACATTCAGCTTCAGTTTCCTGTTTTTAAGGGGCTTTGCCCTATGATGATCATAAGTCACAAAATAGCACACTTAAACCACTGAATTCTGATAGAAGCAGAGGGCATACACCTGCACTCTAGATTCTTGGGAGGCTAAGGTAGGAGTATCAATTGAGCTCAAGAGTTTGAGGCCAGCATGGCAACACTGCACAATCTCCTCTTTATAAAAACAAAGAACACCAATAGAAAACCTGGTATCTTTCTGGCAAAAAAAAAAAATTATTTTATAGGCAAATACAGCTGTTACCAAAATGAGTAGAAAATCCCAGTACAGAACGCAGACAAGGTGAATTCTTTTCTTTAAATGAACAACAAACATATCTTAGGTCATTCTCTTGGATAACGTTGTATTCAGACTCAAAGGAGCATAACAAAGGCTCAAAGAATTCAACTGAGACTTACAAGTGCTGAAACACATGGGGTTGGGGATTTACCTCAGTGGCCCGAGTGCCTGGCCTTGCAAACGCTATGTTGTGAGTTCGAACCTCAGCACCAAAAAAAAACCCAACAACAAAAACAAAACAAACAAAACACAGCATTTAGCTCAGCAGCAAAAGCGCCTGTCTTGTAAGTGTGCTGTCGTGAGTTCAATCTCTGGTACCAAAAATAAAAAAATTTTTTAAAAATAAAAGTACTGATACACAAAAACAGTTCATAGAATATTCAGAGGAATATTACAGAGCCCAGAGTCTCTGAAACATTCACAAAATTCAGGACACAAAACCATATTACTCAATACATAAAGAACTAGAAGGAGATAAGCGCCTGCCTGGCATGCACAAGGTCATGAGTTTGATCCAAAACAAACAAAAAACCTAGAAGGATATAATATAACTCGTTCTCAAAGGAAAAGATACTTAATGGAAGTTAATCCCCAAATGATGTAAATGTTGAAATGTTCATGTATTAGTCACTGGAACAGAATAGTGTCCAGAATAAGAGTGACACAATATGGGCAACTGGTTTTTGTTTTTTGTTTTTTTTTTTTGTCTTTTTTATTTTTATCGGTACCGGGGATCAATGGGCAACTGTTTTTCAACTAATGCCAAGGTGTGTCAATGGGGAAAGCACACAAGGGGTAATCAGAATATTCAGTGAATATTTAAATTTTAAATTTTCTTACAGTAAAAGATACACTTCCATTAATCTTCAAAATAATCCCTTTTTTGCTTTGAACACACTTATCCCATCGTCCTTGTAACTTTCTAACTTTCAGTTCTTTAAGTCTCGTGCCTTTACAAACATGATAAAAATGTATATATATAGTCAATGGTGAGTGCTGCTGCCAAGACCCACGCAAGGGCAAGGCAGGCTTGTAAAAACATTGCAGTGTGTCTTCATCCATCTTATTCACCAGATCTGGCACTGTGAGACCTCTACCTCTTCTTCAAAGTTAAAAGGACCATGAAAGGTAAACATCTTTAATCAATTCCGGACATCAAGGGAGCCATGACAACTCAACTGCAGACATACAAAAGAGGACTTCTAGAATTGTTCCAGAAAATGGCATGAATGACGGGATAACTGTCTTCAAAATGAGGGGGAATATTTTGAGCGGTATTTCCTGTAATAAACTTTTAAAATTTTTAAATATTCACTGTATGTTTCAATCATACTTGTATTCTCAAAAAAAGTTGCTAAAACAACTGGATATTTATCTATAAATAAAAGAATTTTGGTAATGTTAGCAAGTGGCTGGTTAGAAGTACCTGGCATACTTCCCTCCACAACACATGACAAAAGAAAAGGAAGGAAGGAAGGGAATAAAGGGAAAAAGAAGCTATTTCAACAGAGTATTTAAGGCAAAATACTAGACAGCACTGGGTATACAGCAAAGATATTGCACAGCAGTTACATAATGGCCTTATAAAGAAGGAAACTAGAAGGCTGGGCTTGCAGCTCAGTGGTAGAGTGCTTACTTTGCATGCACAAAACCCTGAGTTTAATCCCCAGCACAATCAAAAAAAAAAAAAAAAAAAAAAAAAAAAAAAACAGGAACTAGGGAAGGAAGTGCTAAGCATACAGCACTTACAGTCCTATCTCCTGAGGTCAACCCTGAACTAGAGGGGTTTTGCTTACAAAGAGAAAGATAAGCAGGAGACTGCCAGCAGCCCCCACTTAAGACCATAGACATCTGAACCATGCATTTGCTAGTGGAGAAGACTTCAGTCCTCACAGGCTCTGAGTTCAGTTTGGTGAGCCATGGTCACCACTTCACAGCCCACCAGAGAAAAAGCCCAGCTCAAGCTATACCCACGCCTAGCCAAGCTCCTGCTGTACAGTGCCATTTTGAGACTTCACTCAGTCAGGACCCTATGGAGCAACAGAGGAGTAGCTCCCAGTAGTCTGGTGGACTCAGTATTATGAACCACCCAGAGGTCCTGGCTCACCCTTCTGTGGAGCTAAGAATCCCAGGCAGCCTACCCTGAATGATATGGCTCATAGACCCTAAGAAAGAACCAAGTGGATCTGTTCCCCTTTCTTTTCCCAAGGGGTTAAGCAAGTAGCTCCCTGTCCCTAAGGCTCAGCAAACTCCCACACGGCACTTGGACACTGTGATGGTTGCCCAGTTTGGGCCAGGATAAAGCATGGCCCTCATGTGACCCTCAAAAACTGACGTGTGTCATGATCTGCTACCATCATGTGACTTAGAAACTTACTACACTTCTGCTGCAGCCCCATGGTAGCCAGAGTCATCTTGCCCCCACACAACCCACAGAACAGTGGCCAGAGCCACTAAAAGACTACCATGTCTAAGAGAGCCGCATTCCAGTTTCAATTCCATAACTCCTGCAGTCCAGGTCACTTGAGATAGTCACAGACATCACTAACACTGATTGTATTAGGAGACAGTACATGGACACTAACAAATGCCAGTGCAGCCTATTCAACCAACACTTTACAACAACTGCCAGGAAAAACTCTCACTATGAAAGCCATGCTATAAAATTGATAGAGGCAACTGATCTGCCAGATGCACAAATATCATCCTAGAGACACAAGAAATATGAAAAAGCAGGGTAACATGACAACTCCAAAGGAACATAATCACTTTCTAGCAACAGACTCCAAAGAAAACAAAATCAATAAATTAACTGAAAAAGGATTGAAAATAATTAATTATTCTTTCCTCTAATTTTAAGGAAATTTAATGAGACACAAAATATGGACAGGTAATTCAATGAAGTTAAGAAGATAATATATGACAAGAATGAGAAACTCGGGGGCCAGGGATTTAGCTCAGCAGCACAAGTGCCTGCCTGGCAAGCATGAGGTCATGCATTAGATCCCTGGTACCAAAGAAAAAGAATGAGAAACTCAACAAAGAAACAGATCATAAACAAGAACCACACAGAAATCTTAATTCAATACATGAATTAAGAAATACAGTTAAGAGAGCCAGGAATGGTGATGCAAACCCATAATTCTAGCACTAGGAGGCTGATGCAGGAAGATCACAAGTTCAAGGCTAGCATGGATCTTGTTATAGAGCCTGTCTCCAAAAAAGAAGAAAGTACAATTAATTGGTTCTGTGGAAGATTAGAGCAAGCAGAACAAAGAATTTCTGATCTTAAAACTTTAAAATCCATAAATAGAATGAAGAAAACTTTAAAAGGACTATGGGATACCATTAAGCAAATAAACACTCACATTTTGGGTATTCAAGAAAGAGACAGGAAAAGGCATAGAAAACACTCAACGAAGTAACTGTTGAAAACTTCCCCAATGTTGGGAAACGCGGATGTTCAAGTATGTATTCAGTAGATTTGACCAAAAAAGACCTTTTTTCCCAAGGCATATGATAATCAAAGTGCCCAAAGTGTAAGACACAGAGGATTCTAAAAACAGTGAAAAAAGTATCAAGTCACATATAAGAGAATTCCCGTTACATCAACAGCAGACTTCTCAGCAGAAACCATACATACTAGGAGAAAATCAAATGATATATTCTGTCCTAAAAGGAAAATACCATCAACTGAGATTACTAAGCAAAGCTATCCTTCATTGCTGAAGGAAAAAAGTCTTCCCATGACAAGCAAAAACTGAGGGGATGAATTACCAGACTGGACCGACAAGAAATGGTTAAGAGAGTCCTAAACTAAAAGCAAAAGGATAGTAACTACCCTCATGAAAACATGTAAAAGCATAAAACCTTATTTGTAGAACAGATATTTAAAGGAGAAAGAGAAAAGAATCAAGCCTGATCAATACAGAAAAGCACCAAACCACAAAGATAAACAGAAGAGAAAGAAAAGAACAAAGGATACTCAAAACAACCACAAAAGATTTATAAAATGACAATGTCTTTACTTGTCAATAATAACTTTGGAATCAAACAGATTCAATTCCCTAATTAAAAAGATACAGAATGAATGAGTACAAAACAATATCTAATATGCAGCCTACAAGAAACCACCAGGAAAGGATACACATGATTGCAAGTGAAGGGATAGAAAAAGATATATCATGCAAAAAGAAAACAAAAGCAAATAACAACAACTATATTTAGATAAAATACAGAGACAAAGGTGGTCACTACATAATGATAGAAGAACCATTTGCAAGAAGAAATAACTGTCGTAAAAATATATGAAGTCAAAACTGGAACAACTCAATTATATGAAGCAAACAGATCCAAAAAAACAGAATCTAACACAGTAGTTGGGGACTTTGACAACACACCTTCATTATCAGACTATCCAGACCACCTCCAACAATCAGGACCATCAGAATTAACCTATCCTAGAGACCAAATGGACCCAAAAGACATTTATGAAACATTTCATTCAAGAGCTGCAGAATACACATTCCCATCAGCACAAGAAATTCTCCAGGATAGACTGTATCTTAGGCCAAAAGCAAGTCTCAACAAATGCAAAGAAATCACAATCACAATATTTGTCTCCCCCTCCCCTCTTTAATGCTCCGTACCATTTATTTTTGGCTTTTTTCTTTTTTAAGTACATGTTTGCAGTACATAATAATTACATTCCTCTTGGAGAGTTAATACATGTCTGTAACACATCTTAATTCTTTTTTCATCCCCTCCTTCTTGATCCCTTTCTTGATTCACTTTTCATTTGCAAAAGTTCTCTTTTTTCCATTTATTTTAAAAATTTATATTTTAGGTTTCTCATATAAGAGAAATCATGTGAGTTTTAAACTTGTGTGTCTGACTGTTTTACTTAACACTAAGGTCTTGAAATGCATCAATTTGCCTACCAAAACACTCCTTATCCTTCTTTATGGCACAGTAGTACTTCATTGGGTAGAAATACATTCTGTTGATGA
Source organism: Cavia porcellus (assembly GCF_034190915.1). Lineage (NCBI taxonomy): Eukaryota > Metazoa > Chordata > Mammalia > Rodentia > Caviidae > Cavia > Cavia porcellus. Next base: position 108,735,659 of record NW_026947484.1, on the reverse strand, counting down.
GCATATAGGCTGCTTCAAAGATTTAGCTATATGAACTGTGGTGCTAAAACATGGCTATGCATGTATCACTAATACGATGTGTTTAACTCTTTCAGGAAGATGCCTAGAAGGAAAACAACTGGGTTGAATGGAATTTGTACTTTTAGGTTTTTGAGGAATTTTCATAATGATTGTACTAGTTTATATCCTCACCAAGAGTGTAGACAGGTTCTTCCCCACCCCACCCTCCCCACTACAGCCTTGCAAGCATTTATTGCTATTTGATTTCTCCATAGCTATTCTCTCTGGAATGAGATGGAATCTCAGTGTTCTTTCAACTGGCATTTTTCAAATAGCCAAAGATGATGAACACTTTTTTCAAGTGTTAATTGGCCATTTGAATTTCTTTTTGGAAGTGCCTATTTATTTCAGTGGTCCATGTTTTGACTGGGTCTTTTATTTTGAGAGTCTTATTTTTTTCAAACTCTTTATATATTCTAGGTATTAGTCCTCTGTCCCATTCTGTAGTAATGTCTCTTTACTCTTTTGATTGCTTTCTTTGCTGTGCAGCTTTTAAATTTGACAGGATTCCATAAGTTGATTCTTTTTAAAATTTTTTTTATTTTAAAGATAATAAAACAGAACAAAGCAAATCAGAACAAAACAATGCAAGCAACATAGGACTTCAAACTAAGACAACGGGAAATCAACAGTGGCTACCATAATGCCTCTTGTTTTCTTCGAAATAGTTGTCCATACCTTCACACACAATAAAATCAAGCAGAACAAAATAGTATAAACCAATCAAAACAAAAGAATGAAAGCATTTTTGGACTTCAAAACAAGACAATAGGAAGTCAACAATGGCTATCATAATGTCTTTTTTTTTTCTTCAAAGTATCTGTCCATATCTTCACACATAATGAAATCAAATATTAGAAAACAGACTAAAACCAATCAAAACAAAAGAATGAAAGCCTTACAGGACTTCAAAAAACAAGGTAACAGTAAATGAATAATGATTACTGTAATGTCTCACTTTCTTCAAAATAGCCGTCCATACTAATACACATAATAAAATCAAATAAAACACAACAGAATAAAACCAATCAAAACAAAACAAGCATTATCAGACTTCAAAACAAAATGACAGGAAATTAAAATGGCTACCATAATCTTATTTTCTTCAAAATAGCTGTTCATACCAGCACACATAATAAAATCAAACAAAACAGAATAAAATCTATTGAACAAAAGAATGAAAACATTATAGGACTTCAAAACAATAGGAAACCAACAATGTTTACCATGATATATCCCATTATCTTTAAAATAGCTGCCCATACATCACACACAGTAAAATCTAACAAAACAAGATAGAACAAAACCAAATTTAACAAAACTATGAAAATAATACAAGAGTTCAAGACAAGACAATAAAAAATTAACAGTGGTTACCACCTTTCACTCCTAGGTGTTTCCTCCCCTATCACTTTCATACTTTCTACTGTGCTTTTGGATCCCACTAACACCATCAATTTTTTATGCTAGAGTTTACTCATGAGTTCAAACCATTTTGTCCATGAACATGATCTCTAGATGCATCCATTTACCCACGAGAGCTTCAACTATCCTACTTTATAGATGGGTAGCTTTGCCTTGTATGAAAATACCATGTCCTTCTCATCTCATTCATTCTACAGTAGATGGCAAGTTATCCTTGCTTTTTTCTGGTCTCCTGTCACATGGAACAACTGTTTTCTCTCCTTTGATTTTTAGTCTATGAATTTCCTCTCAAGTTAAATGTGTTTCTTGTATACAGTATATCGTACATTTTGTTTCTTGATCCACTGTCTCTGTTTCTTTTTATTTGTGAATTGAGGCCACATATTAATGGTTACAATCGACATACATTGGTTCATCTCTGCCATGCTATCCTCCTGCTTTTGGCACTCCACTTTTCCCACTCATTCAATTGCCTGTCCTGTTTGGCGATTCTCCTCTGCTGCTATTCCTGGAACCATGGTCATCTTTCTCTCTCAAGAATATCCTTCAAGGCTGGGGATTTAGCTCAGTGGCATAAGTGCCTGCCTTGCAAGCAGGCAGTTGTGAGTTCGATCCCCGGTACCGATAAAAAAAAAAAAAAAAAAAAGAATATCCTTCAGCATTCTCTGTAGGGTTGATTTGATCAACCCTACAGAGGTAGGTGGTCATGAATTCCTTCGGTTGTTCTTTATTATAGAAATATCTTATTTTTCCATCAATTTTGAAAGAGTTATGCAGGGTACATCAATCTGGATTGGAAGCTGTTTTCTTTTAGGATTTGAAAACACTTCACTCCAAACTCTTCTTGACTTGATAGCTTGTGTTGACAAGTCTGCTGTGATTCTAATTGGTCCTCCTTTATACTGTGATCTGTTTCTTTGCTCTAATTATTATATATCTGAGTGTAGATTTATTTTGGTTATAGCTAATTGGAGTTCTGTATGCCTCTCTTATCTGTATGCCAGATCCTATTCCCATGTTTGGGAAATTTTCTGCTATTACTTCTGCAAATAGCCTTTTGATTTCATTTGTGTTGACCCCTGCTTCTTCATTGATACCAACCATTCTTATTTTTCTTTGCAGCATCGTGCAGCCATCGAATTATTTCCTAGTTCCTTATTTTTAAGAGATCTTCCAAGATCACTAGCTGTAATCCTGACTTCAAAGTCTGAAAATCTATCTTCAGTCTCTTCAAGTAGTTTTGCCAGCCTTCATTTGACTTTTTAATTTCCTGGATATCTTTTTTTTTTTTTTTTTTTAATTTAAAGAAAAGGAAACGAAAAAAAAAAACATGGAGATAAAAAAAAAAGGGTAGAAATAATACTAAATTACAGACAAACAAAAGGTAAGAAATTGCCGGTTGATAAGTTACAAATTGTCATCTTCGAAATGGCTGTTCAGGTTATAGAATTAAAGTATTTAGAATGACATTCAAAAAAGTGACCCTACAAACCATTCTGCTCTATGGTAGAACAAAAGCTCCGTAATATGATTATCAGTCCCACCTATTTGTTTTACATCTCTAAGAGGGTAAGGTTAACCATATCAAAACAGAACATTTAAAAAAAAATAAAAAACAATTTAAAGAAATACAGATTTCAAAGCAAGTCCACTGGAGATCTACCTTATCTAACTGTCTCTAGCTTCTTACAAATAGTTGTCCCTAACTTCACCCACTTTATATACTTATTGCATATTATAGAACTAATCAAATCATTACAGGATGATGGAGTCTTTTTAGGTCCTCAAGTTCCAAATTAGGGAAGACAATAGCAACTACCATCGCATCTCTCATTCTCTTTGTGATAGCCATCCCCATCTCTGCATATGCTGAAGTTGAGCTGAAGAAACCAGTCCAATGTCATTCTAATCAGCAAGCAATAGATTGCTAGAATTTATATTATAATGCTACAAAATAAGCCTCGGGTTTTTCAGGTCTCTTCCTCAGAGTATTTGTTCCTATCCTCTCTGTATTATAGGGAAAACCAAGTCATAACAAGACAGCGAAACAATTTCCTAGAAAAACATGCAATGGATAAGACTTGTAAAACTATAATATAAATGATCTTCCGTAGCTACTATGTTTTCTTTTGTTATTTTCAATAGATTTGTCCACAACACTGGCTTATTATAGTTAAACATACTATCACCTATTTTTATAAAAACTTATCTTTGACTGCATTGTAGTATTTGAGAGCTGTTACTGATTCATACCAGTATGGATATCCTTTACATCTTGTCATGCTCAGAGTAGTTTCCTCTACTTTTAGGGTTGATTCTAACACGCATACCGATTTCAAATAGGATCAGTCAAGGCCAACCAATAGTCTTATGATTCAGATACAATTAAGATCAGTCATAGTAAGACAATGTAAGTAATACAGGATTTCAGCCTAAGTCAATAGGAAAGTAAGGATAGTTACCATGGTATAACCTGCTATTTTTGGTTCTAGAGGTCTGTGTCCTCAAATCTGACATGAGTGGACAGACCAGAACAAATTTAATTCAATCTAAATATGGCACTAGGACTACTGTGTCTTTTAAATCGTTATACACCATTAGCAATGACCTCTGCTTTTTTTTTTTTAAACATAGTTTCAGAGCTGTCTCTACTAATGACTAGCTTACCGTCTCTGCCTCATGTCTGCTACTCCACTTTTCTGCTGTAATTTGTCCACCTTATTCCCTCATTCCATTGTCTGCCCCGTTCACTGAGGCCTCTCTGCCACTGTAGCTGTAATCCTGATATCTCTTCCTCTCTTTCTCTGTAATGTCCTTCAGCGCTCTCTGTAGGGTTGGATTGGTGGCCACGAACTCCCACAGTTCCTCCTTGTCTTGAAAGTATCTTATTTCTTCATTAATTTTTAGAGAGAGTTTTGACGGATATATGAACGCATATTTTTTTCCTTCAGGACTTGGAATATTTCTCCCCACTCCCTTCTTGACTTAAGAGTTTGTGTTGATAAGTCTGCTGTTATTTTGATAGATTTCCCGTTATAGGTAACCTGCATCTTTTCTCTGGCTGCTTTTAATATTCTGTTTTTTTGGTGGATTTCTGGGATCTCGATTATTATATGCCTAGGCGTAGATCTGTTTTGGTTGTAGGTAGCTGGCGTTCTATATGCTTCTTTTATCTGGATATCATTTCTTTTTGCTATACGTGGGAAATTTTGCTTTAATATATCTGTGAATATTTTTTGTATTTCATTTTTGGATGTTCCTGCTTCCTCACTCACATTCTTTATTCTTAGGTTATGTATCTTTTTATCATCTTCCAGTTTTAGAATTGCTTCTTTCTGGTTCCTTGTTATTTTTAAGAGGCTTTTTCTTTCACGTTCATAAGCCCTAAATCTCTCTTCAAGTTTCAGAAGGTTGTCTTTAGTTTCTGTCAAGGCATTTTGCCAATATTCAATGGAGTTTTTAGTTTCCTGATATTCTCTTTGGATCTGTTTCATGTATTCTAAGTTATGCTTAAATTCTTCTTCAGATGCTTCTCTTTCTTTTCTGATTTCCTCAGTTCTTCCATCTGTGTTCTCTTGGGCGGGGCTTGTCATTTCTTTAATTAATCTCTTTATATCTTGCCTCACTTGGATCAGGAGTACATCTTTAAATTCCTCTATGAGATCATGTAAGTACTTTTTAATTTCGGCTGATGCTGTGTCGAGTAGAGGATGGTTACTGTGTTTGTTCTCTTCAGTGTTTAGTTCTCTTGGGTTTATTTTCTCCTGTTGAACAGCTGGAGATTTTTTTTTTTATTTTTATCTCTTGTCATGTTTCTGGTTTCTTTCAGACTGTCCTGGAGTTCTCTGGCCCTCTCCGAATTGCTTAGGGCCTTTCAGAAGCGTGCTGGCTTGAGTTTTTGCTGTCCTCCCCAATTTGCTGTTATCTGGGGTATGCTGGGATGCAGGGGCGGTACAGTCTAGTCTCTAGCCTCTGTGTCAGTTAGTTCATAAATTAGGCTGTACTTTCTGGTTGTCACTGAGTTGTGACTATTTTGTATCCGCTTATTGGGCCCCAAGCAGAGGCTTGGTTTAGCCCCAGTAGCTCCTGCCAGTTCTCTTTGAATCAGAAGCAGCTGAGTAATGGCACAGGATTCTGCCCAAGTCCCAGCCGTTCTCTTCCAAACCTCTCTGTGACAGGAGCACCAGAAAAGCAGATCTGCCCAAAACTAAGATGGCTCCCACTAAGTTCTCTGTGTAGAGCTGAAGCCAGCAAGTAATCAGGCTCTGACAGGACTCAAGATGTCTTCCACCAGCCCTCCCTACAAGGGGACCTGGTGATATCACCAAGCTGCGGTTTCTGCCGCCAGGCTAATATGTCTGCACCAGACTCTGTGTTATTGCTTTCCCCGTGGTGGTGGGCCAGCTGTTCTCTGGCCAAACCCAGCAGCCGCGGGGTTCTCTGTACTCACCAGAGTCCGGTGCAAGTCCTCGTTCCGGGACCACCGCACACCAAGCTGTCCGCTTTTCCCGCACTCCCGGCACAGCGCTGACCGGTCAGATATCTGTGCACCGTTTAGATTTGAATCGCCAGAGCTTTGTACATCCGCTCTGGTGCAGCGGTGCAGAACTGGCTGCTACTTGGAGTCTCGGTCCGGGTCTCAGTTTCCCGCAGTCCCCAAAAGCAACTCAGCTTTTCGTGCTGGGTCCACGAGTCTGTTTGTTGATTTAAGGGCGCGGGATTTGCAGCCTCCCGTTATCGGCGTTGAAGGTCTCAGCACGACTTTAAATCCTCCAGCTGTACTGTCTTGGTTAATAAGAATCGCTATCGATTTGTCTGGCCCTCTCCATGCTGTCTTTTTTTAGCTTTGAGTTTGAATTCTCTGGTGAGACTCTTCGCTTGATCCCCTAGCCCGCCGCCATTTTCAGAATCGGATATCTCTTTTTGAATTTGTCTCATGCATTATAATTCTTTTCTCTATTGTTCATTCAAGGTTTCCATCATTATCCTCTGCTTTTTAAAAAATCTATATTATTTTTAGATATGTTTAGCAATTTTTTCATTATATTTGTGATTTCTTCTTTTACTAGAGACATTATTTCTGATCTGATTACTTTTACAGTCTCATAAAGTTGTTTCTTTCCTTCAGTTGCTATCTTCCCAGAGATTTCAGGTGTATAACTTCCATTTGCTTCCTCGACTATATCTCTCAGATCTGTTCTGTGTGGGCTGGCAGTCTGAGACTGCCTTTTACTCCTTCATCTTGACATTCTCCTGGGTTCCTCCCAGCAAGTCCGTTGTGGGGTCCCAGGCACTTACCATGTTGGCTGCCCCTCCACAGTGTAGGGGAGTGGGACAGGCACCTGGATTTCTCTGAATCAGGTTCCCAGGGAGATAGCAGGGTGTGAGGCAGGCTTCTCCAGACCCATGCAGCTACAATGGGGCTTTCCTGATGGCCAGGGGTGTGTGATTGTGGGTGTTTCTCTCAGCCTGTATGTCTACACTGAGGCTCCTGTGATGATGATGACAGGCACACAGAGGTGCAGTTGTCTGATTCTCCTGGTAGGTGATAGCTGCTTGAAGGAAGCAAGGGCCTCCAATGGTGGCCTGTGGGTGCAAGGGGCTTATCTGGCTGTGTGACCCTGCTCATGCTGGCTGCCTGTAGGAAGCAAACCTTCTGATGGTGGCAGTTGGCAGGCAGGGGCAGATCTGGCTGGGTCTCTGCTCACGCTGGCTGCCCATAGGAAGCAAGCCTTCCAATGGTGGCAACCAGCAAGCAGAGACAGATCTCCATTAATTGATTCTTGATGTTATTTGCTATGCAATTTGTTTTCTATTCAGAAAGTTATTCTCTACTCCTATGGCTTCAAAATTTTATCTACTTTGTCTTCTAGCAGAGTAAATGACTGCTTTAACATTTAGAGCTTTGATTCATTTTTATTTTTATTTTAGTTTAGTTCATGATGACACGTATGGGTCTAGATTCAGTCTTCTGGATGTGGATAGCCGGTTTTGCCAATTCTACTTGTTAAAGAAGTTATCTTTCAATGGCCCAATGTATATTTTGTCAACAATCAGCTAGTTGTAAGTGTCTGAGGCTGTTTCTGCATCTTCTTATATAGATCATGTTTTCCGCAAATAATGATAATTTGACTTCTTCCTTTCCAATACTTATCCCTTTTATTTCTCTTGCCTGATAGCTCTGGCTAATGTTTCCAGAATAATATTGAACAGCAGTGATGATGGTGGACAACCTTATTTTGAAGGAAAGTTTTTGATTTTTCCCTATTTAATATGATGCTGGCAGATTTATCATAAATGGCTTTTATCAGGTTGAGATAAAGTCATTCTATACCTATTTACTTCAGCTTTTTATCATGCTGAATTTCGGATAGGGTTTTTTTACATTTAGTGATATTGAATATTGGATGCTGGATTTTGTTGGATGCTATGATTTTGTCAAAGGCTTTTTCTGCACCTACTGAGAAGATCATGAGAGTCTTGTCCCTATTTCCATTTACGTAATATATTATACTAATTGATTGCCTATGTTGGTCCCTCCTTTGCATCCTTGGAATGAAGCCTACTTGGTCATGATGTATGATCTTTTTGATGATGATTTGTTGCATTCTGTTTGCCAGTATTTTGTTCAGAATTTTTGCATTTATGTTTATTAAAGAGAATGGCCTGTAGTTCTCTTTTTTAGTTGAATCCTTGAGAGCATGTATCTTCTCTAACCATAATGGCATAAAGCCAGAAATCAGTAAGAGCAACTTTAAATATTGCACAACTATATAAAAATTAAAATTCTCTTGAATGACTCTAAGTCAATGAAGCAGCTGAGGTGGAAATTAAAATTTTCTTAAAACAAAAGAAAATCAAAGTACAACACAGCAACACCTATGATATACACCAAAAGCAGTGCAGCAGTACTGAAAGGGACATTTACAGAAACCAGAAAAAGAACAAATCAAGCCCAATCAGAATTAGAAGTAACAAAGACTAGAGTAGAAGTAAATAAAAACAGACCTCTCTCTGCAAAAAAAGGAGGCAAAGAGGCAAAAGATAAATGAAATGAAGAGTTGCTTTTTAAAAAAGATACTAAAAACTGACAAGCCTTTAGGTAGGCTACCCAGGAAAAAAAGAAAATCTAAATAAATTAAATCAGAGATGGAAAAGGAGACATTACAACTGGTCACACAGAAATGCAAAGGATCATTAGCAACTATTTTAAACAATATATTATACACAAACAAAATAGAAAAATTTAGACAGATAAATTTCTGAGCACATACAATCTACCAGAATTGAACCCTATGGACACAGAAAATCTGAAAAGACATCTAATGAGACCAACTTCATTGCAGAATTTCACCAAACTTTTAAAGAAATCCAGTGGTAATTCTTTCAAACTATTTCAGGGCTGGGGACACAGCTCAGTGGTACAGCGCATGTTTAGTACATTTAAGGTTGGGGGTCCAATTCCCAGTACCAGAAGAAAAAAAAAATTACTCCAAGTATTAAAATCAGGAAAGGACCTTCTTTCCAAACACACTTCATGAAGTTAGCATTGCCATGATACCAAGACAAGTATACAACAAAAAGAGAAAACTATAAGCTAATATTTTTGATGAAAAAGATACAAAAATTCTCAACAAAACATTAGCAAATCCAGTAAACACATATAAAAGATTATACATGATTAAAAGATTATACATGATCAAATGGGATTCATCTCAGGAATATAATATGTGCACTATGTACAAATCAATAAGCACAATGTATCACATCGATATAATGAAGGATAAAAACCGTATGAGCCAAGTGTAAGTGGTCCACACAATTCTAGCACTTGGCAGGCAGAGGCAGGAGGACTGCTCTGAGTTCAGCTCTAGTGATTCAACGCCAGCCTAAACTACATAGCAAGAGCCTGTCTCAAAAAGCAAAATAAAATGAAACAAAATCGTGTGAGTATATTAACAGATGCAGAAAAAGCATCTACTAAAATTCAACATTCCTCCATAATCAAGCTGGGCATGGTGGTGCAGAACTACAGTCCCAATACTTGGGAGGATAATGAGTTGAATACCAGCCTGGACTACTCCTGTACAAATAAAACTCAAATAAAAAACCAAACACTCAAAAATTTAGGTTAAAAAAACAAAAAACAACAGCAAAAAAAAATCACCTAGGTACAGAAGGATGTAATTTACACACAATAAGGGCTACATCCAAGTAATTCATAGGCTACGTTATACTGAAAGTGTAAAAGCTGAGATTATTTTAAGATCACAAACAAGACAAAGACATCCAATTACCTTGATCTGATCATTACATGTTTTATACATGTATTATAATGTCACTCTGTAGCCCATAAATATGTACAGTTACCATGTGTTAAAGATTTTAAAATTATGCATCTAGCAAAGAATATAAGTTTTACAAAATAACTTTGACCCTTATGAAATATACATAAAAATCAATTAAAAATGGATTACAAATGTAAACATAAGTACACATCACTCTGGAAAACTGCTGAGCAGTTTGTCAAAAGTTTATACAAAAAGAGAAGAGGGGAATGAGAAAAAAGATGTATCATTTACAGGTTTTAATTCCCTATGATGAATGTCATCATTATGTATATCGAAAATGTAGGCTGGGGATTTAGCTCAGTGGCATAAGCACCTGCCTTGCAAGCAGGCAGTCGTGAGTTCGATCCCTGGTACTGATAAAAAAGAAAAAGAGAAAAAAGAAAAGAAAATGTACCAATAAAAAACTATATTTAAAAAGTGGCTTGCCAGTTTAAAAAAAAAGTTTTAACAAAGTGGAGTGTGGTGGCACATGTCTATAATCCCAGTACTTAAAAGGCTGAGGCAAGAAGATTATAACTGAGGCCAGTATGAATTACACAGGGAGTTGAAGGTCATCCTGAACATATATAGTAAGATCCTTTGTCATAAAACAAAACAAAACAAGCAGAGAAAAAAAAAAGTTTACATAAACACAGCAAGTCCAATCATAAGTTACATACTTAACAGAAAAGAAAACATACATCTACACAAAAACTTGTACACAAAAGCATTCTTCATAATAATGGAAACACTCTAAATATCTCACTGGGAGAATGGATAAATAAAAAGTGGTATATCCAAACAATGAAATGTTATTTGGTAATAAAATAAAAATGCTGCTACATGCTACAACATAAACAAGCTTTGAAACATTATGCTTTGAAAATATTATGCTAAGTGATAGAAGCCAGTCGGAAAAAAAATCTTATATGATTCTATTTATATAGGACATGCCAGCATATAGGACAGGAAAGTAGATTAGTGGCTGCCTACAGCTGCAGGGCATAGAAGCTTTTGGAGATGATGGCTACAGAGAATGGCATTTGTCTGATATGATGAAAATATTCTAAAACTGATTATAGTGCTACATATGCAATTCTGTAAATGCACTAAAAACCATAAGTTATATCATTTGTATGCATGAATTTATAGCATATTAACAAAAGTATTAAGAAACAGAACTACAATAAGTAAAATTTCTCTTCTTGGGTTAATCAGATTTCTTAGAACATAAAAAGCATTATCCATAAGTCTAAAAATTGCTAACTTGGACTCTATCAAATTTTCTAATTTCTGTTCTTTGCAAAATACTATTTTAAAAAATAAAAAGGCAAGATAAAGACCAGCAGAAATACTTACAAAACATCTAATTTTATCCAGAATATGTAAAAATCCCTTGCAACAAAATGATAAGATAGTCCAATTTCTTAGAAGAACAGAAGAGTCAAACTTTACCAAACAAGACAGACAAAGGGTCATTAAACATAGGCAAATCGGTTCACTATCATGAGTCACTAGATAACTACTAAATAAAATCAAAGTGAGATATTACTGTACCCACAAGAACAGCCATAAAAGACTGAAGACTAGAGAGGTAGCTCAGTGGTAGTGTGAGTGCTTAGCATACAAGGGCCTTAGGGTCAATCCCTAGAATGGAAAAAAAAATTAGCCAGTCTGGCTACATAGTGAATTCAAGGCCAGCCTCAACTACGTAGTGCAATGCTGTCTCAAAAAACAAAACAAAACAAAAAAAAAATCAACAACAACAAAGACTGAAAACACCAAGGTTACAGAACAAATGGAACTCTCCACAGCAAATGAGAATAAAAAATTGTATAGCTACTATGGAAAAACAGCTTGGCACATTTTTATACACTTCTTGTAAGTATCTGAAATTCTACTTTTTGGTGTATATTCCAGAGGAATGAAAACACACATCTACATAAAGGCCTGCACAATAATGTTATTTCATAGCAAGTCAGTCATAATAGTCCCAAACAGGACATGACTTAAATATGCAGCGATAAAAAGGAGACAGGTGGGCATGATGGAGCCTGCCTGTAATCCCTTCACTAAGGAAGCTGAGGCAGGAGGACTGCCATGAGTTCAAGGACAGCCTGGGCTACACAGTAAAGTCGTGACCAGCCTAAAAGATATACAGAGATCTTGTCTCAAAAAAGAAAAGAAAAGAAGAATGATTTAGTAGACTATTTCTCAGCAGTTAAAAATGAACAAGCTATTAATATATGCAAGAATATGTTAATCTTAAAAAGACCATACTAACTGAAGACATAGCACAGTACATATTGTGTAATTTATTTGACATCCCCCAAAAAGCAAAATATAGTGACAGAAACTAGATGAGTGGATTGACCCAGACAGTAGAAGAGAAGACTAACTGAAAAGGAAGTGTGAGGGAATTTGGGGGGGATGAAAAAATGTTCTATACTAAGATAGTAGTGGTAGTAGTTATAACATAAATAGTATATATATTATACATACTATGTATAATTTCGAAAACTCTAAAACTGAATACTTAACTGGAAGAGTGTTAACAAAGGTAAGTTACATTCAGTAAGATTGTTTTTTTAAAAAAAGCACTGATAGTTTCATTCCTTTTCTCAGGTCTACAAGTTCTCATGGTCTTAGGTAATTCCCAGATATCCATGTCTGCTCTGTGTTTAGGAACTGACCCTAATTTGAACTTACCGGCTTTACTCATCAAAGTTAACCCTTTTGATTCATAAAACCTTAAACTTTATGTCTCGTTCTAAGAACACACACTACACTAACATAAAGCCTACGTGTTATCATTTCCAGCTAAACTTAGACAAACTATAACTGATCTCTGCAACTCTTCTAGCTTCACTGCTGTTATCACTCCACTTTAAAAAAAATGCCATAAATGTTTAGAAGCTCATTCCTGTACAGGAGACAAATCCAAGTTTTACAGACCGCAACTTTAATAGATCAACTTCTTCTATCTACCCCCCAACAAAGCCTTTGCATTGATTGAGCTGTATCCCTCATTCTTTTTAAAATTTTTTACTGAGATAGGATCTAAGTCACTGAGTTGCTCAGGCTGGGCTCTAACTTGGGATTTTCCTGCCTTAACTTCCTAGAGTACGGGGGCTCATAGGCATGCACCACCTTGCCTTGTAGTAGTTAGCTTTAAACACACACATGAGGTCTGTTTGCCAGTATCTAATGGAACCTTCTAAATTTTCTACAAAATATAGTAGACTATAACATTTCTCATTATATTAACACTTCCAAAATACAGGCAAATAAAGCAAACTGCAAGTACCAGAAAAGTAGACTGGTGTATGTATCACTGACAATTAGGTTCTGAACAACAACATTCAGGAATTTAAGACGGATTTTCCTACACATGTACAATAGCAACAAATTGGTAATGTGTAAAAACCTTATGGAAATTGCATTGAAAGTACACTTGGGGAAAACCAAGAGTTAATCATACACAAAGACATGGCCAAAGGAATGAAAAAGAACAAAATGGGGAGAAGGCATCAATTCTAAAATGGACAACTCTCTGTATTACCCAAATATTTTGGAAGGTAGCACCTTTTAAAATTAATCTTGTCTTACAGCTCCAAAGAGTCAAAATAAATGAGGCTACTATGAGCAAAGAGATATGATAACCAATAAAAGAACAAGCAAGCAGGCAAAATAAACTCTTATGTATGAACTTGAAACTGTCAGGAAGTAAAACAGAACTGTACCCAAGCAAAAACAGATTCATCATCATACTATAGTTCACCCTCTGACAAATCAAGGTCAATGTTTTTTATTTCTGTGTACCATCACCCTTCCTGTAGATAAACTGACCTACATAGCAGCCTTTTATATTCATAACCATGAGACTGGGGAAAATGAAAGCTAAATACCTGATGATCGAGTTGGGCTGACACTCACCACAAATTTTTCACCATTCTGCTCCACATGTTTGTATGTGGGGACCGATATGGGCACTGCTTGCTTTTCTGTGTAATCATAAAAAGACTGTCCCAACGAGTCGTCACTGGGATCTAGGTTATCTGCCTCATGAGGAGGTACAGATAACACTGTCAAGATCAACTCCTTCTCGCCTGCTCGGATCAGGTCCACCACCTGCTTGTGTGTCGCCCCCTCAACATTCACGCCGTTCCTAAGGGGAAAAAGGGAAAAAGACAATCCCATAAACCATAAGGGTCTAGACACTGTATCTCCACCCTCCTGCCCCCAACCAGCGTCACACAATACGAACCATAAAATCAAAAGACTCATTTGGGTCCATGAAATTTATTTATATCTTTATAGATTCTAAAATGAAAGACTATTTGTGAACTTTAACACAGGGGGAAAAAAATGGAAACAGGTGAAAGAAAGGACCTGCCCTTCCTCTTTATTAGAATCCAACACACAGTTTCAGGAAAGCACATGGGAAAGAGAGAAGCTGAGAAGGCACAAAGCTTTTTAAGCTAAATAGTCCAACTTCTTCACCCTAACTTAGCACGTATATAATGCAATCAAAGTGGCTTTTGACAATCTTGTCATCTGAAATGGACTCTTCATCCTTTTTAAACCTCCTGGGAATTTTGTTAAAAAGAAACTTCACACTGGGTTCAGTGGTTCAAGCCTGTAATCTCAGTCAGCATTCTAGAAAGCTGAGAGGAGGATCACAAGTTAGTCTGACCAACTTAATGAGACTATAAAAAAACTAAAAAAAGGGTCAAGATGTAGCTCAGCATGAAGGCCCTGGGTTTAATCCCTAGCACTACAAAACAAAAAAACAATACTTCACAAAATGCATCCCCTTAACTTGTAAATAGAGACAAAAAAAGATGACTTGAAATACTTCCTTTACATTTTAAAACCTAATTTCACCCCATTATCTTCCAGCTGGTCAACTAAATTTTCCTTTATACCAAGTTTTATTATCTTGGGAGTTAAATAATAATTTTCATACATACAAGGTTTCTTTATTACCTCTAAAAAATTATAGTACCTAAACCCAACTTCCTTTGTCCTCTCAATCACCAAATTAATTTCTCTGGATTTTCTCTGCTATCTTATTTAAAGTCCAATGTAATCTATTCAAACTTAAAAATACACACTTAAGGTGGTGTAAATCAACATACTCATTCTCCTCCCTGTTTCACTGCGTACAAAAAAGGCTGGAATAAGGACACGTACAAGGTTTGAAAGAACAGCAATTCTGTCAAGATGCTGAGGCTCACAAAATCCACCCAGCAAACTGAACCACCTTCTGAGAATGCTTTTTCCCCCTGCTGTCTCAGCAAAAATCACTGGGCAGCAGGCCTGAAGGTTCCCTATCATGGCCACCCCAAGAGCGAAGAGAAATACACACCTGACCCTTAATCCATTTACTATTTAAAGCTTATCTACCCTTTAAAGTTAAATTCTTTTTCAGTTCTATTCCAAACCATTAGGGTTTTTTCATCCTGAAAATGATCCTAACTTTAGTAACAAGCTCTCTACATACTTTTCAGTCAGCAGAATTGTCTCTGTCAGAGTCTGGTATCTGAAACTTCCATTTACATCAATGGGCAGAGATTTCTCAGCCAGCCTCCTCGATTTTGTGTTTAACAATCTAGCCAGTAAATTCAGCATTCTTGACATTTCAAAGTCTAATTTACAGACAAACACACAAATAAACCAGGCTAGTAATTTCATTCATACAAAAACTCTGTATTATAGAAAGAAAACAGGAGTCCCTTTCATTGATGAAAATTTGGTCTTTTTATTCAGACAAGATCAAAACAGAGATCAAAGAAACATGATCAAGTCTATGTAATGTATGAAGAGACTGTTGTTAAAGAAACAGAAACCTAAAGTCATGAATTGGCAAAGACTTCATCTAATTTTTCAGCCTCAGTTCTAAGAAAATACACTGATTAGCGAAGAAATAAACTGAAAAATATAAATCATCAGATAATTCATCTGTGCCTAAGAACCTTATTTACAAACATTCATGTTAATTTTTTAACTAAATGAGGGAAACTGACATCTTAAAGACTGAATAAAATATCCTAGATATAGATTGTTGGTTAATTCAATTAATTTAATGAGATACGTATTTGTGAAAAAAGTGATGTTCAATTTTTTACTTTTCAGTTCATAATATTTTTCTTAAAAATTTAAATCTGGGTTACTTTGGTACCAAAAAGATTAATAACCACTGCTCTGAAAATAGGGCTGGGCATGATGACGCATATCTATAATACCAGCACTGAGGAGGCTGAGGCAGGAGAATCACATGAGTTTGAGGATGGCCTGGGCTATAAAGTGAGCTCAACGCCAGCCTGAACTACACAGCGAGACCCTGTCTCAAAAAGACAAAGAAAGAAAGAAAAAAAAAAAGGAAAGAACTTCCTACGTCATATTTTAAACATACTTGCTACTTGCTAGTATTTACCAGTTTCAGCTACAGAAGGAATACTATATATCCCACAACTAATGTAAAGAGGGAAACGCCTTCATTCTTCAGAGAATGAAATGAGGTCAGTAAAAATCCCAGGATGTCTGATTTGAAAAGGGCCTTCCCTTCTCAAGAAGTAATGCCTATAATCCCAGCAGTCTAGAAAGTTAAAATAGGGGGATCCCAAATTAAAGAGACCAGTCTAGGCAAGTTAGTTAGAGAGACTCTGTCTCAAAATTAGAAAACAAAGGATAGGGATGTAGACCAATGCTAAAGCCCTGGGTTCAATCCCCAGCACTACAATAGATAAGATTAGGCAGGTAGATAATCAACTTCATAGTCATAAAAATGTTAGCTATCAACTGTATTTTTTACATATTTTTTTCACACAAATGCTACTAAACTACTCAAATTAGGTGTGGTATCCAAACCTGTACAATTATAAAGATGTAAGTAAATGCAAAATATAAATTCTGCAATAAGGGAAAATTTTCAGTGGTACAGAATTCTAGCTCAAAGTACATAGTCAGACACACTTGGGAGCCAGACACATTGGAGTTTGAATACCAATTGTGCCATTTAACAAATAACTTACGTGAATCAATCTCACTAAACCTCATTTGCCTAATTCACATAAAATGTGGCTAATAATACCAATAGCTAATAGGCTGTGAGAACTAAAATGCAATTAAGCTTGAAAATAGGGTAACTACTCAATAAATGATAGCTATTTATAGTACTTGTATCCACTGGACAAAAAGCTATTGTATTTGGTCTCCCTAATCACCAATCCTTTTGCCTTTGTAACATCTTCAATGCAGAATTTGAAAAGTAAATGATTAAGCTTGCAACCAAATAATAGGGATCACAATAATCACCAACTTTCCTAAAACCACTGCATCAGAGCACCACCAAGCCCCACATACCTCACAAAGCACATATCCAGTAGGCTCTATCATTCTATATTTTTTCCAGAAAAAAAAAAAAGCAACTTCAACATATTATGAAAAGGTTTGGTGGATACATAAGCAAATACAGTTAAAAATTATAGAATCAAGATGTTAAGTAATGTATAATTCTTTCAACTTTTCCACGTTTTGAGTTTTTTATAATAAAACAACCTGGGCTTGCTAGGCAGGCCTATGCCACTGAGCTATATATCCCCAGCTCCACTTGACAATTTTAATACAACTCTCCAACCATTTGGTACCAATGGACAGGCTTTTGGCTAGTAATGGGAGTGGCTTTAAATAAATTCAGACAGCTGAGGAAATTGCAAAACTAATATAAATACTCTTAGAAGCATGAGAAAAAGCTCTACTAAATACAGAGGCTTTATATATTGCTTAATAAGGAGCTGAATGAACTACATATGGATGGAAATACAATAAAGCAATCACTGTATACACCAAAGCAAAGAGCCATTCTACATAGTAAGGAGAACAGTATGTTGGCCTCCTGTGACAGGCAAGAAAGTAATTACAGCAAATGGTAATTAGTCCCTCAGAAGCTTCCCATTAAAAAACAGATAATACACCAGGATGTGTGGTGGCAATGTACCCAGAAGGTTAAAACGGGAGGACTGTAAATTCAGATGACTGTAACCTGGGCTACACTTAGCAAAATCTTGCCTCAAAAAAAAAAAAAAAAAAAAAAAAATCAAACAAAGAAAAAATGGCTAGTATGGTGGTGCATGCCTGTACTTCCAGCTCTCCGGAAGCTGAGGCAGGAGGATCTCCAGTTCAACACCAATGTAGATTAGACAGCAAGACCGTCTCAAAGTAAGTTTTAAAACAAGTGCAGGCACAGCTCAGTGGGACAATATTTGCCCACCATACATAGGGTCCTAGGTTCTATCTCAGTACCGGTTTATATCTTAATTAAGAGAGAGAGAGAGACAGAGACAGAGACACAGAGAGAAACAGACAGATGGACGGAGGGAAGGAAGGAAGAAGGGAGGGATGGAGGGAGAAAGAGAAAGAATGCATTTCTCTAACTACAAGCAGTTAAAACACATCTCTCAATCTTATAGGTCAATGGCTACATTCCCACCAGACAACTAAATTAAGAGTAACAACACTAAGTTTTGCCAAGGACAAGGACAACTAGAATTCACACATGTTGCTGATTAAGTCATAAAAAGAGACAATGTAGCTGTTTCTCAACAGTACATTTACTACATAACCCAGTAATTTAGGTATTTCCCAAGCGAAACATGAAAACACATCCACATAAATCATTGTAGCTGGGTTTTTCACTGTAGCTATATTCGTAATATTTCAAAAATTTGGCTGCAGGTGTAGCCCAGTGCCAGAACACTTGCCTAGCATTTGCAAGGCAGGTTTGATCTTCTCTGTACCACAACAAATAAACAAATCCAAAATTGAAAATAACCCACATTTCTATTAGAAGGTAAAAGACAAATTGTGGAACATTCACGCAATGGAGTATACTATAGCTCTAAAAAGAAAAAAACTACTCATATCTACATGACTGAATCTCAAAAACTGAAAGTAAAAAAAAAAAAAAAACGTTTTGACTGACTGGATTCCACTTCTTTGAAATGTTAAAGCAGGCAAATACTATTATGTAGTAGTGGAAATAAGATTGGTGGCTGACTGCAGAGAAGAGAATGAGTACTGGATTCAAAGGGGCACAAACAAGCCTTTTACGGTAAGGAAAGTGGTTTATATCTTAATTAAGTTGGTAGTTAAATGGATGCACACTTTTATGAAAACTAAAACTCTACAGCTAGGAACATGGCTCAGTAGGGGAGTGCTCAATTCCAGCACCACTGAAAAACAAAACAAAAAACCTCAGGCTCTACACTTTGTATGTGTGCATATGACTGTATGTAAACCAAACCTTAATAAGCTTGACTAAGGGGCTGAGGATTTAGCTCAGCAGCATAAGCGCTTTCCTTGCAAGTGTGCGGTCATGAATTCGATCCCTGGTACCGATAAAATCGAAAAAGACAAAAAAAAAATAAGCTTGACTAAAAATATAAATTACATAAACATCCTCATATGTAAATGTGAAAATAGTAATCTATAATATGAGTGAAACTTCGATCCTACTTTCACATTACTCTTAACTTTCCTGTTACGAACCTCCCAGGAGGTGAATCTGTACACAACTGTGGGATAAAACTGTTTTAAATAATGCTTTTTTCTTTGTCTCTTATATCTTTGTGGAAAACAAACTAAAGCTTGACCATTTCCAAGTCTCACAAGATTATTTCACAAAGTAATGAAGAGAAGTTTTGCCTTTTCCATTGCTTTAGCTTTCTGTCCTAATCTATAAACAAAAGGACAGATATTTGGTAGTATATTGACACCACAAACTACACTCCCAAACATTTTTCAATCGCATGAACAGCAGCATCACCACAAACTATGAGATGGTCAAGGAGCATGAGATGGTCATGCTAGAGAGGTCTCATTCCCATGATGATGTCTGTGATCAACACCACCACTGAGAGCTCTGCCCAACCATGTCATTTGGTTACTGTCGGACACATTCTCCATGAACTGGTGCTGCATGGCTTCAAAGAATTCACCTAATCCATAAAGTTTAGGAGCACAATAATGGTGGGTGACATGAATGGGACTCACAGTTTCCACTGTCAAGTACCTGAATATCTGTGCACTGGTCTTTAGCACCATTCTAATCATTATCCTTATCCTGGCTCTCAGTACAAGCTGAAGATAACATTGCAAGCAATATATAGCTGCTTAAGGACTTTGAAAGCTACTAGTAATGCCCATGTCCTTTACCCTCTACTGCTAGCCCTGTAACCTTGGGCTATAAACCCCTGACTCCATGCTATTATCTGTCTACAGTGGAATTCAATAAAGTGCTCATGTTCATGAAAGGAAAAAACAGGAAGTATTTCAAGTCTAGCAAAGAATCAGAGTAACAGATTATTATAGGTTAATCCACAAAGCAGCAATATCTTTCTCAAATTTATCAAAGTTATAGTTGTCAAGTCAAACACAAAATACTGCATTACTATAGTTCATAAAAATACACTTGGACTTTTGTTTTAGGTATAGATCTCACTTGTTAAACTATTAAGCATTTCAGATTACAAAGCCTTTTCTTCTGACACAGTACTTGATCTATACCACACTGATAATGTGTGGGGTTTGGGTTTGGGGGGTTTTTTTTGTCTTTTTTTTTTTCTTCTCACTGCCTTTTTGAGGCAGAATTTCACTATACAGCTCAGGCTGGCCTTGAACTTACTTTGTAGCCCAGGCTGGCCTCAAACTCTCTGCAATCCTCCTGCCTTTGCCTCCTGAGTGCTGGGATTACAGGTGTGCACCACCATACCTGGCTGACACAGAATGTGAAAAGGAATTTGTTCTGCCAAATATCTAATGTTTGGGAAACCCTTAAAGACACGGAAATACGTTGCGCGTACAAATTATATACCTCCTAAAATATTTAAGACATCTACAACATGCAAGTATGGGGACATTCTTATGTTAAATGCAAAAGCCAACAAACTTTAAATGTTTTCATACATTTAAAATAAAGTACTAGAGCTGGGGATTTAGCTCAGCGGCATAAGCACCTGCCTTGCAAGCAGGCGGTCATGAGTTCGATCCCGGGTACCGATAAAAAAAGAAAAAGACAAAAAAATAAAGTACTGCCGATGTGGTGGCATACACCTGTGATCTCAGCACTTGGGAAGCTGAGGCAGGAGGATCTTTGAGTTCAAGCCTGGCTTATACTATACATAGCAAAATCCTGTCTCAGAAAGTAAAAGCAAAAACAAAACAAAACAAAAAAACCCACCCAAAATGTCCATTGTGATTATAAAAATATGAAGTATTTTTAGTCATAAGAAAGACATAATATGCAAAATATGAGAATCACTGTGTTTAGGTGACTGGAACAATGGATCATTTAAAAACTTTTAACACAGTTGTTATATCATCACTCAATTATACAAATTTTTAAAATAAACTGCCTACTTTTTCCATAATACATCAAAGTGGGTAAACTGGACAAAAAAGATCCCTGGCACACCTGAAGAGATTTCCTTTGACTTTCAATTGGCTCACTGCCAGGATTCAGACCAGCTAAACACTTGAAACTAGCCTGTGGAAACGAGTAACCAGTCTACTGATATGTAAAGACCTGTCCTTTCTAAGCTTTGTACTTAAATCACCAGCTTAGGTGCGGTTTGCTGGTTCCTTTTCTTTCACCCCTTTGCTGTCTTACAAGTCAGAATTTTAGACTGCCTTAGTAATCTCAATGTACTATCCTTTTATACTCTCGAGACTAAAATATTGAGACATGTATAACCAATGAATTCTGCCAAAGTAGGCAAAACTTGAACAAGTCTAAATAAAGTTACTATCATGAACCACTAAATGTTACAAAATTTTAAAAAAAAATTGGGGAAGGGGCTGGGGATTTAGCTCAGCAGCATAAGCGCCTGCCTTGCAAGCAGGTGGTTGTGAGTTCGATCCCTGGTACTGATAAAAACAAAAAAGAAAAAAAAAATTGGGGGAAGGCAGCACAAACCAGTAATCCTAGCACTAGGGAGGCTGAGGCAGGAGGATCTCTCCAAGTTCAAGGCCTGCCTTGGGCTACAAAGTGAGTTCAAAATCACACTTAACTACTTAGTGAGATCCTGTCCCAAAAAAGAAAAAAAAAATTTTTTTTTGTTGTTTTTTTTGCGACAGGATTTCACTACACAATTCAGTGAAATTCTGGTGATCTTTAAAATAAAATAAAAAATAAATTGTGGTAATCCTCCTAAATGCTGGGATTACAGGTATGTAGGGATGTTGTTTCAGAAATAAGATTTTTACACTGTACATTTTACCACATCCGATTTATTGATAGGAAAACAGAAACACAACTAAAGAAAGTAAATGACCAAAGGTTTCTAAAATGTTTGAGTTTTTTCTAACAGTAAAATCTGGAAAATAGTTTTTCACAATGTAAAATTATTGCTGAACACACACCTACAATGCCATCACTCTGGGCAGGAGCCAAATTCAAACCCAGCCTGGGTTTGACTTAGCAAGATCCTGTCTCAAAATTTAAAAACATTTTTTAAAGACTGGGGATGTACACAGCTTAAGTCCCTTCCCCAGAGCATTGCCCCCTGAATGTAAAATTATAATCCCAATTACTTTTACTATAAACTTCTATTATCTGAAATAGCTAGAATAATGGCTTTGTAAATACTGTGTAAAATTCTGTGGGAAGCAATTTCACTGATACCAATAAACATGTAAAGTAATAAAAATGTTCGTATTCTTTCAACCATAATTGCATTACTGATCATTTATCCTAAGGAAATCACCACAGTACAAGCTTTGTAAAGCACACTCAAGTAAATGCTACAAGAATAAATAAAATAATCTTAAACACAGAGAAGTACAATCACATTCACTACTAGATTGTTTTGAAATTTCTGTTCTTACAAACAACAGGGAGATAAACAGTCAATAAAATTATAGCACAATTTGATGGACTATAAAACACCATTTAAAGTTATAAATATGAAGAATAAAATAATCTATAAATATGCTTGTGCCAGTACTATGTTAGAAAGTGTATTGTAGGGCTGGAGATATAGCTCAGTGGTAGAACTTGCTTTACATACACACGACCCTGGGTCCAATTTCCAAGGTGTGGAACACACACACACACACAGAGTGTAAAGATGCAAATCTATAAAACTCCTAAAAGAACACAAGAAAGAAATCTATGTGACTCTGGATTTGATGATGAGATTTTGGACACAACACCAAAACTATGGTTCATGAAAGAAAAAATTGCTGATTAAACTTTACCAAAGTTAAAAATTGTTCTGCAAAAAACAATTATAAGACAAAGGAACCATGGGGCTGGGGATTTAGCTCAGTGCATAAGTACCTGCCTGGCAAGCACAAGATTTAAGTTCGATTCCCAGTACCAAAAGAAAAACAAAAACAGCAATGGAACCCAAGTCACAGAGTGGAAATACTTTCAAAAACACCTATCTGACAAAGGACTTGTATCCAAAACATACAATCAACTTTTAAGCTCAACAATAAAACAACAATCTAATTTTAAAATGGGCAAATATCTGGACAGACACCTCACCAAAAAAAGATACACAGGTGATGATCATATGAAAAGACGTTCAATGCCATTTATAATTGAAGCATTTCAAGATAAAACAAGATACCACTACACAACTATCAGACTGCCCAAATTTTAAAAAGGATCATATCGAATACCAAATGCTGGTGAGGATATGGTACAGCACTTTTACTTTGTTGTGGGAATACAAAATGGTACACTCACTTTAGAAGATATTTTGACAATTTCTTCCAAAGTCTTCCTGCAGGATCCAACAATCATATTCCCAAGTATTTACCAACTAACCCACCTGCTCACAAATGTTTAGAACAGCTTTATTCAAACTGCCAAAATCTAGAAATCACCAAGATGCCCATCAATAAGTGGATGGATATATTATAGAACATTCATACAATCAGGTATCATTTAGCTATAAAGAAATAATTTTTGGGCTGGGGATTTAGCTCAGCGGCATAAGCGCCTGCCTTGCAAGTGTGCGGTCGTGAGTTCGATCCCTGGTACCAATAAAAACAAAAAAGACAAAAAATAATAATAATAATAACTTTCAAGCCATAAAAAGACAAGGAAAAACTTTTAAGTGTGCATTTTTAAAGCAAGGAAATCAGTTAGCAAAGGATATGTCTTGCATGACTCCAATTACATGACTTTTTTTTTATATGACATTTCAAAAAGGACAAAGATGAGTAGTTACCCTTACCATGTGTGTGAGGGAGGGAAGGAATGAATATGTGAAGTATGGGGGATTTTTAATACAGTGAAATTCTTCTGTTTAAAATTGTGATAATGCAGGGGCTGGGGATTTAGCTCAGAGGCATAAGTGCCTGCCTTGCAAGCAGGCAGTCATGAGTTCAATCCCTGGTACCGAATAAAAACGAAAAAGACCAAAAAAAAAAAAAAATTGTGATAATGCATATATAACATATGTGTCTATCAAAACCTATGAGCCTCTATAACACAAAAAATGAACATTAATGTACACAATTCTTTTTTGAAAATCAGGTGAGAGGAATTCCAGACTATGAATGAAGAATCTAACTGTATCTCTATTTTTTTTTTTTTTTTTTGTCTTTTTCCTTTTTATCGGTACCAGGGATCGAACTCACGACTGCCTGCTTACAAGGCAGGCGCTTATGCCGCTGAGCTAAATCCCCAGCCCCCTGTATCTCTATATTTTAAACAACGTCACCAAACAGGATGGAGGAAAAGGTATATGAAGCTAAACACATGGAAATGAGGGACTGAGAATATGGCTCAGTGGTATGGCACCCACCTGGCAAGCCCAAGATCCTGAGTTCAACTCCCAGTACCAAAAATAAATGAACAAATGAATGGAAATGAATGGAGTCCCTAAAACTGAAGATAAAAATTACTTATTTGCAAGTACTGCACACTGGCCAATAAAATTATTTGCCCAAGTTAGCAAGTTAGCAATCCTGATATTGCTATGTACAAATAATGCAAGTGAACAATTACAAAACTAGATGGCAGACAGGGGTAGCCAAGTTACTCACTAGAGAAGAGACTACAGTGATTCGTGTGGTAATGAAGTAAGGGTAAAAAATCAGTAAGAACTCAATTTATAGATGGATAGTTACATATGGAGTTACTTACATATATATATATATATATATATATATATATATATATATATATGCAATCTCCAAAACAAAAACAAAACAGCCAAATTACCGAAAGTATTTTTTAAAAAGAGCCAGAAAAAAAAAAGCCAGGACTGGCAGTACATGACTCAACAGGCTGAGGCAGGAGAATCCCAAGTTCTAGCCTAGCCTGGACAACTTAGCAAGACCTCATGTCAAAAACTTCAGGGCCAGGGATATAGCTCAGTGGCACAGAACCTGTCTGCCAAGCACGAGGTCATGAGTTCAATTCTCAGTACCAAAATAAGTATTTTAAAAAGAGAGCCAGGCATAAAGCTCAGTGACACAGTGCTTGCCTGGTAAGCAGACGGTCATGCATTTGATTCCTGGTACCAAAAATAAATTTTTTTAAAGGCCTAAGAATGGTACTGGGGATTTAAATTTAAATTTTTAAAATAATACAAATTAAGAATAAAAGACTCTCCAAAAACCAAAACTGATATGATTCCTTTTAAACACTAAATTCCCCAATCAGAGAACTGGGACTCCATTATGATTTCTTAGTAAATAGTTCAGTAATAACAAGAGCACTATTCCATTTTCTACTACGAAAATAAAATCAAGGGGGCTGGGGATTTAGCTTAGCGGCATAAGAGCCTGCCTCACAAGCAGGCAGTCGTGAGTTCGATCCCTGGTACCGATAAAATGGAAAAAGACAAAAAAAAAAAAAGAAAGAAAATCAAGATCTGAAACTGTCAAGTCAGAAAAATGCCATGTTTTGAATTAAATCGCATTTGATTTTCATCAAGGAAACTAAATCCATAAAATACTTTTACTAATTGTACACATCTGTTTCTTTCTCTGTCCACCAAAAAAAAGAAAAAAAGAAAGCCTACAAAACTACATTGTTTGTTTTTGGTCACAGTTTACTGTAACCATTCTCCAGTCTGAGCTACTGCCTAAATACAAATGATTCAATAGTACAGCTCAGAGACATAGTACAGGCTTAGTAGATACGAGATATGGCCTTCAATACCCAATATCCTCTCCTCTCCAACGAAGAACTACATTAAAGTTATAGGGTCCCAAAATTACAGTATGCTTTTTCATCTTAAATGTCATGAAAGGTGTGTGTCTGTGTGTCTGTGTATCTGTGTTTTGCCATTCTGAGGTTCAAACCCAGGAACCTGATATGCTAGGCAGACACTACACTGAGTTATATCCCTAGCCCACCAACATTCTTTTAATGCAGTAATTCTGACACATTATTATACTATTCAAGGAAAAAAGAATACAGAAGTATCTTAAACTATAGCCAGAAACAAATACAAAAATGAATGAACACAAAATATATACAAACACCTCATCTTCTTTGAATTAGAAATTATCTTCAGCAAATGAGGGAGAAACATCAACTACATGTAGATCAAACTTATTTTCAGTCTTCTATGAAAAGTCCTAGTTCACAAATACTTTTAAGCCTTCTTTAAAAAGCAATGTTCAGGGGCTAGGGATTTAGCTCAGTGGCATAAGCGCCTGCCTTGCAAGCAGGCAGTCATGAGTTTGATCCCCGGTACCGATAAAAAGGAAAAAGATAAAAAAAAAAAAAGCAATGTTCAATCTTTATAACATGGGGGAGGGGACATGGGGGTCTTTCTATATTGTACATGCTGATTTCAAACTCATGGACTAAATAAAGTGATGTTCCCACCTCAGTCTCAGAGTAGTTGTGCATCAACATTTATAAAACACTTAAATTCACAAACTTAACATTGAGCAAAAAAGAATAATAATAAAACCAACTTTGGCGAAGCCAAAGTTGAGAAGTTTGTTAATCAGCATCTGGTGCACACCAAAAGGAGAAAGGAGAATAACCTGTCAAATAAGCTACTTAACATCACTGAGACATTTTATCTTTGGCTGTCTATTGTACTCAACAAAGAATGCTGCCTAAAGCAGTAAAAGTACAAAAAGTTTTACCTATTTTCAACCTTAATACTTCCAGCCAGAAATAACAAAGGTGGGAAGGAGACAGATTATTGAAATTTTCTAATTCCAAGGCAATCAGAATACAAATACAATCAACTCAGGTGGATTTATTTCTGAATAAAAGAATCATATTTGTCATTCTGGGGAAAAGTCTAATAAGCTTTAAGATATTTATAAAATAAATACAAAACTATAATCAAGCTATTTAGAAAAAAGTTCATTTGATAATTACCTGTGAAGCAACATAATCACTTGTCACCAAGAATAAAACCAAACTCATTTACCTTTCTCAGAATATAAATTCCAGTCCTAGAATTCTAAAATACCCTCTTATACTACAATATTAAGGCTATAAATGTTGCTCCCTGTTGTCAGATTATAACTAGTTCACACCTGTTGTCACAGCATAACAATGAGGTCTCTTTCAACTCTCCAGTGCTTCATTTGGATGATAATTATACTGTCCTCCTAGTTTGAGTATATTTTGTCTCTGGGAAACTTCTATTAAGATACACATAGTCCATAGGCACTTGCATTTACTACTTTAGATAACTAAAGGCAGAAAAGTAGTTATAGGGTGTGCTACATTTACCCATAGAGTAAGGAGTAGAGATAGACTTCAAAGTCCACTGAATTTAAGGAAAGACTTGGGGCTCCTCTCCTTATCTCCCTCACTGAACCCTGCCTGGTCAGATGCCATTATCTGTCCTCTTCCACATTCCCAGAGTTTACTCCGGGAATGCAATGGTTTGCTGATCTGCTGAATTCCCTGCCAGTTCCTAGGTTTCCAAATAGTAAACACTGTGTTATCCAATTTACCTATCCCCATTGTCTAACACCATGTTTGTGTCACATATTAAACACTCATTAAAATGTTTTCCTAGATGATCAGAAAAACTAAGATTAGCACACAAACATAATAATGTTTTTACTTCATGCACTTCTATAACTACATTCCTTATTTTTAACTTTTAAACTAGTTTCATTGTTTGGAGAGTAGTACTAAAAATTTTTCCACGCTCTACATTTTTCAAACACTAGTACTAGTGATCATTTTGCTTTCTACTAAACCAGCAAGTAAAATAGATACAAAATAGAAAATGGCCAGTCACAGTTTAATTCCAGGACTCCAGAAGGCTGAGGCAGGAGGATCAAAAGTTCAAGTCCCATCTTGGTAATTCAGTGAAACCCTGTCTCCAAAAATAAAAAGTGTAGAGGATATATAGCTCCTTGCAAAGGTCCTGGGTTCAATCTTCAATGCCCTCCCTGCAAAAGATGGTCAATTAGGTATGGGTAATTTCAAAATGAAGATATTTTATTTGTATTCAAAATGTACTGAAAATAGTAACAGAATAAATACTGATTCCAAGAATAAGAAAGGAGATAAGAAGGAATAAGAAACATTTAATGAACACATTATATGCATGAAAAATCCATAATAAAACCCAATATTCTGGACAATTAACAGACATAGTAGGAAAAATATACATATATATAAACAGATTTAATGACATTTTAAAAATCAAGCTATTACTTTGTGTAAATTCTGACAATAATCTATTATAATTACATAGTTTCATTTCATGAAAACTAAATGCATATTTGGCATAAAAAATTTAAACACAATGCCTTTATTCACATACTGGAAACTAAAGAACTACCAGTAAACTCTCAACATTCTGATACTAAAACTCCAAAAGTATAGAACAGATGCATTTTGCTAAGATACTTTGTGTTTTCAATTTGTTTTTAAAAACTGTGTGTGCAGTGCTGGGGTCTGATCGCTGGGTCTTGCACATGCCAGGTCAAGTGTTCTACCATGGAGTTTCATTCCCAGCCTCCCCCATCTTCTTTGAGACAGGATCTGACTAAAGTGCCCAGAGCAGCCTCTTTGAGATCCTTGTGCTTCCACCTCCTTCAGTGCCAGGATTTTAGGTAAGTAGCTAGGATTACAGAAGTACACCATCATCTGTATTTCCTCATCTTTAAAACTTTTTCCTTTTTTTATCGGTACCAGGGATCGGACTCACGACTGCCTGCTTTCAAGGCAGGCGCTTATGCCACTGAGCTAAACCCCCAGCCCCCCATCTTTAAAAACTTAAGCAGCATACAGGAACTCTACTTTCTCAAAAAGAAAACAAGACTGGATGTGATGATGGGCTATTTTTCTTCACACATAGGACAATGAATTAGAAATGAGAAAAAAGGTACTAATAGTCATGATGATTTCCCTAACCTGTTTACTGCATTTGCCTTCTACAGATGTTTTTGAAAACTCTTATTCTCTAGCAAATCTAATTCAACCAGTCCTAACTTTCCAACACCAACTCAGTTTGAGATCTGCGACACTTTGAATAACTGTCTACACAAGGCCAATTTATGCGCAAACCCCAAATTTTTTTAACTTGTTAGAATTATCACATGAAAGTTAACTAAAGAAAAAAAAGCTAATTAAAGAGTAACACCTTACTTCATCAACAATCTTGATTTGCAAGTCAGGTACATTACCACAGAAGGAATCAATTATATGATATTCCTTTCACTGTAATTCCTGAATTACCACACAATACAATTAAAAGGTATGATTCCTCAAGTGACCTGATGAATTTGCCCTGAGGCCACAGGCTGCACTCTGAACCCAACCATACATCTTTTAAATATTCAATTCACCTGAGAGACATTGTATGCATACACAAATGAGTAGTGTAAAACTATCACAGCTACTACAAAAACAGCTCAAACTTCATCTGTGAAGGATAATCTCAGAAGATTTATAATGTACTTTTGAAGGAAAATGGCCTTTTTACAATTGAATAGCACCTTTTAATAAAATTAAACATATAGCAGTTTACCTTGGAAGTTGAGGAACACTGACTACAAATTCTGTAAGTCTGCAGCCTATTTCAACATAACAAAAAAGAAGTGAGATATTTCCCATGTTAGTGACATAAAAACCAAATGACAGAGAAATCTAAAATAAAATATCAGTATATAACTCATAAAGGAAACTTTAAGGTCACGTTTCCTTGAATTCCCGAACACCAAGTAGAAAGAATAAAACTTTGCTGCTTTCAAGTAAAGACAGATGCAGGTTACAGATCTTAGAAAAACAGATCCAAAACCTTTTTACCCTATCAAAGAGGACTACAAAAAATAAGTAACTGAGGGTTGGGGATTTAACTCTGCGGTGTAAGCGCCTGCCTTGCAAGCAGGCAGTAGTGAGTTCAATACCCGGTACCGATAAAAAGGAAAAAAGACACCCCCCCCAAAAAAAGCAACTGTCAAAGTACATTTAGTAGGCAAACTTTACAGGTGACTTTTCCAGATGATTAAATAATCAGCAAAAGAAGTAGAGAAAATTCTCAAAACTTTTCAAGGTCACCATATTTTCCAAGATATCCCAATATTCATTTAAGCTATTTCTTAATTTTTAAACATTCTGAATAAATAGAACTCAAACTAGATACATACAGATAGTGCAGTACCAGGATGATGAAACTTTCCAATTAATTTCATTGAATAGTTCTATAAGAATAATCAGTCTCTTGAAAGCAGCTGGAGAGTATCTACACTAGCAGCTGACTCTCTGCAGATGGCTCTGTACTTTTCCAAACGAAGTAAGCCAATTGCCTGTACACAGAATAGACAATACATAGATCTGCCAGCTCTAAGATCTGAAACAAGAATCTAAAAAGTTTCAGATTGGAACCAGGGTATAGCAGATGTAGAGTTCAGCACGTACAAGGCCCTCGGTTCAATTCTCAACACACAAAAAAAGAAACCAAACCAAACCAAACCATTTCAGATAGCTTAAGCAAAAATAAATCATTTTTCAAAAGATGTTTTCATAAGCAGGGATGGGGGTGCATACCAATAGTCTTGGCATTTTGGGAGGCTGAGGCAGGAGAAACTCAAGTCTGAGCCCTGTGTAGGCAACTCAGTCACTTAGAGAGATCATCTCAAAATTGAAAATTTAAAAAAGGGTATGGGAAGACTGTGGTGCAATGGATAGTGCACTGGATTTCTAAACATTAAAAAAAAAGGGCTGGGGGTGTAACTCAGCACATAGACACTGAGTTTAATATCCAGTACCACCAAAAGACAAGTGTTTTCATAAAAACAGAAGTTCATTAAAGGAAGTACAAATATACAAAGGCATTCAAATAAGTTCCTTAACTCAGAAACTCAAATATCTAGCAGACAAATTCACCTCTTATCTATTATGAAAACACATTTAGTTGACAAGGGGTGTTAAGTCATAAAAGGACCACATATATACTGCCTAGCATTGACTAATATTGGGTCAAAAAGAATTCCTGAGGTACTCTTCACAGTACTCAAAAAAAATTCACTTTTTTCATTTTGAAGGAAGATTTCAGGCATAATTTTAGTACCACTTGAAGTTCCTTGTCTTCAGTCCCCTCAACTCCCAACAAGCTATGTACTAAAATAAAAGGGGCATCTTCAAATTAGAGAAACAGACTTAAAATATAGTTAAAATAAAACATTGTAATTAGTGTAGAGCACAAGAGTGCCTGCCACATAGCATAAAAATTTTATCAGCAATAAGAATAACCATTTCAAAATAAGATACAGAGAAGCATATTTCAGAAGGTGGACTGGATTATGAAGTAAAATTCATACATTAATTAAAGGCAGCCAGATTCCCATCAGCTGTTCCTAGGTCTGGATGTTAGAGCTTAGTTGTTCTTAGTTTCTTTCTTTATATAGTACAAGCCAGTCCAAGAGTCAAGATGCTCTGGAATTCTTCTAGCTCTTTTACTGACTTCTTTTGGTTCTCAAAAGTTACTGAACCTCTTCTGGTAAATAATACAAACTAAATTCACAGACATTCTGAGTTATCAATGTACATAAAATATATTCTTAGGTCAAAAAGAGAGTAAACTCTAAACTTCTTAGCAATGCATTCAAAGCTGTTTTTATCTTATTTCAACTTTATTTTCCAATTTCTATCATCACAACTGTATACAAACAGCAAGTTTAGGTCTCTGCTATCTTAAGAATTTTTCAGTTTCCTCATTCTTTGCTCAGTTTCCTCAGCCACTGAAATCCTTCCCTCTTTTATTACTGAAATTACAGTTGTCCTTCAATGACAGTTTAAACTGTACCTCTCCAACAATCTTAAGTATATTCACTTTCTACTAAATTCACAGTTTGTCATTTATCTCCATGGCTTTACTTTCCTTTATACATGGTAAATTATTTCCTTTACACAATGGTAAACTATCTTACCACGTAAGTTTTTTGAGGGCAGGGATGTAGGAACACTGACTCACAAGTCCTGCAGCAGTTTGCACACAACCAGACTAGATATAAAATAGTAGTGGATCAACATGAAGGACAATGATGCCTAAATCAGTGTTTTTCAAATGGTGGATCATGACCCAACAAATTGTGAAATTAATATAATGGGCCACCATCAACATTCAAAAACCAAAACAAATAAAAACCTAAACTGAAATACAAAACATTATTTCTTGTTGTGAGTTGCAATTAAAAAATACATATATATAGATATATAGATATATAGATATATAGATATAGATATATAGATATATATTTTATATATATATATATATATATATATATATATATATATATATATATTGTAGCTGGGCACAGTGGCAAATGTCCACAGACCTGGCCAGCACTCAGAAGATTGAGAGAGGAGGATCATGAGTCCAAGGCTAGAAGGCTAGCCTGGACTACATGGTGAGACCCTGCCTCAAAGCCCGCCCCCAGAAAGAAAAAAAAAGATTAAAATTGCCAAATGATTTTTTCCCAATGCATCACCCGGCTGTAGGCCTGTGTGGAGCACAGAAAGTATCTACATAGCTGACACTTGAATATAACGAAACTAACTGGTTCTAATCTAACCACTGTGATAGCCACAATATCCTTTGTCAGTAGTGCTAGCACCTAATAATGAACTTACCACTCACTGATCATGCTCACAAAGCACTTTTTTCTGGGATCATACATTATAAAGTGTTTGCTTATCAATTAAGCCTCTTTGCTTATCTACCGGATCACAAGAATTATACCCAGTGAGACTTATCTTTAAAAATATGTAATTATCCTTGAGGGCCTGGTAATAAGCCTTCACCTACAACAAACTAGTCAAATATAGCCAGAAAGACAACTTGTAATACTCAGAAAAATCTTTATGCTTACTAATTGAAAGACCTTTTTCTGGTCACAGCAATTACGTGGAAGTGATTTCTAATGAAAAGCTAATGCTACTTTCCAAGCCTAAACTACATAAAAAAATTTAAAATATTTTTGAAATTACAACTATGACCATTATGCTCTTTGCTGATAACCAATAGCGTGCAGCAACAATAAGGACAAAGAATGCCTGCTTTAGTCCCTGACCTCTCACCCAATTTAGCAACAGGAAGATGGGTAAAAATGTGAAGGTTACATTTCACAATGGCAGAAAAAGCACAACTGCTATTCAAGTTTATAGGAATGCAATCACATTTTAACAGTTTTAAGTAACTTCACATCTAGAGTAGTTGACTACTAACAGTGAAGAGCAGCTGAAAAATTGCCAAGTGGTGGTACAAGCCTGAGCACTCTGACAGGGTGAGGCAGAAGGATTCAGATTTCAAGTCCAGCCCACACAACTTTGTTATTTAATTTAAAAAAAAAAAAAAAGTCTGGGCCAAGGACTTAGCTCAGTGGCAAAAGCGCCTGCTTTGCAAACATAAGGTTGTGAGTTCGATCCCCAGTACAAAAAAAAAAAAAAAAAAAAAAAGGAAAATATACCTGATTTAGAATCCAAAGACCTAGATTTAATTCTGGTTGTCACTTACTATTACTGTAACACTCTGCTGCACTCTCCTAAGAGGGATAGTTTCACTAATATTCACTAAGTATTTATTGAAAAATATCTTCTATGTGCCAACTGACATTTGGTTACGATTTACCAAACACATACAGTATTTGATGCCATCCCTGCCTTCAAAGGTGCTTATAATTTCTCTGTCTATAAAGGTTTTCATGAAATTCAAATGCAAAACACTGCAAATCACAACATCATACACACAGCAAGGGTTGTTCTGATTCTGATTACTTGTTTTATTTCCTTACCATCCACCTTTATTGCAAGAGTTTAGCAAGATCCAATTAATAAAGTATAAATGATCACGTAGAAATATGGTTTTCCACTGAGGCTAGTATTCAGGGTCCTAACAAATTGCTATTCATTTTCATAGTCTTAGCTTATGACTCTCAATACATATAACCATAATGAAAAAATTAACTAAGAAAACAGGCCTAGAAAGTGTAATGTTGCTTTGGGCAGGTGACTCAGTATATGGGGTTACCATGGTTACACCTGACAGTAAAAATCAAAGATGTCTAGGGCTCAGGCAAGGCCTCCTGAATCATAACCCTTAAAAGGCAAGTATGAGAATCTTTATTTTTAATAATAAGCACAACCAAGTGATTCTAAACATACTAAAACTTGAGAACCACTGCTATGAAAATTTCCTTTGATCAATAACCATTTCAAATACTATTACCAAAATCTACCTAGAAAATCTGAACCAAATAGAAGTCAGTTACAACTACAAAAGCAGCTCTTGAGAAGGTATTCAGTAGTCAATGTTACATGACTCACACAACTTAAAAAATACTTCTTGTGACACCAACCTCTTTTTATTCAATTATTTCCAAAATGTCACAGAAAATGACGTCTAAAAACTGACTGTTAATAAACAATTATATACATATTCCCTATTTATCTTATAGTTCAACAAGGGAAAGTTGGTGAGTGTATTAGCTGATTGCTATCAAAGAGCAAAGTGTATATTCTCTGGTCAGCATAAAATACACAGTGATTCTAAATGCTTCCAAGCCAACCTTAGGGAGCTACGCTCAAGGACCATACTACCAAATACCAAAGAGGCAAAACAAACAGCCAAAAGACAATCCAGTCCCTCAAAAATAGTCACAAATCCCATATCCTCTGCACACTAACACTGTCCAAAAGGAATCTCTCAAGGAATCAATCAAAAGCCCTTATTACTGCCAGGTGTGGTGGCACAAGCCTGTCACCCCAGCATTCTGGAAGCTGGGGCAAGAGGACTGCTGTGAGTTTGAGATCAGCCTGGGCTACACAGTGAGTTCAAGGCCAGCCTGCACTACAAAGCAAGACTTTGTCTCTACTTTAACCTTAAAAACTTAACTAGAAGCCAGTTACTTTCCATACTATATAATTAGTGCAAATACATTTATTTTAGTTTTGTGGGTTTTTTTTTTGGGGGGGGGGTGGTCATTTGTTTTGGTACTGGGAATCAAACTCAGGGCCTCCCACTTGCCAAACCAGTGCTGTGCTATATTCCCAACCCTTATTTTGATTTTGCTTGTTGAAAGCATCCTTCACCTACTAGCCTCCAGGTACATACACATCAAAGAGAAGACAGTCACCAGGAAAAACTGTAAGTTTTACATTAACAATGCCAGTCAAGAAAACTTTCTATCTGCACTAAAATTTAAAAGTCAGAGGGCTTCTCATTTGCAGTATCAAGCCTTGCAATGTGACTCTTTCTTAAGCCTCTTACAATCTAGTCATTTTTGGTGGGAAAAAAGACAAACTAAACCATACCAGTTTTTAGTTTAATGATTGTTCCAAGATTCAGTAAGGACAGAGTCTTGGTAAGCAGACTTTTACAGAAGCAAAGAAACTGATGCTCTTGTGTTCAAGCTTGTAAGCCTCTTAATCTCAAAGTTGTTCTGTTCTTTCACACCTTTATGAATCATCCAAGTGACTACAATATAGAAAAATTGTTATAAAACCATTTTTACATAGAGGAAAAGGATCTAAAATAGGAAAATGTCTTAAAGAGCAATTATCAAGGTTCAGACATTCACCTATGACTTGATACAAATGATACATCTTCACAATGATAATCCACCTGTCCTACTCTGATCCCACTTGGCATTCAGGCAGCAAGAAAGTTTTACTCCAACAACAGGAAGAACTTGAGTGAAAGACAAAAGCTCTAAGAAGGATTGCCTAAAAGACGTTGTTGAAAAATCAGCATCGATCAGATCAGATCAAAACAAGAAGAACAGAAAAAATTACTTTTTCCACTGGAGTGCAGCTGAATAGCAAAGCACTTGCCTAGCATGTGCAAAGTCCTGAATCTAATCCTCAGCGCCAAAGAAAAAGAAGGGGGGAAGGCAGAAAAAGAGGGAGGGAGGCAGGCAGGGAAGAAGGGAAAAGGGTCAGGAGAGGCAAGAGAGGGACCCCCTAACTGAGGTTTTAGAGAATTCACCAACTAGCTGAGCTTTGTCTACAAGATCACAACTTCCACTAGAGTACTACAGAAGTTTCAAAGAATTTGCAAATCAAAATACATGTATCTAGCAGGGTGAGCAACCAAGGCCAGGAAGACTTCTGACTACCACAACCTTTAAGAGAAAGAAGGGCATCTAGGCAGAGCATTCTTTTCCTAAACTAAAACTAAAATAAATAATTCTGTAGGAGACTATCACTAGCATGGCCTACCATGTGTGGTACCAATCAACATAGATCTCTCAAAGACACAAAGTTCTCCACTCGCCACTAACTAAGGAGTGCCAAAAAGTAATGTGTTTTCTACATAAGGAAAAGTCTTTCCAGCTTCTTAACCTGGAACCTGGGCCTGCAGTAAGTCCTTTGACCTATCTATCCTATGAGATCATCTGAGATCTCTTTTACAGGACCTAGTTTACATTTTGGGCTCAGCTGCAGAAATGTCACAAAGGAAAGGAGCCATCAATTAGGCTAGCTGTAGTTTCCTACAGAATTACTTAGTTTAGTTGGGTTAGAGCCTATAAAGTGTAAATTATTTGAAACTATATATTTACAATTCTAAATAATTTTAAGTCTAATAATAAACAAATAGAAGTTAACTTCTAAAAGGAAAGAAAAATGACAATGTCAAGAGCTTTTATCAGAAGAAAATATTAACGACAGATTTTGTATTATCAAGAAAGAAAGTAACTTGGTACCTGGTATAAGAAACTGTATTCTACGCATAAATATCCCGCCCCCAAAAGACTACGAATATATTGTCAGAGGATAATGGAAAACTGTATGTAGGACATGAGAAAAGTAAGCATTCCATTACAGAAAGGACAGAAGAGAGCTACAATATCTTACAACACTGTCTTAGTGAGCTACTCTTTCTTGATGTTTAAGAAAACAGAAAACAATGAGTAGATACTACAGGCTAAGACTGTGAAGGATAAAAGTATATAAAGAACACAAGATACGAGAAAGAATGGACACTGTATGATCATACTTTTAAGATACCATCCCTTTGGAAAACCTCAGATGAACCTATAGTCTTACAAGAGGAAAAAATATAGTTGTAGAAATTATAACAGAGATAAAAATATTTTTAAAATGAGAAAGAGTTCATATAGGCAAGAACAAAAAGGTGTAAAAAACCCAGAATATACACTACAGATACTTAGGCGAGAAACACAGAAGACTGCTAAGAAGAATGGAGACGATGCCAGTACACACCACCTGCAAGTCAACCCCTATATGAATTTTAATATGAAATACAAACATACTCATGTAACACCTACACTAAGGTAGTGGAAGAGGTCTACATAGAAACTGCGACAGGAGGCGACATTCTACAAGCTTTAAGGAATGCAGGGAGGCAGGAAGAATACGATGGGGAGACACTGCAGCAGCAAGAGGGTGGGCTGCAGTAGAAAAGGGAGAGCAACCTACAGGAGCAAACACCACGCTGAAGTAAGCGTGAGCTAACACAAGTATAGAGGAGAGAAAATATAGCTGGGTGTGTCCTACAAAGTGCAGAGGTCCAAGACCCAAAAGAGCGTTGCACTCTGGCGGAAGTAGGAGCCAGGAGAGTTCCACCATCAAGCTGACTCAAAAAAAGAAGTGTAAGCGTGGTACGCGAGTGGAGAAGGCTGCGGGCCAGGGTGCACTCGGAGGGCTACGGTGCTGCTAACAGTAGATTCAAAATCAGGGTCGAATACCGGGCCTAAAGAGAAGAAAAGCTAGTGCTAAGCCCTCTCTACCAAAGGTATGTTAGGGTCAGAAAGAAGGTATACTTTACAGAGTATGAATACAAGGCGAGGAGGAAAGAACAGGGGGTGTTTAACAATAAGGAAAGAAAAATGAGCGGAACAGAGCAGGACGTGTTTCCAGAGGAAAAGTGGGAGTAAACCCCAGGTTCTACTTAGTTTAGAGGGCAGAAGGGACAGTCCAAGGGACTGAGGGGAGTGGCAATGAACAGGAAACTACGATGCTAAAGACGACAACTTGGGGGAGGACGCGATACTGGTAGGATCAGAAAAGGAGGTGCCATCAATAAGAATCAAAAAACGTTCATTATAAGGCAGGCAAAGGGCAGCGCGAGCAGGAAACAGCGAGATAAAAGGGGAAGGCAAAGAGGCAAAAAACACCCAGCGGCGTGAGGGCAGGGGTAAAAGCACACAAGGACTTAAACTAGAGACTGCAAGGAGGGAGGCGGGAGTCGCGGGAACCAACGGAGGGGTCAACCATAGGGAGGTGCGGGGCAGCGCAGGCCTGAAGGGAGTCGGGGTCCCGAGGGCCGGGGACAGTGGGGGAGGAGCGGCCTGCGGGTGACAGGGGCGGAGGGCAATGCAGGCACAAGAGGAGGGACTAGGGGAGGGTGGGGCGGCGGTGGCCCCGATACTCACACCTCCAGGATGCGGTCCCCCTTGCGCACCCCGGCCCGATCGGCCGCCCCCCCGGGCAGCACGGCGCTCACATGCTGCAGCGGCGCATACAGCTCCCCGTTGATGCTCCGCAGTTGCCCGCCCTCGCTCACTTGGCCCCGCACGTTGAAGCCGTAGCCGGACTCTGACTTGACGATGCGCACGACCCGCGGGCCGCCGCCTCCGCCACCGCCGTTCCCGGCGCAGTGGAGCCCAGACCCCCCACCGCCACCGCCGCCTCCGTTCCTGTGAGGGGCTGAGGGGTGAATCCCTTCCCCGTCCTCGTCCGCCATCTTGCGAGCAAGCGAGCCCTACCCCCGCCCCGCTACGCCTCCACTCCCTCCCAGCGCGCACTCGCCCTCTTCGGCAGCCGCGCGACCCCGTGAGCGCGCGCCCGCTCGGTCGGCCGCGGGACCGAGTCGGCCACGGCGCCTGTAGCTGGGGGGAAAAGGGAGAAGGGGGGGCGGGAGCGAAAGCGGACGGTTGGGCGCCGCGGAGTCTTCTGGGGGATGTAGTTTCTGGGAGGTGAGGGCGGGGAGGGGGTTCTATGACGCGTTCGGAAGCAAGGCATGCTAGGAGCTGTGGTTCAACTATTCAGCAGTCAATGGCTGGTGTGTATCTGTCCCAGCGCCAAGCTTGGCAAAAGGTTCTCCTGTTGACACAGGACAAGTTTCCTCTTCATTTTGATTTCATATGGTCTGCAACCGATAATGATGATGTGCAGCTCAGAATTGGACTGCATTCTTAGCGTGCTTGAGGCCCTGGGCGCAATCTTTGGCAAATTGTGCACACACACACACACACACACACACACACACACACACACACAAGCACTACAGTGTTAGTGTTACTTGATGTCTGTGAGTCAACACAATCTTAAATTGGCTCAGTAACTTGTATACTCTTGTGTGGGTTGAATCTCAGTAACTCTTTCCTTCTCTTTGTTTAAAGCGGGGTCTAAATTGCTAGGTTGCCTAGGCTGGGCTTGATCCTCCTCGCTCAGCTTTTTGCAGATGTCTGCCACCACTCCTGGCTTTGAATGTTTATTTAATCCACAACCTTGGGAAACAGGCTGATCACAAACTAGTTTCCTCATTTCAAATATTAGGAAACTGAATCTTAAAGTGGCCAAAGTCAATCAGCTATTAAGTAACAGAAACGAAGGCCCAGTCATTTTTGTGCAACTTTCTTTTCATGTATTGCACCTACATACGAAATGTGGTGGATTCAAAACCGGTGGTCAGCTTAAACACCAGTTGAATTGAATCTGCATGGTGCTGAGTGTAGAGGGTCCACCTGAGGACTGTTGCCAGCATGAAAAGGAGAAGTGGAAGAGAGTAGTCTTGTGGGTTTTTAAGCAAGTGTTGTTTGGAGCTGTTGGTTCTTTTGGAGCTGTTGGTTCTCCTGGAGGAACTTGTCATGCTGGCTTCCCTGATATGAACTCAGCTGTTACTGGAAAAGCTTGAGAGTTTGTCACTGAGAATGATTGCAGTTGACTTTGGGGAGACTCTGGGCCTTTGAGCATTGCTTCCTGGCTCCAGAGGGGAAGATATATGCTGTTCAGTCTCCAGGAGAAACTTGTAACTTCCTGATGTAAACTCAGCTGTTCTCATTGTCAGAGAAGCTTGGGACCTCGTTGTTGATGAGGATGGCTGTGGTACTTTTGAGGGGCACCCTCATCCTTATTTTGAGTGTCACTTCTTGGTTCCAGTGTAGAACCCACAACATACTGGCACAAATCCTTCACCAGGCTGCATGGACTTTCTAGCTGCCACCTTTGGGCATTCCCACTGCAAATCCTTGAAAGTGACTTGCATGAGACATTGTCATGGGCTCCAGGCTTCCAGCTGGACTCGTGGAGGGCATTGTCAGGGGCCCTAGGTCTTCAACTGTACTCATGCAGGACACTGCTGTAGGATCCAGGCTCTCAGCTAAATTCTCTTACGTCTTTAGTGTGTGAACAGATTTCCTGCACTTTCTTTGTATTTTACTCCTTGAGTGACCATTATAAAGTAATACTATAAATTATATGTCCTGTATTGTCCTGTTCACCTTGTAATCCCTGACTACAACAAGAAGTATGCCCCAGCTATACCAAAAGGGTATGCTGAGAGAACACTACAGTCTCAGTGGTTAAGTAATTTCAACTGAGCAATCATTATAAAGTTATTTTTATTTGAAATTCATTTCTCTCAGTAGCACAATAGAATTCTTGGCACATGGCAGCAATGAATGTTTTTTGGTTACCTATCAAAACACAAATATTGGGCTGGGGATTTAGCTCAGCGGTGTAAGCTCTTGCCTTGCAAGCACATAGTTGTGAGTTTGATCCCTGGTACCAAAAAAAAGCACACAAACATGAGTGTTATGCAATGTGCCAGGTAAAGGTAAGTAAAAAGAGTGAGCAAAAATAATGAAAATACTGTAGCTTAATCAATTACTACTCAGGTCTGGCATTTGAGTTTATCCTACTGATCGGTAATAAATTAATCTAATACCATTTCGTGGACGCTGTAGAAGACGTAAGATTTCTGGTTCAGAGAAAAGGACTATTATTCACAATACAGAAAGCAACATGAGCATCAGCATATTTGTGTCAGTTCCTCTCTCCTACCAGGTACCATGTGAATGAAATAAAGGTCTCAGGTGAATGTTATATAGTGAATTTACTTTACAGCTAAGGATCACTGAGCGTGGGGAAGCTGACGTTTTTGTTTTTTTGTCTTTTTCCTTTTTATTGGTACCGGGGATCGAACCCACGACTGCCTGCTTGCAAGGCAGGCACTTATGCTGCTGAGCTAAATCCCCAGCCCCAAAGCTGACATTTTTTAGGAAGCAGGAAGAAAATCTGTTCTATGTCCTGAAAGGAGACATTATTTCATTTCTCAAGGTTGCTTACTACAAACACAATCCACCACCCTGAGAAAAGACCATCCTGAGCAAAGATCAGTGAAGACGTCCGTCCATCCTTGCCCCTGGAACATTATTATTAGCCAAACTATTCTAAGCACTTTACATCTATTATCCTATTAAATCCTTACAATCCTATAATGTCCCCTATTTTATAGATGAATAAAGATGTATAGAGAAGTCACACAACTGATAAACAATGAATCCAGAAGAAGCATAGGTCTGATGACTTGTAAAAGCAACAAGCAACCTCCTGAAAGAATTTATTGACTGTGTAAGTGTTTCCAGGAATTACTGGAGGGTGAGGAACATGGACCAGTAAAAAATTTAGGAGAGCCCACAAAATGTGGAATGAGGACTTAAAATCATTATAATTAGAACATAAAAATGAATATGACCTTATTTTATAACCAACCTAATGAAGAAGGATCTTAATTAGTGATGCAAATAAGTTGAAATAACAGTTTAGCTCCTGGGCCAGGCCAGGGATATAGCTCAGAAGCACAGCACCCCGCATGGCAAGCATAAGGTCCTGACTTCAATTTCAATACCAAAAAAAAAAAAAAAAAGTAGCTCTAAAGTAATAATAAAATGTGGTTTGAACCTGAATCATTAGGTTTAACTGGAATATGAAGGAAATTACCTAATCAGGTACCAGACAGAGGAAAACAGAAGGGAGCCATCATTAAAAGAGCTAGCTTTATTTATTTATTTATAATAAAAATATACCGAATGCCTGCTGTGTTCTAGGATCTGTAACAGTGGCTAGGGATGCAGAGATAAAGAATATTCAAGATTCCCAAAGGGCAATGGCACATGGTCAAACTTGGCAGCATCCTTTGTAGGAATTCCTTCTACAGTTACACTTGCACACACGTGAAATGCTGTTTTTGTGAAGTTAAGTGAAGTCATTTTTATTCAAAAAAAGATTAGAAACAACCGAATAGTCATTTGTTAAATTATGATACGTCCACAATGGAAAAGTGAATCCCTGTAATCAAAAAATAAGGAAGCTCTTTGTGTACTGATACCGAAAGACCTCATGGAGAATGTACATAGTTAAGCAAGGTGGAGCACAGACTAGAGGACATAATAGCCCTTGTGTATAATACAGAAGAGGAACCGTATGTTGTATTCTAGATCTGTTGAAGTATTTGTATCGAGTTGATGGATAGCCTCTGAGGAGGGAAACTGCTCAGTAGACTAGGGACAGGCGCCAGGCAAATTTTTCATTTTGTTCTCTTCTGTCACTGTTCTGTAACCTCTGAATTTTCAGTTGGAAGAGTGTTTTGCCTATTCAAAAAATAAATAATAAATACATAAAATATACAGGAAGGATCAAACTGGGAGAAAAAGTAGTAAGATTACCAAAATAAAATAAGACACCATTACTGTTCTCAAGGACTCACAGTCTAGCAGGAGAGACAGCAGAAGACAAAATAATTATAACCCAGGGATAGGGTGGCAGTGACAGAGGCCTGCATAGACTAGGGGGCGGCATGAAGCAGGAACCTGCAAGCACCCAGAGGATGAGGAGTTAGGGAAGCTGTTCTGTGACATGGGAGAGCTGAGCTGAATCATTATCCATGAGAGGAGTCATCGAGGCAGAGAAGGATGGGAGAGGCAGTGCGTTTCGGACAAGGAGAATGGCATACACAGAGATTTCAAAGAACACAGGGAGGTATGAGAACACCCAGTTAGGATGGGAGCAGAGGCAACAGGGCCAGAAGTGGACAGGGATGTGGGCAAGGGTCTGATCTGGGAGGTTTTCAGATATAGAATGTAGTATCCAGGAGTTTGGATTTAAGACCTCTGAATGCTTTTTGGGGGGGTACCGGGAATTGAACTCATGACCTTGCACATGCCGGGCAGGCACTTGTGCAACTGAGCTAAATCCCCAGTCTCCTCCAAATGCTTTTAAATGGAACAGCAGTATTATCATCAACTGTATGCTTCACAAGTTCACTCTGCAGAATGTATGGAGAATGAATTGAGGTAGGAAGATCAATTAGAAGCAGTAGCGGTGATTCTGGTAAGAATCAATGAGGTGCAAACTAGGGCAGTAGCTGTGGGACTGCAGAGAGGGAGACACACAGGAGAGGAGCTGGTGACCACTTAGGATCTCTGGTGCGAGGGTGGGGGACGAAGGACTGATATAAGGTTCCCCCAGAACGAGGTATGAAAAGGAAGAAGAGGTTTACAGGAAGCTTCATGAGTTTAGTTTGAGGCCTGTGGATATGAGGAGCTTGTAGGAGATGCAAGAGGAATTGTTCAGTAATGTGTTGGATGCATGAGTCCGGTGATGGGGGAAGTAGTGTGGGCCACATGAATTTGGGAACCTTTGTCTCTGGGTAGTGGCAGACGAGAGACCGAGGAGGGGCATGTAGTGGAATGAGAGGGGCACCCAGGCCAGAACCCAGAATTCCTCCCATCCCCACTTAGGAGACACCACGAGGAAGACTGGGAAGGGCTAGAGAACTAGGGGCCCAAGGAAGTCTTGAGAGGGTTTAACTTGGTTTAGTTCAATTCTTTGCTTTGGTTTTTTGGTACCAGAAATTGAACTCAGGACCTCATGCTTGCCAGGCAGACATTGTACCACTGAGCTACATCCCTGATGCTTGGTTTGGTTTTTGAAGCAAGCTTTTGCTCTGTTGCCCAGATTGGTCTCAACTTCTGGGCTTAAGTGATCCTCCTTCCTCACCGTCAAGCCGCTAGGACTACAGGTGTGCCCCACTGCACCTAGCCAGGAGCATGAGGTCATGGCACACAGTGAAGCTGTCTTCAGAAATAGGACCTGAACAGTCTGCAGAGCACTTCACACTCAAGAGCTGGTTTTTC
Organism: Cavia porcellus; assembly: GCF_034190915.1. Taxonomy (NCBI): domain Eukaryota; kingdom Metazoa; phylum Chordata; class Mammalia; order Rodentia; family Caviidae; genus Cavia; species Cavia porcellus. Next base: position 108,691,221 of record NW_026947484.1, on the reverse strand, counting down.
ATTGCAATTAACTGTGTAAATACAACTGTGTAAGTTCATGAGAAACTAGGCTCAGGTAACCAGTGAGCCCAAAATGACACTGCTAGTTAATAGCAAAACTGGTCTTTGAACCCAGATGTTCTGACCCAAAAGCCAGGACACTCCTCCACTATCAAGCTTCTCTCTGTGTGGTTGCAGGGTCAGCAGGTTTGCCTGGCCTTGCTGCACAGGAATCACTCAAGTGAGGGGCGCGTGTCTCCACTTACACTCACAGGGCCCTAAGTGTCCTCCTCTTTCTGCTTCTTTGCTGGTCTGACATCTACTCCTCTTTCAAGCCCTCGATGAACTCCCTCCATCAGTCTTTCCTGAGGACACCTCAACTCCTCACTCTGACATGTCTCCTTTCCATGTTTCTGAGACAAATACACCTTTAGGTGGCCCCCAGTAACTCAGGTTCTTGTGCAGCCTCCTTCCCATGAGGGTGAGTGGGAACTGGGACGTGCTTCAAGGCAATAAAATATGGCAAGTTGATGATGCGTCACCTCCATGGTTCTGACACACCACAGGACACTGCACTCCCCAAGATGACCAGATGAACAAAGCCAGAAGTCTGTGGAGACGCCATGCAGCACAAAGCAAAAGGACCCCCCTGGACAGCAGCCCCCAAGGACCGCAAGAAAACTGGGCTTCGGCCCTGCATCCTTATGAAATCCTGCTGACAACAGCATGAGCTCAGAAGATCCTGAGCTCCACAGAAAAACACTCCCGATGCGTGGCACAGTGGCACATGTCTGTTAGCCCAGCACTCCAGGGACTGAGGCAGAATAATCACAATTTGAGTTGCCTGGGCAACTTACTAAGACATTTTAAAAAAGAAAAGAAAAGAAAAAAGAAATGGAGGAAGGGAGAAGAAAAAGAAAGCCCAGCCAGCACCTTGACTCCTAAAATCAACAAAACTGTGTGATTCTGTTTGTCTGATTGTTTGTCTTTTGAGACAAGGTCTTGTTATGCAACCCAGGCTGGCCTCAAACTCAAGGTGATCCTCCTGCCTCAGCCTGCTTAGTTCTGGGATTACAGGCACGTACCAACATGCCTGGCCTGAATACATATTTTAAGCTGCTAAATATAAGTGATTTGTTACACAGCAATAACTAATGAGCCTTCTATCGCATTTGTGATCTCCACTGCTCAGTTTCAGCCACAACATCATAATATCTAGTTTAGCTTTACTTTTCCAATCTGAACATAAAGCTCCTTGAAAACAAGGGACAGGCTGCATATGACTTATCCTGCCATTCTATGCTCAGGGACTCTGCGGGTCAGAAATTCATATGGGACCCAGTGGGGACGGCTTGTCTGTGCTTCATGATGCCCTGGGGAAGACACAAAAGGTAAGGGCAACTAGATGTTGATAACAATTATTTTATTGTTTTATTATGGGAAAACCCAACGTATTATATGATTTCTCAGCTATTGGCTTGAGTTTGATTTTGAGAGAAAAAGAGGGAAAAAGGAACCCTGGGGAAAATAGAGACACAGCTAACAGATGTTTGGGGTCTGGCAGCATCTGGAAACATGAGTGGTGCCAAAGCTACCTGTTGCCCTGAGCCCACACACAGTCGCTTCATGTGGCCTCTCAGCTTCTTCTAGCTCATGGAGAGGACCCAAGGAAATTTCCAGAGAGAATAAAGCAGCTGTATGACTTCAGCTACACAATCAGATAGCATTGCTTCACTATAGTGTTTGGTCACAAGGTTCAGCCCTGCCCTGAGGGGCGAGGACATAAACACTGTTACTTGATGACGGAGTGTCCGTGCTGCATGATAATTAGAGCACGTGGGATGAGATATGAGGTGGTTGCCAAGGTTGGAAAATATAATTGGCCACACTGGGATAGTTCATATGCGACAGGACCTAGGGGCTTAGGGTCTGGCCCGGAGAGCTCAGGGCTCCTTCTCTGTTTTGCTTCTGCCTCTCATTGTTACTTATCTCTGCTTCTATTTGTCTCTCAGCAAAAATTCCCTTATTTTTCTCAGCCTCTGGATACTTTCCTGGAGGACTCTGGTTTTTCTTGAGTTATGTGCCCACTCCTCATATTGATTAAAGTTGTCTGAACGAATACAATGATCCAAACCTGGATCATCAGGGCACGTGGCTAGAAGACCTGCTGGGTAGACAGGGCAGGCTGCCACATCTGTCACTTCAGTAAGCATTTGCACAGCTCAGAGTGTCACTGAATCATCCAGCTCTCTGTCGGCGTCCTACAGTTACAGTGCTTCAAAGTGCTTTACCTGGTAGTCTTCATACCATGCACCTGCCTTTCATTTGCCACACATGGCTGAGATTTTCTGGGTTCCTCATCCAAGAGATGAGTTCTGGCCCTTCTCACAGCCACCCTGTCTTGCTTCATTATGTGATTCTTCTCACCACCTCTGAGTGTCTTCTTTCAAGGGGTCACTTGCAAACATCATGGCGCACTATCATTCCAGGGTAACTCCCTTGGCAGCTGTCACTGTTAGCTGTGTCTCTATTTTCCCCAGGGTTCCTTTTTCCCTCTTTTTCTCTCAAAATCAAACTCAAGCCAATAGCTGAGAAATCATATAATACGTTAGGTTTTCCCATAATAAAACAAAACAAAACAAACAGAAAAACAAAAAACAGTAGGGCTTCGGAATTGTTATCGTCATCCGATGGGAAACAATGTGAGACTTGAGCCATCTGCATTATTCCTATTTAAACATTTCCTTGAAAGCTTTTGACTACAGGTACAGAAAACTGAAAATTCAAAAGTGGTTTAAACAATAAGGAAATGTGTAATCTCAAGCAGCAATCCTAAAGGTGAGGAGGTCCCAGACAGTTAATCACTCAGAGCATCTCACTCACAAAAAGGATCCACGTCCCTTTCATCTCTCCCTTGTGCCATCTTCTGTGTATCATCTGGGTCACTTTGCTAACTCCTCTCATGGTAACAAGATGGCTGCTGAGTTCCAGACATCACCAACATACACAGCCTCAATACTGAGAAACAAAAGATAGAAAGCTTCTTGGGCCTACTTGTAAATAAACCCTTCACAGTAGCCTTGAACTGGCTCTTTTCACATCTCATGAGCCAGAAGTATATCACCTGCTAATCTGTTAAACCAGTTACTGGCAAAAGAACCAAAGTACAATGATTGACTTGAACTAATCTAGGCTTACTTGTGAGGTTGAGACTAGAGTTGTTCTTGTGTGCATCACTGGCTAGTGAATACCAGAACGAGATTGGGACTCTTCAAAAACAATGAAATGTGGACACAAAAAGTGGTAGGACAGGGTGGATTGCACAAGAAACTAAACGTACTCAGTGTATTTCTCTTCACCCTGGTTTTTCCAGATCTAGAGATGATGAGGTCCACCTCATCTACATGTAGGTGACATAAGATTTTAGAGGATTGGGCCGAGGATTTAGCTCAGTGACTCAAGCACTTGCCTGGTAAGCACAAGGTCATGAGTTCAATCCCCAGTACCAAAAAAAAAAAAAAAAAAAAAAAGATTTCACAGGATACTCTTACCAAACTAGTTTCATTAAAACACTGAGGCACATTCTACCGTATGGATGAAACCTGAAGATACAATGCTAAATGAAATAAGCATGTCATAGAAAGACAAATATTCCATGTGTCTCACAAAGTAGCTGTTATGTTTTTTTTGTTTGTTTGTTCTTAGTTTTGGTACCAAGGATTGAACTCATGACCTTGCACTTGCCAAGCAGGTGCTTACACCACTGAGCTAAACCCCCGGCCCTGCTGTTACGGTTTGTATCTAGATGTCCTCAAGGGCCTCCCAGGCTATCGGCAAGGTGATTAAACCATGGGGCACCAGAGCAAACTGCTGTTGGGATGCAGGGTCTGGCCAGAAGTCAGGGTCACCAAGGGCTTGGCAGGAAAGGTGCATCCCCCCTTCCTCCTCTCTCTGCTTCCTGGCCCCCGTGATGTGAGCAGCTTCCCTTCACTGGACTTTTCCACCAGGTCTGCCTGCCTTGAGCCCACCCACTGCAGACTAGAAACATGGGCTGAAATAAACCTCAAAGAGGAAAAGTTCCAGAGCTGGATGGGGGGAGTGGTAGTTAGACAGCAATGTAAATGTATTGGTGCCACTGAACTGTATGCTTTAAAATTGTTAAGATGAAAAATGTTATTTTATGTATAGTTTACCACAGTAAAAAATGTTAAAGCAGCCAGACATAGTGGGAGGCTGAAGCAGGAGCACTGCCATGAGTTTGAGGTCAGCATGGGCTACAAAGCGAGACCCTATCTCAACCTCCCCACCAAAACAGTTAAAGCAACAAGACTGTTTAAGATGTAGAGCAACGAAATTGTGTTCATCTTGAAACAGTGTAAGGGCATGGCTTTCTCTAATTACCATAATGTTGAACTTCTGCCTGTTTCTTTTGGATGATAACCATTTCCCATCCTTGGCTATCACCTCCATCCTCTCCTCCCTTCTTTCCTCAGATTTACTGTTTGATTGGGTTTTTGTTTGTTTTGAGACAGGGTCTCACTATGTTTTCCAGGCTGATCTTGAACTTCTGAGTGCAAGTGAACCTCCTGACTCAGCCTCCCAAGAGCTGGCATTCCACGTGCACATTACCATATCTATCCATAGTTGTTTTGAATCAAGTATAGTTCAAGAAATCCTAATGCCAGGCATGCAATCACACACATAATTTCAGCAACCCTGGAGGCTGAGGCAAGAGGATCAGAAGTTCTAGGGCAGCCTGTACAATTTAGCAAGATCTCTCTCAAAGTATTAGGGCTGGAAAGCCAGGTGTGATGGTGCTCACCTGTAATCCCAGCACTGAGGAGGCTGAGGTGGGAGGATCACTGTGAGTTGGAAACCAGCCTGGGCTACAAAGTGAGCTCAAGCCCAGCCTAAACTGCATAGTGAGACTCTGTCTGAAAAAGACAAAAAAAAAAAAAAAAAAGAAAAATGAAAAAGACTAGGAATATAGCTCAGTGATAGAACATCCTTGGGTTCAGTCCCCAATACTAGGTGGGGGTGCACACCTGTAATGCCAGTCCTCTGAGGGGGCTGAGGGAGGAGAATCAAAAGTTTGAGCCCAGAATTGGCGACATGGAGATTTAGTGAGACCTTCTCTATTAAAATAAAGTAAAGTAAAATAAAATGAGCTGGGCATGTAGCTTAGTGAAAAAGTCCTAAGTTAAACTTCTAGTACCAGGGCTGGGGGTTTAGCTCAGCGGCATAAGCCCCTGCCTTGCAAGCAGGCAGTCGTGAGTTCGATCCCTGGTATCGATAAAAAGAAGAAAAAAGACAAAAAGACAAAAAAAGGCCCCTACACAGAATGGAGCGTCCTGCTCTCCTCTTACTTTTGCCCTTGAAGGCCACCTGTGCCTTTCTTACTTTGTCTTCTCATCCTAGTTCAACACAGCTGGCTCCCCTGATCCCCACACCCAGAGCGCTGGGAGAGGATGCAATGGGGAAGGCTCAAGAACAGAGAGAAGTGGGCACTCTGAGCACTCTGAGGTGTTAGCAGCCTTCACAAGGTGTGCATCTAATAAATCTAACAGTTTACACTGTGCAAATAGTTAGGACCCTAGGATGTTTGCAAACCAGGCAAAGTGTGCGGTGTCTGTGGGGCAGCAGGTAGAGCCAGGTCATTCCACCTGAAGCTACCAAAGTCCAACGGCCTGTCAATGCTCAGAGCTAAGCAGGAGCTTCTCCAATTTCCTTACATAGACTTGGAGTCAGAGGTCAGCTATTTGTATTTAACCTACTCACTCCAGACAGTCTTTCTGAAAAAGTAGTGAAGATCTTCAACAGGAAGCATCCACCATTCTCTTAAACTCCTGCCCCACAGTTTGATCAAACCGTCAGAACGTTTCTCCTTCCAGGTAATCCTCTTCTGTGATTAAAATAGAACCTGAACCACCTCCAATGGCTGGGACCATAGCTCAGTGGCAGAGTGCTTGCCTAGCATGCACGGGGTCCTGGGCTGGATCTTCAGGGCTATAAATACAAAACTGATGGCCTCAAACAGGTTTTGAATGAGATGTGCTGTCCTGTGCACAGACACTAAGTGTTAACATCTGATTGTCTGTGTTTAGCTCCTGAAGCCAAGCAACTGCCCCAGGGCTCCCTCTAGCAGTGACTGTCTTTCCTTCAGGGATCTTGGTTAACCATCTGGAAAAATATCTTGCTGGTGACAAGAATCACTGTATTCTTCCAGCATCAATGGCAGACCCACAACCTGCCTGACATGGGCCAGAATCAGAAACGTGGAGGTAAGTAATCAACTCCTGTCCTTTGAGGAATCTCAGTTCTGGGGGGAGAGGCAGACGTAAAAACAAACACTTACTGTACAGTGTGATGAATCCTGTACCAGCCGCTGGGTAATGAACATTGTCTATAGTTTCCTGGGGGAATCAGGGAAGGCCTCACCTCTCAGGTGTCATCTGAGTGGGGTTTGGGAGGATGATGGAACTTCCCAGCAGGATAAGGTAAGGAGAAGAATTAATTCTAGGCAGAAGGAACTACATATGGAAAAGCAGAGAGGTAAAGAAGGACATGGGATGGCTCAGAAATAAATGGCAAGGTATCAGAAGTCCAGAAAGGAGGTTAAATAGGTAAACAGGGTAACTTCATCCCAACCATCACCCCTCAAAGATCTAGGTCCACAGCTCACTGAGTAAGCACTGTTATATTTCTATGTAGAGATCACAGCTCATCTGTACTGCGGGTGTTCCAGGTCTTCTGTGTGATTGTAAGTTACTGACAAACTGTCATCTTAAGGAATCCAAGTCCCATGTGTTCAAAAAAAAAAATTATTGTAGGGGGCTGGGGATTTAGCTCAGCGGCATAAGCACCTGTCTTGCAAGCAGGTGATCATGAGTTCGACCCCCGGTACCGATAAAAAAAATTATTGGAGGGTTCATCTGAATCTTCAAGCAGTTGTGAAACTCTGAAATGTGACTGGTGACTGAAACTGTGAAGACCCAATATTTGAAAGAAGGAAGCAGGCTCAGAGAAGTGAAGGTACCATCCATCCTCAATGTGGCAGGATAAGCCACACCAGCACTCAGCTCTCCACACCACCTGTGCCAAACTTCCTTTCTTTCCTTTTTCCCCTTCAGATGCTCAGGCCAGTGTTCTTTATTCTCTCCAGAAAAAAAAAAAAAAAAAAAAAATAGCCATAGGGCTTAGCTGAAATTTCTAGAAATTTCCAGAACCAATTCTTTCCCGAGTAAGCACTTACTAAGCATAAGCAGAATGAACTAAAACTTCTCAGGGAACTTGAGGATAAGTTGGTCTCATACACATAAGCCTTACACACAAGGCTTACAAATGAGTTTTTAAAATCATCTTTCAGTCTATCAAAAATTTTACTAGCCTGTAAAATGCTCCCAGATCTCTGCGTCTGGTGATATGAGCTAAATACAACCTAAACTAGAACAGAGATATGTTTTCAAGTTTTTATAAAATACTTACTTTTCTAGAATCCAATTTCTTTTAAGGCCTGCCCTTTATCTTCCTAGTGTTAGATCTAATTTGCAAAACTACATCTCAAAAATTTGAGATGTTAATTTGCAGAACTTCATCTCCCTCATCTGACTGGCTGCCCCTTGCTCGAAAGCTAAATTTGAGTATAGTAGAAGCCCCAAAGACCCAGATAGGTCTGAGAAGACAGGCATTGCTTCTTCCTGGGTTCCGGGATGACCACCTGACCAGATGCTCGTAGACCTGCTGCCCTCTAGCGGTTGCAACCTGGGAGTGCATGAGTCTTCTTGGCAAAAAAAAAAAATGTATCTTCTTGTTTTCAGGATAACTTACTAAAAGTGTTCCGAAAACTTCATCTTCTTTTCCCAAAGACTTGTAACTTTAGAGATGAGTTGAAAGAGACCTTAATCCAACAAGGAATTGTGGCGCATGCCTGTAATCATGTAGGCGGCTGAAGCAGGAAGATCACAATTTTAAGTCCTGCCTGCTCAACTTAGCCACTTGGCAAGAACAGGTTCCAAAGTAAAAACATGAAGGGGGAGTAGGGGCAGCTCAGTGCAAAGGGAAAAAGGAAAGAGAGAAAGAGACCTCAATCCAATCTCTTTTTTTTTTTTAAAGAAGGAGCCTGATGATCAGAGAGGTCTTTTACCTAAACACACATCAAACTTAGAGAAATTAGCAATGAATTCACTACTTCTATTAGAAGAAAAGATAAGCACAGGAGTAATCACTTAAAATGAAGAAAGATCCAATGATGCTTGAGAGTTGTGGACCTCAGTGAGACAAGGAAGCATGAAGCCCAATTCTCTTGTTCTTTTTTTTTTTTTTTATTGAATGTTTTCTGAGATTTCTTTTAGCAGTGCTAATATACAGTCATCTGCGCATTTCTTAGCATACAAATACTTGGTGGTGCTACTAGACTGCTTGCAACTTGAGGGCAGATTCTCTTTCCTCTTTATACTCTCAAAGCCTATATCTTTGACATAGTGAATGCTAATAGCATTTATTAACAATAATTAACACGTTATTACAATAATTAACATGCATGCAGGTCTGTAATCCCAGGACTGATTTTTTTTGAGGCCAGCCTGGGATACATAGTGAGTTCAAGGCTAACCTGAGGTACATAGCAAGACTCTGCCTCAGGGGTTCAGTGGGGATAGCTCAGTGGCACAGCACCTACCTGGCAAGTGAGTTCGATTCCTAGTAACAAAAGCAACAACAACAACAAAAACATCCAAAACAAAACAAAACCCAATTCTTACCATGCTATATATGATCTTTGCCTGTAGCTTTGAGTGGATCATGGCTACAACTATGAGCCAACATTTCAGACAAGGACTCTGGAACCTGATTGGTTGTGACATATCACTTCTTACCTGCAAATCTTTGTCCTAGGTGCTCACTCTGTGTCTCTATTTCCTCATCTATAAATGGGGATTAAATGGAAATGCCTGGCACACTGTAGGTACTCAGTAAATATTCTAAGTAGTCATTATATCTTTGTTTTACAAATGGATAAATTAAAACTTAGAGTGTTTAAATAACTTTTCCAAACCATCATGGCTAGGAAAGGACAGATCTAAGATTATAAGCAATATCCAAAGCCCGTACTAACGCTTTAAACACTGTGCTACACTATTCCCCTATAGTGGTTTTGTGTTTGTTTTGTTTCTGTTTTGCAGTAATGGAGTTTGTATCCAAGACCTCACGAATGCCAGGCAAATATTCGACCCCTGAGCTACAGCCCCAGTCCTCTCCCTGTTGTCAAACAATCAACAACTGAGTGAATGAATGAGATTCCTTATTGTATGGCAGCACTTATAAATGATTGTCATTTGATTTCCATGAGGAAAATATTGGTATTCAGGATCTGCCTCTTCCTCATTCGCCCCGCCCACTCTGCATGTTCCATGTCAGCCCGCCCCTGCGCGCTGTGTGGTGGTGCTCATCTCACCCCAAGCACAACTCTGCTCTCTTCCTATCTCAGTGTCTCAAGCTGCCTTAAACACTGCGCATTAGGGGCTGGGGATTTAGCTCAGCGGCATAAGCACCTGCCTTGCAAGCAGGCGGTCGTGAGTTCGATCCCTGGTACCGATAAAAATGAAAAAGACAAAAAAAAAAAAAAAAAAACACTGCGCATTTCCAAAGTCTCGCGGCCCCGCTCAAACTTTTTTTTACAATTCAGTTCCACTCCAGAGAGGCTATTTTTTTCTTACAATTTTTCTACCATTTATTCAATATTGCTGGCCACCTAATAATTTTACCAGCCTGCCTGCCTTATAATCTTAAATGCCAATATTAAGCTCTTACATACTTAATTCTACAGATAACTTTTACTATAGCCAGATCTCAAACAACAAGGCAAAACTTGACCTTCAAGCTCCACAAAGACCTTGATATGGTTGTTCATATTTTAAATAACACTTACAGTTCTGAGACAGACAAATCTACACAAGGTGAAGCTACCTGCCCCCCCGCCATGGACCACACTCAAATTCATCAGAAGACATCAGACAAAATCCCCCATCCTGGCATTCTTTGAGACCTTACTCCAGGGCTGTTTAGGCTGTCCTGGCCACCATAGAGTGGCCTGGCCATCCTAACTTGTAGCCCTCACAGGTCACAGGGGCCAACTGCCTTGGTGGATATCTGTCTCACATTAAAACATTAAATCACATTAAAACTCTCAAGGTAAGACATTCTCTATATTCGTGGACATAAGAGACCACATATACAGAGCTCTTACTGAGTTTTCAGGCTAATAAATCCTCAATGTCTCATGGAGTAGTAAAGGTCAACCTATGCCAGTTATAAACAGGGCCTATTTTTATACAGGTCCCAGTCCTAAATCTTAAAATGCTTTTGTTCCCTTTTAAACTGCCATCCTGGTTTCACATCACTCAGGCCCTAGATCTAACCATCCTTTTGATACTCATCTCTGCCTTACGACTCACAGGTTGTCATGTTTTGTTGTCCAGTTTGGTTCTTAATTTCTTACATTCTATTAATGATCATTTCTATAGCAGGACTCTCTGACAGGATTGTCTACAGACTCCAACGTCATATATACCAGAGACAAGCCTTACCTACCTACCTTTTTTTTTTTTTTTTTGTCTTTTTCATTTTTATCCGTACCAGGGATCGAACTCACGACTGCCTGCTTACAAGGCAGGTGCTTAGGCCGCTGAGCTAAATCCCCAGCCCATTACCTACCTACCTTTAACTTTTATGCTTTCATATGGGGGAGTAAGCACCTCTCATAACTTCACTCCTCCTAATCCCATGTTTAATTTTTCAGAATTCTGCCTTGTCATAAAAATGCTCCTACCTCAACGTCATCCTGATAGAATAACAGGTCTAAATCAAAGACACCTTTCCCTCTACCTCACTTGGGTCCATAAATATGACAGTGCCATGTCTCCTCATAACATCTTGTCTCTTTGTTTTTTCAGTCTAACATACGTACATTCACCAGTGAAGTTGTCCTGCCTAAAACTCCTGGCACCAGCTTCTACCTAGACATCAACCGTTATCCCGTCGACTCCCCTAGACCCCAAAACAGTACCCTCAGCCAGCAGGAAGTAGTTACAGAGAGAAATCTTCGCCCCTTTTCCTAATAATCATAAGACAGGATATGAAAGGGTTGCTGGCCCAGACCGGACACTTTAGCCAGGAAAAGCCTCAGCCGGAATTAGGGAGCTCCTGCCTCCCCCGCCCCTAGAGATTTACCTGTAACCTATACCCCCACCCTTGAAAATTACCTCTGGCACCAAACTAAGACCAATGGGCTACCTGTACATCCCTAATACCCCCTAGGTTCCACCCCAGGCCGAGGCTACTTATGTGCCTCACTCCACGTGTTCCAGAGAGTGTTCCAGAGAGATCGCCAGCCCCGGAGTGGAGATGCTGTGCCCCAGGGGGTCGGGGGTCTCTCCCAGCATTCCCAAAATAAAGGTTACTTATATTTTATACTTCTTATCTTTTCAGCCACCACCGCTGGCCAGTCCTTCCCCCTCCTCCTCTCCTCAGACCTAACACTAACATCTATAAAGCACTTTGCAAAGTGTTTTCATGTACATGATCTTCCATAAGCCACTCTCCACCCTTGTATTAATTATCAACAACTAATGGATTCATAGGTCAAAAAGGGGAGGCGTCACAGGTTAAAAAAAAAATAGTATCAGTAAATATAAAAAAAAAATACCCCAAAACAAAACAGACAAAAAACCAAGAAGAAGGATTCTAGCATGTGCAGAAGGCCATGCGGATGAGCCTTGCTGCAGGGGGGAATGGATACGGGAGCATCTGGGGTATGAAGACCCTCAGGCTTGACTCAGACATGACTTTTCCAGCACCCAACCTGTTTGTCAGTAGACATGACTTTTCCAGCACCCAACCTGTTTGTCAGTAGCCACAATTGTTCTCAGTGAAAACCACACAAACACCAAAGAGGATGTCATTAAAAAAAAAGATAAAACAGAACAAAGAACTTTCCAAGCACATCTGAAGACACCCAAACATTTCCACCAGGACTTTGCCACTGAGGCTCTGGCCGTTTAGAGAACTTTGACCACTGATGTTTACTGAGATCTTCCCACCTAATGGCCCTTGCCTTCTTTCAAGTCCTGTAGAGAAGCCGCTTCTCTTTGTTCCCTGCAGACAGACTTTTCACTCCCTGCCTGCCCATACCCAGGCACAAAGGCGGGTAGTCTCTGCTGGGTGCCATTCCTTACAAACACTAAGAGTAACGCATACATATACAAAGAAATAAATGACAAAACCTGTTTAACGTTTTGGTGTATTTATTTCTAGCCTCTTTAGAAACTTTTTTTCTCTTTTGTCAAGTTATATAATAAGGTTCCTTAAATTTGTGACCTATTTTTCCACAGTTAACGTTCTCAGTACTATTCCTGGCGTGACACAGTCCTTATAACCGCCATTTGCAGCGGACACCTAATGTCCCAGAGTGGCTGCCTCCTAGTAAAGTATGCTTCCCCCTTCCTCAATTGCTGGACACAAGCTGCTTGGCATTTCGTATGGTTTAATAGGCACCACAGCAAACCTGTTGCACATCAAGACATAAAAAGAAACAGGGTCTTTCCCAAGCCTCCCGCAGCTGCTTGATGAGGCCTCAGCCACACCTGGACTGTTCTGTGCCCTGCACCAGCAGGACTGGTGCTTTCTGCTTCAGTCAGCTGCAGTCATAGAAGCTCTGACTTGCAGCCCACACTATTTCACACAGCACCAGACTGTATCACACCAGATTGTTCTTGTCTCGCTGTGACAGCCCCACTTGAATCTTAGGTCAAGGCCACAGCGGCCTGCGGAGTGATAAGCTTAATAACTGTTTTGCACTCTCCTTTCTTAACCTGACCATGGATTGAGTAGGATCTTAGCATTTCTATCAATTTATCAATAAAAATATGGCCTCCTCATCCACTTGCCACTCATAACTCTTCTTTCTTTTGGCCTGCTTTACATTTTTTAAATTCAGGAAGTCTACATTTTTATCAGCTGGAGTATTTACCTTCATGATTTTTTTTTTTTTTTTTGGTGCTGGGGATCAAACTCACAACCTCGTGTTTGCCAAGCAGGTGCTTACACCACTGAGCTTAACTTCCCCCCACCCCCCACCCCCGGCCTCCTTCATGATCTTTAATATTAAAATTCTAGCTCTCAGGGCTGGAGATTTAGCTCAGTGGCATAAGCATCTGCCTGGCATGCGCAAGGTCATGAGTTCGATCCCCAGTACCACCCTTCCCCCCAAAAAATTCTCTTTGCTTTCTGGCCACTGTGAGATGAGCAGCTTTCCTCCACCATGTTTTTCTACCATGCTGTCTCTGTCTGGGAGCCAGCTAACTCCTGCCTAAAACTCTGAAACCAGTTGTTTGACTGTTTTTCACAATCCCTGTACACAATAGGGAAAAAGGTAGAAGAAAAAAACTTACTGTAATTCAACATGGACAGTGTGTCTAAAAGTGTACCTTGGTTTAATATAATCATTTTTTGTGTTTTGTGTTTGTTGGCCTGTCAGTCCAGCTGTACTCTCCATGTGTGGTAATTAACTTTCTTTCTTTCTTTCTTTATGGTACTGGGGACTGAATTCATGACCTCACGCTTGGCCAGGAAGGCACTTATGTCACTAAACAAATCCCTGGCCCAGTAATTAACTTTATAAGGACTTATATGGTAAATAAGTGAATCTAATGCTAGGGGGAAAAAAACAGGAATTGGAGAGGAAGGAGAAAAAAAAGATGTGTTATATACATGTACCAATTGCCTAAAATGACTATAATCATTGTGTTCTGCAAACACTAATAAAAATTAGTACTAATAAAAATTAAAATAAAAAACAGATAACAAATGACTTATCAAATAGAAGTTCAGCCACTGTTGAACAGTATATTAAAGAATGATTCTCAAAAAAAACTATCCCTCAAAAAAAAAAAAAAAAAAAAAAAAACTATCCCTGTCATAAGATGGTGAGTGTGTGTGAGAATCAATTCAGGTTTTCAGTGGTCAGGTCCTTTATTCTAAGAAGTGAGACTCCAATGTATCCAAGCTTTGCTTTTTCCTGGTCAGAAAGAAGTATACTACAAACTGTGTCTTCAGATAACATCAGTTAAAATGCTCATTGTTTCTTCCTACCTGTTGGGCTGAACTATGGTCAAATAAATCAAGAAGAAAAAAGTTTAAAGGATTAAAAAGAAAACTTTGGATTTTTTTTTCTTTTTTTACAAATAAATGCCTTTATGATCTACTCAGCAATACCTAACCGAATCAAATAAAAACTATGGGCCTTAAAAAAAAAAACTAAGTGTATCCTCTTTCTGATTTGATACTCAATTATATTTTCTTGGTTTTTTTGCAGTGGTAATAATTTACCTAGAATTTATTTAGGGGCCCTATTTAAGGTTAGATTCCTTGTTGTAATTTTTGTTTTCCTTTTTGACATAGGCCTAGAAGTTCCTAGATAGCCCAAGCTGACCTCGAACTCATGATCCTCCTGTCCTCTGGCCTCAGCCCAACAAGTTTGGGGCATGAAGCATAATACTGGGCTTTTAAGTTTTTGTACAAGTCTTTTTTCGTTTTGTTTTGTTTCTTGGTACTGGGAATCAAATTCAGCATCTCATGCTTGGTAGGTTGGTGCTATGCCATTAGCTATATCCCTGGGCCTGGGCTTTAAGTTTTTAATTTTTTTTAAATGAAACTTTCTGGAGTTTGATGCCCAGTACCAAAAAAATGTATTTTCTGCAGTGTTAGGATCAAACCCCCTTATCCTTACATATGCTAAGCAAGTCTTCTATCAATTGACCTGTATCCCCACATCAACTCCAAAAATGTTTTGATACATAATACGTGTATACATTCATAGGATTCATAGGATGTGACATTTCTCTCCTGTTCTTTCTTTTTTTTCCTCTGGTCCTGTGAATCGAACTCTGGACCTTGTGCTGTCAGGCTCAGTGTGATATTTCAATACACAGGTACAACATGCAGTGATAAAACTGGGGTAATTAGCATCTTTTTCACCAAAAATTCAACAAACTGTTCAAATACATTTTCCTCCCATTGAGTTGTAATACTTTTATCCTTTTTAAATGCTTGCATAAAATTAGATCTATTTGTCTAAGTAGTCTGTAAAATTGATTCATAATTTACATGTTTTACTGTTTGCCAAGAGTAATACTCTTCCCACTGAGCTCTACCTTTAAATTTTTCCTTTGCTTTTTTCTGTTTATTCCTCTATATCCAATTCTAAACAGACTCTACTGAATTAAAGTGCAATTTATGGTAATTACACAAAACCAGAGAATGAGATCTTTACAATTTTAATTTTCATAACCAGGGACATTTTTCTTCCAATTTTCTCCTGCTTTTCAATCAGTCTTTTCAGAGAGCATCCATGTCTCAAATAAAGATTATTCCTAGGTGTTTCCTATTTGTCCTTACAATCTTACTCTGGTTCTATTGGGGATATTGCTGCACACAGGGAAACCTGCCATTTAAAAAGACAGTGCACGCTACCGGTCCACATTTCCTTTTGTCTCTTCCACAGTTATGGATTCTGGCCTCTGGAGCAAGGCTGTTCTTCCTCCTGGGACAGCTTTCATCTCCCTGGAGATACCCGGGTTTCCCATCAGCCCTCTTTTGTCCCGGCTAAATAGCCCCAACTGATAGAATGAGAATAGCGTCAGAAGAAGGTTCCAGTAATGGCGATAAGGGTGACCTTGAGGCATAAAGGACTAGTGTCTGAGTCACCTGGCTTTAAGGTGAAGGCCAGACTACAAATATGAAAAGGGGCACATCTGAGAGGCCTTCACAGGGAAACAGCACAGGGGCAAACAGAATAATGGGAAGCAGACATGGCAAGAGTCAAAAATGCCTTGCGGCTGTGAAGGGAAAGGAGAAAAGAAAAAATGACTTAAAATACCAAGTCTGGATTACAGAAGAGTAATGATTCAACCAAGAGGAAGCAGGGGATTAAAAAGGGAAGGCAGCTTGGAAGCAAGTCAGTTGGCACCTCCTGACCCTGAGATTAGAAGATAATCCAGGAAAGAAGTCTGGTATAAACCAGACCTATAAAGGCCAGTGTTCAACTATTTCCCCAACTGAGGAATATGTTTTACCTAGCAGGTCGGTTAAAACACAGACACAAACTCAAAGATACAAAAGAGATATGAGGGTCACCCAGTCCTTAAGTCACAGGTGAGTCAGGGCCTGGAGCCTCTGTGAGAGGAAGGAAGGCAGGGTGTGTGACCAGCACTGTACTGATAGATTAAATCACAGGGGTTAATGATTTCCTTTTCCTCAGCTGTCTCAAGTCCTGTCATCCAAGACTTAGCAATCAACACCTTGTCAGGAAATCAATTACCCTGCCACCATCTAGTTTCAATTTCAAACCCAAAGGATTCCTGAAGAAACAGAGATTCTCACAGAAAGCCCACACACATTTTACCATTCAAAATAGGCCCCAGTTCAAAACACAGAGCACCCAAGCTAGAAACTATTCACCTTTAAGAAACAGCTCTTTCCTCCTCCTCCAGGCCAAGGCTTTTCCTCAGAAATAAAGGGTGAGAGAATATTTTAGGTCTCCAACTTTGGAGTTTCAAGGCCATGTTGCTTAGAAGTGGGGCAGGACAGATAGGAAACAATTACTCCTTGCAAAGCTAGAGTTCTAAATTGAAGCATGGAAAAGAGGCCAAGGGCCTTAGGCAAACATCTGCCGTTGGGTCAGAGCCCACACAAGCTTGGGCTCAAGCGCAGCAGCTTGGCATGGAGGAATGAGGGAGCTCAGATTATTAGGGGCCTCACACAAACAGCCACACACGGAGGTGCACAGCTGGTTAGGGAGGGAGCGCTGCTTTCCAACCCAAAGGATTTTCTCCTCCTCAGTCCCATTAAGTTGCTTTAATCTGTGTCATGTCAGAACACCTTTCCAAAGTGGAAACACTTCATACTGGGACATTTTGCAGTGAGAAGTACTTTTCATAGAGATAAAAAAATAAACCACTATTTGGCCTTAGAAATTTAGTTTCAAAAATATTCCAGTACAACCAAGTATGATGATGCAGATCCACAATCCCAGTACTCTGGGGAGGCTGAAGCAGGAGGATTTCAAGTCAAAGCCCAGCCCGGGCAATTTAGTGACTTAACAAGACCCTGTCTCAAAATTTTAAAAAAGTAAAAGTGGAAAGCAGGAGAGGACAAGGGATGCAACTCAGTGTGAAAGCCTTTGGTTTGATCCTCAGTACTACCCAAATAATGATGATGATGATGATGATGGTGATTTCAGAGCTGGATGCAGTGACACACACCTATAATCCCTGCACACCAGAGGCCGAGGCAGAAGGGTCATCTTGAGTTTGAGCCCAGCCTACATAGTAAATTCAAGGCCAGCCTGAACCACATAGTGAGGCTTTGGCTGAAATAGCGTATGATAGTCAGGCTTTTTTCTGTTTAGGAGAAGAAGAAACGAAGAGGCTGAAGATGGGGTAGCTGCTCAGCAGCACGGAGTGCTTACACAGCTCCTGTTCCCAAGTCGGGGCTGATGCTGCGGTTCACAGGAGGCTGGCGAAGCTGGCTGCATGTCTGGGCAGCTCTAAACACCGAAGTCAGAGAAGCAGGCCCTTGTGTGAAGCCCCAGACAGACAGAGTCAATCCTCCCTTCACAAAATTCTAGCAGTGCTGAGAGGTTGGTTTTTAAAAAAAATCACAAAACACGGGCAATACAAGGCCACTGACACCAAGGGCAGCTTACCTGCCACCCTCTCCAGGGCACCGAGCTCACTCACTCGCCCTCTTCCCCATCTCATTCCCCTCCGTCTGTCATTGAACAGCTGAGGAGGTAAGTCCTGAGGGGACTCTCTCCTCATACACCCTCATAACCCCCGGAAGCAAGGCCCTGCTCTTTTTGGCAGAGAGTAGACACCAGGGGTGGTTTGTGTCCAAGGAATGTCTTGGAGCCCCAGTTCCAATCTCCAAGTGTCTCCAGACACTTCATTATCTCCAGCCCTAATCTCTGCCCCTCCCACAAAGCCCAGGAGGCCAGGGGCGAGCCTCCCTTTCCAGTAGGGCAGCACACTCACTTGGGAGCTCCTCTAACCAGGCTGGTCTTGGCACCTTAGCCAACCCCGCCCTGCTGCTGCCTTGTTAATATTCTAAGACAAGCACAGTCTAGATCTACCCAGGCCTGCAAGACTATCAAGAAGAGAACACAGCTGCAAGAAGACAAATCCAGCTCTGTGCAGGACTGCCCATACACTGTGTGCGTGTGTAGAGGGGATATCTGTCTATATGATTCAGACGGTCTTGAACTTACTATGTAATCTAGGCTGGTCTCAAACTTGTAGCGATCCTTCTGCCTCAGCCTCCTGAGTGCTGGGATTACAGGCATGTGTACCATGCCTCATTCTGATGCATTTTGTAGCATACAGTATGAATTAGCTGAGAGGCAGAAAGGGAATAAAAGTAGAAAAGAAGTTCCACTTACAATTGCAGGAGAAAAGAGAACTAGAAATAAAACACGGCCAGAGACTGGGAGGGTGGTATTTCTGGTCTCTGAGGTCCAGAGAGGACTTGTGTGAATTCAGCTGTGCTCTGTTTGGCCCTGCAGTCAACTGCTTTCTTGGCAGAAAGAAAGAAAAAGAAAAAAAAAAAAATCACTGAACTAATTGATGCCCAGATAGGCAGAAACAAAACCTTTGAAAAGCTGCAGTCAGCATTTCCAGAGCACTTTTCATTTCTGCAAAGCATGTGAAATCACTCCTCTATCTCCAGCTCCCACGGGCGTACTGCTACGTCATCTGTGGACCTCCACCTCTGACCAGCTATTTTACATATGGGGAGGACACAGAGTGACCAAGTTTAGGGATCCCACAAGATCACTGACTCAGATGGGGTCAAATTTAAAGTTAGAGGCACCTCTAACAGTGAGGACTCAGGCCACAGAGCTGAGCTGCCTCTAGCAGCACCCTCCTATCACTGGGTTTGGGTATTTAGACAACATCTCTCAGGTGTGCACAGGAGGTCACCCAATTTGCAAGAGGTACTAAAGTTATGTTCCTTCCTCCTCCCTGAAAAGTGAAAGAAAACCAGATCGAGAGATCAAGGAGACACACTGGCACAATTTAATTAAATTCATCACGCAAAGAATATGCCACAGAAACAAAATACAAGAACTTGAAGAGATACAGAGATGATCAGGCCCAACACCTTCATTTGGCACCTGAGGGAACAGCCCCAAATCCCAGGACACCATTACACATGAAGTCAGAAGGTAAGCTCAGTCCTGACCCACAGAGACACACAGACTTACGGCTTCCAGTTGTCAACCAAATACAGCCTAAGACAACCCACATTACCTCTGTTTCCTACTGTATCATGCTGGGGTGCTTGTATAGTTCTTAAGGCTGTGGGAAAAACTAAAGAAAACATGATTTGCAGGATATTCAAAGCCAAGATAAAGACCAACTATGGATCCAGGTACGGTAGCACACATCTAGAATCTCAGAGGCTGAGGAAGGAGGATCAAGAGTTCAAGGCCAGGGGCTGGGGATTTAGCTTAGCGGCATAAGCACTTGCCTTGTAAGCAGGCAGTCGTGAGTTCGATCCCTGGTACCGATAAAAAGGAAAAAGACCAAAAAAAAAAAAAGAGTTCAAGGCCAGCCTGGACAATACGTAAGATCCTGTTTCAAAAATATAAAACAAAATAAAATAATAAAAAGACTAAATATGGAGCAAAGGGATTCAGAGGAGTTAGGAGAACACGTCCTGTCTCTACAAAGAGCCCCGATCTCTGGGTTCCCCAAACAACATAGACCCAGAACCCGATACCTCAAGGAATGTATCCTTGCCTTCCTGCGGTACACAGTCCGGAGGAAGAAGGGTAAGGAACAGGTGGAAGGCAGAGAGCGGAGATTTATCACAATGACATCTGATATCAATAGGGCTAGTGGGAACGTTTCCCCCAGTTCCAAGCAAATCCATGGATCACAAGAGAAGACTACAGAACTCTGGTATGAAATCAATTATGAGTATGAGATATAAGCAAAAACACCAATAACTTAGCAAAATAAATACAATGAGAGCTGTGCTGGGAATGATGTAACTAAGTAAAAACATAGTATTTATGCTCTGGGTCTGGAAGACTGAGGTGTGCCTTGTGGTGCACTTAGGGGGAAATTCTAAGATTGTGAGAAGTTTCACAGCAGACAGAAGTCTCACGTAAGTGTCCACAGCCCCAGAAAATCGTCCTGTTAAAAGCTACAGGGTGAACATACGCTCCTTTGTCTGCAGCTGGTTTAGTTCCCTGACTCCAGCCAGGCCTGGAAGAGGCCCAGGTCAGTACGGATGGAGGGGTGAAAAACTACTGAGAGCTGAGCTGTGTTTGCAGAAGGAACTCTATTCCTCAGGACATACACCACTCGTTCTGCATATCTGTGCCTCCGGCTTCTAGGGCTGAGACAAATCTGGACACTTCTCCCAACCACAGGAGGGCCAGGCTTCTGGGACAGCTGGATTCCAGGATACAATAAAGGAAGGCTCTGCTACAGAGAAAAATACAACTATGGGAAGAAGACATTGCCCGCAGGACACCGTCTCCCAAAGGCTGCAGAGCCCAGAGGAGGTGTACATGTTCCATGTGCCCAGCAAACAGGGCAGAAGTTAGGGACCTGCATGACATGCAAGCCCCCGGGCCCCAGGCACAGCCAGAGAACATTCCAAAAGTCAAAGTCAGTGTTAACATCCTGTAGGGTGGTGGGCTTCTCCACAGGCGAGAGGCGACAGCACCAGCAGCATCCACGTCCTTGTCCATCGCCTCAAACTCAGGTTTCCACCACACGGATGAGGGGCATGGGCTTAGGGCTTGGGGGCTTGGCTATCCGGACACTAAAAGAGAAATTGGAAATACAAATGCTTGTTATCGCCCACCCTTCAGGAGGCCTCCCTGCTATCTCCGCCTCTAGAATCCTGCTTTTTTTTTTTTTTTTTTTGTCTTTTTCCTTTTTATCGGTACGGGGGATCGAACTCAGGACTGCCTGCTTGCAAGGCAGGCGCTTATGCCGCTGAGCTAAACCCCCAGCCCCAGAATCCTGCATTTCAGGGCAGCTTGATCTCTAGAGTTCCAAGGCTTTGAAATAGTTACATTGTGTACATCTCAGAGAAGATTTGGGGCAGGATATACTTGTCTAGTGGTGGAGAAAGGAGGGGCAGCTGAACATCTGAGAAGCACAGGTAGCTCTGAGTCTGCATTTTTTGTTTGAACCCTTCTGTGAAAATACAGAGGTATTTTCTAGAAATATTCAGATATTACACGTTTTGAGACAAGGTCTCATTACGTAGTTTAGGCTGACCTTGAACTCACAGTGAACCTTCTGCCTTAGGCCCCCAAGTGCTAGGATTACAGGTGTGCGCCACTACACCCTGATCACATATCTATTACAGCATGAAAATATTACAAATATTTTTGCATGCAATTGCAGAAGGTTCACAACCCACAAGGGCCAGGTCCACTCCTGCACCTTGTTGGCGTCACAATATCAAGTTGTAAGTATGCTAAAAATGGTTCTGGTGGGAAATGGGTCAACCGAAAGCTGAAAAAGCAAAGATTTAGATTAGATTTTAGATTTAGATTTAGATTTTAGATTTCTAAGAGTCTTGTCCTTGCCTTGGCATTAAAGGTCTTGCACCGCTCTGACCCTCCTTTCTTTTTTCCTGCTGAGCCCATTCTATAAATGTGCACTCACCTGCCGAGGTTCTCTGTCTTGGTCCAGGTCTGAGTGCTGAAGTTGCCGTGACTGATCTGTTTCTCAATCAGGTGTTCCATCCGGTCGTGCATCTCTAAATTCTGAATGACAGATGATGGGTATCCATGTCACGTTTATTTAGCTCCTGCGACCTCTCCACCTCTGCATCTATGATGCGTACCACTACCCAGGTGCTTTCTACTCTCATCACCAGACCACAGACTGCTCTCTTCTAACTCAGCAGCAGTGATCATTTCCTGTATCTCTGCTATATGCATTTCCATATACGATACTATTAAGTACTGCTTTGGCTTTTTCCCCCTAGTATCTGCATTGAATCCAGGATTACCTCCCCAGCCCTTGTTTTATATTTCTAGTTTGAGACACAGTCTTGCTAAATTACTTAAATGCTAAGTCTGTTATCTTCCTGCCTCAGCCTACTGGACTGGGACTACAGGCATGTGCCACCATGCCCAGAATAGGTTTTTGTTTTTTTCTTAATGTATTTTATCTTTGGATCTAGATTACATACTCTCTAAAGATAAACAACCCTATCTCCCCACCATAGGGATCATCACACAGTGGCTGCAAAGTGATCTTCAGGCAGTCAAGGGATAGAGTGAGCTCTGTAGCAAAGTGAAAATCTGACATCAGGCAACTCATTAGCTAACTGATCCCATTCCCTTGCCATGAGAAAGACTCCAACTACCCCTGAGAGTTCTCAGAAAATGCTTCCTAAACTAAAGTGTCCACTGAGCAACCACTGCTAATACTCCCTTCTAAGCAGCAGCGAAACAGGACCAAAGCACCCTCCTTCACCTCTTTCTCCCTACAACCGGTCTTCTTAAAGCCCTGTTCCCTGCCAGGGCAGCACAGCATACACACCTCAGCCTCCAGATAGGCAACCTTCTCCTTGAGCTCCTGGATGGTGGCATCCTTTGACTGGATCACGGCTTTTGAATTCTGCAGCTGCAATGATAGAGATTATTCTGGAGCTCACTCTGCAATGACTCCGTTCAGACACTCAGCAAACTTAACCCTGCTGCTGTGGAAGCCAGGAGAGATGGAAGGTAGAGCTCCATAACCTTCAAGGGACTTCATAAGCTAGCCTATGAGTTTTTATTTTAGACAATATTAAGCTCTTGGTAATCCCAGGAGTAGAGCTCAGTATGAGGAGAACATCACTCTGATAACCTAAAGTACATGGTGAATGATTCAAAATCCATTCCATTTGGTTCTAGACTATATAAATTATGAATTCATTCTAGAAACATTGACTGAAGCTGAGCATGGCAGTACACATCTGTAATCCCAGCACTCTTGTAGGCTGAGGAAAGAAAATTACAAGTTCAAACCCAGCCTAAGTAATTTAGCAACTTAGTGAGACCCAGTCTCAAAGCAAACAATTTTTTAAAAGGCTGGGGATGTAGCTGAGTGGTAAGGCCCCGACTCTGGGTTCAATTCCTAGTACAAGGGGAAAAAAAACAGCAGTAAGCAGAATCGATTCCAACATAATATTTTAAGAATTGCCAGGGATTTAGCTCAGCAACATCAGCGCCTGCCTGGCAAGCAGGAGGTCATGAGTTCAATCCCTGGTATCAAAAAAAAAAAAAAAAAAAAAACTAATAATAATAATATGAAGAACTGCGAGGGCAGGGGTGTTCTCAGCTTTACAATTGGTATATCTTTAATGTGTGACCCTGAAGGTTACATAGGGTAGGCAGGAAAATTTATAATGAGGCACAAAGACTGATAACCCACATATAGATAACTGAGTTTATTATGAATCACTTATTCACTTACCAGACTCTTCAGAGTGTAAGAGAAATTAATCTTTTCTGTTCCTTTCAGAAAGTACAAACCTAAAATGGCTATGGTAATGCATGCCTGTAATCCCAGCGTTCAGGAGGCTGAGGCAGAAGGGCTGTAGTGGTTTTAAAGCCAGCCTTCGCTACACAGTGAGAGATCAAGGCCAGCCTGAACTACGTAGGAAGAGCCTGACTCAAAACAAAACAAAACAAAACAAAACAAAACAGGAAGCCAAATAGCCAACAGAGTAGGAAAAAGACAGATGAAAAGCAAATCTCCATAACCCCAACCCTAGTAATTAGAAGCAATAAATGTTTTATGGGAAACACATGATGGTTAGCCAAGCTGCCTAGGAAAACAGATACGCAAGGGCACCACCCAGGGCAGGCTTGGAGCTGGCCCTGCTCACCTGCTCTATCATCTGCCGGACTTTCCGCTGCTGGCTCTTGAGCATGTCGTCTAGGTGGTGGATCTTCTCCCGCAGCCCCGCCACTTCCTTTTCCAAGGCAACAGACCTGGAGATAAAGACCAGAATGCTGAAGCAAAGAAACAAGATCCCTTCTCCACTCAGTCACAGGAAGAGCCTTGCACTTGGGAGGGTCCCCCAAGTATGACTGCCTCCATCTGATCCCCCTGCAGTGTGCCCTAAAGAATAGGTTGGAAGGACGCTTGGACTAAAATGCCGGGAGCACCAGCTGTCATCTAGTCCAAATAAGGAAAGCACGAGGAGTTAAGGCCCTCTTGAAAGGCTAGGAGGTGCAAGTCATTCCGGGTAACTCCAGGGGGTAAACCAGAACGGAGAGGTACTAATACGCAGATGTTTCAGGAAGGCAGGTGATGCATTAGCACAGGAAAATTCAATATTATTGCTGTCAGAAAATGGGCTGCATGGAGCTGGAGATTTAGCTCAGCGATGTAAGCGCCTGCCTTGCAAGCAGGCAGTCGTGAGTTCGATCCCTGGTACCGATAAAAATGAAAAAGACCAAAAAACAAACAAACAAACAAAAAGGGCTGCACATGTAATGAGCTTGTCATTACTGGGAAGAGTCAAATCAGAACTGGGATTATTATATCCAAAATCATCAAGCTACTGAAAAGGCTTTTATATTCTGAGAGAAATAAGATCTGAAGATCTTTAAAACCTCTTCATACAATTCTATTTCTAAGCTTGCTAAACAACTGTTACTTTCTTTGCATTCTAAGCAAACTGAGCCAAGATTCCCAATACAAAATACATATTTGGTCTCTGTCCTCAGCTTCTCACAGAATTCCTAAAATTCTTGTAAATTTTTAAGTAGAGGAGTGATAGAGACATGTTTTATTATAACATTTCGTCTTGGTTGACAATTCCTGACAAGAACTTCCATTACAGCACATTATTATTGTGGGAACTCCCGAATTGTAGCCAACTAAGTGTAGGCACCCTTGGAGTCTCTAGCTGCAATGGCTTTTAGCAGGGAAGAATCTCTGGGAATGAAGTATCTTCTGTATGCTAGGAAAGTCACTGGTGGATGGGTCCATGAATGGCCTCATGGAGTGGGATAATGCCCAGAAAGACCAAGGTATGAGTAAAGGTTTGGGGATTTCAGCCCCAGCCCCAAACTCTGGGAAGGAAATAGGAGTTAAGGGTTGGCAACTGAATCAATCACCAGTGGTCAGTGATTTAATTCAATCACGGCTCCATAATTAAACAGCTACTGACAGTCCTAAATAAGAGGTTCAGAGAGCTCCTTGGTTGGTAGACAGATCCATGGACTGAAAGGGTGGTACACCTTAGCTTCCTGGAGACAGCAGCTCCTGAACCTTCCTGGACCATACCCCATATACCTCATCATCTGTCTGTTCATTTGTTACTCATTTATAATAAATGAGTCATGTAAGTAAAGTGTTTGCTGAGTTCTATGAGCCATTACAGCAATTTATCAAACCCAATTGACTATAGAAATCCCCAAATTGTAGCCAAGTAGGAAAAAAGTGTGTGTACCCTTGGGTCAACTAATTGTGATTGGCATCTAAACTGGTGGTGCTCTTATGGAACCAAACCTTCACCTTTAGGGATTGCGCCAACTCTTGGTAATCAGTCTCAGAACTGAAGTTGGAGAGCTAGAGAATCACTTGGCGTGGAAACCTCCAGCCTGGTGTTACCAGTGTTGTGAAGCAGAAGATTTCCTTCCGTCAGGCCACTCCGAGGAGTGTCCAGGGGTTTGGACCAAGACTACTGCTGGTGCCTATTACTCCCCAGATCTGCCCAAGGAAGCTGACAAGTACATCCTGCCGAGGGTAGGCAGTGCTTGGGGTCGGTGAGGAACAGTGTATTCTGGGCCACCTCACATCCTTCCTAAACTTCAAATACTCTAAGTTCCCACTCTCAGCTCTCCAATGACCTATTTCTTAGTCTCTTTGTGTTTAGGAATCAGCCTTGAGGATTCCCAGCTATCAGCTGCTACCCCCAAAGCTTGGCTGAATTTTTATGTCTGTTCCCTCTTGTTCCACCTCCTTCTCCTTCCCCCTCCTCCATGTCCACCTCTGGCACAGAGAAACACGGAGTGCTGAATATTATCATCCCTCAGTACCTAAGGGGGACTGGTGCCAGCACCTCTAGAAATGCTCAGATCCTTACATAAATGGTGTGCTTGCATACAGTCTGTATGTATCCTCCCATACATTTTTTATTTATTTATTTATTTATTTACTTATTTACTTATTTATTTATTTAGAGACAGGGTTTCACTATGCAGTTCAGGCTGGCCTTGAGCTCACATTGGTCTTGAACTCATAATGATCCTCCTGCCTCAGCCTTCCAAATGCTGGGATTACAGTGTGGGATGCACCACCACATCCAGCTCTCCTCCCATGTATTTTTAAATAATCCTAGATTACTTATAATACCTAAAACAATATAAATACTGTATTATATAAGTAGTTGTTATAATGCGTTGTTTAGGAAACAGTGACGCCTTCAAAATTTGTACATTTGGTATAGATGCTTTTTGCAGGGTTGGGGGTACTGGGAATTGAATGTAAGATCTTCTTTTTTTTTTTTGGTACCGGGGATCAAACTCATAACCCTGTGTTTGCCAGACAGGCGCTTATGCCGCTGACGCTAAATCCCTGGGGTACTGGGAATTGAATCCACAGCTTTTGCACTGAGATATCTCCTTAGGACCTTTTTCATTTTTTATTTTGAGACAGGTATCATTAAATTACTAATTCCCCCAAAGTAGGCTTGAATTTGCAACTTTCCTGCCTCAGACTTCCAGAGTGGGAGGATCATAGGTATATGTCACCATGCTCAGGCAGATGCAGGTTTTTTTCCCAGTACATTTCAATCTCTAGTTGGTTGAATCTGCAGATGTGGAATCCACAAATAAATCCAACTATAATTTAAAGTAATTCTGATACAAAGTTAAATCAGAAAGAAGGTTACAATAAAATACGTGCATTTTCCATGCCAGGAAAGCCAAATCTACGTTATTCCAAAATGAAAATATCCCCTGAGGATTTCTGATTGTGTCTGTTAATTTTAGAATTTCTTAGAAGGCCTTTCAGATAAAGTTTACTGAACCCAAACAATGTCCAGCTTATAAAATGCTGACAAAATTAATTTACTATTTGAGATCTTATTTATTAACTGCCAATAGTTAAGGGATTTCCAAATTCCTGAAGACTGACAAGGCAAGCCTTTGTAGGTTCCACTTGTCCCCTCTGTTCAGAGGCAATGTGTAAACCCCTAACCTTGGAAGCAGGAAGAGCTCAGGGATCCTATAAATACCACAGCAGGGAGGGGTTCTCAGTTTCTATCTGAATTGTGACAGGAAGTCCTCATGAAGTGGTTCATTCCTCAGCACAAAACTGGAAAGAAAGTTCTGTGGCCCTCGAGGAGCTTGCATGGTTCTGCTTTAAGGGAAGGAACCACAGGGAGACCCGCCCAGAGGATCCGCATGTGCTCTACCACTTGGCTCTAAAAGCATAAAAAACTTTTCTTAGGGTCATAGCCCATGGAGAAACGAGCTCCCAGAGGATGGCGGCCTTCCAAACAGTATCTTCTGGGTGGGGACCCACCCTGAGCAAGCATGTTGTGAGTCACAGCTGGAATATCTGACATCAGCACCAACTTTCTCCCCAGGCCTGGTCGCTGTGGGAGCTGCAGGTTACACAGCTTGCCCTGTCCTCCCTGAACCCCCAACTTCAGCATGAACAAAGGTACTTACTTTTCCTGCTCAGCTAGGCAGTCAGCCTTCTTGCTCTGGAGCTCCTCTAGGGCCATCTCCCCTTCTTTGACTTTCACCAGTAAGGCCTGATGCTCCTTGGTGGACAAAGGAAAGGACATCTAGTTGAGCAGATAGCAAGAGCTTGTGTGTTGGGGTGAGATGGGCACTAGGATTGGAGCTCAGCCCCTACCAGGCCTGGGACAGCTGCCAAAGAGTGGCAGGCCAAGCTAGTTTGATGGGGTGCCCTCCCCTGCCAGGGATAACCCTTTCTACCCCCAGCACACAGCAACTTCCCAGCCTCGCCCAGCTGCCCGGAGGGAGAGCCTGGTCTGGTATTATGCAAGCCCACCTGCCAGCTCGGCAGCCAGCCCCAGAGACACCAGGCAGAGTGGCTTCTAGGGAACAGTCTTCAGGAGCCTGAAAAGGCACCTGTGTAAGAAATGAACTAAAGGAGATGGGGAGATGTCAGTTAGGGGGTAACTGACACTGGATAATGGAAAGAACTTCCCATGTCTTAAAGCATAAAGCATATTCAAAAGGACATGCTAACACTGGGTGTGGTGGCACATGCCTGTGAGCTCAGCTTTCAGAAGGCTGAGAAAGGAGGGTTACCATGAGTTCGAGCCTGTGTTATATAAGTGAGTTCAAGGCCAGCCTGCACTACATAGTGAGATCCTGTCTCAAAATAAAACAAAACACAAAAAATGAACCAAAAAAAAAGGATGCACCAGAGCTGTGAAGTGTGCTTTTTTTGGAAAAGGAGAAATATTGAGCTCCCCGAGGATGGCCTCAATATTTCCTCCAATCCTAGGTCCCTTCCAGACCCCGAACCTATGCACTGAAATGGGGCCCTTACCATCTCCATGGCCAGCACGCGCCTCTGCAGTTCTCTGATTTCTGCTTCTTTCTGCTCCACTCTGTCCTCCTCTCTCCGAAGCGCGACATTTCTCTGTTCTGCTTCTCGCTGGTAGCAGTCCAGTGTGACCTATGACGCAGGATAGGCATGTTTTCAGTGGAGGGGGAAAAAGCAAACATGATTTAAAAACTTAGAACAGAATTCAAGATTCCAGGGTAGCTCTGGAGCCATGATGGGTGAAAGGAGGCACCTCTGACAAGCACATCAGCATCTCTTGGCCCAGTTAGAGCCCCTGGAGGACCCATGCAGGCTGACTCCATCTCCAGGGTTACCGAGCACAGGCAGTTCATCAGCTCCACGTGAAAGTGACACCTGGACTCCACAAGCATCACTTTGTAGGAGGCTGGCTTCTTCAGCATCCGTAGGAATCTTCCAGTGTCACCCAAACGGTACCCGACACTGTGGCTTTCCTATTAACTCAAAAGCAAATAGCCCAGGGGAGGATGTATCCTCTACTTTCCCAACTCTTCTTCACCCTCACATTGAGCAACATAGAGCTTAAGAACAAAGGATAACAAGCATTCTAGAAGGGTTTTCAGTACAGGCATAATTTATCTTTTATCAGATAGGAGAAGCCAATTTGGAAGACTGAAGCAGAACTTTACATTTGTTACGGTTTTGGGAATTGTGCATTGCTAGGCAGGTGCTCTACCACCAGGCTACCTCCCCAGCCTGGAGGCAAAATGTTAGAATAAGAGAGTAAAGTTTCCTCCCACCCGTGTCTCACCAAGTCCTACTTAGCTCCATGTCTGGGAAGGAGTCCTTGGACGACACAGTCCTTCCCTCTACAGCACTTGCCTGATGTTGCTCAGGCTCCTATATGCACACCTGAGCAGATGAAGGCTCCCGACCGCACAGCCTCAGGCACACGAGTTCCCATGGTGCCTCGGGAACAGCAACTGTTCAACAAGGCTGAGAATGAAACCCATGTTCGTTCAGGCCAATCCTCTCCTTTTAGCAAAGAAGGTTTAACCGCACTGTTCAGTGCCAACACTACCACGCAGTTACTTCAGTGCCCATTCCACTGCTTCCAAATACTTGCTACCTGCACTGACTCTGAATTATTTGGTAAAAGAGTCCAGTAACCTCTGAAAAACCTGCACAGCCCTGGGAAAGCTGATGCCGGCAGCCCATGTGTCTGGCTCCTCCTAGCATCAGGATGAGGGAGAGAACAAAGCACAGCATGGCAGGTGAAGGGGTGCATTCAGAGCGAATTCACCCCAAATTCCTCCTGACAGCAAACAGCCAGTGGAATAAGAAACCCAAGCTTAATGCAGGCTATCTTCATGGTAACTGATGATCATTCCCTTTCTTCCCTCAGGTTCAAAAAAATGCACCAAAAGGTTCAACTCCCCAGGACAGCTTAAGAAACACTATCAATTAACCCGTATTAGCTGGGCAGGGTGGCATGCAGCTATACTCTCAGCACTCTAGGAGGCTGAAGCAGGAAGATCCCTGGAGTTTGAGACCACCCCAGGCTAAACAGTGAGTTTAAGGCCAGCCTGGAATATCTACTGAGACCATTTTTTTTTTTTAAAGGACAATAATAACCTGAAGTAGGCCAACTCCATGGGTAGAAACTTAAAAGCAAAAGGTCTCTGATCTCAGCACAGAAAAACTGCAACCAGGTTGATGTGTGCCCAGTGCACACTGTTAACAGGGTCATGGTTCAAACCTCAAAACCCTCATTGGAGAATCACAAAGGTATAAAAAATACAAGGAAAAATACAGATTCCCTTTCCCTAGCTATAGCTTCAGCCAACTCTACCCACAAATCAACCTCTTAATTCCAAGCTGGTGAGCTGACCCGCACCAACACTGGAACAGCCATGGGGCACCTCAGCACCTCCTACTCTAGGTGTTGCTGCTCACCACAGGGTTAAAGCCAGGTGCACATCTATAATCCCAGCTGCTTGGGAGGCTGAGGCAAGAGGATTAAAAGTTCAAGGACAGCCGGGGCAATTTAGTGAGGCTCTGCCTCCAAGTAAGAATCAAAAAAAGGCTGGGGATGCAGCTCAGTGACGAAGCAAGCACAAGGCCTGGATTCGAGTCTGTACTAGCAGAGGAAGGGGGTGAGAGAGGGGAGACAGGTGCCCTCCTACCTGTTGCTGACTTGCTGCAGTACGAGCACACTCTGGCTTCAGAGCCACGGACACCTTCCTCCTCCCCTTGCTCCCAGCATGGGTAGACAAGGAACAACCCTATCATAACATATGTATGACATAAAAATGCTTTATTTGTGGATGAACAAAGTCAGGAAACAGAGTAGTAAGGTAACTACCCAGTGTATGTTGTTTTATATTCAAAGAATTTTCTAGGAAGTACGGAGGACCTCACATACTCTCGCCAGAAGGGGGTTTTCACTACGTGTAGACGTCTGTATTTTTATTACTTTCCCACAGTAATCTAGTATTACTTTTTAAAATAACTGAACTGTAAACCAGAAGCAATGGCCTCCTCTGCACTTAGGAGGCTGAGGCAGGAGGATCATGAAATAGAGACCAGACTGGGCTACATGGCAAGTTCAAGGCTGATCTAAAATACACAGAAAGACCCTGGGGCAGGGAGAGCACCAATTTGGGCAACTTAGAAATACCTATCTGAAAGAAAGAAAGGGGAGGGGGCAAAGAGGGAGGAAGGAAGGAAAGAAGACAGCAGGCAAGGTTTAGGGGTATAGCTTAGTACAAAGGCCCTGGTTCAATCCCTAGTACCGGGGGAAAAAACTGTAATAATAATTAATTAAGACACTTGCTCCAAACCACAAAGCCCTCGGATTCCACAGATACTGTTCCATGACAATGTGCCCACACCCCCAGTTCACATTTAGGAAACATCTACCTTACGCCAGACATTCTGCCAGATACTTGGAACTCGGTGGTACAGCAGTGATAGCTCTGGTCTACAGACAGCCTTGGAGCTCAGTGGTGCTCATCACAGTATGCACAGAAATGTTTTCCTGTGTGTGGGTGGCCCAGCAAGCTCAGAGCCAAGGGCTGGAGCGGCCTGGACAGGTGCTCTGCCACTGAGCTACACCTTGAGTTCCAAAATGACTTCTGAATTACCCGCCGCCTAAGGCCAGTACTACTGCTCCACCTCAGCAGAGCAGAGAACTCTCAACTATGAGCGAGACCTGGGACATGAACACTCTAAATGTTCAGAAGGAAAAGCACACAGCAAGTGCCACAGGCCACGAAGTGTTGCCTTTGGAGTTGGTGGGACTCAGCCAAAAAAGTATGGAGTCCATGCTGAGCAAGTCTCTGGCACCTTATCCAGTAGCCAATCCCTGGGGGTGCCTCTTCCCCAAACTCTCAAATCTTACCTCAAAAGCCACACGGTCTGATTGGTGTCGCCTCTCTGCCTCCTGCAGTTTGGTAAGCAAGTCCTGCACATCTTTTCTTAACCTCTCAATGTCGTCATTTACAAAGGTCTCTGCCTACAACCAGAGTGGGAGGGCAAGGTGACGCCACCACGTTTATGACTTCATAAGAGAAGATCCCCTCCCTGTCACATGCTGGTTTGGGTCATCTGTGGGACAGGCCTCACCAGAGAATTAACATCACAGAAGAGACAGCTAGTCTTAAGCAGTTACTCTCATGAAGATATTCTTCCTTCATACCCTGAAGAACTTGGCAAGCCTTAAATCACCCAGTTTTTTTTTTTAAGGACACACTCAGTCATTTTTTTATACACTGATCAACGGGCTGACTTCTTAATAGGTATATGCATGTGGTCTTTATGTGTATGTTTTCCCTCCATCAGACTACAGCTGTCTCAGGGTAAGAACTATGTTCTCCTTTGGGCTGAAATCTATTCTCCTCCAGCACAGGACAGCAGTGGCACAATGACTCATCTTTTCCCATCCTTAGCACCTCGCACAGAGATTGGCACGTACAGGGTTACTGACAGGTGGACAGATTTGGGACAAAAGCGCCTAAGGAGAACAAGAATCCTAAGTTTCTTTTTTTTTTTTTCGGTACCAGGGATCGAACTCACGACTGCCTGCCTGCAAAGCAGGCACTTATGCTGCTGAGCTAAAACCCCAGCCCCGAGAATCCTAAGTTTCAATCAAGGTCACTGCCCAGTGTCTCACCCAGCCTCAGGTCAGGGCTGAGCTGAGGTGCAGGGTCTCACCCCTCCCCATTTCCAGAAGATGCCACGATTCCGGCTTACACAGCAGGAAGCAGCAAGGCCTTCACTCTGGAGCATGGTGCTTGCAGAGCGGAGGAAAAATCCAAACTGCATGTCTAAGGCCAGTGTTAGAATCACAACATTTAAGCCCTCGGATTCCACAGATAAGTTATCTTGTCAATTCCCCTATATTCTCGCCCAAGTGGCTGAACAGGTGAAAATACTTAAAAGGCTCCTAGAACATATTTATGATATCCTGATTTGAATGGTGTTCTTGTAAGTATTTAATGACATGAAAAATTTTCATGAAGTTATTTCATCATAAGATACAATACAAATCAAGAGCTAGAAATAGCAAACTAGATTTTAATACTGTAACATAAATGGAGCCTAAAAACATGGTGCTGGGTACAAAAGAAAAAGAATATAGCACATGTCCATCACATACACAAAAACATCTATAGCCACATTTAAAGTCATATGCTGAATATGTAAGAGTGAATGAGGAGGAGAAAAAAAATAGTGAAATTATCACAAGGTCTACATGAAATCCAGGCTGCATGCGATGCGCCGTGACGTGGGGGTAGATAGACACAACTCACACTTGAGGGTAAACATCTAACCCACAAAATAGCCTTTGGCTTGGGAGTGGATCTCAGCCATGGAGCCTATGTGTAAAATGCTCACTTACCAACACCAAATAAATAACTAAACCCTAACAAATATCATTTTTAGAAAATAACCATGGGGGCTAGGATGTGCCTCAATGGCACAGTGCTTGCCTAGCATGTGTGAAGCCTTGGGTTTGATCCCCAGCAATGCAAAAATGAAAACAAAGTTGTCAAAAAAGTATAGCCATGGAAGACATACCATGCAGTTATTTAAACAAATGAATGAATGAATGAATGAATGAATGGTGTACCCAGGAGCAGTGGGCGCTCCTGTAACAGTCTGAGCAACTTAGCAAGATGCTATCTCAAACTGAAAAATAAAAAAGGGGTGTGGTATAGCTCAGTGGTAGAGTACTCTTGAGTTTGATCCCCAGTACCATAAAAAAAAATATATGTGATATACGTGTGTGTGTGTGTGTGTGTGTGTGTGTTTATGAACAAAATCTATAGGTACAAAGACAGAAAAAAAGCTATAGATACTCTTCAGTTGAAAAACGTAAAAGCAAGCAAGGAATGATGTATTTATCAGGGTCTTATATTTGTGAAAAGTATATAAATTTATGCATATGGTATGTTTAATACACATGTATTTATACATGAGTAGCTGTGAATAGAGAAAAAAATATAGGTTTTGAATTCTGGTTAAACTTTAGAAACATCTGAAGAGCTTCTGTGTGTTTTTCTCATACACAAAGGGACTTGAACACAGGGCCTCTGTACTAAGCTACCTCGTCAGCCCTTTTTAATTTTGAGACAGGGTCTCACTAAGTTGTTCAATTGCCCAGGCTGGCCTTGAACTTATGGCTGTCTCATCTCAACCTCCAAGGGTTCTGGGATTACAGGCATAGGGCACTCTGAAGAGCATTTAAAAGTTTTGATGCCCAAGTCATATCTCCAAACAGTGATGATCTCTGCAGATGGGATTCAGAATCCTGTCTTTACAGCCCCCAAGGTCACTGCAATGAGCAACTGAGGCCAAGGCACAGCTCTAGAAGGATCTACCACCCACTTCAGTCTGCCAAGCAGGGCTAAGGGGAAGGGCGTTTCCATTTTTATTTACCTATTGTTTGAATTTTAACACCACGTATTACTCTTAGAGTGAGCAGGAGAGATAGTTTAAAAAAAAAAAAAAGAGAGAGAGAGATTAGGGAGCAGGAGCTCCTGCCCTGGGCAAACAGCAGCCATCAATGTGTCTCCCCATTACCTACCTCAGGTGGCCTGCTGTGCAGGGTCACAGCACCCTCACTAAAGCCATTGGGCTTTTCGAGCACCACCTATGCACAGAAAAACAAAAGTGACAGTTGAGACAATCTAACTAAGCAACCAAGCAACCAACGCCAAAACTGTTATATTCTTAAGACTTCTACTCTTAGAGCAAAAGAGAAAGGGAGAAGAGGGAAGGAAACATGAAGGTTAAAAGGAGATTAGAGGCAGAAGGGAGGGAAGAGGAAAGGAAGGAGGGAAGGAATGTAAACAGGGAGTGAAGAGAGGGAAGAAGGAAGAAGAGTTAAAGGAAAGAAGGGAGAAAGGGAAAGAGGAAAAGGGAGACAGAGATTTCCAGTGCTCCACGGGAAGGAAGCCAGAAGGGGAGGAATTGGCCCAGAAAGGTGATTCTCTAACCTTGCGAGGAGAGACAAAGAGATCTCAGACCAAAACTTTCAGCAGATTGGAAAATACGTGAGGCCCATTCCTCCTAGGAAAACAAGCAGCTGCCTGCCAGTGTTTCTCTTGCCTATGAGGATCCTGACAAGGTTTGACAAGCATAAATCAAAAGGGGAAGCAGCTTTTGCTATAATTATTTTCCAACTCAGAGTCTGATCAGTCATTCTATGACCTTCTGTGCAAACAAGGGGCCGGCTGGTCTCCAGTACCTGAGGAGGCACCTCCCAGGAGCCAGAGAAGAGAACAAACACCGCATGTCTTGCCTGCAGCCAAAGTGAAATCAATCAGGGAAAGAAAGGCCACTGTGCATGCTTGCCAGAGAGAGGTGCTTCCTGACCCCCTGGTAGGCCACAGCTCCCTCCTGCACACTGAATGGGGACAAGGGCTGCTAGAGAAGGACCAGCCTGCCCACATCAAAATACAAGGGAAGCAGACACAGCTCTGAGTATGAGAAGGATCCACTGACTGACCAAGAGTCAACTCCACTCTACTGAGGACGCTGTCATCCTCGAAATCTGGAAAAGCTAAAAAGCAAGATGGTAGATTATCCTTTTCAGTTAAGATTTATCCAGTCTGTTATTTCTCACATTTACTGATGCCTTCTGTATCTCATACCCTGGGCCAGGCATAGGGATACAAAGACAAAGTGATGAACCTGTAGTTCATGGATTTTCTCAACTCAAGAGTAAAGACAGCTACACACAATGAACCACAGGTGAGGACTAAGCCTTCAGTTACATTAGTAGGTGTCACCCAAATTTAGCATGATGGGCTTACTAGAAGTTTGGATGTACAGGTTATTTTCTACTTTCTGTGACTGTCTTACTAGAACACTGATCACAAAATCCTTACAGATAAAAGGTTTTACTGGGTATGGTGTCACACGCCTGTAATCCCAGCACTTGGGAGGTTGAGGTAAGAGGAATGTTGGGAGTTTGTGGCCTACATAGTATATTCAAGGCCAGGCTGAAATACAAAGCAAGTTCCAGTCTTTTTTTTTTCTGTCTTTTTGAGACAGGGTCTCACTATGCAGTTCAGGCTGGCCTTGAACTCAATTGGTAGTCCAAGCTGGTCTCAAATTCAAAAGCAATCCTCCTGCCTCAGCCTCCTGAGTGCTGGGATTACAGGCAAGTGCCACCATACCTGGCTCCGAGTTCCTGTCTTAAAAAAAAAATACTAAATTTTTCCAATAACTTATAATAACATGACTTTTAAAAGATTGATTTTGAGCAATGTTCCAGAAACAGTTGCAGTAATATAGTGGCTGATAAGTGTAAAGCAAGCATGAACCTGTTGGGGGCCCAACCAGGTTACACACTCTGGTAGAAGCCAGCACCACCTACCATCCCCTTGCTTCCTGGCATGGTGCTGGATTCCACACCATTCCTTGTTACCTGTAGTTCCTGTTGATGAACAGAGTCTTCTGGATCCCTGTCAAGCTTGCTGCTTATATCTTCCCGAAGCTTCTGCAAGCAGGTCCTAGCCTGGGGGAGGGGGAAGGACATGATGTTTGAGCTTCAGAGTAGGAAAGGGAACAACCTTTGTGTCCCATCCCCATGCCTAGTCCATGCCGCCATGAGGCTGGCTGAAGAGTCACATGGGACAATGGCCCAGCTGCTCCTATACAAATAACAAAATAAATGAACCCCCTGCCCTGGTAGTACTAATGCCCAACACAAAGGACAAGTAAGGAAAATGTGTGGCATATTATGTGGGAAGAAGTGCCAGGCCGGGGTTTTAGCTCAGTGGTGTTAAGTGCCTGCCTGGCTCTGGTGGCGGGGTTGTAAGTTCAAAAAGATCTGTTCTGATGACAGCATTTAGGCCAGGGATTCAGCTCAGTGGCTGCTATGAGTTTGGTCCCTGGTACCAAAACAAAAAACAAAAAGAAGTGCCAAGGAGAAATGTAGCCAGGGAGGGGCTGTGACATGGGGAAAGTGGCTGACAATAAGGTATTTGGTGCAAAGCTGGAAGTGTGTTGGCAGCTGGCAATTAATAAGCACTCACTGATTAATGGAGTGGATTCAAAGGATCAAGAATGATCTATGAACTGGGCTTGGTGGAGCACGCTTGTAAT
Organism: Cavia porcellus; assembly: GCF_034190915.1. Classification (NCBI taxonomy): domain Eukaryota; kingdom Metazoa; phylum Chordata; class Mammalia; order Rodentia; family Caviidae; genus Cavia; species Cavia porcellus. The sequence goes on along the minus strand of NW_026947484.1, from coordinate 108,654,025 downwards.
CCTAGCAGTTGGGAGACTGAAACAGGAGGATCATGGATGAATTCAAGACCAGCCTAAGCTACAAAATGAGTTCAAAGCCATCCTGAGATGCATAGGGAGACCCTGTCTCAAAAAGACAATAAATAAATAAGAAAAGAATCTATGACACATGAGAGGTTGCAATGGCACTTCAATATTACAAAAATAAAGGAGAAAAAAGAACCTATAAAAGAAGAGAACTTCCAAAATGTCATGTTTAGAAAAGTAGCATAGGGAAGGTGTGCCCACCTCCTGGATGTACTGGACCTCACTCTTGAGCTGGTTAACACTCTTTTCATGAATCATCTTATCTCCTGATCTTCCCTTCAGGTACACCTGAAATGGGGAAAACACTGATTAGTTAAGCAACATCTAGGGAAATTTATTCATGTAAACACACAGCCTCACATACTGGTGGAATGAAAGTACATTGTTATTACCAACTGACTAGTGATTCAGATCAGAAGAGTTAAAAATAACACAGTGTGGCCACCATGGGAATCAGCAGGACACTGAGCAAGAAGATGAACCACACCTTCCCATGTGCCGGGCTCCGCCACGGAGATCGCCATGGGCACCAGGAAGAGACTCAGCAAGACAGAGGACTCAGGGGAGAGGATAGCACCTGAGGTGGAAGGAAGAGCCTGACACTTGTATTGTTTGACTGACTTTGCAGGCCTGGGGCTGGTGACCTGGGCATCTATTTGGAGGATGGCAGTGTGTACTGTGGCAACTGTGGGGATTGCCTTCTGTCTTATTTTTGAAATTCAATGTTTTGTTCTGTTTTACTGTTTTGTTTCATTTCTGTATCTGGTAATGTGAGCAACTCTTTGGAAGATAACAGAATGCAGTATAACAACCATTGTTAAATTCCTATCATCTTGTTTTGAAAACCTACATAGCTATTGTTATTTTGTTGATGATGTTGTTGTTTAGGTTAGTTTGTTTCTTGATTTTTCTGTTTTTTCCTTTTTCTCTTTAAAAGAAAAAAGAAAAAAATAATGTGATGTACTGCAAATACTACGAGCACATCACCATGAGGAGGAGCTGAGTGCCAGGCACAGGAATATTCTGTTATTACTGCTACTTCTCTGTAAAATAAAATTATCACAAATTTAAAAGTTAAAAAAAAGTGTTGACTATAAAACCAACTGAACTTTAACTGGGTCAAGTATCTAGCATTTGAATTATATCTCAAAAATGATACTTTTTTTTTGGGAACCGGGGATCGAACTCATGACCTCGTGCTTGCAAGGCAGCACTTAAGCCACTGAGCTAAATCCCCACCCAAAATGATACTTTTTAAAAAGAAATAAGGGGCTGGGGATTTAGCTCAGTGGCATAAGCATCTGCCTTGCAAGCAGACAGTCGTGAATTCGATCCCTGGTATCGATAAAAAGCAAAAAGACAAAAAAAAAAAAAAAAAAAAGAAATAAGGGCTAAGGATATTGCCCAGTGCGTGCTAAGACCAGGAGTTCAATTTCTGAGCTCCACCTTTAAAAAAAAAAAAAAAGAAGATGCCTTGCAGCTGGGGAGTACTTATCAGCTGCAGTGATAGAGTACTTGCTTAGCACGTGTGAAATCCTAGGTACAATCACCAGTATCACATACATACATAATAAAGGTTGTATCTTATCGGATTTTATTATGTATAATAGTGTAAGAAAAATTTTTTATGGACAATGAGATAATATAGTAGCCATTGCTCATTTTCTGTTATTTGGTTCTGAATGCCCTATAATACTTTCATTCTCTTGAATGGTTTTATACTATTTTGTTATGTTTGATACTACTGTATATGAAGGTATGCTCAACTATTTCAAAGAAAGAGACATTATGGTAGCTACTATTATATCAGGTTGTCTTGTGAAATACTGTGTTGCTTAAATTGTTCTGATCTGCTTTGTTATGTCCTCTTTTGTCTTAATCTCTTTAAAATAAAAAAAATTTTAAAAAGAAATAACAAGAATCATTTTAAATTTACTTTAATAAATAATTTTATTGTAATAAATAAAATAATAAATAAATTTAATATATAAGTAAATTTATTTATTTATACAGATGTTTTGGTGTATATGGATGTTTTGTTTGTTTTGAGGCTGAGCCTCAATATGTAGTTCCAAACTGGCCTCAACCTTGTGATTTTACTGGCTCAGCCTCCCAAGTACCAGAATTATAGGTGAGAATCACCATACTGGCTAAAAGGTTTTCCTTATTCTACAGGTGAGTTCCACAGCCAGGCATGGTAACACACATCTATAATCCCAGATACTTGGGAGGCTGAAGCAACAGGGTCACAAGTCTGAGGTCAGTCTGGCCAACTACGGAGAGCCATCTCAAAATAAAGTTTGAAAAGTTAATAAACTTTAAAAAGGGGCTGTGGACATAGCATGTGTGAGGTCTTGGATTCAGTACCCAGTACACACACACACACACACACACACACACACACACACACATTGGATAAAAATAAATTCCACAAATCCATCTCCCAGCCATGTCTATCACCTCCAGAGCTGAGAACAGGCACAGTGGACAGGCATCTAGAAAAGTCATTCCATCCATACCCACTCCCCAGGGTCAGACTGCACCAGTGCCACTACAGGCAACTGTGGCCTTCTGATACTAAGATCCTTCCAGAAGATGGGCAGGAACCAGCATCCCTGATCTGGCTGATTCTAGTCAAACTGCAGTTTCCCTTTGGCAAAGTTCAGCTGCTCTCTCTCAAGTGTTTGGAGGAAGAAAGAAGGAGAAAATGGCGAGGTGAGCGGAACTTACCTTAATGATCTCCTCATGTCCATCATTGGACTCCACCAGCTCTGAGGCCAGAGAATGACCAGCTGAGCAGCCAGACACCATGGCGAAGGTCTTCCTGCCCGCCTGCCAGAGAGAGACAGTGGCTCACAAACTACTTGGCAAACCAGAGCTCCTGCCCTGATGCCCCGTGAAAGACTTGAAGCATTAGTCTGATTTTACTCTCCAAAAACTCACTTGAGAACCTCTAACAAAAACCACATAGTATCAAGAACTGCTGTTCCTGATGGCGAGCATTAGTAGAAACTGCAGGTTAGTTATAGTTTTAGTTTTAGTGAGGGATCTCCCTGCCCCAGAAAGCAACACACAATAGAGCTCAGCCAGAAGCATCTTCAGCGCTTCCAAGCTGGCGGCAGCAGAGGTGGCGCTAGGCAGCACTGGGGTGAGCATCAGCAGCAGGAAAGGAGAATGGCTCCCACCAGAAACCTCAGTACCTTCTGGGCTATGTTTTCAAGTTCCTCTCCTGTCAGTTCGTGCTGGAGAGTCAGCCTGAGAATGTCCACGCTGCCCTAATAATGACAATGACAGCAACAGTAACCCCTCACCTTTACTGCCTGTGGGTATGAAGTACACCAGGGACAAGAGTGCTTCTGCTAACGCTGTGTGGTGGGCCTTACTATCCACTGCCAAGTCACAGACAAGGAAAACTGGCATCCAGAGAGGTAGCAGCAGCTAGCTCACAGTCAACTCACTTGGAGTGCGGCATGTGCTGGGGCCGTCCAACAGTGCTCTCTCCACACCACAGACTAAACACCGCCTGGCCATACTGCCTTGGTGGGGCTGACCCGGTTCTAGGATTATAGGAGACACACTGCACAGGATGTCCCTCACCTAATCAAGGGAGGGTCACCCCTGGACTGGCATCCCCAACACAGAAATTCTGCATCTGAAAGTTGGTCAAAAAATTACTGATGTGGGGGGTGGGGATTTAGCTCAGCGGCATAAGCACCTGCCTTGCAAGCAGGCAGTCGTGAGTTCGATCCCTGGTACCGATAAAAAGGAAAAAAAAAATTTTAAAAAAATTTACTGATGTACTTCACAAGATTAAGGTATCCTTCCTAAAGCAAATTACAATAGGTAGTTAAGAGATTTGGGAAGACAGTAACGCTGACAGGGCCAGCAAGCCAGAGTGGACCAAACTCTGCCCATACCCGGTGCCATATGTAAAGGTGAACAAGGGGCTTGCTACTCTTTTTTTTGAGACAGTCTTGCTATATAGGCCAAACTGGCCTTGAACCCACTACATGGCCCAGGCTGGTCTCAAACTCTCAGGATCCTCCTGCCTCAGCCTCCCAAGTGCTGGGATTACAGTCAAGTGGCGCCATGCCTGGATAACTACTCTTGACTTCTGGTTGCCCCTGGAAAAATAAGGATTTGGACTGAGTAATTCTTAGGCTCCTTCCACCACACTAGGACAGCACAAGGCAGAGTCTATGGCTTGCCAAGCACTGAACAGAAGATGAATACCTGGCTATCCAATGATGAAAATAATATTGGAGTTACCTGGTCATCTCCTGCCTCAAGGCCCAGCATCGTAAATACCACTTTCCTCTAAGTGCTTTAGAAGGACCCTTCACACTTTCCAAATCTCTGGAGAAGACAACTTGCTGGCCTGGTGAAGGAAGTGGGTCACATACCTAACTCTCAGTATGGTCAGATGGTGATCTCTTCATGGTCAGAAAATGAACTATTACCACCCAGGAGGGCTTTGGAAGATGACCTGGAAATGCCTGGGGCTGTTCTCTCTCAAGCAAAAGGGAGACTGTCAAATACTTCCCATTTCTTGGGATGAATCCAAATGTCTCAATCCTGGCCAAGCGGCTAGTTTTTACAGAAACATTGAGATCCCCCCATGAAAGCACGATCCTTACTCAGATCTAGACAAGGCTCTGCACGGTCAGGCCAGTTCACATCTCTTGCAACTGTCTAGCTCTCTTCTGTCCTCCCCCATTCTACACATCCCATGCTTTCCAACGTAGCTTTCTTTGCCTTAAAAACTCCTCCTTTCCACATTCACCTCCTTTTTCACCTTCGCCAAGTCCCACAAGAGTTTATGTTCCAAGGCTATATCTTCCATGATGCTGCCCCCACATCCCCAGCCTGAACTCCCTCAGTACCACAGGCTCCCGTGGCATCAGCCTGGTGGTTATCTGAGGCACTGCCCCTCCCTGAAGGCTACTACAAGCTACCACACTGAGCCAGTAAATATTTCTGAAGGCATCGAATACTCCATTACATCTATACTGAGTAAACATTACAAACAGAAGTAAGAGGAAATGATTTCAAACCAGACAGGATGGCTGCCCATTCTTTTCCCCCAGGATACACTTTCATTAAAACACTATCATTCTGGGCATGGTAGTGCCCCTCTGTAAACCCACCTACTTGGGAAGGTGGGGCAGGAGGACCACAATTTTGGGCCAGCTTGGGCAACTCAGCAACATCCCATCTCAAAATTTACAAATAAAATGAAAAAGGCTGAGTAGTAGCTCAGTAGTAATGTCTCTGGGTTTACTCCTCAGTACCACAAAAACAAACACTGTCTCCCAGTTATCTCAGACAGCTGAGAAGTAGGGCAGGGCCTCTTAGAACAAACATCATCAGCCAGTGCTCCTTAATTCTCTGTCTCACTGCTGGGTGGCTTTGATTTGAATCTGATATCCCACTGTCGGGTGGTACATGCATGACCACTTCATCAAGTGGCTTAAGCCATGACAAACATAAAACTTCAGTTTGTGTTTGATTACAGAGCCAGGCAGGAGGATTGCTGGGAGTTGGAGGCCAGTCTGGATTACATAGTGAGATCATGTCTCAAAACAAACAAACTAAAAAAACTAATGAGAGGGTTGAGAATGGGGCTTTGTGGTACAACATGTGCTTAGTGGCCTGGGTGCAACCCCCAGCATCCAAATGTGGGGTGGGAGGAGCTGGGAGTACAGCTCAGTGGTAAAGTACCTCTCTAGCAGGCAGAAGACCCAAGTTTCATCCCCTGCAATGCAGACAGAAGAAAAAAAGGATAATGAGGGGGAATTTTATTAAATTGGTAACAATATAAGTAAATATAGGTTAAAAATAAGTATAGTTATGAATGATTTGCTTGCAGTGGAAAAATATTAGAAATAACTCAGAAGACCCACTGATAAGAAAACAAATTCATTAACACTAGTATGCTATTAGTAGAATGAACTACCATGTAGCTACAAAAATAAATGAACAATGTAAAACATCAATAAATCTCAAATTATGTTAAGTAGAAAAACAACCTGTAGGGGCAAGTAGGGAGGTAGCTCAGCAGAGTAAGCGCTTGCCTGGCAAGTGCAAGGTTATGAGTTTGATCTCTGGTACCAACAAAGCAAAACAACAAAAAACTCCTACAAAATACAAATTGTATGATTATAAAATGCAAAACATTTCAAAGTAGGCAATATATCAATTGAACATGTAGTAAAAGAATAACAAAGCTAGCAAACTGTTAATTACAAGACCTTGGGCACACGCGCAGAACAGTCCCCAAAGCCCTGCAGCAGACTTCTCAGAACTCCAGCAGGCTTTTCATTAGGACAGTCTGGGCCTGACACCAGCCTGGGCCTGACGACAGCCTGGGGCATGGGATCCCAGCACCACCTCTCAAGACCCCTATGTAAATATCTTAGCAGGTTTCCTGGAGATTTGGATTGCGTAACAGGACACAAGACAGTCCACCTTGCATCCTCTAGGGTGTAATTTTATCTTGCATTTTCCTTTTACTTGGCCCAAACTTGCTCTGCAGAGCCAGTTTTTCCCCCACTCTTCACTTTTACTTTTTTCAAATAAATGTTGCTACCATTAAAAAAAAAAACAAATGGCACAACTGTAATCCCAGCACTCGGGAGACTGAGGCAGGCAGATCTCTGTGAATTTGAGACCAACCTGGGCTACAAAAGACCCTAAGTGCAAGAATCAGTGGCCTCCCTCAAGGCCAACAAAGTCTGGGAAGCACTGCAAGATTTAGAGACCTTTAGCCAGTTAGTTTATCAAGATTTGTATGGGATTTTATGTCAACGAAGCCAACATGATTGATTTTCCAAGGTTTTCTCATAGAGGAATTTTATTTCTCTCTCTCTCTCTCTCTCTCTCTCTCTCTGGTACCAAGGATCCAACTCATGACCTCGTGCTTGCCAGACAAACACTTATACAATTGAGCTAAATCCCCAGCCCCTCAGAGAGGAATTTTAATTGATACAACCACACACTACTTGCCAGTTAAGGGTATTCTTAAAACTCTGGATGCCATGGCTTTTAATAAGTTCAGCGTTCCTTAACTGCTTTTGCATCTTTGCCAGAAATCAATTGTCTGTTATGTGGGTATCTATTTTGGGACTTCATATTGGTACGTTGGTCGTTTGTCTATCTTTGTTTTTTTTGTTTTTTTTTTTTTTTATTGGTACCGGGGATCGAACTCACAAAGGCGTGCTTGCAAGGCAGACACTTATGCAGCTGAGCTAAATCTCCAGCCCCTGGTTTGTCTATCTTGATATCAATGCCATTTTGTCATGAGTGGTGTAACTTTGGAATAAGTCATGGGATTGGGGAGGGTTGGAGCTCTAATTTTGTTCATTATCAAAGTTATTTAGACTACTCTGAATCTTTTGTATTTCTACAGAAATATAATAATCAAAATGTTAATTGTTATGAAAAATGGTATTGGCATTTTGATAAGGGGTTATGTTTTCTGATCTTTATTATTTTCTTCTATTTGTTTTTGGTTTTACTCTGTCTTTTATTTCTAATTTCTTAAGGAAAGATACAAGGATATGTCATAACTTTCTTCTTTTCTAATAAATGTACTTGTTGTTAAAAAAAATAAATTCAGTATTCTCCACTGGCATATAGTTGATGACCAGTCTTTCCGTTATCAGAGCATCAATTCCCCAAGCTGAGCAATAAAGGAAGCTGTACTTTGTCTCTTGTTTATACACCAAATAACGTCTGTAAAGTGACTGAACATGCCCGATTATAACGAATTCGAGTCATACCAGAAGTTGATACCCCTGAACATACACAGTCTTGGGGAAAAGGTCAGAAAGACCTTCTAAGTCAGTGTTACAGGGCACAAATACTGTAAACAGTAGTGGGCCTATCAACCCTATGCTAAATACAACTTACACATTCCTTGCTATGCTTTTCCAAGAATTAGTAAAGTGTTTTCAGATCAGCTCATGCATTTGGGAAGAGACGAAGTGGAATTTGATTGTTGGGCATCAAATTCAAATATCCAAACTTTCATGAAGAAAAATGTAAACTCTTGGTCAAGACTGTACAAAACTAGAATCTTTCTATATGCAAAAGCTCTTGGGTCTTACTGCATCCATGAAGGGATCCATTGCTTGGCAAGAGGTTTTGATAAGGAACACGAGCTTCAATCAGACACAGTAATTCAAATATGGCAAACTGGAAGGTATGCTTCTGCATTAGGTCAAGTCACAGCATCTGGCTTCCCTGCAATTCTCTCTCTCCTTGGTACTTAGACTTGATTAGTTATGGCAAGATTGGAGAAAATACTATTTATGGAGCCACTTGATTTTCAAGGTTCTGACAAACTTGTTGGTAGAGAAGCTTGCTGTGGGGAGAACATGGGATGTAACTAATCTTACTCCAAGATTATGGCCTTGAGCAAGTACTGTTTGGGAAAGACTCTGGAGTGACCAGAGTGTCACACATCATTCTGATGCCTGTGACAGACTATAAGGCATCGCTGTAGAGTACTCAGACATGGAGTCTCTGCCCAACCTCTTTTTGCTGGATTTTGCAACTGAAAAAATACAAAAAATGAGCCAAAACAAAAATAAGAAAAAATGCCACCATACTCTGTACTAATCAGGTAAGGCCACAACAATCTGCACTATAATCAACTTGGTTTTGAAGTCATGTAAATTAAGATTATTTTTGAATTAAATATTTTTATTGGCTGAACTTCTACCATTTTAGAAGACTAGCATCTTTCTTGCTCTTGATATCAGCTTTAACAAAATCACAGAGGAACAAGGTTCAGGTTCATCTATGATAAATAAGGTGTATTTCTCATATAAGTTTGAAAGGGCCAGTTCTCATTGTCAGTTTTCAAGTTACAACTTTCTCATTTCATTCTTTGTACAAAAATAGTAATGTATTTGTCTGGTACCTAAAACTGTTCCTGAAAGTGAAAAAATTAAAAATTAAAAATAAATAATAAATAAAAGCAACTAGGCATGGTGCCACATTCCTATAATGCCAGCACTCTGGGAGGCTGAGGTATGAGGATTGGAAGTTTGAGTCCAGCCTGGGTAATTTAGCAATTTAACAAAATCCTGTTTCTTTCAGTCAATCAATCAACATTTTTAAAGGGCCAGGGATGTACTTTAGTGGTGGCCCTGGGTTCAGTCTCTAGTAACAGCAACAACAACAAAGAAAGTAAATACAAAATTTAACACAGTGGTCACTTCAGTGTCACTGAGTTATGATCTCCACAAGATCCTGGGAACTTTATAATTATTATTTTGTTGTTTTGTTTTGTTTTTTAAGACAGGGCTCACCATGTCCTCCAGGTTAGCTTTATACTCACTATGTAGCCCAGGCTGGCCTTGAACTGAAGGAGATCCTCCTGCCTTAACCTCTCAAGTGCTGGGATTACAGGTGTGTGCCAGCACACCTGGCCTGACCTTGGGAACTTTAAAAAGTATTGGTGCCAGGCATAGTAACACATGCATATCTATCTCAGCACTGAGGAGGCTAAAGCAGAATTATCACGGGGTCTCAGTAAGTTGCCCAGGCTGGCCTAGAACTTATGATCCTTCTGTTCCAACCTCCTGAGTAAGTGGGATTATGGCTGAAAGAGTTTTGCCCTAGCGGGGCTGGGGATTTAGCTCAGCGGCATAAGCGCCTGCCTTGCAAGTGTGCAGTCGTGAGTTTGATCCCTGGTACCGATAAAAATGAAAAAGACAAAAAAAAAAAAAATTGAAGAGTTTTGCCCTAGAATAAATTACAGGACATTATGGTGGTGGAAGGCTAATCGGGGATGTTTACCCTGAGGTCACTTCCTCCTTCCCATTACAACTTCTTTTCCCAGTAGGCGAAGAAAGTTCCAATCATCTCCTAAGGCATCATCAATGCCCGCTGTAAGCACCACCCCCTGTCAAAGGTTTTATATATATATATATATATATCCCATACCCCATGTTCTGGTCAGAGAAAGCCAGACCTCTGTCGGTATGGGCTCCTCTCCACGTCCTTAGAATAAAGGCCACTTTTACTTTTTTTTTTTTGTCTTTTTCATTTTTATCGGTACCGGAGATCGAACTCACGACCGCCTGCTTGCAAGGCAGGTGCTTATGCCACTGAGCTAAATCCCCAGCCCCTTTACTTTTATATTTTGTTCTTTTATTGTGCCGAAAAATGCTAACAGTGGTGAGTGTCAGTGTCTGGTAGTAATGTTCTTTTTTTTTTCTTCCAGATAAGGTCTTGCTATGCAGTTCAGGCTGGCCTTGAGCTCATTTTGTAGCCTAGACTGGTCTCAAACTCACAATGATCCTCCTGCCTCAACCTCCTGAGTGCTAGAATTACAGGTGTGTGCCACCACACCCAGTTCTATTTCTTAAACTGGGTGTTCAGTACACAGGTATCCATTTTATGGCTATGCTTAATATCCAGAATCAAAGCGTATGCAGAGAAAAAAAGAGTAATCTCATATAACGTTGGAGAGAGTGGAAATTTATAATAGTATTTTTGGAAGTTAATTTGGCACTATGAACTAAAAGGGGTTGCATATTTTGTTAATCCTTTGACTCAGTAATTCTACATTTGGGAACATGCCCCATGATAATCTACACATATCTAACCAAGATATACATGGAAAGTTGTTGACTGCAACATTGTCTGCAACAGTTAAAAACTGCAAACAATATATTCTCTAGAAAGTGAATAAATAAATAAAAATAATGTGTATGACAATGAGATGTTATTACACAGCTGGTAAATCTTCAATAAATGCCAAGAAAAAAATCTCGAAGATATATTAAGTGAGGAGGAAAAAAGCAAATCAGACATAAACTCTTAAAGTGACTTCTCATTTAAGCACATGTACACATCTCTACAGAACTGGTAATTGCCAATTCTTATACATATCATTCACTATGTGTTAGACTCTGTTGAGCCCAGTTCAAAAGACTTTCTTAGTATGTATGAACTCATTTAATCTCCTCACAATAATATTATTATACAGTGGGTACTAATATCAACAGCTCTATTTCATAGATTATAAAACAGACCCAAAAGTTCAATATCTTCTCCAAGGACATACAACTAGCAAGAAGCACAGCCAGGATTTGAATCCAGACCCTGTAGCTCTAATCTGGGCTCCTAACACAATGCCACGTGGTATTTCTTAAAAGAAAACACATAGGAAGAACACCAACTTCATAGATATTGACAAAAGAGGGACAAGGGAATAAAGGGCATTTTTGTCCATATATTTCTATGGCATTGCAAACTTTAGCAACAAAGTTAAGGGCAACCCATTTGAGGCCCCTTCTATCTCTCTCTCAGATAGAAGCTTTCTTTCTCTCCATAAATATATTCTGCTCTTAAATTATGGTTAATGTTTAAATTTTTTGAGTAATTTATTATAGTAAGAGACCCACTGTCATTAACCAGCTCCCTTCAAAACTCCCCCTTTCTTCAAACACACCCCATATTCTTGCCTCTTTCTGAAGCAGTTCTGAAAGTCCTCATTTGTGAATGTCTCAGATGTACTAATGGGCTGCCTTGATGCTTAAAACTGATTAAACATCTTAGGGTCATTTTGGCTTTGGGGAAGACACAGAAATCACACACAGCCAGATCCAGTGAATACGGCAGATAAAGACACACCATAATGTTTTCAATAAGCCTGTTTTTCTGTTGGATGGCGAACAAAGTCAACTTTCACTGTGTTTTTATCTCAACCTGTAAACACATTTATGAGAGAGGACTTGCAGAACTACTTCGGAAAGTGGCAAGGATAATGGGACACATGTGCGCAAAGAGAGGGAGGGATTTTGAAGGGATTAATGGCAACGTGTCTTTTATTGTAATAGTTTTAAAGAGCATTCACTGTATATTTTGATCACACTGCATATATAATAAAAGGAGAGGAAAGCCAGAGTACTAAACCCAGAGTGAGGATCGGAGTGACTGACCCATCCCAATGTACCTGGGCTCCTGGGGTGACCACACCCATCCTGCTGACCACACCCATGCAGTCAGAGAGGACGGAGCACAAGAACAACGAGAAAGTGCTGTGCAAACCATAAATTACTTCAAAAGCCGAGGCAGTGCTCCCTTCCCAAACAGCACTAGAAAGTCTTCAAGGCGAAGCGGGGTGTGTGTGTGTGAAGCCAACTGTCCCAATGGAATGGGTGTGAGTCTAGAGCTCTCTGGCACCACATCCTCCAGAACCAGAGGTGTCATCTAGTCCTCACGGCAGAGTCCTCGCCCCGGAACCCCAACTAGGAGACAAAGAAGGGACACCTGGGGCCCTTCTCTGCTTCATCTTAGTAACTGGTCTCAAGAGCTGGAGTGCGTTCTGGGTCCTGAGCAGCCCTCAGGAAGCTTTAAAAACAACCCAAAAATGCTGGCAGGGTGGTCCTGTCTGGGGACTCTGAAAGGCAACAGCGGAAGTGGAACCTTCTGGTGGGGGGAGCAGCATAATCACAAGGTAAGCTACCTCTAACCTCATAAACATTCTTGGGGAGCCCAGCTACCTCTAAATTACAGGCAGCTTCAACTGTTCAAACAAATCTCTAGCAGTGACTCACTCCTCAGAGCAGGGAGGGGGTAAATCCGTAGCTGAGGGCTTCCAAGAGATCAAGACTGTCAAACAGAAGCCTGATAGGAGATAAACAGACTCACCCCCAGAGGTTCTCATACCACAGGCTTGTGCAAATGGGGAAAAGCATGCGTCTCTCCAGCACCTACTACCCTGATTTCTGCAGGGCCCATTAGCCCTTAGTAGGGGAGGGGGAATCAAGGGTAAAGTTGCTTTGAAAGGGAAAGAGAGAAGTTAGAGATTGTCCTGGAGCTGGAAAATAGCATCATTAATTTATCTTTGCCCTGTCTTCTGCTTTGCATCACTCTGCCCTCAACCCTGCCCCTATCCCACCCCAAATATAGTCTCTCAAGCTGCTGCAGTAAACACATCTATGCCCATTCTGAGAAAAGGGAACTACTGTCATCCCCTTGAAACAATGGCGCCATGAAGACGCAGTCCCATAAAAGCAAAGAAGAGGGGGCTGGGGATTTAGCTCAGCGGCATAAGTGCCTGCCTTGCAAGCAGCGGGTCGTGAGTTCGATCCCCGGTACCGATAAAAAAGAAAAAGACAAAAAAAAAAAAAAAAAAAAAAAAAAAAAAAAAAAAAAAAGCAAAGAAGAGGGTCATGAGGGAGGAGGTTGGGCATCCATCCTCTCCTGGGGAAGACGCCCAAGCCATCTCACTCAGGATTCGGGCATTTGGTTTCACCTGCTGTAGAACTCTCAAAGGTCAGAGTTGTTGAATACAACATAAAGAACCCTGCCTTTCTTTCTTCTGGAAGATTAGCCAACAAAACAGTATTTGCTTTTCATCTGGCTACCTACCCAAAGGCATGGGCTGGACAAGGTCCAAGCAGAGAGCTCATAGGTGACTGGGAGGTGAAACAAAAGGGAGGTGACTCCCATTTGTTTAGGAGGTGGCACCCAAATGGGCCCTTCCTGCACCCCATATTGAGGCCTGGCAGTAAGATTCATGTGTAAAGGCAGGTAGGTTCCTGAACCCCAGCTCTTAAGGACACACCCCTTGCTCAGCCATCTCTCTGCAGGACACCTGCCTAGGACCAAACCAGCTTGGAAGGAAGCGGTAAGTTGCTCAGGGCCCTGCCCCACCTCAAAGGGCTGCCAAAAGTAACCCTGCCTCGCTAGGCTCTGCCCACTTTGCTTTGTGCCTTCTTGCTGTCGTGTCCCAGACAAAAGGTAACCATTTCCCCTTTCCTTCTGCATCTCCCAGTCTCAACCTGCCCTCTCCCACGTTTTCCTCTTCCTAGTCCATTTCTATTCTCCCAACTAAACTGCCTACTCCTCGGAAACCAAAGTATTTCACAAAACTCTGTGCTGTGCCCCAGAGAGGTCTGTATCATAATTACCAGCAGCAAGGAAGCTCGTCCCACCGCTGAGCACACAGGTCTAGAATCAAAACCATCAGAGTGCACACCTCCTTCCACCCTGGGAAACACCAGCAACGTTGACGGTGTCAAGTCATTGAGTGGGCAAACTTCGTTTCTCGGGCCTTCTTTCCTACCTCCAAAAGCAAAAGCCTAGCATTCCCCAAATTTCTTGCAGGCTTGGAGATATCACCTGAACAACAATGAGGCAGATGGGAGGGTGCAGAACTGTATGTGCTGAGGCTGAGGCCAGTCCACAATGAAGAGACAGTCACCCAACTTGAAAGGTTCCTTTGCCCAGGAGTTTCCTCCCCACCCAGGTTTCACAGTCTAGAGGTAAGCACCAGTGACTCCAGATCAATCCTCTTTTAAAATGCAAATATCCTAACCCAACAATTCCAATCCCCAGTATTTCAAGAGAAATGAAACATCCATCCACATAAAAACCCATATACCAAAGTTCATGGCAGGATTATCACAACAACCAAAGGGGGGAAAAACAAGAGAGAGAGAGAGAGAGAGACAGAGAGACAGAGAGAGGAACACCTTAAATGTCCAACATTTATCAATGGTGGTTATATGATATGATAATATAGTCACATGATGGAATATTATTCAGCTACAAAAACAAATGAGCCAGGTGATGGCACATGCCTGTGCTTCCAGCACTAGGAAAGCTGGTACAGAAAATCACAGTAAATTGAAGGCTAGACAGGGGTACACAGTGAGTTCAACACCAGTCTGAAATGTACAGGAAAACCCTGTCTCAAAAAACAAAAAACAAAAAAGAAATGAAGCCAGGAGTGGTGGCACATGCCTGTAATCCTAGCACTCAGGAGACTAAGGTAGGAGGACTGCCGTAAATTATAGAGGCCAGTCTGGGTTACATAGTGAGTTCAAGGCCAGCCCGGACTACACAGGGAGATCTTGTCTCAAATATGCAAACAAACACACAAAAAAGAAAGAAAGAAATAAAGCACTGATAAACATTACATATAGACAAACTCTTAAAAAATACGTTACTGTCATTGAAGACTACTTCATGGTTACATTTATATGAAATATTCAGAACAGGTAAATTCATAGAAAAAGAAAGTTGACTGGTAGTTGCCTAGGTTGAGGAGACAGAGGGAATAGGGAATGACTGCTTAGGGGCCAAGATTTCTTTATGAAGTGAAGAAAATGTTCTAAAATTGATTTATTGATAACTACACAATCTGAAGATACTAGACCAATGCATTGTATATTTTAAATCGGTGAATCGAATGGCATAAGAATTATAGTACAATAAAGCTGTTATAAAAACATATGAAGCTCACAGTGAGCCTCCAATACGTCACAGCTCTAGTTAAAAAAAAAAAAGTGAGGGTGGCAGAAGACTTATCAGTAAACTATCTTAGCTTTTGAAGCATTAGGGTTCACCCCTCCCAGGTATTAAAAGAACTTGTCTCTGACCAAAACAAGTGCCCCTAAAAAAAACCCAAAAAACTAGAGAAGAAACAATGCACTTTGGAAGAGTAATACTCATTACTTAAAACAAACCACTTTATCAGAGCACAAGTAGCAGAGGACACTATTCGCCTTAGTTGAAGTCAGAAAAACAAAGAGGACGAAACAGTCCCAGCAAAGGGTGCCAAAAGCTGAACTCTGACCAGCACCCCTGTGTAAAGCAATCCCCCATGAGTCAGGTCTAACAGAGGTCACTCGGGGCTTCGCACCATTGGCCCTGTCTCACCCTTGGAAGCCTCCACTAGTAGAGGGACCTGGATCACCAAAGAAAGAGGAAAGGAGTCAATAAGAATAAAAAAATACCACAAAATGAGAAGCCAGAGAGTTCCCAAATGTGTCCTCCATCCCTTAGACAGAGCAGAGTAAAACAGTCAGTAGCAAACAGAAAGGTCAGCTAAGCAGGTCATGCTTCCTGTGTATTATCCCACTTAACCCTCAAAACAGCCTGATGAGAAGGATATAATCAGTATCCCAACTCTACAGAGAAAAGTTGAGAATGGAGAAAATAATTTACAGAAGTAAATTTGGGCAAAACAAACATTGGAACTTTTGCCTCCTTTACTTGGATTCCCAGTCATGTTCTTAGGCACAAAGCTATTAACAGAAATCAAAAGTTTAGCTAAAGACTGTCATATAATTATACTGGGATCACAGGAAAGGTACTTGTAAGGGGTTGGAGTATAAATTTCCCCGTAATTCCCGTAACAGAGTTCAATAGATATATAATACTGATAGATCAAGAAACACTTATATCATTTTTTTTTTTGTCTTTTTGTTTTTTTTCGGTACCAGGGATTGAACTCACGACCACACACTTGCAAGGCAGGCGCTTATGCCGCTGAGCTAAATCCCCAGCCCCACGAAATACTTATATCATTTTGAAAAATGGAATTAAATACCAAATAAAACAACTAAAAAGAGGAATGTTGGGTGACCCACTCAGAACCTCATCTGTCTCTCTCAGACAGAAACTTTCTTTCTCTCAATAAATATATTCTGCTTTAGAAATAAAAAATAAAAAAGGAAGAATGTGGCTACTTCATGGAACAGAAGTTGGAATAGAAGACTGCTATACTCTTTTAAAAGCCATTTAATATTATTACATTTCTTCTCCTGTCCCCCCCGGCCCTCTTGCACAGGGAGTGCTAAGCTACATTCCCAACTCTATGTATGTGTTTGGTTGTTTTGAAATAAGCTCTTTTAAATTCCCCAGGCTTGGTAAAAGCCTGTAATACACCTGCCTTGTAATACACCTGCCTCAGCCTCCTGAGTACCAAGGGTTACCAGAGTCACCAAGTACCACCATGTCACATTTTTTAAAAAGCACATACACACATTCTTTTGATGAAGGAAGGAAGAAGGGAAAGAAGGGGAGGGAGGAAGAAAATCATATCTTCTAGGCCAAACTCTAATGCCATGGACACGAATTCTTTGATCACCTATTCTTTGATCACGTGATCACATCATCTTCCACTGGGGTTCTAAGAGTCCCCCTCCTTCACTGGCTAATCTTTTTTTTTTTCTTTTTTGGTACCAGCAATCAAATTCATGATCTTGCGCTTGCCAGGTAGATGCTGAGCCACTAAGCCATGTCCTCGATCCCTTCACTGGGTAATTTTATGGGCCTACTCATAAAAGAACCCTGTCGTCTCCTGGCCAAGGAGGGGGTAAGAGGACAATGGCTCCTTTTCCTGGAATCTTGGACAGAATGGCAAAAATAACTACAACAGCTGGACTCAGTTCATCCAGAATTAGAAATTCTCTGTTAGTTCCCTCCACCTAACCAGCCCCCAAGACTTCCTCAGTTTACACTTCTGCTTAAGCTAGCTAGAGTCATTTTCTATAGTTTACTATGATCAAAGGCAGCTAAAGGACATATCTAATAAAAATAAGTCTGAGATTTATTTGTACTGTTATGCGCTGATCTAACTTACCAAAGTGGTTTGCCAACTTTCTGACCTTAAAAAGTATTATGTCACAGTCCATAAATAATACATATATATAAAAATGTATACATTGGGGCTGGGGATTTAGCTCAGCGGCATAAGCGCCTGCCTTGCAAGCAGGCAGTCCTGAGTTCAATCCCTGGTACCGATAAAAACGAAAAAGAAAAAAAAAAATGTATACATCAAATTTTTGCCAAAAAAATCTATGCACGTAAGGTGTAATTCTTAACCTATAATCCTACCTACTGAAGAGTCCGACACAAGAGAATTGCAAGTTTGAGGTCAGTCTAGGTAACTCAGCAGGACTCTGTCTCAAAATGTTTTAAAATAAAAAATAAGGCTGGAGATAGAGCTCAGAGGCACAGTGCCTACCTTGTGGCAAGCACAGTGTCCTGAGTTCAATTCCCAGGACCAAAAAATAAATAAATAGTAAAGAGGACTGGGGAGTCAAATGCTGTGGCACATGCCTATAATCCCAGCATTTCAAAGGCTTAGGCAGGACGATCACCAAGTCTGAAGCAAGCCTGGGTACAGTGAGTTGAAGGCCAGCCCAAACTACAGAATAAGGCTCTGTCCTAAAAAGGGGGGGAGGGGCAGAGTGCTAAGGCTATAGCTCAGTAGTGCAGTACATACTTAGAATTCCTTGAATTCAAGTCTCAGCACTAACACTCTGAGACCAAGGCTGTTCTACTTTTTTAGTGCAGAGTCTACCCTA
This sequence comes from Cavia porcellus, assembly GCF_034190915.1. Classification (NCBI taxonomy): domain Eukaryota; kingdom Metazoa; phylum Chordata; class Mammalia; order Rodentia; family Caviidae; genus Cavia; species Cavia porcellus. Next base: position 108,635,837 of record NW_026947484.1, on the reverse strand, counting down.
TTACACTGATTTTGGGTCCACTAGTGGCTATGTCTGTAGTTTTGAAAAACTGTCTCATACCTGCTGCATGTGTGCCCAACCATAAAAATAATCCAGTGGGTATACTTGTCCTGCTTCCATGTCCATGTGTAGAGCACTGACACACATTGCTAGGCTGATGGGAAAACACCAAAAGTCTCAGGGCATTATCCCCTCTAAAACACTCCAATCAACTGTCTACACTGGCAACTCCAGGAAAAAAAAAAAAAAAAAAACCTCTTCCCTTATTTATTCACTCCCACATTGCACACGCACTGAGCATTCATTCAGTGAACACCTGACAGGTTCCTTTGGATTATCCAGCCATAAATTCTGTCTCCACACTGGCTCAGAGGAGAGGAATCCAGGGCAATGCCTGTCTCCTGACTGATGAATTGTTTACCATCTCCTCCCCCTCTTTAAGAGCCCAGGAACATCTCTAAGAGCAGACCAGGACCATAGCTATTTCATGCCCAGCTTTGGTGTAAAATCAGTTCCAGGTTCAGCCCAGAAAGAACGAATAAAAGGGAATTTCTGCCTCCTTCTTGCTCCAGAGTTCTTTCTCTCTTCTTAGCTTCAAACCCAACTGTGGTTGGAGACTATGAATTCCTTTCTTACTATTTTCCTACTCATTCCTTCTGTGCCACCAAACAAACAGTAAAAACATCAAGGGACATTAGAGGGTAGAAATTCATTCTCAATGCTGCCAACATCATGGTCTTAACACCTCTATCTTTTCTGCAGCAAGCAAAAAAAGAAATCTAGACACCTCTATCTCACAGCCTTTTCCCAGTCTCAATCATTTTAAACCAGCAAGAAGACTGGTTTGTAGGGCTTGAGTAGGGCTTGAGCTTGACACAACAAAGGATGGATTTTCCCCCATCTCTTCAGCATCCAACAGCTGGGGGAAAAGACTGGAGGTTGGTGAAGCGGGTTTGGGCAGCAGCAAGACTTGCCTAGTAATGTGTCAGAAACATTCATAAGTCTAGGCAAAATAGCCAGGGGACTGTAAAAAGAAACGATCGTCTGTATTCTAAACTTCAAATAAGCACCTATTTTACAAATATTCTTTGAAGAAGAGCTATAATCCAGTTCCAGTGGGGTTAGCTCTACTTTAGGGGCGAGCTGAGACAGGCGCGGGCTAGGGAATCAGCTGGGGGCGGCGAGGAGCGGGGTGGGGTCGAGTGGGGTGAGGTGGGGTGTGGGAAGGTGGTGGTGGATTACAAACTCCCCATCACCTTGGTTCCCACTTCATGCTCTTGGAAATCGATGAAACAGTTCACAGCTATACTGGGTTTCATTCCCCCAGCAAGCCAAGAAACAGCCACAAATTATACTCCTTTGTCTCTAGGGAGGAGAAATCACACAGTCTGCTTGGGGGCTGTGAGAGCCTAGGAGAAAGAGACTAAGGGCCAGGGAACGAGGGAAGCAGGACAGAAAGGCTTATCTGGGTTTTGCCCCCTTTCTCCAACTCTCACACGGTCCAGAAACCCTTAAACCCCTGAAACGTGTCCCTTCTCGCTTCTCTCCCTCCCAGGTTCTGCATCCCCTTCATACCTCTGCCCCGGGTCTGGTGGCTGGAGACAGATACAAAACCAACAAACCTTCCCAGAGAAGCTATCTGATGATGGCCTACAGAGGGAAGGGAGCAGAACTGTAAGGGGGAAACAGTGGGGACCACCAGATGGAAAGCTCGATTCCATTTAGCATAAGTCTTTGATTAACGTCAGAATGATTTGGGTCCTACAGCCTCCCACAGCCCCCCAACCCTGAGTCCCAAGACCAAGAATTTCACTCTCTATCCTTTTTTTCTTGTTACTGACCAAAGCACCATAAAATTCTCTGAAGGGCCTCTGTGGTCACCAGGACCCACAGAAAAAGCTTCTTCCAGTTCGACGGGACACAAGGTCCAACAGAGCGCTGGGACCCCGGCCCTAGGACGAGTGCTCTGACGATCCAATCTCGCTGTCCCTGGACGCCCGAACGCCCAGCAAGGGCTCCTGGCGTCCAGCCGCAGGCAGAAGCCGCAGGGTTCTCCCAAGGAGAGGAACACCCCCAGCCCTCCAGCCTCGAGACTCCATCCTGACCTTCCCAGAGCTCACCGCAGGGAAAAGAAACACAAGAGCGCGACCGAAGCGCAGCGAAGAGCTGACTGCACTAGTACACAAGGTGATGTCAGCGAACCGAGAACACCAAGCAGGCAGGCGGCATGGGCACTTTTTCTTACCGCGGCTTGGCCCTCTGGGTGCACGTCCACGAAAGTACACCAGTTCCGTGTCCCGTTCATTTCCTTCCGGCTGCAATCGTAGCAGACAGCCCACTCCTCCGCCCAGCAGCCCGGGTCCTACCAGGTCCCGTGTGCGGAACCGCCCCTTGTATAGGTGCGTCAGGGGCGGGGTCGGAGATAGGCCACGCCCGCTGGCAGTTAGCCAATGAGCGAGTAAAAGAACAAGGTGGGCGGTGCTGTGACTTCAGATATGCCCCATAAGCTTAGATTTACATAAAGGTGGGACTTGCAGTGACCCAGAGCTGCTTGGCAGTTTGGTCTATCGAGTATGTGGTTGTACCTCAATATTCATTAGCTTTGTCTCAACTCCAAGATCAGTTGCAGTCAGAAGTAAACATCTTGCCTGCTCCTTCCTCTACAGAGGATGAGGAGTTGGAACACTTACACACTTCCATACATTTTTCCTCTTCCTCTCCCTACACAAAACCTGTGGACTGTAGAGCTGAGAAAACTTTTTCTTCCTCGGTAGAAAAGCAGGCACCAAGGGGCCAACTCACAGACTAGCCTAAGCCAGTCTGGCAGGTGCCCTTCCCTGGCAAGACGCCCGGGCCAAAGTCAAAAGCAGGTAGGCACTGGGTGGGGCTTGTTTTGCACAGCTATTATATGGCAGGGAGAGGCGGGACACATTGCCTTAAAAGGAATTCAACAGAAACTTCTCAGATGGCATTTGCTCCCCAACACTAGGCTGGAATCTGGAGGGTTTAGAAGAGTTGGCCAAACAGGACCATGAGTTTATTCTCAGCCCAAAGGAACCACAGGAGGAGGTAGGAGCCACTTTAAAATCTGAAGTATCTCTGTATCTGGCAATAGGCCCTTGTGAAGGGATGGGTCTCTTCAAGACAAAACATGGCAGAAACTCCCCACCTTCTAGGTAGGGATAGGGGCCCTTATAAATTAGGAATGAACAGTGATTTTTGTCTGGGTGGTGAATGCTGGGGATATCCCTGTGACCAAGGAAATAAAATTTTGTGCTGGTCTGTCGCCCTCTAAGCCTTACAGAAGGTGTTCTGGGCCTTGCTATTCCCAGAAAATTGTTCAGGCAAGAATAGGGCTGCTGTAAACATGCCCAGGTTTTCTAGGTCCCATCTGATCTGTAGTAAAAGACCTGTGAAAAGTGGTGACAAAACTCCAGCTCAGCCCCTAAGCTGCAGGGTTAAAATGACTTTTTTCCAAAACTTAGACCTTCAAATAAGCCAGAAAAAGAACAGGATTTAAATATAGATATATACTTTTAATGTTTAATTTAAAATAAAACCAAGGCTGAGTTGCATTGGGAGAGAATCTCTGATTTGCAGATATAGGACTCTTTAAAAAATCATAAAATTACAAGTCATTGGTGAGAACAGCCTTCCTCCCAGCTTGTCCACAGAACCTGCTTTGGAAGAGAAGTGAATCAGTCCCCTTCCTTCCCCACCAGCGCCTGGCTCTCCCTAAAACCCCCAAGAGAAATACATTCTCCACGGCCCCTTTCCATCTCCAAGATGAGCTCCTAACCTCAGGTGAAGGTCCTGAGAAAGTGATGGTCCCTTAGTTCCCTATTGAGGCTGCTGAGATCTGACCACAGAAACCACAGGAAGGCCTCTGAGACCTTTTGCTTTTGGAACTTGTATAGACAGTTGTCAGGATCCCCATGTGCAGCCATCTTATATATAGCCACATCCAGCGCCAAAGGGGAGAGAGAGAACAACAGGTGAAAACCCTGAGCAAAATCAGGCCCCCACTACCTTTAGAGCCCTATGGGAGTCCCTCTCCAGGGCTCCTCAGCAGCATAGCTGGTGGCCCTCTGGGGAAGCAGGGCAGGCTGAGGCCCCATTGGGGAAAGGCTGGTTTGGGGAGAGGTATGAATGTGCAGGTATAAAAGGCAAGAAGAGTATCCATATCTCCTCACCCTGGCTAAGGCACTGAGAGGAAAGGTAGGGTACAAATGGTAAAGATGGAAGGGGAGGGGATGAAGGGTCTCCTGGACCCACTAGCTCAGAGAAGACAAAAATGTACAGACTATGCCTGTGTGGTGGCACATGCCTGTAATCCCAGCACTTGGAAGGCTGAGACAGGAGGATCGTTGTAAATTTAAGACCAACCTAGGCTACAAAGTGAGCTCAAGGCCAGCCTGAACTGCAGAGAGAGACCCTGTTTCAAAAAGACAAAAAACAAAACAAAAATGTAGAGATGGAAGGGGTGTGGGGACTATCATATGAGCCCTACAACTGTGCAGAAAGGAATCTGAGAAATGGGTAAAGCCACGCCTGCATGTCTGTTACCCATAGAGCTTCTGCACCCTGCTTCAGAGTAGGAGGAAAACAGCTTGCAGGAATCCAGAGAGCAGAATAGCGCTGGGTACTTCCCTGAGCCATAAGGTTAAGGGCTAAAGACATAAAGCTTTATACACATGGCAACTTATATTCTTTCTGATCCTTTCAGCCCCCTCAGTTTCTGTGCTGACCATCCTTCCACTTGTTTCATCTCATTTCACAGAGATGAAAGAGGGGTTGGCACCCAAGGGAAGGACTCAGTAAGCCTAAAACACCCATTCCTCCAGTGGAAAGGTCAAGTCCATACTTCAACTTCTTACTATCTTCTTCATCACTGTGACTCAGATCCCTCCCTGTCTTGGGTCTGAGTAATTGGGTCACCATAGGAAAGAGGAATCCTAGGCAGACATCGAGGCGAGGCTGAGCATGGCTGGTTGAGAGAGGCCTGGGGCCTGCCTCTGGACGTTCAAGACCAGTAACTAACAGGAGCTGGTCTGGAGGTTGCTCTCCGTCAGGAGCGACGCGATGGATGATGGGTCATAGACGCTGTCAAATTCCTCGTCGGAGCTCAGCCCCTCATGTTTGAGGGCTGACTCAGTGGCTGAGCGGGAAGCTTTGCGCCTGAGTCAGAGAGAATACTGGTGAGGGAGAGGAAAAGACTGAGATACCAACTGTTCCACACTCAGAAACTAATTCCAGGGCCTAAGCCCACTTAGAAGATCCCCTACTAAGCAGAGATCCAGGGACCTGGGTATAGGCTGGGGGCTGAGACACCAAGAAAACCTGACTAACTGCAGCAGGTTTAATAAGCGACTGCATATTCCTATCGCAGAGGTCTTCCTCCTCATTTTACCTGCTCAGGAGAGACCACTTCTTATCGGCTCTACCCTCTCCAAAGAGGAAGAGGCTGAAGGACGGCCCCTACCAGGCATCTTTCTCCAAGGCTTTGATCCGGGCCTGCAGCTGTTCGTTGACCTCATGCTGTTCTTCCAGCTCACGTTGTGCCTTCTTCCTCAGGCCATCCAGTCGCTCAATTTCCTCTTCGGCTTCATCTACCTGCCGCTTCAAAGCCTTCACCCTCAGGCTCAGCTGGGCAGAAGACCAAGTCCCCACATGAGCAAAACATCTGCTGCTATGGACAATATAACCATCTTGACAAGAGGTAACTGCCCCATGAAAAGGGTTATGATTATGGGCCTAGGCTCATAAGGTCGCCATGAGGATTAAATGAACTAATATGTATATTAATCACAGGAGCTAAGCCAGGCATGATGGCACATGCCTGTGATGCCAGCACATAGGAGGCTGATGCAGGAAGACTGAGTTCAAGGCCAGCCTAGGCCATACAGTAGGGAGACCTGTCCCAAAAACACTGAAAAGTACAAGAAACTAGTACTCTATATACACCCTAGCTGTAACTGCTCTCGTCCTTCAGTCTAATCTCCTTAAGTAAGTGAAGTCTGTTTGGAAGACTGATGGCAGATGGAGACATGCCGTGGTCTTCAAGCAAACATAATATACCCCTGCCCTGAGACCACATGGCCCCTGGAGTGCCACGTCCTTACTTGATCTTTCTGGTCATTAACATGCTGTCGCTCATCATCAATCTGGATGGATAGTTCTTTAACTTTGCGCTCCAATTTTCGGTTGGTGGACTGCAAAACTGCCTTCTCTCTAGGAAGATGAGAGAGAAGGGTGTCTCTGGCTGTTGCCACTTCTCAGGAAACCTGTATTTGGCCCCTTACTACCTCCAAGGACTTCTGTAATAAGCCCCACCAAAAAAGAAGCAAGGAGACAGAGGTCATTCACATCTCAGAATTTCCACAGTTTTCTCTGCTCTGTCTCAGGAGCAGAGAGCTGGGCATAGTGGCCAATGCCTGTAATCCCAGTATTTGAGAGGCTGAGGCAGGAGGGTCACTATGCGTTTGAGGCCAGCCTGGACTACAAAGTAAATTCAAAGCCAGTCTGAACTACACAGCAAGACTGTGTTTCAAAAAAATAAAAACAAGCCGGATGTATTGGTGCACTCCTGTAATCCCAGCACTTGGGAGGCTGAGGCACAAGGATCACTGCAAATTTGAGACCAGCCTGAGCTACGAAGTGAGTCCAAGGCCCGCCTGAACTGCATAGAGACCCTGTCTCAAAAAGACAAAAGAAAAATAAAAAGAGGAACAAAGGGACTCTTTTGAAGATCAGGGCAGGTTGGTCAGATGTGAGGTGGGAAATGAAGGGAGGAGAAAAACCCAAACTGAGGGAGGGAGAGAAGTAAGGACAGGTTCATGTTACCTTTCTTCAGCTTGTAGACGCTCCTGCAATAACTGATTCTGGGACTCAAGCTGAGAAAGGCTGGCACTGGGCTTCTGAAAGCCTTCTGAGCTGGCCAACCGGGTCTTCAGCTCTTTATTCTGAGAAGGACAGGAGGTTCCACAGTTAGCAGTCCAGTTGCTCATCCTACCAACCTTTGGGGTCTCTCCCTAAGATCCCCCTCTTTTCACCTGTCTCTCTAAGGAGATTTTGTCGCACTCCAAATCCTGCCGAGCAGACCTCTCCTGCATGAGCTCAGTCCTCAATTGGTCCACCTAGCAGGGATACACAAGAGGCACAGACTTGGGGAGGGCCACCAATGAGCCGGCAGGCAGACCCAACTGGGTAGAGCCCAGGAGGATGGCGCCTGAACCCCAAATCCCCTAGGGACCAGGCAGTGAAGAAATCACAGGATGCTCAAAATGAAGGAGCCACAGAATTGACACAGGTTCATTCTCCCACCAGGAACCAGCATCCCTTCTATACCAAAGCAGTTCCTACTCAAGACACAGTGGCTCAAGCTACAATGCCTTTATTCAAATTCTTGGCTTCTTTCCATCTGAGGAAACCTGCCAATCCTTTCCAAAGCAGACAAAACTCCAGACTACTGAAGCAAACAACGTTGTTTTTGAGAAAGCCGAGAGGTTATGTGGTTCGGAGTAGATGAGTGGTAATGTTGAAGTTACCTGGTCCCGGCCACGATTCACCCGCTCTGTTAGCAGCTCTACTGTGTTCTTTTCTTCATCTAACTCGGTTTCCAGCCGAGAGACCTTTTCCTATGGCAGAGGGACAGACAATGCAGCCTAAATGCTGGACACTGGAATGCCAAATTCTAAACAGGACCCACTCAAACTCCAGCATCCATAGACCTTTCTCTCTTGTACCTCCAGGATTCTTTTGGTCCTTGTCCTGGCTCCCAGCTACCAAGGAGCTGGCGCCCTCTGCTGATCATGTGTGGCATGGGGAGAAGGTTGTGTTTGGGGGCAGGAGGAAGTCAAACCCCAGCAATTTCTAACCAGAGAAGCCATTTCCTTAATAGGAAAACCCAAGTACATGGTCAAGGCAGAGAAAGAGACTCTGAAACTGAAAACACCAGAGTACAGATTGGGGGAGTGAATTGGCTTGCATACCAGGTAGAGGCTGTGAGGATGAACTCAGGACTGTCACAGTTTCAATCTAGATGTTCCCCTGAAGCTTCATGTGCTCACAGGAGCCGCTTTTGGAAGGTGACTGGATCACGGGTATGTGATACTCAACACTGACTTAGACTAACTGTGTGCTGGGAGGTGACTCCTGGTGGAGAAGGTGGGTCGCTGAGGGTATGGGCTGGAAGGGGCTATCTCCCCCTCTCCTCTCTAGAGTCAGTCTCTACTTCCCGTCTGCCATACCAAAAGCTCTTTTCCTTCTCCATGCCTCTCCCCCATGCTTCCCTGCCTTGGAACCACCCGATTATAGACTAAAACCTCTACAAACTGCAAGACATAATACACCTTTCCTCCTTCAATACCTACCTGGTGTAGGTATTGTGTCTCAGCAATAAGAGGAGAAACTAACACAGGACCGATGACCTGGGTTTGAAAATTAGGTCTAGTGCTCCCTAGAAGCAGACTCATAAGCAAGTTACTTCATTGCTCTGCCTCTGCTTTCCTCTGAGGCACATCTGAAAAATGGAGTTGGCTGGGTGTGGTGGCACAAACCTGTAATCCTAGCACTCAGGAGGCCAAAGATAGCTCAGATTTGGAGGCCAGCCTGGGCTACATTGTAAGACCTATCTCAAAAAAAAAAAAAAAAAAAAAAAAAACAGAAGAAAAAGAAAACAAGATGATGTATCTTATATGGTTATTCTGGGAGCAAAATGAAACTTCAGGGCTTGGCACAGAGTGTAGTATGTTTGCTATTACTGTTGGTATAATTGTTCTCAAATATAGCAAATTGAAGACTACTGTTCACTCTGAAAGGGGGATGTCAGTGCTCAGTGGCTCGAGCCAACTATTGTCACGCAGAACACACCACTGTTATATTTTCCAAACATACTAAGTTTCTGAGTTACAAACTTTTGAGTTGTGAACTCAAAAGTTTACTGTATAAGACTCACTTTGTCAACTTAGGGTTATGGTTAGGCTTATCAATAAATTTGATTTACGAATGAATCTGACTTATGAACAATTCTCCCAGAATGGAACTCATTTGTAAGTCAGGGACTTACTGTATGAAAGAAGCTAGAAACCCAAATTTTTCTGTGATATTTATACATTTCTAAACATTGGCATTTGATCCAAAATTGCTTAAAGCAACAAAATCCAACAAAACCCATTAGCTGTGGGGTGCCAGTTTCAATCTGTAGCACAGAAATACACTTAGGCTTGGGTTGGTACATGGCTGCAAGCCCAGTACTCTAGGAGGCAGGAGGATCACAAGTGCAAGCCCAGCCCAGTTACTAAGGAAACTTAGTAATTTAGCACCGTTTCCAAAAAATTGAAAAAGGGTTGAGGATGTAGAGTTCAGTATGAAGCCCCTGGATTCAATCTTGAAATGAAAAGAAAGATACTTGGGAGTCCCCTGTCCCTTTCCCCACAGAAGGCCTGCCTGTGTCAGGACCCAGGACCCTGTCTTTCGGCCTCCACCTCATATGTCCTGACCTCAAGGCTCTTCAGTTGCCTGGTCTTGTCATCCTGAGAGCGCTTCTTGTTCTCTGCCTCGTGTTCCAGTCCCTGTAGTCGCTGGGCCAGCAGCTCTTTGTCCAGTCTGGCCGTGTCTCGCTCAGCCTGGGTGGCCTGCAGGGCCTGCCGCAGCCTCTGGATCTGCCAGAGGTAAAAGGGTGAGCTCAGTGCAGTGTGAGGTGGGCTTGAGGGGAAAAATACTTCATCACTTACAACCTTTAGAATTACCAGCACAAACTGAGCGTGGCAGCACATGCTTGTAATCTCAGTACTTGGGAGGTTGAGGCAGGAGGACCACCTCATATTTGAGGCCAGCCTAGGCTATCCTAGTGAGTTCAAGGGCACCCTGAACTGTACGGCAAGATCCTATCTCCACAAACACACACACACACACACACACACACACACACACACACACACACACACACAAATTGCCAGCACAGGGTGATAGCATAAAGCAGACTGACAAATTTTAAGTCTTTAAAAAGTTACTTTAAACTTGTCTACATAAATTGGAATAACTTGAAGCTTTTGTGTATGTGTGTCTCCCTTTGTTTGTTTGTTTTTGAGATGGGGTCTTGCTCTATTGCACAGGCTGGTCTTGAGTTCAAGGGATTCTCCTACCTCAGCTTCCTGAGCAGCTAAGGTACCTTCACATGTCACTGTAAGGATTTTTAAAAACCACTGACCCTAGGTCCCATCCCTAAAGATTATGATTTAAGTAATCTATAATACAGTTTAGGCTTTGGGATTTAAAAACTCATCTCCTCAGGTGACTCTATAGTGCAGCAGAGTTGCAAAACCACTGCCCTATGGATAATGTACCTCTGTGTCTGCAGCTAAGGTGGACCAACTCCTCCACCATCTCCCACCTTAGTATGTAACTGCAAGTGGCTACACCTAAACCTGGGCCAGCTTAGGAGGAAAGATCTTCAAACCCAAAGACAGGGGATGGGTCCCACCTTTTTGCCCTTAAGGCTCCTACCTCATCCTGAAGGCGGCTCAGCCCTCCAGAGGTCTTCTCAGCCTCACTGGCCCAATCTTTAGCCTGGCGCTGAGCATCTGCTACCTCCCGCCGGGATTTTTCCTTATAATCTTCCAGCTGAGTCTGGAGCTGCTGCAGGGCTTGCTTGGAGTCATTCCCAATCTGCTCCAGCTAAAGCACACACCAAAGAGTTTTCAATATTACTTGTGTTCAACTGAAGACTATCCCTTCTCTAGATCCAGCTCCAGAGACTCTCCCAAGGGCCTTCCTGCAGCCAAAGCAACTTGCTCTTGTTCTTGTTTAACAGCTGGTGGTTATATGCAGATACCTGGGTTCAAATTCTGGCTCTATCACTTAGTTTTGGTGACCAAAGGCAAGCTGCTCATCCTTTCAGTCTCAGTTCCCCATCCATAACTTGGGGTAACAACAGTACCAACACTGCAAGCTGTTTTGAGAATTGTTAGTTATTCACATAAAGTACAACAGTGCCTGCTACAAAGTAAATCTTCAACAACCATATTTCAACAAACACAAGGTGCCAGTGGTTACATGATACACTATAAGAAGAATGTGCTGACTAAACTAGGAGATATTGTGAATTATAAACAAAATCCAATTTAGAAATGATAAAATGTACAATTCCAAGAAGTGACAAATGATAAAATGTTCACTTTAGAACTGATAAAAAATATTAAGTGTATCGTCTTACTTTGTAAAGTAAGATGTTGAGAGGAACTTACAGGCAAAAGAGCCATTTATTTCCTTGCCCCCTTTTTTCTTCCTCTCCTCCCAGCTTAAAATTATACTAATGAGGTCTAGGTATGCGCCTCAGAGATAAAGCACTTGCCTATCCCGTGCAAGTTCCTGGGAATAATCCCTGTAATGCACACACATGCTTGCACACAAACTCCACTAATTGGAAGCTTTATATGCTTAAGTCTTACAGACTTCCAAAGCAGAATCCCAGTAAATATTCTCTTAAGAATAAAACTGTAAGGGAATGAGGTATGGGGGTAAGGGCAAGAACACAGAAAGAAGGTAAGAAGTCCAGTACTTTGGAAAGATTTGGCCTTGTCCTCTCAACCATGTACTTGAGGAGAGAGACAAGCTCTGATGCATCCGGCACCTCAATGAGCTGAGCCTCTTCCTAAGGGCCCGGGACTACCATGCCTACCTCCTTGTTGAGTCGTTCCACAGTTTTGTCCAGCAAACGCTTCTGCTCCTCCAGCTCCACCTTGCTTCGCCGCAGCACCTCCCTCTGCTTCCCCTCCTCCTCGAGAGCCTGGTTCAGAGCCTGCTGCTCCTGCCCCAGGCGCACCAGGCCCCGCTGGGCCTCATCCAGCTTGATCTCTAGGGCCCTTTTGGCTGCTGCCAGGCTCCCCTCCTCCTCCTGCGCTGCATTCAGTGCCTCTTCAAGTCGCTGTTTCTCTGCCTGGGAGAAAGGAGAGATGGGGAGGGGCTGAGCTGGCAAGAGGCTTGAGTCATTTGAGGGTGCACAGATAGCGGGGAGGAAAAATAGGTATTTATGAAAAAAAGTGCAATGAAAATAGGCTCAGAGAAAGTAGCAAAGAGATCAAGACATAGAGACCCAGTAAAGACAAATAAGAAACAAAAATACCCATGCAAAGTTGAAACATTCACAGCAAAGCACACTCCAGGGAATAAATGCAAGGTTAACAGAGGACTTAACAGAGGACAAGGAAGGTGAAACAGAAGCATACTACTGACAACATAAAACTTGGCAGCGTATCTAGCAAAGGGAAGATCTGGCCAGGTTGGAAGGCAGTGAAGGCCAGGAAAAAGGACCCTGTGGGCAGAAGTACTGACCTCCAGCCGCTGCACCTTGTCCCGAAGTCTCGCCTCCACCGCTTCCCCGCCCTCCGCCAGCCCTCGGGCTTCCTTCAGCTGCTGCTCCAGACCCAGGATGCGTCGGCGGAAGCTGTCATTTTCCTCCTGGGTCTCCCGAAGTGTGGTTTCCACTGTTGCCCGACGCTGCCCCAGCACCAAGGCCTCCTTCTCGGCTGCCAGTTTGGCCTGCGGGCAGTGTGGAGCAGTGGCTCAGACCGCACAGCCTAGGTCACAGGCCACGAAGCACACACATACCCCAGAAGCTAGCCCTCTGAGAGCCCACCCAGAGCTTCAGAGAGGTGGGAGTAGAGAAGTAGCCCTGGCTTAAGAGTCTTGGCCCTTAGCCAGGGTTGCTATCACCACCTACTGGCAGATCTTGCTGTGGCCACACACAAACTCACAGAGCTGCTGGTACGTACCCATCACAGGGAACCTTCCATGCCCTCTGGCTCCTCAGCCCACTAGACCCCTTGGCCTCCACCTCCTAAGCCTTAGGCCCACTCCCCTTGCCTTGGAGGCCTCTTCACAGTCCAGTCTCAGCTGCTGCAGGGTCTTTTGTAGCTGGAGGTTCTGCTGTTCCAGCTCTAGGCTTCGATCAGCCTCCACCCTCAAGACTGCTAGCTGCTTCTCCAGCTCCCGGTCCCGGTGTCGCCCAGCTACCTCCTGGCTCTTCTGCTCTGCCTGCAGCTCCTTGAGCTCCTCTTGTGTCTGGCGCAGCTCCTAGGAGGAAAGGGCAATGGTTAAGGTTATCGTGATTTATATCTCAAAGCCTCATACACTCACAGGTGGGATTTGGGGGAGGACATTGATCACGGGGGTGAAATACTCAACAGTGCATTGGTCTACCAAGGAGTTTATAATTAAATGTGACTGGGGGATAAAGCCTAGTTAGAGGGGGTGAATCACCAGGGTGTGACTCTCTCCCTCCTCCCTTGAGCACTCTCTGCTGCCCACAGCCAGGCCAGCGACCATTTCTCTTCTCTGTTCCCCTCACTCTGGCCACCACCCTGCCTTGAAGCCAAGCAACTATGGACTGAAACCTCTACATACTGAGCCAAAAGAAAGATTTCTACCTTTCGGGGCTGGGGATTTAGCTCAGCGGCATAAGCACCTGCCTTGCAAGCAGGCAGTCGTGAGTTCGATCCCTGGTACCGATAAAAAAACGAAAAAGACAAAAAAAAAAAAAAAAAAAACGATTTCTACCTTTCAGTTGTGGGTACAAAGGGACATGCAGAGCCAGATGGCAGTTCCAGAAGGTGAACGAAAAGTAAAATAATGTGGCCACTTTGGAAAGCAGGCTCTTTCTTAAAAAGTTGAATGTAAAACTTAAAATATGACCTAGCAATTCCACTCCAGAGCTGAAAATATATAGTTCACATAAAACTTGTATGTGAATGTTCATAGCAGCATAAATTCATTACGGGCTGAACTGAGAAATGATCGAAATGGCCATCAGTTGATAAATGGGCAAAATATGGTCCAATATAGTCAGAGTGGAGTTATTCATCCAAAAAGGGATCAAGATACTTGCTACTACATGTTTGAAACTTTTAGATAGTGGTTATGGTTTCATAACTTTGTGAATAAACTAAAGAGCACGGCATACTTGAAAAGGAGGAACTGCCAGGCATGGTGGTACACATCTGTAATCCCAGTTCTCGGGAGACTGAGGCAGCAGGATCTCAGCCTGAACTACATATCAAGACTCTGTCCCAAAATAAACAAACCAATAAATAAGTAGAGGAATTTTACGGTACATGAAATATAACCTCATTAAAATAAATGAGGCGGGCCAGGCATGGCGGGGCATGCCTGTAATCCCAGTACTTAGGAAGCTGAGGCAAAAGACTGCCACAAGTTCAAGGCCAGACCTCAGTCTGTAACATGGTGAGTTTAAGGCCAGTTTGAGTTACATAATGAAAACCTGTCTCAAAAAAAACCCAACGAAATATAATAAAATAAATGATGTGAAGAGAAAATAGATAATCATACAGATAAAACAAGATCAACATCTAAAATATATGTATTGAAAACCAAAAACATGATACAATGAATACTGGCATATCTCTAATTTCTTTTAAAAAGAAAATTTAAACATGAAGTCTGATTCTAATTCTTTAATTACTACTCTTGAAATTCAAAAATAACCATAATTAGGCTGAAGAGCTATGTAACATGTAGGAAGTCTTCAGTGTAAGTTAAAACTAATTATAAAGGAAAACAATATAACAGAGTATGGTCTACGTTGGGCTTAGCTCCTTTATTCTCATAACATATTATTTTAGTTACTGGTTAAATAATTGATAAGATGCATTTGCTATATGAGATAGACAAAATTTTTAGTTTACCCAGGACAATACATCAACTGAGATGGCTCAGAGGTGTGTCCACGTTCATGGTGTCAGCTGATACAATTAACATTTTTCAGAGTATTCTCAATATTTCTTAACTTTAAAAGAACACTAAGACCAGGCATGGTGATGCACACCTGTAGCCCCAGCGCTTGGGAGGCTGAGGTAGGAGAATCACTGAGAGTTTGAGACCAGCTGAGCGACAAAGTAAGCCGAAGGCCAGCCTGAACTGCACAGCGAGACCCCGCCTCAAAAAGAAAAAAAAAAAAAACGTTTAAATGAGAGTAATTTTAACTTCATTATTCTTTTGGAAGTTTTTTCTGGAAAATCAAAATTTTAAACTACAAAACAGAATTATAATCAAGTATATTTGGTGATATTTGGTTAACATTAATTTAATTATATTTCTTCTCCATCAAATGTTTTGTGTAATCTCAAGTTTAGTTTATCTGGAAAATAATGAGCTATAACTGTTTCTTGGCTCATTTTAAATATAATTACAATTAGGCATTTGTATAGTAGAGGTGTTATAGAAAAACACTGAAGCATGACATATCTCAGTCACAGAAAACTCACATGCTGAGGCCCTGCATTTAATCCCCAGTACCAGCGTCAAAAGAGGAAAATAAGTAAGTAAATAATCAGGCATTGATTACTTATTAGCTGAGCACATACTACATGTCCAGGATAGTGAATCAAGGAAATGTAGAGCTAAAAACATTTTAAGGGGGCCACAGATGACAGTTACCTATAATGAAAATATTTTCTAGGTTATCTAAACTATCCAAAAATGGTTGCCTTCTTAACCTTCATAAACTAAAACTAAAAAGTCCAGGATCCTCTAGTTCCCCATATCCCACTGTGTGCTCTCCAAACAGCCTTTCCACGTGGGTCCGCAGGCCCCAGAAACGCCTATATTCCAGACCTTAGAATGATACTTCTTACCACAAATCATAAACTAGATTCTAACTAAACATTCATTTCACTGTGTAGTTAACAAATCTTCCCAAAGCAGAGCTGCTTTTACTGTACTGACCAAATTAGGTTTTTAAGCCTGTAAAAATGACCCTGGCATTTCACAAATTCACCTACAATCTGCTGCCCAAGGTCTTTTGGGATGTAGCCAGTGGCTTCTGATTGTCCCCAAGCTGGCTCTCAGGCTTTCTCACTAGAAACCTCTATACTCACAAAGAAAACAGCCTTGCTATGCCAGAAAGAAGACTGAACATATGCACATGGAGACAGCCTCATTAGTGCAGAGGCCTGAGTGGACAGGTGAGGCAGGAATCCCACACCCAGGTATGCCATTCTGCTCCCCATATCCCAAGTACCTTCTTAAGCTCTTCAACCTGGTGAGTATCTCGAGCACCGGCTTGTGCCTGCTCTAAATCCCTCTGTAAGATCTCCATCTTCTCCCCAAGCTCCTCTTCCATCTCTTCCTTTTCCATCCGCAGCTGCAGGAGTCTGAGCCCATCAAGGAGGAGAAATCAAGGTGAAAGGGAATAGTCAAGCCTCCCACTGGGAGACCTCTGAAGGATAATAAAACCCCCTGACAGCCGGGAAGAGGAGCTGGGTAAGAGCAAAGCACAGGAGAAAAGCAGTGAGAGGCAAGGGTTATGGATAAATATTCCTGGCAGAGTATAAGGTCCCTACTCCTGCTTTGTGGCTCGAAGCTCCTCCTTGTTCTTCTGGAACATGCTCTGCCAATGCCCTGTCTCCTCTGAGGTCTCCTCCAGCTCCCTCTGCAACTCCCGTACCAGTACAGCCATCTTCTGCCTCTCGGCCTCCAACGCTGCATGGTCCTGGGGGATGGGAGGGGCAGCAAAAGGCTCAGAGGACAGAGCTCACCGAAAGGCCGAGTGAGTGTGTTCAGGGGGGAAGCTCAGGCCCAGAGGATAGCATGGCAGCTGAACCCCAACATCTTGGTGGGACCTGGTACAATGTTACAAAGGGTTCTCCCTCCCCAAGTTATAGTCCCCCTCTGACATCCACAGGAAGCCTCTCCAGGTATTTCCTCATTAGACTTTGGTCATATATACTGATGGTAAGTCTGGCCTGCACTCCCACTCCCAACTTCTGTCCCTACAGTTTCTTGTCTAAGGTTCTCCCCACAACACACATGTGTCCTTTAGGGACAGTTCGTAGGACAACTATGAAAAGTTACAATCTACAAGTTCCCCAGGCAGCCCCTGCCCTGCAGTGCACTCCCCTCCAAGCCCTTTCCCTTGCCACATGCCTGGGTTGCATCCTGCATGCTCCTGCGCAGCTGCTCTGTGTCCCGCTGGCACTGCTGCCGCACGTGCTCCACCTCCTGGTCACGGGAGGCCACCTCCTCCTTCAGGGCCCCCTTCAGGGCTGTCAACTCCCGCTCCCGCAGCCTCAGCTGCTCTTCCACCCGCTGCTTCCCCTCTAAAACCTCTTCCAGAAGCTCCCGGGTCTCCAACAGGTCCTGAGGAAGGGAGATGGACGTGCAGGAGTGACTACACTAGAATCCATTATTCGGTCACTTAGTCAGAAAGTATCTACAGAACACCCAGGGTCAAGCACAGTCCCAGACACTCTCACCTCCCAGGATGGTTAGGATAATGGAAATCTCCATTCTGGGCCCTAGCCTTACCTCACCTCTGAGTCAGCCCCAAAGCACACTTAGCAGGGCCCCTAACACACTGGCTGCTCCCCCCACACTTTGGGAAAACTGCAGATGGGCAGACTTGAGGATGCACAGCCCCACTCCATACCTTCAGGAGTGCCCCCTTCGCAGGCTCAGAACCCTGGCCCTGCTTCAGCTTGTTCTGCAGCTCCATCACCTGGGTCTCCAGCCCATGTCGTACCCTTTCCTCCTGGTCCAGGAGGAGCCTCATGTTCTGTAGCCTGGTAACAGGAACATTTGATGTGCTGAGCAGTTTGCTCAACATTTAACATATGCTAATCCATGCAGAACTCCTTCAGGTGTTTTTTCAAATTCCTTATGTTTGTTTTGTTTTTGTTTTGAAGCACAGAAGACAAGACCCTGGGACTTGCACATGTTCAGCAAGTGCTCTACCACTGAGCTACCTACCCACACTCACTAATGAGGCTTTCCTGCTACCTTAGTTCACGCTGCAAACTGCTCCGCACGACGTGGCCCTCTGGATCTGCTCTACTTGCTACCTTCTCACAGGGTACAAACTGACTTACATACTATGTTTATTGTCTGTTCCCTCTCACAGGAAACTAAACTTCTAGAACTGGGTGTGGTGTTACACATCTGTAATCCCAGCACTCTGGGAGGCTGAGGCAGGAGTATGGCAAGCTTGAGTCCAGTCTGGACCACTGACCAACTTAGTGAGACCCTATCTCAACACAAAAAGTGGAAAAAAAGGACTGGGTGTGTAACTCCGTATGAAGGCCCTAGACTCAGTCTCTACTACTGGAAGAAAAAAAAGAGATACAGAAAAAAAGCAGCTTAGCTTCTGGCCTGAATCTGCATGGTTTACTGATATGTCTCAAGATCCTAAATCAGGGGCTGGGGATTTAGCTCAGCGGCATAATCACCTGCCTTGCAAGCAGGCGGTCGTGAGTTCGATCCCTGGTACTGATTTAAAAAAAAAAAAAAAAAAAAGATCCTAAATCAATGTCTGTCACTGGGAGAACATTTGCTCACTGGAAGAGTAATTCCTCATAACAATCCTTTGAGGTAAGACCAAACCCATTTTACAGATTAAGAATGTGAGGCAGAGGCAAACCCAGGTAGCCAACTCCAAATGCATACCATCATCATTACTGTAGAGACATGTTTAAATCACCCTTGCTCCTTCTTCTGGGGACTTTACTCACATATATTAATTCATTTAAATCTTCATGTGTTTGATCAAATCTCTTTGCAATTTTTTTTTCTGTTTGTTTTTGTTTGGAGTGGAGGGCACAGAACCCAGGACCTTGAGGGTGTTACCCAAGCACTCTACCACTGAACTACATTGCAGGCCTGGGTTCGAATCCCAGTGAGGGCTCCCCTAACTACCTTACTCAAACTGCAACCCCAGGAGCTGCACCAGCAGCCCCAGGCAGCCCCAGGCACACTCACTCCTTGGTGCTCTGCTGGGCCTCTCCCTTCCACCTCTCCAGCAGCTCCTGCAGCCGGCTGCACTCTTCCACTTTCTCCTCCAGCTGCCGCTCCAGCCCAATTCCGGAAGACTCTAACTTCTGCCGCCTCTGAAAAAGGGAGGAGTAGAGCAGATAGAGTGCAGGGAAAAACTCTAAGAAAGAAGCACAATAATGAGAGTATGTCAGGCGTGGTGGTACACACCTATGATCCTAGCACTTGCGAGACTGAGAGAGGAGAATCATCACTATATAATGAGTTTAGAATCAGCCTAAACTACATAGTGGGACTCTATCTCAAAAAACTAAAAAACACTACATAGGTTTTAGAAGAAGACTGACTTGGATTTTTCCATTCCTTCTCTGCAACTTATTATCACAGGCATTTCACTGAACCTCGCTCATCCTCACTGTTCTCATCATTAAAGGGTCCCGAATGAACTCTCTATCACCCAGGACAGTATCTTCAAGAAACATCATACTCAATAAACACAGCTACAACTGCCATTGTCATTCTGATGACGAAAGGCTTGAAGTTAGATGCAGTGGTATAGACTGACAATACTAGTACTCTGAGAGGCTGAAGCAGACAGACTCCTAGTTCGAGCCCAGCCTGGGAAACTCAGCAATTTAGTGAGACCTTGTCTCAGAGTAAAGAAAGAGATGGGGATACAGCTGAATGTGAAGTCATGCAGATTGATCCTCAGTACCACAAAAAATAAAAATAAATTAAAAAGGTCTCGGGATGTAGCTCAGTATGAAGGTCTTGGATTCAATCCCTAGTACCACAAATAAAGTAAAAATAACAAAAATGACCCAAGGTACAGATAACTTGAATCATTTTCTCAAGCCTTACACAGCGAGTAAGTGGCAGAGCCAGGATAAGGAAGGAGACAGAATGCAAATTAGCTGGATCCCTTACATGCTCTGCCTCCGTGGGCTTCAGAGCACCTCAAAGTTCTCGCTGAAATGCGGGCACACGCCTGTCTCTCATCTTGCAGGACCCAAAAGTGCCTGGCTAGCCCACCTCCAGGACAAGGGCTTTCCCCGTGGTCCCACATTCCTCTTGCATTCCAACTCCTTCTCACCTTTACCTCTTCATCCAGTCTTTTCTGTAGCTCTTCCACTTTTCGGGTCAGCTCACCCTGCTCTGCCAGGACCTTGGTAGAAGCGGGCGCAACCATCTGTCACAGAAATTCAAGGAGGACAGGGAGGAGGGTGGGAGTCAGTCTGCATCCAGCCCTCAGACACCATGAAGACCCTACCTGAGCCAGGGAGGGCTACTCACCATGAGAGGCTGCATCTGCTCCAGCACCAAGCTAACCTTCCTCCTCACTGAGGCTTCACTTTCTGAGCTTCTGGAGGGAAACGCACAGACACAGGTGAGGTGAAAGAGAGGTTAACTGAGATAAGCAAGAGGGGGAGGTAGGTGTGGAGTGAGGACAGAGGAAAAGAAAGGAAGCGCAGACCTCCAGGTGGGGCGAGCCCCACTCACCCTTCCCTCAGGATGCCATAGATGGTGGCCTTCACATGGTCCACGCTGCCTGCTGGGGTGGCCTCCTGCTGGTCTCGGAGAAGGTCTGGTGTTGATTTGAACTGCAGGGGAAAAGCAGCAGAGGTAGGGCCAGGAATTTAGCTCAATGGTGTAAGCGCCTGCCCGGCAAGTGTGAGGTCATGAGTTTGATCCCCAGTATCAAAAAAAAAAAAAGAAGTAGAAGTGAAGGAGTAGGGGAAGAGGAAAAGAAAGAAATGGGAGAAAGACTGGTCCAGAAGTGTGTAAGGGTTTCTGAAGAAGAGGTGGCAGTTAGCTGGGAGACGAGGCCCTGTGATTGTGCTGAACCACAGAACTGGGGAAAGCTGAGGACACAAAGCTATGCTATGCTGCAAACCATGTTTTCCTCAATCCGCAGGTCTCAGTCAGCTGTGCAACATGTCACAGGTCACTAACGACAATGGGTGCACTGGAGTTTATAAATGACTTACTTTTAGAATGGACGTAAGTTGTCTCAAAGTGAAATTACTCCCCCACTTATTTGCATTTCTGAGTGGAAGAGAAAAGTGTAAAATTCTGGTGTGAGCACAGGGAACTGTTCTTATCCTCTTGTGCCTTAGGAAAGCTACCTAGCAAATCAGCATTTGGTGTCACTAAAGCACAGCGGACACTTATGCTTCTAGCCAGTGAGTTTACAGTGAGTTCATTTTCTTTTATTTATTTTTCTTGAGACAGGGTCTCCCTGTGTAACCCAGGCTAGCTTCAAACTCACAAGTCTCCTGCCTCAGCCTCCTGAGTGCTAGGATTACAGGTGTGCACCATCACACCTGGTCTTTTTTTTTTTTTTTTTTTTTGGTTTGAGTGCCTTTTTTATTATTATTTTACTCAAGGAAGTACCTCATGTATATAAATATCTTCTATTTGGATAAAATGGAGAACAAAAGGCCAAGCCAAGGTGATTTGGATTAGCAGAGTCCCAGGACTGGTACCAGGGCTGGTGAGAGGGCTGGGGTTAGGTCTGACCTGCAACAAGGTGGGATCCTGTGCTGTCTCCTGTAGCTGCTCAAAACTCTGAAGAACCCAGTCCTGAGTCTGCCGGGAACGGGAAAAGCCACCAACAGGGCTCTGGGGTGACTGTTTTATGCTGTCCACGTGACTATTATACTTGGCGTTAGGGGCCCAGTGGTTGGAGGACTGGCGCTCTCGCTCTCCCAGCGTGTCCCTGGGGGGGCGACTGTCCAGACTCTGGCTCCTCTTGCGCTGTTGCTGTTCATGTGGCAGTGTCCTAGTGCGGCGGCCAGTCCGGCCTCGGGCGTGGCCTCTCACCTGCTTGTCAAACTTGTTGATGAGGGAGTCCACTGAAGACAAAGGAGCAGTGTCGATGGTGCTACCTGGGGACGCCTCTTGGGGCACTAGCTCCAGCAAGCTGATGCTCCTGCTACTGGGATCCATAGGCACAGGGCCAGCTAGGGAGGCCTGCGACTGAGAACGGAGCAGTCTTCCGTGCCATCCGGTCCCAGGTTCCTCGTCAGACGTGCTACCCTGGGAGGGGGCAGGGAAGTCCTTGGCCTGAGAGTAGGGGTTCTCAGGGAATTCTGAATCGGAGCTTGGAGTTCCTGGGGCCCCTCGGTTTTTGGCCCCTTTGATTTGGACCCCAAAGGAGTCCCCCCCTTTCTCTCCACTGTTAAGCACCACAAAGGGCTGTCCAGCAATGCCCTGTACCCGCACAGCCACTCCATAGGTATTAGCCCTAGCATCTTTTGCTGGACGTCGCCCACCACGGCGTAGCGTGCCCATCTCAGCACCACCTTCTGCCTCTGTAATGAAGCGAATCTGCACTCCGTGGTCTACAGGGCCTCGGGGCTCCATGGTAGATGCCTGCTCCATGGGTAGGAGGGGTCCTAGAAAATAGAGAGGGATCAAGTAGAGATCTAGAAACCTCCACCTGCCCCATCAGTTTCTTTTTACACCCATCAGTGCTTCTCATACTCTTCTTTACCCCTTACCTATTTTTGTAACTTTTAAAACAATTTTTATTAGTACATTTGCAGTACATAATGGTCATGTTCATCAGGTGGAGTTCGTACACATACACAACATGTCCTCATCATTTTCACACTCCCTTTTAATTTTTCTTACTTGCTGTCTCGCATACTAAAGTTGAGCAGCAGAAACACAGGTGGTACCCTATCTCCATTTCTGATCAGTAGGTATGATGGGAGAGAATTTGCATGTCTAACAGGTTCTCCCTGCTGGTCCAGAGATAACACACTTTGAAACCCACTGACCTAAAAGAACCCATTTACTCTGACATAACCCTGGGGAATGTGGCTTGTGTGAAGGAGCTGAGTAACTCTGTATGATCCTCACATTTACTGTACACACAAGCCACCACGAGGCTCCTTCTCCCCCAGTGGAAGCAAACCCTAAGGCCTGCTATCCTCCAAACTGCCTTTAAAATATAGAAGACCTCAAAACTGTGACATCCTAGCAGCCCATTTCTAGAAAGACACAGACATACACAAAGCTGTAGCAGCAAGGTTAGGCACAGACACAAGCGAGTCTATTCCCTGGAAAAGTAGAAAGGGATGGGCTTTCTATCTTCCTGTTCCTTTTCAATTTGAGACCACTTGATGTGTTACCTATTCAAGAAAAGATTTAGGGCTGGAGACATAGGTCAGGTTAGAGTGCTTGCCTAGCATGTATAAAGCTCTAGGTTCTAGCTCTAGCATCACAAAAACAAACAAAACAAAACAAATTTCACGAAGGTTTTAAGTGTGCCAGGCCACAGGCACCAGGACAGGCAGGCTGATCTAAACTGGGGGCCAGAACCAAGGCCAACTGCAGGCCAGCTCCCTGGTCCACATTGCCCAAGGACAGGGTCAGCAAGTGGAATGTGTTTCAGGTTATGTTCTGGCTCCAGGGACTTAGGGGAGAGGTTCTCTTCTAAGCAAATTAAAAACTCCAGCCTCTCCACTTTTTCTGCTGGTCTTCATCACAGCCCTGCACTAAACTGGAGGAGGAGCCCGTAACATGTTAGACAGAAAAATAAACATACCCAACTCAGCCTCCACCAGAGTTCTGAGCCAAGGAAACTTGGCACAGAGCCCTCTATCAGAGATGAGCAAAGGGCTAAGAAGCCTGGAAACTGTGGAGAGATGAGGAGAGAGTGGAAGGGATAGGAGGGACTGGGCTCCAGGTAAGAAGGCTTAGCAGGAAAACAATCTTTTAAGAAAAGCATTTTTGTTTTGGTTTGGTTTTTAATATTTTTGCAAAAGTCTTAATATGTAGCCCAGGCTGGTCTCCAACTCCAGGTAATCCTTGATCCCTCTGCCTCAGCCTCCCAAGTGCTGGATGACAGGTGTCACCACACCCAGAAGGAAGAACATTCTTAGCATTCCCAGCCTATCTCCTCTAGCAAAAGGAACAAGGAGGGAGAGACCCTTTATTGGGAATGACTTTGCACTAATAAAATTGTGAAAGTAATCATTCTTCCCTAGGAGAGCCCAAATAAACTTTTACCACAGAAATATTTTTTCTTGGTACTGGGAATTAAACCCAGGGCTTTCACACTGAGTTACATGCCCCTGTCCTTTTTTATTTGAGATAGAGTCTTGCTAAACTGATAAACTGCCCAAACTAGGCTGGAACTCCAAACTTCTGGTTTCAGACTCCAGACAGCTTCAATTACAGGCAAGTGCCACCATGCCCAGCCCTTCATACAGAATGTTAAAATATTTTTGAAGGTAGCAGGGTAAAACAGATCTTCAAAATACTCACCTGGTAGGAAAGGCACTGGACTAGAGTATGGATCTGGCTTAGAAAATCCTAGCTCTGCTCTTCACCTCATGTATAGCACTTGAGCAATAATCTTTTGAGCCTCTGCTTCCTCATCAATAAAATGCGTGGAACAATACCTCATGAGATAATTACCTGAGAATTAAACAGTAAATAATTACAAAAGGTGTATAACTTTAACTATTATCAATAAACTCGGTATAGTAGCACCCAGTTATTTAGCTATTCAGCTATTCAGGAGGTTAAGGCAGGAAATTACAAATCAGAGACCACCCAGTTATATTCTTAAAATGTGTGCCTTTTCATTATATATAGGTTCTACTTTAACAAAGGATGCAGAGGGCTAGGGATATGGCTCCGCAGCATAGCAACAGCCTGGCGAGTACAAGATCCTGAGTTCAAATTCCGGTACTAAAAAAAACAAAGGATGACGAAACGATAAAATATTAAACATGAAAGCCCTATCACAATCTGACACCCAATGTCACTGTTCACACACGCTATTCCTTTCCACAGAAACTTCCTGGCTCCTCTTGGTTCACGAAGAATGCAGCACTTGTTAAATCCTCTGTAGTTATTCTTCAGCGCATTCACTTCAGTTTATACATTTATTGTATTGATTATTTGTTTCCCATTCCCCTCTCTCACTACAGAAAAAACAGGTTGAGGCAGGAGGCCAGCCTGGGCTACAAAGCGAGTTCAAGGTCAGCCTGATCTACATGGAGCCCCTGCTTCAAAAAGACTTAAAAAGAGAGAGCGATCATGATGATAAGCTGACCCCAGTGCCTGGCCAATGGGAGATGAGAATACATACGTGTTGAAGATTGCATGCTGATCCTAGGTAGATTTGGACACCGGGACAAGGAAGATTTACCCAAGGATCCCTCCCAGCCATTTCTCTTTTGCCTTAAGTGGCAAGGACTCTTGGTCTGTACTCCCTGTCATGATCTTAGAACCAGATGCGCCAAGACTGCCAGCTCTCTGAAGTCACATGATTTATTCATGCTGCAGCTCTACCCTGTCAAAACATCTACAGATCTTCCAGATCCAGGTCAAGCACTTCCCACTTAGACTCAGAAAAGTATACAGCCCCTTGGGTGCGAGGGCTAAGTTGTGAAGAGGTGGTATGAGTGTTATCTGGATCCCAGTGTCACTCCAGCTTTGATCAGCTTCGGTCCCAGGACTTGTGGGTCAGGGGCTATGAGGGCTAAGGAATCTTTACAGTGGGTCAGAGAGCAGATCTCTAAATGATTCAACATGCAAAACCCGAAACCTACCCGCCTTCCTTCAGTTACAGAGGACAGGTGGGCGGGGCCAAGGGAGCAGGGCAGCGCCAAAGTCTTGCATAAGCCCCAGGCAGGTAAACAGTGATCAGGCAGCAGGCAACCCCAGTGCTAGGTAGGCCTGCGCGCTCACCAAAAGCTGACCCTGCTTTCCCATTCCTGGCCTATGTCCATGGCTCTTCTCACCAACTGCCCTGGAGGAAGAGACCAGGCCACAATTAATTCAGCTGTATCTGTTCGCCTCTGCCATTCCTGGCTTTGAAGATGGGAGGGCACTCTACACCTGTATCAGACAGCCATTTCTTCCTGAGTTACTCATTAGCCTGCCCTGCCCCAATTTTATCACCTCTGGCCCACTCATATGTATCTAGCTTCCAACCAGGAGTAACAATTCCTGGACTCCTGGTAGGAAGTAAGGAAGGATTGATACATAGAAAGCCAAGCAAGTTGCTAGATTCTAAATAACTGGCACATTTAGAAAATGGGAGAATTAGGAAAATACAGATTAGAACCTCCTTTGTGATAATAAGGAAAACAAATGATCAAAACAGAATAGGACAGCTCAGTGACCTTGAACACTATGTTCCCTTTTTCTCATAAAATTATAGATAAAAAGGTTTCTTTCCAGTTGGGGATGGTAATGTGTGCTTGTGATCCCAGCACTCTGAGAGGCTGAGGCAAGAGGATGGCAAATTCCAGTTAGCCTGAGCAATTTATCAAGACTCTGTCTCAAAATAAAAAAACTGTAAAAAGGGCCAGGGATGTAATTCAATGCAAAGGTCTTGGGTTCGATCTCCAAAACCACCAAAAAGAGTTTCAAGTAGAACACCACCTCCCCCATGTGGATTCCAGGCTAGGTCTACACAGAAAAAGCAGAAACCCGAGAGCCAGGCTAGAGCTGCTCAGCCAGTACAGGAATAAAACAATGAAGAACTAGGTCCCTGCAAACTGGCTTGACTGGTTCGAGCCAAGAGAAAAAGGGAGGGCCAGAGAGAGGACAGTGGCAGCATGGAAAGCAGACCAGAGAAATTCCACACCAATGGAGACAGAGGGACAAGACCAGGAGCTGTGTCCTGGTCCACCTTGGATGCCAAACCAAAGCTCCTAATGAGGAGTAGAAGATGGAAAAGGAAGTGCAAGAGGAGCAGATGCACCAAGAACCTGGCCAACTGACAGGCTGGCGTTTGACAGGAATACTTTGTTTTCCTCCACCACTTCCTCTCAAGTTCTCAAAACTGCATTCCTGATCCACAATTACCTGGGCCACCTCCCTAGCGTGAAGTGATGCAGTCCCTCCCCTCTCCCTTCCCACAAGCTAAGAGTACACAGGCCAGCCTGGGAACTGTAGGAAGCCAGAATCCTCTGAGTCTGACAGATCTCTGGATTAGCAGGCCCCTAGAGCCAGACCCCCTTCACCCAAATATCCAGGTTAAAAAAAAAGAGGTGCCCTAGGCAAGTGCAGGCAGCTTGGCTACAAACGTAGCAGGTGCTAATTATTTTCCAATTACTACAACTTTCCTCAGGCAGGGCATCAAAGGGGCCAAGTTAAAGCTGGCTCTAGTTCCACAGCTGCCTAAGGCAAGAAAATCCACCTCAGAAATTTTGTCTGAGCCCAGTGTGCACCTCTCATCTGGCCTGGAGGAGTCCTGCCTATTTCCTGCACCGCTAGGCCTACTGCCAGTCTAACAGGGATCTCGGGTCAGGAGTCAGGGTTGCCTGGCTAGCTTTCAGGGAATTACGAGGATTCCAGGCGACATCGAGGAGTTGGTTACACTTCCAAACCTCACCCAGTGTGGCCTAATCTAAACCCTAAGAAGAAAGTACTTGGGGTGGGGCAAGGGTTGACATAAAAGAGGTCTAAGTATTTCCAGTATTTTGCAGCTCCAGGGATCTACACTTCCTCATATCCCTCTCCTGGAGCGCAGTCTCTCTCTTTCAAGAGGAAGAAGGAAAAAAAGATTCTCCCTAGCAAAAATGCACAGGAAGACGGACAATGAAAGCCTTAAATAGTTTCATATCACGTCGAGGTGAGGGTGACTTCTCGTTCTGCCCTTCAATGTCTGCACTAGCAATTGCTTTCACCTGCAGGTGAACTGATGGAAAAAGGCTCCCTACCTTAGAGCCATCTCCGCGCTAGAAGGGAGGTGTCAGTGGCGGATTCTTGTTGACCGCGGTGGGGCGGGGGAGTGCCTCAGGAAAAGAGCACCTGCCAACGGCTCCCTTTTAATGTCTCCGAACCTCAGGCAGCAGTCGCCTTGGCAAAACTGGGAATAACTCCTTCCCCTACCACCCTGGTCTCCAAGAGAAAGTCTGCTCCCAGGGCTGCCATGACCTCCAGAGATATCCTGGCCCTGAAACGCTTTCGTGCCCTGAGAATAGCCTTAGCCTCAGCTGGCCCATGCTGGTACCCCTCCTCCGCCACCGGCCTGGCCACCTGAGCGTAGGGACCAGTTCTTAACCAGCTCTGCCACCCTCCCCAGACCTCCCCTCCTCCTCTCTCCAACACCGCACCTGTGCCCTGAAGGGGAAGAGCTCTGACTGCCTCACCTCTGTACCCCTGGGGTGCACCTGAGGGCCTTCCCACCTCCTCAGGTGCCCTGGCCTCGGGTCCCGGCTACTCACCCTAGCGAGGGGCGGCGCTCCGGGCTCGCGCGCCGGGCTCCCGCAGAGCTGCAGGCGCAGCTCCTGGCCCTCCCCTCAGTACCGAGGCTCTCGCACCTCTTCCCCCCTCCTACCAACCTGTTACTCCTCGGCGCAGCTCCACCTCCATTGGCGGTTACTGCTCGCCCCGCCCTCCCAGACCACTGGTTGGTCCACTTCCAGCGAGGGGCGGGGCCGCCACCGTGGGGACCGCGACCCGGGGTCGCAACAGGGTGGGCGCGAGGGGCGGACCGGGTCACGTGGGCCGGCGGACGGGGGCGCGCCAGGGCGGGGCTGACCGGGCCCTGGAGGCCATTTTGCGGGCACCCCGGCTGGTGGTCTGCAGTCTCCCCCCGACCCAGGTATCCTGGGAGTCTCCCTCTCGTGCATCTTTCCGGCTGTGCTGGAGGACAGCCTCGGGTCCCTCTGCAGGAATCTCCGATCCAGCCCTTCCCGGCCTTCGTCCGCCTCCGTGCGACCAGAGAGCCTCCGTCACTGCAGAGGGCGTCGCTGGTGCTCTCGCCCCGCGATCTCACCTATTTTCCTTACCACCAACCCCTGTCTTGGATTCGCTTCCGCATCTCTTGTTCTCCACTATTGTTTTCCGTTCTGACACCTTTGCTTGCTAGTAGTCATCATTTTCTAGTTCATATTTTCCTTTCGTCTTGCGACCTATAATGAGCCCCATCTCCACCAGGGTCTCCTGCCTGCGACAGTGACCTGCACAGATTAGATGCTTAATAATGTTAGTTAAATGAATGAGAACCGAGGATGTGAGTTTACATGCATTGGAATGACTTCATTCTAAACGGAAGGGGACTCAATCCCAGGTTGCAAATCTACCTTTCTTAAAAGTCCGCCTTTCCAGAGGTAGGCACATTGATTGGCCCCAGTCCCCAGAAAAAGCAGTCTGGGCTGCTTTGCAAACTACAGGCTGCATTGAAACCTTGAGGCTGCCTTCCCGGTGTTAACGTTTGAGATACGAGATACGTATAAAAGGAGACTCAGTTTATGTTGCTGGGCCCTGAGTGGTTCTCTGGTTTATTTGTTGGACAAATGTTTATTGTGAACACATACAGGATTAAGAAGGCATCAGAACAATGCAGCCTGTGCGTTCACTCGTGGGGATCGGTTTTTCCCTCCCCCATCCTCCAGAAACTAGGTGTGGGCCCTGGAGGGAAAAGTTCACCTGCCAGCTGAGTTGGGAACATTCCAGAGCAGGCTTCTGGGCGGGAACCAGAAAACCCAGAAATCCGTGGGCCCATGGGGAAGAACTGTAAAAAAAGGGTGAGGATAGGGTGGAGTGAGGAGAGGAGGAAGTGTCTTTCTGGGATTATCTCCAGACCGCTGGGATGGAGTGTTTTGTTTTTTAGGAGATTTTTATGTTTAATGTGGGATTGTTAAATTGACCCAGAAGTGAACACTTAAATTCTCCTAGATAAATTCCTTAACAATTAGGATACTTAGTGCGAAGGTTACAAAGAAAAACCTGGAACCTGAGTCACCTCTTTGTCATCTGTTCCTGAAGAAAGCAGCCTCAGGGACATCATCACTCTAGACTTGGCTGACAAAGGTGACTGATTCCAAGATCTTTTTCCAGAGTTCAAAAAACGTTTTATATTTTACCAGGTGGGGTGGTACATGCCTGTAATCCCAGCACTTGGGAGGTTGAAGCAGGAGGATGGCTGGGAGTTCGAGGCCAGCCTGGACTACGTAGCCAGTGTCTCAAAATAAGTAACCAAATTTGACTCAGGTTGCCAGAAATTTAGTTCCGTGGCATAAGCGCCTGCCTACCAAGTGCAAGGTCATGAGTTCAATTCCTGGTACCAAAAAATTTTTTATCTAGATTGAGACAGAAAAATCATATACTGATCTGCTAGGGAAACTGACCAAGACTCTGTTTCAAAATATAAATAGATAAATCTGAGAAATTACTGAGTTTGTCAAGACTCACCACTATCATTAACAATTTTTTTTTTTTTTTAAGATTTTTGAGACAGAGGCTGGCCTTTGGTGCACTATGTAGATCAGGTTGGCCTGAAACTCTCAGTGATCCTTCTGCGTCAGTCTCCCAAGTGCTGAAATTACAGTCATTGCCACTATGCCTGATATCTTTCAACAATCACCTATTTAAAAGTGGTAACTGCAAGAAACAGGCTGAGGCAGCCTCTTAAAAAAAAACAAAAAACAAAAAAAAAAATGAGATCAGAGGAATTTGGGATAGACTCAGAAGAATATGATTAAATGAACTTGAGAACTTGCCATCTTGGGGACAAGATATGGGACATGGTGGGGGGGAGTGCCTAACAACTGGAAGAGAAGTTGAGAAAAGTCAGGGCCAGAGACTGAACTACAAATTATCTTGTGGGGTATGGTGGTGCATACCTGTACTCCCAGCACTGGGAGGCCAAGATAGGAAGATCAAGAGTTTGAGCCCACCCTGGCCTACATACAAGACCCTACATCTCAAAAAATAGTCACTTTCAGATTTAATAATGGTATTCTTAAGGGCTTCTCTTGGGAAAAAAAAATCAGTCACAGTCATGTTATATATTCCAGTGCCTCCTTTTCTTATCAACTGGGTACTCCAGTAAGTGTAACCATATCTGTAACATAACAGAATAACTGGGACAAAGAAATTCCAAGCAACGTTTTTTTCGGCCTAATAGAGAACAGTCTCAGTTCAAAGCTCCCTGAGTCATTCTAGCACTTTCTAACCCTTTTGTTGTCCTAGCTACCACTTCTAATGTTCTGAGCAACTAAATTCCAGTATGTTCTAAATAAAAATCTCATTTAAAAGGAAAAAAAATCAAGAAAACCTTATGTTTCCCATTCTAATAAAATTAATATAAGTTCCTTCCAGGATATTTTTTATGAGTTGCTAAAATGCCATTGGGAGGAGAGAGTAGCTTTCTTCCACTCACCCAAACAACAGCTGATTCCACCTCCAGTCTCTCCATAGTTAGGCAGGGAAGGAGAGGGAGACTTGGCAGCATAAACCTGTACATACGTGCATTTCCCAAGCCCCACATTTCCCTGCTTCACTTCTAGTCCGTTGTCACAGAGTTCTAGCAGAACCTCATACCTGCCCAATTTGCCTAGGTTTCTTATCTAAATCTTTTCAAAATTCATGTCTGTAATACAGGAGCAAGATGACAAAGAACTAGTGCGGGACACAAAGGCAAAATACCTGATATGGCAGCCCTGACTCTCTAAGATAGAATGCATCACGTAGCTGCCAAGATGCATTTAGCTGCCAGCCTCCACCACAGTGTCTTTGGAATCTACCTGCCTGTCACAGCTAAGGACAGCCCTAGACAGTGACAGCACAGTTTGGGTCCTGGGCTTGGTCATTTCTACTGCTGTTGCCTCCTCTATGGGACACTCTGGCTCTGAAGCTTTGTGTTCTGTAAATATGACTAGTAAAAGTCTGCGTCATGGGACTGGGGATTTAGTGGCATAAGCATCTGCCTGGCAAGCGCAAGGTTATGAGTTCGATCCCCGATACCAAAAAAAAAAGAAAAAAGTCTACATCATGGCTTGAAGTCTCTTTGCCCAGCTTTGCTTCTTACCTCCCTTCCTTTCAAAGGTAGAGATTGACAGCATCATGCATAGGCTTTCTCTGCCTGTTCCTGTTTCCTTGTCTTTCACTGCCCAATGCGCCTCTTACACTTCTAACTCGGTCTCGGCATCGGCTTCCCAGACCACTTGAACTGACTGTTGGTTCCAGGAGTGTCCTAAAAGTGATAGAATAGAAGAAAGTTATTACTCACTGCCTGGGTGGCAATACTTGGTGAATACCTGTAGTCCTATCATAGTTATTTTGGAGGCTGAGGCAGGAAGATGGCTTGAAGCCAGGAGTTCAGAGCCACACTGGATAACATAGTAAGACACTGGCCTAAAATTAAAATAAAACAAAATAAATCTCCCGGATGCTGTGGGAGTACAGATAATCTTCAGGAGGAGATGGTGGCCACAATTGTTAAAACTTTCCCTGTGGATGAAGTAGGAAATGCCCTCATAGGGCAACAATTCGGGGCATATGGGTTAGGCAGAGGGTTAGCGATGAATACAGGCACAGTGGATTTGACTGCCTATTATGAAGTTGCATTGAACCCTGTCAGGAGATAATGAAAAGCTGAGAGCAGTTAACAACCATAGAAAATTAACTGTGAAAGCCAAAGAGCCTCTTTGAAGGCTTACAAAGAGGCCCTTATCTACAGTAGTGGAGAAAAAAGAAGAAAAATATCCAGACTAAAATCCTGACTCAATGAGGCTCTGGAAGGCAGATGTGCTGTCAAGGTCAGTGCTCCAGTTAGAAAAATTTTGGAGCCTGATTCAAGGCCTAGAGACACACAGGGGCTCCAAAATTTCTGGCTCTCCATACTTCTCTGAATCTGTAGAGCCTTAGAAGAAGCCCAGCCCTGCCTGTTAAAGGTTGGCAGTTTCCCTCCCTGAGAGGAGACATCGCAGAGACCCCTGCTTCCTCAGAATCCCCTGACTATGGGATTTTCATTAGGGAAAAGCATCTTTTAGAGAAAATGGTGTGGGAAGAAGAGACTACATTTCAAAGCACTGGCAAGAATGAGCCAACAGGTAGTGACAAGAGCCATGGCTATGGGATTAGATTCTTTCCCCATTTTTTGGCCCCAATTTGCAATTGAAATGTGCTAGACAAGGCTTCTATGAGCGAATACCCAGCCCCACTAGCCCTTTTTCAAATTTTCTTTTGAGACAGGGTCTCACTGCATTGTCCAGGCAGTGCTCCTGCTTCAGCCTCCAGAGTATCTGGGATTATAGGCATGTGTGCCTCCACACCAAATTTAGAACTAGATTTTGATGATTTTTAATCTGAGAAGGGTGTTAGCTCCTTCCAGTAATTTGTGGCAAGAAGAGAAATTAACATGTTATCAAAGTAGGGTTTGGATCACAACATCAGTTAAGTCACTGAGACTGTTAGAGGTAATAGCTGGGAGCCAAGGAAATTTAGAGTGGAAAAAACAGTAAGTACCAATACAGTCCTGAAACCGAACGCAGAAATTGGGCTAGATATTATTCTCCTAACCTCACCTTTTAAGCTTTCCCATAGGAAGAGAGGCCTGTGGAACTCTAGCAAATACATACAGAGACACAAACCCCCATGACAAAGGGGTGGAATGTAGCAGTACTTTCTGTTCAGCTCCCAGGAGGGCAGTTAGCCCACTTCTTCTAGTGGAACACCTTCGGGATTTATTCTTATGCTCAAGTGAAGGCCACTTTTCCCAGGATGACACCAGACAAAGACTAAACCTTGTTATATGCCAACTGATCAACTGGAACTCCTCTGGCAACTTTGCCTCATCTCCACATTGGTTTGACTGTGGTTCTGTCAGATCTGTGGTGTCCTGCTTTGTCTGCCTGTATTTCAGAGCCATCATCCTCAGCAGGCTTCTTCCAGTACCAACTTGATCCTAACCTTTGCTTCCCACAATGCCCAAAGCAACCTACCAGGTGATAAAATAATGAGAAACAGAAAAAATGAAATTTGCAAACACATAATATAGTTGTTTAAAATTTTATTTTAACATTTTATTTATTTTGAGGACTACAGATTTTTCTTGGCTGAGAATAGAAGCACTAGTGTTATACTCACAAAATGACTTATTTTTGTAATATTTAGGCGTATATTTATGTGGATGAGACCTGGAAAAAGATAGGTGGAAAAAAATGATAGTTTTGTTATATAAGAGTAATAGAATTATAAATGGTTTTTCTATATCCTTATGAATGTCATGCTTTTTATGCATTAAAGTAAGAAAACAAGGATATTAGTTTTAAATAATAATAGTGACAATAAAATGAGATTAAGCCCTGAGTTTGGGGTAGAGGGGAAGACTATGAATATACTTTGCTATTGTGTGACACTAAAACTATGAGATTTGTTTTGTTTTGTTGTTTTTGTTTTGTGTCAGTACTGGCAATTGAATTCAGGACCTTCAAATGAGCTATATCCTCAGCTCTTTTTGGTTTTTATTTATTGTGTGTATTGGAAATGGGTCCAGGGCCTTTGTACTGAATGGCAGGCCCAGCCTCTTCCTTTTTAATTTTTTGAGATAGAGTCTCATCAATCCCTAAACTACCCAGACCAGGTTCAGACTTGTGATTCTCCTGTCTCAGCCTCCCAAGCATGTGCCACCATACCTACCTGAAGTATTTTTATTATTGGCTGAAGCCTCAGATATGAGGAAGCTGGTCAATCAACAAATGTTCATTGAGTACCTACTATATGTCAGGTGCCATTGGTGTTCATCTTCTTTGGTTCCTGTTGCAAATTTAATGGCTTAAAACAACACAAATTTCTTTTCTTACAGCTCCAGAGGTCAAAAATCCTGAAATCAGGGGCTGGGGATTTAGCTCAGCAGCATAAGTGCCTGCCTGGTAAGTGCGAGGTCGTAAGTTTGATCTTTGGTTCCACAAAAAAAAAAAAAAAATAATAATAATAATAATGATCCTGAAATCAAATTTTACAGGGCTATACTTCTATGGCATCTAGGAGAGAATGTTCCCCTGCCTTTTGTAGCTTTGAGGGCTCTGAATCCTTCAGCTCAAGGCCTTTCCCCCACAGCACCATTAAATGGAGAAGCAGGAAGCCATTTTACAGGCGGTCATCTCCATACTCGGAATTCCTAGGTAACAAGCTCCAACACTAGTATGTAAACAAACCAAAACTTAGTTTAGAAATATAACAAATGGCTACATTTCAGCCAATTCCAGGCAGCTAACTTATCACACCACTCCCAACTAAAGCTGGCACTTGCCTGTGGTCAGTCAGTGATTGCTTTATTTCTGCCACAAGCCAAAAAAGCTTGCTGCTAATGCTACTGGGTGGAGCCTTTGGAATCTCTTCTGATTTTGAGTGCTGCCTGATTCATAAATTGTTCTTTGTTCAAAGCAAACTCTGGTAAGTTTAATTTGTCTGAAGTTTTTAGCCTCCAAGTATCTCCCTCACTCTCTGACTGCTGGCTTTGGGGTCACAGACACTTCTCTGACTGTGCTACCACTTTCTTCCGCTCCTTAGAGCTCCTAAGAAGATAAGGCCTCACCATGTAGCCCGGGCTGGCCTTGAACTATGTATCCCAGCTGGTCTTGACTCATGGTGACCCTCCTGCCTCAATCTTCCAAGTACTGGGATTACAGGTGTGCACCATTTCATCCGGCTATGAAGATACTTTAAAAAGAGTAACATGATGGTGACTAGACATGTCACCATTGATCAGGGAAGTCCTTTTGAGGTGGCTTTTGAACCAAAGTCTGAATGATTAGAAGATAATCATGGCTCACTGGCTCCATTCCTTCTGCAGTTCTCTGAAGATTTTTGGTAAATTTAGGGTCTACGGAGTTAGTTGATTTTTACCTTCCTCCCCCACTGGTAAATGAGTTGCAGGAAGCAGAGCAGTTCCAATTTACACAGTAAATATTGATTAGTTACCCCATCCCAGGGATCTAAGTCTGACTTTTATGAATTTCAAGTCCATGTCACAAACCAACCCTGTCTCTGTAGGCTTAGAAACAGTATCTAATACTACTGTTTTATGTATATTGTTTACATAAAAAGCTCTAAAACTGCAGTGGTGGAGACCAAATGGAGTGTAATTCAAATCCTTCCCACTTAAACTTAATTCCTTTGTAAAAGATTTCTAAAATCTTTCCAGGAAAGTTTACAGAGGACTTGCCTCAGCAAGCATCTGGTTCTTTGATAAATCCCGGGCTTGGGGGAGCCAGGCCTTGGATCTTTCTTTTAGGTTGGTCTCACTGTGTTTCTTGAATTTTGTAGCATATTAGGAGCCAACAGAATGGCTGGATACCTGGTTTTCTAAGGAGAAAATGTCTTTCTCTGTGCTGTGAAAGGGAAGGGTCAAGGAAAGTACGTGGGTCAAACCAAGCCAGGAGTCTGTTGAAGGAATTACTGGATTGTACTGTAATCCCAACACTGAGACAGGAAGGTTCCAAGGTTTGAGGCCAGCCTAGACCACATAGTGAGACTCTGTCTCAAAAACAGAAAGGAAAGAAGGAAGAGAGGTACAAGGAGGGGGAGAAAAAATTACAAGGGCTAGGTTTATAGCTCAGGGGTAGAGTATTTCCCTCCCACAGGTAAAGCCCTCAATTCAGTCCCCACAACAACAACAAAAATTACCAAAAGACCACAACACAATTTTCTCACCACAACTAATTAGTTCCTACCCCAGGAGGGGGAGCAGTTAGTTTATCCTGGTGTGTGGTTACAAATCCTGCAATGATATTCTTTGTATCTTATTTCCTTGGGTTGGCCTTTTTTTTAAACTATAAATAATTCTTTGATTTTAGGGCTTGGGGGTTGTTTTGGTTACTTTTCTCTTGTTGCTGAGAAAAAATACCTGACACCCAAAAGTAAAGAAGAAAAAGTTTATTTAGCTCAGTTTGTGGAGTTACAGTTCATAATCAGCTTGATCCAGAGTAGCATGGCACAGAGGCAACACTTCAAGGTGTCAGAAGACAGCAAAAGACACAAGAGCAAAAGCAGGAAGAACAACCCTTCTTTCCTGCCTTATTTTGTAAGCAGGCCATCCCTCCACTGGAGAATGTAGCACTCATACCATCTCAGCACCTTCATCTTGCACAGAATGAAGATGTTTACAAAGTGCGATCTTGGACTCCTGCTGAGTCCCTTAAACTTCTAAACTTCAAGTTAACACAGTGTATCAACCATTACAATCCACCACTTGTCAACATGGCAACTAGACACATTTTTTAAAAAATGTTTCCACCAAGTTTGGAAAATAAACCGCCCAACTTTAAGAATAAAAAAAAAAAAGGTGACCCAGGAAGAGAACCAGACATCATCTCCTGAGATCCAGCCATGTTGGAATTTAGGGTGCTGAGCAAGAAAGCAACAGCCCTCTTTCCTGCTAAGCGGCTGTGGCTAAGCAGGCAAGCCAGGAAAAGAACCAGTCATTGTCTCCCCTGAACCTACTGGCTGTGGGCTGAGAATCAAACATCTCATCCCCCCCTAATCAGCAATGGTCTGAGTATCTCTTGGGAGGATGATGGTATGTAATATAGCAAATATGGGGATTTTCTTCTACCATCTCTTTGGAGGCAATTATTGTTTTCACTGTTTTGCTTTGTTATGATTATTTCTGCTTTATTCAATATTCTGTTTTGATAGGTTTTATAATGTTCTGTTTTTTGGTTTGATTTTGCTGTACCTGATTGAATGGACAACTGATAAGAAGATATACTATGGTACCTATTACTGTTATTTAGGTATCCTGCTGTGAAGTTCTGTACCAATTTCACTGCATTGTCTCCATTGGCTTTGTTTTGACTTGTTCTGGTGTATTTTACTACCTTCAAAATAAAAAAGGAAAATAGGTTTCAAGATATAAAAACATGCTTATTCTTGTTTCACAATTTGCACATTATAACACATTTTTAACAATCTTTAAGACCCAGTATTGTCTTAACATTCTATTACATTAAACCATAACATTCCTCCCTAACCCTTCCAAGATTCATGTGCATCCCTTTATGCAAAAGGTATTTAGTCCATCTACAAGAGTTGCTACAGTTCTAACAGTTTCAATAGTGCTGAAAAGTCCAAGTCCCAAGTCTCTGGAATACAACATAGTTGCAAGCTCCTATACAAATGAAAAGTTAAACACTTCTAACATTCACAAGATAAACATTTTCATTCCAAAAGTTACAAACAGGGAAATACAAAGGGCTGGAACAAAAGCAAGTCCAAAATCCAGCAGATAAAACACTAAAGTCCTATAGGTCTGTGTGTACCATTTGAGGCAATCTGTGGAGAATTGTGAGCACCAAAAGGTTTGCGTGGCTCCACCCCTAGGCACCTGGAGTGGTTACAGTTTCCATCCCTTCTCTCTGAGGCCTGCTTTTCTTCCTCCTTGCATTCACCTTGATAAATTTTCTAAACTTCTAGGTTTCCACTGTGCCTTCAGTTTCACCCTCACAGCTTCATACTCTGCCCTCTCAGAGGCACACTGCTGGCCTCCTAGGCCTTCAGAAATCAAAGTGGAAACCTTTTAATCCAGTAACTCTTGCATTTTGTATGCACCTAAAACCAGCACCATGAGGATGATGCCAAGGTCGGCTTCCTCTTTCTGGCTGTAAGGGCCCAGTGTCTGGATCACTTGGCACTCTGCATCCAATTCTGAGGAACAAATTTTCTGTGCTGCCACCATTCTGGAACATGGTGTGGCCGCCGCCACTCAGAACATGATACTCTGTGGCTTTCTCCTCAAAGCAAAGTCTTCTACTTTTGCAGTTTTCTGGCTGCAAAGTGTAGACTTGCTGCTTCTTCTCAGGCTATTTTTTTTTAATTTTAAAAAATCCATTTTATTCAAAGACAAATAAAAGAGGAAGAGGAGGAGGAAGAAATTATAACAAAATTTCAAAGCATGTCAATCAGGGGCTAACAATGGTACATACCTTGTGCACTGTCATCCCCCAAACAGGCTTTTATATTCTCCTGCTCCTTTCAGTAAGAGATCACCTCTGCTCTATCTTTGCAAACCACAGGTGTATTGGAATCGATCTTCTGGACAAACTCACAACATTTTAAATCATCCTGCTGGGCCCTTTGCTCTTGTTTCTCAACATAAAACTGGCGAAAACCTAACAATAGCTGTGCCACAATCCCAACATTTGACTGCTGGTGCAGTCAAGGGTTGTGAGGAGAACAATTAGAATCAGGACACAGAATTTATAATATTATTTTATGATGGTCACCTAGAGTTAACACAAGAAAGTTCAGGAAATCTGTCCACAACACTAAAGACTCAGAATATTCAGCTAAGGGCCTGGATCCCACAGCAATGTCCTGCATGAGTCCAGGTAAAAATGTACAACCCATACCAGTGCCTCCCAAAAGTCCAACTGGAGGTCTAGAGCCCACAAGAAGGACTCATTTCAGTCTTTTTTACATATCTGTGCTGGGAAGGCCCAAAGGTCAGTGGTGGAAGCTAGAAAGTTCTATGCTAGAAGGGTGAAGGAGCTGTGCTGGTAGGTTGAGGGTTCCTACACTGGAGCTGAGAAGTCGCACCCAAAACAAAGACCAGGATTGCCCTGAAAAGCATCACAGCCATCCTCAGCGATATGGAGGTCCCAAGCTCTGGCAATAAGAATAGTCGAGTACATGCCAGAAAGCCAAAATGACTAGTTTCTCCTGGAGATTAAGTGGCACACCTCTTCTCCTCTGGACCTAGGAAGTGATGCTCGATGTAAGGACCAGAGCTCCCACAAAGTGAACCACAGCCACTCTCACCAACAAGATCCTGAGCTCCTCTGATAACAATGGTCGAACTCACACTAGGGAAACTAGTCATGATGAGCTTCTCCAGGAGAACCAACAACTCAAAACAGCAACACTTAGAGAAACCCACAATGCCCAGCTCTTCTTCTCCGTATCTCTATTTATTTATTTTTTATTTTTTATTTTTTTTTTTGCTGAAACTTCAGAGTTACATATCTCTATTTATGCTGGCAACTTTCCTCAGGTGGGCCATCTCAACTCAGCACCATGTTGATTTAATTCAGCTGGTGTCAAGTTGACCACTAGTGTTTAATCCATAACAACTGCCTTGAAATTTCTTCTGCCAGATTAATTAGTCCACTGTCCTTAATCCTAGTCTCAGGCAATTTCTGGACACAGGCAAAATACAGATCAACTTTGTGCCAAGCCATTATCTAGAGTCCAGCATCCAATGCAGTCCTCCCCAGGAGAAACCTCCAAGCCTGGTCTTTACTAGCAGGATTTCTATCAGCCTCTGGTCTTCTGAACTCCGACCAGAATCTCCCATACAAACAGCCTATGGTGTTTCAGTTCTGCTCATGCAGGCAAAATCTCTGAACCTTTCCAAACTCTTCCCACACCCATTCCCAAAAGCTCCTGAACCACTTGTATAGTAGTGCAATTTCCTGGAGAGAGAGACAGAGACACAGACAGAGACAGAGACAGAGAGGCAGAGACAGATACAGAGAGATTTTTATATACAAAATAAACCATAAAAATTATATCTTTTATTTCCTTTTAGAAAATAGCTTCTTTGAGGTATTAGACAGTGAACATCTGAATAGCTTTGGCATATGTATACACCTGTGAAATTCTTCCTACATCAAGATAATGAACATATCCATCCAGCTGACACTGGAGGTATGGTAGGGCGAGGGAGAGGGAGGTGATATAGTCTTCGTGGCCTTTGACCTGGTATTATCAGCTCAAAAATGTGTACTCTGAGAAATAGTGAGATGAGTCATTCACACACACACACACACACACACACACACACACACACATTTTATACAAAAGCTGGTAGGAAAAAAAGCAATTTCCCACCCACTTGGCAGGTAATCAGTAGCTCATTAAACTAAATTATGCCACAAAGCTGTTACTTCTTTCTCCTTGTACACAGGGCTCAGTTGGAATGCAAAGGGCTAAGAAAATGCCCAGCTGGTGCTCAGCCAGCTCTTAGCTGC
This sequence comes from Cavia porcellus, assembly GCF_034190915.1. Lineage (NCBI taxonomy): Eukaryota > Metazoa > Chordata > Mammalia > Rodentia > Caviidae > Cavia > Cavia porcellus. Next base: position 108,595,323 of record NW_026947484.1, on the reverse strand, counting down.
TTCATACAGAAGCAGAAGAAATTTCTGTCCTCAGTTCCCTAAGAGGTCTCCCCTCCTATAGTCCGACTTTATTGGCCCCTTATTAGTCATGCACATGGTGCATGGGGATGTATGAGTTCCTTCCCAGTCTCTTGCTCACTCTTCCCTGCGATTTCAAAGAAAGAGATAGGATTCTTTTAGTGTCGTCCCCCGTCCCCAATTTTTTTTTTTTAAAGACAGAGTCTTGCTATGTAGCCCAGGCAGGCCTCAAATTCCCAGGGATCCTCCTGTTTCAGCCTCTTGGGTGCTGGGATTTCAGGCATTTGCTGCCATGCCTAGCCTTCTTGTATTCTAAAGCCAGTCTCTTCCCCTCTTACCTTTCTAGATTTAATTCCTGCTATTCCCCTATAGTCAGTGCTATTTATTGGATATCCACCTGAAGCCAGGCACTGTTGTAGGCTCAGGGAATACAGCAGAAGTCAAACCAGACAGCAATTCCTGTCTTTGCCAGTTTATCTTGTAACTTTCCCTTTGCAGAGAAACTAAAAATTAGAAACTAAATTCCACCTGCACAAAAGAACTGCAGAAAATATCTTTTGCACAGATGCTTAGGAGAATCTTCTAAGCATTCTGCAATGTAGAGTTGCTCTCCCATTTTGTCCTTTCAGTCAGCCACCTCTGAGCAGTTCATGCCCAGGGTTCCAAGTCCTCTTGGTCCCTCCCCTGTACTAGGACTCAGAAATAGGAGCCCTTTCAACCTTCCGCATGCCTGTCCTGGGCTGTCAGGGCTCTGTCTCCGTGCCCAACCTTTCCACATTATTTCCTCCTCTGTACCAGGCCCTGCGTCCCCAGCTCCAGCCCCTCCCCTGCTCCTCTGTCACCCTTTTCCCCTGTCCCCTAACTGTGGAAAATGTCTTTCCTTTCCTCTGCCACCCACAGCAGCTCATGCACTCTTTATGGTTTCTACTTTCTTTTTTTTTTTTTTTTTTTGTCTTTTTCCTTTTTATTGGTACCAGGGATCAAACTCATGACTGCCTGCTTGCAAGGCCGGCGTTTATGCCACTGAGCTAAATCCCCAGCCCATGGTTTATACTTTCACTTCCAAAAGCAGACAACTCTTTTGTTGTGCTTGCCAGTCAGGCGCTTGTGCCAAGCCCCCAAAAGCAAACAACTCTTAATATTTTTCTTCAGCTCTGTTCTCTGACCTAAGGCCAGATCTATACTTCCAACTTTCTCTAGGACTTCTGAACTTGTGTGTCTTTGCTTTAACCAGGACACAGGCAAACCACGTGTACTAACTTCCTAGAACACCACAACTCTCCTTCCCAACCTGTCTCCATTTATCAGACCCCCTCAGTTCCCTTGGGGTGTTTTGTTTGTTTGGGTTTTGTTTTCATTTTGTTTGTTTGGTTTTGGTTTTAGGTTTTTTTGAGATAGGGTCTCGCCATGTAGGCCAAGTTGGCCTCAAACTCACAATGATTCTCCTGCCTCAGCCTCCCCGGTGCTGGGATCAATGTGCGCACCACACAGCTTTGCAATTCCTTTGATTTTAGAAGGAACAACTCCTTGCTTTGAACTGTACTAGAGACTAGTTAGTTTAAAAAGAAATCTGTAAACTATCCCCTACATGATAAAACTTGCAACAGACACTTAAATACAAGGAAAGTTTATTTCCTTGTGTAGGGTAATGTCAAAGAAGGCTCCAAACAGCATTTGACTTAAGGAAAACTCAGCATTCTAGGCTAAGAAAGAGCGTGCAAGGGCCAAACGCTGAATTTCTCCCAGGAAGAATATTTGTTAATTTAAGGTTTGTGCCAAATTTACAGAACATAATTAGTGCAAATAAAGAGTCAACTCTGTGCATGTGTGTATGTGTGCACATACAGGGACATCCTTGCAGGGCTACACTGAAGGTAAGAAAGAGGAGAAAGACTTGCTTTTTATTTTTTAAAACGATTTTTAAATTTTTACTAAGACATGTTTGTGAGTACATGACACATTGTGGGGAGTTGGTACATGCATGTGACACTTCGCTTTTCATTATATATATATATATATATATATATATATATATATATATATGTTTTTTGAGACAGGGTCTCACTATGTAGTGCAGGCTGGTCTCAAACTCATTGTGTAGCCCAGGCTGGCCCCAAACTTGTGGTGACCTTCCTGCTTCAGCCCTGAGTGCTGGGATGACAGTTGTGCACCACCACACCAGACTGGTTTTAATTTTTTGTTTGTTTGTTTGTTTTTGGTACCCAGAATCAGACTCATGACGTTGCACTTGCAGGCAGGTGCTTGCACCACTGAGCTATGTCCCCAGCCCTGGCTGGCTCTTTATATCTAACAATATTTTTTCCTCTAAATAATATATTCTTCCTTGTTCTCTGAAATAAATGTAAACATATCTCTCGAGTTCTTCTGATCCCCATGTGTTGTGCAACATGAAGTCCTAACCACCTCGGGCTAGAATCACCTTATCTGGGCCCCAGCTCTTCTCTCCTTTTCTAATCTTTCCTCCAATCTTTCTGGAAAACCACTGCCAGATTAGTCTTCTGAACACCACTTGCATCCTGTCATTTTTCTCTGAAAAATCTCAACACTTCCTTATAGCCTGACACAGCAAATCTGTTTGTAAAATCTTACACAGTCAGGTTTCAACCTGCGGCTGCCTGTAGCCCACTCCCAACCGCATTGTCTGGCATCTCTTCACTCCCCAGCCCATCTGCATCCAAGCTGCCCTGGTCTGTGAGCCTCAAAACTGGACCATACCTGTGCGTTTGTGGTGGTCTTTGTTTTTTGTTTGTTTGTTTTGTTTTGTGGTACTGGGATTAAACACCCGGTCTCTGTACTCCTTCACCATTTTTTGAGACAGGGTCTTGTTAAGTGACTGTTTTTCAGGCTGAGATTGAATTTGAGATCTTCATGCCCCAGGTTTCCAGTATATTAGGATTCGTGTGTGCCACCAAACTCAACTTACTTTTTCTCTTCCTTCCTTCCTTCCTTCCTTCCTTCCTTTCTTTCTTTTTTTTTTCTTTCTTTCTTTCTTTCTTTCTTTCTTTCTTTCTTTCTTTCTTTCTTTCTTTCTTTCTCTTTCTTTCTTTTTTTGTATCCTTCTTCTTCCTCCTTCTCCTCCTCCTCCTTCCTCTATCTTCCTCCATTCTTCTTTCTTTCCTTCTGAGGTTTAAACCCAGAGCATCAGATATGATGAAAACAGAGCCCTGAGCTACATCCTTAACCCTCATTTTTCTCATTTCTAATTTTTTTCAGGACTTGGAGATTGAACCCAGCGCCTCACATATGCTAGGCAAATGCTGCTGCTGAGAGATTCTTCATACATCCCCAGCCCTCATTTCTGAATTCTTACTGAGCTAAACCACATGATGAATATATTTCACTTGTACGTTATTTTAAAATCTCTAGTTGTTCAGTGTATTTAAAAGCACTTAAGCACTCGCTATTACTATTTTAATTGCTATTCTAATTACTTTGCAAATGTTACCTGATTTAATCTTCGTAATTACTTTATAAGGTAGGTAACAGTATTATCCCCTTTTCAAGTCAGGAAGCAGAAACACAAAGATGTTAAATAACATTCTCAGGATCCCATCGAGACAGAATGACTAGAATCATACTCTTACCATATTAGTTTTGCTTGATCATTGGCCAAAGGATTTCACTATGTGATGAGTTGTGGGGTGGAAGGTGTAGCTTTCATTCCTTTCTCTTGAGGTTTCCAGAAAAAATCTTATCAGCTGGCTGACACACCCAGTTCTGAGAATGGGCTTGGCATTCAGAAGCCAGTCACTGAGGTCTGGGGGAGTAGTGCAGTGGTTTGGCATGTGAGGCCCTGGGTTCAACCAGCAGCTTACAAGAGAAGGAAGACGAAGAGGAGAAGGAAGAGGAAGAAGGGGAGGGAGAGAGAGGCAGGAGAGGGAGGGGGAGGGGGGGAGGAGGACACTGAGCCAAGGAAGGTTCCCTTGAACTTGCTGTCCACCTTGTCTGTCTCCCCATACAGAGGCTGAGCTGTTTGCTGACTTTACTTAGCCTTCCCTCTGGCTTTCCCAGAAATTGTGAAGACTGCCCAGACAGTTCTATGGCCACATGAGGGCGACACGGACTCAGCTCTTCCACTGGGAAGACACAGTTCCACAAGAGGTCAAAGGCAGAATTTCATTCATCCATGGGACTCTAGCCCTACACACCACAACCTGTGACAAAGGGTCCTTCCAGGATACAATGGGGGAAATGTGGAGTTTTAAAAGCCTAGGTTTTGGGACCAGGGTTTAGCTCAGCAGCATAAGCACCTGCCTGGCAAGCATGAGGTTGTGAGTTCAATCCCAGGTACCAAAACCAAAACAAACAAATAAAAGCCTAGGTTTCTTACTGGGCATGGTGAGACATACCTGTAATCTCAGCAGTCAGAAGGCTGAGGCAGGAGAATCACTGCAAGTTCAAGACCAGCCTGGGCTACAAAATGAGCTCAAAGCCGGCCTGAACTGCATATTGAGACCCTGTCTCCAAAAGACAAATAAATAAATAAATGCCTAGGTTTGACTCTTGGCCCTACCACTTAACTGCGTCATTTTAAACAATTTTTAAAAAGTTTTCTGAGCTATACCAAGGGTTCTGGACATTTCTGTGTTATTGCTAACCCAGTAATGGCTAACACTGAGCATTTACCATACACCAAGCACACAGTTCTAGCACTGATGTACATGAATGTATGCAGTCTTCACAGCTCTGTGAGGAGGTGCGATGATTGACTTCATTTTACAGATAAGGAAATGAAACTACATAGAAGTGAAGCCACTTACCCAATGTACATAGCTAGCAAAGGGCAATGTGAACCATTTTCATAGTAGTGGCAGGAAAATAAAACAAAGTAAAGTGCATAAAACACTTCACATGGAAAGGAACTCTGTAAATATCTCCTTATATTAATTACATTCAGTTTGGCTACATAAAACAGAAAATCTAAGCAAAAGTAAGTTAAAGAAATTGAAAAGTTTTTCTCATTTGGAAGAGGTTCAAAATAGGTGAGTTGAAGCTGGACATGGTAGTCCACGCCTGTGGGCTGAGGCAGGCTGAGGCAGGGGGACTGCCATGAATTTAAAGCCAGCCTGGGCTACACAGTGAACCCTGTCTCAAAAACAAAACAAAACGAAAACATACAGGGGCTAGGGATTTAGCTCAGCGGCATAAGCACCTGCCTTGCAAGCAGGTGGTTGTGAGTTCAATTCCCGGTACCAATAAAAAGATAAAAAAAAATGTAAACACACACACACACACACACACACACACACACACACACACACACACAAAACAGGCAAGCCAAGGCCAGGAGGACTGTACTGCACTCGGTGCAAGGCTCCTTCTGATATGGGGAAACAAAACTTGCAACCTACTCTATGTCTGATACGAGCTTGTGTTCTCTAAAATCGAAGAATGAATTTTAGGAACAATGGAGGTTAAGAGCAGAAATACTTATTGAGAGAATGAAAGCTTCTCTCTGAGAGAGACAGAAGGGATCCCAAGTGGGTTGCTGTATTCTGTATGTTCTGTACTTTCTAGGAGTTTTTATAGAGTAAAACCATGAGGTGAGGTGGATCTAAAGTGGGGAAAACTGGGAACTCACAAGGCAGACAGCCTGGGATGGGACAGAGCTATGGTCAAGCAGTAAGTTTAACTGTGCAGGTAAAAGTGATCAAATCAGGGACAAATGGGGAAGCCAGTCACCCAGCAAGCGAGCACTCTTTACTGATCAGTGACTCTTCCCATAGGGAGTTGGGGTGGTGACACCTGGCTTCTCAAGGTGATCCCTACCTAATCCCTAAGGCTTATACTGAGGGTGTGGGTGCATTTGTTTTGCCTTCTGTCCTGAGATCTGGTCCACAGCAAGAAGTGTGTGTCTCTTCCAAGGTACAAAGACATTTGGTTCTCTGTGCTGGCTTCCTTGAGGGCCCAGCCCTGTCTGACTGCCCGTAATATTTCTAACTAGCTCAGCTGCCTGTATCACTTCCAGGTCCCTGCTCTGCTATCCCTAGGTCGTGACTTTTATTCCTAGCATTGTTTCCTGGTTGCAAGATGCCACTGTAGATGCCACTCCATGTTCTAGGCAGCAAGCATGGGGAGGATGAGGCAAAGATAGAAGGAGAAGTCTTCTGAGCAAAATCAGCTCTTTAATAAACTTTCCAAAGAGTTCCACCAGGGTACTTCTACCTCTATCTCATTGGCACTCCCATCTCCAATGGAGTTTACAAGATACAGTTTTTCAGCCGGGCACATTGCCACACTCAGTAATAGGAGGGTTCTGTTACTAAGGAAGCGTGAAAGATTGGTACTGAGTAGGAACTGGTAGTCACCCCTCTCTTGGCCCTGAGATTTCACAGCCCAACCTAGACACGTGAAGTTCAGTCTTCTCATTTGACAGTCTTTCTGTTATTGTCTCCATTACTTGTTGGATCTTTCTCAAATCTTTCATTATTAGATAGGGAACTGTGCCCATTCATCCTGATGTGTTATCTTCACTGATCAGAAAACACCTGGCAGATTAGTGAAGCAGGTTCCTGGATGTGTCTGGGCTGGTCGCAAAGGCCTGACCTTAGGTCATCCCTTCTCTGGTCCCCTGCTCTGCTTCCAGGCCAAAATAAACCAGACAGCTTTGCTTTGGCACAGCCTCATACAGAGACAAACAAGATCACTCTCTGACTTAGTTACTTTTTACTTGTTGCTGAGACAAAGTACCTGAAGCCCAAAGTTGGGAAAGGAAAGGTTTATTTCTTACAGTTTTGGGAGGTTTCCGTCCATACTCAGTTGGTGGCATACGCAGGGTGGCATGGCTGGGCCGCAGTTCTTGGCCGCTGCAAACAGCAAGGCAGAAATCTGCAAAAGAGCGAGACACCCCTTCTTCCTGCCATTACATTACATCCTGGCTCCACCCCTAGGCCAGTGTAGCACTCACACCCCCAGTCCAAGAGCTAGACAATGAACCAATCACAAATGCATAATGCAAATGCTTGAGGCCTGGGGGCCACCAACATAAACCATGACATTCCATCCCTGTCCCCAGGATGCATGTGTATATCCTTTATACAAGAGATATTTAGTCCATCTCTAAGAGTTGCCAAAGTCCTAATAGTTTCAGCATTGCTGAAAAGTCCAAGTCCCAAGTCTCCTCCAAGTTCCATGGCAAACTTTTAACTGTAACCCCCTATACAAATGAAACAAGGTTAAACATTTCTGAAATGGAAAGGCACAAGATAAACATTACCATTCCAAAAGTTACAAACAGGGGAATATAAAGAATTGGAAACAAAGCAAGTCCAACATCCAGCAGAATGAACATTAAGTCCTAGAGTTCTATGCTCAGCATTTGAAGCAATCTGGTTGCAAGCTCCAAAAGGCTTGGATGATTCCACCCCCCTGTAGCACTTCCAGGGATATCAGCTCCTGCAGCTTCTCTCTGAAATGCTCTGTGCTCACTTTTTGCAGCTTTCCTTGGATGATCCACATCCTTGGCTTTTCCAAACTTCTGGGGTCTCCATTGTACCTTTGGCTTCACCCTTACATCTTTACAAATTGCCCTCTCAGGGGCACACTGCTTGACCTCCTAGGCCCTTTGCAGTTGGGGTGGAAGCCATCTTACCTTCAGAATTTATGCATTTTCCTTGCACCTCAAATCAGCACTTTGTGGATGCCACTGAGGTTTGCTGCCAGCTGGAGCAGTAGCAAGCCTTTTCTCTCTCTTGGCTGTATGGGTTGATTGCCTGGATCATTGAGCTCTGTGAACCTGATTGTGAAGAAAAGCTTCTCTATGTTACCACCGTTCTGGAACCTCATGTGGCTGCCGCCATTCTGGAATCTCATGTGGCCTCATAGCCTTTCTGGAGCATGGTGCTCTGTAGCTTTCTCCTCTGAGCAAATTCTTTCACTTTTGCAGTTTTGAGGCTGCAAACAGTGGAGACCCACTGCTTCCTGGGATGCCCTGGGGCCATCTTTCTTATCTCTCTGTTTCTCCTCAACAATCAAATCTTCAATCCTGTCTTTACAATCCACAGCTTTCCTAGAATTTTCCTTCTGGCCAAATTCAAAGAGCTGTAAATTATCCTGCTGGGCTCTTTGCTCTTGATTTGCAACATAAAGCTGGCTAAAAGCCCCCAACAATAGCTATGCCACAGCCTTAACATTCCACTGCTTTGAAATTTCCTTTTTCAGATTAATCAGTCCATTGCTCTTCATCTCAGTCTCAGGCAAAGTCTCTGGGCATGAGCAAAATGCAGACAAACTTTCTGCCAAGCCATAACACACATCATGGGGAGTCCATAACCAATGCAGTCCTTCTTCCCAGCAGAAACCTCCCAAGCCTGGTCTTTACCATGAGACTTTCTATCAGCCTTCTGGTCTCCTGAGCTCTGACCAGAATCTTCTCTACAGAACAGCCTAAGCTGCTCCAGCTCTATGCATCCAAGCAACACATCCGAACATTTCCAAACTCTGCCCACAAGTCATTTCCAAAGTCTCTTAAAAAGCATGGTCAGGTATAGTCACAGCAAATGACCCCACTCCTGGGTATCAAATTCTGTCTTAGTTACTTTTTACTCGTTGCTGAGACAAAATACCTGAAGCCCAAAGTTGGGAAAGGAAAGGTTTATTTCTTACCATTTTTGGAGGTTTCTGTTCATACTCAGTTGGCTCCAAGGCAGGGTAGCATGGCTGGGCCACAGTTCATAGCAGCTGCAAACAGCAAGGCAGAAAACCGCAAGAGAGCAAGACACACCTTCTTCCTGCCATTACATTAAATCCTGGCTCCACCCCTAGGCCAGTGTAGCACTCATACCCCCAGTCCAAGTGCTAAACAATGAATCAATCACAAATGCATAATGCAAATGCTTGAGGCCTGGGGGCCACTGACATAAACCATGACACTCTCTTAAAGATCCACAAGTTGAAAATAGTTCATTCTTTCATTAGACAACTATTCACTGATGACAACCAACTCTTGGCCAGAAACTATGCAAGACACACCCATGAAATATACCCATGAGAAGACTTGTTTTTAGCTTCCTCCAACTCATGGTCCAAGGGGAAGAAAGCCATTCTTCAGGAGGCAACTGGATCTTATTTATCAATTAACATGGTTTTCATGCAGAAGGAGGCTTCACTCAGCAAATCTGAGAATCAAGAAAGGCTCCACAGGTGATGTCACCTAAAGCAGAGAACTGAAGGGCATGGATACACAAGAACAAGGCAGGGACCCATAAGAGGACCTACAACGTTAGAGAAATGGTGAGGTTCCACAGACACTCACAGGGTAGGGAGGTGAGGCCTAAGACATAGGAAGGCACTGGACTGTGAATGACTTTATAGGCTTTTTTTTCTCTCTCTAGAACTGGGGATTGAATCCAAGGTCTTGTACATGCTGGGCAAGCAGTCTTTCACTGAATTACACCCCCACCCCTCTTGCAATTTTATTTTGACACAGGGTCTTGCTAATTTACTCAAGCTGGGCTCAAATTTGTAATTCTCCTGTCTCAGCTTCCCAAGTAGCTAGGATTACAGGTATGCTAGTAACCAGTGCTTCTCAAACCATATATAAGGAAAAACAAGCTTTTTTTCTTTGTTTCTAGCCAATCATAATCCAACGTTTTATAACATACACTATAAATTGGTCACTAGAAATATGAAATTTTAAAAATGACATATAAAAATTAAGCCCAAATTGCTTTAGCAAGATTTTAGTGAAGAGATTTTTTGTTTGTTTCCTTGTTTGACAGTAGTAGCAATAGAAGTCAGGGACACTCCACCACTGAGCTGCATCTTCGTAACTTTTTGATTTTTAAATTTTGTTTGGCGGGGCTGGGGATTTAGCTCAGTGGCATAAGTGCCTGCTTTGCAAGCAGGCAGTCGTGAGTTCGATCCCTGGTACCGATAAAAACGAAAAAGACAAAAAATAAATTTTGTTTGGCTTTTTGAAACAGGGTCTCACTTTGTAATTCAGGCTGGCCGCAAACTCATGGTGGTCCTCCTGCCTCGGCCTCCTTAGTACCAGGATTACAGGCATGTGTCACTGTTACAGGTAGCTGAGCTAGTTAGAAATATATGCAGTCAAACAGGGCTAGGTCCTTGAAGAAGCCAGCATAGAGGACCAGATGTCTGGTGACCTTGGAGGAGACAGATACCTCTTGCTGTGGGCCAGATCTCAAAACAAATGCAACCACACCCTTCAGTATAATCCCTAGGGATTAAATCTGGATCACTTGGAGAGGTCAAAAATTACCATCCCAGTCTCCTATAGGAAGAGTCACTCACTGATCTATAAAGAACGCTCACTTTCTATATGACTCACTTCTCCATTTGTCCCTGATTTGGTCACTTTTACTAGAGCAGTTAATCTTATTGGTTGACCACAATTCTGTTCCACTTTATGCTCACTTTGCAAATTCCCATTTGCCCCCACTTTTGAGCCATCTAATCTCATGATTTTGCTCTATAAAAGTCCCTAGAAAAGACAGAGTTCTTGGCAACCCACGCGGGAACCCTTCTGTCTCTCTCAGAGAGATGCTTTCTTTCTCTCAATAAATACTTCTACTCTTAACCTCCATTGTTCCTAAAATTCATTCTTCGATTTTAGAGAAGATGAACTCATTCTGGACACATAGTGGGTTGCGAATTTCATTCCCCTATATCACCACCACACCTGACTTTTAAAAAAAATTTTAAAACAGGGTCTAGTTAAGTTTCCCAGGCTGACCATGAACTTGCAATCTTGCCTCAGTCTTCAGAGCAGCTGGGATTGCAGGCAGGCATCACCATCCCCAGAATAATTTTTTTTTTTTTTTTTTTTTATCGGTACCAGGGATCGAACTCACGACTGCCTGCTTACAAGGCAGGCGCTTATGCCGCTGAGCTAAATCCCCAGCCCCTAAACAACTTGCAGCCAGGAGCCCACTCTTGACACCTCATGAGACTTTTTTTTTTTTTTTTTATTGGTACCGGGGATCGAACTTACGACTGCCTGCTTGCAAGGCAGGTGCTTATGCTGCTGAGCTAAATCCCCAGCCCCGCCCAGAATAATTTGAGTGAAGAGTTTGTGATGTCAGATTTTGGTGGAAGCCAAGGCAAGGTTTTTGGTCAGATGACTCTGGTGACCAGCAAGACCCAAACTCTTAGCGGGAATGGTACTGCATATCTGTAATCCCAAATAACAGAAGGGTAGAGATGAAAGGATTGTAAATTGCCTGGGTAAGTGAGCATGACCCTGTCTCAAAACTTTAAAAAACTTTTTTCTTGTTTTTTATATTTTTTAAGACAAGGTCTCAAAAATTTTTTTAAAATTTAAAAAACTTTTTTTCTTGTTTTTTAAGTTTTTTTGAGTCAAGGTCTCACTTGAGGTGACCTCCTACCTCAGCCTCTTGAGTGCTGAGGTTACAAGTGTGTGCCACCACGTCTGGCCAACATACTTGGAAACAGTGATGGGGAAATATTTGAAGCCACAGTGAAGAACTATTCTTACTAAGAATTTTAGTATTTTATGAATTTTATTTCAACCTAATATAGGCCTAGGCTATCTGTAGTAGTTGATTGATTGTGTCAATTTGAGACATTTAGAAGCTTAATTAAATGGGTTTAGCAACTCTACACCCAAGGGTGTAGATGACACTCTAGGGTGGCTCATCACATGGAAGTATAAAAAGGAAAGGAGGAAAGACAATTCCATTCCATTCTTTGGAGAAGCTCCAGTCTTTGCTTTTGGTTTGGATGTCGTCCAGTGTTGACTCTTCAGCCTTCCACTGTAGACCTGTTGGCCTTCTGTTGCAGACCCATCAGCCTGCTGGTGCAGACTGGCACTGGACGCTGTGGGAGAACTCCAGACCCTGGATTGAATCCTCCAGGGTGCACACACCCTCTGTACGCTTCCTCAACTGATTCTGTGGCTGACAATTGTAAGCCAATCTTGTCATTTCTTATACATTTGCATATCTTATGTTACGTGTTTTCTCTAGTAAAACCCTGACTAATATACCATCTGGTTTTAAATAAAATTTTAACTTGTGCTGTATTAGATATTTTTAAAAATGTTAAAAATTGGGTCAGGGATTAGGTCAGCACTGTAATCCCAGTGCTCTCAGAGACAAGCAGGAAGATGACAAGTTCAAATCCCAGCTGGGCAACTTTAAGTGAGACCCTGTTTCAAATATTTTTTAAAAATGTAAAAAGGAGAGCCAGTAAGCGCCTGCCTTGCAAGCAGACAGTCGTGAGTTCGATCCTTGGTACTAATAAAAACGAAAAAGACAAAAAAGAAAATGAAAAAAAAAAAAAAAAAAGAGAGCCAGGTGTGGTGGTACATGCCTATAATCTCAGAATTTAGGAGGTTGAGGCAGGAGGATTGCCTCGAGTTCAAGGCTATCCTCTCTCTCTCAAAAAAATGTTTTTTTAAACAGAAGACTGGGTAGGTAGCTTAGTATAAAGGACCTAGGTTCAATCCCCAGTACTAGAAAAAAACACTGGTTGATTCTAAAGCCTAAAGTCCAATCCTCGTTGCAGCAGGCTTCCCTTTGGGGCAGGCCCAGATGATGAGAGGGTCCCCTTTCCAGAGGCATCTTTTCTTTTTCTTCCAGCAGAATCTTTTCTGGGCTGAGACCACCTGTCCAGGTCTGTGTTGGCATCTGCTGTGCCCGTCTTCCTTCTGTACTTCCAGGAGCCTCCCCACTTGCAGCATCAGCAGAAGGGTTTGGGTAACCCATAACCGGGGCCTGGTTCAGAGCCGACCACACAGGGCACACAAACCCACTTTCTCAGGGACCTAGAAGGAACTGCCCTTGGTCTACGTCACCTTTCTCCCAAGCAAGAGAACTTCTCAAAAGGAATCTTGTAAAGCTAAGGAAACTGCTGGCTCTCAGCACACCAGTTTTATTTAATGAGGTATTTCATTTCTTTATTGACCACCAGAGTACTGAATAATTAACTTGCCAGTGTCCCTGCTCCTGCCAGGAGGTAGCAGCAATCCACCTATAGCAATCTGCCTATAGCAATCCAACTAAAGAGAGCAGCCGTGCCAAGAGCTGGACTTCACTGGCTTCAAGTCATAATTGCTCCATTTTTCTCTACAAATAGTGAAAGGGATTGTTTTCCTCCCAGAAGTGGAAGATAGTGGATGTCTTTCCATCAAAATCATTAAGGTCTGGGGATGTAGCTCAGTGGCACAGCACCTACCTGGTAAAGGCAAGTTCCTGAGTTTGATTTCCAGTAGCCCCACCATCATTAATCTAGAAAAAAAGGTTTACTAAAGACTCACTGTGTAGCCCCCTGGCTTCCAATGAACTCCATTTTTAAGTGAGGAACATGAAACACAGAAATAATCACAGCTCTAATTTTTTTACACATATGTGTCTTATTTATTTCACTAATGACCAGGGTTTCAAGTTACATCCATGAAACCTAAAAAAGTGTCCAGTTTACCCTTCTTTATGGCTGAGTAGTATTCCATTATATAAAAATACCACATCTTTTTTATCCATTCCTCACTCCTTGAGCATTTAGATTGTTTCCAAGATCTGGCTATTACAAATTGTGCTGCTGTAAACATGGGTGCACATATATCACTGTGGTATGATGTTTTTAATTCTTTCAATGTAGAGGTCTTTTGCATCCTTCATTAGATTGACTCCTAGATGTTTCATTTTTTTGGGTGCTATTGTAAAAGGTATTGTTTCCCTGATTTCTCTCTCCATGCATTTGTTATTTGTGTACAGGAAGGCTATTTATTTTTGCATAGCTCAAATATTAAAATCTATTTACATTCAAAATTTTAATAGACTAAAGCAGGAAGGAAAATAGAAAGAAATAGAAATAGAAAATAGAAAGCAAATAGAAAATGGAAGGCACATATTTCTAACCCTAGCTAGTAATGAGGTTAAGGCAGAAAGATTACAAACTCAAGCCCAGCCTGGGCAATTTAGGGAGAACTTGTCTGAAAATAAACTAAAAAATGGCTGGGGATCTAGCTCAGCATCCTTAATCCCCAGAACCCCCCACCAAAAAAAGCAGCAAGTTTCCAATCATGAGAGACTGGTAAGTGGTAAGAGGAAGGACAGAGCTGGGCATGGTGGTGCGCACCTGTGACCCCAGCACTCATGAGGTTGAGGCAGGAGGACTGTCACAGGTTTGAGACCCGTGTGATCTATGTAGCAAGACCCTGTCTCAAAAAATAGAAAACAAAAGAAAAAAAAAAACAAAAGGAAGGGCAGTGGTGAGAGACTGACTGAAAAAGGCTCAGGAAAGAGTAAGCGGCAGAAAGAAAGGGATGAAAAGGACAGCTGAAAGCAGTGGACAACACTGGGCTAGAAGAGTTACCCCACTGCTTCTCTGCATTTGCCTCCAGTGTGGACTATGCAGCACGGTCCCTACCGGTCACATGTGCCCTTTGGGTACCTGAGATGTGGCCACTGGAAGGTGAGATGGGCTGTAAAGAATTAGAAAATCTTAATTCAAAACAATGGAAACCCAGCATGGTGGCACATCCCTGTAGTTTCAGCTATGCAGGAAGAAGAGGCAGGAGGACTGAAAGTCTGAGCCCAAAATGGGAATTTAGCCAGTTCCATCTTATAATAAACCGCAAAAAGAGTGGGGTATGGTGGCATGTGCCTGTAGTCCCAGAACATGGGAGGCTGAGGCAGGAGAACTGTTGCAAGTGAGTTCAGGGCCAGCCTGAACTGCATATAGTGAGACTGTCTCAAAAAGACAAAAATAAATAAACAGCAAAAACAGTGGGGAAGCTAGGCATGGTGGCGCTCTCCTGTAATCCCAGCAGTTGGGAGGCTGAGGCAGGCGAATTGTGGTAAGTTTGAGACCAGCCTGGGCTACAAAGTGAGCCCTGAACTGCATAGCGAAACCCTATATCCAAAACAAAAACAAAACAAAACAAAAAAAAACAGAGCTGGGGGTGTAGCTTACTGGTAGAGCATTTGCCTGGAGTGTGTGAAGCCTTCATTCAATCCCTAGTACTGAGAAGGAATTTTTTAAAAATGTAAAACATTTTTTAGAAAACTAAAACATTTAAAAAATTTCTAAATTATATATAACAATTAATTATACTTTAGATATATTTGATAAAATATATCATTAAAATGAGTTTTATCAGTTTTATTTTAACCTTTTAATATGGTAGAAAATTTTACATTCCATTCATGGGCCTGGTTACTTTCCTATTGAATGATGTATACACAATAAGAACTGAGGTATCTTCAAGGCCTACCGCTGAATAAATGTGCAGAATAAACAAATTATAATCAGCCAGGGCACACTCAATTCCTAACTACAGGTATACGCTAATGATGATGGCTTTCAGCTCTCAAGTTGGCATTGTGATGAAAACAATGTGCTTTCTGAAGCAGGTAAACCCAAACGCTGCCCAGAATTTGGCCGAGAATTTTATTTTAATTAACTTATTAATTTTTGATGGGACTAGGATACTGAGATGGAAACCAGGGCCTTACATCTGAGCAACATTCACAGCCCCCCCTTCTTTGAGACAGAGTCTCCCTATGTAGTTCAGGGTGTTCTGGACTCACTGTATGGCCCCGGCTGGCCTCCGATGCACAGCAGTCCTCCTGCATCAGCCTCCCAACTGCTGGGATTACAAGCATGTGTCATGCTTGTAATGCCCAGCCCTTAAACTGAATACTTATGCAATTCTAAAAGGATAGGTGTTTGTCTCTTTATAGTTCACTTTGGCATCAGTTTCTTGCTGTAGAAAATGACTGGCGCGGGTATAACTCAGTAATTTAAGGTATACACTCTAAAAGCAACATTTTCAACACGTGAAATGCATGGAAATCTGTGACGCTCTTCCAAAGTTGTGAGTTAATTTGCACCAAATATCTCAGCACCTTGTCAACAGCTGAGCTTCTACTAAGCTTAGGGTACTTGAATCAAAGGAAATGAGTCTGGTGGTTGACTTCATCAAGGGCTGGTTAGAGGCTAAACGCCTGCATTCACTTGAAGCCATCAGCATAGCTCTCACATTACCCCACTGCAGCTTCCTCGCACTGAGCTCCGCTGTCACAGCACATCAGCCAGAAAGTACAGTCTTATGAACCAGTAGGGGTCTGGCATGTTCCACCTCTCAGAACCTTTTAAATTAATTCACTAAAGTCTTTAATCTAAGGAAACAGCTCAGGAAATCTCTTAAACAAGTTTCCACCGGTTAGCTGCCTGTTGGCATTAAAATAAATTAGATCTCCACATTGAGTTCCAGTCTTTTGCAAACACACTAAAAACTAATTTGGCTAAGGGGCAGAGACATAAAGCAAACCCAAACTTAATTCTTCCACTGAATCACATGACTTGCTGTGTTCCCAGCACACACTTCCCTAAGGAGTGAGGTAATGGAAGCTGAGGGCCCTAATCGATCTTGACGAGAATAACTAGAATAACTGGTAAAACCTCCAACCCCACCAGCTGTGTCAAGTGTGCCTCACTTTTTTCATTTAAACTTCTCCAATGGCATGGTGATGATAGAGATTAGGTCTGCCTAGCTAATGCACTTTTTCCAGTGAAAATGTTTTTTTTTTTTGTCTTTTTGAGACAGGGTCTTGCTATGCAGTTCAGGCTGGCCTTGAGCTCACTTTGTAGCCCAGGCTGGTCTTGAACTCGCAACTATCCTCCTGCCTCAGCCTTCCAAGTGCTGGGATTACAGGCGTGAGCCACCACACCGGACTTCCAGTGAAAATGTTAAATGGTCCACATCAGAACTCAAGAGGGCCCACGTCTAGAGAAGCTTCACAGAGAAATGAGGCATTTGCTAGTGGTCCCATGCTGCTACTATCATGGTACCTTCATTCAGTCAGTGCTTCTGGAATGTTCCCTGTGTGCAAAGCACTTCTGGCGCAATGGAGATGCAAAAGTACAAGAACAGGTTTATTGCGATGACGACGTGGGAAGGAGCACACAATCCATGGTGGCTGCGCTGTCTCCTTTCTCCTGAATATGGGGCGCGGGTGGGGGTGGGGGATGTGGGACACATGTAGCCTTAGAGCAGGGGTGGAGCTTAGGACGGGCATTGATGACGCGCTGGAAGCTGATTGGAGTTTTCTTCCTGCGCAAACAGGAAGGGGAGTTGCAATTAGGGCTGGGGAAGAAGCAGGAAGTGGTGGGCCATCCTGCTGTGGCCTTCCACATTAGACCACCGTCATAACCGTGCAGTAATTTATTCTAGGGCAAAACTCTTTTAGCTATCATTAAATGAGTCTCTGTCACACCCTAAATCTTTTTCTTCTTTCTTCCTTCCTTCCATCCTTTCTTTTTCTGAGACAGGGTCTCACTATGTAGCCTAGGCTGGCCCTCCTTCCTCAGCCTCCCACGTGCTGGAATGTGCCATCACGCCCAGCTCCTATGCCTTTGTAGGTGTACTGTAGATGAACACTGTAGATGAACGCCACTTCCCTGAAAAATAAAACAAGGTTCCTACATTTTTTTCTTTTTTCATCGGTACTGGGGATCGAACTCACAACCACGCACTTGCAAGGCAGGTGCTTACGCCGCTGAGCTAAATCCCCAGCCCCAAGGTTTCTACATTTAACCAATTTCTATTTTACAAAACTTTCTCATACATAGCGTATCAGAAATAAGTGCTATTTCTTTCTTTACTTTTTGGTTTTTGAGACAGAGTTCTGCTATGTAGTTCAGGCCGGTCTTGAACTCACTATGTAGCCCAGGCTGGTCTTAAACTTGTGGTCATCCTCCTGCTTCAGCTTCCTGAGTGTGTGCATCATTAGGCCTGACAAAGTGCTATTTCTAATGAAGTTAACAAGTATATTAGATGTTTCACCTGTAGTTTCCAACAGTATCCCGAACTAAGCATTTCCCACATGTATCAGCTAGGAGATGCGGGGGGCAAGATTCTGCACTAAAAACGACATAACAACAACGAAAATACTTAAAATGCATGTACCAATAAGGCAAAATTTCCTGAATATGAATAAGAAACTAAATAAATGATTTAGTACTAAAATTTTTAAGACGGTCTGAATTAAACCTGGGTTACACTTGGTAGAATGTCACTCACTTGAAGCAGGGACAGAGATGAGAATGAAGCAAACAAAAACTCGAAGTCATCACCCATGGATACTTTCATCACTTACCAGGAGGTCGTTTTGAGGTGCAGGCTTTGATCTACAAAATTACTACTGCATGAAAACCTTATTTTGATGCCAGGTGAGGGCAGAAGATAGAGCTTGCAGAAGATAGAGCTTCCGAGCCTGATCTGAGTGCCTATCCACATGTAATTGACACCTATAGTAATCTGACAGAGAAAAGGGGAGTAGGAACATTTGTATTTTAAAGATTGCATTTTAATTTTTTTCTCTATAGTTCTCATTTCCTGCACTCCTACTTAACGCAGACTTGAGGTGAAGAGATCAGGACAAAAGAAAAGTATCAATTTGAAAGCAAGGCTCACCTTGAGCGTGATATTGCATGCCTTGTATCCCAGCACTGTGGGAGGCTGAGGCAGGTGGTTCTCAAATTCGAGTCCAGCCTGAGTAAGTCCGCGATTTTGCAAGACACTGTCTCAAAAATAGGATTTAAAAGAAAAATAATTAAAAGGGGCTGAGAACGTAGCTCAGTGTGAAGGCGTCGGGTTCAATCCCCTAAACAACGGGGGAGGGGAAGATGCTCCTGGAGACTCCACCGCTCTGCGGGAACCGGGATCCCGCCCTCAGAGGTCGCCAGCAGCGAGGCCTCCGGGCGCGGGGTCGTGCAGCAGCGCTGGGCCTAGCGGGACCCAGGACTCAGCGCCTGCACCCCCACCCGACCACCCTCCTTGCTGCACGTCCGACCGAGCGCTTTTCCCCTGAAAACTTTTTACACAGGAGGGACTATTTTCCTCCAATGTAACCTTCCACCTACTGAAGGGAAAAGTTACCCGGGAAGGCGCCGGGCTCTGCCACTGGGGACCCCAAGAGCTGGGGGTGGAGCGGGGGGTTTCCGTGCAAAGCGGCGCTCCGGCCCAGGCCGGCGTCCTGGAGGCCAGGTTGGTTGTTCGGTGCACGCTGGTGCTAAGTATTTAAGATGGAGGTTTTAAAATTGGTATGAAATAGATGCCACTTAATAAATGGTGCCGTCTTCAGACCTTGCAGTTTCTCCACTAGGTTCTTGAGTTATCTACCCTAGTCTTCCTAGTTTCAGCTGGGGCTGGGGGCAGAAAGGCAGGACCCAGAGGGTGACTTTTCCTCAGTCCTCA
The DNA here is from genome assembly GCF_034190915.1 of Cavia porcellus. NCBI lineage: Eukaryota > Metazoa > Chordata > Mammalia > Rodentia > Caviidae > Cavia > Cavia porcellus. The sequence continues at coordinate 108,576,098 of NW_026947484.1, read as the reverse complement.
GGTAAATCTAACAGCTGTTCTTTTACGTTGATTGCTGGATTCGCTCTGTATTCTGGATGGAATCCTGCAGAAATATTTCACCGTGAGGAAAACACACTAGACCATTTTTTAGACTGGGTGGCAAAATCAGTTTGACAAGGAGCGTTAGGAAAGAAAGAAAAAAAAAAGAAGAAAAAAGCTGGAATAAAAGAGAATAGAAAGATACTACATATGAGAATCAGGATTCTTTCCTGAAACCTGAATCATAAAAAGAATATGGAGTGTGTGTTCTGCATACGGAATAGAGATGTGGAATATACTTTGGGTTGTGGAATATACTTTTTACTTTGGGTTTCAGTCAAAAAAATCTTTGAAAACCACTGCCCTAAGTCAGGTGTGGTGGCGCACTCCTGTCATCCCAGCCCTCTGGAGGCTGAGGCAGGAGGATCTTTGCGAGTTCAAGACCAGCCTGAGCTACACAGTGAGCTCAAGGCCAGCCTGAACTGCATAGAGAGACCCTGTCTCAAAAAGAAAAAAAAAAAAAAAAAAAAAAAAAAAAAAAGATATATCAGGTACAGGTACAAACTCCCTATGACAAATGTGATCATTATGTATATCTAAAATGTACCAATAATGTAAAAAGTAAAAGTAAAACAAACAAAAAAGCCACTGCCCTAGGCTTCTCTCTCACATGCTTAGAGTGGAAATAGTCTATTCTTATTATTTCATTTTAAGAATAGTGCAGACTTTATCCTTCTTGCTTGTCATTTCCTCATCTCAACATTTGCTCTTAAAAATTTGTGAATAATTTATCTCTCTTTTTTTTGGTACTGAGAATCAAACTCAGGACCTTGTGCTTGCCAGGCAGGCACTCGTGCCACTGAGCCAAACCCCTGGCCCTAATTTGTGTGTTGAAAGCTATTATTTCAGTTAGGAAAATGATGAATTACAATAGGAAGGCAATTTTGCTAAGCTTCCCGTTTTGCTGTCTCCCCTTCTTCCGTGGTGTCCTGGCTTGGACTCATTCCAAATGTGCTGAAGGCAAAGCCTCTGGCAGAACCCGGGCAGCCTGCTGCTGCTGTATCCTGTAATAAAATACCCCAGTGGAACTCCAAGCAGTTGTTGTTTTGTGTTGAGGATTGAACTCACAACCTTTGCACTGAATTACTTACACTTCAGCCCTTTTTATTTCTCATTTTGAGACCGGGTCCTGGTAAACTGCCCAGCTGGGTCGCCTACCCCTATCTCCTATAGGGCTGAGAAGACAGGTGTACATCACTGCTGCTTTTAATTTATTTTAAATTTTGATTTCCTTTTTTTGAGACTGAGGCCCAGTATGAAGTTGAGTTTGGCCTTGAACTTGCTGTTGTAGCTCAGGATGACCTTGAACTTCTGATCATCTTCCTTTAGCCTGCCAAGTCAGGGGAATACAGGCACATACCACCATCTCTGGCAAATTTTAGTATTTCTTTATCTCATTCCTTGCTTTTACTTATTTCAAAAAATTTATCCTCCTGCATCGGTAATTAAAAAAAAAAAAAAAACCCGGATGTACCTGAATTGGACTTTGCCCTTCTTGGTAGGGGAGGTCCCCTTGTGTACCCAAGGCTGAAGGTGTGTGATGAACTTTCTCTCTTTGAGCTTATCCTTCCCATGCTCGCTCTACTCCTGCCCCTTTTATTAATTGAACTTTGGAGTGAGAAGGCCCAGGTGTATGTGGGGGCAGGAAACACTCTCCACTGTCAGTAGCAGGATTGTGGTATTAAAGGGCCCTGGTGACAACACTGTAACACTCGCAGTTATATTGGTAGTGGACATTTTTCTGTGCTGACAAATCACATGCCTTAATCCAATGGAACCTTCCTAATAGCCTGATCTCACAGTTCAGTCTGAGGCTTCGAAAAGCTGCAGCAATGTGCTGGTTAGTGACTCAGGCAGGGTTCAACCCCAGGGTCTCACTCCTCTGCCTCGGCTTACACAGAGAGACAGAACCCCTCATCTGACACTGGGGTCTCCTGTCACCGACTCCAGTGAATTCTAGGCCTGAGCATTTATTCCCAAGGACCTCTTGTCTGAAAGGTAGTTGTGACATCGGTCTACATCCATGTGTCTTGAAGTCTCATCTCCTGGGTGCTCTCTCTCTCTCTCTCTCTCTCTCTCTCTCTCGCTCTCTCTTAAACTAGAGATCAAAATCATCACCTTTGCATTGAACCTCAGTCCTCTGCCCTCATTTTTTTTTACTTTGAGACAGGGTCTTATTAAATTGCTCAGCCTGAATTTGAACTTCCAGTCCTCCTGCGTCAGCCTCCTGGCATGCTGGGCTTATGAGTGTGCAGTGCTTTGCTAGTTAGGATTTCCTAAATTTCTTGGAGGATTGAGAAGTTCTCCTAAAGGGTAAAGAAGTTATGCTTTCTATGTAAGTCTCCTAGGCCACAATGCTTGGTACTTGTTGCTGGGAGGACATGGAGGGAGGAAAGGAGGGAAACGCTGTGTTTTCTGTCCCAGAGGATCGTAGAAAGAAGATGGGAAATCTGGTGTGGTGACACATACTTGTAATCCTAGCACTTGTGAGGCTGAGGCAGGAGAATCATCACAGATTTGTTGCCAACCTGAGCTACATAGTAAGCTCAAGGCCAACCAGAACTACAGAGGGAGATCCTGCCTCAATCAATCAATCACATAAAACAAAAATCAGGATAAGAGCAAAAAATAAGATCTGAGTCTTCTACTCCAAGTGGCACATAGTGAGAAGGGGTGAGGACTTGCTCCTGCTGGGGCTCTGTGCAGTGGCAGCAAAGGGAGCTCTGTGTCCTGCTTGGCCCTGGCTCAGCAGCTGAATATGGGAGGAAGCTGTTGGCAGGCAGGGGAGAGTCATTTTTCCTGGGGTGCTGTCAGTGAGAGTCACAACGGTTTAGAGACCAAGGAGCCCGTGGCAGGAGGTGAATTTAGAGGGGCAAGGTGACTCCAAGCCCAGGGTCATGGGGCTTTTTAGATAAATTGCGGAGGGACCATGGAGCCAGGAAGCCAGGAGGCCTGGGCACCCTGAGGGTTTCCAGTTCACATGCCGTGGTTGCAGTCTCAAACCACAGATTTCATCCCCAAACACCAGTAGGGTGAGCCATGGCCAGGTACAGAAGGGACATTGCCTCAGAGGCCAGAGGTACCAAAGAACATGAAGCCTGGGGATTTCTGGATTATTTTCCTTTGTCACAGGTTTCATAAACTCTGGCTTGATAGCATCTTCGAGAAAAGCTGGAGATAAAAGTCTGAGAATGCAGGAAGAAAAATGTTATTCTCTGGGAAGTTTTAAGAGTTCTCTCAAAGGATAAAGAAGTTATGTTTTCTATGTGTGTCTCCTAGGCCAAAGAACTTGGAGGGTGGTTATTGTCTAAAGAGATTCTTTAAGTTATTGGGTGAGACTTAACACTGAGTGTGTGTGTCTGTGTGTCTGTGTCAACGTGCGCATGTCTGTATGTATGGTACTGGGTTTTAAACACAGGGAGTGCTAAGCTGTATTCCTAGCCTTTTCTACTTAATTTGAAGATACTCTTGCTAAAATGTCCAGGCTGAGCTAGTACTTGTGAGCCTCCTGCTTCTGCCTCCGTAGGGTTGGGATTACAGAGGTACACCATTACACCTTACAGCCTTAAATAATTTTAAAAAGATGATTACAACATATTTAGGAACCACCAGAAAATTAAGAACTAGTAAAAGGGGGCCGGGAATTTAACTCAGTGGCACCGCACCTGCCTGGCAAGAATAAGGCCCTAAGTTTGATTCTTTGAACACCCTCCGCCAAAGAACTAACATAAGGACTATTCCTACCAGTCAGTATATTAAAAAATTGCCAATACAGTTAAAACTTCCAGTATATTCACTCCACAAATGCTGCTTTTATTGAATTAGATAATACAAAATAGGTGATGTTAGGTTGTATTTGACCTTCCAAAAAATTCATCAATTTTAAATGATTCAATCCAACATTTTATTTAAGCTTTTTGGGTTTTACCATATCCGTCTCATTTTGTTGCTCACTTGGAATGCCTTTGTTTTTCTAATTCATTCAAGTCTACCCATCTGTAAAACAAGTTCTGAGCACACTCCTTTCAAGTAGTCTTCATACGTAATGTTACTTTCTCTCTCCAGAAGGCACTGTCTCACACATTTAGTATCATCTTATATATCATGCTCCTCAATAGTCTACACTACGCACATTAGTACTTGCAATATTATGTTATTTATTATGCTGTTGTGTTAGTTAACAGGTGGAAGAAATAAGGTTTTACTATATATTTGGTTAGGCACATAAACTACTCCTTGGAAGTGACTACTTTAAGAAAAAAAATTTTTTTTTAAAGTACTGCTGACCGAGGAGGAGCTGGGCAGATCTGGGGTGCCCTCACTGGCCTCTCTGCGTGTCTGGAGGACTCTGGATTTCTGCGCCCAGACTGCTGGAGTTCCCTCAGGCTTCCAGGTGCAGTGAAGGAGAGAGGTGGGTTTGAGGCTTCCACATCAGCCTCCCCATTCCCGGCTTCATTTGGAGACCTGCTGAGCTCCCGATAGGTGGGCTGGCCCACACTACCAGCCTAGCCCAGCCTGTTTAGCTGCCGCGCCTGGCCACAGGTCTGCAGAGGAGGAGCTGGGCAGATCTGGGGTGCCCTCACTGGCCTCTCTGCGTGTCTGGAGAACTCTGGATTTCTGCGCCCAGACTGCTGGAGTTCCCTCAGGCTTCCAGGTGCAGTGAAGGAGAGAGGTGGGTTTGAGGCTTCCACATCAGCCTCCCCATTCCCGGCTTCATTTGGAGACCTGCTGAGCGCCCGATAGGTGGGCTGGCCCACACTACCAGCCTAGCCCAGCCTGTTTAGCTGCCGCGCCTGGCCATAGGTCTGCAGAGGAGGAGCTGGGCAGATCTGGGGTGCCCTCACTGGCCTCTCTGCGTGTCTGGAGGACTCTGGATTTCTGCGCCCAGACTGCTGGAGTTCCCTCAGGCTTCCAGGTGCAGTGAAGGAGAGAGGTGGGTTTGAGGCTTCCACATCAGCCTCCCCATTCCCGGCTTCATTTGGAGACCTGCTGAGCGCCCGATAGGTGGGCTGGCCCACACTACCAGCCTAGCCCAGCCTGTTTAGCTGCCGCGCCTGGCCATAGGTCTGCAGAGGAGGAGCTGGGCAGATCTGGGGTGCCCTCACTGGCCTCTCTGCGTGTCTGGAGGACTGTGGATATCTCTGCAACCAGGGAGGGTCCACAGGTTCCTGAAGCACTGCGGCCTGTGGTGAGTACCTTAACCTGGCTGCGATTGAAGAACTGTGGAGCTTCCAAGGGGCAGGTGGGTGCACAGTGTCCCTGAGGCCCAGCTTGTCTGGAACTGCGGAGTTCTGAGCAGGCAGAGGAGGGCCACTGGTTCTGTAGGCCTAATGGCTTGGAGTAGCGCGGCGCCAGAGTCCCAGTAGCTCCAAACATAGAAGGGGATTTTCAACAGATCCTGAGGAAGCTTTCAAATAACACTTGAAACACAGAAATATAGGAAAATGACAAAACGAAAGACCAAATTACAACCTCAAACCTCCAGCCCATCTCAAGAAACCCTAGGAGCGATGTATATAGAAGAAAATATATCCCATCCACCTCATATATCGGACACAATAGCCACTGAAATTGACAAGCAACTCCAGGAAGCTTTAAAGAAATTCAAACTCGAAATAATCTCCCAGATAAAAGAAGAAATGATAAAAGAAATGAAAGAGATTCTAAATATATCTAAAGAAAACACAGATAAAAAATTGGAGGAACTAAACAAAAAGATAGAATCCCTAGACGAGCAATATAAGAAACAAACAGAATACATAATGCAGATGCACAGAGATATACAGGAAATAAAAAACTCCACTGAAAGTTGTAAAAACCGCCTTAATGAAAGTGAAGATAGAATTTCAGACCTTGAAGACAGGATTGCAGCTAGTGAACAGGAAAGGAAAGATCTTTTGAAAATAACAAGGAACCAGGAAACAACAATTCAACAACTGCAAGACGATGCAAAGAAGAATAACATAAGAATGATAGGGATTAATGAAAGAGAGGGAGACAACATGAAGGATGTCAGGAGGATATTTAGAGAAGTAATAGCTGAAAATTTCCCAAGCATGAGATCAGAAACTGACATCAGGATCAGTGAAGCATATAGAACTCCAAACAGTCATAACCAAAATAAAACTACACCCAGACATATAATAGTCACCATCCCAGAAATCCAACACAAGAATAGATTATTAAAAGCTGTCAGAGAGAAAAGACAAATCACTTATAAAGGAAAACCTATCAGAATCACAGAAGACTTCTCAGCACAAACGATAAAGTCAAGAAGAGCATGGAGTGAAGTATTCCAGATCCTAAAGCAAAATGATTTCCAACCAAGACTGATATATCCTGCAAAACTATCATTCAAAATAGATGGTGCAATAGGATACTTCCATGACAAAGAACAGCTGAAGAACTTCATGAACACCAAACCAACCCTGCAAAAAATATTGAAAGACAGTTTAGATACACAAAGGAAAAACCACTAAGCAAAGCAAATAATTAAACAGAACCGAAAGATAAAGATGCAACAGCAGAGAGATAACATTCCTACAATTAACCAGCATTTAACAGTAATAACCATTAATGTAAATGGTCTCAATGCACCAATCAAAAGAAACAGACTAGCAGAATGGATCAAGAAACAAAATCCAACCATATGCTGTTTACAGGAAACCCATCTAACCCAGAAAGATACTCACAGACTGAAAGTCAAAGGATGGAAAACAATTCTTCATGCAGCAGGAATCCAAAAAAAGGCAGGAGTAGCCATTCTGTTTGCAGACAACGTGAACTTTAAACCAACAATGACCATAAAGGACAAAGAAGGTCACTACATACTCGTAAGGGGAAAACTCCAAGAGGAAGAGATAACTATCTTAAATATATACGCACCAAACTCCAGAGCACCCAGTTATATAAAACAATTATTAACAGAAATGAAAACTCAAATTATCAGTAACACAATTGTAACAGGAGACCTTAATACACCACTGACACCAAGGGACAGATCAACCAGACAGAAAATGAGCAAAGAAATAACAGAACTGAATCACACCTGTGAACAAATGGGTTTGATAGACATATACAGAATGTTCCACCCAACATCAGAATACACATTCTTCTCAGCAATACATGGATCATTTTCTAAAATAGACCATATATTAGCTCACAGAACATATTTAAGCAAATGCAAAAGAGTTGAAATCATCCCTTGCATATTATCGGATCATAGCGCTCTGAAATTAGAAATTAATGACAAAGGATACTGCAAAAATTCCGCAAACACATGGAAACTAAATAACACACTCTTGAGTAATCAGTGGGTCACAGAAGAAATTAAAGAAGAAATTAAACAATACCTAAAAGAAAATGAAAATGCAGATACAACTTACCGGAATCTGTGGGATGCAATGAAAGCCGTTCTGAGAGGAAAATTTATTGCACTGAGTTCCCACATCAGGAAAACAGAACGAATACAAGTAAATAACTTGATGCTACACCTCAAACAGCTAGAAAAAGAAGAGCAAGTCAAGCCCAAAGCCAAAAGAAGAGAGGAAATTATAAGAATCAGAGCAGAAATCAATGCAATAGAGACTAAGAAAACAATCCAAAGAATCAACGAATCAAAGAGTTGTTTCTTTGAAAGAATAAATAAAATCGATAAGCCCCTAGCCAACCTTATTAAAAAAAGGAAAGAAAAAGCTCAAATTCATGCAATAAGAAATGAAAAAGGAGAAATCACTACAGACCCAATAGAAATACAGAGGATCATCAACACCTATTTCGAAAACCTCTACTCTCAAAAGTTTGATAACACAGAAGAAATAGACAGATTCTTAGAAGCATATGAAGTACCAAAGCTAGATCAAGAGGATATAAAACTGTTGAATAACCCAATCTCTGCTAATGAAATTGAGAATGTAATTGGGTCCTTGCCCACCAAGAAGAGCCCAGGCCCAGATGGATTCACTGCAGAATTCTACAAGAAATATAAAGAAGACCTAATGCCGACACTCCTCAAACTATTCAATGAAATTGAAAGGGAAGCAATCCTTCCTAAGTCATTCCTGGAAGCAAATATTACTCTAGTACCAAAACCTGAGAAAGACCCAACTATAAAAGAGAACTATAGACCGATCTCCCTAATGAACACAGATGCAAAAATCCTCAATAAAATATTGGCAAATAGGATCCAGCAAATCATCAAGAAGATTATACACCATGACCAGGTGGGATTCATCCCAGGAATGCAAGGATGGTTCAACATACGCAAATCAATAAATGTAATCCACCATATCAATAAAGCCAAAAATAAGAATCACATGATCATCTCTATAGATGCAGAAAAAGCCTTCGATAAGGTCCAACACTTATTCATGATAAGAACTTTACAGAAAATTGGAATAAATGGTCTTTACCTCAATATAATAAAGGCCATTTATGACAAACCAACAGCCAGCATCATACTAAATGGCCAAAAATTGAAAGCCTTTACTTTAAAATCGGGTACTGTCGATGTCCGCTCCCGGCCGGCAGGAAGGACACACGACAAAGTCTGGCAGTGGACAACCTTTTCTTTTATTTTTCTTCTCCGTACAGCCTGCCCTGGGATCGCTCCCAGCCGAAGCCTCTTTTGGTCCGCTCCCCGCGGCTCCTTCTGGGCTTCTACTTCCGGGCTTCTTCTTCCCCCCCAGGGGTGGCACCAGTATATATACGGATACAGTGTCCAATCATGTTAAAGTGAGCAAGGCAAGCTGATTGGCTAACATCATCAGTTGCCAGGCAGACTATATTGTTGAGCGGGTTGCTTACGCGGTAAGCAGGAAACTAACGTGCTCGATGGGAGGGGTAATCTACCTCAGGCTTTACTCTTTACTACAGGCCTCACGTCCGCCAAGTGAGGCGACCGGGCTCGGGGCTGCGGCTCCCAACATCTCCCCCTTTTTTATTTTTTATGAATGTGCGCATCGTAGCCCTTCCTGGACTGGGTGCAGAGGCTTATGCCCTATGCGTAGGCCCACCGTAGGTCCTTGGCTTAGACCCTGGTCGGCCGTCCCATGGTCCGCCAAGGCCCTGAGGCCCTCGTCCTTTTTCTAGGGCCAGGCACAAACTGGACGGATCCTGGATGCACACAAGCTTGCACTCATTTTCTCTCCGTAAAGAAATCCCCTCGGAGAGAAATTTAGACCTGGGCAGCGTCTAACAGTCCAGCGGCTTACGTGCAGGATGGGGTAGGGCCTGGCTTAGGTTGAGTTGCACCGGGGGAGTACGCTCTTACCCGTCATTGACTCTCCTACCCAGCTATGTCATAATTTTTTAGAGGAGGAGTGTGGGAAGCTCACCGTCCCTAGACTCGGTCGTAGGCTAGGCGAGCGAGCCATGCATATGCCTGAGGATCTTCTTGTCCATTTCGGGCTACCGCTATTTCTATTCATCTTGTTGGTTGGTCTGTGATGGATCTCCGGTAGGGCAGGTCTGATCTTCAGTCGAGGGCTTTGTCGCCCGTGTCAGTCTCTCCGGTACCCACAGTGGTTCTCGTCCCGATTCCTGTGGGAAAACACAAACCGCGCCTCGGTTCCAGCTGACCACTGGATCCGGGCCCATCCATTGTCCTGTCAGGACATCTTTCCACTTCACCCACCCTTTATGGTTGGGGGAAGGGTTGCAGTGCTCCACGGCTGGGGAGCAATTATCATTATTTAAATTTAAAAAATTGTGTGTGAATAGTGCCATGGATAATCGTGCCTTTGGGGCCAGGCCTTGGCCTACTCCCCCTTTTTGTTTTTGTAAAATTTTTTTGAGGCTTCTATGAGCCCTCTCAATGATTCCTTGACCTTGGGGATTGTATGGGATACCATGTTTTAATTGAACCTCCATCATTTTGCAGAACTCATTGAAGGCTTTGCCTATATAGGCTGGTCCATTATCAGTTTTTAATATTTTTGGTTTGCCCCATGCGGCCCAAGCCGTCAGGCAATGATTGATCACATTAGACACTTTTTCACCTGTTTCTGCTGTTGCGAATATGACGTGAGAACAGGTGTCTGTGGAAACATGAACATATTTAAGAGTCCCAAACTCCTGTATATGTGTGATGTCCATCTGCCAAACATCACCAGGGATCAAACCTCGAGGGTTTACTCCCATCGGTATGGCAGGTTTGTATGTGGCACAGGAGTCACATAGTCGCACGATATCTCGTGCATCTGCTCTGGAAACATGGAAATGGTTTGCTAGTGTCCTGGCATTGACATGAAACTTATCATGGAAGGCACGGGCTCGCTCGATTGGTGTTAGTAAGGTAAAAATCCATAACGGGCGAGTGGCAGTATCAGCAGCCGCATTCCCCTGTGCCATGGGCCCCGGCAGGGATGTATGTGCTCTTATGTGGGTGGTGAAGACCTTATGGTGTCTGTTCTGAAGCAATGTCTGGATAGACAGGAACAGCCTAGCCACTGTGGAAGTGGATCTAATTAAACCGGCAGTCTCAAGCACTTGCATAGCATTGACCACATACCTAGAATCGGAGACAATATTAATGGCTTCTGAGAACCGTTCAAGAATCATTTTAACGATCTGCAGTCTTACCACCTGAGGCTGATCAGGTTTAAATTGTATGGTAACCGGGGGCTTGCCTAGGATCACATAGGCGCCTATCCCCGTCTTGGAGCCATCTGTGTATATTGTAGTTGCTGGGACTAATGGCTCAGAGGCAGTAACCTTTGGAAAAATTATAGGGTGCTGAGTGACAAATGACAAGATAGGGTCTTTAGGGTATTGATTGTTTATATCCCCATGGAAAACACATCTCAGAATGGCCCACGTATCTATGCAGGCAGCCAGGGTCTTGATCTGGCTGGCGGTATAGGGTACTCGGATGGCTTGTGGTCCTGAGCCAAAATGTTGGACAGCTCTATCATGCGCTTCAAGGGCCAATGAAGCGACTGCCTCCGGGTAATGCTCTATGACTTTTGCAGGTGAGACCTTAGGGTGTATCTACAGTAATGGTCCTTTCTGCCAAATCACCGCTGTGGGCTGTAGACTAGTCTGTAGCAAACAGACATCAAAGGGTCGCCCTGGTTCAATTCTGTGTAAGGTAGCCCCACCTAAGGCTTTTTCCACTCTCTGTAAGGCAGCTCTTGCCTCAGGAGTGAGCCTCCTGTGGGAGGCTATATCTGGGTCTCCCTTCAGAAGGTCGAACAGGGGTTTGAGATCTGAATTTGGTATATGTAAATATGGCCTAATCCAATTAATGTCTCCCAATAGCTTTTGCATGTCATTTAGGGTCCTAACGCCATCCGTCCTAATGGTGACCTTCTGCGGAGAGACTAGCATAGGGGAGATTCTCGCGCCTAAGTAGGTCACCATTTCTCCTCCCTGAATCTTGTCGGGGGCAACATGCAGATTGGCTTGTCTCAGGGCCTCGACCAACTGGCCGAGCATATTATTTAGCATGTCTGGGTCCCTGCCGCTGAGTAAAAGGTCGTCCATGTAATGCACACATCTTATCTTGGGAAAGGATTTCCGTAGGGGGGCCAGTAGGGAATCAAGGTAAATCTGACACATAGTGGGACTGTTGGCCATACCTTGGGGCAGCGTTATCCACTCGTATCTGAGATCAGGGCTTTCTTGGTTAATGGTGGGTAAAGTAAAGGCGAACCTATGAGTGTCCTCTGGATGCAGGGGGATTGAGAAGAAACAGTCTCTAAGATCTATAACATAAACTGGCCAGGACTGAGGGATGGCTGAGAGAGCTGGCAGCCCCCTCTGGACCGCCCCCAGGGACTGCATCTGCGCGTTGACCGCCCTTAGATCATGGAGCAGCCTCCACTTGCCAGACTTTTTCTTAATTATAAAAATGGGGGTGTTCCATGGGGAGGTTGACGGCTTAATGTGTCCTAATCTAAGTTGTGTACTGACTATTTCTGACAAGGCTAATAGCTTCTCCTTAGGCAGGGGCCACTGAGGTACCCAAACCGGATCATTTGACCTCCAGGTGATTTTGATCGAAGTGGGTAGGAGAGCTTCTTCAGCGGCCCCTAAGAAAAACCCAGCCCTTGTCTACCTTTTTTGTTCTCTACTGGTATTGGGGATGTCCGACCCTGTAGGGCATTGCCCAAGCCTTTGCCGGGGGTATATCTCTGGTTCCTGAGTATATCCTTAGCCTGGGGGGAGCAGTTTGACGTAAGCGTGACATCCATCTGAGTGAGGATGTCCCTTCCCCATAGAGACACTGGCAACTGCAACACAAATGGTTGGAAATGGCCCTGATGACCCTCCTCATCACACCAGAGCAGGGTTGAAGCACTAACCTGAGGAGCTGACACCATCCCCAGGCCCTGCAGCGTGTTATCTGCAGTGTTGGTGGGCCAGTTGGAGGGCCAATCCTTTCTAGAGATAATGGAACGGTCAGCTCCTGTGTCTAGGAGCCCTGTTATACTCTTGCCGTTGACCTTAAGTGAGAGCATGGGCCTTTTATCAAGTATTATATGGAGTCCCTCGAAGACTTCCCCTGAGGAACCGAAACCTTGACTTTCTCTAATTTTCTGCTTTGAGGGAAATCTCCTGTGGAGACTGGGGAGCAGCAAGAGCTGCGCTATCTTGTCTCCTTTATTGATTACCATAGTACCCACAAGAGATTGAACCATAATTTTAATGTGTCCTGTGTAGTCTGAGTCTATGACCCCCGGGACTACTATGAGACCCCGAAGGGCCGTGGAGGATCTCCCGATCACCAGACCCACGGAATTTTCGGGTAACGGTCCCTTAAAGGTGGTTTCAACCACTTGAACACCCATATCAGGCACTAATATAAGTCTGGAGGCGACACTGAGGTCCACACCTGCTGACCCAGGGGTGGCCCTTGTTGAAGGCTGCCATCCTGAGCTGTCCTGTCTCTGGGGCGGGGGCCCGCCTGTGAAGGGGGCCCCCTCTGGCCGTTTTTTGGCCCTCTAACATCTCGTCCACAAATACGGTTGCCCTGAGCATCAAAGACCGACCTACACTCCTCAGCTTTGTGTGATCCCCTCTTGCATCGCCCACAAACATATGGTTCTTCATTCCTAGGGCGAGGCCTAGCATCTGCATTGTTTGGGCAATGACGTTTAATGTGTCCTGGCTCCCCGCAGGCAAAACACCCTTTAGCCTTACATTCCCCTTCTAACCCGCGAGGTCCCCTCTGCTGTACAGCCGCGGCCAGGAGAGCAGCCACTCCCGAGTTGGAGAGCGGCCCCCCTATCTCTCTGCATATCCTAATCCAGGCGTTGAGGTCCTTGTTCTTATGAGGAGCTATCGCTGCCTTGCACTCCTTTGTACATTGCTCAAAAATCAGCTGCCTTACCAGCGGTCGAGCCACTCCCGGATCAGAAAATATCTTATCGGCAGCATCTTGCATTCGGGCCACAAAGTCAACAAATGGCTCTGTGGTACCCTGAATTATTTTTGAAAGACACAAGGAGGCTGTTCTGGCACCACTTATCTGCTTCCAGGCGCGGAGCCCTATGGCGTTGATTTGTTCATAGACAGCGCCGGGGAACTGAGTCTGATCATCAGCGTGCCGACCTTCTCCCATAAGCATTTCCTTGTTCCACCCCCGGTTTCCCCGATTGGCGTTTCTCTCAGCCTGCTCTGCAGAGAACTCTGCGTACCAGGCTCGCCAATCCAGGTAACTGCCCGAGGGCAGACACGCCTTTGCCAGCTGAATCCAGTCCGCGGGGGTGAGGGGCCCAGAAGACAGGTTCTCCAGCATGGCAATGGTGTAAGGCGCAGTCGGCCCAAAGGTTGTAACTGCATTTTTAAGTTCTCTAATCTGTTTTACCTCAAAAGGCTCCCATGCATTACGTCCCTGGCCCATAGCTACTTGTACAGGAAATATCCCGTAGGGGCCACTATCTATCCCAGGTGGTGGATGTACCTCATGAGACAAACGTCCCCCCTGCCAAAGCCGCCTGTAAAAATACCGACCCGCCGGCGGCGGAGCATAAGACGGCGGCCATGATTGGGCGGAAAATGGGGGCCCGTGCATCACTTCCTGTTCTGGCGAAGGGGAAGGGAGCTCCCGGACGGCCGCCTCGCGGCGAGGGATCGCCTCCGGGAACAGCCCCCAAGGTGGGGCGGAAGGCTTCGCCTCCCTCTCGCGCCGGGGAGCGCTCAGGAGCTCTCTACTCCTCCGCAGACCAAGTTGAGCGGAGCGCAATTCACGGCGCAACGCTGGGAAAGAACCCTGCGACTCCTTATCGAGCGACTTAGGCTCCTGACAGCTGGTCTCTTTGGCCTCCTTGCCATTCAACTTTCCCTCGTCCTCGGAGTCAGACGACTCCGAGGCTAGAGCCCCGTCCTTCTCCTTAGCATCTTTGTTCCCCTTGACGGGCCCCTCTCGGGAGCTCCCTGACTGGGCCTGCTCAAATATCCTGCGTACTTTTGTAAGCTCTTGAGAGCTTTCTCCACAACCACCCTCGCTCTTAGTGTTGCTACCTAGCATGTTTCCCATCTTTTAATATGTTACTCACCGCGTGAGGCCCAAGGAATCCGCCACTTACGCGTGAGCCTGAGGGGAGTCTAAAAGCCCTGTAGGTGCGCGCCACCCAGAGCCCAGGCTTATCCCCAACTCACCTGTCTCGCAGCTCTGTACTGGAGCATTGTCCGCTGTCACGTCTCGGGGGTGATCAGTCCCCGTGCGGGCCTCCAAATGTCGATGTCCGCTCCCGGCCGGCAGGAAGGACACACGACAAAGTCTGGCAGTGGACAACCTTTTCTTTTATTTTTCTTCTCCGTACAGCCTGCCCTGGGATCGCTCCCAGCCGAAGCCTCTTTTGGTCCGCTCCCCGCGGCTCCTTCTGGGCTTCTACTTCCGGGCTTCTTCTTCCCCCCCAGGGGTGGCACCAGTATATATACGGATACAGTGTCCAATCATGTTAAAGTGAGCAAGGCAAGCTGATTGGCTAACATCATCAGTTGCCAGGCAGACTATATTGTTGAGCGGGTTGCTTACGCGGTAAGCAGGAAACTAACGTGCTCGATGGGAGGGGTAATCTACCTCAGGCTTTACTCTTTACTACAGGCCTCACGTCCGCCAAGTGAGGCGACCGGGCTCGGGGCTGTGGCTCCCAACAGGGTACAAGACAAGGATGTCCTTTATCACCACTCCTATTTAATATAGTACTGGAAGTACTAGCCAGAGCAATCAGGCAAGAAAGAGAAATAAAAGGGGTAAAGATAGGAAAAGAAGAAGTTAAATTATCATTGTTTGCAGATGACATGATACTCTACATAGAAGACCCCCTAAACTCCATTGAAATACTCTTAGATACAATAAATAAATTCAGTAATGTGGCTGGATACAAAATCAATACTCAGAAATCAATAGCATTCCTATACACGAACAACAAAATTACAGAGAGGGAAATAAGAGAAACTGGACTATTCACATTAGCAAGCAAAAAAATGAAATATTTAGGAATTACTCTTACGAAAGAAGTGAAAGACTTATACAGTGAAAATTATAATACACTGAAAAAGGAAATTGAAGATGATCTCAGAAAATGGAAAGACATCCCTTGCTCATGGATAGGAAGAACAAACATTGTGAAAATGGCCATTCTCCCAAAACTGTTATACAGATTCAATGCAATCCCAATAGAAATACCATCAACATACCTTGTAGATCTAGAGAAATCACTCCTAAATTTCATCTGGAACCAGAAGAGACCTAGAATCGCAAAGGCAATTCTAAGCAGCAAAGACAAAGCAGGAGGCATCACAATCCCTGACTTGAAGTTATACTACAAAGCAACAGTAGTAAAATCAACATGGTATTGGAATCAAAACAGAGCTGAAGATCAGTGGAATAGATTAGAAGATACAACCACAACTACGAACACACTCAACCACCTTATTTTTGATGAAGGAGCCAAGCAGGTTCACTGGAAGAATGACAGTCTCTTTAATAAATGGTGCTGGAAAAACTGGCTCTCCATTTGCCGAAAACTAAAGCTAGACCCATGTCTATCACCATGCACTAAATTAAAATCTAAATGGGTCAAAGATTTGAATATTAAAACAGAAACACTAAATCTATTGGAAGACAAAATAGGTAGAAACCTTGGAGACATAGGAGTAGGTAAAGAATTCATGAACAGGACTCAAACCGCACGGGAAATACTTCCCAGAATCAATAATTGGGACCACTTCTTATTAAAAAGTTTCTGCATGTCAAAAGAAATCTCCAGCATAGTGAAAAGAAAACCCACAAACTGGGAAAAGATTTTAGTGAACTCTCTCTCAGACAAGGGCCTCTTGTCTAAAACATACAAAGAATTAAAGAAACTCAGACCTCCGAAATTCAAAGATCCAATCCAAAAATGGGCATCTGAGATGAATATGCAATTCTCAGATGAAGAAATGCAAATGGCAAATAAATACATGAAAAAATGCTCATCATCATTGGTCATTAGAGAAATGCAAATTAAAACCACACTGAGATACCATCTCACTCCTGAAAGAATGGCCAGGATCAAGAAAACCGACAACAAATGCTGGAGAGGCTGTGGGGAAAAAGGAACTCTCCTGCACTGCTGGTGGGAGTGTAGACTGGTACAGCCTTTGTGGAGATCTGTCTGGAGATTTCTCAAAAAGTTGGGACTGGAAATCCCATTTATTCCAGCTATTCCACTTCTAGGCATATTCCCAGAAGAACTGAAAGCATCATACCACAGTGATATATGTGCACCTATGTTTATAGCAGCACAATTTGTAATCGCCAGATCTTGGAAACAACCCAAGTGCCCATCAACTGAGGAATGGAAAAAAAAGTTGTGGTATTTCTATACAATGGAGTATTATTCAGCTATAAAGAAGGATCACATTGAGATATTTATCAATAAATGGGCACAGCTTGAGACCATACTCATAAGTGAAATAAATCAATCTCGCATGTGTGAATACCGAATAGTTTCCCTAATGTAAGTAATGATTCAAATATATAAAAATATGTGGTAATCATGATTCCCCATTAGGTGGCCTTGAAGCCTTATAAAGTTTTCACTCATTAATTAGAAAGGCTTTATTCTGGGCTTCTTGATATGAAAATATTTGAAGCTAGAGTATATGAAGTTTTACCCAAATATTTCAAGGAAAAAGACACTATGGTAACTACTATTAAGTCAGGTTATAAGGTGGTGAAGTACTAGGTTATTGAAATAGTCATGCTGTGACCTCTATTGTTATATTGTTATGTCCTGTTTTATCTCAATCTCCCCCTTATTGTTTCAAAAAAAATTATTTAGTCATTTCTTATGTTTGTCTTAATTAAAGAAAAAATTCAAAAAAAAATTAGGATATATAAATAGTAACTCTTTTCGATTTCCTATTAACTTGTTTTGAAGTCCTGTAGTACTCCCATGATCTTGTTTTGACTGATTAGACTCTGTTCCATTCTATATGATAGTATCAAGTTTGAAGACATAGGCAACTACTTTGAAGACAATAAGATTCACTAAGATACCCATTCTGGTTTGACTATTGTCTTCTTTGGAAGTCCTGTAATGTTTACAATGCCTAAGTTTTATTGGTCTTGTTCTCTACTGTTTTGTCCAACTTTATAATATCTAATAAGATAGACAATTCTTTTTAAGGAAACAAGGGACAACGTTGATAACCATTGTTGATAAACTTGTACTCTGTTCTACACCATGTGCTATGTCTATCCTTGGTATTGACTGACAGCTTTGTTTTGCCATATTTGACTGTATTCTTCCCCCCCCCCCCAAAGAAAGTAATAAGCACTAAGGAGTAATAAAATCCAAGATGTGTAAAATTTGTTGTAAAAAAGAGAGGGAAAAAAAAAAAGAAAAAGATCTCTAACGGATATAACAGCAAGTGTGTTTGGGGGTGTTAAATAGCTGACTTTATCAATGTTTTTGGAACATTGAACACAGCTGTTTGCAGTCTCCCTGTTTGAATGTCCACCTTGTGTTCTTTGATACTGTGATTTGAGGAACTATTTTCAAGAAAATAGTGTGTAATCTACTAGCAGGTAATTTCTTACTGTTATGGTTTTTTGTTTTGTTTTGTTTTGTTGTGTTTTGTAGTTCTGTATTGCGTGTACCCTTACGCCGCTTTGGTTTTTTTTGTGTTTTTCTCTTTTTCCTCTTAAATAAAAAAAAAAATAAAGTACTGCTGACCAAGCCAAGCAGGGCTTGGGAAGAGAGATGTCAAATTGCACCTCCCATAAGCCTAGCAGTGAGCGGGCTGAGAATCAAGAACTTCCCCTTACAAACCCTGTAAGCAACTGGCTGGTTTGGAGGGCAGGCTGAATTGATAGTAACTGAGGTACAAAAAGCAACTGAATGCTTGTATTGTTTGGTTGACTTTGCAGGCCTGGGACTGGTGGTCTGAACTTCTGTTGGGGGGTGACGGTATGCAGTATAGCAAATATGGGGAATTTCCTTCTATCTTGTTTCTGAGGTCCAATATTTTTCTCACTGTTTTGTTTTGTTCCCATTAATTATTTTGCTTACAGGCTTTATTCAATGTTCTATTTTAACTGGTTTTATTCTGTTTTGCTTTGGTTTGATTTTGCTATATCTGATAGACTATGAAAATAACAAGATATACTAAGGTAGTCATTGTAGTTTTTCTATTATCCTGTTTCAAAGTTCTGTACCAATTTCACTGCTTTGTTTTGATTGGCTTTATTCTGTTTTGTCTTCTTGGGTTTTGTTATCTTTAGAATAAAAATAAATAAATAAAATAAAGTACAAATTGAATCCAGGGGCTTCACACTGAGCTACACTCCATCCCTTTTTTATGTTTTATCCTCTTGCCTCAGCCTTTCAGACTGTGGAGATTACAGGTATGTAGCACCATGCCTTGCTACTTTCAACAATTTAATAAAAGGTGTTTGATCCCAGCCAGGCATGGTGACACCCAGCTATCATCTCAGCACTGAGCAGGCTGAGACAGGAGGATCACCAAGAGTTTGAAGACAGCTTAGAATACATAGTGAGTTCAAGGCTGGCCTGAACTACGTATTGGACCTTGTCTCAAAAAAAGAAAAAAAATATCCAGACATGGTGATGCATGCCTGTGATCCCAGCAATTGGGAGGCTGAGGCAGGAGGATCAGTGTGAGTTCAAGACCAGCCTGAGCTACATAGTGAGACCCTGTCTCAAAAAAACCAAAAAGAAAAAAGAAAAATTGGATGTTTAATCCCAAGACCCCGACTATTTAGAAGAGATATTCAATGATGAGAAATCTGGGAAAGAATCAAAAAAGGAGACTGTGATTTGTGAGTATACTCAAATTTTATCATGTCTCACTAAGTAGTTACGTTATAGGATATTTTGATAATAATAAAAACTACTGTTAATGGAATAGTAGCTATAAATACCATGAGCCAGGCATTAGCCTGGGCGTTTATATATTTTGAGATATATCTTATGTATTTATAAAAAATAACTTCAATAGAAGTGATGTCAAATTCTATCCAGCTTGTTACCAGTCCACCCCCTGCTTTATTTTTTTGAGACAGAGTCTCGCTTTGTAATTCAGGCTGAGGTTACAGGTGTGTGCCACCATGCCCAGCTGTCTCCCATTCTCAATCATACAAGAACTGTATTGGAAATTTCTTTCTTTCTTTTTTGGTACCAGGGATTGAACTCATGATCTTGTGCTTGCCAGGCAGGTGCTTATGCCACTGAGCAGAATTCCCGGCACTTACTTTCTTTCTTTCTTTCTTTCTTTCTTTCTTTCTTTCTTTCTTTCTTTCTTTCTTTCTTTCTCTCCTTCCTCTCTTCCTTCTTTCCTCTCTTTCAGTTAAACTTTTAGTACAATGTATTAGTCTGTACAAATAGGGTTATGCTGCATTTAACAAATTAATCTGGATTCTTCATTTTATAGCATAATGAAAAAAATTGTTGTTGTTTTTCTAGTGAAGTTCAGCATAGATTAGGCAATTCATTAGTTTGGCTCTCCTCCAAGGAGTGACTCAGGGATCTAGGTTGTCTCCACACTGTCACTTTATTATCTCACTGAATAGGAAGATGAGAAGCATATCAGTCTTTAAATGCTCTGGGCCAGAAGAAATCTATCACTTGTACTCACATTCCCATTTGTAATGTTTCATTCATGAGGTGCTGGTATAGAGGAGGATGCCAAATGCTGAAAGCTTTGAGTATTCAGTGAGGCACAGTCAGTGAAGCGGTTGATGAAGGAGGATCAGGCATCTATCTTTGTAGGGCTAAGGAATCAGAGATTATCTCCTCAATGCCAAAGATATCAATTCTTTTTCCCCCCAAATCCATTTCGTTTCAAGGAGAAAAAAAACTGAAACAAAATTTTAAAACACGTCACTCAAGGGGCAAAAATGTTACATACCCTGTGCATTGTCATCCCCAAATCACACAGAGCACCAGACCTCTGCATTCAATCTCCAAACAATACCAGCACAAACCTTTCTCTTCAGTGAATTCAGAGAAACTGGTAGTATAAGTAACTTAAATATATATAGTTTGTTTCTTATACTAGTAAGACAATATGATGTTTATACATATATATCATATTTATGTCACTTACGAGTATGGTCTCAAGCTGCATCTATTTACCTATAAAGTCTCCAGTTTATCCTTCTTTATGACTGAGTAGTACTCTTTTTTTTTGAACTGGGGATCGAACTCATGACCTCCACTTGCCAGGCAGGCCCTTATGCTGCTGAGCTAAATCCCCAGCCCCGTGAATAGTACTCCTTTGTATAAAAATACCACATCTTTTTATCCATTCTCAGTCAGTGGGCATTTAGGTTATTTCTAAGATCTGGCTATAACGAATTGTGCTGCTGCATGTTTACAGCATACACACACACACACACACACACACACACACACACACACACACACACACACACATATACTGCTGTGGTATGATGGGTTTAATTCTTTTGGGAAGATACCCAGAAGGGGAATAACTGGATTGAATGGGACCAGTTATTCCCAGTTTTTGAGGAGTCTCCACACTGATTTCCACAGTGGTTATACCAGTCTGCATTCCCACTAACAGTGCAAAAGTCTTCCTTTTTCCCCACAACCCCTCTAGCATTTGTTATTGCTTGATTTCTTGATAATAGATATTCTTTCTGGGGTGAGGTGGAACCTCAGTGTTGTTTTAATTTGCATCTCTCAAATGGCCAGTGATGTTGAACATTTTTTCCCATATTTATTTGCTGCGTGTATGTCTTCATCTGAGAAGTATGTATTCATCTCAGATGCCTATTTTTGGATTGAGTCTTTAAATGTGGAAGGACTGATTTTTTTGAGTTGTTTATATGTTCTCAATAGTAATCCTTTATCTGTGGAACAGCTGGCAAACATTTTCTCCCATGCTGTGGGTTGTCTCTTCATTCTGTTGATTTCTCTTACTATGCAAAAGCTTTTCAGTAGGGTGAGATCCCAGTGTTTGGTTCTTTGTGATAGTTCTTGTAAAATCAGGGTTTTGTTCATAAAGTCTTTACCTACACCAATGTCTTCAATAGTTTTACCTACTCTATCTTCTAGCAGATTTAATTTTTTTTTTTATTGGTACCATGGATCGAACTCACGACCGCCTGCTTGCAAGGCAGGTACTTATGCCACTGAGCTAAATCCCCAGCCCAATGTTTCTGTTTTAATATTAAGATCTTTGATCCATTCTGATTTTAGCTTAATACATAGTAAAAGATATGGGTCCAGTTTTAATCTTTGGCATGTGTGGAGCCAGTTTTTGCAGCACCATTTATTAAAGAGGCTATCTTTCTTCCAGTGAATGTGTTTGACAGCTTTGTCAAAGATAAGGTGGCTTAGTGTGTCTGGAGTTGTTTCTGCATCTTCTAATCTGTTCTGTTGATCATCAGGTCTTTTTTTCCTCCAATACCACACTGTTTTTTATTTTTACTTTTTTTCAGTTTTTATCATAGTAGCTTTATAGTATAATTTCAAGTCAGGGTTATGATGCCCCCACCTTGCCTTTGTTGCCCAAGATTGCCTTTGCTATTTTAGATCTCTTCTGGTTCCAGGTGAATTTTAGGATTGTTTTCTCTAATTCTGTAAGATATGCTACTGGAATTTTGATTAGCATTGTATAATAGTTTTGGAAGTCTGGCCATTTTCATTATATTGGTTCTTCTTACTCAAAAGCATGGGTTATCTCTCCATTTTCTAATATTCTCCTCAATTTCCTTTTTCAGAGTACTATAGTTTTCAATGTAGAGGTATTTTACAATCTTTGTTAGATTGATTCCTAGGTATTTCATTTTTTTGGATGCCATAGTAAAAGGTATTGTTTCTCTGATTTCTCTCTCAGTGAGTTTGTTATCCATGTACAGGAAGGCTATGATTTTTGAGTGTTGACTTTGTAACTAGCTTTGTTACTGAATTTGCTTATTAAATCTAGTAGTTTTTTTGGTGGAGTTTTTGGGGTCTGCCAAGTAGAGTATCATGTCATCTGTAAATAACAATAGTCTAACCTTTTCCTCTCCTATCGTTATTCCTTTTGTTTATTTCTATTATCTAATTGCTCCAGATAAAATTTTGAAGACTATATCGAATAAGAGTGGAGACAATGGAAATCCTTGTCTTGTTCCTAACTTTAGAGTGAAAGCTTTCAGTTTTTGTCCATTTATTATGTGCTGGCTGTCAGTTTGTCATAGATGGCTTTTATCAGATTGAGATAAAGACCATCTATTCCAATTTTCTGTAGAGTTTTTTTATCATGAAGGGTGCTGGATTCTGTCAAAAGCTTTTTCTGCATTTATTGACATGACCATATGATTTTTGCCCTTGGTTCTGTTAATATGGTGAATTATATTTATGGACTTACGTATATTAAACTATTCCTGCATCCTTGGGATGAATCTCATTTGATCACGGTGTACAATCTTCTTGACAATTTGTGGCAGTCTGTTTGCTAGTATCTTACTAAGGATTTTTGCATCAATGTTAATTAGGGAGATTGACCTAATTCTCTTTCTTAGTTGGGTCCTTCTCTGGTTTTGTTATCAGGGTAATACTTGCTTCCAGGAATGAATTTAAAACTATTGCTTCCCATTCAATTTCATTAAAGAGTTTGAGAAGTAGTGGTATTAGTTTTTCTCTAAACTTCTTGTAGAAATCAGCAGTGAATCCATCAGGGCCTGGCCTTTTCACTGTGGACAGGCTTTTAATTATATCTTTGATTTCACTGGTTGATATTGGTTTTTTTTAGGATTTGTATATCTTCTTGATTCCGCTTTGGTAATTCATATGTATGTAGGAATGTGTCCATTTTTTCAGTATTTTCCACCTTACCAGAATGCAAGTTTTCAAGGTAAGTATAGATGATCTTCTGGATTTCTGCAGAGTCTATTGTGATTTCACTCCTTTCATTCCTACTTTCATGGATTTGAGTCTTCTCTTTCCTTTTTTTGATAAGGTTAGCTTTGGGTTTGTCAATATATTTAATATTTCAAAGAACCAACTCTTTGATTCATTGATTTCATTTCTTTCTTTCTTTTTTGAGACAAGATCCCAGTTCAGGCTGGCCATGAACTCACTTTGAAGCCCAGGCTGATCTCAAATTTGCAATGATCCTCCTACCTCAGCCTCTCGAGTGCTAGGATTACAGGCATGTGTTGCTGTACCTAGCACAATTCATTGATTCTTTGTATTTTCTTTAGTCTCTAGGGTATATAAATATCTTCTCTGATTTTTTATAATTCCCTCCTTTGTATGAGTTTTTGGCTTAGCCTGCTTTTTTCTCAAAGTTTGAGGTTCAATATTAAGTTGTTTGTGTGTGCTTGCTCTGTTTTCCTTATATCAGTATATATTGAAATAAATTTCTCTCTTAAGACTGCTTTCCTTGTGTCCCACAAGTTCTGGTATGTTTTGCTATCATTCAACTGTAAAAACTGTCTAATTTATTAATTTCTGTGACTTTTCATGTATTTATGAAGTTCTTGTGGTTTTCTTTGGCATGGGCTTCCAATTTCATTGCACTGTGGTCTGATGCATGGGATAATTTCAATTCCTTTGCATTTACTTAATTAAGCATGTTCTAAGGGCCAGTATATGGTCTATTTTGGAAAATGTCTGTGTGCAGCTGAGAAGAATGTGCATTCTGATGCTGTGAGGTGGAACATTCTATAGACATTTACTAAGTCCATTTATTCAAAAGTTTGATTTAGTTCTAATATTTCACTACTGACTTTTTGTCTAGTTGATCTTTTTGTGATAGTGGGGTATTGAGGTCTCCCAATACAATTGTATTGAGCTTATTTGATTTTTCATATCTGTTAGTAATTGTCTTATATAGTTGGATACACTGGTATTTGTTGCATGTATATTTATGATTGCTATCTCTTCCTCTTGGATTGTTCCCTTTACAAGGATGCAGTGACCTTCTTTATCTCTCTTAATCAGTCTTGGCTTGAAATTCACTTTGTCTACAAATAAAATAGCTAGCCCTGATTTTTTCTGGGTCTCTGTCACATGAAGTATTGTTTTCCATCCTTTGACTTTCAGTCTATGAATTTCTTTTTGAATGAAATGTGTTGCTTGTATGCAGCATATTGTTGAATCTTTTAGACCTTTTTTTATATATATTGTTGGATCTTGCTTCTTGATCCATTCTGCTAGTCGATGTTTTTTGATTGGTGAATTAAGACCATTAACACTGATGGTTATAACTGATATGTATTGACTTATTCTTGTCATGTTATTTTCCTGTTTCTCCTCTCCTCCCCTCCCCCTCAAATTGTTTGCCTTCCCTGGAGTATTTCTTCTGTTGGGGTTCATGGAGTTGAAGTCCTTATTATCTCTTTCTAGAATGTCCTTCAGAACATTTTGGAATGCTGGTTTGGTGGTCATAAATTTCCTCAGATGTTCTTTGTCATGGAATTATTTCTCCATCAATTTTGAAAGATAGTTTTGTAGGGTACAGCAATCTGGGTTAAAGTTGTTTTCCTATAGAACTTGGAGTACTTCACTCCAAGCTGTCCTTGACTTCAGAATTTGTGCTGAGAAGTTAGCTGTGATTCTGATAGATTTTCCTCTACAAGTGACTGGTTTCTTTTCTTTTATTTTTTAAATAAATTTTAAAATTTTATTTTAAAGATAATAAAACCCAACAAAACAAAGCAGTCAAAGTGGTACAGAACTTTGAAGTAGGATAATAGGCAATCAACAATGACTACCATAGGATATCTCACTATCTTCACAACAGCTGTCCATTCCATCACACACAGCAAAATCAAATAAAACAAAACAGAATAAAACCAGTCAAAACAGAACACTGGATAATACAAAACAATAAATTGGAACAAAACAGTGAGAATACTGGAATTCAGAAGCAAGACAGAAGGAAATTCCCCATATTTGTTATTGTGATTTCTTATTGAATGTTTAAAATGAGTAATCTTTGTGTTAATAGAAAAAAACCACAACTATATTACCAAAGCAAACCAGTGATGTTTCAAGTTTTATTAAGTTTATAAAGAAACACAATTTATTATTTAATAAAAAACTCAATTAGTTTTCTTGATGAGTTTACCAAGTTAAATTTCTGCATATGTTTAAGGAAAACCATATAATTACAGTAACATATGAAATGTATGTTTCCTTCAGCCATTTCAGATTGAATCTTACTAAGTCCCTGACTTATAAACATTTGAGTTGTGAATTTTCACAGGTGAACCAATCTTCCATTAGGAACATTCCTAAATTAGCACATGTGTATACTTTAAGGTAACTGTAAAAGTACAAATAATTTACAGTATTTTTGTTAGGTTTTTTTATGCTTTACACTGTATATTTGTGTCAAAGGTGTGTAAGACTCACTTTCGTGACTTACAAATGGATCCGATTTACGAATGTTCTCCAGAACGGAACTGGTTCGTAAGTCAGGGACTTTTTAAAATCCTTTGTTCCAGAGTTAGCATTCTATGATTTGAACAGAATTATACTCATATTCTGTGACCTGAGGTTAATACAATAAAGCCTTCCAAATGACAGCAAGAAAGTTGTAAATTATTAAGGTTTTCCTATGTGAACAATGGTAAAAAAAAAATCAGAAACATGCTTTATGTATTCATTCAGAAGGTGATTCAATTGTAGAAGGAAGCTCTTTTAGCATTACAAAACCCTGTATTTAACACTCTTCTTTTCTCAGCAATTATAATCTTGAAGAGATTCCTTCATCTGAAGTTTTCATGCATTCAGGTATTTTGCATGATGTCTAATGTGATCAGCAATAAAGGTGGCAATGAAGTAGTAACCATGATCATAACCCTCTTGTATTCTAAAAACAACAGGGATTTTCTTTTCTGTACAGGCAGCGATGAAGTTATCTGGGAGGAGCTGTCAGTCTGAAAGGAACTCGTCATCCTTTCCTTGATCAATCAGTATGTCCAGCTGAGAACCTGGATAAGACTTCACAAGATGAGTTGCATCGTAAGTCTTCCATTTACTTTCATCTGTTCCCAAATATCCAGTAAAGGCTTTTCTGCCCAAAGCACTGAGCACTGGGTTGCAAAGTGGAGCAAATGCTGACACAGATTTGTATTTTCCAGGGCTTTTCAAAGCACAAATCAGAGCTCCATGGCCTCCCATGGAGTGGCCAAAAATAGACATCCTTTGGGGGTCCGCTGGAAAATTGGCATTTGTGAGTTTGGGAAGCTCTTCTGTTACGTAAGCATACATCCTGTAGTTAGTTTTCCAAGGCTCTTCAGGAGCATTCATATAAAACCCCGCACCAGTGCCGAAGTCCCAGTGATCATCTTCTCCTTTAACATTGCATTCACGAGGGCTGGTATCTGGAGCGATGACAACAAGGCTGTGTTCTGAGGCAGCTTGATGATAACCAGATTTTGTTATAAAATTCTGTTCTGTGCAAGTTAAACCAGAGAGCCAATACAGGGCAGGGCACTTTCCAGTTTCTGCCTTTGGTTGTAAGTAGACAGCAAATTTCATTTTACATTTTAGCTCCACACTTTCATGTTCAAAAACTTTCTGCAATCCCCCAAAGCACTTGTTGCTGGAAATCTGCTTCAACGCCATTCTTCTCCTGTTTAATTGGTATTTGCTTGTCTGTACCAAAGGACCACCCTCGGAGGTCTTCAGCGGCGGTGGTGTGCTCCGACTGGTTTCTTTTCTCTAATAACTTTTAGGATTCTGTTCTTGTGTTGAATTTCCAGAATCTTGACTATGATATACCTGGCTATAGGATTTTTTTGGTCATTGCTAATTGTAGTTCTATATGCCTCACTTATTTGTATGTCAAATTATTTTTCTCCACCAGGAAAGATTTCTGTCATGATGTCTGTGAACATTTTTTATGTCATTGTGGTATCTCCTGCTTGTTCGTTGACTCCAATTAATCTTGTTATTCTTTGTCTCATCTAGCAGCTGCTGGATTGATTTCTCATGGTCCCTTGCTATTTTTGAGAACTCTTTCTTTTCCTGGTCACTAACTGCAATCCTGTCTTCAATATCTAAGATCCTGTCCTCACATTGGCCTAATCTGCTTCAAATACTCTCAATGGAGTTTTTATTCTCCTGGATCTCTGCTTGAATCTGTTTTAGGGATTCCAGTTCTTTCCTATGCTGATCTTCTGTAATTTTCTTAGGCTCATCTATTTTTGTCTGTGTCTGCTCTAATGTCACTAAGCATGATGTATATTTTGGTTAACTCTATAGTTATCTGAGAGATTATTTATTTAATTTTTTCCAGAGCCTCATTCAATTGCTTTGTTGTTACCATTTCAGAGAGACCTGGTGGGGGAATTTCAGATTGTCCCATCTCATTGCCTCCTGGATTTGTCTTTGGTGAACTGATGTCTGGGGTTGTCTTTTACTAAGTGCCTTCTTATTTTACTTTCTCTCTTTTTTAGTTTAGTCCTGGGGTGCTGCTTGTAGGTTGCCTATGGTAGGTTGCTTTATTGGTAGTATTTAGGACCCTTAGGTGATGATTACTTCTCTGAGGTATCTTCCAGGTGTAGTTGGTTTTTGAGTTTAGAGTCTATTGGAGGATCTTACCCCTTCAGTTTGTTGGAGATGAGAAGTTGTTGCTTGTTTAGCCTAGTCCCTGGTTCTTTGACACTGTGCTTCCATATTTTCTATGACGCTTAGTTAATCTTAGTCATAGACTACCAGGATGAACAGCTGTTCAACAATTATGTCAGTTTTGGCAACGGTAGTACCAATACATCTAACACAGTCTAGAAAACAGCAAACTTAGCTAGCCCTTAATTTGCAACATTTAACTGTAAGAACTAGATTTGTAATCATACAACAAAATATAAAATAAACAAGATAATTATATGTAATATATGTCTGTAATGTGTCAATTTTGCCCTCAAGTGTTAAAATTTAAAATGCACTAAGGAAAAAATAGAGAAGTGGGAGAAGAGAAAGAGATTAGAAATAAGGTTGCAGGGCCAGGGATTTAGCTCAGTGGTTCAAGTGCTTGCCTGGTAAATGTGAGGTCATGAGTTCAATCCCTGGTGCCAAAAAAAAAAAAAAAAAGAAAAGAAAAAAAAAAAGAAAAAGAAAAAGAAAAGAGAAATAAGCTGGAGGACAAAAGGTGATCATGCCAACTGTTTGAGGACACTGATACAGAAGACTGAAAGGAAAGAGATGGACGAGGTAAAAGGAAGAACAGAACAAAATCACACCCACAAAGAGGTTAGGAACTACTTTCACACTCATGTAAAAACAAAGAAGGAGAAAAAGAAAGAAAGAAAAAAAACAGTCCACTTCCAGGATTCTCTCTGATTTCACTATTAGACAGCCTGTGTAGATTCAGTCCCAAATCCTGCCAAACTATCTCAGCAAGCCAGAAGTCACTTTATGGCAGAGTCGTGGATAATCTCAGCAGGTTGGTCAGAAACCAGACTCATTGGGCTTACTGCCATCCAAGCAGTTTCCACATGTCTGTGCCCAGCGAGGAGCTGTTAGAGGAAGCTGGCTGCAATTTTGGACTCTGGGCTGTAAAATGTCAATAACTCTGTCCCCATGGGAGGACTAAATCGTCTGCACTTATCATCAGCCAATGCAGTGTACTCCACGCCTGCTGCTCCCCTCCACTGCCACATTTCTCTTCAGAGGCCTCCAGGGTTGCCAGCTGTCACCATCACTGTGACCATGTGACCCCAGGTTTGAACAACTCTTCTCCCAGTGAGTCTCTTTGCAGGTTGAAGGCACTTCTGGCCTCTGCTTTCTTCTTCCTTAAAGTTTTTCTCTTCATTCTTTTTGTGGGCTTCAATTCATACTTCAGATTCTACCTGGGTCCAGGGGACCCCCTTCCTTCCATCTTGTTTCCTCACGATGCTATCTATGTTCCAGTGTCTGGATAGTCAGTGATACCAATTCACCAGCTAATTTACCTAAATGTATGATCATCTTTTGAGTCCTAGTGGTTCCTGGACTTTCTTAGATGTTAAAGAACATCTTGGGCAAAGATGAAAGAGTAGTAATTAGTGGTAATTCCCACTTGTTAAAGTGGGAAGAATTTCTAGCTTTTTGACTGTACATGCTCATAGGATTATTAAGAGATATCATTTCTTTGGACACTCAGGAAGTGTCCTGTTTGAGAAACCCAGAGTATAAGGTTCTTTTCCTGGAGTTCATCAATAGATGTATAAATGGAATTCAAGTTTGCAAAATGTTGTGTTAATACAAATGTGCATTTTTCATAGAAAAATAGCCTTTTCTTTATCTCTTTTTTTGAGACAGAGTCTCACTATGTAGTTTCAGTTGTCCTTGAACTCCTTATATAGCCCAGGCTCACGGCAATCCTCCTGCTTCAGCTTCCCAAATGCTGGAATTTTAGGCACATGCTGCCATACCTGGCATGGTTTTTGTGGAGATTTTCAGTGTTCATGTTATGATTTGGAGTTAAAATGTCCCCACAAAAGTCTCATGCTCAGAGATAGATCCTGGTTGGAAAAGTCAAGCCAATGGGGCATTACTTGGAAGGGTGTATTCTCTCCCTGGTTCCACTTTTCTCTTTTTGCTTCCTGGCTGCCTGCTATATGAGCAGCTTTACTCTTCCTGGTCTGTGGCCCTTGCACCATGCGTTTTCTATACTGAGCTGATCTACCAGGAACTAAACCTAATGAACCTGTGAGTTGAAACTAAATGTTTCCTCCTTTAAATTTCAGATATTGAGTATTTTGTCTCAGTGATGAGAAAGTGACCAGTGTAGTTCATAAAGCAGAAAAGACTAAGATTCACTTAACTGAGCTAGAAATAAGATCTCCCTACAGGAGAAGCAGACATCAGAACCTGTTGGGAAGCAGAGTGCATAGGACAGAAGAAACATTCACAATCCCCAGCACTTCTACAACTACACTCCTATGCACTTCTGACAGCATTTACACATAAACCTACAAGTGAGATTTATTTCCTGGATGAATGATGGTTAAATCATTTTTCTCCTATAAAATAATTTTAAAGTGGTGAATCTTGGTTGTTTCACACTTTTAGATTCTATTCCCTTTATGTTTCAGGCAAGCAAAAAGGCATTAAAAATGGATCTTTAGGACTGAGGATATAGCTCAGTGGCATGGCACCTGCCTGGCAAGTGAGTTCAATCTCTGGTTCAAAAAAAAAAAAAAAAGAATCCTTGACTATCATAAGACATAGCCTCCTTGTCACCTCTATCTTCACTGTATGTACTTCAAATAAGAGAAAATTCCAATGGCTCCCACCACTTATTTTTACCAGAAACCTTTAGAACTTTATTCTGAGGGATATCTCACTCTTATCTATAAGACAATGATATTAATCCTCACATACTTCAAAATTATGAATTGTAATTATTTACTCTTCATAGTTGTGTTCTGGAAATTATTCATGACTATAATAAAATTCAAGTATTGCTAAATTTAAAAAGAATGCATCCCAGAGAAAGGAGGAAGCTTGTATTATATTTTATTTTGTGATTCATTATAATTATCAGAACCAAAGAGAATTCATTTAGGAAAATGTAACAGAAAAGACAATGGAAAAATTTTGACCATTGGAGTAACTCCCAAATTGAAAATATTGATTTCATGGAGTCTTGGAGTAAAATCATCACATTTGAGTGGAAAGGAGAATGGCATGGCTAACATGATAGGGAAACTGTCATGAAATGTAGGTGTATAACAGATACCGCTTACGGCTTGTGTCTAGATGTTCCCACAAAGCCTCATGCAGTCAAAGGTGGGGCTTTTTCAGAGGTGGTTGGATCTAGAACATGTTATTCTGGGATTAAGGCTGTGTGATTACTAAATCAGTGCACTGATTGCTTTGGCGTTGCCCTAAGCCCAAAGGTAGAGTATAACAGGGGCAGAAAGAAGCTGCTAAGGTCCCTCCTTTGCTTTGCTACATTTTGCCCACCATGAACTCTTTCTCCATTGTGCTACTTTTCTGTCATGCCAGCCTTGGAACCAGTTGACTATGCACTGAAACCTTTACAAACTATGAGCCAAATACACTTTTCCCTCTTTAACTTTGTGTGTTGGGTGTTTTATCTCAGCAATTAGAGGAAAGTAACTAAGACATATATCAAGTGTCTATAAAACAATATAATTTTCTTTTCGTGAAGATTTATGACATCGATTTAATTCTTAGATAATCATACTTGACCAACTGAAAAGCAAAAACCTGAGAGAAATGAATATAACTTTGCTTTGGGGTGTCTCTTACATGACATTAATTTAATTCAAAGTTAAACTAAATCATTATCTCCTATGATATCATGCAGTAACTCACAGTAAAATATTGAAGACTGATGAGGTTGTCCATGTATTTCTTTTTTGGGGTGGGGCGGTTTCCAGGGATTGAACTCACAACCTTGTGCTTGCCAGGCAGGCGCTTATGCCACTGAGCTAAATCCCTGATGTTGCCCATGCATTTCTAACAAAATATATTTTGAGTGCCGAGTGTGTTGGCATATGCCTGTAATCCCAGCATTCGGGAGGCTGTGGCAGGAGGATTATAGCAAGTTTAAGATCAGCCTGGGTTACAAAGTGAGCTCAAGGTCAGCCTTAACTGCATAGTGAGACCCTGTCTCAAAAAAAAAAAAATATATATATATATATATATATATATATATATATATTGATCTGGGTGTGTTGGTACTTGGGAGCCTGAGGATGGAGGATTTTGAGTTTAGTGCCAGCCTGGACTACAGGCCAAAACTGTTTTAAAGAAAAAAAACCCATGTAAACACAAAGACATTCAATTGCTGAGAGTGGTGGTGTGTGCCTATTATCCCAGCACTTGGGAGGCTACAGCAGGAGGATTGGTGTGAGTTCAAGGCTAGTCTGCGCTACACAGTGAATTCAAAGCCAGCCTGAATACATATCAAGATTCTTTCTAAAAAAAAAATGACATTCAGTTGCTTCTTTTTGAAAGTTAATGAGAAACTTTTCATCCTTTAGAAACCCAGTCTGAAAACTTTCTCAAGCTTTTCTTATCCCTGGGACCTGGTTTTTCTACTTATGTATATGGAGGTAGAAATAATATTTCAAAATAAAATTCAGCCAGTTTCTAAGATCCTCATTCTTTATTTGGCACTGGTCAGACACAGATCTTTGCTTGCCCTTTATTTCATGACAGTTCCCTGTCATGTTAGCCATATGGTTCCCCTTTCCACTCATACATGATGACTTCACTCTGAGACGCCACGCAATCAATCTTTTCAGTCTGAGAGTTGCTCTGGTGGTGAAAATTTCTCCACTGTCTTTTCTCTTACATTTTGTAAAACAAGATCTCTTTAATTCTGAGCTTCAACCACTCGGAGTGTGTTAAAGGAGGGAGTAGGGATGTCTGCTTTTTAAAAACCTGATATTTTCCCCTTGAAGTGGCTTTCTTCCTGGAGTGGCCTCGGGATCTTATCTACCTCATCCTCAGCCACAGTTCCCACACGAGCTCATACTGATCCCGAAATGGAGAATACGTTTTTGTGTCTAAAACCACAGAAGGCACCCACAATTCACTCTGCCTTCGAAGACATGTTGAAATCATTTGTCTCCCTGCCTTGGCATGATCTAAGCTACAAGTGGTTTCAGTTTTCAACTCGTGGCAGAAACCATAAGCTAAGAAAGCAAACAAGCATTTTCATTAACTGTAGAAAAGAAATGCTCTTCTGCTCCCCATGCAAAGCCCAATTTGGGAATGTCATTGACCTTTGATATTCTTTCTTAGGAACCCAGATGGAAAGGATTCATCCATCCTACTCTGGTTACTGAAGACCTGGGTAGCTCTTATAGAGGTGTAGGGTAGGTCTTAGAGGGTAGCTCTTGGGGTCCAATTTCTTCAGTACATCAAATCACACTGACTTTCAGATCTCTTCTCAGTATGCTACAGAGGCATATGTGAGTTGATTTTCAAGAATTTGATCCAGAATATTTGTTCTACTGGTTTGGTTTCCCATCACTATTAAGAAGATTCAAAGGACAGATCACACTTTAGAAATCTGTGTTAGCTGATGACAGAAAAATATACCAGTATGTCTCAGATTAATATGACCTTTTGTATTGGCAAAGGGAATACATTTCTGGTGGAAGGAACGTGAACTCTGTAGTTCTTTTTGAAATCCTGTTCTAGTGCTGTAAGGTGGCAGAGTTTACTTCAAATTTTATACCTCCTCTGAAATATCTGTGCATATCATTTCTTCCAGCTCTAAAATATTCAACTGTTCATCAGTTCTCTCTGTGGTGACACCGTTACCTCACAGTGCCCCGTTCCATCTCCTTACTGCCTGTTGATCTTTACTCATTTCTTCAAAGCTGCCTTTAGACCCTGTAAAGCCCCATTTTTTAGATTCATTGCAATATTTTTCCTTTTTTTTGTGTGTATGTGGCAGGTTTAGCACCAGCACATTTTGTTACCAAATATGGGTCAAAAGTATTTCCCAGGACACGAACTAAATGACAAGAAAATAGTGTACAGAGGTAGTACTTGGGAGGCTGAGGCAGGAGGATCACCAGGGGTTCAAGGCCAGTCTGTACTGCATGAGTTCAGGGCCAGCCTTAAACTACATAGTGAGATTCTGTCTCAACACCCCCACCTCCACCAAAAAAGGAAAAAAGAAAATTAAAGTAGCAGCTTCACCACTCCTACCCTGGGTCAGGCTATGGTCATCTTATTTGGATTATTGCAGTGCTGTCCTGACAGCTCTCTCTGCATCTGCCCTCCTTGCATCAGTTATCCTCCACAAGAAGTCAGAGTGATCTTGAAAAAGGTCGGTCATGTCATCACTCTTTGCTTCCAAATCTTCCAGCGACTTCCTTTTCATTTTCTTCCAGTTTTTGTCAAAATATCACTTAATGATGAGGCTGTATTCAATCTCACAAAGTAATATAGCAACTTCCCCACTCCTCCCCTGCACCGGTCTCCCAATTCCTCTAGCCTACCTTTTCCCTTCCATAGCACCTATCACCATGTGACAGACATGTTTATCTATAGAACAAGTGGCAGATCACAAAGTGAGCCCGGAACTGTGGTGAAAACGATGCTGTGACCTGTGAGTCTAGGTCACAAAAAGCCGTAAGTCTCTGCTGGTCTGTTTGGGGCACTCACTTTTGGAACTCAGCCACTGATATGAGGAAGCACCGGCCACGGGAGAGGCCATTGTGAACATTTTGGCCAACAGCTCCAACTGTTGTGGCCCAAGTCAATAGTTAACACCTATCAGACACATAAGGAACTTTTTGAGGTAACTTCAGCACCATCCATTGCACAAAAGTGAGAACCCTTTAGCTTAGCCTTATCACCTCCTGGAATCATGAGAGGCAATAAAATTATTTACAGCCAATGAATTTTGGAGCTGTTTGTTATGTAATGATAGTGGTACAATTTATTTCTATCTGAGTTCTATGTCTCCTTCCCTTTTGAGTTCAACGATTATTATTTCTTTGTTGTTGTATTCTCAGGATCTAGAACAGTGCCTGGTAGACAAATACACAACAAATGTTGACTGAATGAATGGATGAATGAACGCATGATACATTTTCAGTATGATATGCAGAAAGTGTTTGCTCAACTGAATAGTATGCTGGGTTAGACCTCACTGGCTGAGTGTAAATCTCCATATTACAGTGGGGGAAAATATGTGGGATCCTTCTGAGGTAAATAACATACATAACATGTATGACTATATATAAATATATAATAAATTATAATAATCACTTCCAGGACCATATAAAATAAGGTTAAAGTTTCACCAAGACTTTTTCTTTTGGTGACTCCATAATCCTTCTATGAGCTTTTCTAGGTCTGGTTTAAAAGGCTCCAGAAGTGTTGTAGCTCATGAACATAATCCCAGCACTTGGAAGGCTGAGACAGGAAGATCATTGCAAGTTCAAGACCAACTTGGGCTACAAAGTGAGCTCAAGGCCAGCCTGAACTGCATAGTGAGAACCTGTCTCAAAAAGACCAAACCAAACAAAACAAGTATGTTCAGAAAGAGAAGTGATAATGAAGATATCTCTAAGAAAAATTAGTTGGAAACACTTAAGTTTTTGGGAAAAAAGAATGAAAATGGATGGTGATGTGTGTACTTCTGTGTACATACACACATACATGAGAACAATTTTGAATGCCTATTAGACTAGTGATGTAGAGAATAAATATGGTGCTGATCTCCTCATTCTTGTACCACGTAGAGCACCTTGATTTAGAATTTTGTTTGGAATAAATATCCACGAAAAATATTAATAATTTATCATCTCAGGAGACAACAAAGAGCAAAATTTCTTAGTTCTTTGGAGGTTAGTTTTTGTTTGTGTCGAGGGGTAGTGGCTGGGCAGTCTACAATTAACCAGTTTCTTTGAGGCCTTTGCTGAACTGAACAACACAGGCATGTGGTATTCACACTGGTCTCAAAGCAGTTCTCATCACAAAGCCCTTTTTAAAATATATATATATATATATATATATATATATATATATATTTATTTTTGTTGCTAGGGAATGAACCCAGGAGTTCCCTAGCTAGGCATTTTACCTGTAAACTACTGTACATCTTCACTCCTAGGAAGAATCTTGGAAAGCAATCATGTGCAAAGACTTTCCAGAAGCAATAAAGGGATTGACGGTAAATATGGTTTACCAAGTTCTTAAGACCACTGCCACAAGGCTGCTTGGCCAAGTGACCGTCAAAGAAGAGTGAGTGGGGTCTTGCTTCACTGCTGTGTTCCAATGGCAATTGATTTTACTGGGCCTCATCACCCGGCCTATGACATTAAGGTCTCTTGTTCAGGTGTAAGCCTTGAGTGGAAAGTGGGGAGACTCCCAAGATTTCCCTGGAAAATCAAGTACACTGGGGACTATTTTCTTTGGAAATCCCATTTATCTCACCAAAATTTAAATATTGCTTCTGAAGCTAATTATTATTTTTTCCATTTAGTATTTGCTTATTTATTTATTTATTTATTTATTTATTTATTTATTTATTTATTTATTTATCTGCAGAACCAGACAAACTTGACTAGAAAAGAAGCCCGGGCAGGGGTTAGGATGAGCCCATGACGTGTTACGCGCTCCAGCCAATTGAAAGGCCGAGAAAGGGGGAGGGCGGAAGTGACGAATCGTATCCCTCCGCGGGGCGAGAGGGTCGGTGGGGGGAGTCGGCGTCTCTCTCCCCCGCGCCAGCTCCCGTACACGGAGCCGCATTCCTTGGCCCCCCCACCCCCTCCCTCGGGGCCCCCCGCCCCCCTCGGGAAAAAAAAATCCATCCCAAATCACTCGAACCCGAGGGAGGCTTCCTTTTACCCTCGGGGAGACAAGCGTTCAACGGTTGCTTCTTCTTCGTCTCCCCCCCCAAGCCCCCGTCCCTCCCCTATTCCCACCCCCTTCTTCTGGCGCCGGGTGCAAGGTCCCTTTAAGGCGACGGCGCCTTCCTCGGGTCAGACTACCGGCGGCGACGACCACGGGAGGTGAGTGAGCGAGCGAGCCTCTGCTCTCCCCACCCCCTTTTCCCGGGGGTTCCGTTATCTTTTCGCTCGGCGAGGCGTTACGAGGCGAGACAATGAGAGGGGGATGGGGAGGGTGCGCGCCAGGGTGGGGGCAGGGGGCTGGTGGCGCGCGCCCTCGTCCACCGCGAGTGGCGGCGCAGCCCGCGGGGTGGCGGTCGTGGGGTGCAGCGTGCGAACGCGGGTGTGAGAGTGCCTGCGCCCCGGGCCGCGGGAGCCGCGCGGCCGGCCGGCGGCGGACGCCTCTGACTGCTGGCTGGCCGGCCACCCCCGCCCCCCAGCGCCCGGCGCCGGCTGCGGCGCGCGCGCGCGCACTCGTGCCCCACGGCCCCGCACACATCCGACGTCCACACGCACGCCCGGCGCGAGGCGTCTCCTAGGGGTGGGCGGCGCGGGCGCGGGCCGCGGTCAGCTGGGGAAGGGGCGGGCGGCGGGGTGGCGGGCGGCTGGCGTGGGGTTCCCGCCCCGGCTCGGGATGGCGCGGGGCGCTCGTTTTGATCGGCGGGAGGAAAAATGAGTGATTGCTTAGCCGATCCCTTGTGTTATGTAATCCCTGCTCCGCCTCTCAGTACATCACTGCCTTGCAGCTAGTTTACAAAGTCTCCTCCCTCCGCCCCTAAATTTCTTCGGGGATGGAGCATTGATTTATAAAAGGGGATGGGGCAGAGAATCTTCTGGTTTCTCGTGATTGTGCCCTGCCGCGGTGGGCGCCATGTTTATACCAGGAACTATGTTAGATTCCTGGCCCCTAGTGAAAAGGAGTAATGTCAGTGAATCACCTGCTTTTCCTCTTTTCTAAATGTTGACTCGATTTTCACTCTCGCCAGACATGGGATTCCTTCACACAGTTAACACACTGCTCAGTTCTCAACTTACTCGTTTTTCACGTTTACTCAGAAATAGGTAGAGCTGTGTTGTAAATCGTTTGGCCCAATCATGCTCTATATGAAGATTGAGATGCAGTTATATTGTATTATCTCAGGATAGTGCAGACAGTAGCAGTCCCATTCCATAAAGTTGGTTGGTATCCTTAGCTCGAAAAAAAAAATGGGGCTTTACTTTTAAAGGAATTTTCTCTGATGAAGGAGAAACATAAACAACAGTGAACTTTCCATTCACCCCTGGGCCTGGGAGCTTGGACTGTCCAATTGGAGCTACTTATGGTTCTTAACTTCATAATGGTTTTCGACTTTAGAGTGCATAAAGAGACTTTGGAGATTGTTATGCTTGTAGCTTTGGGCTGCAACTGATGCTGAAGGTAACCAAGACTTTAAAAATCACGTATTGGGTTCATAGAAAGCTGGTCTAAATATGCTGAAAGAGTTAAATGGCAGGTTGTGCCCTTGATTTTTTTCCCCCTTACATTGGTGGTGTATCTCAAAAGGAGCCAACAAAAGAGTATTAGCATGAACAGGGTTTTGGTAGACTTTTCATTAGTGGAATGAATAATCTAGGAATTCCTAGCAGTTCACAAATTGTGGCCAGCTGATCGATCCCATGGGCCCATCCTCAAGACTCCCCAGAATCTTGAGGTTGTAACCATTTCAAAATACAGTAATAAGACTCCCCCATCCCCTTTTTATTAAACTTACATTTTTGCTGATGGTCAGAAGTAATGCTGGCGAGCTACTACTGGTAGTGCCTTAGCAAGAAGCAAGGTTGTGGCGCCAGACCCTACTGTGCTTACTTGAAAATGTTCTTGAGGAAGCAGTAAAAGCTATTAGTATTATTAAATCTTAGCTTTTGACTACGTGTTTAAAATTTTTAAGAATCTGTGATGTTAGCCAGGCATGGTGGTACATGCTTTTAATACCAACACTTGGGAGGCTGAGGCGGGAAGATCACCATGAGTTTAAGGATAGTCTGCACTGCATAATGAGACCCTGCTTCAAAAACAAACAAACACAAAACAATCGGTGATGAAATGAGAAGTATACATAAAACATTTGTGCCCTGTCTGGAAGTATGGTTGTTACAAGGAAAAACATTTTTAACTTTGAATTGTAACCTGCTTGTTTCATGGAACGGCATTTTTTCATAAAAGAACTGACTGTATTTTTTCACACTTAAATACTTGACAAGGTTTTTTGAAAATGAAGTGAGTTTGTTACTGCTAGCAGAACAATTGACAGTGTTTATTATCAGTGATAAAATTTAGGTGAAAAGTAGGATTTCTGAAAAGTTGACAGGTTGAGTTTTGTGGCTTTCTATAAAACTACATTATCAGTAGTTAATAGCCATAGTTTAAATAAAATACTGTTTAATGAAATACGTCATTTGGAAGACATGTTTTCTAAATGATCAGTGTGTGGTGGTGCAAAAACAGTGCAATGGTAAATAAATAATTCCTTCAAAATGATAGTTACACTAACGGATTATTTTCTGTTTTTTTTTTTTTCTTGTTTGCTTTTGTTGCTTTGAGTCAGAGTTTTGATTGCTGTCTGGTCTGAGCTGGCCTTGAACTTGCTAGACAGCTCAAACTGTTTTTGATCTTGTGTTCCTCTGGCCTTATGGGTGTTGGGATTACAGGTGTGTGCTACAGTGCTTGAAACCAGTGGATTTTTTTTTTTTGAAGTATAACGACAGCTTATTTAGAAAAAGATGAACAAGAAAGAGGATAGACAAGGCTGGGTATGTAACTCAGCAGCACAGCGCCTAGCAAGTGCAAAGCCCTGAGTTTGATTCCTGCTACCAAAAAAAAAAAAAAAAAAAAAAAAGAATAGACAGTTGCCATGGGTTGATGGGGGAATGGACCTGAAAGCCAGCACCTTTAGATTTAATGTAACAAAATATGAACAATTAATTGATGTAAAGCTGTAAGACACTTGTTTATGTTCTCAAGGAAGCACATACACTAAAGAAACTATTGGTTAGTTCTAGTATTTATAAATATCATTATCTGAAAAGTTTATTAAAATATTTTTTCTACTGTCATCTTTTTAAGGCCAGATTTTCATTGTATACTTAACAATATATAATAACAGACAGAATGCAGAGTAGCTATGAGAATGCAACTGTCTCCTATTAAGCTAGACACAAAAGTATTTATAAGGAGAAAAACAGTATTTTGGAGAAAAATAAGTACCTTTTTCATTGTAAATGTTACTTAATATTAGCATAGAATGGGTTTGTTTTAAGATACACTGACAGCTATTTAAATTTTTTTCTCATTTCTGATGTGGTAAATGGGAAAAGTTACACAAAAGTAAAAAATTCTTTGGATTCATTTATTTATTTAATTTACAGAGGATTGAATGTAGGGCCTTTGCACTGTGCTGCGACCCCAGGCATTTCTTTTCTTTTTTATTTTTAGATAGGGTCTTGCTGAGTTGCCCAGACTGAGCTCAATCTTGGGATCCTTGTGTCTTGGGATCACAGGCATGTGCCACCATATCCAGCATGAAGTCAATCATTTTAAGAGACTAAAAAATGATTCTCAATTCGAGACCAAAAGAATTCGAAAGTCATTAGGTTTGTCCTGTGCTTCTACTTTTAGATCATCGAAATCTACCTTCATTTACCATTCTTCCGGAGAATTTACAAATATTGGTTGGAATTAATAATAGAAGAAGTAGTAACTTTGAAAGAATTTCTAGAACAAAAGGCATGGTTTGAGACCTGACTGGAATATTCACTAACTGTACCTTTGGGGAAGTTACTTGGTCTCTAAACTCTGTTTTGATAAGGCGTATACTTGTGAGACTTCATTGAGATAATGAATGTGAAGTGCGTAACAGTACATACTAATTATAGTAAAAAAAAAATTACAGATATTTTAGCCTTGATTCTCCATATTATGTCTTTTTAATGCTCTTTGATTGAAGTTGGAAATTCTCAGATTTACATTGTAAACCCTAGGGCTGGTTGATGCCTTTGTCTGTAATCATCAAGATGGTAAGGCTTTGGTAGATTCTGTGGTATTCTGCTTTGTGATACAAGGTTATGGCTATAGAACTATTTTTACATGTAACTAACAAGAGAAGAGCAGAAATAGGAAGAGAAACTTGTCTATTGGATATAGCGGAGTTAAAGGAAATTGAGGGAGTAGAAATAGAATTCAAACTACATGCAACTGTTGGTGAAGTCTCCCATGGGAGATAGGGGAGGGAATCTTGAATATTGAGTATTTCTTTTAAATAGGAGTATTACTGCTTAAATTAGGATCTCCTTCCCCTTTGAGTAAAGAGCATACCACTAATATTTGTGTGCTTCTTTAATAGGGATTTTACTACCAGACAAGTGGGAAGGTATTTTGAGTATGGAAATTATTAGACCAGTTAGGATTATTTAAAAACTTTCACTATTACATATAAGATACAATAGCAGTTAGATGTTACAAGGGACAAAATGTAAAAAACTGGATATATAAAAGCTTCTTAAGTATTTGACTATATTGCATTGTTAGGCCTTTGAGTGTACAGAAATTATGTCTGTTTCGAGGACAGATTGAGTAACCCTAAGGGGTTTTGGGGATAAATCCTTTTTGAAGTAAAAAACATATAGGTAAAATGGAAACACAAGTGCCAGAGGTTTTGAGGATCCTCACTGCTTGTTTTTCAACACTGCAGTAAGAAAGTGTGTTATCAACCCGATTTTGTATATGCCTGTAGTGTCAGCTACTCTGGAGGCTGAGACAGGAGAATCAGTTGAGCTAGGAGATTGAGACCGAACTAGGCAGTAGAGGTAAAACTGTATCTCAGAAACAAGAGATTTTCTTTTGTTTTGTAAAAAACATTTTTCCTGCTGAACATGATGATAATCCCAGCACTCTGGAGACTGAGGCAGGAGAATCACTGAAAGTTTGAGGCCAGCCTGGGCTACATAGTGCATGCAAGGCCAGCCTGGACTGTATTACAAAACAGTCTCAAAAAAAAAATCTTCCCCCCCCAATGTTCTTTTTCTTCTTGATTTAGAGCCAGTATATTGAAAGTGTTAGACAATAATTTCTTCAGTTCTGGAATTTCTGTTAGAGCTATGAAAAAACTGAGCAAATTAACGGAATTCAAAGCTTTGAGAATCAAGTATAGAGAGTTGTGTTAGAATACAGGTCTTTATTTTATTTTATTTATTGGATATTGGGGTCCTGGCCAAGATCCCAAATTGCCTATCTGAGGGGTATGACAAAAGGATGAAATAAGAAATAGACAAACTTAGTAATACATGAAGTGGGACTGGGAGGTAAGTGCCTCAGAATGGGCAGAGTCCAAGACACACTCTTTTTTATTGGGTGTGTACAATGATTGCAGGGGTTAGTGAAGACACTAGGTCATGACTTGGCAGCATGGATAATTGGGTAATCTTGGGATGATTCAAAAGGGCGGAGATTTTTGTTTTTTTTTTTTTTGTCTTTTTTTCCTTTTTATTGGTACCGGGGATCGAACTCACGACTGCCTGCTTGCAAGGCGGGCGCTTACGCCTTTGTGCTAACTCCCCAGCCCCGGCGGAGATGTTTTTATGCGGCCCTTTTGCTGCTTTAAATTAATAGATCACTAAGATTCCTGTTGTAGCTGCTTTTTCAATTATGTAGACTATTTTGGTTATGTTCATATTTACTGATTAGCTGATTTAATAGGACCTGAGTATACAGTAAACTTTATTTGCTAGTATTTAAGGTGTAGTTCTTTCTTTCCTTGAACAGTCTTTAGCTAGATACTCCTAGATAAAAGGATGAGTGCCAAGACAGGAGACTTTGGGTATTGCTAGTAGTTCTGTGTGAGCTGCAATGTTAAGTAAAGCCTTTGAGTATACACAGATCATATCACTGGTGTTATTACTAATGTAAAGTACAGAATCCAACTGTTACCAATGTCAACAGTCAGTTAATGGAAGAAGGCAGTGTTCACATTTATCTCACAGTATTTCCTTAGCAGCCATTATAAATGACTTTAGATTTATTTATTTTTTAGTGTGAGTGTTACTAGTTATTTAACACTTGGCCTTCTGCTGAAGTACATATATCCACAGCTCTTTTAATTTTTTATTTTGACAAAGTCTTGCTAACTCAGCTGAAACCTGTTGATCCTTCTGCCTCAGCCTGTCAATGCTGAGATTACGGATATGTGCTATCACACCTGGCTTATGTTTTATCTTTTAAGAAATGTGTATATTAGGTGTGATCAAAATATAGTAATATTTTGGATCACGAGTAATTTACCACATAACTGTTTTGCAAGGTGAACAAACATTTCTAAAATATTTAACTTGATAGAGGAAGAATGATATCTTGCAAAATGGTAGTACATGACACCAAATGTCACATGATCATAACTGAGCCAATGATTCTCTCGCTTCTTGCCCTCTTGCCTTCTTGCCCTCTCACCCTCTTGCTCTTGCTGTGAGATTGTGGGTGTTTGTCTCCTGTGCTCAGATGGTTGATCTTAGGCCGTGGTGTTTGGCAGAAATAAGTGATTTTTTCAGAACATTGGAAGGTGCCCACAACTGGCACTAGTGTATTTTTTTGTCACTTCAAAGCACCTATGGACGTCCTTTGCTTTTCTGTGCAAGAGTAAGCTTAGGAATGCTTTGCTTCATTCTAGGTCAGGCTGCCTGCAGATATATACCCTTTCCTCTGCTGCCTTATTGCCAATTACATTAAATACAATATATGGCAAGAGTTTATTAACACTGTACTGTAGTCAACATCTGTGCGAGCATATACAATGGCCCCCATACAGAAAAAGGTTGAAAAGAAAGGCGGTAAGAAGAAGGAGATGATTACAGTATAAGTTAAGAAAGAAATCATTAAGAAGTATGAACCAGGTATGCGAGTGGCTGAAATTGCAAGATTTTATAAGAAGTCTACATCAACTATTTGTACAATATTGAAGAAGAAAGAAGAAATAAGGGGGCTTGATGCAGCAAAAGGAGTCACAAGAATATCAAAGCAACGACCACGTGTTCTGGAAGATGTAGAAAAGTTGCTTTTGGTTTGGATAAATGAGAAGCAAGTAGCAGGTGATACTATGACTGAGAACTTTATCTGTGAGAAGGC
Organism: Cavia porcellus; assembly: GCF_034190915.1. Lineage (NCBI taxonomy): Eukaryota > Metazoa > Chordata > Mammalia > Rodentia > Caviidae > Cavia > Cavia porcellus. The sequence goes on along the minus strand of NW_026947484.1, from coordinate 108,532,089 downwards.
AAAGGCCTTGTATACTGACCTTACAAGTAAACTGCCACATACATCAGCAGGAAATGAAGATGGTTTCAAGGCGAGCAGGGGATGGTTTGATAACTTTAAGAGGAGGAGTGGCTTCTGTAGTATTGTGAAGCTCAGAGAGGCCAGGAGTTTGAATGCTAAGGCAGCTGAGGCCTTTGCTGCTGAGTTCCAGAAGCTCATGGTTACCGAGTGTTACCTGCCAGAGCAAGTTTTTAACTGCAATGAGATGGGGCTTTTTTGGAAAAAGATGCCAAAGAGGACATACATTACAGCAGGAGGGAATGCAGTGCCGTGTCATGAGCCCATTAAAGACCGTCTCACCCTCTTGTTTTGTGCTAATGCTAGTGGGGATTTCAAAGTCAAGCCCCTGCTTGTGTATCATTCCAAGAACACACCAGCCTTCAAGACATGCAAGGTGCAGAAGAGCCAGTTTAACATTATATGGCGGTCCAACAGCAAGGCTTTGGTCACTCGTATCTTCTTCATTGAGTGGGTCAATGAAGTCTTTGGTCCTGCAGTGAAAAAATACCTTGTAGAAAAGAATCTGCCGGTGAGAGCCTTGCTAGTTATGGATAATGCTCCTGCTCATCCTCCAGGCTTTGAGAATGACTTACTGGAAGAATTGAAGTTCATTAAGATTAAGTTCCTTCCTCCTAATACCACTCCAATCCTCCAACCTGTGGATCAGCAGGTCATTTTGAACTTTAAAGCACTATTTCAGCAATGCTTTGAAGTAACTAAAGGAACAAACCTTACCTTCCAAGAGTTTTGGAAACATTTCCACATTGTAAACTGCCTCAAGATCATTGATAAAACTTGGGATGGAGTCACCAAAAGAACACTCAATTCTGCATGGAGGAAACTGTGGCCTGATTGTGTTCTTGGACATGACTTAGAGGGCCTTGCTCATGAACAGGAGCTGCCAGTTATTGATGAAATTGTATCCTTGGGGAAGACCATGGGACTGGAGGTGAATGAAGATGACATTCAGGAGCTGATAGAGGAACATGGCAAGGAGCTGACCACTGAAGAACTGATGGATCTGCATCGGGAGCAACAGCAAAAGGTTATGGAGAAGAGCTCATCTGCAGAGGAGGAGGAAAAAAATGGAGAGGAGACCCTCACTATTAGGAAGATATGTAAGATGTGGGAAACAGTGAAAAATTTTGTGGAAAAGGACCACCCGAATGAGGCTGTAGCAGGGCGAGCAGTGAATCTGTTTAATGACAGTGCAATGTCACATTTCCACAAAATCCTCAAAAGGAAGCAAAAGCAAGTATCATTGAATAGATTCCTTGTTAAAGTTGCACGGAAAGAAAAAGATTCAATTGAGCCGATAGATAATAGTGATTCCCTTAGTGATAGTGAAAGTCGTCCTATACAATAACCCTCCTCTCTCTTGTCTCCCTCACACCAGCCGTAAAGGTTTTCAAAGGTAAGTACAGGTTATTATTTATTTTTTTTATATTTTGTATTTTCCTTATTTTGTATTGTTTAGTAATTTTTATATGAATGTTTTTGGGGTGTGGAATTTGAGTTTCCATTATTTCTTGTAGGGATATTTGCTTTGATATACAAGTGCTTTGGATTACAAGCTTGTTTCAGAACGAGTTATACTCACAAACCAAGGTTTTACAGTGTAGTTTAGGTGTGTGTTTACATTTTAAAATTATGGCCTGTGTGGTGGCACACTCTAGCACTTGGGAGGCTGAGGCAGGAGGATTGCTATGAATTTGAGGTAAGCCTGGGCTACATAGTGACTTCAAGGCCAGCCTCAACTATGTAGTGAGACCCTGTCTCAAAACACACACACACTTTTAAAAAATTGCACATTGCTATTAATCCCTTTCAAAATACTCCCTCATTTTGAATATATTTATCCTGTTGATCTTGCCACTTCCCAAAGTGGTTCTGGAAGTCCTCTTTTGCAAAGTGTCTTTGTAAGATTTGATCGAAAATTGGGTGAATGCTTCTGCTGAGTGATATAAAATAGAAAGACAGGCTTATAAAAAAATTAAAGTATATCCTTGTCTACCTTAGCCAGATTTGGCACTATGTGAATTGTGACTCTTCTCCAGATTCAAAGTGACCATGAAAAGCAAATGCTTCGAATTGATTCAGAACACAAATGCAGCTATGACAGCACAACTAGACATTCATGAAGCATTTCCAGGACAGCCTTAGAAAGTGGCAAGAATGATGGATAAAGTGTTTAAGTGTTTTCAGAGTGAAGCAGAGAACTTGGAGAAGGATTAATGGCAGTGTCTTACTGTGATAAATATTTTTAAAATTTAAACATTCACCGTATCTTTCCATTATACTTTGTATATAAGCTACAAGAAAATTTCTCCCAGGAACATGAAAAAGGTAAGAGAACACTCAGCTAATAAGACTATGAGTTACTTAATGATAAAAGGATAATGGCAGAGTATCGTGTATCATAGCTGAGGTATTAATAGCCTTTCCCCCCAATTTTGTATTAAGAAAATTCATGCAGGTTTTAAAAGGTGAAAAAATACTGCAAGAAACAACTACCACCACCTAATACAGTGATTTGAAATACTTTGGCATATGCCAAATGCAAGCTATCAAAAAAACTAAACATTGGCCTGTTGGTATCTATAAGAAAATACCAAAATGCCTATTTGCTGAGCCACTTGAAAGGTCACACTGAAGGCATTTCCACTAAATAGTTCATGTATTTGCCAAATGTGAATGGTTTCTTAAAAACATACCATTGTCTCTGAGAAAATTAAAAACTTTTTTTTTTTTTTTTTTGGTACAAGGGATCAAACTCATGACCTTGTGCTTGCCAGGCAAGCACTTATGCTACTAAGCTAAATCCTTGGCCCTAAAAACACATTTTGAATGTCACCTGATATCTATTCTAGATTCAAATGTTCCAATTGGTCTCCCAGTTATTTTTTTCAGTACTAGGAAGATTGAACTCGGGGATTTCCACCGAGCTACACATACCTCCCCATCCCATTATTATTGATTGGGAGATGGGGCCTCATTCATTAAGTTGCCCTGATTAGATTCAAACTTGCTGTCGTTCAGCCTCAGCTTTCCAGAGTGCTAGGATTACAGGTGTATGCCACCAAATACAACTCCAAATTTGAATAGTATTTTAATGAACCATAGCCCAGTAAAAGTTCATGTTTGATTTGGTTATGTCTCTAGTTCCTTTTAATTTAGTATGTTGTCAGTTTGCGTGTAAATGCATGTACTTGTGTGTGACATTGCATTTTTAAAAAGACAGTGGTTTTATAGAATGTTACTCTTCTTTGTTTGTTTTTTGAGGTGGGCTTTGTTAATGCAGTGCAGGTAGGCTCTAGATTTACCATGTGGCCCAGATTGGCCTTTTTTGTTCTGTTCTGTTTTTTTGAGACAGGTTTCCCTATGCAGTTCAGGCTTACCTGAATTTGTGACAATATTTCTGCCTCAGACTTCTTTTGCTAGGAGGCAGTTTATATTTATGCTGAACAAAGAGCCCTCTAGCTTCTAGATTGTGATCTTGAAATATCATTCCTCATCAATATTATTCTTTGGAGAAATGATTGGTTCTAGACCTGGGGCAGGAAATGTAGGTAATCTGGAACATCTTGTCTAACAGATAGGAATAATTTTACTAGACAACTAGGGGTTGTGTCAGAAGGACTCAGGAACTAACAGATGTTCCCACTCAACAGTAGGACACTTTGAGTATCAATAAAGGTATCTATGTGAGTTAAAACATGAAATACATTTAATCTATGATATCATGATAGTTTAAGAACAAGTTTATTGGGGAAATGATACTGAACCAGCTCATTTTGAAAACTGATGCAGGGAAAGAATCAAGCAAGATAAAATGAATCCAGACTTCTCCTGAATGAGTTATACTACTGGAGAACCAAATTATATGAGTTGGGATTGTTTGCTTTTCAGTGGAGTAATGGAGGTTGAACCCAGAGAGCACTGCACTATATCTCTAGTCCTTTTTATGTTTTGAAACAGAGTCTTAAGTTGTCCAGACTGCTCTTGGATTTATAATGCTCCTGCCTCAGCCTCAGGAGTATCAGGCATTACAGATGTGGGCTACTACCCTGGCTGTTGGAAGTGTTCCAAGAATAGACAAAGAAGGAATGACTTAGAATGACTGGGTGTACACAATGAGCAGGTCTCCTGATGGAAGAAAACATCATCTCAATGAATAGTGTTGTAAAAAAAATTAAACCTCTCTCTAGTTAAGCCTCTAGATTCTATTATTTTTCAGGGTACACAGAGGATAGAGGCTAATATTAAAAGAAATATGTATGGGATCAGCAGTATCCAGACTAGAAAACTGTAGAAAGTGATCTGGTTCATTTTGCTTGTTTGTTTTTTCCTGTTCTGTTTTTTGAGACAGAATCTTGCTTTATAGTTGAGGCTGACCTTGAACTCAGGGTGATCCTCCTGCCTTAGCTTTTCAAGTGCTGCGATTACAGGTGTATGCCACACCCAGCAATCTGGTTCTTTTAACAAAAAGTTGCAAGGAAAAAATAAAGATATAGAAAGACTTGCAGCTTAAAACAGATCTAAGAGCCTTAATAAGCAAAACGTGTGGACATTGTTTTGGTCCCTAATTCAAACTTTAAAACACACAGTATTTGAGGGAATTTGAAATTTGAATGTTGAGTAGATATTTGATGTTAAAGAACTGTCTCTTTTTAGGCATATGGTTTTTTTTTTACTGTGATGTTCGTGTGTGTGTGTGTGTGTGTGTGTGTGTGTGTGTGTGTGTGTGTTGGGGGGGGGGAGATTGATGGAAATTGAACCAAAGGCTTGTGCATGGTAGAAGCATAACACTGGGTCTAGCAGACCTATTCCGTACTTTTCATTGTACATTTGTACTTTATCATAATAGTAGCCAACTGTGGTCTCAGTGTTTTTTCTTGAGGGATAGAGGAAACAATCCGTATTTACCCACTTGGTATGACAAATGGCAAGATATGTGCAAAAGTGGCAAAGTGGGATTCTTACTCACCTTTTGCTCTTGGAACATCTTGTCTTAAGAGATAGGAGTAATTTTACTAGACAGTGCAGGGTTTGTGTCAGAAGGATTCAGGAATCAACAGAAGGTTTTCCCACTCGCCAAAATAAGACGTTGAATATCAATACAGGTAACTATGTGGGTTAAAACATGAAATACGTTTAATCTGTGATATTGTGATAGTTTGTATGTAGTTATCCAGGCATCACAGAGGGTCCAATTGACCCATACCACTCCAGGATTTGTTAAAAAAAAGTTTTCTTTTGATTTTTCTGGTAGAAGTAGCCCAGTTCAGTACAATGGAAAACTAGTATGGAGAACTAGATTGGCAAGTTTTGGAGGAAGTCGAAAGTGAATCTTCAGGTGAATCACTGCATGCATGAACATGCATGAACAGTGAAGATGATTCATTATGGTAAAATACATGCTTTCATAACAGAAGAGTGGTGTTGGGTCTATGATGATGATGATGACAATGATGACAGTGACTTGTTCTATGATTATGAAATGGAGCAGGAATCAACTGATACATGGGGAATGGAGCCTCCTTGATTCAGATGATGAAGAAAACAGCAATGAGAATGCATGTATGACTAGCCAAATTGTTGCAAAATGGCCAGGCATCCAAATGGAACTATCCAACCTTAGAACTAGGTCTGAAAATACAGTGAGGCTCTTGGCAGGAGGGAAACATTGGACAGGATGCCAGCTCTGCCTTTCAGTGTTGGAAACTGTAAGAGACAAAATGCTACAAGATGCTGTGAAATGAAATACACAAAGGTTGAAATGCAAGTAAAATGTTCTGTGTGCACCAATAACCATATTCAAAGATGTATTTATTGACACCTCTCTAGCTGAACTGAAAGCATTCATAGGTCTGTTGTATTTAGCAGAGCTTTCTCATGGCTATCGTGGAAATATAAGAGACTTACAGAAAAGTGATGAGTCAAAATATGGCATAAAGTTTATGCCTTTGTAAATGTGAAGACTTACTGTGCTTTCAATGTAGACATTTATCCTGGAACTCAGCCATAAGATCTTTATTCATGTAATAATAAATGATATCGTGAACAGACCTGTTGCTCCTGTCTCCCAAACGAATTAGAATGTGACATTTGACACCTGGTTTACCAATTTCCCATGGATGTTAGATTTGCTAACAAAGTACAAGTTGACAGTGCAGGAACTATGCACAGGAACAGAGCAGAAATTCCAGATGAAATGTTGCAACTTCAAAACAGACTTGTATAGTGCAATCTTTGGATTTCAGAAAGATACAACATTGGCCTCCATACAGCAAAGAAAAACAAACTGTCTTTGCTGATATCAACATTTCATAATGATGGTGAATATTGATAGGGACACCTTGACTAAATAGGCCTGAGATGGAAACTTTCTACAATAAAACCAGAGGTGGCAGAGGTGGAGTAGATGTCGTTGATGAATCATGCAACAACCATGATGTCACTGGAAACATGAAGCATTGACCAATGGTTGTGTTTTACTGGATCCTAGATGTGTGGTATAAATAGTTTGATAGTGATAGTTCAGGAGAAAATAACAGCTGCAACCTACCACGGAGCAATTTTCTTAGAGGCTTGGGACTGGAGCTCATAACAGATCATTCACAGCAGAGGGAAAACAAAATATTTCTGCCCTTGGAACTATGCAGAAAAAGTTGTGGAGCCCATTGGTGAGCTGACAGGTGAACAGGCAGGCACAGTATCCCAAAGATCTACAAGCACAACACGTGTGAACCAAAAAGATGTCAGCTGTGCCCTACAAGAAGGGGCAGGAAGATGAAACATACATGCTATCAGTGTAGGCAGTGTTTGTGTATGGAACATGCAGTTGTCTTGTGCCCAGACTGCCTTTGGTGACAGTGGAAGCAAAGCTTATTTCTAGGTAGAGCTTTGTTTGTGTTACACTGTAGTTCACATAGGTTTTTATTTTTGATGCTATTCTTTAACTTTTGTGAATAAGTGAACGGCTTGGTGTCTATTCTATGCACTCATTACAGATCTGATGTTTTATTTTATTGTTATCTTATTTCTCTGCTAAGTGCATGCTATACGATGTAGTAGGAAGCTCCTGACAAACCAGGAAGAAGAGTGGTGCAAGTCTGCTGCATAGGAAAAGAAAGCTAAGCACATGTGCTGTCAGTGTAAGCCAGATATGTGCATGGAACACATAGTTGTCATGTTGAAGACTACCTTGAATGTGATAACTGAAGCAAAGCTTACTGTTGTAGATTTCTATTGATATTTTCATTGTAGTTCATGTAGGAATTTATTTCTCATTTTGTCTTTTTAGTTTTGTAAGCAAGTACACAGCTGATGTGAAAATGTTGGTGGTTTAAATGCACAATACATACCAAGAATTTAATACTTTTATTGATATTTTATATTTCTGTTAACTACATATTGTATAGTAAGAATCTCCTTTATCCTTCAAAAAAGCCAGGGAATCAAGTACTATGCCATCAGTACTGATGGAATGTGCTATTGTCATATGTGCAGACTGCCTTAGGTATGATAAAAGATTTTTTTAATGAAGTATTATTGGTATTCTCATTTTTTTTTTTTGTCTTTTTCGTTTTTTATCGGTACCAGGGATCGAACTCACGACTGCCTGCTTGTAAGGCAGGTGCTTATGCCGCTGAGCTAAATCCCCAGCCCCAGTATTCTCGTTGTTGTTCATATAAGAATTTGTGTTGCTCATTTTTAGAATTTATACACCAAACTGTTGAAAATTCTGATGCTTTTTAAATAAACAATAAATATTAAAAATTCAATGATTTATTTTTGTGATTTTTTTTTGCTTAAGTACTCATCATTTAATATAATAAAACTCATAAATTTAAAATTAATAAGTCAGCATTAGTAATACTTGGAAGAATAAGTGTATCTGACAGACTCGACTTTTTGCGCCTTCATGACAAAGTTAGTGTTCTGCTCTTAGGGCTATGTAAGCGCTGTATCATTGAGCTACCTCCCAGCTTTGATGTTTAAATTTTTATGTTTTAGAACCATGTGCCAAAATATTTATGAATATAATTTTAGAGATTTATTTCTGAATAGCAGAGGAAGGATATGGGAACCTAGAAGAAACAATTTATTTTGAATTGATAGTTTTAGAAATTGGGTGATAGACTTACATACCTGGCTACTTTGCATCTAAAGTATAACTGTCATTCAGATAGCAGAGGTCTGAGAATACAGGTAAGTGATAGAGGACCATTTGCATAGCATGTGTAAGGTCCTGGATCTGGTCCCTAGCACTGCAAAAAACTGATCATGGGGAGGGGAAGAAAAGGAAACCATTATACTCTTGATTTGGAGACTCACAGTGGTAGTAAGATGAAAATTCGCCCTTTCCCTGGTTATAGAGGGAATCTCAAATTTAATGCCTATCCATGTTTTCCTTCCTGATTTAGTACTTTCTTTGGTACTGAAGATCTAATCAAGACCTTCACATTGAATTACATTCTTAGCTTTTTTTCTTTGGAATTTGGAGGCAGGTTTTCACTAAGTTAGGTAGCATGAATTCAAACTTGACAATTCCCAGTTGTTGGAAATACAGGTGTGCTCTGCTTGTCCTGGCCTTTAGTTTTGAAATATTTTGTTTGTTTTTGTTTTTGTTTTTGAGATGAGCTCTTGCTATACAGTTCAGGTTGGCCTTAACTTGTGGCTATCCTGCCTCAGCCTCCTGGTTGCTAGGATTACAAGCATGTGCCACCACACCTGGCTGAAGTTCAGCTTTAGCTGGCAGCTTTTTAGAACAAACAGCCTCCCCGAATTGTTAAGGATTGAATTTCAACTTCACACATGCTAGATGAGCACTATACCACTGATCTACATTTCTAGCCCTTTAAAATTTTTTAATTTGGAGCTGGCTGTGGTGGTGTGCCTGTATCTCAGCCCTGGAAGACCAAAACAGAGGATCACCAATAGTTTGTAACCTATCTCAGTAAACTAAAATAGAAGTTTTATTTTGAGATACAGTCGTACCAAGTTGTCCAGACTGGCCTTAAATTTGGGATCCTCCTGTTTCAACCTTTTGAATAGTTAGGAATACAGCTATTGCACTTTAACTATTTAGGGGTGTGAGTAGGGGGTAGTTAGGCTCAAATCCATAACTTTTGCGTTGAGATAAATTCCCAGTCCTCTTTATATTGAAACAGGATTTTGCTAAATCCCTTATTTGCTCAGGCTGAGCTGGAACTTGATTTTTTTTTGCCTCAGCCTCCCAAAGTGCTGTGATTATAGGCGTATACCACCATGTCCAGTTCCATGTCACTGTATTTTAAGTTTATTTATTTATTCATTTATTTATTTTTTTGTACCAGGGATTGAACTCATGACCTCATGCTTGCTGAGCAGATGCTTGTGCCACTGAGCTAAATCCCCAGCCTGGTGCATGTATTTAGTACATAATGTTTGCATTCCTTGTGGGGTGTTGGTACTCGAACTTTCAGTTCCTTTTCCTTCCCTCCCCCTTCTTCACCCATCTCTTGACCTTCTGCCTTTTTCCTTTGTACATACTGCACTGCACACTATGTACATTCCTTGTGTGTATTTGGTGCATGTACATGACATAACTTAATTCTTTTTTTCGTCCCCCCTTGCCTTTTTTTCTGCTCTCTCCTGTCTTGATATCCTCTTCCCTTTTGAGAAAGATATATCCTCCCTACTTGCTATTATCTACCTTTTATTTTGCTCTTTATTTATACCTTGGGTTTCTCATATAATAGAAACCATTTGATATTTAAGCTGTGTGTCTGATTTACTTAACATTATGATTTTGGCCTGGAAGTAGTGACACAGCCTGTAATCTTAGCACACAGGAGGCTGAGACAAGAGGATTGTTATGAGTTTGAGGCCAACCTGGGCTACTCAGCAAGTTCAAGAACAACCTGAATTGCCTGATGAGATCCTGTCTTAAAAAAACCAACCAAACAAAAACATTATGGTCTCAAAGTGTATCTCTCACTGATGACTCAGTTTATCTTTGTTTATGACCATGTCTCTTCTTTATACCAACATAATACAGAAGAGGAAATTTTTTTTCCTCTTATGAAAAATTAAGAGGAACTGCCTTAAATTCTCTTCACTTTTAATTTATAATTATGTGTGTATGTGTGTGTGTCTTTTCTGTATTGTGGCTGACCTCAGTTGCCTTCACACTGAGCTCCATCTCCAGTTTTCTATTTTGAGCCAGTTTCTCACTAAGTGGCCTAGGCTAGGCTTGCAAACCAGAGTACTATTACTACTCAATATTACCATAAAGGCTCTCTCTCTCTCGTAAGTGGAATGATAGTAACCTGGGAAGAACTATACATTTTGTTTGTTTGCTTTGTTTTTTGAGGCAGGGCCTTGCTATGTAGTTCAGACTGGCCTTGAACTCATTATGTAGCCCAGGGCCCCCTTGAACTCAGACATTCACCTGCCCCAGCTTACTGAGTACACTACTGTATCTGGCCAAGATCCAGACATTTTAATACACATAAAGTGATTTTGGTCTGCTTAAAAATAGTTGAAAGGTGATTGTTTGCCAACGTTCACTTCAAAGACCACAGAGAATGATTGTCTTTCTTTTTTGAGTATCTCAATGGGAATTTTAAATTTAGCATTTCATCATATTAAACTTTTGATAACTGCAACTATGGGAAGGAAACTGAATTTGGATTTTTAACGTTTGAAAGTTGATCGGGAGTGGTGGTGGTGCTAGTGCTACAGTGTAATCCCAGCACTCAAAAGGCTGAGACTGGAGAGTTGATGAGTTGATTTTAAGGTCAGCCTGGGCTACCTGTTAAGACTCTGTCTCAAAAAAAAAAAAAAAAAAAAAAAAAAAAGTGCTGTGAAATTTTAAATTTAGTTGATAACTTCTATTGTGATATGACTAGTCTTTCTAGTCCTGAACCGTATACATGCTGAATTGAAGGAATTATCACATTCTGAGATAACAGGGGTCCAGGTCTAGGATTAAGTGATTAAAAATTTGGTTTCAACGTCATATATAAAATAGTCTCAGTGAGCAGACTGATTTTTTGCTAAGTTAACTGTATCCTCTGTGCTGTTAAAAGAAGAAAAATATACTACCAGTAAGTTGAATTATCTTTCCATTTTGAGCATTTTAGTTACGGTGGACGTTTTGGCTGTACTTTATTCCTGAGGACAGAAGTTTCTCATATGATTAAAACTTAGTTATTGCAAAAAAACCAAAAAACAAAAAAAACTTAGTTATTGCATAAATATCTTTCTTTGTCATCTACTCCTTTCATTTTTTTTCGGTTTTTTTAGAGTTATATTTTTCATAGGAAAAAAGACAAAATTTGACTTAGGTCTGTTAGGGCCGACGCCGCAGGGAAAGAGACCCCAAGGACTCAACTCTTGGTGAGGGAAAAAAAGGTTTATTTCCATGCACATGGGGTCCTCCAGGCAAACAAGTGCGGAGGGCCCCGAGGGGAATTTGTGCAGGGTTTTTAAGGGCACAAGCGGGAAGCAAGCAGGTATACAGAAGCAGATTGCATTGGTTAATTTTGAACGGCGCAGGACTTGGCAGATGCTGATTCGAGGGGTCTGGGGCTGAGTAACCATGGAGACTGAGGGTCCTGGTCTGATCTCAGAGTGCCAGGTACAACTCGGTCTCGTTTGAACAGCACATTCCTTTACTTATCTTTACCTTTACAGAGGACAGAACATCTTGTGGTTAATGACTAGCAGATGTATTCCTTCCTGTCCTGCTCCGATATCTCAAGGAGGAATTAGGGAGTAAAACATTCCTTACTGCTCTGTTCTATAGCTGGGGGGGGGTGTTACATTACAAACGGGGAGTCGATTCTCTCAGGTCAAACAGAAGAAATTTTGGTAAAACATTTGTGTAAGTTTTACAGTATTGAGGATTGAATCCAGGAAGCACCAGGCTATATCTTCTACCTCTTTTTTATGTTTGTATTTTAAGATGATCTCTCTGAATTGCTTAGGCTGGCTTAGAATTTGGAATTCTTCTGCCTCAGCCTTCCAAGTAGCTGGCAGTAGTCTTATTTAAATTCTTTGTTTCACAAAGTAACAGAGCATATAACCTCTTAAAGGTTAGAGGTACAAAATCATCTTTTTGAGCCTGAGCTGGGTTACAAACATATGCTTCAGCTACTCAGGAGGTTAAGGCAAGAGGATCCCAAATTCTAGGCCAGCTCTGACAACTTAGGCATTTGGATAGCTCTACTCCAAAGGAAAGTTGTCCAGTTTGCTTATTAGCATGTGTAAGAAGAGTTAACTTGTTGCTGTCAGAACTGGAAGATTGTCCTTGAAAACTATTTGCAGAGATTGTATCAGCTATAGTTTATAATCATCGGGGTAGTTGATATTTGTTAATTATATATTAACTCTAAGCTTTAAAAAAGTTTTGCAACAAAGTACAGCATAATGACATAAAATAAAGCAGTTAGGAAAAATGTTTAGAATTTTTTTATTAGAACTAGACTGGAAGTCATGGAGCAGGTGTTTTGTGATAATAGGCTTAAAAATGCCTATGACCTGTGGGGTTTTTTTTTCTTTTTTTTCTTTTTTTTTGGTTTTTTTGTTTTTTGTTTTTTTCTAGCCAGCCTGATGGTGCATGCTAGCACTTTGGGCGGCTGAGACAGAAAACTTAGCTTTGAGCCCAGCGTGGGCCATTTAAGGACATATGCGATCCTACTTTAACAAAAAATTTTAAAAAGGGCTAAGGATGTAGCTCAGTGGGAAGGTCCTGGGTTCATTGCCCAGTGTTCAATTTCTGGCTAGCATTATCTTGTGTGTTAATTATAAATTAAAAGTGAAGAGAATTTAAGGCAGTTCCTTAGTTTTATTTCTTTTCTCCTTCCCCTTTATGATTTTGGTTTGGCAATAAAATGGACACAATAAAAATGGAAGGTTAGAAACCAGTTAGAATCATTAAGTACTGTGTACTCAGCCAACAGTGATAGCACATGCCTGTAATCCCAGTACTCTAGGAGGCTGAGGCTGGAACATCTAAAAGTTTGAGCCCAGTCTGGGCCATTTAGTTACTTTGTGCAACCCTGATCACCATGCGCCCCCTTCCTGCAGTAATCTCCCAAAACAAAAAAGGCCTAGGGATATAGTTCACTCAAAACTAGATTGAATCCTGAATACAAAAAAGACATCCTCCCCCCAAAAAAACCTCAAAAAACAAAAAAGCCCCCACCACCACTACCACCCCACCCACCTACGCTCATCCCTTCCTGCAAATATGTGATTCTGAAAACTGCTCCAGGTTATAGCAGCTAACTCAATTGTGGAATATTTTAAATTTTCAAGAGAAATAACACCATGTGTTGCCACTGCCCAAGCGACTACACTCAGGTTGCATGACCTACTTAATAAAATGGTTAGGTTGTCTTGTTTTGGTTTTGGCTTATGGATGGATAAGGCAAAACAATTGCAAAGACAGGACATTAATAGCACAGAGAGACAGAGAGCTTTTATGGTAATATTGAGTAGTAATAGTACTCTGGTTCCAAGATAAGGAAACTCTCCCTTAGGTGATAATTGACAACAGTAGACAGCAGTAGCCCTTTGCATAGCAGAGTCATAGGCTTTATAAAAGAAGGTGTGTGATAGTTGAGCCTGGTGTTATATTCCTTAATCTCAGGACTCTGGGAGGCTGAGGCAGGAGGATTGCAAGCCTAGCCTAGGCCACTTAGTGAGAAACTGGCTCAAAATAGAAAACTGGAGATGGAGCTCAGTGTGAAGGCAACTGAGGTCAGCCACAATACAGAAAAGACACACACACATACACATACGTAACCTGCTCTGACCCCACCCTGTACTTGCATGGCAAACACTACCTCCTCCTGACTCCAGCTCTGGGTACTAACATTACACTTCTCTCCCTCCCTCTCTGTTTTTTTTTTTTTTTTTTTTTTTTTTGTGGTGCTAAGGATTATACATTAAACTTTTATAATTTATTAAATTTACCATGGGAAAGCCTCTGGTAATCAAGAATAACAGTCATAATCTGAACCCTTGGAAATGAGGAGATGTTGGTTAAAATAGTATTACACAAAGGGTGAGGCTATAATGAAGTCAAGAATTCAGTTTTTTTTTTTTTTTTTGGCAGGGTGGGGTTGGGGGGTAGGGCCTCACTGTGCAGTTCAGGCTGGCCTTGAACTCAACATGCAGCCCGGACTGACCTTGAACTCACCGAGGTCCTCCTGCCTCAGCTTCCTGAATACTGGGATTACAGGTGTGCACCTCTGTGCCTGACCTTGATTCATATTTTCTATGAAACTGTCTCCAATTCTTAGGTCAGTATCTTACTAAAACTTATTTTCTTGTAGCATGGCGGACACCGACTTGTTTATGGAATGTGAGGAGGAAGAGCTGGAGCCATGGCAGAAAATCAGTGATGTCATTGAGGACTCTGTAGTTGAGGATTATAATTCCGTGGATAAAACTACCACAGGTAACAACATAACCTCAAGTTGTTTCTATCTTAGGTTGTTGTTTAAATTAATTAAATTGAATGGTGTATTCATTAAGAAAAGTATGAGGTAGAGGGGAGGAAGAATCTAGTGCATGGTGGCACTGGTCTCTTCATGCTCTAGCCTGGGAGCACCTCAGTTTCCTTACCCAGAAAGGAAGAAAAAACTGTCTTTAGGTCATTGAGAAGTTTATTATCCAGTGTTTATCAAACATACATCAGTCCTCTTACTAAGTGATGCATGTTCAAGAATACAAAGTGATGGTGTGCGTTGGAGTGCTTTTATGTACCTGGTTAAAACAAGTTCCCAGAGATCTGAGTTTTGTTTTTGCTTTACTTGAACTTGGTTACCTTTGTGAGCTGAGTAGAAATAGCTTTGTGTCTCATGGACAGTTTACAGATTTAGGCTTGTTAGCTTTTCTCTCAGAAAAGTGATATTGTAGGATTAAATTCATGATTGACCTGAATACAGAAAGTGAGTGATAGGTTTTTTCCCCTAACTTGTACCAGTTGCTCTCTGAGACCTGAAGATTGCATCGGTTTAGGCTGAAATAGGACACAGTACAGGATATTGTGAATGGCTTAATATGAATGATTATGAATACCAAGAGTGGTGTTAATAAACCTTTGGGTTCTAGGGGCTTGCTAGTGCTAAGTAAGGAAGAACTAAAACCATGGTTCGTTGGGGTCTGTTACCTAAGTTAACCAGGAAATGTGAGACATAGAAAATGCAAGACTTGTCTAAGTGGTGGACTAAGTGACAATTAGGTGAAATCAGATGAACAGTTGGATTTATGAATGAAATAGGAAATTTTTGGGCTATAGAGACCCATAACAATATGAAAAGGGAAGATCAGAGCAGTATCCTTTAGTGTCATCTATCCCTGTCTCCAAGTGACTGTACCTCCCCTTCCCCACAGTTTCTGTGAGCCAGCAGCAGGTCTCGGCTCCAGTGCCCATCGCTGCCCATGCTTCTGTTGCTGGGCACCTCTCTACATCCACCACCGTTAGTAGCAGCGGGGCACAGAACAGCGACAGTACAAAGAAGACTCTTGTCACACTAATTGCCAACAACAATGGTAAGTGGGATTATTGGAAAATTCTTCCTGGGCTAGAGGGGTGAGAAAATTAAAAATTTAGGGACAGTTAGGAACTGATGTGGTTGTACTTGTCGGAGAGTGACTTTTAGTAAGTAATACGTTCTTTGATAAGGAGGTGGTTCTGTAGGTGGCACTGTTCCTTTTAAGTTGGTGCTGAATTGTTGCTGATGTTTCGAGTTAGGGGCTAGCAGAGTATTGCTGCTGATAATTTCTAGGAGAGAAAATGTAAACCCAACGTCCCTAACTGTTGGTTAGATATTGGTTGGTTGTTTTTGTTTATTATTTGTTAATTAGAAAGGTCCTGTTTGACAGGAATTTTCCCATTGCAGCTTTGCTCTGTATTTTCCCTGGCAGGTTCATTTGGTTGTTGGTTCCTGGGTAAAGAAGATAGAGTAGGATTGTTATTCATCTGAAGGAAATGGCTGGGCTGTAGTTTCCTAGTGTGTTTATTTATAAAAGAGGTCATGTAGTAGTGGTTTCTGTCTGACTACAGATAATCGTTTTATACTCTAAAAATAAGTTATTGGCAAGTTATTTTTAAAAAGTCAATGACTCATTGCTAGAAGGAGCTTCATTTTTAAGTATTTTATTTCCTTTGTAAATAAAAAACTATTACTGAAAGAATAATACGTGCATTGTAGAAAAAAGAATAAACAATTGTAATTGTTAATTTCATCACCTGCAGATAACTATGATTCTTTCTCTATTTGTATACTTTCATGTATTTCTGTATGCTGATCACATAGTCTACGTTATTGTAGTGAGTGTGCTCATTTTAGTACAGTTATCTTTAACAATTTTTTTTTACTATTTCCCTTTATTTGATTGACTGTTAATAGGTAGTAAAAGGACATATTTCTATTTTTAGGGGCTACAATGAAAATACCTGTTTCTGTATTTTTTCTTAGGTTTTAGTTCTAAAAAAAAATCACATTGTGGATCAAAGGTCATCAGAATGACTAGGGATATGGCTCAGTGGTAGAGTAGTTACCTAGCAGAAAGGAAAAGAAGACATCACAAGTTTTAATAATTTGGGTCCGTATCGTTTCTGAATTGGCTATCTAGAAATGTAACTAAAAACATTCATATTTACTTTAGAAGAATGTGTGTTGTTATTATTTTTGGACATGAGGATTTGTGTATGTACTTCTCTGTTTTTGAACATTTATTGACACCCCAATTGTTCATTATTACAACAGTGTGATAAACATTCCTGGGTATATGTCTTTGCACACTCTGTAAGTATATCTAAATATGTAAATATGTGGTCTGAGAGATAAGATTGGGAAAACAGGCATTTAGAATTTGAAAGACATTATCAAGTTGCTCTGATAGGTTGCTCTTAATAAGTACCACCAATAGCTCTTTCCCTGTTTTGTAGCCAACATTAGCTATTAGCAGACTTTTATTTATTTATTTTTAATTAAAAAATTTTTTTGGGGGGGCTGGGAATTTAGCTCAGCAAGCAGGCAGTCGTGAATCCAATCCCCAGTACCAATAAAAAGGAAAAAGACAAAAAAAAAAAAATTTTTTTTTTTTTTTGAGATAAGATCTTGCAGTATAGTTCATTCTGGCCTCAAACTCTAAGTGATCCTCCTGACTTAGCCTCCCAAGTGCTGGGATTATAGGTGTATGCCATCTTGCCCAGCCATAGCAGACCTTTAAAGCTTTTTAATTTCTGTGGGTTTTCAGTTTTTGGATATTGAAAAGTATTACTATTTTACAGGTAATATTTAAACTTTTGGGAATATTGGATATTGAACCCAGGACCAGGACCTTCACAATGAGCTCTGTTTTTATTTGGAGACAGGATCTCACTAAGTTGCCCAGACAGCACTCAAATTTGCCATCCTCCTCCTGCCTTAGTGTCCCATGGTGCGAGACTTAACAGGTGGTCGCTACAGTACCTGGTGAAATCCTTCAGTTTTTTTTTTTAAACTTTTAACAGTGTGTATTCTTTTGTGGCCTTCTCTCCCTCCCCACCTTCTAATGCTGTGGACCAAAACCAGGGCCTCATGCATGCATGAAGCAAGCTCTTTAGTCCCATCCTGGGACCCTTGAATACATAAAGACAGAGGACCACTTAGTTTAATTCCTTTATTTTATTTTACTTTTGTCTTTTTTTCATTTTTATCGGTACCAGGGATCAAACTCACGACTGCCTGCTTGCAAGGCAGGCGCTTACGCCGCTGAGCTAAATCCCAGCCCCTTTAATTCCTTTATTGTACAAGTATGGAAACCGAGGCCTAAAAGTCTAAATTTTATATAAGGTCAATTATTGGTAACTAAACTGGACTGGAGTTATCTAGACTTCAAAACTCGTGATATTTCCATTGTATTACATTGCTCTCCTGTGTTTCTCTTAACTGATTAACAATTGAGATAGCCAGACATTTCTTTGATTCCAAGGTTCCAAGGCTAATATTAATACAACTGAGTATCTCGTTAACATGCTGAGATGATAGGTCTCCTTGAATGCACCTTGGATTTCTGAGCCTATTTACTAATGAAAAAAAGAAAATGAAAATATGTATATCTACACACACTTATACATAGAATTGATTTTATTCAGAAATGCCTAGGGTTTAGAATTGTTTATATTCATGAAGGAGAAAAAATGGGTATAGACTGGTTACTACAGTTAGATATGTTTTGTGTGTTTTCCAAAACATTTTTAGATACAAATAAGCATTAATTAAAAGTCAGTTTGTCTAGCTTTTGGTGGTGTGGGGTGATAAAATGCCTCCAGTTTTATAACTTTTTTGTTATACTGGGAATTGAGCCCAGGGAGCTCTGGGATGCATCCCTACTCTTATTTTATTTTTTATTTAGAGACCAGGTCTTGCGGAGTTGCCCAGGCTTGTCTCACATTTGTGATCTTTTTGTCTCAGCATCCTGGGTACTTGGGATCCCAGGCCTGTCCACCATGCCTAGAAAATTCTGGGACTATTTTCATCAGACCCTTTTGAAATGCTACCTGAAGTGTAAGGTTGAGACTTTAAAGTTTTTTTTTTTTTTTATTGGTACCGCCTGCTTGCAAGGCAGGTGCTTATGCCGTTGAGCTAAATCCCCAGCCCCAAGGTTGAGACTTTAGATTGCAGTGATTAAAATATTCTCTCTTACAACCCAGTTCTTCAAGCATTGAGTTTAATTATACTAGTACTGATTCATCGTCCGTGTATTACAATATTAACTTGGCATAAAAATTTTTAAGCAACTCAGTATTGTTTCACTTAGTGCTCTAGGGTTTTTTTTTTAGAAAGTTTTTTCTTCCTCCACTATTTTATACTCTTCTTTTTTTGGAGGGGGTACTGAAGATAAACCCAAAGATGTTCTACCATTAGCTATATCCCCAACCCCGTTTTTTATTTGAGACAAGATAAAGGGAGACTGAAACTTGGAATTCACCTGCTTAAATCTCCCTCAGTGCTGAGATTGCAGGCGCACCTCATCACGTCTGTCTAGTAATATTTCAAAAGGCTATATTTCTCTGTGCATTGATTTGGTTTTTATCATTTTATTTTCTTTGCCATCTCTGCATAAAAACATTTCCTTGACTCTTGTTCTTAAGGAAGATTCCAATTTCTCCAGTTTTATTAAGGTATAATTTGATAAATAAAAATCGTGTTATTTATAGTGTACAATGTAATATCTTGGTATACAATATTAAATGATTAAATAGAACTAATTTATCTGTCATTGTACATCTTTTTGTGGTGAGAACATTTAAGATTTACTGTCTTAGCAGTGTTCAAATATACAGTATATTATTATTAATGTGACCATGTTGTACCAACAGGAACTCTAGAACTTACTTACTTTACTAAAACTATGTACCCTTTTGTCCAACACTTTCCCATTGGCCCTTTCCCTGTAGCCTTTGTTAATCAGTAGTCCATTTTCTGTTTCTGTATTTTGGATTCCAGATACAAGTGTGATCATGCTGTGTTTGTTTAAAACCAGTTTATTCTACTTAGTAGGAACATTCTAAGAATTATTTTTCTTGAGTTTCTTAACTCTCCAGTCACTTCTTGTTTGAGGTCACATCAGGTTGACACACAACCTTTTTTCTCAACTAATATGCTTACTTTGTATGTATTATGCATAAGGAAATGTGAGGGTAGTCAGTCAGAGCTTGAAATATCAGTGGTAATTATTAAAGTACTAATTACATGATCTTCAAATCTGCAGAGATTTTAAATTACTTTAACATATCTTACATCCATATTGTGTGCACTTGTACATTAGACTTTGTGATAATATAATTAAAATAAAGTATGATTCTTGCATTAGAAAAGATTAAAATCTGTGTTGAATCTAGGCATTGCTATAGAGTGGTGAGTTATCTGTAGATAACTCCTTATTCAGACATCAAAACTTAAGAAACCTAAAAAGATCATGTAAAATTGACATTGGAGTAGATCGGAGTAGAAACCCTCTGCACAGATGGGAACTTGATGTGTGACAAAGGTAGTATAACAGGACATTGGAGGTAGAGGGACAAGGATGTTAATGGTAGTGGGACAGTTCCTTTTATGGTGAAAAAAACTTTCCTATTTCAGGCATACACAACAATCAATTTCAAATGGAATAAGGACTAAATAGAGAAAAGCAAAACTTTAAAATTTGTAGAAGAAAACGTGAGAAGATATTTATTCTCAGATGAGGGAAAGATTTCTTAAACCAGATAAAAAACAAAAGTAGAACAAAGGCTTTGAAAGTTAAGACTAAAAACTTGCAAAGGAACACAGGCAAAACTTTATGACAGTGAGTTAAGCAGTGGTTTCCTAAGTATATCACTAAAATATTAAAAAAGATAAACAGACTTATGAAAATTAAAACCTTTTAATGCTCCAAAAGAATATAGTTAAGGAAATGAAAACATAACCCTGACAGTGAGAGAAAAGACTTGCAAATTTGCATAGCCAAGAAGAGACATATGTCTAGCAAATAAGAACTATTACCTCACATGGTCCAATTTAAAAATTGGCAAAGGACCTGAATAGGCATTTTTCCCAAAAAGATATACCAGAGGGAATATAAAAATCAGAATGCCTTTATCATGGATAATATCATATGTTATAAAATGTGAAACTAAGAAATTTAAACTGTCCTAAATTGCTAGTAAAAATTTAAAATGTGGTGTGGCTGTTGTGGAAAACAGTCGGCAGTTTCCGAAAAAGGTAAACATAGAGCTTGTATGTGCCCAGTGTTTCTAGCTGTATACTCGTAAGAATTGAGAACATATGTTCATGCAAAATTTGTGCACAGCTGGGCATGATGGTACATATCTGTAATCCCAAGACTTGGGAGACTGAGGCAGGAGGATCATTGTGAGTTTAAGGCAAGCCTGGATTACATAGGGAGACTCTGTCTTTAAAAAGGAAAAAAAAAAAAAAAAGAGACAAAGAAAACAACTTGTGCACAGATATTCATACCAGTGTTGTTGATTATAGTTTATGGCCCCAAACTGGGTACAACCTGAGTGTCCATCACCTGATAAACAGGTAAAATGTAATATAGCCATACAATGGAATGTTAAGAGGCCATGAAAGGATGAACTACTGGTTTATGCTACAACAGGGAAGGGCCTTGAAAATGTTCTAAGTGAAAGGAACCAGACAAAAAAAGGTTATATACTGTATGATCCCTTTGTGTGCATGCTCATATATGATGTGCATACATGTGCTGTGGTGGGGTACTGGGAATTGGCTCCCAGGTGTTCTTCCCTGAGTCAAATCCCCAACCCTTTTTATTTTTGGATAAGGTCTTCCCAAGATGCCTTGCAAGACTTGACCTTGAGGTCCTTCTGTCTCAGCCTCCTGGAGTACTGAGATTAAAGGTATGTGTACTTACCCAGCTTGATTCCATCTATTAAATATTCAGAATGGAAGCTGGGCATGGTGGCACATACCCACACTGGGGAGGCTGATGCAGGAGGATCTCCCGTGAGTCAAAGACAGCCTGAGCAAGTTCCAGTATAACAAGACCCAGTCTCCAGAGGGTGGGGGGGGGGGGGAGATAAAAATGTTCAGAATAGGCAAATCTTAGAGTCAGAAAATAGTTTGGTGGTTGTCAGAACTTGAAGAAGAAAATGATGAGTAACTGTTAATGGATATGGGGTTTCTTTTCTTTTTTTTTTTATTGGTACTGGGGATCGAACTCATGACCATGCGCTTGCAAAGTAGGCACTTATGCCGTACGGGGGCCAGGGGTTTAGCTCAGTGGCGTAAGTGCCTGCTTGGCCAATGCAAAGTCCTGAGTTCGATCCTTGGCACGAAAGAAAGAAAGAAAGAAATGTTCTAAAATAAATGGGCTGATGGCTGTACAGGCCAGTGAATATACTACAATCTAATGAACTATACTGTTGAAAATGAGTTCCATTGTATCTCATTAAGCTGGGTATTGGGGACCAGCTGTGTGTGTGTGTAAGAAAGTTTCAGGATTACAACTTTCAAACTTAGTATTATTTATTTGTTTTTAAGGATCTGTACTCAGCATTTAGAAATTATGCTTGTAATTCTGATTGAATATGTTTACATGGGAAAGAAACTTGATGTAAAATATAGCTTAATTCTGAACCATAGGTGATATACTATAAATTTCTTACTGTACGACAGTGATTTTCAGCTTCTATTGCATTTAGCTCTTTCTCTGGGCTTTAAGGATATGCAAGTAAACATAACAAAATGAAGAAAAAAAGTTAGACTTCACTGTGGACCCCATGCTGGTCTCAGACTCATGGTGATTCTCCTGCTACAGCCTCCCAAGTGCTAGGATTACAGGTGTGTGCCACCATGCCTGGTTAAGTCTTTTTAAACCCCATAATTATTTGCTTTTTCATCCTCTGGAAGTAGAACTTTGTCATAAATTTGAATTGTCACAATGTGGTTTTTTTTTTTTTTTTTTGGTCTTTGTGAGACAGGGTCTCGCTAATGCAGTTCAGGCTGCCTTGAGCTCACTTTGTAGGCCATGATGGTCTCAAACTCACAGTGATCCTCTTGTCTTGGCCTGAATGCTGGAATTACAGGCGTGCACTACCACATCTGGCTGAATTGTCACAATTTCTTTGAGGAAAGGCTTAAGATTATAAAAATCATTAAAATTTCTTTTAAAATACTTGTAAATGCTTATTCAAAATAAATAAGTATAATTTATCAAGTGTGACCTGCCCCATGCTGGTTTTTGCTTTCCACTGAATTGTGGCTCAAATTTGGGCTTTAAAACTCATTTTTTAATTTGTACTATATTCTTTGGAAAGGTTTTTAACAATTACCAAAATTCAAGCATTGACATTGTGGTGGCTCACGCCTGTAATCCCAGCACGTGGGAGGCTGAGGTGGGAGGATCGTTGCGAGTTCGAGACCAGCCTGGGCTACAAAGTGAGCTCAAGGCCAGGCAGAACTGCAAGGCGAGACCTTGTCTCAAAAAGACAAAAAAACAAGCAAACAAACAAACATTGACATTGATGCAAGAGAGAACATTCACAGAAAATACCGGGTTAGCATTCTTTGCAATAGTAGAATATGCAGCTTTTATGGAAACTTAGCTTGTCTTTAGACATCTGCTAATTCTGGTCAGTTTCACATGAATGCAAAAGCGCTCTATTATTACTTTACTATATTTAACGGCAATATGGAGCCAGCAATTAAAATTTTTAAACTAAAGGTAAATAATATCTTGATAATTTATTTTCTTTTTGCTGTGACAGTTAATTAGAAAATGTATGCTTTTGTTAGTATTTTTCAACCATTAATTTCAAAAGTGTAAAAAGGAACCAAAAGGGAACCCATGAGATACTTAAAAGATATGTCCATCATTTGTACTTTGAGAACCTTTTTGCATAGCTAGATTGAAAAAAACTTAAAAAAAATTTTTTTTATTTTCAATATATCTTGACTTTTTATATATGTTTCTTTCAACTTCTCACACAGAGACAATATGATGTTTATATATGTCTCTTATTTATTTCACCAATCAGTACAGTCTCAAGTTGCATCCATTTACCTAAAAAAGTCTCCAGTTTATCCTTCTTTATGGCTGAGTTGTACTCTACTGCAAAAAAATACCACATCTTTTTTATCCATTTCTCACTTGATAGGCATTTAGGTTGTGAAACAAACTATATATAAAAACCATTACAATTTCAGTTCTAAATATTAGATGTAAAAAAAAAATATATATAGATAGATAGATAGAAAGATACAGGGAATCAAACTCACAACCTTGTGCTTGCCAGGCAAGTCTGACACTGTTGAACTAAATCCCCAGCCCCAGAATTATATTTTTTACAAATGTTAATGGTTACTTTTTCCTTATAGCAATGTATACTGAATTATTTACAGATGATATGACCTGGGACTTGTTTTAAAATAATACGTCACTTAGTAAGTGGATGGGAGGTATAGATGAAATTATATGTTTGAATTTTTCCATCATAAAATTTAAAAATTTTAAGTCAATATAGTCAGTAAATTGCCAGTGTCTGTCTGTACTGTCTGTACTAACTAGCGTAGATAGTAGAACCTAGTGAAATTTTTGGTTGTGTCTGTCAGTGACTACAATCACCAGGCTGCTGATGCAGTAACTTGTCTAGTTCACTACTGGCATCTGCTTTTTAGAGTGTGGGACAAGCCATTGTTGGCCCCTTAATTGCCACTTCCTTACCTAGTTTTTGGTCTAGCTGTGTAGCTAACTACTTTAATTCCATCTGTCAAGTGGAAAATATATTTCAGGGGGACCCATCCCATTCTGGCGATGAGGCAGAATTTTGCTTAAATCTTTGGCTTAGCTATATTGGCTCTTTAAATATTCTTTGTAAATCTGAAAATTTAGTATTAATGTCATGTTAACCAAATACAATAAAATACATAATTACTTTTTTCACAAATGAATTTTGTATTTCAGTGAGTCCAGTTTACTACTACTCATTTGTACTTATTAATACTCATGAATGAATCACTATGTTCTGAAATCATAACATTTTCCCTTGGTGTAGATGAGTTTTTGATTAAGTCACTGTTTATCAGTCCTGATGTAAAGAAAAACAAACAGGACAGCTGTCAGATGTCTTAGATTCGGCACACTAGTAAGAGATACCATTGTATATTTAGATTTAGTGTACTTGCTAAATTGATGTTTATTGATGAATAGTCCTCTCTTTTAAAGTTTTAAGAAGAATTAGTTAACAGCATATTACATTCTTTAAGAATAAGTTTTCTTAAAACATGGAAAGAGTTTTTTTTCCCTTGTTCTGCTGATTTGTTGTGGGGAGATCAGGTGATCCCTTAAATCATCAGTCAAGGTAATGGAAACATACATAGAAGTCTTACTACTTAATGTGTCCTTCATCCTAAAAGAGATATGGGTAAGATAATAGTTCTCTATTCCAACCCATCTGTTTTTCTATTAGTTGTAGATTGGGGTGAAGCTTAAGTTTTTGATGTTCAGTAACATTAAACCTGAGGTGAGTGGCAGACTTAGATATTTTGATATCTGAGGTAGCATTTCTTATTTAAGACCATGATTTTTCTTTGTAAAATTTAGGATTGACAGTGTTTCAAGCATTCCTTCTTCTTTTTCTTTTTTCCTTCAGCTGGCAATCCTTTGGTCCAGCAAGGTGGACAGCCACTCATTCTGACCCAGAATCCAGCGCCAGGTTTGGGCACAATGGTTACTCAACCAGTTTTGAGGCCTGTTCAGGTCATGCAGAATGCCAATCATGTGACCAGTTCCCCTGTGGCCTCACAGCCAATATTCATCACTACACAGGTGAGTAGGACTCTGAATCCTGAAACTGATAGGGAAAAACAGTGAAGATTGTACATTAGGATGTTTGGTTTAGTTAAAAATGATTCTGAGTCTTGCCTTTTGAACTGGGTTTCCCATTCACTGTTTTGTAATTTGATGCTGACCTTTGTGGAAAGCCTAGCATAGAATCAGGGCTGGGTGATTTTCTTGTCACACCCTTAAGAGATTTATGTTCTGTGCACAAGTTCCTGGAAAGCTGGGATTAGGAAGCCTTAACACTTAGCCCTCAAAGCTTTTTTTTTTTTCTGCATATGGGGTTAGTTGGAGATATGTATGTGAAATTAGTGATGTTTGAAAGAGAAGGAAGGCGATTATTTGATTTGTAATGTGGTGATTTGAAATTGAAAGCCTAATTCTAAATGTATACTCCAAAGGCAAATGCTTCTTTTTCTTTGCCTGTGGCTTCCTGAGTTACAGAATCTTTTCATAAATTTGCCAGAGATTTATGACCTTTAGAGTGGACTTTGGAAATAATTTCTTAGGATTTATACTTGATTTACTTCAGTTTTATGCTTGTAGCAATTTAGGCTCCAGTCTGTGGATGCGTATTATTTTTTTAAGCTGACAATTCAGAAGCAGACTTTCATTTTGACTTGTATATACTGAAGCTTGTTATCAGTTTTGATATTTTGTTGCTCAAAACTGTGCCAGAATGTCCTAATTTTTTCCTAAGTCATTTAAAAGTTCCTCCTCTAGTCCCCTTTTTGTCCTTTTGCGCTTGTTGCTTGCGGCTGCCATGAACTGCTGCCCCTCAGCCATGCCACCCTGCCTTGGAGCCTGCTGCATGTGGACTGAAACCTCCAAAACTTTCTTACCTTACTCTCAAAAAAGGATGTTATTTCTCACCTTAGTCACAGTTCCAAGGTAACAGAGAGACCAATGGAAATAAGTAGACAACACAACAGAGAAGGCACAGAGGCCATTTATTTGGAATTTACCATAGCAAGGCAGTAATTGTCATCATTTGCATTTAGCAGAGATTTCAGTGTAGGAAGGGTGGAGGCTTTGTAGTAGAAAAAGGGAGCATGGGCCAGGCATTTAGCTTAGTGGCATAAGCACTTACCTGGCAAGCATGGTCATGAGTCGGATCCTCGGTACCAGAAGAAGGATGAAGGTACCATTGGAGCTGCCCGAGCCAGTAAATTACCAAATGATGTGAATACAGTTACTTGTCAGCTGGAGTGATTGCTGAGGAAGTTCAGGGACATTTATTTCCAGGTTGAACATTTCTTTTTTTTCTTCATTACTGGATTAGAAAATGAAACAGCAGTCTATAGAATTGTAGACGGGGCCGGGAATTTAGCTCAGTGGCACCTGTGCCTGCCTGGCAAGCACAGTGTCATGAGTTTGATCCTGGTACCAAAAAAAAAAAAAGTTCCTATCTAAAGAAAAGAATTGTTAAACATGTGGAAAGTTTTTTGGATGGAGGTCATACTGCGGTCCATGTTAGCATTAGTTTGCCTCCATGTTAATGATTATTTTCCTTTTTAATACAGGGTTTTCCTGTAAGGAATGTTCGACCTGTACAAAATGCAATGAATCAGGTTGGAATTGTGCTGAATGTACAGCAAGGACAAACAGTTAGACCAATTACACTAGTCCCAGGTAAGGAGTAACATATATCCATTTGGAATAAACCAGCATCCAGAAGACTTGTTTTTATTGTTTCAGATGGTCTAGGTCAGTCATAGTGAACCTTTTAGTGGTAAGTGCCCAAACAGCAACCCAAAACCCCCACTGATTGCAAAGTCCTGACACTGAAATTAAACCTGAATAGTGAGGTTTTAGTTTAGAAAAGAACAACTCATACATTAACATTTATTGACTTAAAAGAAAAACAACATGCATGCTATAGGTTCACTACCACTGCTTTAGGTCATTTCAAAAGTGTACTTCAAAAAATATTAAAGTTTTAATGATTTAGCCCCAACTTAAAAACAAAGCAAAACTTTCTGACCTTTGCCAAAGTGGTGGCTTTATTTATTTTCTGTTAGCTTTTCATCAACCTTCAGAAGGGTTCATCTAGTTATTTTTTGTAACTGCCGTTTAGTTAGCTATTATATTTGTTATCCTGTAGGAATGGTATTAATGCAAACTTAAGTCTGTACTCCAGGTACTCACATGTTGTGATTCAGAACTTTTCTTTTAAGGTGCAAGCTTTAGGTATAAATTAAATAAACGATGTAGTCTTTGTAACCTTTGGAGGTCATATTACCAGTGACTAATACTTTTTCGAAGACTGGGCTGGAGATAGAATGTGCCTAGCATGGATGAAGTCCTGGCTCAGTTCCCAGTACCAGAAAATAGTACTATAATTTCCCCCAATTCTCTTCATTTCTTATGTGTTAAGTTTACTGTAACTCAGGCCAAAAACAAAAAACAAAAAACCCCCCAATATCTTAATTTAATAGTTTTTTTTCCTAAAATGTTTGGGGGTTTTTTTGTTCCAAGAGCCCACAGGAGTTTTGTTTTGTCCTGTTGTTGTTTCATTTTGTTATGTGTGATCAGTTTACTCTGTCACATTCTGGTATGATATTTTTTAGTTGAATTATCTATAGTTGTGCTAAATGTTTTCCTTTGGGACATCCTAGTAGATAGTCTTGTCTATTTTATAAAAAAGAGTAGAAGACTTTATTCTGAGAAAGAAGAATCCCTTTTATTCTGGACCAAGTCTGCTGCTTGGCCTGTATGTTTTTTTTTTTTTTTTTTTTTTTTTGGTACCAGGAATCAAACTCAAGACCTTGCACTTGCCAGGCAGGTAGGTGCTTGTGCCACTGAGTTATATCCCTGGCCCCTTGGCCTGTATACTGCCTTTTATTCTTTCTCTTCCACTACCAAAGTCAAACTACTGATTATATTCTTACAATATAAAAGGTAGTGTAGTAAGGTGTTTTGGAAAGTTTTGTTGGAAATCTTTTACAGTTTAATGCTTTTACTTTACTGATAATTTCTTTCTGTGAGTTTGGACATCTAAGAAACACTTAGATTTTTTTTTTTCTGTACCATTCTTGGTAAGCTCTGATGGTAATTGATCAGTTTGGGGAAGTAATCTTTTTCTGTTCTTATACTATATTTTAGTAAAGGCAAGTCAGTATATATATAGATGAGCTTATTGACCAGGACTTTCTCTTTATCTCTTAAAAGCCCCAGGTACCCAGTTCGTTAAGCCAACAGTTGGAGTCCCACAAGTGTTCTCTCAGATGACCCCAGTGAGACCAGGCTCCACAATGCCTGTGAGGCCTACCACCAACACCTTCACTACTGTCATCCCAGCTACTCTGACCATTCGAAGCACCGTCCCACAGTCCCAGTCTCAGCAGACCAAGTCCACTCCCAGCACTTCCACCACTCCCACTGCCACGCAGCCGACCTCATTGGGGCAGCTAGCTGTTCAGCCTCCAGGCCAGTCCAACCAAACCTCAAATCCCAAGTTAGGTGAGGCTTGGGAAAAGGAGATGGCAAGCCAGGATGGGATGGTGGTAGGAGAACGGATGATTATCATTTGGTCAACGTAGCTCCCTCTTTCCCCTCTCCACCTGCAGTGAGCATTGCCAGCTTTGTCACTGTGAAGCGACCTGGAGTTACAGGTGAAAATAACAATGAAGTGGCTAAATTGGTGAACACCCTTAACACCATCCCTTCCCTGGGCCAGAGTCCTGGGCCAATAGTGGTATCTAATAACAGCTCGGCCCATGGCGCTCAAAGAACCAGTGGACCTGAATCTTCATTGAAAGGTACAGTAATATAGAGAGACCTTGAGTAGCCAGTCATTCAAATATATTGATAGACTATTCGGTGGATCAAAGTTCTATATGGAGTTCTAAAATAGAGAAATAAAACAATACAGTTGCTATAATCTGTTCTTACACAAACTTTTGTAAAGGACACAGACTTGTGAAAAATGTGGCTGAATCAACTAAGAAATTCTATGTAGTCATGCTTTGAGGACAGTTTTGTAAAATGGTTTGATCAGAGATGAGTTTATGTGGTAATCAAAGGTGGATTCATGGAAGAAATAAATTTCTGAGCAGTTTTTAATTGGAATTTGGTAGAGAAGTTTTCACATGAAAGATATAAATAATGTAAAGGTTTTCTGATGATATCAGATGTGTTCAGGGGATACACCTGTAGACAGTGTGGGGGTTTTCAGAGATACAAAAGGGGGAAAAGTTGGCAAACTTTCTGTGTAGGGCCTAATATAAGTATTTTAGGTTCTGTGTAAAATGTGGTTTCTGTCATAGCTGCTCAGCTGTGCCATTGATAACATAAAATTTGAATTTTGTGTAATTTTCTTGTGGCAGAAGATTGTATTTTATTTTTATACCAGCCATTTAAAATGGTATTAAAGTTAGAACTAAACTTTTCAAATCTTATTTTAAAGAGAAAAAAATTTTTTTCAAAGCATAATAGCTAGGTGTAACAGTGATATATGCATTGTATATTATGTGTATGTATACATACATATATTGTTTCTTTTAGCTTCTCACACTAGTGATACAATATGATGTTTACACATGTGTGTTTGATTTATTTCACTTAGTGTGGTTTCAAGTTGCATCCATTTACCTATAAAAGGCTCCAGTTTATCCCTCTTTATGGCTGAGTAGTACTCTATTATATAAAAATATCACATCTGTTTTATCCATTCTTTAGCCAGTGGATATTTAGGTTGTTTTCAAGATCTGGCTATTAGAAATTGTGCTGCTATAAACATGGATGCACATATATTGCTGTGGAACTAAACTCATTACACCAAATACAAAAATTAACTCAAAAGCATTGAAAGACCTAAATATTTAAGCTAAAACTTTGAAGGTAGAAGAGAGCAGTAAGAGAAAAGCTTCGTGATACTTGATTTGTCAGTAATTTCTATAATACCAGAAGCATAAGTAAAGAAAGAAAAAATAGACAAGCTGAATTACATAAAAATTTTAAACTTTCACGCATAAGCCACACTGTGAAACACAAAAAGACAACTGCAACTGATAGGATGGGGGAAGAAATCTGCAAACTTCTATTATATATACCCATTGAGGGTTACTATCCAGAATACATAAAGGATAGCTCAATGACAAAAACTCAGGCAGTTAAAAAAAACCAGCAAAGGATTTTTTTTTTTTTTGTCTTTTTGAGACATGATCTCACTATGCAGTTCAGGCTGGGCTTGAGCTCACTTTGTAGCCCAGGCTGGTCTCGAACTCGCAACGATCCTTCTGCCTCAGCCTCCTGAGTGCTGGGATTACATGCATGAGCTACTACGCCCAGCTAAAAAACCAGCAAAGGATTTAAGTAGACTTTTCGTCAAAGAAAATTATAAAGTACATGATTAAGTGTGTCCAAAGTTGCTTAACATCATCAATTGTTAATCAGAATCACAAGGTACTGTCTCATACCCATTCAGGTTATGACTGTTTAAAAAAAATGAATTTAGCTGAGTAGTAGAACATTTGCCTTAGCAACTGTGAACCCCTGGATTTGATTCCCAGCACTAGAAAAGCAAAATAAAAACCAGAACAAACCAGTTGAGGTGGTGCATATCTGTAATGCCAGCACTTTGGGAGGCTGAGGCAGGAGGATTACAAATTTGAGTCCTGCCTGGAAATTTAGAGTTGTTGCAAAATAAAAAAGGCTGGGCGTGTAGCTCAGTGTGAAGGTCCTGGCTTTAGTTACCAGTACCTCCTCCCCACAAAATAAAAACAAAGAACAAAATAAATATTGGCAAAGTTCTGGACAAAGTAGAATTCTTGTGCATTATTGGCAGAATGTAAAATGATCCAGCTATTGTAGAAAACACTTATGGTAGTTCTGCAGAAAATTAAAAAGAGTTGCATATGCTTGAAGAATTCTTCTTCTGAGGGTATATCAAAACTAATGTTAGCAGTGTCTGGAATACTTTCACAACCCATATTCGTGGCATCATTACTAACAGTAGTTGAAAGGTGAGCACGACCTAAGTACCATCAAATGATGAATGAGTAAATAAAACATGGTATATTATTAGCTATAGAGGAAGTTCTGGAGCTGAGTGCAGTGGAACATGTCTGTAATTTCGGGTTTCTGAGAGACCTAAAGTTTCAGTTCAGCCTGGGCAACTGAGTGACACTCTTGTCTCAAAATTTTAAAAAGGGCCAGGAATACAATTCAGTGTAATGGCTCTGAGTTTAAATCACCAGTATTCTTTGCCCCCTTGGCCCCAGAAAAGGAAGTCCTGACACATGATACAACATGAAGACATCATGATAACTGAAATAAGCAAGTCACAAAGACAAGTAATGTTTGATTCCTTTCACATGAGGTACCTAGTGTAGTCATGAAGGCAGAAAGAATGGTTATTGGGCCAGGGAGAATGGGGAGTTTTTCATGGATTTTTTTAGTTCTACAAGTTAAAGAGTTTTAAATATTGTACAATAATGTAAATGTACTTGGTACTACTAAAGTGTGTACTTAAAAAATAGTTCACTGATAAATATTGTATATTATAATTTATAAAAAGAAAAATATGCCTAACCAAAAAAAGATATAAAAGTCATTCTTTGCTCAGGGACCTAGCAGAAACTGGCAGTTGGGTTGGATTTGGTGTCTGGGCTATGGTTTGCTAACTTTGGTTGAGTTAGAACAGTAAAATGAATGTGCCTCAAACACAGTGATCTTTTGTGTGTGTTTGTACACTTCTCAGGTTATCTTGTATTAATCCTCGCAATTCTTTTCACTTCTTGCAGTGACCTCTTCTCTCCCAGTGTTTGATCTCCAGGATGGTGGACGGAAAATATGTCCACGGTGTAATGCCCAATTCCGTGTTACTGAAGCTTTGAGAGGGCACATGTGTGTAAGTGACAGTGTTTGTGATAGGGATCCAGCTTAAATGGCTACTGCTGAATACCTCCTTTAATATTGAGAGCCTGCGAAGCAGGGGCTGTGAACTAATGGAGAAGGTTTTTAAAGAGTTTCTTTTAGTCTGTTAGAAGAGCTATGTACTTTGGAATGTGATAGGATAGATACATTTAAAAGATCTTCAGATACCTCAGAACATATGAAACCTTACTTCTTTAGCATGGTAGATTTGAAAACTCCACAGAGCAGGCTTACTAAGTAAGGGTCAAACCACACTGCCCTCTGTTAAGTTTCTGTGACTTGTGTCATTGAGTGAATTGATGAGTTTTTACATGGTCCCCATTTTCAAGCCTTTTCATTTTTGGGTATTGGTCCAGAAGCAGAACTTGGAACTTTTATCTGCCAGCGAACTCAGAGCAAGTGAATGAATGGTTAAGGGGGAATCTAAGGCAGGAGAAGCATAAAGTAAAGTGTTAAGAGGTTATATGGCTGTGGACATACACTAGTAGAAGAGTGAAACCCATAGAAAACTTAAGGATGAAAGCAGGCTAAGAATACCTTACCACTTGAGCTGGGCATATAGCATGTACCTATAGTTCCACCTGCTTGGCAGGCTGGGATTGGGGAATTGCTTGAGTCCAGGAGGCTCCCCTGGACAGTACAGCAGAAACCTCATCTCTAACACAAAAGGAGTATTTTACCACTTAAAGTAGCAAACGTCTTACCAGGGAATGTCAGTGAAGTTATTGTATGGTAGTCCTCAGAATGACCAGAATGATCATGTATTTTTTTCTGTGTAGTACTGTTGCCCAGAAATGGTTGAATACCAGAAGAAAGGCAAGTCCCTGGATTCAGAACCCGGTGTCCCATCAGCAGCAAAGCCCTCATCCCCTGAGAAAACAGCTCCTGTTACTTCCACACCTTCCACGCCTATTCCTGCTCTCTCACCGCCGACCAAAGTACCAGAGCCAAATGAGAATGTGGGTGATGCAGTCCAGACCAAGCTCATCATGCTGGTAGATGACTTCTATTATGGACGAGATAGTGGCAAAGCATCACAGCTCACAAACTTTCCTAAGGTTGCCACATCTTTTCGATGCCCACATTGTACCAAAAGGCTAAAAAATAACATTCGGTAAGTGCTGAAGAGCATTAGAGGTTATCCTGCATGAAAGTAATCTTATATTTTCTTACATATTTGAGTTTTGCTTTAGAGAAAGCTCCTAACTAGGGTACAGTCTCACTTGGGCTTATTAAATCAATAAGGTGTATTGTGGAAGGCAGGTATTGTGGTAACAAAAGATGGCGTTGGGTAGAGTAAGGGAGATGAATGCATCTTCTACCCCAGAGTTCTTAGTTTCAAGGACCCATCCAGAGGGGAGGAGAGCAGATAATGTTTATGATTCTACGATTGTATTTTTCAAAGATTACTGATTACACTTTTTATACTTTCTCTTTGTGCTGTGCTACAGATTCATGAACCACATGAAACACCATGTAGAACTTGATCAGCAGAATGGTGAGGTGGATGGTCATACTATCTGCCAACACTGTTACCGCCAGTTTTCCACTCCCTTCCAGCTCCAGTGCCACTTGGAAAATGTTCATAGTCCCTATGAATCTACTAGTAAGTTTAAAAACTTACATGCTAGGGAGATGGACCCTTTTCTCCCTGAATGGCAGCAGAGGGAAGCATATTTATGTGCGCATGGATAACAGTATAGAGAAGTACTTCTGCATATTTGTAGCCATCCTCTTATTTTACTTACCTTATTTTCTTATAAGCCTGATTTAAGTATTTTGCCACTGAAGGCAGTATTTTCGATGAAATACATGGTGAGTACATCTTACAGAAGAGTAAACGCAAGACTAAACACAGGCGCAGAGTAATTCATCTACTTAAAACTATTATATGCCTCTAGTAAGCTGACATTGTGAAGATTTGAGCTCTCTTTAAAGTATTTCTAATGTCCTTTAAGGGGTTTCTAATTTTGGTGAAAACAAAAATTAAGTATGTTTGTTGGTAACAAGATAATATATTATAAACAGTGTCACACAGTGGCACGCACCTGTAATCCCAGCCCTTGGAAGGCTGTAGTAGGTGGACCACTGCAGGCCTGCACTATAAAGTGAGACCCTGTCTCACCCAACAGAAAAAAGAACATACACTTGTGTGATACTGGGAACAGATGAGATAATTCAGAGAAGGAAAGAGATCTGTAGCCAGGTTTCAAAATGAGGTTAAACTTTTAGGGTCTTCAAACACAAGGATTTAGAGGATAGTAACTAGGAGGAAAAGCTTTTAGGTGATTGGAAACAGCATTATCAAAAGCATAAAGACAGAAATAGTGTATTATCTGGATGCATTTGCTCAAATTAAAAACTTTGACTCAGCATGAATTAATGATATCTATTAGATCATTTAACTACAGATTTGGAGGTGGAGCAGACTCTAAGCCGAGAAGTTGACTGTCTTGCTGTTTCTCAGCAGTTCCCTTAACTGTAGGTTATCGATAGGGTGGCTGTGTTAGTATCAGACGCTATGTCCAGATGCAAGATTACCTGGAGTCCAGACAAAGAAGAGATCACTGCCAGTTAGAGGATGCACTCCTATAATACACACATGCCTCTTAACCCAACTACTTGAGAGGCTGAGGCAGGAGGATCATACTTTCTTTCTTTTTTTTTTTTTTTTTTAATTTTATTTGAGGAGAAAAGAAAAAAAAAAAAACAGTGAAAGGGTACAAGTTATACAGATTTACAGAAGAAAAAAATGAACAGTAGGAAATCACTAGTTAATGGATTACATATTGCCATCTTAGAAATAATTGTTCAAGTCACAAGATTAAAGCTTGTAGAGTGGACATTCCAACAATGATACTGCAAACAGTTCTGTTCAATGATCCAATAAAACTCTGTGATATCATTTTCTATCTTATACACCTAAATATACATGCAGTTATATAGTTTAGAGCATTTTCTTTTCCTCTCTTTTGTACAATGACTATTACACATTTTGGGTTTCATTGCTCCCACGGTTCTTACTGCTTTTTTGGAAGAGAGTAAAACCAAATGTGACATAACAGAATCGGTCAAGTCAAAAGGGTGGACATAATAATATAAAAACATAATACAAGGTGATCAACAATGGTTACCATAATGCCTCCCGCTATCTCTAATAGAATTGCCTATATCATTAGTTATAATACAATTGAACAAAACAGTAAAGAACAAAACCGACAAAACCAAAACATTGGAGACATTGTAGGTCTTCAAAAGTAGATAAAAGTCAACGAGAATGGGCGTTACAATGAATCTCATTATCTTCACAGCTGATGCCTAAACTTTCGAACCTGATACTATCCAGCAAAACAGAATAGGGGAACATCAGTCAAAAACAAGATGGTGAGAGTAATACAGGGCTTCAAATCGAGATAATAGAAAGTCAAAGTGGGTTACTATATTATATCCTGCTATTTTTTTCCCTTTAATTAAATGGATAAAAATAAAAAAGTAAATAATGGAGTGGAGATTGAGAAAAAAGAGGGCATAACAGCGAAACAGCGCAGATCAAAACATAACCATTTAAACATAACCATTTAAGCAGAATAGTGTTTCACCACCAGATAATTCCAACCCAAAAGTAGTTACCATATTGACTCTTTCCTTGAAGTCCTTGAGTACAACTTCGTATACTGTAGCATTGAGTATATCAAAACAATGTAAAACCATTTAAGAGAATGACAGCATTACAGAGTATTTAGAATCGACTAACAGAAAGTGAACAATGGTTTCTGTATAATCTCCTTGTCTTTAAAAGGTTTTTGCTTACACTATCGTACATAATAAAATCCAATAAGATACAACCTGTTTAGACCATTGGAGACAGAAGAACAAAAGCTAGATGAGACTTCAAAACAAGATGATACTAAATCAGTATTACCTATTAAGATGTCATTTTCTCCAAAATAGCTGTTCCTATCATCCAATCTTCTCTGTCTCATTTCTGTTGAGCTCTTTTTCTGTCAGTAGCTGTCAGTTTGTCTTCTTCATTTTGTTCTCTGCTCCATTCGTTGTGGCCTCCCCGCCACTATTTCTGGGTTCTTTGTATTTTTCTTTTTTTAGAATATCCTGCAATACTCTCTGTAGAGTTGAATTGGTGGTTGCAAATTCCCCCAGTTCCTCTTTATCCTGGAAGCACCTTGTTTTTCCGTCAATTTCCAGGGACAGTTGTGCAGGATATCTCAATCTTGGCTGGAGATTATTATCTTTCAAAGCTTGAATTATTTCCCCCCACGCTCTTCGTGATTTGATGGTTTGTGCAGAGAAATCTGCTTTAATTCTGATGGGTGTTCCCTTGTAAGTGGTCTGTTTCTTGTCTCTGACAGCTTTTAATATTCTGTTCTTGTATTGAATTTCTGGAATTTTTATTATTATATGCCTGGGTGTTTCTCTGTTAGGGTTGTAGGTGGCTGGGGTCCTGTATGCCTCATACATCTGAGTATCTTTACCTTTTGCTAAATTAGGAAAATTCTCCTGGATTATTTCTGTGAGTAGCTTTTGTAGTTCACTTGTTTGTGTCCCTACTTCTTCTTTTATGTTCTTAATCCTTAAGTTATGGCTCCTCTTATCATCTTCTTGTCTTTGTATTATTGCTGTTTGTTTCTTTGTTATTTTTAAGAAGTTTTTCATTTCATTCTCCCATATTACAAGTCTGCCCTCCAGTTCAGATAGTCTGTCCTTAGTTTCTTTCAAGCTGTTATGCCAGTCTTGGATAGACTTCTTAATTTCTTGATAGTCCCTTTGAACCTGCTTCATGTACTCTATGCTTTCTCTGTTTTCTCCATCAAACAATTCTCCCCTCTTTTTCTGTTCTTCCATTCCACCATCTGTTTTTTCCTGGGTGGTGCTTAGCATTTCTCTAACTATTCTGCATACTTCTAGCTTCAGGTCGTTGATAACTTCATTCCTGAATTGGTCTATGAGGCTCTCTATATGGCGCTTAATGTCTATTGGTGCAGTGTCCGTTATTGCCTGTTTCTCAGAATTGGGGGCCGAGGAGCCTTTCTTGTTGCTGCCTTTTCCCATATTCTCTGTTCCTTATAAAATGCAAGCTTACATAGGAGGCCCAGCTTCCCTGCCTGTCAGCCACAGCCTGATCGAATTGCGCTGGCTAGGTGTTCCCGCCCACCGCTGCGCACCAGGGAGTTACGGACAAGGCAGCCTACGCGGGAGTCGCCCCTCTGGGCCACCGTCAGGCTCTGGGATCTGGGTTGGGTTAGCCTACCAAGTCCGCCAGCAGCGTCACGCAGGCCAGGCACTTTTCACCAATCCCGTCCGAGAGGGGAATGTGTGGCTGGAGTCGCCACTGCGCCCTGCTCCCGCAGGACTGCCCAAGCCCAGAAAGTCCTCCGCTGGAGTCAAACTGTGGTAGAGTGTCAGTTTCTCTCACTCACCTCACCACAAGTCAGTGCACGCCTCCCTGTCCGTCCTGTTTTCGACTCCGTTTGCAGACTTCCGTTCACAGAGCTTCTGAGCGTCTCTCTCCTTGCCAAGCCGATGTAGAGGCAGCCAGCCGCGGAGCGGCGGGAAACCCAAATCACGGCTTCTAATGGCGTGGGGTCCAGCCTCCACACTGAGTCTTTTCTGTTCCTATTTTAGCGCCAGGACTGCATTCCATGTTGGTTTCTCTCAGCCCAGTTCGTTCCTGAGTCAGTAGAACATATCTCTACTGGCTTATGTCTCCTTAGTCCGCACCATTCCTGACTTCTGAGCCGAGCCTTTCAGAGAGCCTCCGGTAGTTGCTGTAATCTGTCCGCCATGTTCTCCCGGAAGTCGAGGATCATACTTTCAAACCCAGCAATTTAGTGAGAGCCTGACTCAAAAATTAGGTCATTGCTCATCCTGAGGCATTGACCTCTCAGCCCCATATCGTACATTACTTAAAAAAAAAAATTAAAAAGACAGGCTGTAGCTTAGTACAAAGGACTGGATTCAGGTCAATCCCTGAGTTGCATGTGTAACAAAGAAAAGGAGAGATAGTATTTCTTATGAGTAAAGATTTATTCTTACTTTTTAATGTTTTTTGGAGACAGGGCGTCGTCTTGTAGTTCAGGCTGTGTTGCACTCCTGGTGATCCTTGCCTCACCCTTCCAAGTATTGGGATTATGTGGCACCATGCCTGGCTTCTTGGATTTTGTTTGTTTTTTGGAGACAGGCTCTGGCTATGTAGTTCAAGCTGGTCTTAAACTCGGCGCAGCAATCCTCCTGCCTCAGCCTCCTAAGAACTGTGATTACAGGCATCACCACCATGCCTGGTGGTTGATTTAATTTTTAACTCTTTCCTTTGCACCCATAGCAGATCCTTCTTGAAAATAGCTTATTTTTTAGTGCTAATATTTTGGAAATCTCATTGCTTTGTTTTTCATTTTAGGTAAAATTATTATCCTTTTTATTTTTGGAGGTATTTTTAATTAAATTGCAGACATCATGACCTTTTACCCTTAAATGTATCTCTGAAGAAGGGATATTTTTTCTGTCCATAACCACAGTACCTTTGTCATAATCTGACAGAATTAATCAGAAATTCTTACAACATTTGATATCTAGTCCATTTTCAAGTTTTCCCCACCATTCAGTAGTTTATCATGTTTAGTTATAATAGTGTAATCTTAATAGTCTTATGTTTTTCTTCACACTCATTTAAGGGTAGTCTATTTGAAAGTTTCTGTGGCTCTTGGATCCTATCACAGTTTGCTTAGTGCTATTTCGTAGTCTTTGGGGGCTTTTTTGTTTTGTTTTTGTAGTACTGGGTATCTAATATAGGGCCTTGTGCATGCTAGACAATGCAGTCTGATTACTCACAATCCACACCACAGTGTTGTAATTTATATCTAATAAAGAGATCCTTACCTGCGTGTTTGTTGGGGATGCTGTGAATCCCTTGAAACTATATGCATACTTTGTGCCTATGTACATTTTTTAGTAGAGAGGTTGCTTAGATTTCATTAGACTTAGAAGGGTTCAAAACTCAAAAATGGTTAAAACCTTTGATTCTTACTCCAATTTTCCTTAAGCTGTAGTGTTTTTTAAATATTCTGACATTGTTCTTGGTATTACTCCTGCCACCTCCTCAGCATCCATTAAAGGTAACTTAGGTTAGGCTTCTGATCATTAGAATGTGACGTTAAAAAAATCTTTTGTTGGTAGAAGGAGAAAGAGCAGTAGACTGAAGAAGAGGAAAGACTGAGGGAGGTATGCTTTGGGTTCAAAAGTCAGCAGCAAGGAGCCTGTGAGATAAACAAGAGGGAAAATTGATTAGCAAAGTCTCAGGGTCCCTGGAATGGAGGGGGATGGGTAAGCTTTAGAAAGACATAAGGGACCTGTTCTTTTATACTTCAGAAGGTGGAAGAAGAAGCTGTAGTACTTTGTGTCTGTTTTCTCAACGTGGGAGATGGTGGGTGTCAAGGAGGTGGGGTAATAGTGTTGGAAGGGACAGTGTGAGTACTGTGTAGTAGCTGCTGAGACAGCTCACGCTTTCTGTTTCAAATAGGACTCTGAGCTCAGACCTTCCTTACGTACGGCAGGAGATGTCACTGAGCCCTGCCTCTTAGATCTTCTCACACCAGCTCCTTCCCTTGCAAAACTGATGTGTCAGAGGACACTAGAGAACTGTGAAACTTCTTAATGTCTTGCATTCTCTTCTCATGAATCATCTTGGTATTAGATAATGTGCATAAGGCTTAGTATGCTATATGTGCTATAGAAATTGCAGTAATGCTGCTTTTATTACTGCTGTTGTGTGACAGCTATGACAGTAAAGCTGATCTGTAGATTGTGGAAAAGCCTTTGAAATAGAATGAGATGTGCCAGGGGAAATGGAATCACAAAGCCTGAACAGAAAGCATCAGTGCTTAAAGATATTTTACAAAAAAGAAAAAAAGATGAGTAAACTGAGAAGTTGGAGTTCCCTAATGTATCCAAACTGAGAAGCTTACATTTCCAATTGGGATGTATAGTTCAGTGTCAGAGTACTTGCCTACCATGTGTGAGGCTCTGGGTTCAATTCTCATTACCACAATCAAAACAAAAGAACAGATTGAGAGGTAGGAGGAAAAGAAGAAAGTATACTTCTAGCTAACTTTCCCAAATATGTCCTGAACGTTCATATTTAACATACCTTTCTTTCTTTCTTCTCTTGGCTCCTCTTCTTGCAAATTCTAGTCTTAAAGCTTTTCCTCATTTTTCAAGGGAGAATTTCTTTACAAAAACTGAAAAGCAGAAGTAAGAAGAATAAAAATAAATAATACTCTTTTTAGAGGCTATACTATATAATTCAAAATAG
Source organism: Cavia porcellus (assembly GCF_034190915.1). Taxonomy (NCBI): domain Eukaryota; kingdom Metazoa; phylum Chordata; class Mammalia; order Rodentia; family Caviidae; genus Cavia; species Cavia porcellus. The sequence goes on along the minus strand of NW_026947484.1, from coordinate 108,491,489 downwards.
GAAACTTTTTACCAAAAATTTGCAGTTGCATCCTCAGAAATGATCTTTAATGTGTTAAACAGGGAAAGAAACCTGACTCTTTGAACAAGGGAAGAACATTTGTTTATAATTTTCAGTCTTTAGAGCACAAATGCTTGTTAACTCATACTTAGTAGTTGTTTAATTATTCATAGGAGATAATCATTGTCCTCAAACAGAGAAATGAAGTCATATAGACTTTAAAAAAGAACTAATTTGCCAGATGTGGTGGCACAGGCCTGTAATCCCAACACTTGGGAGGCTGAGGCAAGAGTATTGCCGTGGGTTTGAGGTCAGCCTGGGCTACAAAGTGAGTTCAAGGCCAGCCTGAACTGTGTAGTGAGACTCTTGTTTCAAAACACCAAAAAAATAAAATGAAATTAATTTGGCAATAGGCATCTATAATCTCAGCACTTACAAGTCTGAGTCAGGAAGATCTTAAGTTCAAGCCAGCCTGGGTTACATAGTGAATTTCAAGCCACTAAACTAAATAGCAACACCTTGTGTCCAAAAACAAAAACATTTGGCAGTAGCACATAAGGAATGAATACTGCATAAATTTATTGGGGAACCAGGAGTTATCAGAAGCCCACTGATGAGCACTGGCAAGTCAGATGAGCTAGCACATTTTTGCCAATAAAACCACAAGTGATAATTCCCAGTATGGAATCTGAGATGGTGCCTAACTCTTGAGTTAGAAAGATGTGAAGTGAGAGAAGAAAATGGTGAGTAGGATACTGAATTAAGGTAAAGATAGAACATCCAATTTAAAATGTAACTAAGTTCAAAAAAGAAAATGATGGCACATGCCTGTAATCCCAGCTGGCTGAGGCAAGAGGATGGCAAATGCAAGCTCAGGTTGGGCAGTTTAGCAATTTAGTGTGATCCTATCTCAAATGAAAAGAAAAGTGATGGGATATAGCTCACTCTGTAGTCAACCCTCAGAACTGCAAATAAGAAAAGTTTAAAATCACTAATGGAGCTTTGGTAAAAATAGTTCTAGGGAGAGATGTAGGTTAGTTATCAGCAACACAAATATTAAAGCAGAATCTTTTTTTTTTTTTTTTTTTTTTTAGCCAGTCAAATTTAGCAGTGGGGGGGAGTGGTGCATCAAATTTAGTGATACTAATGTTAATAAGTTCTGATAACCCATTGCCATTGGACCAGCCAAAGCAGAATCATTTTAAAGAAAGAAGGAAACTTGTACTGAGTATTGAAAATGAAGAAATAAAGGTGAGAAAAAAGATTCTCAGGACTTCCTTTTTTTGTTCTGTCTTTGAGACAGGGTCTCGCCATGCATTTCAGGCTGGCCTTGAATCACAGCCATCCCCCTTCTTTAGCCTCCTGTGTGCTGGGATTATAGGCTTGCACCACCACACCTGGCTTCTGGGGGATTTTGATCTTGTTTTCAGGTGGTTTTATTGATTATTATTTTCTTACAGCCAAGTGCAAGATCTGTGAGTGGGCATTTGAAAGTGAGCCACTATTTCTCCAGCATATGAAGGACACTCATAAGCCAGGAGAGATGCCTTATGTTTGTCAGGTATTGCCTTTTTCTCCAGGAAGTTTTAGCCATTTTACTTTCAGGCTGAATATAAAGAATCCATTAATGAGTATTTAGGTACCTACTATACATACTCAGTTTGGCAATTCTGAAGAGATAATAGAAGAAATAAAAAATTTCAATCCTTAGGATTTTCCATGCAGGAGAAAAACCTTGAAAAGAGCATAACCACAAGGTAATATTTTACTTTGGCGGGAAGTTGTGCATGCTGTAAGAGAATGTCTCTTGGACTTGCTCTTTGGAGGCAGACAAAGTTGTATTCCTTAGTCATAGAATAATATTGGTCTCAGACTCACCTGTTCTTTATTTTGTATCTTAAGTCACAGCTAAATTTATCATAAGCATAGATGTATTTGAAAGATGGAAACTAATTTTTTGAACGTTTTTAACTTTTACCTTTTAACCTTTTAAACCTTTTCTCTAAAAAAAAATCATTAATTTCTATACACTTAGGAATTGTTTTTCATGTTTAAGAATATTTTTGCTGCTTCTTTCTTAAACCTTCAGTCATTTAACTCTTATCCTTTTCCCCCTTATGTGACTCAGGTGTGTCAGTATCGCTCGTCGCTATACTCTGAGGTAGATGTCCATTTTCGGATGGTCCATGAGGATACTCGACATCTGCTCTGTCCTTATTGCCTGAAGGTCTTCAAAAATGGCAATGCATTCCAGCAGCACTATATGAGGCACCAGGTACGAGGCACCATGCAATTCCTGTATTCTCGTTTGTTTTAATCAACAGATGTTGGGTCCAGGGCTTAGCTACGCAAATAATTTTGGAAGAGGAAACCATGCATATGTTTGCCTAATTACATGCCATGCAGTAAGATAGAGATTTAGTGATAAACAGTAAAAGCATGAAGAATATTGTGTTAGGGTGAAGTATAAGGTATAGAAAAAGCGTACACTTACTCTGTAAGCCTGGTGGGGCTTCCAGAAGTAACATTTAATACTTAGAGGATAAAAAGAAATGAGTCAGATAAAATGGAACAGAAGAACAGTGTGCCCAGGTCATAGAACGAGATTGTGAAGGATCAAAAACCAGAGATACTTAGTGTAAATCCTAGGTATAAGGTAAAGATTGGGAGTTAGGACAGATCACGGGAGATCTGAATACAATAAAAAAGTCACTGGGAAGCTACAAATAGGCTGTCAGCCCTGGAGTGATATGTTTAGATTTGGTTTATTTACAGCTTTACAGTGACTCATCTGAGGAGAAAGGACTAGAGAATATGATCAGAATTTAGGGAGACTAACCAAAAGACTTTTTCTATAGCTTAGGAGACAGGTGATAGTAGATATACTATCTTTTGAGATAAAGGAAAAGAGGCAGAGTTGAAAGATACTGAGAATAAATGTTACACTGATGATTTCAAGCTGGATTAGGTAGAAGTAGCCAGGGAATAGTTAAGAATAATTGCTAAGGTTCTCTCTTTCGATGAATTACTGGAACTATTTTAGCTGAGGTACAAAGCCTGGAGAAATGTATTTGGTGGAAGAGGATTGTGATTTAGATACTCTGAGTTAGCAAAGTGTCTGTGAACATCACTTATAGCTGTTGAGTAAAATAGGTCAAAAGCCTAGAAGGAAAGTCTTGAGTTGAGAGTAAGACCAAGGCTTAGGATCCTTGAAGTCCCCATCCATAAAACCAGACCATAGTCTTAGAAAACTAGGAGAGGTTTAGAGGTAAGGAACTGAGATGAAAGTATTTTGAAGAAAAGACCATAATTAAATGTCATATGTTACAGGAAGGTGTCAAAGTAGAAACAGATGGAGCTTTAATTTAGCAATATTGACAAGTACCATTTTACTGGTTTGGCAGAACAAAAATCAAATTTTAATAAGATGAGAAGGAAGGAAACAGAAAACATTTCTATGAAAACTTTTTGTTTTTAAATGAAGGGTAGGTCCAGAGGTAGGAAGTAATAGGTGAACTTTGTGGGGGTTGTTTGGTTGTATTTTGTTTGTAAGATGGAATAGATTTGACCTTGTTACAAAATTCTAGAAAGGCACTACTACAGAAGAGTGAGGCTATTTAAGAGAAAATAGAAAATGGAGAACTAGTTGGGTGTGTGTGTCTTGGAGTTCCTTCATACACATGTAAGTGTTCATACCATAGTTGGCAGCACGCCTCTGCTCACACCTTACTTTGCACAGTAGCGGCAGCTGGGATACCACAGGTACAGTTCCGAATAGGAGGATGAGACTGTCACCTGTAGGTAACTCACCCTGATAGTACATTTTCTTGCTATCCCAGTGAAGAACTTTATGGATGTGAATGAGTGCAATTATTTTTTTAAGGATTTTCATGTGAGGCAGACTTAACCTTCAAAATGACCAGGAGGAGACACATCTGTATAATTGCTGTGTTACAAGGAAAAACAGCAAGATATAGACAAGTATTGTACTTAAAAAACAAAACAAAAACGGGTCAGGTATAAAGGTGCACACCTGTAATTCCAGCACTCAGGAGGCTGAGGCAAAAAGGTTACTGCAAGTTCAAGGCCAGCAAAAGTGAGCTCAAGGCCAGCCTGAACTGCATAGTGAAACCTCGTCTCAAAAAGAGGGGAAAAAAATGGGAGCAGTGATCAGTATGAATGTGATTGTTATATAGTTACTTGCATGAACTGTATTAAAAATATTCAGAAAACTGGTAACAAGCTGTTTCTATGGAAGGGACTTGAAAATCAGTTAAAGACAAACAGAATGAAAGTGTATGGAATAAAAAGTCTGAGTTGTTTCTGTTTATGATAATACATGTTAGTGTCTTTAAAAGAAGCCAGAAAGAAGAATGTCCAGGAATAGGTAGCACTGTCTACAATGTGAGGACTAAGTAAGAGCAAGGAAAACTTGGTTACTGATCGAAATTGTTACAAGTCAGAAAGGGGCGGTTTGAGGCTAGGCCTTGATGCCACCTTTCTTTGGGAGTGTGAGAGATGATACTTCTTGATGGTAGGTTTTCTTTTGTATTTCTTTCTTATTTGCTTAAATTACCAACAGGAAGGTGTAAAATGATGTATTTGACATTGACCTTTAAGAAGAAAATTTATTGGAAATGTTTAAGGAATTCTTGTCTCCTTTTTTCCCCGTTTAGAAGAGAAATGTTTACCACTGCAATAAATGCCGTCTGCAGTTTCTCTTTGCCAAGGACAAAATTGAACACAAGCTTCAGCACCATAAAACCTTTCGTAAACCCAAGCAGCTAGAAGGCTTGAAACCAGGCACCAAGGTAAAGAGTTTGCTGAAGTTTCTTCTACAGACCCAGGGAAGTGAGGCATAGAGATTTTCAGTATTCTGAAGTTGACTATGGGTGGTATCTAATTGTTTCTTCCCTTGACTCTCAGGTGACAATCCGGGCTTCCCGAGGGCAACCACGAACTGTTCCTGTCTCCTCCAGTGATACACCTCCCAGCGCCGTGCAGGAGGCAGCACCACTGACCTCCTCAGCGGACCCTCTGCCTGTCTTCCTTTATCCTCCTGTCCAACGCAACATCCAGAAGAGAGCCGTGAGGAAAATGTCAGCGCCTTCTTTTAGTTGCTGGGAGGGTGGGGACCGAATGATGTAGATTTTCCTGGTAGTGAAGTTAGGTACCCTTTTAGTAAGCCTGGTGTCCTAAAATGCCTACAATTTGAGGATACCTGAGGAACTAATAAGATTTTTTTTTTTTTTTGTGTGTGTGTGTGTGACAGGAGCGTCATGGGCCGACAAACATGTTTGGAGTGCAGCTTTGAGATCCCTGATTTCCCAAATCATTTCCCTACTTATGTACACTGCTCTCTGTGTCGTTATAGCACCTGTTGCTCTCGAGCCTATGCCAACCACATGATCAAGTAAGTCATGATTAAAGCAGTATTTCTACTTGATTATCAGAACTCCTTTCGTTCCTTCCCCTGCTCTGAGCTTGTTTCCTCCTTCAGCCCTTAGAGTTGTTTGCCCCTTTGCCCATGTAGACCAAATCTACATTAATTGGGCTTTAATGATCTGTGCTCCAGTTCCCTAGGACTATGCTACTCAGAATGATTCACCACTCTCAGACCTTCTGAATCAGAATTTGAATGATAATAGATCCTCAGGTGATTTCATATACATAACTAAAATTTAACAAGCATAGCAAAGGCACTGCATGTGGTCCCACACCTATAATCCCAGTTATTTGAGAGAGTGAGACAGGAGAATTACAAATTCAAGGAAACTTGGCAATACCCTGTCTCAAAATCTAAAAAATGGGACCATGGTAATAGGAAAATTGGCTTGGCTTAAAATTAGGGTAAGTTGAAGAGGCATCTCTTGCTGGACAATGTCGGTGGCTGGTGATCTCTAGGTTAGTCAGCAGAATGTAGTAACTGATTTCTTTTTTATCTTTCTCAGCAATCATGTTCCACGGAAGAGCCCCAAGTATTTGGCATTGTTTAAAAATTCTGTGAGGTAATAAAATACTTTACTAATGCTCTTAATTTTTCAAGTTTTTATAATACATTCTTTTGGTTATTTTGTGGGGTGGTTATGTGAATTAATTAGAAAGAAAGGGCCCCTCCTTTGCTTAAACTTCAGAGTTTCGCTTGGCTTAGTGCAGTGTTTATGTTATGTATTCTTGACTCTTTCTTAGTGGAATCAAGCTGGCCTGTACTTCCTGTACCTTTGTTACCTCTGTGGGCGATGCCATGGCCAAGCATTTGGTATTCAACCCCTCTCACAGATCGAGCAGCATTCTGCCACGGGGTAAGTAAGGGAGATGGTGGGAACAGGGTGCCAAAAATATGTCATAGTATGAATCTGGAGCATCATTCTCTCGCCTCACCCTTTCCTGTTGAGATATATTACACCAAATTGGAAACATTCAGACTTGAAGTTTAGATAAAATTGGGAAAGTTGGCCATAGGAGGAGTGTTTTTGTCTAATAGACTGAAATTCAAGGAACCTATATTGGGGAGCTTCACTGAGCTAACATTTTTGTTCGTTTATTTATTATCTCTTTCTTAGGGTTCACCTGGATGTCTCATTCAAGGTAATGAAAGCTTACTTCATAATTTCTGTTCTGCAGTGTGTTTGCTTTTTTTATTACTGCTGATATTACTGAAGTTTCCTTGTTAATAGCTGATCTTCCTTCTCTCTATACTCTTCACCTTTCAGGCATGGACAGGCCCGTGACCGAGGGCATGACAGGAACCTGAAGAACATGTGTTCCATTTCCTCCTTTACCCCCACCAAAGCTGCCACTACGAAACCTGTGGGTGCTACCCCAGCTGAGTCTGAGGAGCTGCCTGCCTCCATGGCCCAGGCCCTGCCATCGCCAGCCTCAACAGCGACCCCTCCACCAACCCCCACTCAGCCACAGCCATTAGCCCTCCCACCCTTAGCCACAGAGGTGGCTGAATGTCTGAATGTTGATGACCAGGATGAAGGGAGCCCACTCACCCAGGAACCTGAGCCAGCATCAGGTGGTGGAGGAAGCAGTGAGGTGGGCAAGAAGGAGCAGCTGTCGGTGAAGAAGCTGCGAGTAGTGCTGTTTGCCCTTTGCTGCAACACAGAACAAGCAGCCGAACACTTCCGAAACCCCCAGCGACGCATTCGGCGTTGGCTTCGTCGTTTCCAGGCCTCCCAGGGGGAAAATCTAGAGGGCAAATATCTTAGCTTTGAGGCAGAAGAGAAACTGGCTGAGTGGGTGCTGACTCAGCGAGAGCAACAGCTGCCTGTAAATGAGGAGACTTTGTTCCAGAAGGCCACCAAAATAGGGCGTTCTTTGGAGGGGGGTTTTAAGATCTCCTATGAGTGGGCTGTGCGCTTCATGTTGCGGCACCACCTGACTCCCCATGCCCGGCGGGCTGTGGCCCACACTTTGCCAAAGGATGTGGCAGAGAATGCAGGACTCTTCATTGAATTTGTGCAGCGGCAAATTCACAACCAGGACTTACCCTTATCTATGATTGTAGCCATTGATGAGGTCTCCTTGTTTCTGGATACAGAGGTACTAAGCAGTGATGACCGAAAGGAGAATGCCCTTCAGACAGTGGGCACGGGGGAATCTTGGTGTGATGTAGTATTGGCCATTCTGGCAGATGGCACCATCCTCCCTACTTTGGTTTTCTATCGAGGACAAATAAATCAGCCTGCTAATGTGCCAGACTCCATATTACTAGAGGCAAAGGAGAGTGGCTACAGTGATGATGAAATCATGGAGCTATGGTCAACCCGGGTGTGGCAGAAGCACACCACTTGCCAGCGCGGCAAAGGTATGCTTGTGATGGACTGTCATCGCACTCACTTGTCAGAAGAGGTACTGGCTATGCTTAGTGCCTCTAGCACTTTGCCTGCAGTGGTGCCAGCAGGCTGTAGCTCTAAAATCCAGCCTTTAGATGTGTGTATTAAACGAACTGTTAAGAACTTCCTACACAAAAAATGGAAGGAGCAGGCTCGGGAGATGGCAGATAATGCATGCGATTCTGATGTTCTGCTTCAGCTGGTGCTGGTCTGGCTGGGTGAGGTCCTGAGCGTCATTAGGGACTGTCCAGAGCTGGTTCAGCGGTCCTTCCTTGTGGCTAGTGTTCTGCCAGGCCCTGATGGCAACATTAACTCACCCACACGCAATGCTGATATGCAGGAGGAGCTCATTGCCTCCCTGGAGGAGCAGTTGAAGCTGAGTGGGGAACAGTCTGAGGAGCCCTCAGCTTCCACTCCCCGACCCAGATCATCTCCTGAAGAGACAGTGGAGCCTGAAAGCCTTCACCAGCTCTTTGAGGGAGAGAGTGAGACGGAGTCGTTCTATGGCTTTGAAGAAGCTGACCTAGATCTGATGGAGATTTGAGTGTTGGAATCAGAATGTGTGAAGTTGGGGGTGGGAAAGTGAGGGAGGGTAGAGGGCTTTAGGGAAAGGGGGGTATACCAGGTGGGGTACTTGATTTATATTTTTAATTTTATGCCACCACTCCCCCTACATTGACTTAAATTTCCTGTGAATTTGTGGATTATTAGGAAAAATGTAGTGATCACGTCTGAGCCAAGAGCTTGGCCCATTGGTCATTCAGTTCTGCTAAAAACAAGTTTTTTGTGACTTTTTAAAAAAAATTTAAATCACTGTGTTTGGTATTTTTCTGAAAAAAAAAATCAAGAAAAAGAAAAAAATCTTTTGTGGGCAAATGTTAAATTGTTTTGGTTCCCATTTACCTCAATTGTATCATAGTACGGAGTTTTTGTTTTTACTGTGTGGCCAATGTCTTTGGGCATGATGCTATCTAATCATTGTCAATGTGAGAGCATTTCTGAAGATGGGAAAGACAAACATGTAGCTCACAAACTGGTTTATTATATATATGGATAAAATTTTTTTCATTTGTGGTCTTAACACTTTATATAAAAATGAAAATGGAAAAAACCCCACTGAACGCTTTCTTCCTTCTCCTACCCCTCCATCTCCAGAGATGATGGTTTCTACAGCAGCTCTAGATACAAAGTTGTGGCTTTAAAAATGCATGAAACCACCTTTAATTACTCAGAATGATGAACAGATTTGTCTTTTCCCTCCAACAAAAACATGACAAAAACATTTTTTGCACTTGATACCCTTCACCCTTTCTCCCATTCTCACATCATCACTCTGGACAAAGGATCATACATGTGTCATTAGCAATCAAGAAGTATCAAGGTGATTAAACAGAAGTTAGGGTGGAAAGCATACCCCATTCGTGTCATCATGCAAGCCCCAAGGGTAAGCCCTGCTTCCGTGAACCTCATCCTGTTAAGTGACAGCATGCCTGTTCAAGAGACCCCAGGCCCTACAGCCAGGAGCTTGTGCAAATGCTGAATGTTGAATTTAAAAGCAATGACAGATCATTTGTTGAAATCCTGCTTACCAACTATGATTTTCCCCTATTTCTCTTATGCTTAGAGAAGAATCTGATACAAAGAAGAAACATGGGGGGTATGCACAAAGCAAAAAGACATGACTATTTTTCACTGCCAGCCTCAAGGAAAGAAATTTTCTACAATTTGCATGAGGAATTTTTTTTTTTAAAAGTATGTGCTTATGGTTACCAAAATGTACTGTACAGACAAAAAGTACAAAAAATGAAGTTCACCTTTTCCCATAGCCATTTGTCCATCCTGAGGTGTCAGCAATGTTTCCACCTCCTGTGAGCTGAGGCCACCTGCACAAGCTTGTAAATGGTTAATCTTTAAAATGTATATAAGTGGAACATTTAATAAAACAAGGGAAATGCATTTATATACTTTTTTTTTCTAGGTGACCCTGTTTAATAGGCCTTCACAGATAGGGAGTTGCTCAAATGTGATGGGCCTGGTGGGACAGGTGACATTTGTTGCCACCCACTTGCTCCCAGCCCTATTTTTTATTTTTAACGCCCCCAGCACACTATAATATAGTGAACTGGAGCAGGCCCTGAACAGTGTGGCCAGCTTTGTGTGAACCTGTGGCATCTGGAAACAACAAAGGATCCACCTGGGCATCTCTTTCCCCAACTTTTTGCTTGATGCTATTTTACTGACAGACTGGACTTTGAATCCTCTGCCTTTGAGAAAGTTTAAGAACTAAGGTCACTTCTGTGTATAGCCTACTCTTTGGTAATCTCCACAGCAACCACAGCCGTAGTAGAGTTGTGATGCTGTGCACTGCACACTGACTTTCTGGATGGGTTAAATTTTAAAAGATCGTAATACCAAAAGTGATCAGCTGGGTTTTGGCCAGGAAGTTGTTTTTTGTGGACTCTGCCTGCATGGCTTAGTACTAGAAGGAAGGTTTTTTTGTTCTGTTTTTTTATAATTCAGTTTAATCAATAAACGTATTTATTGACTACTTTCTGTGTTGAGACTGTGTATGTGGAAGTATACAACTGAATGTTCATAGCTTGGTTTTGCTTAAATTGTTCACTAACTGCTGCCTAATCACCTTCTCAAGGATTGGAGAGAATATGGACTAGTATCACTAAACCGTATTCATTGAACTCGGCTAAAATCAGGTGGCCTGGATCTCATAGCTACATTTGGAACTTTTAATGAACACACAGTACTTCGGCCTAAGAGGGCAAACCTTTTAGGGCTTTCAGCAATATAGTCCATTGCAGCACACATGCTCTGGGTTTGCCACCACGAGGCTAAGAGTTCTGTGAGCATATAGTGTAATTTTTCATCTTATAGTCTTGCTATGTAGTTCAGGCTGACCTTGGACTTGCTATACATAGCCCAGGCTGGCCTGGAACTTGCAGTGATCCTCCTGCCTCAGTGACAGTGTAACTGTTGACCTCACCTAGTTGGACAATAAAGTCACTCAGTAAGCACTTTAAAGGACTGCTTTATTTTACAAAAAGTCTATCTTTGAACCAGCCAAGTCCAAAGTTAAGGGGTGCAACTTCAGTATCTTTGAACCAGCCAAGTCCAAAGTTAAGGGGTGCAACTTCAGTTCCGAATAATGCATCTGTATTTCATTAAAAGCCACTAAAAAAGAAAATTGCATTAAGTAGCATTAAAATTGTGACACACAAAGGGGTCAATTCCTAACAGCACCTGTACCCTCCAACCAAAACCTAGACTAAGAATTTTCCTTCAGAAAAGTCCAGTTTAGCAAGCCAAGGAGTCCCAACTCTATACATTTTTTTTCTCCTACTGTAATTTTAATTTTAGTCACCTGATCATGTGGGCAATATCCCAGTTTGTCTCTGCAGACAGCGGTCCCTCTATTTCAACACCTTTTTCAGTTACCGTGGCAATTTCAAACTGAAAGAAAACAGCTTTCCTTAAATTAAAGAGGCCCTTAGGATCTGGTCAAAAGTCAAGCAGTTGTCCCCTGTCTGAAAACGGGAGTCACAGAGGCAATCTGTCCTTTATGTCGTATGGACCACCCAGAGGGTTCCAAGTAAGTATTCCAAGCCTGCCAAGGTTTTTACTCTTCACTCCTCACCCGGTTATATGAACGAGCATCTCGATAGTACAGCACTCGCATGCAGCGTTCTACTAGTTCTCGGGCCTCAGTCTGGCTCAGCACTGGCTGCTTCTCTAGGACTTCCCGAAGCAGAGGCTAGGGAGATCAGGGGAAAAAAATTAGCTGATAACATGTAAACAAGAAGCATAAACATGTGAAAAGATGATTTCTAGTTATTGTCTCACTGAGATGCTTACTAAGACCCTTGAAGTTCTAGGGCAGTGGTGGCAAACCTAAGGCAAATGTGCCACGGCAGGTTGTGTGTACCACTGAAAATGCTAAAAGATTGCCCACCACTGTACTAGGGCATACATTCTGTACACCTGTCTGCTGAATCCCAGGCATGCCACTTTGCCACTGGAATGTCAGGGCTAACATTACAGCTTCCTGATACAAAGAAAACAAAAAACAAAAAAAAGCTGGCTTGTCCCTCATGAGAATTCTAGGGGCACAAGGAACCACTAACTCCCCTTACCTTTTCCTCCCCACTCTCCCTAACCACTGAACCCACTTCTTACCTGAGCCAAGTATGCACCATAACCAGTGGCCAGAGAAGGGGCTTCGTAGGCTACACCAAGCATGTCCACATAACCAAGGAAGCTAACAGGACACAATGGGTCAAAAACTCATTTCAGTTTCTTAGCTGAAGAATGGAATAATGCGTCTGAGTAAAGGGTTTCACCAGGGGAAGAAGCAAGAAAAGACACACTACACAGGTGCTAGGCTGGGTGATTAAGGAAATAAGTTATTTGTATTCATATCAACCTCTCTCCATCTGCATAGCCTCCAATGACCATGGTGTTCCACAGAGGGTTCATCTTCGAGCGGCGGCTGTACATGGCCCTTGTCAGCCAAGAATGAATAGCTCTAGGGCTATAGCTGTGTCCATCTCCCAACAATTCCTCATCAATCCTTAAAGGGAATTGGTTGTGAGAAAGGGATGAGAATGGAAGTCAACATCACCCACCCCAAAAGACATTACCACCTATTCTGCTATAAATATATTTTCAACGTCCATCAATTCTCTCAAACCATTGCTGCAGCTTCAACTGTTCCCATTCGATTTAAGGGAATAAAACACTCCTGAACTAGTCTGGAGTTCCCACTTCGAACTACTCCCTATTCTCCAGGCGACTTACACCATCTGGCCGAGAACTTGCTTCAAATACTGGAAATCAGCGTAGTCTCCAGAGGCACCCAGAATAGTGCTATCGTTGACTCGCATAATGCGAGAGATGTTTCGGAAACGAGCCAGAGAGCCGTAGGAGCCCAGCATGTCTGCTGCAATCACCACTCCGCCCTCGAATTTGACGCCGAGGACCGAGGTCCCGGTCACCATGGGGTTCCTAAAGTGTGAAAAAGGGCTCTAATCTGTCTTTCCGGGGCTTGGGGGTCCACTTCTCATTTTCGATGGGTCCTTCCAATTATCCGCATTCTCCGGGGCTCTGCCTGGGCCCTTTACTGCTCGCGCCCCCCCCCCCCGCCCCGCCCAGCCCGGCCCGCCGGGCTCGCAGAACCGGCAGCGGCCCCAGACCCCACGGTCCTTCCCCCGACTCAGGCCGGGGCGCTAGACTTACTGGGTCCGCGTGATGGGGTCTCCGGGGAGTGCGGACGCTGGATCCAAACAGGAAGTGGGAGTGGACGGTACTCGGTAGAACTGACCTGGGGTCGGACCCCCAGCCCAGTGCCCACACCGCGACTGCAAAAACGCTTCCATCTTAGTCACGGTAGGAGAAGTGAAAGCGCTTGTTCCGACGGAAACGGAAGTAATCTTCGGTGTTACACTTTTCTTCTTCCTGAGAGCCACCTTAAGGAGCCATGTTGATGAGGTCATGTCCGAAGGTACCATTGTCCTGGACAGGGATTGATTGAGATGCAGCGGTGTTTTTTTTATCACAAAGTTTTAAATTTTGTTGTAGTCCTGTTTATTTGTTTTTTGTGAGTGACTTTCGTTTTTTGCCCATACTTTAAGTATCATATCCAAGAAATCATTGCTAAATGCAGTGTCACAAAACTTTCTCCTTATATTTACGCCTGAGTTTTCCAGTTTTAGATCTTGCGTTTTGTTTTTATATAGAGTGTAAAACAAGGATCAAATTTCATTCGTTTGCATGTGCATATCCAGTTCCTACCATTATTTGTTATAAAAAAAAATTGTCCTTTCCTCCATTTAATTGTTTTGCCGTGTTGTAAAATGATCACATCCAGGAGATTTTATTCTGGAGTTTCTATTCTATTCCATTGACAGATATATCACCATTTCAGTTACTGTGGATTTATGCTAAATTTTTGGACGTGTTAGACCTCACATGATTTTGTTTTTCACACTTGCTTTGATAAAAATGGCTTTTCAAAATTTTATTTTTGTAAAATATTTCCATTTGCATGAATTGACAGATATTTTCTTTTGGAAGTTTAAGAGTCTAATTTAGTTGTCTTCTGGCTTCCATTATTTTTGTTGAGAAACTACCTGTTACTTGTACTGTTGTTTCTTTGAAAATAAATAGTATTTTTTTGTTTGTGTTTTGATACTGGGGACTGGACACAATGCCTTGGCACTGAGCTACATCCTCAGCCCTTTTTTGTGACTCTTCTGCATCAGCCTCCCAGAGAGCTGAAGTCATAAGCATTCACCACTATTCCCCCCTGTGTTTTGTTTTGTTTTAATCTGAATTCTTTCAGTATGTTTACTAGGTTACTAGGACATGGCAAGGCATGATCTCTCTTTTTTTTTTTTTTTACAAGAGGGCAAGGTTTTATTTGTACCTACACAATCTGCTTTCGCTGACCTTTTTTTTTTTTTTTTTTTTTTTTTTTTGAGACAAGGCCTCGCTGTGTGGTTCAGGCTGGCTTTGACTTCACTATGCACCCCAGGCTGTCCTCAAACTCACAGTGAGCCTCTTGCCTCAGCCTTCCTAATTACTGGGATTACAGGCCTGTGCCACCATGCTGACATTTTTGAACCTGTGGGTTAAATATCTTTTATCACTTTTGGAAAATTCTTAGCCACTGTCTCTTTGGACATTAATTTCCAATATTTTTTCTTGTCTCCTTGTGAGACTCAAATTGTGTCTCTGCTAGATATTTGCTCATGCAGCCATGTTTTATGCTTTCTTTTGTTTTTCATTCTTTTTAATATCTGTTTTGGTTGGGGAATTTTCTACTACTTGTGTTCAAGTTTGCTAATCTTATGTTTGGCTGTGTCTAATTTGCTGCTAAACCCATACACTGAGTTCTTAATTTCAGATTTTGTATATTTTTCAACACTCAAATTCCCAATTGGTCTTTTTTTCAGATTACATTTTCTGTTTAAATTATTCATATTTTCACCTATATGTTCGTTGTTTTGTCTGTTTTCCTTACTACAACGATAAGTCTAGATAGCTTTTTTTCAGTGCCAGAGGTTGAAACCAAGGCCTTGGGCATACAAAGCAAGTTCTCTACTACTGAGCTCCCCAACCACTATTTTTACATTTTTAAGTGCTAACTAATAAAACTGCTACTCAAGTTATGACAGTTTAACTTACAAATTGTATTAGTCAGCTTTCTTATTGCTGACACAACACCCAGAACCGACAACTTAAAGATGTTTCTTTGCTCATAGTTTCAGCCCATTATTGGCTGGCTCCAAGGCAAAGACATTATGGCAGAGGTGTGCGGGAGAGGGAAACCGCTTGGTTAATACAGGGTGTAATCAGAATAGGATAAAGAAGGTGAGCCCTGGAGAGATGGCTCCTATTAGGGTATGGGGACCTGAGCGAAGTACAGAAAATATCTTCATGAGTGGATGGTCACAATGAAAGTTGAGCCAGAGCAAAATGAGGAGGGCAGTGGAACAGAGGAGGAGATCGTGGTAGTAATAGGAGATTAGTCACATCATAGGTTAAGCCATTATTTCATCTTTGTGTCTATCAAGATTGGAGCTGGGCCCCCAGCATTTGAGAGGCTGAGGTAGGAGGATTGTTGCAAGTTCAAAACCAGCCTGGGCTACAGAGTAAGCTTAAAACCAGCCTGAACTGCGTAGCAAGATCCTATCTCAAAAAGAAAAAAAAAAAAAGGTTGGATGGCTCTTTGAACCTGGGGATGTTCCTCTTCCCTATATTCTGTTCCGTTGATCCAGTGTCTCTGTGTCTGTACCATGCTATTTTCAGTTTTGTAACTGTAGTTTTGTATTGTAACTCGATATTTGGAATTGTGATGCCTCCTGCTTTGCTCTTGTTTCCAGGTTTGCTTTTGCTATTCTAGTTCTCCTCTGGTTCCATATAAATTTTAGGATGGTTTTTCTCTAATTCTATAAGTATGCTGTTGGTATTTTGATTGAAATTGCATTAAATCTACATATCAGCATTTTTAAAATCAAATTTGATTGGTACATTTTAGATATACATAAGGATCACATTCATCATAGAGAATTTGTACCTGTACATGATATAACTTTTTTTCCCCATTCCCCTGCCCTCCCTTCAATGCCTCCTTCCTTTCCCATTTATAAAATTTTTGGTTTCTATATTTTCTTTCTTTTCTCCCTTTTTTTTTTATTGTTCTTTCCTCTCTCCATCCCCTCTCCTTTGTTCGCCTCTCCATTGGACTATTTCTTCCTATTTTGCAAACCTATTATACATTTTGGTCATTATTTACACTTTCAGTTTCTCATACCAGAGAATCAATGCACTTTTTACACAGTGTCCGTATATCAACTTTTGAAGTAAGTCTATTTCGATAATAGAGCCGTACCTCGGTTCGTGAACTTAATTTCTTCCATGATTCTGGTTGCAAACCAAATAGGACAAGAACCAAATTGTATTTCCCCATAAGGTCAACATGAACCTAATCACTGAGTTTGATTTGGTTCTCGCCGAATTTGATTTTGACCAGAATCATGGAAGAGTTAAGTTGTACACTGAGGTACACTAAAGCTGTCTTTTTTGTTGGGTCCTTGTCTGGTTTTGGAATTAGGATAATGCTAGCGTCTAGTAATGACTTTGGGAGTTCACCTTCCTTTTCAGTTTCATTAAAGAATTTGAGTATTGGTGTTAGATCTTCTCTAAAGTTCTTATAGAATTCAGTGGTGAATCGCTGGGACCTGGGCTTTTCTTAGTTGATAAGTTTTTTACTCGTGCTTTAATTTTGTTACCCATTATTGGATTATTCAGGGTTTTTGTATCTTCTTGGTTTGGTTTTGGTGTAGATATGTATATAGGAATCTATCCATTTATATTATCTAATTTATTGGAGTACAGGTTTTCAACATAGTTACTAAAAACCTTCTAGATTTCAATAGTGTCTGTTGTGATTTTGCCTTTTTAATTTTTTTAAAGAGGATAAAACCAAGGAAAATAAAACAATAAAATCAATAAAAATAAACCAGAATAAGTGATACAGGATTTCTAAGCCTTATGAAATCAATAATAGTTACCACAATGCCTTTGTTGTCTTCAAAATAGCTGCAGATACTACCATCAAACATATTAAAATTCGAACAGAACAGAATAGAATGCAATAAAGGACATCAAAACCGCCAGTAGTAAATACATAATGGCTTCCATAACACGTCTTGCTATCTTTTAAATAGCTGCTTGTGCCATCACAGTTAACATAAACAAAGCAAAAGAAGACAAAAACCCAGACCAACAAAACAGTGAAAATGATATGGTTTCCTGGTCAAGATCTCCTCCCTCTGCAGTCGGCAAATGGGACTGATTCACAGAAGGAGGCTTGGGTCTGGCTGGCCTTCTTAAATTTTTAATTGCATTGATTTGAGTCTTTTCTTTTTTTGTTTGGAGGGGGTAAGATTGGCTAAAAGTTTGTTTGGTTTATTCTTTTGAAAAATCAGTTCTATGATTCACCTATTCTTTGTATAGTTTTAGTGTCAATTTCATTAATTTCTGCTCTGATCATTATAATTGCCTTCATTGTACTAGCTCTGGATTTGGGTTGTTCTTGTTTTTCTAGGACCTTGCAGTACATCATTAGGTTATTTATTTGGGCTCAGTCTGTTTTTCTGATGTGTGCACTCACAGCTATAAACTTGTGTGTTAGGACTGCTTTCATCGTGTCCATAGCTGCTGATATATTTTACTGGCTTTATCATTTGATTCTAGGCACTGTCTAGTTTTTTTTGATTTCTTCTGTGACCTGTTGATTAAGAGTGTATTGTTCAATTTCAATGTTAGCATAGTTTCTGTAGTTTCTTTTGGCATTGATCATCAGTTTCACTGCACTAGAATCATACATGGTAAAATTCTAATCCTTTTGCATTTACCTAAACATAGTTTTTTGACTAGTATGTGGTCTATTTGGTAAAAGTTCCATGGGCTGCTGAAAAGAATGTGTATTCTTTTGCTGAGTGGAACACTCCATAGATATCTATCAGGTCCTTCTGTTCAAAAGTTTGGTTCAAATCTTTTCTTTTCTTTTCTTTTTTTTCTTTCATTTTCTTTCTTTTTTTTTTAACTAGTTGATCTATCTACTTGTGATAGAGTATTGAGATTTCCTGCTATAGTCGTGTTGATGTTTATCTTATTTTTTCTGTTCACTAGTGTTTTTTTTAAATGATAAGACCATAATACTAGGTCCGCTCATCCCTTATTTTTCTATTGTAAATCTGTACGTTTGCATAATTTTAGTTGGCTGAGCATCTCAGTATATTTCGCTGAGGCACACAGAAAGCAATCTATGTATTTATCCACTTGGTGTGATGAATGGCAAAGTGTATGCATGTGAGCAAAAGTGGAAAAACAGGCTGTTTACCCATGTTATGTTCTATCTGACTGGTTTTACATATATTTGCCTGAGCATTGAGGGTCTAGTAGACCCACAGCACTCCAGGATTTGTTAAAAACTCTTTTTCTTTTGGTTTTTCTGGTAGAAGCTGAATTCACTACAATGGTATATGAAAAATCAGTTTTGCAAGTTTTGGAGGAGGTCAAAAGTGAATTATCAGATTATGTGTATGGATGATGAAAATGATCCATTATGATAAAATACATGCTTTCATACAGAAGAGTACTGAGATTGAATGAGGGGGAGGAAAAGATGGGGAAGGAGGAGGAGCCCGAGAATAATGATAATGATGGCTTTGACTTTGGCCATGTGAGCTGAAGATTCTGTGGGGGGGGGGATGGAATGAGAATGGACTGATACAGACATGGGGAATGGAGCCTCCTTGATTCAGATGATGAAGAAAACAGCAATTTGAGTACATATATAACTAACCAAATTGTTGCAAAATGTCCAGGCATCAAAATGGAACTATCAAATGTTAGAACTAGGTCTGAAAATACAGTGAGGCTCTTGGCAGGAGGGAAACATTGGACAGGATGCCAGCTCTGCCTTTCAGTGTTGGAAACTGTAAGAGACAAAATGCTACAAGATGCTGTGAAATGAAATACACAAAGGTTGAAATGCAAGTAAAATGTTCTGTGTGCACCAATAACCGTATTCAAAGATGTATTTATTGACACCTCTCTAGCTGAACTGAAAGCATTCATAGGTCTGTTGTATTTAGCAGAGCTTTCTCATGGCTATCGTGGAAATATAAGAGACTTACAGAAAAGTGATGAGTCAAAATATGGCATAAAGTTTATGCCTTTGTAAATGTGAAGACTTACTGTGCTTTCAATGTAGACATTTATCCTGGAACTCAGCCATAAGATCTTTATTCATGTACTAATAAATGATATCGTGAACAGACCTGTTGCTCCTGTCTCCCAAACGAATTAGAATGTGACATTTGACACCTGGTTTACCAATTTCCCATGGATGTTAGATTTGCTAACAAAGTACAAGTTGACAGTGTAGGAACTATGCACAGGAACAGAGCAGAAATTCCAGATGAAATGTTGCAACTTCAAAACAGAATTGTACAATGCAGTCTTTGGATTTCAGAAAGATACAACATTGGCCTCCATACAGCAAAGAAAAACAAACTGTCTTTGCTGATATCAACATTTCATAATGATGGTGAATATTGATAGGGACACCTTGACTAAATAGGCCTGAGATGGAAACTTTCTACAATAAAACCAGAGGTGGCAGAGGTGGAGTAGATGTCGTTGATGAATCATGCAACAACCATGATGTCACTGGAAACATGAAGCATTGACCAATGGCTGTGTTTTACTGGATCCTAGATGTGTGGTATAAATAGTTTGATAGTGATAGTTCAGGAGAAAATAACAGCTGCAACCTACCACGGAGCAATTTTCTTAGAGGCTTGGGACTGGAGCTCATAACAGATCATTCACAGCAGAGGGAAAACAAAATATTTCTGCCCTTGGAACTATGCAGAAAAAGTTGTGGAGCCCATTGGTGAGCTGACAGGTGAACAGGCAGGCACAGTATCCCAAAGAGCTACAAGCACAACGCGTGTGAACCAAAAAGATGTCAGCTGTGCCCTACAAGAAGGGGCAGGAAGATGAAACATACATGCTATCAGTGTAGGCAGTGTTTGTGTATGGAACATGCAGTTGTCTTGTGCCCAGACTGCCTTTGGCGTGACAGTGGAAGCAAAGCTTATTTCTAGGTAGAGCTTTGTTTGTGTTACACTGTAGTTCACATAGGTTTTTATTTTTGATGCTATTCTTTAACTTTTGTGAATAAGTGAACGGCTTAGTGTCTATTCTATGCACTCATTACAGATCTGATGTTTTATTTTATTGTTATCTTATTTCTCTGCTAAGTGCATGCTATACGATGTAGTAGGAAGCTCCTGACAAACCAGGAAGAAGAGTGGTGCAAGTCTGCTGCATAGGAAAAGAAAGCTAAGCACATGTGCTGTCAGTGTAAGCCAGATATGTGCATGGAACACATAGTTGTCATGTTGAAGACTACCTTGAATGTGATAACTGAAGCAAAGCTTACTGTTGTAGATTTCTATTGGTATTTTCATTGTAGTTCACGTAGGAATTTATTTCTCATTTTGTCTTTTTAGTTTCGTAAGCAAATACACAGCTGATGTGAAAATGTTGGTGGCTAGGGGGCTGGGGATTTAGCTCAGCGGCATAAGCACCTGCCTTGCAAGCGCGTGGTCCGTGAGTTTGATCCCTGGTACTGATAAAAAAAAATGTTGGTGGTTTAAATGCACACCACATACTAAGAATTTAATACTTTCATTTTATTGATATTTTATATTCACTACACAATGTGTAATATGGAAAGAACTTCATGACAAAATAGCATGACCACTTCAGTGTCATGTATGTGCTACAAAAACTCCATATGAAAACATTTGTGCTGTCAGTGTGATACATAAGTGTGAAATGTGCTGTTTTTATGTATGCAGACTGCCTTAGGTATGATAATTGAAGTAAAGATTTATTTTGTAAAACACAATTGTTATATTCATTGTATAGTTCATATAAGAATTCACTTGTGTTATTATTTTTTAGATCTGTACACCAAAATCAGCCAATATTGAAAATTTTGATGCTTTCTTTTTATAAATGATAAATATTGAAATTTCAATACTTTGTTTCTGTGATATTTTTTCCTGTCAAATACTCATTATTTAATATAATAAAACTCATAAAGTTAAAATTAATAATTAATCAATAGACATATTCTACAGAATAAATTCGGGCCTTCTGCACACCTCTGTGTTGCTAAAGAGGATCCCACCAGCCCCGAGACCACAGGACCCTGGTCATGGAGAATGTCCCCAGCGTACTAAATGATTATTTCACATCTCTTCTTCCCCAACAGGTACCCCTTTTTGTTTCTACAATTGCAGGTGTTGAACAGTATAAGGTTGAAGAACATCTAGGAAAGAGCTAATTTCCAAAAGGCTTTTGAAGGGATCCAGGTTTGGTATTAATGATGGCCACTTGTGGCAAAGGGGGACAGAAGCCAGATCCGTGCTAACTGCCCCTCAGTGTCCAAGTGCAGAATGGAGGTATTCCTTCCATAGTAAATGGTAAACCAACACCAGTGGGCCATCTGCCAGGCTGAGGTGCCTCCTCCAGAGCCATCCTTGAAAAGGCTCACACTCATGGGCCTGCTGGCAGCAGACTCTGCTGTAGGTTTGAAGTTCTCCTCTCTTCATGGTTGCACATTCAGGGCATTACATTATCTGTTAATACATAAGCATACTTGTGTGTCCATGTTATTAACTCTACTGGCCCAATCTACTTTCCTGTTTGGATGTCTTTCCGCAGAACTCTTGCCCTAGGTGTGCTTGTCCATTTTCCAGCGAAGTTCTGATGGACTGTATTTACTTTCTGTGAGCAAGTTTAAAAAATGTAAGACCTACCTGTGCCTGTGGAGGTAACTGCACTCCCCATTTTGTTTCTATAATTGTGTTTTTAAGGAAAGGCATGCACACTGCACTAGGGGCTGGTCCCGAGGGTTTTATGGAATATCTGTAAGATACCTAATATGCCAGAGTTGAAAAAAACAGAGCTTTGCTGATATATGAGGGTCCATTGTCAGTGTGATTGTACAAGAGGCTCCCATAGCAGCAAAAGCAGATAAGCAGTGTTGAACATATCCTACCTTTTCACTCCAGTGGCAGGAGCATGAATCATATGAGAATGTGTGTATAGAAACATGGACGTATTGTTACTGCCCAAAGGATGAGATGTGAGTAACGTCCATTTGCCAAATTGCATTCTATTGAAGGCCTCATGGGTTGCATCCTTCAGGGAGAATGAGGTGAGGGACACATTGACAAGCAGGACAGGAAACAATTTTTCCAGCTTGTAAAGTGAGATCATTGAAATTCTTTTGTTAGGGCTTTAATATTTTGATGATTGTTGAGTGGGATTGTTTGGCCAGATCAAAGAGAGTATTGTAAGCCACCAATGAATCATTCTGTTGTTTACCATAAGTTAAAGGTTAATGAGACCTAATATGTCCAATATAAAAGGAAGTGGAATAGTTCTGAATTCCCCACTGTAATCAGAGGAATATATTAAAAGAAGGGGAATATAATGTTGCTTTTAATGTAGCTCCTTCTAGCTCTTGTGTAAGAAACACTGCATAAGCTGGGAGTTTAGCTCAGTGGCGTAAGCGCCTGCCTGGCAAGCATGGGGTCATGAGTTTAATTCTTGGTACAAAAAAAAGAAAAGAAAAGAAAAGAAACACTACATAAGCTGAATCACTAATGATATCTATAGGAATCAGTTCCATAAGTTCTATGATATACAGAATGACAGTAGTTTTTGATCTTTGAGCTGATAGTCCTAGGGTCAAAATGACATGTTGAAAGTCCTTGCTCAGATAGCTTCCTTTGCCTTAGAGGAATCATGTGTAAAATAGGTTGGTGAATCAGAAATAGGATCTAACCAGGTAATTTAAGGAATTATACACGGATGTTTTAGAAAAAATTGAAAGGCAGCATCATTAGGAAAGTGGTTATGAATGTGTCCTATAAAATCAGCAGAAGCAATTTGCCAATAAACAGCTTTCTGTAACAGAACTGAATATTGGGATAAGTCCAAGGGCAATATAATCTAAGAGGGGTCAATACCAAACAATTGATTGCAATGAGTTCTTCTAGCTACTATTTTTGTCATTTGTTCAGTGTATAACTGTAAGATTTTATTATTTGAGTAGAATGGTGTAGCCATTCAATTGGAAATAATTGAGAATTATAAAACCATCCTAAAAGCCTAGGGGCGTAGAGATTATCTAAAACATAAAATAATAAGAGGTTGATGATCATTAACTTGATATGCCTGTCATTCCTCTAACATTTCTTCTACTAATTGTAATTCTTACTGTGCTTTGGGAGTTAATTGTCATGGTGAATTGATTGAGGGTTACCCTGTAGGGTACTGTAAAGATATTTCAATATCTAACTTAAACTGAATCCAGTTAATGTCCCCCAGTAAGCTCTGTAAAATCATTCAAGGTTAGCAAACAATCTTATCTTATTTTTATTTTTGGAGTCTCACTACCCATTCTGTAAGTAGGACCCCTAAATATAGATAAGGGCTGGAGGTCTGTACCATATCAGGAGCTGTGCAGAAGTCATGTTTATTAAGATTCTTCTTGACTATAACAAACAAAACATGTAGCTGTGCTTTTAATGCTGTGGACAACAATATATCTTCCATATAATGGATAATATAAGCCTGAGGATATTTCTATCAAGTAGATGGTCTGTCAAGACTCAATTTACAAAATGCTAGTGTAGGGTTGGGTATTTAGCTCAGCAGCATAAGTGCCTGCCTGGCAAGTGCAAGGTTGTGAGTTCAATCCCCAGTACTGAAAAAAAAAAAAAAAAAAAAAAAAAGTTAACGTAGTGTGGGCTATTCACCACTCCCTGAGGCAAAACTGTCTGATACCTACTTATGGGTTCTTTAAAATTGACACTAGGTACAGAGGAAGCAAAATGTTGACCAACAGGGGGGATGTAGAGGAATGATAAAAAACTAGGCTTTTAGGTCAATAATAATAGTCAGTGGTCATGCTTGGAGGACAACTGCAAAGGATGAGAGGCCCAGCTGTAAGGCTCCCATCAGCTGTAAGCAGACATTTACCAATCCTTAATCCTGTAGCAACCTCCACTTTCTGGATTTCTTTGGAATTATCAACACAGGAGTGTTCCAGGGACTGATAGATATTCTAAATATCCTAATTGAATCTGTTCTTATACTAACTGATGTAAGTGTGCTAGCTTCTCTTATTTAGGGGCCTCTGATACACCCAGATGGGGGTGTCTGTTTTCCATTGAAGTGAAGAAACCATTCTAAGGGAAAAGCATCAATGACTCCTATCAGAAAGGGAGCTGATAGACGATTCCTGCAAGTCTAATTTAAGGGTCACTAATAGTGATTTGGTGCTGCCTTGCAAATTCTTTCCCAAGTCTGAGCCTAATTGATGACCCCATTTTTTTTTCATAATTTGCTCTGTGACATTAATGGGCTCATTGGTAAACATGATTTTGCATTCCTTTAAGACAATTCCTTCCCCATAGATTGATAGGTAAAGAAGCTACATAAAGTTGATAGCCACAGTTCTGACTTTCTGGGTCTGGATATGATATAGGATTTGCACTTTGTAACGCTTGTTGAGATTAACCTAGTCCCATTAATGAGGTGGTTGTAGATTTGGTAGGCCAAAGGGGAGGCCACTGCACAACAGCCATGACAGACACATCAGCTCCAGTGTCAAGAAAACCCTGGAGTATTTTCCTTTTATCTTTATCCTACACATGGGCTTTCCCTCATTCGATTCCTGGATAAAGTAAATCTCTTTAGAAGTGATGCTCCCAAAGCTGTCCTCTTTTCTTTTTTGTTTTCTGTATTGGGTCAAGAAGAATCCTGTTGGGGAAGAAGTATCAACTGAGTAATGTAGTCACTTGAAAACCCAAATATCCATAGAATAGTCTACAACTTGAATTTCTCCTTCATAATCAGAGTCAATTACCCTAGGCATAACAGTAATGCCCTGTAAATTTAATCTGCTTTCCCTCATAATCCAATGGTACCCTCTTATAATGGTCTCCATATTCCAGTGGGTATCTTTGCTGGTTTATCCCTCCAATAAGTATTACTCTTTGAGCAGCAGGGAGATTTAATTCTATGCTTTCTGGTGTTCCAAGAGTGAGGAAAGTAATCTTTTGCCAGGAACTCAAGATGTATTGTTGCTCATTGCCTGAACTAAAAAGGGGACTTCTGTCTTTATCATATTTAGAATGGCAATTTTTTTTGCCCAATGATTTCCTTTATTGCATTGGCCAAAAACTGGGGACTGGATTGGTATTTCTCCCCATAGGAGGTGGGACAATGCCATGTTTGTAGATGTGCACTATTTTTCCACAATTAAAATGTGGGACATTGGCATATTTTATTCCCTTTGTAAGATTTAACATTGCTTGAACTAACACTGAGATTTTATAAGACTCACTTCTTACATTGTGACAAACTTTCAAATAATTTCCAATTTTTTTGTGGTCCTAACCACTCCAAGTGTCTGTTTTCAATCTTTATGTTAATCTCAAAAGCCAGCTGAAGTGCAATAATTTTGGCTGCATGAATGAGGTACCCAACTGCAGACAGCCTCCTGAGCTGTCTGAGCATAAGGCTCTCATGACCCCTCTAATATGCAAAAAGAACTGGACTGAAGTATCTTCCTTGTGAATTATAACCCATCTCTGTTTCACCATCAAATTTATCTGGTTATATGCTTTATCAGGATAAGTTAATTGTTGTATAAGATCTGCATAAACTCCCATTCCCAGCAGTATATCCTCTGTGGTTCCTGGTCTTCCTACTGCCCTATTTCTGCCTGCTGGTACTACTGCAAGCTCTTGTAGTTGCATATTGAAATGGAGATATTGACCTGCCAATAGGAATGGGCAAGATGTTTAATATCTTGTGGTGCCATACACAAAGTTCCCAAAATGGACTCCAGTAGTCCCAGTGTAAATGGTCCTAGAACTCCATTATTTATTACATTCTGTTTTAACTCTTTCTAAATGTTATACTCTATTTGGTGATATTCATGTATCACTTGTGGGGATTACTGGGATTAGTCTACAATAATAGAAAAACAATAGGATCCAATGAAGTCCCCAGGCATCATAATTTGCTGAATAATTTGCTGGTACTTAGATAAGCAAAGATGGCCTGTGCCTGGCTGTAAAACTTCTGAAAGTGCAGGCCATGACAGAATCTCTATTTTCTTACAGATCTTTCCCTTTTCCCTGATTAGGGGAAGCAGTAGCAGTTGTGGCAACTGTTTCAGCACACTAAGGTTCCAATATGGATTTCATCAAACTCTATGTTGAAAAGATGTCCAGGGCAATCTGTTTTCCCCTAACATAGGTCCTTAAACTTTTCCCCACTCTATCCCAGTGCTCTGATCCAAAGTTCCCACCTGCAGGAACCACAGGGTATACTAGGTAGTGTCTTGCAGCATTTTTAAGCGAGTGGATACTGACCTGGACCCCTGCCTGTTTCAACAACGTATGCAGCAACTGCACACGTCTTTTCTCCTCTATGACAATTCTGCCCCATTGTCACAGTTAGAAAAGCTTTTCTTTGGTGCTGCTACTTATTTTCAGCTCTGTTTGGTTGATTCCAAAGTTGTCTCACAGTGTTTTCCCACATCTGTGTTGCTCCTCTTCATTGTGGTGGGTTTTCCCTTCCCAGTCTCACATCACTATTCAGGCATCAGTTATTGGGATCTGAAAGGACCCTCAGATGCCATTGGGGGCATGATAGGGCATAAGAGAAGACAAAGACAAATTTCAAGACACAGGGAAACCACAAGGAACCTGCAATCCGTGGACTTGCTCAGCAATCTCCATGGTTGACCAACTTTTATTAGCAAGTGAGAAGCGCAGGAGAAAGGTCCTTTTCATGGCACAGTGATTGCAGTAGACAGGGAAAACAATGGGGTGCAGCTTCTTCCCTATACTCAGATGCTTACATTCTTTACAATGTCCTGAGCATCTGTTATCCTGTGTTAGGAGCACTGCATCAGGAGCTTTCTGTATGAAGCCAGGAAGCATGTGGCCTTCCACACACTTCTCTGTTCCTAAAGCAGGTCACACTGGCCTTGAGACCACAGGAGCCCACTCATGCAGCGTACTCATGCCCAGCAGAATAAATTATTGTTCCCTATCCTCTGGTCCCCAACAACTCAGACAAGATAAAACTCTTGCTCAGAATCTCCAAAAAGCTCCCTTATTCCCCTTTGAAGTCAGTAATGATTCCTAGCAGATGAAGTCACTATGCTGGCTTTTATTAGCACAGGTAATAAAGGCTTTTCATATCTCTGACTTTGTCTCTCAACTGCACCCAAAAACCTAATAGGAGGACATCAAGCTGAGATGATAAAAAATGAAGTAAAAAAAATAAAAAGCTTGTATTGTTTGATTGACATTGCAAGCCTAAAGCTGGTGGTCTGCACATCTATTTGGAGGACAACATTATACGTTATAGCAACTATGGGAGATTTCCTTCTGTCTTGTTTTTGAAATCCAATGTTTTGTTCCATTTTATTCCTGTATTTGGCAACCTGAGCAACTATTTTGAAGGTAACAATATGCAATATGACAACCACTGTTAAATTCCTATCATCTTGTCTTGAAAACCTATGTAACTATTGTTCTTTGTTGTTGTTTTGCTTCTGTTGTTTTTTAAAACTTATTTGCCTCTTGATTTTTCGTTTCTTTCTCTTTAAAATAAAATAAAAATTAAAACAATACATTGCTAACAATCCTCCCTAAGTTCCCCTCTCATTTTGAACTTTTCATCCCATCATTTTTGCCTTTCTGAAGCAGTTCTGAGAGTCCTTTTTTGTGAAGTCTGAGCTGGATGTTCTGAGTTATGGAAGTGCTCTTAACATAATGTAATAGAAAATTCAGTGAATATTGCTGCCAAGCACTGTGCAGTGGAAAGTTTCATGAAAACATTGGGGTGTGTCTTCATCCCTCTATTCACTGGTCTGGCACTGTGTGAATTCTCGATTTTCCCCAAAGTCAAAATGACCAAAATGGTAAACGTTTTGAATAGATTCAGGGCATTGAGGCAACCGTGACAAAGCTACTAAAGAAACCATTTACTTAGGAAAACAACAGCCTTTCCTAGTAAAACTATGGAAATAGAAATAAGAATAAAAGACAAACATTAATAGCTCTTGGACAAAAATCAACAATCAATATATTAACTGCTGAAGTGTTTGGGAAATCACACAGGTGACTGACAGTCTCCCAGCACCTCAGCTGCAGAAGATGGGTGGGTTATGATGGCAGCAGGGACTTAGTTTATTTTTTAAGGCACTTGAAGTCACTTTTGCTGAAATCACTGGCTGTTCATTTGGGCTGTGAAATTGTCCATGTGTGAATCCCGTAGGGTGAAAAGACTTGCTATCTCTGCCTCCATATTGTATCTGACTCTTTTGTTTTAGAAATCTGAACTTTGGGTCATATTTCTGCTCAGTTCTGCACATAAATATGTTCCTCAATTAAGGAATTTTGTCCAAGATGGTAGGTCATAATTAATTTGCCCTAAATTTACCTCACCTCTCTTCTGTTCAAAGATGAAGACACCAAGATGAGAGTAATTAAGATATTTTCTGGATTTTTAGGGGCCTCACGACCATGTGCTTGAGCATGTACCTGCTGCCAATTCCACAGAGCCTCATTTCAGACCAGCAGAGCAAATCCTCGAAGTCTCCAGCCAGCAACCCTCCTTCACTTAACAGCCCAGTCTTCCCCTTTCCTGCAGGGAGTTCACGGCCTAGACTGAGTGAGGACACAATTGATTAGGAGTAGCTGTCATCTTCTTGGCTTTATCACTTTCTAATGCAGTCTTTTTTCTTGTTCTTGAATCATTTAGTCTTTTTTGACAAGTACACAGACTTCCAAGACATGGAGGGATCAAGCAGAAGAGGAGTGGAAGGGGACATAGGAAGGATTAAGGTGCAGATGTACATGTTCCAACTGTCCCCGATACAAGTGATCATCATGAACTGCATGGTGTCCTAATGGGGGAAAAAACCAAGTAATCAGACTTGGGCTCAGTAACAGAGCTAGCAAAAACATGCACTACCATCATAACTATTCAATATTATTTTGAAGATTTTAGCTGGCTCAGTTACTCATTCAACAAATAGAGTGTTTGCTCCTGCCATTTTTTAGGTAAGGGCGTAGCAATGAATAAAAACTTGTCTTGGTGAAGCTGAAAGAGTAAGACAAGAAAGTAGAAAAAGTAAAATAAACACATGAAAAGAAGTAAGTTCTGGGGCCAGCTATACAGCCATTACCATTGCCTGGCGAGCACGATGCTATCAGTTTGATTCCTGGTACCAAAATAAATAAATAAACTCAGGTTTATGTGCAAACATGATTGTACTTCTAAAAGTCCTAGGAGATAAATCTAAGAGATTATAAGAGATTTTATAAAGTGACTGATATAGAAATGTACCCAAGGGCTGGGGACAAAACACTTGCCTAACTTGTCCTGGATTTGGTCCCCAGAGGCACAAAAAGAAAAAAAAATGCACCAGGGAATGAACCCAAAACCTTCCCATTGAGCTACATTCCTAGTCCTTTTATATTTTTCATTCATTTTGAGACAGTTTCTTGTGAAATCGCTAAATTGCCCAGACTGGGGTTGAACTTGAGAATCTCCTGTCTCAACCTTCTGGAGTGATGCTTTTATAGGTCTGTGCCATCATGCATAGCCCCCAAGTCTTCTTTAATGACAACAATGGTGTCAGTGAAATACACAGGGTGACAAATGCCACTTACTGCAATCTTGTGTGCTCACACACAGAGTGACATTAAGGTTCAGTAGAGCAGGTGGATGCTCATGACATGTAATCTCCCCTGACCATGGGAGTGCACTCAGTAGTCCTGCCTTCCCAGGGTGAGAATCCAGACTGGGTAAGAATATTCAGACCATCAACAACCTTCAGCAAAGCACACAGATCTGAAGTCAGAGATACTCAGAATAGAAGTCTGAGCATCCATAGATATTCAGCCTAGCACTCTCATTTTTTAGGCACACAGACAGAAAACTACCAACATACATGCTGGGGTGGAGGAGGCTTTCCTGCAATCTAGCTTGTCAAGTACCTGAGTTCTTAGCAACTTCTCACTACCTGGGACAAGAACAGCTAACACTGTATGTAGGAGAAACAGCATGCCACTTGCAGATGTTTTTTTCTTTCTTTCTTTCAGAAACAGTCTTTGATTCCTCTCTGATTCTCCTGTACCATAATATAAACTATGAACAATTCTCCATTATTCTTAAATAAGATCTGGTAGCCATCACAGGAACAATGCAACATATAAAGAAAACTTCCTGTTTGATTTTCATTGATATATATTCATTTACCAAAACAGTCACTTAGCACCTGCCTGGAGCCAAGCATCTTGCTTCACATATGAGTGTACTGTGGATAACAATGCAATCACTTTGTTCAAGGAGTAGTGAGTCTACAGAGGGCGAGAAACACCAAAACTACACATCTTTGTATGTTGAGTTTCATTTATGTGTAGACTCTAATTTTTAAAAATGCTACTGCAAACAATACTTCCTACACTGGTAGCTCATCACTGATGTTGACTAAAGTGTTTAAGTGGTTCTTTTAGGGTGTTAGTTCTGTATTGTTATTGTACTGCATCCTATACAGCAGAGTGCTTAATGCTTGATGAGAGCTTCATTAACATTTGTTGAATAGATGAATTTAGTTTGTGCATCCAACTATTATTTTTTAATTATGGAAAACATCTTCAACAAACAACCTTTAACAAAATTACAAAGTCTATTTGTAATGCTATATAAAGAAATGAAAATCCTATATAGTTTTAATTAGCATAAAAGAATGTGTTAATAAATACAAAGTTTTCATAGGTTTCATGGTAAATTTTTTATTACTAGAGTACAAAAGTCAAAACTTGTGAGAAATACAGTTAAGAGTATTCAGAAATTATTTATCTAGAATTCTCTTTGTTCCAGGATTATATTGTCCTAATTTAATATCTGCTAGATAAACTTACCTTTGTCTTGAAATTGTACTTATAATTGTTTAAAGCTCTGAAATATTTGTAAATATCATCTTTATAAGTAAGTTTTCTTATTTATTTATTTATTTCTTAATTTAAAAGAAACCAGGTTAATTGGTCTTTTCTCAATTTAAGTCCACACTTTTGCACATTTAGCTTGCACATTAAATGTTTATAGAAACAATACTCTTCTTGACTCTAGATTTATAGGCTCTTTCTGTTCAAATGGCACAGCTTTCGTGTTCTTTGGTTCTTCTCATTGCTCCTGATTCCTACTGTAAATCTGGCTGAATGCAGCTGGTAGTACCCATGGTCAAGCCTGAATCTTGGGCTGCCTTGAAATTTCCTTCATCAGATCAATTAGTCCACCACCTTTAAAGTTAGCTTCACATAAAATCTTAGTACGTGAACAAAACATAGACAAAATTTTTTCCAGAATGAAATAACCATAGTTGCTAGTCCACTTTCTTTTTTTTTTATTTAAAGAGAAAGAAAAAAAAATACATGGAAGAAAAAAGGGTAGAAATAATTCAGAATTACAGAAAAATAAACAGTAAGAAATCACCAGTTGATAAGTTACATGTTGACATCTTAGAAATAGTTGTTCAGGTTACAAAATTAAAGTATGTAAAGTGACATTCAAATAGTGACACTGCCAACAGTTCTGCTCAATGATCTAACAAAAACTTAGTAATATGGTTATCAGTCCTATACACTTGTTTTTTTTTATCTTAAAGAGGGTAGGGTTAAACATCAAAACAGAACAAAACAGTTCAAAAAGAAACAATTTAAAGATTTCAAAGCAAGTCCACTGGAGATCTTCACTGTTTATCTAATTGTCTCTAGTTTCTTCCAAATAGTTGTCCCCATCTTCACACACATTACATACTACATATTATAGAACTAATCAAATCACTACAGGATGATGAAGGCTTTTTAGGTCTTCAAGATCTGACATTCGGGAAGACAATAATAACTACCATAGTGTCTCTCATTCTCTTCGTACTAGCTGTCCTTATCTTTACATATGCTGAAATTGAACTTAAGAGACTAGACTAATATCACCCTGAATAGTGAATAATAGTATTGCTAGATTTATATCATAATGCTACAGAATTAGCATTGGGTTTCTTAGTGTCTCTTCTTCAGAGTATCTGATCATTACATCTTGCACTGTATAATCTGTTCCCATAAATAGTTTTAAGAAATCTTCCCATGTGTGAATTTCTACATGTATATCTATCCTACCTGTATTATAGGGAAAAACAAATCATAACAAGACAGCAAAACAAATTCCTAGAAAAACATGCAATGAAATAGACACATAAGACCACAATATTAGGTGATCTACCGTAGTTACTATGTTTTCTCTTGTTATTTTCAATAGACTTGTCCACATCATCAGGCTTAATATAGTTAAGCATAGTATTACATAGCTATTTTTATAAAAACACAACTTTGAAAACATTGTAGGACTTGAGAGCTGTTAATAATCAAAACCGGTAGGGATATCTTTTACATCTTGTCGTCTTCAGAGTAGTTGCCTCTGCTTTTAGACTCGATACTATCAAGCATACCAAATTCAAATAATATCAGCCAAGGCAAAACCACGGTCTAACAAATCAGATTCAAATAAGATCAGTCATAGTAAGACAATGTAAGTAATACAGGGTTTCAGTTTAAGTTAATAGGAAATTAAGTATAGTTACCATGGTATAACCTGCTATTTTTGGGTCAGATATCTGTGCCCTCAAATCTGATATGAGTGGACAGACCGGAACAAAATAAATTCAAACTAAACAGAGTTATAAGACTACTGTGACTTTTAAATTCTGATACACTATTAACAATGACCTCTGCCTTTTTTAAAATAGTGTATCAAAGCTATCTATACTAAAGACTATAGCTTACTGTCTCTGCCTCATGTCTGCTACTCCATTTTACTGCTATAATTTGTCCACCTTACACCCTCATTCCACTGTCTGCCCTGTTCATTGAGGCCTCTCTGCCACTGTTGCTGGAATCCTGGTATCCCTTCTTCTCTCTCTCTGGAATGTCCTTCAGCACTCTCTGTAGGGTTGGGTTGGTGGCCATGAACTCCCACAGTTCCTCCTTGTCTTGGAAACATCCTATTTCTCCATTAATTTTGAGAGAGTTTTTCTGGGTATATGAGTCTTGGTTGCAAATTATTTTCTTTCAGGGGTTGGAATATTTCCCCCCAGGCCCTTCTCAATTTGAGAGTTTGTGTTGAAAAGTCTGTTGTTATTTTGATAATTTCCCCATTGTAGGTTATCTGCTTCTTTTCCCTGGCTGCTTTTAGTATTCTGTTCTTTTGGTGGATTTTTGAAATCTTGATTATTATATGTCTGGGTGTAGATCTGTTTTGGTTGTACATGGCTGGAGTTCTGTATGCCTCATTTATCTGGATATCATTTCTTTTTCCTATTCTTGGGACATTTTCCTTTAATATATCTGTGAATATTCTTTGTATTTCATTTTTGGTTGCTCCTGCTTCCTCGCTCACATGCTTCATTCTTAAGTTATGTATCCTTTTGTCATCTTCTAGCCTTTGAATTATTTCTTTCTGGTTCCTCATTACTTTTAAGAGGTCTTTTTTTTCACAATCATATATCATAAATCTCTCTTCAAGTTTCAAAAGGCTAACTTTAGTTTCTGTGAAGGCATTTTGCCAGTGTTCAATGGAGTTTTTAGTTTCCTGGTAATCTCTTTGGATCTATTTCATGTATTCTAGGTTATGTTTAAATTCTTCTTCAGAGGTTTCCTTTTCTTTTCTGATTTCCTGTGTTCTTTCTTCTGTGTTCTCTTGGGCGAGGCTTATCATTTCTTTAATTAATCTCTTTATATCTTGCCTCACTTGGATCAGGAGTACAGTTTTAAATTCGTCTATGAGGTCATGAAGGTATTTCTTTATTTCGGCTGATGCTGTGTCTAGTATTGGAGGGCTACTGTGTTTACTTCTCCTGGGTTTATTTTCTCATGTTCAGCAGCTGGAGATTTTTAAAAATTTCTATCTCTGTCATGTTTCTGTTTTCTTTCAGACTGGTGTGTTCTGGGGGTACCTGGCCCTCTCCATATTGCTTAGGGCCTTTCCGAAGCGTGCTGACTTGAGTTTTTGCTGCTCTCCCCAATTTGCTGTTATCTGAGGTAGGCAGGGATGCAGGGACAGTGCAGGCTAGCCTCCAGCCTCTGTGCCAGTCAATCCGCAAGTTAGGCTGTAC
This sequence comes from Cavia porcellus, assembly GCF_034190915.1. Classification (NCBI taxonomy): domain Eukaryota; kingdom Metazoa; phylum Chordata; class Mammalia; order Rodentia; family Caviidae; genus Cavia; species Cavia porcellus. Next base: position 108,457,274 of record NW_026947484.1, on the reverse strand, counting down.
TTTGTGGATGTCACAGAGTCGAGACTATTTTATATCTGCTTATTGGGTCCCAACCAGAGGCGTGGTTCAGCCCCAGCAGATCCTGCCAGTTCTCTCTGTGCCAGAAGCGGCTAACTAATGTCACTGCGGCACAGGGCTCTGCCCAAATCCCAGCTGTCCCCTACCAGACCTCTCTGTTCCCCGGGGGGACTATTTGATGTCACCACTGCGTGGGCTTTGCCCAACTCCAAAATGTCCTCCACCAGTCCTCTCTGTGTCACTGATGCCACTGTGGTGGTGGGCTCTGCCCAATTCTAAGACGTCCTCCTGCCATGACAGCAGCTGCAGGACCCAGTCCCTAGTATTCACTGGGACTCAATGCAAATCTTCCTCTTGGGTCCACTGCATACTGCGCCGCTTGTCTTCACTGTGTTCCCAGCACAGCACGGATCAATCAGAAAACTGCATGGTATCTGGCTTTGGAGCTCCGGAGCTTCTCGCAGTCTCCTTCGGTGCAGCCAGGTGGCTTTGGCTGCTTCTCTGGGTCCCAGGTCTCAATTTCCAGCAGTTGCCAAGAGCCAATACAGCTTTTCCTCTTGGATCTACTGCTCAGTGTGTTGCTTTAAGGGTGCGGGATTTGCAGACTCTGGTTATCCGCAGCCACAGTCTCAGCACGACCTTAAATCCTCCGGCCACGTCTAGTACAGCGTGGAACGAGGCTCAGTGAGTACAGCAGGCTTCAGCTCTCCATCTGTACTTTTCCTTCCTTTTCCCAGTTTTATTTTTCCCTTCAGTTAACACCTTGGTTAATAAGAATTGTTATCCATTCGTCTGGCCCTCTCCATGTTGTCATATTCTAGCACCTAATCTGATTTCTCTGCAGAGACTCTCCACCCAGCCCCCTAGCAAGCTGCCATTTTGAAACCTCTGCTAGTCCACTTTCTAATACAGTCCTAATTCCTATCTGAAATGTTATGAGCCTGGCCTTTACTATCTACCTTTCTGTCAGTATTCCAGTTTTCTGATCTCCAACCAGAATTCACCCATCAAGCTTGGCTTATAGTACTGCAAGGCTTCTCTAGTTGGAATCTCTCAAAAATTTCAACTTTTTCTTGCAAACAAGTTCTAAAGGTTTCTAAATCATGAGGACATGTATAACTACAGCAAATATCCCACTCCTTGTACCAATTTTCTGTATTGATCACTTTCCTATCACAGAGACAAGATATCTGACAACTGCAACCTGAAAGAGGAGAGGTTTATTTTAACTCAATTTCAATGGGTTCAGTCTATGACCAGCAAGCTCCAAGTCAAAAGCAACCTGATAAAAGGGCATGGCAGAAGAAAACTGTCCATGCCATCCAACAGCACATTTAGCATCTCATAACCCAATCACCTTTCAAAATCCCCCTGCTAAGCATGAGACTTTTGCAGGACATTTTAGGTCTACAGTGGACTCTTGACTTAAAAACTCAATTTGTTCATGAGGGCTGGTTGTAACTCAAATTGGTTGTAAGCCAAGATTACTTGTCCCATAAGAAATAATGGAAATACCATAATGTGTTCTGAACTTCCCAAAGCACCCCTTAGTTAACTTTTCATAATGAAAAAAGGTGGTATAATGTGAATAATTTACAGAAACACCAAAATTTTCCTAGTGTATTCACCAAAAAATTATAAAATGCACCTTTCGTACCATACTCACTATTCAAGTCAGCATCTTTAGTTTGCAGGAAGGGAAGATAAAGTGGAAGGTGGTTATTATTCAAAAGAAGAATCCCTTTCCACAAGAACATCAGGCTTCTGACTCTCTGGTGTGTTTTCTCTCCCTGGGAAAATCTGTAGTCCATTATGACCTGCTTCTGTCTCACTGGGTCTCAGTCTTTTCAGAACTGAAAGTTGATCTAAGGTTGTCTTTTTCTGTCTTTTCTTTAATATTGTTTTAGTATGACATGACATTATCCTTAAGCAATGAATGCAATGATTGGCATTTTCTCTGTCTGGATGAATCTCCTCTACAATTCCTTATAGCTCTGTCCAGTTTTTCAGGATTTCTTTTACTTCAGAAGAATGTGGCTGCACTGATTGTTGATACTCTGATCCTCTTCAGAAAGCTCTTCAGCTGCCATCTTCTACTGCTCAGCCAGAAGTTGCTGAAGTTCCTCTGCAGATGATTTCTCTGAGTGTTCCTCTGACAGTTTACCTGCAAGCCTACGGGCTTGCAGAGTGACAATGTCATCAAACACAGGGTCAATTGAAGCTTCAGGCTCCTCTACAGAGCCTTTAAAGTTTCTCTCCTGTATTATTTCAGGTCATATTTCCTTTCAGGCTGATCCTAGTGTCCACACAGGGACATTGGTGCAGGATTTCTCAATTAACCCCACACAGGAAAGGATGTTCTGTGTTATGTTCTTCCCAGAACTCTTTGTGTTTTGTGGTTTTTTTGTTTGTTTGTTTGTTTGTTTGGTACCAGGGACTGAACTCATGACCTTACACTTGCTGAGCAGGCACTTGTGCCACTGAGCTAAATCCCCTTTTCCAGAACTCTTTGAGGGTTAAATCTGTATCTGAGACCTTCTGGAATCACTTCATGCACAGTTCCTTGATGTGTACAGTAGCTTCTAAAAGTTAGCTGTAACCTATTGGTCCATAGGCTGCAGTAGAGGAGTTGTGTTAGGTGGGGAGAACTTGACTGAGAGCCATAGGAATTCTTCAGCCAGTTCCTCTTCCAGATCTCATGTGTGAGCAGAGCACATCAATGATGAGAAGCCTGAGTGGTGAGCCTTTGTCCTGTAGATATTACTTAACAGTAGAACAGAAAACCTCTCTGACCCACTAAAGAAAAAGTACTATTCCCCAGGCTTTTGCATTGATCTTCACATAACTCCAAGCCTGTTCTGTTTGACTTTATGTTTTCTGAACACTCTTAAGGGTGTCAGAGTGATAAACCAAGAGAGGCTTTAACTTGAGATATCACTCACATTGGCACATGGAAATGAAGTGAGCCTACCCTTCATAGGCTTGGATCTGGATCATCTCCTGGATAATGTATGTCCTCCTGGAAATTTTCTTCCAGAAAATACCAGTTTCATCTTAGTTGAAAACTTGATAAGAGCAAAAGCCATTTCTCTATGTCATAATTTTGAAGTGGTATATGTAATTTTCTTTTTTTCACATAAGCATTTATTTGGTGTATATCATGATAAATCATACAAATAAAATTTGTATAAACACAAATCCATGGAGTCATAACACAAAGCAAAAGACTAAAAATGAAGAAAACTAATTGAAAGCTATATACAGTTGGACACAGTTGTGTCTTATACACTAGAAAACCTTTTATTAGAGCAACAGAAGACCAATCTTCAGTATGATCCTGGAAGATTTCTGTCGCATCTCCTGTTTTCTCTGATGTCTTCTTCTTTAGTATGGTTGATAATTATTTTGGTGATTGCCACCTCCTCAAGACGTCTTCCTGTAAGTGCTCTATTGACCACTACAGTCTGAGCATGCCTATCCATACCACAGTTCCCCATTATACATACAGTCATATCTGAAATAACCAGTATAGTTTTGAGCACCACCATAGGCACTATTGTGATTTCTATGTCTTTGATCATAGTACTTATTAGATCCTTGAGTCCAGTTTTGGCCCTGAGCTCTGCCATGACTTCTAGTTCCCCTTCACCTCCCAGCTGCAGCGCCCCTTCCTCCTTTTCGTTGTTCTGTTGCTGCCAATGTACCTTTTTGGGTTGTACAACTCTGATTTTGCAGTTTCCAGAACCAATTTGGTGGTATCTGCTTTCTAATAATCTCTTGACTGGCTCTTCATCTGTGTATGTGATGAAACAAAATCCTATCCTTTCACTTACTTATGTACCCATAGGAAGTTCAATATTTACAATCTATCCAAAGGCTTCAAAATATTCTTTAACTTGTTCTTTAGAAGCATCTGGGCTCAATCTACTCACAAACAGCTTTTAGGGGGTTCTTTCCCTTTTAAAGCATTGGCCCTTTTGGAGTCTATCAGTTTGCCTCCAGTTTGTGCTCTTCTAGTTCCAAAACCTTAATGCTAGTAGCGTCTTTGAAAAGCAAAAATCCAAATCCTCTTGATCTTCTAGTGACTGGATTGATTTTAATTGTGTAATCTACAAGTTCCTCAAATTGAGACAAATACTCCATCAGATCTTTCTTGCTTATATCCCAGCTCAAGCCTGCAATGAACATTTTACCATCGTCCTACTGGTTCTTGTTTGCATTGATCTTGGACCCCGGGTAAACTCCTCCATATTGCTAATCTTCTTCATGTTCTCCATAGTAGCAGAGCCGCGGAGGAGGGGCAAGCGGGCGAGTGTGGTCTGGGTCACAGGGGAGCACTGCAGGAACTGGATTTAGAATGGCTGTGGAAGAGCAGCGTGTAATTTTCATCAATCTCTTTATCAGCCCTGGCTGCTTCACCATGACCACTTATGCTATGAACCTCAGTTCTCACTTTCAAAATTGTGCAACCACCCTTTCTGCCATGAAATCTCACCATTATCACTCATTGATGGACTATCTTTTATGAGATCTGCATTTGAGCCTTTGCTTTTTCACAAAGCAGACTCAGACCATAAACTGCCATCTGCCTTATGTTTATTCACGCTAACAGTAGCCTTTCTACCTCATCTATCACTGTTGATCTTGACTAATTTGAGTAACACCTTGAGCAACACTAGCTTCCTTATACAGATCTTTTCCCTGTAGTATTGTTGAGCTGGTGGATTTTGACACGCTGCACATGTTAGTGAGATCAGTCACGTGAATGCTACTCTCATATTTCTCCACAGTTTCCTCGTTATTAATTGTGATTGCTTCCTTTCCTTTCCTTTCTTTCCTTAGCTTCTTTTAATTCTTAGCTTTTTGGGGGCCATTTTGATAGCAGTAATCATAGCAATTATATAAAGCACTGACCAAAACCATGTCCACAAACACGCACATCTGGATTCTAACACTTACATTCTCTTACATACGGCTTTCTAACATCAGAAGAATCATTGTTTATAACTGCACAGGCACTGGTCATAACTCAGGACTTTAGTCATCAGCTATACCTAAAATTCCAGGGGTAACCCAGGGGGTTCATACGTGAGGCTGGTCAGTACTTGAAGGTCCTCCATGTATAATTAAACTCTTGCACTCCTAGGTATAGGCAAAAAATTAAATCATTATACTAAAAAGATTCATGCACTCCTATGTTTCTTGTAGCACTTTTCACAAAAGCTAAGTCTTGGAACTATCCTAGGTACCAACCAAAAGAAGAATGCATAAGAGTGACCCATATACATGCCAGAATATTATTCAGCTCTAAAGAATAAATTCTTGTCATCTGTAACATAATGGAAGGAACTAGAAGGCACTATGTTGACTGAAATAAGCTCAAACACCAAAAGACAAGTACTATATTTTTTCTCTCATACTTGGAAACTAAAAGAAATCAACCTGAATGTAGAATAATGATTAATAGAGTAGGCATAAGGGGGATAAATAAAAGCAAATTAGTTTTGATGAGTACACACTGTATGCATGTGTGGTGATATCACACTGAATTTCAATATGTGTAATTAATATACTAATAATAAAGTAAGATATAAAAATAAATCAAAATATGTATAACCCACTACCCACCAATTCCATTTCTAGGGCATTCCAAAGAGAAACAAATATGTATGGTCATGAAAATAAATGTATAAGAGTCTTCAAAACAGCATTATTCAAAATATCTTATTTCTGGAGACAGTTCAAATGCCCATCTAGTAGAATGATCACACCACTGTACAGTCATACAATGGAATATTACACAACAAAAAGGGTTGAACTGCTGCCATGTGCCACAACATGAATCAATCTCAAAGAAATAATGTTCAATGAAAAATTTAGAAATAAAATAGTACTATAATAATTCCACTAATCTTTTTTTTTTTTGGTCTTTTTCTTTTTTATCGGTACCAGAGATCAAACTCACGACTGCCTGCTTGCAAGGAAGGCGCTTATGCCGCTGAGCTAAATCCCCAGCCCCTAATAATTCCACTAATCTAATGTTCAAAAATAATCGGGTATATTATCTGTGGCTAAAAGGGTATTGTAGGAAAAGAAGCCATGACTTCTGGGTGCTGAAAATGTTCTTTATAATAATTAAAATATTGGGTCATATGCGGTTTCCTTCCAAAAGCAGACCTTAAAACTGAAAGCAAGGAGAACCAGCAGCAGCTCCTGAGATCCACGCCATGTTGGAACTTAGGACACTGGCAAGCCAAGCAAGCACCTCCCCTCCCTGGTAAGTGGTGGTGGTCTGGTAAACTGCAGCCCTCCCAGCGGGGAGAACCAGCAGCAGCTCCTGAGATCCACGCCATGTTGGAACTTAGGATGCTGTGAAACCAAACAACCAGCCTGCCTCATTGCTAAGCAATAGTGAACCTACTGATGATGCTGATGCATGACTTAGAGCCAAATATCCCATTCCCCTATCCCCCCCCCCACTGCCCATTAGCAAATGGGAACCAGAAATCTGAGTGTCTCCTGAGAGGTTGACATAGCAAATAAGGGGGACTTCCTTCTACCATCTCTTTGAAGGCAAATATTTTTATTACTGTTTTGCTCTTTTCTGATTAGTGGTACTGCTTTATTCAATATTCTGTTTTAATAAGTTCTATAGTGTTCTATATTTCATCTCATTTTGATATACGTGATTGAAAGAACAACTATTATAAAGATAACAAAATATACTGTGATACCTATTACTATTATCCCGGTAACCTGCTGTGAAGTTCTGTACCAATTTCACTGTATGATCTTAGTTGGCTTTATTCTGTCTTGTTCTGTTGTATACTTTCAAAATAAAATTAAAAGACAGGATAAAACAAAAAATAGAAGAAAATAATAAAGATCAGAAAACACAATCCCTTATCAAAATGCCACACCATTTTTCATAAAAATTAACATTTTGATTCTTACATTTCTGTAGAGATACAAAAGACTCAGAACAGTCTAAATAACTTTGATAAAGGAACAAAATTAGAGCGCCAATCCTCTCCAACCCCACGATTTATGATGAAGTTACACCAATCAGGACAAAGGGCATTGATACCAAGACAGACGAACCACCAAGGTACCAATATGAAGTCCCAGAATAGATACCCACGTGACAGACAATTGATTTCTGGCAAAGATGGAAAAGCAATTAAGTGGAGAAAGAATTGTACCTCCAATAAATATACTGGAACAACTGGATCTTTACATGCAAAAACCCAAATCTTATAGCACATCAGAAATTTCTTAAGACATCCAAAAGTCAACTCAAAGTGGCTCGCAGTGGGTTAAAGTGAAGGCAGGTGTGACCTGAGTCATCGCTTTGGCTGGGGTCTGTTTTCTCTGGGACAAGATGTAGAAGAGAAGACAGAACCTACCCAGGTGTTAAGCGAAGGGAGGCATTGAATTTGCTTCTGAACAGGCCACTTGGACAACAAAAGAGGCCATTATGCTTCTTAAACTACCTTAACTATTTTTATATGCATATACATAAACAAATATATGATTTTTCTATCAGCTTGTCACGCTGATGAAGCAATACAATGCTTACACATGTGTGTCTTATCTATTTTATTAATAAGTATGTTCTCAAGGCATATGTGTTTACTTATAAAAGTGTCTAGTTTATCACTCTTTATGGCTGAGGAGTATTCCATTGTACAGAAATACCACATCTTTTTTATCCATTCCTCAGTTAATGGGCATTTAGGTTGTTTCCAAGATCTAGCTATTATAAACTCTGCTGCTATAAACATGGGTACACATATATCACTGTGGTATGACGTTTTTAATTCTTTTGGGAAGATAGCCAGAAGGGGAGTAGCTGGATCAAATGAGACCTTGAGTTCTAGTTTTTTGATTTCCACAGTGGTTACACGAGTCTGCACTTCCACTTGCAGTGGAGAAGGGTTCCTTTTTCCCCACAGCCCCTCCAGTATTTGTTATTGCTTGATTTCTTGACAATAGACATTTCTTCTAGGGCGAGGTGTAATCTCAGAGTTGTTTTAATTTGCATCTCTTGAATGATCAGTGATGTTGAACATTTTTTCACGTATTTATTTTACAGTGTGTATTTCTTCATCTGAGAAGTGTGTGTTCATCTCAGATGCCCGTTTTTGGATTGGGTCTTTAAATCTTTGGAGGACTGATTTAAGTTCTTTATGCATTCTTGATAGTAATGCTTTATCTGAGGAACAGATGACAAACATTTTCTCCCATGTTGTGGGTTGTCTTTTCATTCTGGTGGTGGTTTCTCTTGCTGTGCAAAAGCTTTTCAGTAGGATGAGATCCCATTTGTTGGTTCTTTGCGATAAGTCCTATGCAATCTGGGAAGACAGTTTTTCCAACACGATTTATTAAAGAGACCATCCTTCTTCCAGTGAATGTATCTGACAAATTTGTCAAAGATAAGGTGGTTTAGTGTGCCTGGAGTTGTTTCTGCATCTTCTAATCTATTCTACTGATCTTCAGGCTTTTTTTTTTTTTTTTTTTTTTTTTTTTTGCCAACAGCACATTGTTTTTATCACAGTAGCTTTATCGTATAATTTCAAGTTAGGGATTGTGATGTCCCGTCTTGTCTTTGTTGCCCAGGACTGCGTTTGCTATTCTAGCTCTCTTATGATTCCAGATGAATTTTAGGGTTGTTTTCTCTAACTCTGTAAGATATGATATTTGAATTTTCACTGGCATTGCATTGAATCTGTATAACCGTTTTGAAGGTCTGGCCATTTTCACTATATTGGTTCTTCCTACCCAAGAGCACAGGATATCTCTTTATTTTCTGATATCCTCTTCAATCTCCTTTTTCAGAGTACTATCGTTGTCAATACAGGGGTCTTTTACATCCTTCATTAGACTGATTCCTAGGTATTTCATTGTTTTAAATGCTATTGTGAAAGGTATTGTTTCCCTAATTTCTCCCTCAGTGGGTTTGTATTCGTGTACAGGACTGCTATTGACTTTTGAGTGTTGATTTTGTAGCCAGCTACCTTACTGAATTTGCTTATTAAATCTAGAAGTAAGTAATCGATGTTGACATTAGGACTTCATAAGTAAGACTTTAATTTGGGGCATGGCACCAGGTAATGTGGGTGGGACACCAGGAAAGGTATAACAGGAAAGGAGAGAAAGTCAATTCAAACAAACAGCGAGGTGTATGTATGTGTTATAGTGTCAGCAGGTGAGTTTTTACCCATTTTACACTCCATGTTACATTTTTGTACATTTATAATTTGTTTTATTAAATGTTTTCTTTTGATTTTTCCCCATAGAATTAGATTAGCTCAATTAGGTATAATGTCACATGCATGGGAATCATCCAGTGACCCACTACAAATGATGACTTGGATCATGTAAGCCAGAGAATATGTCAGTGAGACACAGCAAGATATGACAGGCAGAGAAGTAAACAATGAAGACCTTGTTTCAAGTGAAGAAGAAAACAATAATCTAAATAAATATTTGACTAAAAATGCTATAAAATGGTCACATAGATTTGAATGATCCAACATTAGGATAAGCATGGAAAATGTTATTAGGGATGCCAGGGATGAAACCTGTTCAACAGAATGCCAACACCATGATACACTGCTGTAATGTATGATAATCTACAAGTTGTTGTGAGATACACTACAATGAAATACAAGTAAAACGTTCTATACGTATCAACAGATACGCAAGAATATATTGATCATGATACCTTACTATCTGAACTAAAAGCCTTCACAGCAGGATTTTATCATTCTAATCGTCAGAGTCTAAAGGACTTATGGAGAAGTGACAGATGTGGCATTGAGATTTTAGAACAATAATGACACTCAAAAGATTTGGTTTCCTTTAAAATTGCCTTTTTTTTTTTTTTTTTTTTTTTTGGTAACAGGAATCAAACTCAGGACCTTATGCTTGCCAGGCAGGTGTTGTGCCGCTGAGTTATATCCCCAGCTGAAATATTTTGATGACAAAAAGACCTACCAGGAAAGAAAAACAAATCAACAATTTGGCTGTTATTCGCTCATTTTTTGAAAGCTTTGTTTTGAACTTTCGAGCAATTTGTACACCATCTCAGTACATGACAATTGATGGACATTTCATGGCTGTGTTTGCTTTTAGCAATATATGGCAAATGAATTTCTATCTTAGTTATTTTTCTCATTGCTGAGACAAAATACCCAACACCAATGTTAAACAGGTAAGAGTCTATTTTGCTCATGGTTTGTATAGGTTTCGGTCCATATCTGGCTGGCTTCAAGGCAGAGTGGCACATGGCAGAGAGGAGCCAATCATGGCACCCACATGCTAGCAAAAGCAACACAGGAAGAAGACAAGCCTTTTTCTGCCCCTTATATGTGTCCAGGATACCAGGATTTGAGTGGTGCCTAACCGATTAATGCACTATGTTAGTAATCACACACTCTGGATCAATATCACACACTCTGGATTCAGCCACCTCTGAAAAAGCTCCACCTGTGACCTCATGAGGCTTTAGGAGGATGTCTAAACTCAGCCATAACACTTTCCAAATATAGTATAAAAATATGTGCCCCGGTAGATGTAAAGACATTTTACATCTGGAATGGATTTATTTATTTATTTTTGGTACCAGGAATTGAACTCATGACCTCATGCTTGCTAGGCAGGCACTTGTGCCACTGAGCTAAATCCCCAGGCTACATCTAGAATTTAGAAAATCAGCTACCACGTCTTTCTTTGTGCAGTAACAGACCATATTGTGAACAAACGTCATAATTATTTCAAAAAGTAATTGAAATGTCACATTAAACAAGTGCTTCACTAGTTACCCATTGATGTTACATTTACTAGGAGAACACCAGTTGACCAGCAGAGGATCTATTTGCATGAAAACAGTGGAGATTCCTGAAAAAATATTGTAAATTCACAATAGACAAATGTAAAGTAAAATCTTTGGATTTCAAGCAGACGTAATGTTGGCCTTACATATAGTGAAGACAAACAAAGTAACAGTGATGCTGCCAATGCTACACTATGATAATCAAGCTAATAGTGAAGTTGGGTGTGGCACTGACGGTGAAGAAGTGCACGCCTGTAATTCCAGCCCTTGGGAGGCTGAGGCAGGAGGATCCTGGGAGTCCAAGGCCAGCTTGGCCTGCACAGTCCAAGTAACAATTTATCTCAAAAAATAAAAATAAAAAAACTGACAATGAATGCTCAACACAAATGAATATATTATTTGAAATGGTTTCAGGGTCAAGAATGAGATATGAGAATAAATGAATTCTGACGGTATATGCCTTGTATGGAGTCTTACGAGTCTTTTCCTACTAAATAATCTCAATTTGTCTACACTAGTTCTGTCATTGCTTAATTTCCTAAGACACAAACTGTGGCTTCATACATAGAAGAATGGTAAGAAACAGACAAAAAAGAAAACTGACCTTTTAAATTTTCCTGCACTTGTATACTATATTAGGAACCTCCTGGCAAAACAGAAAGACAAAGAAGTGACAAGTATTATCTGCCAGAAAAGATAAGAAAGCAAAACACACGTGCTATTAGTGTAAGCAGCACTTGTGCGTGAAACATGTCATGTGTAAAGACTGTCTTAGTCATCATCATTGAAGTGAAGATTGCTTCAGTGGAATTTGCCCTTCCCATGAGCCAGCAGCAGCCAGGGGGGGCCAGGAAGAGAAACAAGGAACCAATTCCTGCACTCATGAGCCAGCCAGTGCACAGGCTGGGAGTCAAGAAGAGTGGCCCTCTGCCGCTGAAAGCAACCAGCTGATTCAGGGGGACAAACGCTGAGTTGATAGTAACTGAGGTGCAAAAACAATTTAGTGTTTGATTGACTGTGTAGACCTAATGCAGGTAGTCTGAGCATCTGCTTCAAGGGTAACAATATGCACTATATCAACTATGGGGGATTTCCTTCTGTCTTGTTTTAGTGTTTTGTTTTGTTTTCTTGAATGTTCTGTTTTGATTGGCCTTATTCTGTTTTGTTGGATTTTATTATATCTGATGATATGGGCAGCAGTTTTGAAGATAACAAGAGACATTATGGTAATCATTGTTGGTTTCCAATTATCCTGTTTTTGAAGTACTGTATCACTTTCAGTTTTGTTTTGAATGATTTTATTGTGCCTGCTTTGCAAGTGTGCGGTTATGAGTTCGATCCCTGGTACTGACAAAAACGAAAAAGACAAAAAAAAAAAAAAAAGATTGTTTCTGTGGTAGTTTTATTTGTATTTTCATTGTAATTTATATAGGGGTTTATTTCTGGAGTTTTTTTTTACATTTTGTAAACAAGTAAATAGTTGATGTTGAAAATATTGCTGTTTAAAACACTCATTATGTTTTAAAAACTTAATATTTTACTTCATTGATATTTTCCTGTTAAGTACACATGATATAGTATAATAAAACTAATAAAATTAAAATAAATAATTTATCAATAAAAATACTCCTAAAAAGGGAATGCAGGCATCATATACCCACTTTAATGCTTCTTTTTAGGAAATTTACCATGTTGCCTCATTAAACCAGAACTTCACATGGCATTTGTAATCTAAATAATCCTTATCCTTCTGTAAGGGCACAGTTATAGAATAGCAAACTCAAGGATATTTTATAGCAAGATAAAAATCAATTTGCGGCCTGTAACTATGCTCCTGTTGCTTGTCACGTAGTTGACTGCTAAATTAAGTCAGCTTTGAGTGTTTGCATCCAGCTGCTTCTTTTGGATAATGTGCTGAATCACCTCAGTTGGGTCCAGCTCATGTGTTTCCTTTACTTAGAAAAATCCATGTTTTCCCAACTTGCTTTAAGGACTTCATGCTTTAGACAGACTGTCCAGTCAGGAACACATTTAACTCTACTGACCCCACTCAGATCCCCTCCCCGCCTTCCAAAATGTTCCTACCTGTGACAATTTCTTCTAAGTAAATGTTTGTTTGCTTGACAACATATGAATCAGTGCATGTAACCAATCCTGTAAACCCTGACATCAGCCTTGTACTTTCTGCTTTCAAGCTGTGTTTAAACTGAATTCTAAGCTGATTCATGATTAGTGATCTGAAACTGATTCTCACCAGCCCGCTGGCGTGAGATCAATAAACGTTCCCTTCCTGACTCCCTCAGCTCAGCCTTCCATTTGGTTCGATACTGGTTTTTCTGCAACACTTCCGTACTTTGGGACATCATTCTTTCCTTGAATCTTCAAATTAAAGTAACTATGGGAAAAGAGGCCCAATGAATTCCATTAAACAAAGTTAGTTCCATTACTTGAAAACCATAATTAAATAATTTCTATCCTTCTCAACTTCTTGTTGAATTAAAATTATATTAATAACCATAATAAATGTTTTATATGAAAATAATTATACACAGCAAAAAATGGTAATGAAATACTAAATTTTCCCTACAAAGAATGAGTTTTAAGTTTTCTTTTATAGCCTTTTTTTCTATGAAGTGAATTTTATGCAGATTCAAGTTTATGCATCACAACTGCATTCTATGTTGTTTTTTGCTGCTATTCATGTTATTTTAAAATTTGTAGATAAAGCCAGAGTGGCTTGTTAAGTCATTTGTGCATTTCTAATTAGATGTTCTCTGATTAATCTTTGTCAGAACTGGATTATAATATTGCTAATTTGGTTCTTCCACAAACTTTACACACTGTATACTAACTACATAGACTATGGAGTGAGAACAGAGCAGAGAACAATATTAAGCATTTTCTTTTATGTCGTCTTCAAATAAATGTACTTAGGCTAATTGCATTTAGTCTTTATGATTTTAATTTCTTTTTCTCATTAATTCTAGATCAACAGTGTTAGAACATTGGCACAGTGTTAATAGAAGTGGTGAACATACACATTTTGCCTTGTTTCTAATTTTAAGAGAAAAGCAAAAAAATATCATTTGGTGTGATTCTAGCTATAACTTTTTGTTGTTGCCTTTTATCAAATCAAGGATATTTCTTCTATCCCTTACAGGAATTTTTATGTCACAAAGAGATGTTGGAAATACAAATCTTTAATTTGTATTTGTAAAATGAACATATAATTATTCTTATTGCCTGTTATTATAATTAATTATGCTATTTGATTTTTAGATATTAAGCCAATATTCTAAAATATTAAGTCAGTATTCCTTTCCACATGTTCCTGATATAATACTTTTCTATGTATTGCTAGACTACTTCTGTGAAGACTTTTTATTGATTGATTGTTGTGAAGATTATTTTTGAGTCTGAGTATATGAGTAATTTTTGTTGCCTTTTTTCTTGACATTTCTTTTTATCATTAAGTTTATTTGTACAGTTTAGATATATATATAATGATCACATTCATCATATGTAACTTGTGCCCATACATGATGGACCTTGTAATTTTTTTTTTATACCGGGGATCAAACTCACGACCTCACGTTTGTCAAGTAGGTGCTTATACCACTGAGCTAAGTCCCCGGTTCTATTTGTAATCTCTAAGACTTTGGTGTCAGGGACATGTGTCCCCAGAAAGTAAATTAGGTGCTTTCTTGATCTTTCTCAAACATACTATAGAAGATTAGTTTTTGTTTGTTGGGTTTTTTTTTTGATACTAGAAATCAAGCTCATGACCTTATACTTGCCAGGCAGGTGCTTATGGCATTGAGCTAAATTCCTGGTCCCAAAATTTGATAAAATTCCCTAAGCTTTCTAGGCCAGGCGTTTTCTTCATTGGACAGGGATTTAAAAACAAATGTTAGTGTTTATTTTTACTTCCTTTATTATTTATTTTTTTTTAAAAAAACAAATTACCAGCTGGGTGTGATGGTTTATGCCTGTAATTCTAGGTCTTGAGAGGCAGAGGCAGGAGGATTTCTGTGAGTTTGAGGCCAGCCTGGGCTACATAGTGAGTTTAAGGTCAGCCTGAATTACATAGAAAGACTTTCTCTTTAAAAACAGTAACAACCGGGGCTGGGGGTTTAGCTCAGCGGCATAATCACCTTCCTTGAAAGCAGGCAGTCGTGAGTTCCATTGAGTTCGATCCTTGGTAACGATAAAAAGGAAAAAGATAAAAACAAACAAACAAAAAACAGTAACAACAACCCAAAATCAAAACCAAAAATCAAAATGCCAGGGAAAAAACCCTTCAAAAATAAATTATCACAGAGCTATTCAATGTTTGCTTTCTTCTTGTCTGTTTCAGTAAATTATGTCCTTAAGGATTTTTTTCACTTAATCTGCATTTTCAAATGTTTTGTCATAAAGGTTTTCATTATATTTTCATCTTATTCTTTTTTTTTTTTTTTGTATCAGAGATCGAACTCATCCACATGCTTGCAAGGCAAGCGCTTATGCCGCTGAGCTAAATCCCCAGCCCTTTATTTCATTCTTTTAGTAATACAGTCTGTGACAATATCCTTTCTTCTGCTATTAATATGACAACTTGATAAATTTCTTTTTTTTTTTTTTTTTTGCTGGAGAACTATCAATGTTTTCAAAACACACTTCATTATTTGTATTTTTTTGTCTTGTTATGTTTATTAATATCTTCTATTTAGGTTAGGTTTTCTTTGGTCTTTTCTCATGCTTCTTAAAATGCAAGATCATTTCTTTAAACTCTTTTTTATTGGTTAAACTTAGAAGTCCCTCTTTGCACACTTTTGGAAATCTCACATATTTTGGTAATGTTTTCATTATTCAGTTCAAAATGTTTTCTAGTTTCTCTTTTGGATATTTTATTAACCCATGCTGCATAATTTTAAAATATTTTGGTATTTTCTACGTGTCTTATTGATACTTATTCCAAATTTTATTCTACTCTAATCAGAAAATATACTCTCAGTAGATTGAAACTTCTTTTATGGCCCAATGTAAGGTCAACCATAATAAATGTTTCCTATGTATTGGAAGAAAATATACAATAAAAGTTGGTTAGGTGTAACATCCAATAGATGTATATTGGATCATGGTGGTTAGTTTTATTATTCAAATCTTCTACATCTTTAACTGACATTTATCTTTTATTCTATCAATTGCTGAGAGAGGCTATGTTAAAAAGATCTCTATGATTTTTATTTGTTTCTCTTCGTTTCTATAAATATTTCTACCATGAATTGTGAAATTCTGTTACTAGTTTCATTTATACTTAACGATTTTTATTTCCTCTTTATAACTTGTTTTATTATTATAAAATATTGCATTTATTCACTATTCCAAATATTCCCAATTCTTTTTAGTCTTCTTGGTATTTCTAAGTTTACAGTTTGCATTGTGTGTACCCTAGAGGCTTGCATGACATTTATAGCAGGGCTGTTGGCAACAGATCTACTAAGCCTTAATTTAATACCCTTATTTCATTATTTATTTAGAGACAGGATCTCACGATATAGCCCAGGCTGACCTCAAATTCTCAGCTGTCGGGTTCTGACCAAGATCCCCGATCTCCCAAACAAGTGTACGCCGAAGGTTAAATAAAAAGAGACAAATTGTATGATTTTTAGGGCTCCAGGAGGGAGCCCTTTAATTAAGCTTGAGGCTTCGAAGGTAAAGACAAAGGATTCTCTGGATCAGTCCACTTATATTAGGACCAAGGACAAAGGGCAGAGAAACTGAGGAAGGTGCAGGCAATGAGCAGGACCATGGGAGTCTCTTCAAGGATGTCTCCAAGTCATGAATCATGTCAATTTAGGAGAACCCTCTTACCACGAAGACAGGGTAGAAGTGAGACTGTAGGAGTAATCTTTGCAGCTGCAGTCTCTACCTTGTTAATTGGCGTTGGAGCCAGAGGGTCTGCAATTGTGGCCTTATCTTGCCCTTTGAGGTATCTCTGGCCCCACAGGCCACTACAGGGCTCAGCCAGGACCAGTGATTCATAGAAGTTCACTTACTAGGAATCAGCTCCCATTGCCAGGCAAGGAGCCTAGGCCTAGGACAGACTCACAGGGAAACATAGAAAGCCAATTGTAAAGTTTAAATCCTGCTCAGAGCGGCTTCGTAGTGGTCTCCACCACTCAGCAATCCTCCTGCCTCAGCGTCTCAAGTGATGGGATTGCACTCCCACATCTGGCTGCATCTTCCTTTTTCTTTCTTTATTTTATTTTTTGGTAGTGTTGGGGATTGAACCCAAGGCACTGCGCATGCAAAGCAAGAGCTCTGCCGCTAAGCTACGTCCCCAGCCCTGCGTCTTCTTTTTTAAAGGATATTTTGCTGGATGTAAAATTATAAATCAAAGATCACTGCAAGTTCAAGGCCAGCCTGGGTTATGGAGTGGCTTCAGGACCAGCCTGAACTACAAAGTGGGAGACCATAACTCAAACAAAACAGACAACCCAACAAACAAGTTGGTAGGTTGTTGTTTTTCAACACCATAAGGATTCATCCACTCTGACATGCTGGCTTACATTTATAAGAAGCCAATGGTCGTTTTGTTACCGTTGTTCCCATTTTTACAGGGCTATTTTGGTGATTTTTTTTCTTCATCTTTGGTTTTCAGGAATTTGGCTGTGACCCCATCTCGGGGTCATTCACCATTTTTGTCTTTATTCTACTTAGAATTCACTAGAATTTTTTTTTTTTTTTTTTTTTTTTTTGAGACAGGGTCTTGCTTTGTAATTTAGGCTGTCCTTGAACTCATACGTAGCCCAGGCTGGGCTTGAATTTAGGCTGTCTTTGAACTCATACGTAGCCCAGGCTGGGCTTGAATTTGCCGCGATCCTCCTGCCACAACCTTCCGAGTGCTGGGATTACACATGTGCGATTCCACACTGGCTACTATGATTTTATTATTTCTAAAAATATTCCTAAATTTCTAGAAATATTTCTAAGATTATTTCTAAAAGTATCATTTCTGCTCGGTCCAATTTTTGTAATACAAGTCATACATGCTGTATTCAGATTTTAATGGTTCACCCCTTTTTCTCTTGTTTTATTTTGGATATTTTGAGTGACCAAGTATTTAGCTCAGCGGCATAAGCGCCTGCCTGGCAAGCGCAACTTCGATCCCCAATACCAAAACAAAAAGTTGTTCTGAGCATTTATTACAAGACCCCCACAGTGCTTTATTATTTCTTCTCCACATCCTACTCTGCAGCTTCTTTGACTCTCTTTGCCCAATGCCAAAGACACAGGCGTTGGCACGGGCCCTGCGCAGACCAGCAAATGCCTTAAAGTTCTTTTCCTCCTCTTGGATGACCTGGCCTTCTGAACGGAAAAGCTATTTTGAGTAATTTCTATTGGCCTTTCTTCAGCAATTATTCCACTCTTAAGGCCAATTGATACAGTTCTGCTCTGCAGAACTTACTCTGTTTTTAAATTGCTCTTACTGTGTATTGTGAGATTCTCCATTACCCATTAATTTCATCTTTTACCTATAAAATTCAAAGTGCAGTAGGTGAGAGTGGCACATGTCTGCAAGCCCAGTACTTGGAAGGTTGAGGCAGAAGAACTGCCACAAGTTTGAGGCCAGTTAGAGCTACATAGTGAGTTCAAGACTGACCTGAGCTACGTAGGAAACAGTGTCTCAAAACACCAGTGTACACATGCGTCTCCTCCACACACACACACAAATCAAAATAATCAAAATATATTCTTTTTCCCTCAAAGTATATTCTTAATTCTAATTTTAAAAATCCTTTTCTGCTAGTTTCAATGTCTGAGTTACCTATGAATTTTTATATGCATTTTTATACCAAGTGGCCCTTACATGCAAGCCAGCTCTCTATACACAAAACCATGTAAACAGCACTTCTACATGGTTACGGTAATCATGTAAATCTGTTCTCGAACACCATGACACCCACCAGATTCAATTGTAACATGTTTTTAGATTAACCCCCTTCTGACTGTTACATTTAGCATCTTGAAGACTGGTGTTCTCAATTGAAGAGTTGGTGCTCAGTAAGAGTCTAAAATCCAGTTATTTCCTAGATTTCTCTATTGTTGAAGTTGTATTGTCTTGACAGGGATAATACTATTGAAGTCTAAGAAAAATATCTTCTTCTTGTTTAGGAAAAAAAAAATCTGGGGTGATGTTAAAGATCCCAGCTGGTATAATTTTATTTTATTTTATTTTTTATTTAAGAGGAAAAAGAGAAAAACACAAAACAAACCAAAGCGGCGTAAGGGTACACGCAATACAGAACTACAAAACAAAACAAAACAAAACAAAACAAAACAAAACAAAAAACCATAACAGTAAGAAATTACCTGCTAGTAGATTACACACTATTTTCTTGAAAATAGTTCCTCAAATCACAGTATCAAAGAACACAAGGTGGACATTCAAACAGGGATACTGCAAACAGCTGTGTTCAATGTTCCAAAAACATTGATAAAGTCAGCTATTTAACACCCCCAAACACACTTGCTGTTATATCCGTTAGAGCTCCTTTTCTTTTTTTTTTTTCCCTCTCTTTTTTACAACAAAATTTACACATCTTGGATTTTATTACTCCTTAGTGCTTATTACTTTCTTTGGGGGGGGGGGAAGAATACAGTCAAATATGGCAAAACAAAGCTGTCAGTCAATACCAAGGATAGACGTAGCACATGGTGTAGAACAGAGTACAAGTTTATCAACAATGGTTATCAATGTTGTCCCTTGTTTCCTTAAAAAGAATTGTCTATCTTATTAGATATTATAAAGTTGGACAAAACAGTAGAGAACAAGACCAATAAAACTTAGGCGTTGTAAACATTACAGGACTTCCAAAGAAGACAATAGTCAAACCAGAATGGGTATCTTAGTGAATCTTATTGTCTTCAAAGTAGTTGCCTATGTCTTCAAACTTGATACTATCATATAGAATGGAACAGAGTCTAATCAGTCAAAACAAGATCGTGGGAGTACTACAGGACTTCAAAACAAGTTAATAGGAAATCGAAAAGAGTTACTATTTATATATCCTAATTTTTTTGAATTTTTTCTTTAATTAAGACAAACATAAGAAATGACTAAATAATTTTTTTTTGAAACAATAAGGGGGAGATTGAGATAAAACAGGACATAACAATATAACAATAGAGGTCACAGCATGACTGTTTCAATAACCTAGTACTTCACCACCTTATAACCTGACTTAATAGTAGTTACCATAGTGTCTTTTTCCTTGAAATATTTGGGTAAAACTTCATATACTCTAGCTTCAAATATTTTCATATCAAGAAGCCCAGAATAAAGCCTTTCTAGTTAATGAGTGAAAACTTTATAAGGCTTCAAGGCCACCTAATGGGGAATCATGATTACCACATATTTTTATATATTTGAATCATTACTTACATTAGGGAAACTATTCGGTATTCACACATGCGAGATTGATTTATTTCACTTATGAGTATGGTCTCAAGCTGTGCCCATTTATTGATAAATACCTCAATGTGATCCAGCTGGTATAATTTTAAATTCCAGGTAATAAAATTCACAACTATGACTACCACTGGATTTTTTTTGAAAGCCATGGAGATCAGGATCTTACACCAGAAAAACTGTTAAAACCTCAAATCCAACACTATATTCCCTCCGTCCTCTTAGCTCAGTCAGTAATGGCCCTGTATTTTCTTTGTGGAATTGGTAGTTGGGGTTAGTTTTTGAGTCTCATGATAAATTCCGTTAATTATCCTCTAGCACTCACTTTCCATTGACCTGTTTTGATAAGGTATATGCTGAAGGGATCTTTGAGAAAGTAAAGCTGTATGCTGAGTACACCTGGACCCTATAATGGATTATGCTCTATTTTTCAAGTTGAGAAACCACTAATATAAAAGATAGAGGTCCCAGATGTGATCAGCATTGTATTTGTCACATGTGAGGACTGTTAGTTTGAATCCTGTCACTGTATGGAGGCAGGGCAGCTGGGTGATGGACCTTTTTTCCATCTGTCTTTTATAGATTATTGTGGTAAATCCTTCATTGGAAAAATCCCTGTTGTGTGTGTTAGGCAAACCCCAAACTGTATCGCCCCCTGGTGGACACTGCCAGTTGGTACTGTGGTTGTTGGCCAGGGTGTAGTCTTCTTTCACAAGTGTCTGTGGGGCGTTCCAGGTACTGAGAATAGAGGTTGATTCTTTAAAAAGATCGGAAGTAAATAATTCACATCATAATGTTGACAGAGATTATCTGTCAATTCCAATGGAATTTCCAATAAGGGAAAACATTCCATTCCTTATTTTGTGAGCCATTTGGGTATCAAAGTTTAAAAAGTACTTTATGACTGGGAAGTTTTTTACATCATTTTCTTCAGTTTTCACTGTGTCTTCTTTCCCAACCTAAGTGGATCCAGGAATTTTTCAGCTGGATAAATAGGAGTTTTTTGAAAACAATTTAAGCGTGTGTTGGAACCAGGTCTCACCTCTCTCTGTCAGCTTCAGGTATCGTTCCAGTTGATATAGGGAGGGGAAGCTCCTGTGTGAAATCTTGTTTTTTTTTTTTTTTTTTTTTTTCTTTGAGTCAGGGTCTCACTGTGTAGTTCGGAGTTCAGGCTGTCCTTGAACTGGATAGCCAAGGCTGGCCTCGAACTTGCAGCAGTCCTCCTGCCTCAGCCTCCCAAGTGCTGGGATTACAGCCATGCCCCACCAACCTTGACTGAGAAAGCATTTTGACAGAATTATTCTTACTGAGAGTTTGGATCTCTGAATGCTCAGCAACCATTTCCAGTATCCACTTGAGCAGTGTATGAAGATCAATATTTGAATTCGATCCTGGGAAATCATTGTCCCCTAACTTTTAAGTATGCTTTTCCTAGGAGGGATGCCAATAATTCATTTTCATTGTTGGAATAAGAACACAGTATTTCTCCCTTATGATCAAGAGGTAGACAGTTATCAATGATCACCCCTATTGGGAAACTGTTGAGGCAAAGTTTTACCATATTTTTCCAATCTGAATTGTACTTGGGTTCACCATTCTTATTCTGGCTGAGGCTAAATTATAATTAACCTTTTATTAAACTGTTTCTCATAAACTCTACTGATAGCTGGTGATGCCACTAGAGAACGATCCCGGTTCTTGCCCTCTCTGTGTTAAATTAGATACAGGGTTTATCCTAGGAGGGTTGTGGTGAGATCTTCTGGTCAGACCCACTTGAAATGTAGTTTTTGTTAGATGATAATGGTAGCTCTTACCACAGAGGGGCATTGAATGAGGACAAGGTGGGAGGGGAGGAGAAGGGGATGGAAAAAGAATGGGGATGTGTTGTGTACGTGTACCAACTCCACACGAGGAATGTAAACATTATGTACTAATAAAAAATAAAAACTGGGGAAAAAGAAAGGCCGTTTACTCAGATCAACACTCAGGAAAGGAGCATATTGTGTACTACTTACTGTTGATGTCCTGAGTGCTTCTGTTCTCTCTGTTGTCTATCACTGTCTTTGTGGATCACAGGCCTGTGGATTTATAAATGGCTGATTTTCCAGGGATGGAATTAGCTTCTAGTGGGAAATGTGTTCCCGCTGAAGGTGAATTTGGTTTAGTTATTTTGACTGGCTCTTGCAGAATGACTTTATCAAAGTTCACTCAACGCTTCTGTTCACACAGTCAAACCCTGCCTGGTGACATGAGTTGCAGGCGTGGACAGCAGCTCAGGGAGGACGCTGGCTCCTAATGAGAAGGCAAAAACAAGTTCTTTTTGGATAAAATATTTCCCATGGGTTATGGATTACAAACTGGTGGTCAGCTTAACGCCAGCTGGATTACATCAGCATGGCACTGAGCGTAGATGTCCCACCTGAGGAAAGTTGCCAGCATAAATAAAGATGTGGAGGAGAAGCTATTGCTTTGAGACATTAAGGCATTGTGGGTTCTCCTACGAGTTGCCGTTTGAGCCATTGGTTCTCCTGGAGAAGCTCTCGTCCTCACATCTAGCATTGTTTCCTGGCTCTAGAGGGGAAGACGTGTACCACTTGGTCTCCAGGATGAACTCGTCACCCTGGCTTCCTGGCATGTACTCGATTGTGCTTATCATTGGAGGAACTCGGGGCCTCCGTGTTGCTGAGGATGGCTGTGATGCCTTTCAGGACAGCCCTGGTCTTTGTTGTGAGTGTGACTTCTCGGCTCCAGTGTAGAACCCTCATCCCATCAGCACAGCTCCTTCATCCTGCTGGCATGGACTTTCTGGCTCCCACTGCTGACCTTTGGGCCTTCCCTGCATGGATCTGTAAAAGAGACTGGCGTGAGTCCTTCTTGTGGGCTCTGGACCTCTAGGTGGACAAGTGGGAGGCATTGTCATGAGCTCTGAGTCTTCATCTGGACTCATGTGGGACATTGCTGTGGGAGTTAGGCCCTTGACTAAATATTCTATGTCTTAGGTGTTGCAGATAGATTTCCTGCAGTTTCTTGTGTTAACTCTCGGTGACCATCATAAAACAATATTATAAACTCCATGTCCTGATTCTAATTGTTTTCTGCACAACC
Organism: Cavia porcellus; assembly: GCF_034190915.1. Taxonomy (NCBI): domain Eukaryota; kingdom Metazoa; phylum Chordata; class Mammalia; order Rodentia; family Caviidae; genus Cavia; species Cavia porcellus. The sequence continues at coordinate 108,433,857 of NW_026947484.1, read as the reverse complement.
CCTGATTACAACACCCTGGTAGGCCCATGGATTCACATAGAATAAAAGAATGTCATGATCTCCCATCCTAAAATGAGTATGGAATTTCAAAGGGCCTCAAGTAATCAAATGATCTTAACAACAAAATAAAAAACCAAAACCCAACAATGCTGGAAGCCTCTTACTCCCTGTTTTCAAAACCTGTGTGTACAAAACTACAGACAATACAGTACTGGCACCAGGTCAGATCTGTAGACCAATGGAACAAAATGCAGAGCCCAGAAGTAGGTTCTTGCCATATACAGTGAAATAATATTAGAAAAGCCAGATGTGATTGCTCACATCTATAATCTCAGGCGCTTTGGAGGCTGAGGCAGAAAGATAGTAAATTCAAGAGCAGCCTGGCTATTTAGCAAGACTTTTCTCAAAATAATAAATGAAAAGGACCAACAACATAGCTCATTGGTAGAGCACTTCTGCATTCAGTCCTTGGTGGCAGAAAAAAAGATCTTTGCAAATTTGAAGAGGCTCCAATAGGGAAATGATAATTACTTCAACAAATGGTTCCAGAAAAATGTTATCCACATGCTAAAGGAACAAGTTGGAACTTTGCCTTATGTCAATAAAAAATTAACTCAAGATGAGTTAAGGTTAAACATGTATACATCAGACCTAAAATTATAAACTTTCTCCCTAGAAGAAAACAGGGAAAAAGCTTCATGATTTTAGATTTGGATATGATTTTTTAGATTAACAACAAAAACACAGGAAACAAAAGCAAAAACAGATGAATGAAATTACATCAATTTTTAAAACATCTGTGCAGCAAAGTAAACAAAACAGAAAGGTAATCTATAGGACAGGAGAAAATATTTACAGGCTGTATATCAAGTAAAAAGGGTTAATGATCAAAATATATAATAAACCACTACAACTTGACAATAGGGAAACAACCTCAATCAAAAATTAAGAAAAGGTCTTCAATAGACACATTTCCAAAGATACAGAAATGGCCAGAAATCAGGAAATGGCCAATAATCATACTCAACATCACTATTAAAAAAGAAAATGCAAGCCCAAACTACAATAGAATAGATTGCAAAGTGTTGATAATTATCCAATTAAATGGATTCACTATATCATTGTTTATACTTTCATGAATTCTTTTTTTAAAAATTTAAGGAGAAAAAGAAAAAAACAGAAAAAGGGTACAAGTTATACAGAATTGCAGAAAAATAAACAGTAGGAAATCACTAGTTAATAGATTACATATTGTCATCTTACAAATAGTTGTTCAAGTTACAAAATTAAAGCTTATAAAGTAGACATTCAAACAGTGAGGCTGCAAACAGTTCTGTTCAATGATCCAACAAAAACTCAGTAATGTGGTTATCTATCTTACGCGCTTAAATATATATGCAGTTATATCCTTTAGAGCACTTTCTTTTTTTTTTTTTTTATCTTTTTCCTTTTGATCGGTACCAGGGATCAAACTCATGACTGCCTGCTCGCAAGGCAGGCGCTTATGCCGCTGAGCTAAATCCCCAGCCCCTAGAGCACTTTCTTTTCCTCTCTTTTTTTACAATGACGATTACACATTTTGTGTTTTATTACTCCCACAGTTCTTATTACTTTTTTTGAAGAGAATAAAACCAAATGTGACATAACAAAACAGAGTCAGTCAAATCAAAAGGATGGACATAGTACAAAATGTGAAAATAGAATACAAGGTGATCAACAATGGTTGCCATAATGCCTCTTGCTACCTTAAAAAGAATTGTCTATATCATCAGTTATAATAAAATTGAACAAAACAGTAAAGAACAAAGCCAATAAAGCCAAAACATTGGAGACATTACAAGACTTCAAAAGAAGATAATAGTCAAACCAGAATGGGCATCATAATGATTCTTATTGTCTTCACAGTTATGCCTATACTTTCAAACTCGGTACTATCAAGCAAAACAGAATAGAGTAATATCAGTGAAAACAAGATGGTGAGAGCAATATAGGGTTTCAAATCAAGTTAATAGGAAATCAAAGTGGGTTACTATAATGTATCCTGCGATTTTTTGTTTATTTTTTCCCTTAGTTAAAAAGATAAAAATATAAAAATAAATAATAAAAAAAGAGATTGAGATAAAAGAGGACATAACAACAAAACAACACAGGTCAGAACATAGCCATTTAAGCAAAATTGTGTTTCACCACAAGATATCCCGACATAAAAGTAGTTACCATAGTGTCTCTTTCCCTGAAATCTTTGACTATAACTTCATATACTGTAGCATCAAACATATCAAGACACTGTAAAACCATTCAAGAGAATGACAGTATTACATAGTATTTAAAACCAACTAACAGAAAAAGAACAGTGGTTTCTGTATTATCTCCTTATCTATAAAAGCTTTTGTTTATATTATCACATATAATAAAATCCAATAAGATACAACATATTAAGACCGATGGAGACAGAAGAACAAAAGCTTGATTGGACTTCAAAACAAGATGATATTAAATCAGCACTAACTATTATGGTGTCTTATTTTCTCCAAAATAGCTGTTCATACCATCCAACCTTTTCTGCCTCATTTCTGTTGAGCTCTTTTTCTGTCATTACTTGTCAGTTTGTCTTCTTCATTTCACTTTCTGCTCCATTCATTGTGGCCTTTTTGCCACTGTTTCTGGAATCTCAGTATTTTTGTCTTTTAGAATGTCCTGCAGTATTCTCTGTAGAGTTGAATTGGTGGTTGCAAATTCCCCTAATTCCTTTTTATCCTGGAAGCATCTTGTTTCTCCATTAATTTCTATGGACAGTTGTGCAGAATATATAAATCTTGGCTGGAAGTAATTGTCTTTCAAAGCTTGAATTATTTTGCCCCATGCTCTTCATGATTTGATGGTTTGTGCCGAGAAGTCTGCCGTAATTCTGATGGGTGTTCCCTTGTAAGTGATCTGTTTCTTGTCTCTGACGGCTTTTAACATTCTGTTCTTATATTGGATTTCTGGAATTTTTATTATTATATGCCTAGGTGTAGTTCTGTTTAGGTTGTAGGTGGCTGGGGTCCTGTATGTCTCATAGATCTGAGTATTTTTTTACATTTTCCCATATTAGGGAAGTTCTCCTTGATTATTTCTGTGAATAGCCTTTGCAGTTCATTTTTTTGTACCCCTGCTTCTTCCTTTACATTCTTAATTCTTAAGTTATAGATCCTCTTATCATCTTCTAGCCTTTGTATTGTTACTGCTTGTTTCCTTGTTATTTTTAAGAAGTTTTTCTTTTCGTGCTCCTACATTACAAATCTGTCCTCCAGTTCAGATAATCTATCCTTAGTTTCTTTCAAGCTGTTATGCCAGCTTTCAATAGAGTTTTTAGTTTCCTGGTAATCTCTTTGAACCTGCTTCATTTATTCTACATTTTCTCTATTTTCTCCATCAAACAATTCTCCCCTTTTTTTCTGTCTTCCATTCCACCATCTGTTTTTTCTTGGGAGGTGATTAGCATTTCTTTAACTATTCTACTTATGTCTTGATTTACTTGGTTAAATACTTCACTTTTGAACTTGTCTATGAGGTCCTAGAGATATAGCTTTATGTCTATTGGTGCTGTGTCTGATAGTGCATGTTTTCTGTCCTCATTCTCCTTTGCATTTACCTTTCCTGGATCAGTGTTCTTCAGATTGGGGGCCGAGGACACTTTCTTGTTGCTCCCTCTTCCCATACTTTTTGTTCCTTCCATACAAGCGTATTTAGGAGGCCCAATTTCTTTCTTTGTCAGTTACAGTTTATTTGAATCCACCAGCTAGCTGTTCCCACCCACTGCAGTGTACTAGGGAGACACAGACCTAGGCAGCCTATGTTGGGCCCACCCCTCCAGGTCAGTCAACCTGCTGAAGACTTCACTACAGTAGGGTACACTGCCAAGTGGAGGGACCTGGTTTGGGCTAGCCTACTGAGTCTTAGTCCCCAGCGTCACCCAGGTCAAGCACTCCCCACCCACCCTGCCTGAGAGAGAAATATGTGACTGAAGTCACTGCAGCGTCCTGTTCTGGCTAGTTTGCCTGGTCCCAGAATGTCCTCTTTTGGAGCCTCCTAGTCTATGGAAGGGTCCCCATTCCTCTCACTGACTGCAGGTTGATGCAGCACTCCCCACCAGCTCTGCTCTCAATTCGGTTCGCTGATTCTCACTCTCAGAGCTTTCACGTCTGTATTCCTACTGTGCTAATTCAGATGCAGCTGCAGCAGCAGGAAATTCAAGCCACGGTTTCCAGAGGTGTGGGTTCCAGCTTTGGCACTGAGACTTTTAGCTGTTACAGTCATAGCACCGGGATTGCATTTCCAGGTGGTTTCTCGCAGCTTAGTTCGTTCCTGGGTCAGCAGGGTTTATCTCCTCCTGGAAAGGACTCCCTACACCACACCATTCCTGGAATCTAAGCTGGTTATCTCAGAGCTGCTGAGGTCTCAGAGCTTCTGCTCTGTAGCTGCTGTTATCTATCTGCCATGTTCTCCTGGAAGTCACTTTCATGAATTCTTAATATTTGCGATATTAAATAGTAATTTTTAAATTAAGGTAAATGGACTATATTGAAAAGAAAGTTGGTATAACTATAATACACAAAAAATATACTTCTATATTAAAAAAAACATGTCTGAAGAAAGGTAGAAAGTTGTTCTTAAACCAGGCATGGTGGCACATGCCTGTGATCCCAGCATTTCAAAGACTGAGGCAGGAGGATCTCCATGAGTTTTGGGCCAGCCTGGGCTACCATAGAAAGACACTATCTCAAAAGTAAATAAATAAATAAAAATTTTAAAAGGAAGGAAAGAAAAGGAAAAAGAAATTCTGAGATAGCAAGTCTCAACAAATTTCAAAACTGGGAGGCATAGTACATAGACCCTGTTTACATTCTCTGACCACAGTATTACTAATCTAAAATTTTTATGACACAGAAATTGTTAATCTTCATATGTTGATTTAAAACATATTGCTAGGGCATCCAAAGAAGAAACTATGTTATAATTTAAAATAGCAGGGATGATTAACAACAAGAGCACTGCATATTAAACCTGTGAGGTGTATTCAGTGTTGTATTACACAACTTCTGAATGCAGAACTCTATAGAATTATACCAGGTGAATTTTTGTCTTGTTGCTCAAATTTTTTGCATTGATGCAGTTTTTCTGGCTGTTGTACTTGCTAAAAAGTAGTACAAACTGTGTTGAAGTCTCTCTTGTAGTTCCCCCCATTTTTATATAAGGTGGCATTTCAGGAAAAATCAAGGGAAAATGTTCACATAAAAACAAAGAGCCAAGGCTTTAGCTCAGCAGTGCAGCGCCTGCCTGGCAAGCATGAGGTACTGAGTTTGATTCCCAGTTCAGAAAGGAAAAAAGAAAAAAGAACTTCTGAATACCAAGGAACACTGAACAAAGCTCATAGATGCTCTGAAGAAGAGTTCAGTGATGTAGACAACAAAAGCAATCAATAAAGCCCAAAGTTGGTTTTCAAAAAAGTTAACAAAACAGACTAATCTCTGCAAGAATGAGCAAGGAAAAGAGAGAGAGCATTCAAGTAAGCCATATGAATTTATAATAAAACAATTACATATTCAGCAGAGATTAAAAGCCAAAATGAATAACTGCTGTCAATTAAAGATGTGAATTAGGGGAGGAGCAAGGATGACAGATAGACAACAACTGGCTACAGAAGCTCCCTGAGATAGTCAACTTAGAATTCAGCATAATACAGAGTGGGGAGCCCCAAACAGACAGAGATGAATTCTCTAGTCCCAAGAAGAAATTAAGGTGACTTGCTGACCATCCGAGGTTCCACTGTGACTGGCTGACCCTGTGACTTGCCGGGGTCCTGCCACAACTTGCTGAGAGGTCCTGCTGCGACTGGCCAAGTTCCTGCCGCAACTTGCCAAGGCCCCACCACAACTGGCCAGGGTCCTGCCGTGACTGCCCGGGGGTCCTGCCATGACTGGTCAGAGTCCCACCATGACTTTCCAGGGTCCCGCCATGACTTGTGGGGGTCCCACCATGACTTGCTGAGGGCCCGCCCTGACTTGCCAAGCCGTCCAAGGTCCCACAGCTTCAACTCACTGGAGGCGCAGTTACATTGAGTTTGGGGGTCAGTGAGCTGAGTGGAGAGCTGAGTTGGTGGGGAGCCTACATCAACCTGTGGTGAGTGATGGGAGTTGAGCCATTCCATAAATAGGGGGACCCCAGCGGACAACATTCTGGGATCGGGCAGAACTGGCAAGTACAAGGGGCAGCAGTAACTTCAGTCAATTGTTCCCTTCTTGAATGGGATTGGTGAAGTGAGCTAGACCTGGGTCACATGACCTGGATGAGACCCAATAGGTTATCTGAGATCAAGTCCCTACAGCGATGGTGCACACTAACCACACTAGCCCAGTGGCTGGTCCGGAGGGAGGCAGCACAAAGTAATACAGTAGTGCAGGCCACAGCCACTTGACTAATCTGGAGGGGAGGGGCCAGCATACTCAGTCCCTGTCTGCAACTCACTAACACACTGCAGTGTGAAGGGTCATCTAGCCAGTGTGCTTCAGAAGTATTATAACCAACAAAGAAAGAAACTGGGGCTTCCTGGAAGAAGCAAAAAAAGATGAGAAGAGGAAGCAACAACAAAAAGTCCCCAGGCCCCAATCCTGAGAACATTGACCCAGGAGAGGTAAATACAAAGGAGAATGAGAACAGCAAACATGCAATATCAGACACAGCACCAGTGAACATAAATAGATATATTCAGGACCTCATAGATGAGTTCAAAAGTGAGATATTTAGCCAAATAAAGCAAGATATAAGAAGATTAATAAAACAGATACTAAACACTCCTCAAGCAGACACAGACAAAAGAAGGGAGGAACTCAAACACAGGAGAGAACCATTTAGTGAAGAATATAAAAAAATATAGAGTACATGAAGCAGATTTAAAGAGAGCACGGGAAAATTAAAAACTCTATGGAAAGATGGCAAATCAGCTTGAAAGAAACTAAGGATAGATTATCCAAACTGGAGAACAATTTTGCAATGTGGGAGTATGAAAGGGAAAACTTTAAAAATAACAAGGAAACAAGCAGTAACAATGCAAAGGCTAGAAGACAGCTTGAGAATAAAAAATGTAAATGAAGAAGCAGGGATATAAACAAAGGAACTACAAAGGTTATTCACAGAAATAATTAAAGAAAACTTCCCGAACATAGGAAAAGGACATGACATTCTGATATATGAATCATACAGAACTCCAGCCATCTACAACCAAAACAGAGCTACACTCAGGCATATGCTAATCAAGATCTCAGAAATTCAATATAAGAACAGAATATTAAAAGCTGTTAGAGACAAGAAACAGGTCACCTATAGAGGAATGCCCATCAGAATAATGGCAGACTTCTCGACACAAATCATCAAGTCAAGAAGAGACTGGAGCAAAATATTCCAAGCCCTGAAAGAAAATAACCTCCATCCCAGATTGATATACCCTGATAAACTGTCTCTAGAAATTAATGGAGAAACAAGATGCTTCCAAGACAAAGAGGAACTTGGGAAATTTTCAACCACCAATCCAAGTCTACAGAGAATAGAGCAGGGCATTCTAGAGAGAGAGAAAAATACTAGGATTCCAGGAACAGTGACAGAGAGGCCTTAGTGAATGGAGCAGAAAGCAGAATGAAGAAGATAAGCAAATAACTGATGGAAAACAAGAGCATATCAGAAATGAGGCAGAGAAGATTTCATTCAAAACTGATATGATTGATAGTATCAAGTCTGAGAGTATAGGCAACTGCACTGAATATGACAAGATGCAACGATACACATTCTGGCTTGATAACTGCCAGTTTTTGAAGTTCTATAATATATACAAAGTTGTGTTTTTATTAATACTGTTATGTACTGACATATTCAATTATACTATATCTGATGATATAGCCAATTCTATTGAAGATAACAAGAGACAACACAGGAACTATGGTAGAATGATTCATACAATGGTCTTATAGGTTTATTTCATTTCATGTGTTTATAGGAATATGTTTTGTTTTGCCTTGCTTTGTTTTGTTTCTCCTTCTAATATAGAAAAGATAGAAATACATGTTGAGTCATGCATGTGTAGAATCTATAAACAGTTTATGAGAACTGATCATTTGACACATGATGAAATGAACAAATACTTTGAAGAAAAAGAGACACTAATGTACCCAGTGCTGATCCTAGAGTGTCATAATGTGAAACCCAGCAATAGTATTATTATTTGTTCAGAGTGATATTAGCCTGCTTGGGTTTATTCATTCTCAACATAACTGAAGATATGGATAACTGCATGTATGTTTAAGTGTATAGAATTGATAACCATATTTCTAAGTTTTTGTTGGATAGTTGAACAGAACTGGTTGCAACTTCACTGTTTGAATCCCCACTTTATAAGCTCCACTTTAGTATCTTGAATAACTATTTGTAAGAAGACAATGTGTAATCATAACCTAGTGATTTCTTACTGTTCATTTTTTCTTTGAAATTATGTATTATTCCTACCCATTTTATGTTTTGTTTAATCTTTCTTTAAATTAAATTTAAAAAAAGACACTATAGTACCCAGTGCTGATCATGGAGTGTCATGATGTGAAATCCAGCAATTCTATTGTTCTTTGTTCAGAATGATCTTAACCTGCTTTAGTTTTTTTAAATCTAAACATAAATGAAGCAATGGATAACTGCATATATGTTTAAGTGTATAGGATTGACAACCATGTTACTTTTTGTTGGATAGTTGAACAGAACTGTTTGCGGTCTCGCTGTTTGAATTCCCACTTTACATGTTCCAATTTCATATCTTGAACAACTGTTTGTAAAACAACAATATGTAAACATCAACTAGTGATTTCTTACTGTTCATTTTTTTCTCTGAACATATGTATTATTTCTACCTATTTTCTGTTTTGTTTAGTCTTTCTTTAAATAAAATTTAAAAAAAGAAAAAATGTAAATTAAATGGAGTTTTTATATAATATAAAATCATCAAATATATATGTAGGAATTCTGCAAAAGAAAAATTCATATAAAATACATAAAGTCATATTTAATATAAAAGTGCTCAGGGAATGCTAATTGGATCTCAAGAGTCTGATCTGTGTTTTTAAAACATTACACTGGAAGCATTAAAATGTGACCCCAAAGATGTATGTAACTCTGTGCACTCAGGTCAAGCCAAAACTTTTTTCTTTTGTCTTTTTGAGACAGGGTCTCACTATTCAGTTCAGGCTGGCCTTGAGCTCACTTTTGTAGCTCAGCCTGGTCTAGAACTTGCAATGATCCTCTTGCCTCAGCCTCCTAAATGCTGGGATTACAGGCATACACCACCATATCTGGCGGCTGGTTTTCGTTACATTTTTCTCCCTGTTGAGACAAAAAACCTGATGCCCAAAATTAGGGAAGGAGATGCACAGGCTGCTGCCAGCTTGGGGAGAGACCCAAGCCAGTCTGTGTGAGTCAGCGCTATTTGCGGACTGTGGAGGGAAACAACCTGGTCCCACTGGGAGGAGGAGATCCCCACCCAGAACCATATCATTTCCACTGTTTTGTTGGGCTGGGTTTTTGTCCTCTTTTGCTTTATGTTAACTCTGATGGCATGAGCAGCTATTTAAAAGATAGCAAGATGTGTTAGGGAAAGCCATTATGTATTTACTACTGGCTTGTTTTGATGTCCTTTATTACATTTATTGTTTTGTTTTTATTGCTTCTATTCTATTCTGTTTGTTTGATTTTTAGTATGTTTGACGGTGGTATCTGCAGCTATTTTGAAGACAAACAAAGGCGTTGTACTCACTGTTGTTGATTTCATAAAGTTTGAAAATCCTGTATCACTTATTCTGGTTTATTTTGATTGATTTTATTCTGTTTTATTTTCCTTGGTTTTATCCTCTTTAAAATAAAAAAATGTAACCAAAAGGGGACACGGAATAATGTGAAAAGGAGTTATACCTCAGTGCAAAATACTGAACACCTTAACTAAGGAAGTAGCAATAGAGAAGGAAATGAGAAAAAGGGTGTAAAGTGATACGAAGTTTGTATAATTTATACAGCTGGATGGCAACTTAGATATTGAAAGGTAAAGAGGAAGGATGTTCAGAAATAGCATGACATGTGCATATTTGCTCACTGTTCACTTTTCTGTCATGAAAAAGTATGGCTAAAATGAGACACAAAAGCAAAGTTCATTATCAGACAACCTACCAATATGTTCAGCCATATGATCAAAACTGATGAACAACTGAATTTACTGAGCAACTCAAAAACTCTAAATTTCAGCTGGGCATGGTGGTGCACACCTGTAATACAATCACTTGGGAGACTGAGGCAGGAGGACTGCTGTGTGTTGGACCAAGCTGGACTACATAGTGAGTTCAAGGCCCAGCCTGGACTATACAAAAAGACAGTCTCATACAACAATGATCACTACCACCACTCACAAAATCATTCTAAGTTTTATGTATGGAAGAATATAAACCCATTCAGAATTTAGCCAGTCTTTTAAAATATAATATAGAGGCAAGGGAAATATACTTATCAGACAAAACATATTAAAACATACATACATTTATATATAAGCTGGTGGGGGGGCTCAGGTCCATACTCAAGCTGTATTTTGGGTCAGAGTCACCTCAAACTCATGTTTTACAAAAAACATGAGCCAGAGATGAAAGTTTGTTGCCATAAATCACTGATGTAAACTGGCTTGCATGTAACATTCTATGAAACAAACTCTTCCAAACCCTCCATGGGGACTGTAGGTGTGCTAAATATCCAAATATGAAAGGAAAAATTATAAAGGGTTCAAAGGCAAGGTAAAGAGAATGCATATACCCAGAGACAAGAAATGACTTGAACAAAATTCAAAGGCACTGAACATAAGGTTTATATATTTTTTGCCAAATCCATTTTATTTTAAGCAGAAAAAGGAAACAAGGAACCCTAAAACAAAATTTCAGAACACGTCAATCAGGGGGCAACAATGGTACATACATTATGCATTATTATCCCCAAATGATTCACCCAGAGCACAAGACATCTGCACTCAATTGTCCTAACAATACCAATGCAAATATTTCTCTTCAGTGAATTCAGAGAAAATGGTATTATAACCACCTTTAAAAAATACATACATATATTATATATATATATTATATATATATATATATATACACACATTTGTTGTTTCAGCCTCTCACACTAGTGAGACAATATGATGTTTACACATGTGTATCTTATTTATTTCACTTATGAATGAGTATGGTCTCAAATTGCATCTATTTACCTATACAAGTATCCAGTTTATTGTTCTTTTTTTATATAAATTTTTTTTATTTTAGAGGGGATAAAATTAAACACAACAAAACAGAACAAAATAGGACATAAGAAAGCAATGTAAGAGATACAAATTTCAAAGCTAGATGACCTGAGATCTTCACTGTCTACCATATTGTCTCTTGTTTCCTTCTAAATAGTTGTCCATGTCTTCGCATACAGAGAATTCATACAAAACAACATAGTGTAAAACTGATCCAAACAGAATGAGGAAGGTGATTTAAGTTTTCAAAACCATCCAGTAGGGAAGTCACTAATGGCTGTCATACAATCTCTCGTTCTCTTCAAAATAGCTGTCTATGCTTTCATGTATATTCAATTTCAACAAAATGAAACAGACTAAAATAACACCATTAATTAGAACAAAGCTAAACAGGGATAAAAGTATTTGCCTTCAAAGAGATGGTAGAAGGAAGTCCCCCCTATTTGCTACATTGCCTATGGTCAGCCTCTCAAGGAGTGTCCAGATCACTGGCTCCCACTTGCTAATGGGGGGGAGATGTGATGTTTGATTCTCAGCCCACGTGCCAGCAGGCTCACAGTGCTCACCAGGGAAGGGAGTGTTTGCTTGGTTTCCCAGCACACCAGGTCCTAGTATGTCGAGGGTCTCAGTAAAACACCAGAGGCTCCCCAGTTTATCATTCTTTATGGTTGAGTACTACTCCATTGTATAAAAATAACACAACTTTTTAAAAATACATCTTTTTTATACATTCCTCAGTCAATGGACATCTAGGTTGTGTCCAAGATCTAACCAATTGTGCTGTTCTAAACATGGATGCACATATATCCCTATGGTGTGGTGTTTTTATATCTTTTGGGAAGACATGCAAAAGTGAATAGCTGGGTTGAATGAGCTCAGTATTCATGGAGAAAAGATAAGTGATAAAGCTATGGATATAAACATACATGCATATACATATATGTATACATACACATATACATGGGTCATGAATATTTAAAATGCTTGCACATAGGATAATTTACAATAGTATACATATATTTTAAAAGCTGACCTTGAAACTGAAAGAGTCTTGGCCCAGACAGGACACTGTAGCTGGTGAAGCCTCAGGTAGAACCAAGGAGCTCCATCTCCCCCATCCCTAGGAATTTACCTATGGTGCCAAAAGAATACCAATGGGCTACCTGTGTGTCACTAATGCCCCTTAGGTTCCACCCCAAACCTAGGCTACTTATATGCCTCCACTCCACGTGTTCCACAGAGAGATCACCGACCCTGGGGGGAGATGTGGTGCCCCAGGGGATCGGGGGTGTCTCTCCCTGCATTCTCAAAATAAAGGTCATTTATATTTCATACTTCTTATCTTTTCAGCCGCTGCTGGTCAACCCAGAGTTCTATCATATGGTTCCCTGACCGGGAACGGAGATGAGAGACTCCTGGGATCCTCCCAGTTTGAGTCCCCTGCCGTTCAGGACCAGGACTGGACTACATCCTGCATTAATTCCTCATTTCTACAGTCAGGAGCTGTAAATTTGTCATTGCCGGCTCGCAAACAACACCGATCCAATTTACCACAGGTGAGCAACCCCAGGAGACTGCCACTGAGCCAGGCCCCAAGCAGGTTTTCTCCCCCTTTCTGTGGGTTCGTGTGACACTCTCACGTCCTTAGATAGCCCAAGGCAGAGTCTTTCTGGGCCAACCTGTGTCCAGACTGGGAGACTCTCATGTCCTTTGGGTTCAGATAGCCCAGGCAGAGTTTTCCTGGCCCAGCATGTGTCCACATTGAGAGACTCTCACATCCTTCAGAGCTTTTTAAGTTCTCACAGGCAGAACTGTTACTAAACCCACGTGAAATCCACTCATATATTGGTGATGGACAATTATTACGAGCTTTGGAACCATAAAATACCAATCGGTCTACAGTAAAATGTGACAACTTAAACTTAGTAGACCATGGTCTGTTGCTTCATCTGGCTATAACTCTGTGGACCAGACCCCACACCACATTTTATCTTGAGGACCACTTCCTGTCCCCTCCCCCCAAAAAACATACCTATTTATAGCTTATCACACTGATGACAAGTTTACAAAACTCTCTATCTTTAAGCTGTTGTTTTGAGAATGTGTGTCCTTTCCTGCCAGTGTCTCTTTGTCTTCTCACCACTTCCCCTTTTCCACCACATGCCAACCCATTCCCCCGCCAAGATGGGAGATGTGCCCAAACAATGTTTAGAGATACTGCTGCTTTAAGCTTTCATGCCACGCCCCAACTCCACGTGGTATCTCGGCTCTCATGTGGCGCTCCAGGTCCACGTGGGGTTCAGCTCTTACACCATGCCCTAATCTGCGCACCCCGTGAGCAGCTCCACGTGGCAGCTCAGCTCCGAGTTGGCCCAGCCACCAGCCACGCCTCCAGGAGCAGTCCCAGCTTCATGCTGCATCCCAACTCCGCCTCCCAGCTCTGCCCTCCAAGCTCCCCTGCGCTGCTACCACCTTGAATGCATTTTTGGGGGCAGTCTCAGCCCGCCCTGTGCACTACGTCCTGGTGCTCACCCCGCCTTCACTCTGCGTGTCCCACCCCCATGCTGGGCGTGCTCTGCCAGCACGCCGGACCACAAACACAGATAAACAGCAGCTCAGCAGCTTGGCTCAGAGATGCTATTTTTTACATTCTCAAACCATTTAATCAAGGTTAAATAAGCCGGCAATAGACAAGACGTTGGCTGATAAATGGGAAAGTGGCCCCCTGGTAATTTTACCAGCCTTGTTTATCAATTAAAACTGTCAGTAATATCCTAAACGTTTAACAACTAAAATTAAGAGATATTTATTAATTCTTTTTACTATAAATAACCAGTAATGTTCTATGTTAAGTTTAGTGCCTATATTATACTGTATTGTCACCAATCTCCTGTTTAACTAAAATTAAAAAATAATTTTACATTCCTTTTGCGGGGAACCACTAGCTCTTTTCCAGGACAAAGGTTGTATGATATATACAAAACAGCAAAACCAACACTGTGGCAAAAGCCAAACTTAAACCTTTTCCCAGCCTATCTGCCTGCCCTGGCTCAGCCCTCCACCGAGCCATAATTAACTATATTCAACTGATATTAAATAACACTGTAGCTGATTTCTCTCCTATTAAAAAGATTAAAAAATTAATTAAACAGGCCATCCTCCAAAAATCAGATGGCATTAGACATTTTAATAACATAAAGAGATACTCATATATATGACATAAATAACATGTCAGTTCCTAAAGTTCTCTGGACCTTGTCCTCCTTATGGGAAGTCATTACTAAAATTATAAATACCCTGTTGATTATATTTGACTCCTGCATCTTACTTAATTCTACAGATACCTTCTTCTGTATTCCAGATCCCACAACAAAAAGGCAAAACTTGACCTTCAAACCTCATAGAGATCTTTTTTTAATGAAAAAGTAACAATTGTTGATAAATTACACAACATTATCTTTAGTCACTCAAGTACAAAATATGGGCATAAAAATTACTTCAATCAATATTAGCACAACCTTTCCTGTTCAGTGAGCTAAGTGACACTAATGGTATAACTAACTTGCATTTTTTTCTTTTCCCTTCTATCCTTTCTCTTTTCCCCTATCTTAGTTTCTTCTTTTTATTGAACAGTTTCCTTCCATTTCACAGTGACTATTGTATATTTTGAAACTTATGGTTTCACATATGTCACTGTGGTGTGATGTTTTTCAATCCTTCTGGGAAGATACACAGAAGGGGAATACCTGGGTTGAATGGGACCCCTCATAGAGATCTTAATATGGCTTTTCATGTTTTTAACAACAGAGATAACAATAACACTTGTGACACTTGGAGTTCTGAGACAGGTAAACCAACACAAGGTGGAGTTGCCTGGGCTCCCCCATGGACCATGCCTCAAATGCAGCAGAAGACATTGGGCAATAGAGTGCCCCATCCTGGCATTCCTTTGGGACCTTACCCCAGGGCTACTGGACTGTCCTAGCCACCAGAGAGTGGGTAAGCCATCCTAACTTCCAGCCCTCACAGGAAATGCCATCACTGCCAGATTCATCGCCGATAGATCTGCTTAAACTTGCTGCTGAAGACTGACGGGGCTCAGGGCCAAAAACAGACCCCTTTATGAATGTCCATCTCAGAGTCCAGGTCCCACTAAAAGTCTCAGGTAAGACATTCTCTATATTTGTGGACATAGAAGCCATATGTACAGAGTTCTTCCTGAGTTTTCAGGCCGCTATATTAAATCCTCAGCCTCATAGATAGCAGCAGCTACAGAGGCTCTCTGAGATACCCCACTTAAAATCCAGGAATGGTGTGGGGTGAGAAGCCCTAAGCACGGGAGATATGCCCTGCCGACCCAGGAACAAACTAGGTTGAGAGAAACCAACTGGAAACTCAATCCCACTGCTATAACAGGAACAGATAAGGTCTCGACGCGCAAGCTGGAGCCCGTGCCACTGGAAGCTGCGATTTGAATTTCCTATAGCTGCTGCTGTGTCCCAATCAGCATGGCAAGGAGAGAGGCACAAAAGCTCTGAGAGTGGGAAGCGGTGAATGGAGTTGAGGGCAGGACTGGCTGGGGGCCTTGCATCGACCTGCGGTGAGTGAGCAGATCGGGGCCTCTTCCATTAGAGTAGGAGGCTTCAGCAAAGGACATACTGGGACCAGGCAGACTAGCTGGAACAGGACACTGCAGTGTCCCTATCCGCATATTCCCCTCTCAAGCAGGATTGGTGGGGAGTGCCTAGCCTGGGTGTCTCTGCTGACTTAAGACCCAGTAGTCTAGTCCAAACCAGGTCCCAGCGCCTGGCAGTGATCCCTAGCAGTGAAGCCTTCAGTAGGCTGACCTGGAGGTGTGGGCCAAGCATAGGCTGCCCAGGTCTGTGTCTCCCTAGTACACTGTAGTGGGTGGGAACACTTAGCTGGCGCAATTTAAACAAACTGTAACCGACAAAGAAAGAAACTGGGCCTTCTATATATGCTTGTATGGAAGGAACAAAAAATATGGAAAAAGGGAGCAACAAGAAAGGCCCCCAATCCTGAGAAACATGCAATATCAAACATGGCACCAATAGATATAAAGTGATATCTCCAGAGTCTCATAGACCAGTTCAAAAATGAAGTTATTAGCGACCTAAAGCAAGATATAAGTAGAATAGTTAGAGAAATGCTAAGCACCACCCAAGAAAAAACAGGTAGTGGAATGGAAGAACAGAAAAAAAGGGGAAAATTGTTTGATGGAGAAAATAGAGAAAACATAGACTCTGTGAAGCAAATTCAAAGAGATTATCAGGAAAAAAAAAAAACTCTATCGAAAGCTGGCATAACAGCTTGAAAGAAACTAAGGATAGATTATCTGAACTTGAGGGCACATTTGTATGTGGGAGCATGAAATGAAAAACTTCTTAAAAATAACAAGAAAACAAACAGCAGTAATACAAAGGCTAGGAGATGATAAGAGGATCTATAACTTAAGAATTAAGAACATAAAAGAAGAAGTAGGGACACAAAGGAATGGACTACAAAAGCTATTCACAGAAATAATCCAAGAGAATTTCTCTAATTTAGCAAAAGGTAAAGATACTCAGATGTATGAGGCATACGGGACCCCAGCCACCTACAACCCAAACAGAGCTACACTCAGGCATATAATAATCAAAATTCCAGAAATCCAATATAAGAACAGAATATTAAAAGCCGTCAGAGACAAGAAACAGATCACTTACAAGGGAACACCCATCAGAATTACAGCAGACTTCTTGGCACAAACCATCAAATCACGAAGAGTGTGGTGGGAAATAATTCAAGCTTTGAACGACAACAACCTCCAGCCAAGATTGATATATCCTGCACAACTGTCCCTAGAAATTGATGGAAAAACAAGGTGCTTCCAGGATAAAGAGGAATTAGGTGAATTTGCAACCACCAATTCAACTCTACAGAGAATATTTCAGGATATTGTAAAAAAGGAAAATACCAAGATTCCAGAAAGAGTGGCAGAGAGGCCACAATGAATGGAGCAGAAAGTGAAATGAACAGGACAAACTGACAACTAGTGACAGAAAAAGAGTTCAACAGAAATGAGGCAGAAAAGGTTGGATGGTAGGAACAGCTATTTTGGAGAAAACAAGACATCATAATAGCTAGTGCTGATTTAGTATCATCTTGTTTTGAAGTCCCATCAAGTTTTTATTCTTCTGTCTCCATCGGTCTTAATGTGTTGTATCTTATTGGATTTTATTATATGTGATAATATAAGCAAAAACTTTTATAGACAAGAAGATTATACAGAAACCATTGTTCATTTTCTGTTAGTTGGCTCTAAATACCCTGTAATAATGTCATTCTCTTGAATGGTTTTACATTGTCCGGATATGTTTGGTGCTACAGTGTACGAAGTTATACTCAAAGATTTCAAGGAAAGAGACACCATGGTAACTACTTTTATGTCAGGATATCTTGTGGTGAAACACTATTTTGCTTAAATCGTTAGGTTTTGACATACGCTGTTTTGATGTTATGCTCTCTTTTATCTCAATCTCCTTTTTAAAATTATTTACTTTTTTATCTTTATCTTTTTAATTAAGGGAAAAATAAATAAAAAATAGCATGATACATTATAGTAACCTACTTTAATTTCCTATTAACTTGATTTGAAACCTTGTATTGCCCTCACCATCTTGTTTTGACTGATTTTCCCCTTTTCTGCTTAGCTTGATAGTACCAAGTTCAAAAGGCAACAACTGTGAAGACAATAAGATTCATTATGATGCCCATTCTGGTTGACTATTATCT
Source organism: Cavia porcellus (assembly GCF_034190915.1). Taxonomy (NCBI): domain Eukaryota; kingdom Metazoa; phylum Chordata; class Mammalia; order Rodentia; family Caviidae; genus Cavia; species Cavia porcellus. The sequence goes on along the minus strand of NW_026947484.1, from coordinate 108,415,715 downwards.
TCTTTTAAAGTCCTGTAATGTTTCCAATGTTTTGGTTTTATTCTTTACTCTTTTGTTCAATTTTATTATAACTAGCAATTCTTCTTAAAATAGCAAGAGGCAGTATGGTAACCATTGTTATCACCTTGTATTTTGTTTTTACATTATCTATTATGTCCATCCTTTTGATTTGACTGACTCTGTTCTGATATGTTGCATTTGGTTTTACTCTCTTAAAAAAAAAGTAATAAGAACTGTGGGAGTAATAAAACCCAAAATGTGTAATTGTCATTGTACAAAAGAAAAGAAAAGAAAGTGCTCTAAAGGTTATAACTGAATATATGTTTAAGTGTATAAGATAGATAACCATATTACTGAGTTTTGTTGGATCACTGAACAAAACTGTTTGCAGTCTCACTGTTTGAAAGTCCACTTTATATGCTTTAATTTTGTAACTTGAACAACTATTTCTAAAATGAGAATGTGTAATCTAGTAACTAGTGATTTCTTACTGTTTATTTTTTAAATTTTGTATTATTTGTACCCTTTTTCTGTTTTTTTTTCTTTTTCTCCTTAAATAAAATTTAAAAATAAATAAATAAATCCTCAGCCTCTAAGGGTATTAAAGGTCAACCTATGCCATTTATAAACAGGGCCTATTTCACGCAGATTCCAGACTGCTTCTTCCCAATCCACCCAGGGGTGCCAAATCTTCCCTCCACCACTCACTCTACAGTCCTAAATCTTAAAAATGCTTTTTATTTCCTTGTGTTTATACAGGCTGACCCAGACACTGAGGCCACAACAGCTTACACCTGTTATCACTAGTAAACCTCTACTCTGTGATATAAGACCACCTCCTTCCTTTCTTATTCACCAATTTCTCAGGCAACCCTGATCAAGACTTACAGATAAATTTTGTCTTCTGTACTTTTTCAGGATACATAAAAGCCTTTCACACAACCAGGGAGACTACTGATATATTTACTAAAGTCCTGTTACAGCAAATCATTCCAAGGACTACAACCAGGTTACAGCGACCCACATCCGATGTTCTTGGCAACCTCAACAGTGATCAAAGTTGCTAGACTGCCATCCTGGTTTCACATCACTCAGGCTAAGTGGTGTCCTTCCAGCCCTAGATCTAACCATCCTGTTGCCTACTCATCTCTGCCTTACTAAGGCCCCAAAGCCACAACTCTCAGGCTCTCATGTTTTGTTATCCAATTTGGTTTCTAATTTCTTATTCTTTTAGCAGGACTCTTAACAGTATTTCCTATAGACTCCAACATCATGCATACCAGAGACAAGCCTTACCTACCTACCCTCTTAACTTTTACCCTTCAGATGGGGGAGTAATCACCTCTCATAACTGCACTCCTCCTAACCCCACATTTAATTTTCAAAATTCTACCTTACTGTGGCAATGATCCTACCTAAACATCATCTGGATATAACGACATGTCTAAATGAAAGACACCTTTTCTTCTACCTCACCTGGGTCCTTAAATATGACAGTGCCATGCCTCCTCATAACATTTTGTCTCTTTGTTTTTCCAGTCTAACATACGTGCATTCACTAGTGAAGTTGTCCTGGCTAAAACACCTGGCACCAGCTTCTACCTGGGCATCAACCGTCATCCCATTGACTCACAGTACAACACCCTTTTACAGCAGGAAGCAGTAAAGAGAGAATTCTTCACCCCTTTTCATAATAATAATCATGAGATGGGATATGCAAGAGTTTTGGCCCAGACAGGACACTGTAGCTGGTAAAGCCTCAGGCAGAACCAAGGAGCTCCATCTCCCCCACCCCTAGGAATTTACCTATGGTGCCAAAAGAATATCAATGGCTACTTGTGCATCCCTAATGCCCCTTAGGTTCCACCCCAACCTAGGCTACTTATATGCTCCACTCCATGTGTTCCACAGAGAGATGGCCGACCCTGGGGGGAGATGTGGTGCCCCAGGGGATCGGGGGCATCTCTCCCCGCATTCTCAAAATAAAGGTCATTTATATTTCAACTGCTTATCTTTTCAGTCGCCACTGGTCCCCCACAGTTCTATCAGAAACATTTCAGAATGGTTTCCTAGGATAAAGTTACGAATAGGAGGGAATAAAAATGATAAAATGTTAATGAATGAATGAGTTAAATAAGAAAAGTTCTTATCAGAGAGAAAGAAATAAAAGGAATAAGGATAGGGAAGGAAGAAGTTAAATATCTTTATTAGCAGATGACACGATACTTTATCCAGAAGACCCCAAAAACTCTACCAAAAGACTCTAAATACAAATTCAGTTGTGTAGCTGGATACAAAGTCAGCACTTAAAATCAATAGCATTCTTGTTCACAAACAACAAACTCATTGAGAGAAAAATTATGGAAACCATACCCTTCACAATAGCACCCAAAAAAGTGAAATACTTAAATCAGTTTAACACAGGAAGTAAGAGATCTGTATCTTGAAAATTATAGTATTCCAAAAAAGGAGACCAAAGAAGATATTAGAAAATGAAAAAATATCCCTTGTTCATGGATAGGAAGACCCAACATTGTGAAAATGGCCATACTCCCAAAACTATTATACAGATTTAATGCAATACTGAATAAAAATACCATTAGGATACCTCATAGAACTAGAGAGAACATTCCTAAAATTCATTTGGAAACAGAAGAGACCTAAGATAACAAAGGCAATTCTGGGTAACAAAGACAAGGCAAGACGCATCACAATCCCTGATTTCAAATTATACTACAAGGCTACCATGAGCTGGGCATGGTGGCTCATACCTGTAATCTCAGCACTTGGGAGGCTGAAGCAGGAGGATTATTGCAAGTTCGAGGCCAGCCTAGGCTACAAAGTGAGCTCAAGGTCAGTTTAAACTGCATAGTCAGAAACTGCTAAAAAAAAAAAAAAAAAAGCTACTGTGATAAAATTAGTATGGTACTAGCAAAAAAACAGACCCAAGAATCAGTGAAACAAATCAGAAGGTTCAGACACAACTACAGAAACACTAATTCACTTTGTGTTGATGAAGGTGCCAAACATACTCACCGGAAGACAGGTAGCTGCTTTAATAAACTGTGCTGGAAAAATAGGCTCTTTACATGCTGAAAAATAAAACTAGACCCGTGTCTGTCACCATGCACTAAACTAAAGTCAAAATAAACCAAAGATTTAAATATTAAAATAGAATCACTAAATCTATTGGAAGAGAAAGTAAGTAGAAATCTTGAAGACAAAGGGATAGACAGAGAGTTCATGAACAAAAACCAAGCTGCATGGGAAATACTTCAAGGAATCAACAGCTTAGCTCTCATCTTATTAAAAAAAGCCTTTTTACATCAAAAGAAATCACCAACAGAGTGAAAAGACAATCTGCAGGGTGGGAAAAATGTTTAGCCAATTGTCCCTCAGACAAAGGACTTGTATCTAGGACATATAAAGAACTAAAAAATATCAGATCCCCCAATTCAAAGACTCAATCAAAAAGGTGTCTTAAGTTCGTCTATCAGGTCACAAAGGCATTTCTTTAAGTCCGCTGATGTTGTGGCTAACACTGCATGCTTGCTGCACTGGTTCTCTGCTGTATTTACCTCTCCTGGGCTTATTTTCCCAGGGTCAGCGGCTGCAGGTTTTCTCTTACTTCTTTCCCTTGTCATGTTTATGGTTTCTTTCAGACAGGTGTGTGCTGGAGGTCTCAGGCCCTCTTTGTATTGCTTAAGGTTTTTCTGAAGCGTGCTGGCTGGGGGCTTGCTGCCCTCTCCAGTTTGCTGTTTTCTGAGGTGCACGCAAGGACAATGTGTGCTGGCCCCTGTCCTCTAAGCCAGTCCACCGGCGAGTGCCTTCGGCAGCTTAGGCTGTGCTGTGCTGACGTCACAGGGTCAAGACAGTTCCATCCTTGGCTATTGGGTCCCGATCAGGGACCCTCAGTTCCTCCTGCAGTCATAAGAATCCCTCTCCACTCGTCTGGCCCTCTCCATGTTGTCAAATTCCAGTGTCTGAGCTGTTTTTCCCAGCGAGGTTCTCCACCCAGCCACCTAGCAAGCTGCCATCTTCTTCCCTCCCCCGCAAAAAGGGTGTCTTAAATGAACACACACTTTTCAGATGAAGACATTCACACAGCAAATAAATATGTGATGAGTGTTCAACATCATTGGTCATTGAAGAAATGCAAATTAGGACCAGGAGTTTAGCTCAATGGCACAAGCAAGCACAAGGTTGTGAGTTCCATTGCTTGTACCAAAAAAAGGGGAAAAAAGCAAATCAAAACAACACTGAGATTCCACTTTACCCTAGAAAGAATGTTTATTATCAAGAAATCAAGCAATAACAAATGCTAGAGGGGCTGTGGGGAAAAGGAACATTTCACTACTGTTGGTGGGAATGTAGACTGGTGCAACCACTGGAAATCAGTGTGAAGAGTCCTCAAAAAAATGAGAACTATAGGTCCCATTCAAACTAACTAATCCCCTTCTGGGTATCATCTCAGAAAATCTGAAAACATCATACCATAGCAATATATGTACACCCTGTTTATAGCAGCACCATTTGTAACAGCTAAATCGTGGAAGCAAACTAAATGTCCATTGACTGAGGAATGTATAAAAAAGTTGTGGCATTTTTATACAGTGGAGTACTACTCAGCCATAAAGAAGGATACACTTGAAACTTTTGTAGGTAAATGAATGCAACCATACACATAAGTGAAATAAATCAGACTCATATCGTCTTCCTGGTTGAGAAACTGAAAGAGTAAAGTAAGATTTAAAATGTACAATAGATATTATGAAATGGGAAGAAATTATTCAAAAACAAAAGGGAACTAGGTTGAAGGAAAGGGGAAAGGAAGGAAGGGAAAGGGGGGAAAATGCAAGTCAATTATACAGTCTGTTAGTTCACTGAAAAGGAAGGTTTGTGCTAATATTGACTGGAGAAACTTTAATGCCTTTATCTTTTCCCTCCCATGTTCCTCTACCACGTCCTTTCTGCCTTGGAGACAGCACACCAGGGAGTGAACTCTCTGAAACTGAGCCAAAGTGAATAGAGAAACAGTGGTGGCTGGACATTGCCGAGTAGGGGTTCAGTGGGCCCTGCTCACAGATCCCCAGCTGACCCAGGCCGGCTCTGCTGGGCTAACCAAGGCTGGACTTGGGTCTACATCACACATCTGAGATCTCTGAGCCCCTATGGTGAACTGGGTGATCTCCAGGTGTCTTTCCACGCTTAGCCTAGGACCTTGTTGTTTCTTACATAATCTCTGAATGGTGCTGACCTCCCCGAAATATGCTATCCCATTCTGGTACTCTAAGTCCCTCTAAGGAACTGAGACTGATTGGCCTCACTGTCAGTCTGTACTGTAGTCTCCATGTGATCGTATTTTTAGCTTCCACAAATGAGTGAGAATATGCAGTTTTTGGTTGTTGTTTTTCTCCATCGTTGGACCCTGATTTTGACTGTAGACTTATGATATTTACTGTGTTGTGTTGAGGCATGTGCTTTCTCCAGTTAATTTTTGAGGACTTTCATCATTAAGAGATAATTCTTTTTATCAATAGAGGTTGTCATATTGTTTTTGGCCTTCAGTCTGGTCATGTGCTGTAATTTTTTAAATTGATTTGTGTGTTTTGAACCATTCTTGCATCTTGGGATAAATACTACTCGATCCTGGAGTATAATTTTTTGATGTGCTGTTGGATTGTTTGCTAGTATTTTCTTAATGTTTACATCTATGTTGATTCAAGATATTTATTTGTGATTTCCCTATGTGTATGTGTGGAGTGTCTGTGATTATACCAGTCAGGATTGCCCTATAGGATGAATTTGGCAGAACTCCTAAGTTTTCCATATTTTTAGAATTTTTAAAAACTGAACCAGGTGTTGTGGCTCAGGCCTGTAATTCTAGCACTTGTGAGACTCAGGCAGGAGATCATCACAAGCTCAAGGCCAGAGTGGGCTATAAAGAGAGACTCTGTCTTAAAAAACAGAACAAAAAGAACTGATGTTCATTGTGTTTGAGATGATTTGTAAAATTCAGTAGTCAGGCTACCTTATCTGTAGCTGTCGTTTGTTGGAAAACTTCACTGATCCAAACTTGTAGCTCATGCTGGATCTGCTCAGGCTTTCCATACATTTTTGCTGTTTTAGTAGATATCTGTGTCTGGAAATGAATGCACTTAGTGTAGGTTTCCTCACCTGCTGATGTGCGGTTGTTCATAATATTTTCGAATGGTCTTTTGCATTTTTTTTTGTCTTTTTTTGAGACAGGGTCTTGCTACGCAGTTCAGACTGAACTTGAGCTCACCTTGTAGCCCAGGCTGGTCTTGAACTTGCAAGGATTCTCCGACCTCAGCCTCCTGAGTGCTGGGGTTACAGCCGTGAGCTACCACACCTGGCTGGACTTTTGCATTTTTGCAGTTGTAATGTCTCAAGATGCCCACTCATTCTGCCGTGGATCATGGGCCCTGGAGCGGAAAGTGATCGTGATATCACTCTTTCCTTTGCAGTGCGTGACCACTGGCCACTGTCTGGAGTGGAACATCATCAGCAGGGCTGTCTTATGACTGAGAGAGAAATAAAATACTCCCGCCTCACTAGTTTTAGGTAATGGTGTTTGTTTGTTTGTATCTTTTTGAGTCTCACTCTCAGTTCAGGCTGGCCCTGAGTTCATCTTGTAGCCCAGCCTAGTCCCAAATTTGGAACAATTCTCCTGCCTCAGGCTCCGGAGTGCTGAAGTTACAGGCGTGTGCCACCAAACCCAGCTAACAAGTGGTCTTTTTCTGCCTTTATACATTGATTGGAACTGCATATAATTCAGCAATCTCACTACTGAATGAAATGAGTAGATGTCTATACTGAATGAATTTCTTATTTTACATAAACTTTTTTCTGTTTCTCTACAAACCCTGACATAAGGTTTGGGAAAAAGTGGGATGTTGTTCTAATAAATACCCAAGAATATGGCAGCACACTGGAGCTGGGTAACAGAGAGAGGCTGGAAGAGTTCTTCACGTGCAAGCTAGAAATATATGCAATGGTCACCGTGGTGAAGTCTCGCGATGAAATGAGGAAGGCGATGGAAAACTGTAGGAAAGGCATCCTCGTTACAACATGGCAAACAGCATGTGGAAAGCCTGTCCTAGCGTTTTGTGAATGGTACAATGTGTAAGTGATAAAACTGGATACTTAGCCAGGGAGAAATGCAGACAAAGTGTTGAATGGGTGGCCCACCCGCTCCTGGAGGCTGAGAGTAAACTATCAGAGGAGACTGATGAAGTGAAGAAAACAGTCTTAAATACAAATGTTCCATCAGAGATGACTCCCTGGTTGGTTTCCTTGGCGATGAGGAGCAGGTGGTCACCAGCAATCCCCTGAAATGCTACTATGTCACTTCTTCTCTGCAGACTATTTATTTATGGGATCAGGGAGGTCCAGATAAGCCCAGACTATCACTCAGACCTGCGGAGCTGGACCTGGCCACACTAAGGTCACTGGGCACACTTCGCCCCACCTGGAAGGAAGGAGTTCTCTTCCAGTCAAAAGACAAAAATGGGACAAATGGCAGTGTGGAAACAGAAAGTTTATCTCAGCAATATGGACATTTCCCTTTCACCTTATATTCATCCCCTGTCCCCTAAGAACCAGATAATAGTGCATTTCTTTTTCTTTCTTTGTTACCAGGGATCGAACTCATGACCTCACACTTGCCAGGCAGGCGCTTACACCGCTGAGGTAAATGCCAAGCCATTAATATTGCATTTCTGAAATAACTGCAGGCTAATAACAAACTGCGATCTTAACCCTGGCACTCTCTAGCAGCCATTTGCTGGAGCAGTACAGCTTCCTGTCCTATGAAGGGCAGCACTGCTTCCCTGGGTTCAGTTTCTCCTGCCACGACCATGCGCTTCCAACACGCCAAGACCTTCCAGTTCCGGTAATGAAAAAGGAGACAGTGCGTTATCTATATGACCAACTTGCAAGAACTTTACAGCAGAAAATTCCCAAGTTTCATTCCACAGAGCAGCTGTGGGCCACACTGTCTGTTGACCATTTGAAAGGAGGCCAGAGGAATGAGGAAGTGAAATCACAGGATTATTTCATTTACAACTCATTTCAATGTAAATGAATAATTGAAGCAATCTTTTTAAAAAATTTATAGCTTTTCTAATACGTTTTTCTATCACTATGTAAATAGTGCTAAGGATTATTTCTGTTGGGTTTTCTGTTTCTGAGATTTTAAAATGTAGCTGCTGAAATGTTTTTAATTCCAAGGGAGGGTTCTGCTTTTCCTTATTAGCCAGCCATGGACACAGCTGTAGGTGCTAACACAAACAGAAGAGAAGCAGACGTAAAATACACGAAGGCACAAATTGGACAAATACAAATTGCAGAAAACCCTGCAGGAAAAGCTCCTCAATATTCTCAAGTAAATGACAAAGAGGAAGAATCACAGGGAAGAGAAAGATAAAAAGACAATAAACAGAGAACTGTAGATTAGAGAAACATGAGAGTATAAATTTTATTTATTTTAGATTTAAAACAAACTGAATTAACAACAAAGGAACAGGTCATGGGACTGGGTGGGTGAATGAAATGGTAAAATCCAGAGATCATGGCTTCCTGGCATCATAAATATTTTCCAAATTCTTCACAAATTTCTTCAAGTTCACGGTTTCCTAAAAAACGAATTCAAAAAACCCACATAGGACGTTAGGAAGCACGTCTCATTTTCTGGGAGTAAAAAATATGCCTATAAAGACATAGACACAGACGTTTTCTGCACATATTCAGAAAGATGATAAGTTTGTCTGAAAAGAAATGGCCTGCAAGGCAATCTGAACCAAACCACGAGGCTCAGTGGCCCAATCTTGTTGATGTTACTCAGAACCACAGACAGTGGAGACAACCAGCTCCTTGCAGGCTTCCCCAGAGGCGGGCTTCAGGGTCAGTGGCTCCACATCTCCCCGTGCCTCTCACGGAAAACCAACTCCTTTCCCAAAGGAAAGGAGGAAAAATGCTGCCAACAGTCCGTACACATGTGGCCTCCATCCTGCTTCACCCTTCGCTCAATGGAAAGTCTCTCCACGGCCTCTGTTAAGCATTCCAGTGTACATCAGGAGTCCCAGGACCACATTCTACTGCATCAGGACCCTACACCGCACCCTGTGAATGCCCATATCTTATGTGAAGTGTTACCCTAGTGACACTTCCCTATTTCAGTGTGACAACTGCCATGCAACACAAACACAACCACCTTAGAGATGAAGAAACAGAAATCTGAGAGCATCAATCTCCACCTGTCCCACTATAAATTTGGCCTGAGGGCACCTGAGAAAAATCCATCTTAGCCGAGCTGCTCACAATCTAATGAGCCTCCCTCTGCCAAATTTCCCTCCTGTGAGGATGCTGGAAAGATGCTGCCTGCTACCCACACCGCATCCCAGCACGGAGGAGGCAAGAATTGTGGTGCCAAGGCCACCATCCAGCATGTTTCTCCTGTGTCCTCCCTGCAATGTGGTCCTGATCTGGCCAGGCTCCCAAGAAAATGCAGATACCAGGAAAACAGACACACCCTTGGCCTGAGTGGTGCAGCCTCACAGGTGCTGAGTATCTTGGTGAGGCCGAGCCTTATCGAGCCTGCAGGCAAGGTGGGCAGCCCACTGGCACCACTGGGCTAGTTGCTCCCGCTGTGTGTCGGGGACTGGTATGGCAAGAAGGCACTTGAGACGCTGACGTCCAAAGATGCATTCATCTCTACTTCTTTGAAATCGATGCTTTAATTTCAGGGCCAGGGCTTGCCCCTGACTATGAAGAGCAGGTTGTAAATTCCTACTGCAAGGATACAGAAAAACAAAATGTACAGTCAAAACTGGACATGGATAACTCAAGAGGACACTGACAGAGATTTCTAGGACACTGTCCTGTGAAAGCCTTCAAAACACAATTTCAGTACACTCCAAGGAAGTGTAAATCAACTTTTAAATGTGAATACACTAGGTAGGGTCAATCTTACAAGCCTGTAATCACACAGACCCTTGTAGTTTATTTTCCTTTGAATGTCGTGACACTGAACACGATAAGGACCTTTATGCTGTAAAACTCCTGACAATCACCTAAGGGGAAGTGTGTCATCGTAAGAGAGCCTCACCCTGCCAAGGTACCAGACACAAGGGGATAGCTGCGATGTGGGGGGACAGGGAATCTCAGAAGACTGACTCACACTAACTATAAGTTCAGAGGGGAGGACATAACCTTTGTGAGTGACTAGGGCCTGGCTGGGCCCGGGAATGGAACTGGTGACTTCTGCAGTTCATGTTCCCACAGCATCATGAAGGTGACCACAGTCTACTGGGCTCAGGGACACTCTCCATATTTTACCTGCCCTCCTCATTCGCTATGGAACATACATCATGCATTATTTGGTCTTCTGGCTGGTATTCATTATGTCCTGCAAATTCAAAAATAGCCAGTCAGACAGAGAGTAGTTCTGGGTCACGCTGGCCCATCTGGCCATGGCGATGTGAACATTTATGCATCAGTTTAGAATAAACTGACAGAGTGTAGTGAATGTCCTATACTTTGTCTCTATAGAAACTATCTAGCTTGGTTTTATGATGCTAAAGAAGAGAATCTTTGGCATGTTGAATTGCCACCAAGGCCTCTTCTCGGCAGAGGTGGGATACAGTTTAAAAAGCCTTTTCTTCCCAGGATTCCATTTACTAGCCCAGATTCCCACTGGACATGTCCAACAGTGTCCTCCTTAAGGCCACAAGTGTAGTGCACAGTCCCATAGTCAGTGTCACATCAGAGCTCTCACACAGAACCAATGCCCTTCTCTAAGACAAGACAAATAGTGTGACCCAAATCCCTCTATGCTTGTCTGTCCCACAGGGCTCTGCAGGGGAGCTTGTGCAGATTCTCCAGGAGTGATCTCCGTGTAGTGGCATTTCAGTGTAAGCCAACATGTCCATTCTCAGGTCCCCCGCATCACAGTGGTCATCCAACCTGCCATGCAGGACCTTTATGCTTCTGAAAGTGAATTAGGCAATTTCCTCCATGTTAGCCACCACAGTCAGAATGCAACACACGAGTTGCCATCTGGCAGATGAAGAAATGGATGTTTCAGAAGGATCCTATCTACCACTTCCTCACACTGGACAAAGACAAGACCCCACCAAGGACAGAGCCTGGAAATTCTAATGTGCTTTCTGCCCAGAGCTTTATGCCTTTCACTAACTGCCTCCTGTCCTTTCACACTGGCTCCTTTCTCTCACAGTGCAAATTTCCTGTGACAGGGTGAGCCTGAGGAAATGCCTGTTGTGGAGTGTAGCCCGCGAGCCAGGACCTCAGAGAAATTCGTGGTAGCAGAGATCATCGATTCCTTCACCTGACAGGAGGTCATGTAGGAGGCGCTCTGCTGGCTTGTACTCCTTCGCCTGTGATTCTCCATGGCCCTGTCTCTTGGGTGTTTCAGTGTCCCGGGACAGGAGGTTCTTTTGATTTCCACTGACCTTCAGGGTGGCATCTCTATTCTTCCTATGGTGGAATAGAAGATGTGAGTGGAATGGAAATGGCGTAGTGATAGTTGATGAGCAATTTGAGGCAGATTTCTGTAAGACTTTGCTCAAAATACCTTCCAAGTATGACTCAGCTCATTTTGTGGTGAACAGTAGTCTTTTCTTTTCATATTCTACTTTGCGTGGAATGGTCCAGGACTATATAACATGGCTTTATGTGTGAATGAACCTAATCTGGGAACCCCAGATGCCATGGGGCTCCTGAGTGCTCTTCTCTTGCTGTTAGAACAGGATTTGAAGGGTTATTTGGGTAGTTTATTCACTTGGTATGAGACTCTTCCTTCCAGCAAACATGAGCCATGCCAAACACACATGCATCTCACACAAACTCTTGGCTGTGCAGAAGAGAACAAGTCATTGCTGAAAGGTTGAGAGGTTCCTAAACCTGGGTCTTTGCTTTTAGGTGGGACAGACTTATAAACACCAAACACAGGCTCTGCAGTGTGGTTGCATGAATAAACCCAGAGCTACCACCAATGTTTCTTCATCTGTTGGGATCTTAGTGCATGATTTTCTATCCCCTCTCATAGTTTGCATGATCACCCCTCCCCTGAGCAGTGGTACCTTGAGGCCAACGATCCCAATGAGTTTTCCTCTCTTTTCTCTTCATATTCACAGTTTTCTACAAACAAATTAAAATCAGCCAGTTCAGACTTTGGGAAGTTCTTATCTGCTAATAGAAACACAGTGGCCTATTAATTCAGAGACAGACATTTTGTCTAGGTGTTCTGGCATTTCTCTAAAAGAAATAGCCTGCCTTGGGATTCTGAGCTGTGATGCTATGCGACCTGGATCTAAGGATTTTCTTAGTGGCAAACATTGAGTTTTAATGGGCAAAGAGACATGTCATATGCCACCCAGATGAATGGATACTGGAGCAGTCCAACTCCCTTGGACTTCTGCACTGAGCCTCTCTCTTGCCACACAGGAGGTCTGCAGGGTCAGCAGCTCTGCATCTCACCACTGGTCTCAAGAAAATTTAATCTTTTGGAGAAGGAAAGGCAGAAAAAAAAAATCCTGCCCCACCTCAACATTTCATAGACCTGAAGTCTCCTAAGCTGCCTCTGTTCCACTTCTGTCTTCACTCGAGGGAAATTTTCTGTGTTTTCTCCTAATCATTGCAGGATAACCAGCATCCTGTCACCGCACTCCACTACACATCAAGTCCCCACACCACACTCTGTGACTGTCTATATCTTACTAAAAGAACACTAGTGATATTTCCCAATTTAAATGCGACAACTTCCATGCCACACAGACATGAGGAAACAGAAACCCTGGATCCCTCCATCTCTACCCCACACACACAAAAAAGTCAGCATGAGAGCCAGGGAAATCATCTCAGCCGAGGTTGCCTATCAATCTGACAAGCCGAGCTTCATCTTCCCATGAAGATACAGGGAAAAATGCAAGAGTTTCAGAGCCACGGCCTCCCCACTGTATGTTTCTTCTCTATCCTCCCTCTGAGATAGTTCTGATCTGTCAAGGCTCCCAGCAAAATGGAGACAGGAGAACAGACACATACTAGGCTCCTGTGAGGGAATCTCGTAAGAGCAGTGCACATTGGAGAAGCCCAGTGGTACTGAGGGCTGAGGCCACTTCACCTCGCCTGAGCCTGCATGCAAGGCGATCCATGAGCTGGGGCCACTGAGGCAACTGTTCGTGGTGTCTATAAGTGACACCTCTGGTGAGGAGGCACTTGAGGTTCTGATGGAGCATGATGCAAGCGTCTCTTTTCTTCCCCAAGCGCTGCTTCAACTCCTGCGCCACTTTTTCTTCATGATATTTCAGAGAAAGATGAAAATCTCTAAGGCAGAATAGAGGTGAAAAAAATTGATAGTTACAACTCAATGCAGACAACCCACAAGGACACTGACAGAGATTTGGAGGAGAAGGCCCTGTGGAAGCCTTCAAAGCACAATTCAGGTACATTCTGGGAAACTACATTGATTTTTTAAAATATAATACATTAGCCAGCATAGATCCTACAGACATGCAATGGCACAGGCCTTGAGGTTTTGTTCCTTTAAATTTTGTGACACTGGACACAATAAGGACCATTGTGCTGTAAAATTCTTGACAGTCACCTAAGGGGAAGTGTGTCATTGCAGGAGAGCCTCACCCTGCTGAGTTACCAGACACAAGGGGACAGCTGTGATGTGGAGGGACAGGGGATGTCCTAACATTGACTCACACTAACTCTACAAGGTCAGAGGGGAGGACATAACCTTTGTGAGTGACTAGGGCCTGGCTGGGCCTGGGGATCAAACTGGTGACGTCTGCAGCTCATGCTTCCACAGCATCATGAAGCTGACCACAGTCTACTGTGCTCAGGGACGCTTTCCACATTTTACCTGTTCTTATCAATCGCCATGGAATGTGTCTTGTATGGCACTTCTTCCGGTATATCTTTGTTATTTCCTGCAAATTCAAAAACAGCCAGTCAGACACAAAGTAGTTCTGGGTCACAGGGCCTATCTGGATATAGTGATGTGAACATTCATGTACCAGTTTAGAATAAACTGACAGAGTTGTAGTGAATGTCCTACACTTTGTCCCTAGAGAAACTATCTAGCTTGGTTTTATGATCCTAAAGAAGAGAATCTTTGGCATGTCGAATTGCCACCAAGGCCTCTTCTCGGCAGAGGTGGGATACAGTTTAAAAAGCCTTTTCTTCCCAGGATTCCATTTACTAGCCCAGATTCCCACTGGACATGTCCAACAGTGTCCTCCTTAAGGCCACAAGTGTAGTGCACAGTCCCATAGTCAGTGTCACATCAGAGCTCTCACACAGAACCAATGCCCTTCTCTAAGACAAGACAAATAGTGTGACCCAAATCCCTCTATGCTTATCTGTCCCACACGGCTCTGCAGGGGAGCTTGTGCTGATTCTCCAGGAGTGATCTCCGTGTAGCAGCATTTCAGTGTAAGCCAACATGCCCATTCTCAGGTCCCCCGCATCACAGTGGTCATCCAACCTGCCATGCAGGACCTTTAGGCTTCCGGAAGTGAATTAGGCAATTTCCTCCATGTTAGACACCACAATCAGAATGCAACACATGAGTTGCCATCTGGCAGATGAAGAAATGGATGTTTCAGAAGGATCCTATCTACCACTTCCTCACACTGGACAAAGACAAGACCCCACCAAGGACAGAGCCTGGAAATTCTAATGTGCTTTCTGCCCAGAGCTTTATGCCTTTCACTAACTGCCTCCTGTCCTTTCACACTGGCTCCTTTCTCTCACAGTGCAAATTTCCTGTGACAGGGTGAGCCTGAGGAAATGCCTGTTGTGGAGTGTAGCCCGTGGGCCAGGACCTCAGAGAAATTCGTGGTAGCAGAGATAATTGATTCCCTCACCTGACTGGAGGTCATGTGAGAGGTTCTCAGGTGGCTTGCTCTCCTTGGCCTGTTTTTCTCCATGGCCTTGTCTCTTGGATACTTCAGTGTCCCGGGACTGGAGGTTCTGTTGATTCTCTCTAGTGGGATAGAAGAAAGGGTTATATTAGAAATGGCAGTGAAAGTTGATGAGCACTTTTGGCAGCTTTCTGTGAGATTTTACCCAAAATCCCTGCAAGTATGACTCCGCTTATTTTGTGGTGAACAGTGGTTTTTTCTTTTCATATTCTATTTTGCATGGAATGGCCTAGGGTACACATGCTCCTGAGCTCTTTAAAGACGTCAGACACCTGTGTCTTACTGTTAGGACAGGGTATAAAGGTTTTTTGGGGCTGAGGGTAGTTTATTCGCTTGCTATGAATCCTTCCATGAAGGGAAGTCATAGCATGCTGAAAATGCAAATGTCTCAGGAAGACCCTCAGCTCTTCACAAGAGAATGAATTATTGCCGAAATGTCAGGACATTCATAAACCTGTGTCCTTCCTTTTGAGTGGGACAGACTCAGATACCACACACACTCAGCAAATATCACGTGCCCCCAGCAAGGTCTACAGCATGCTTAAGCGCGTGGACCCAGTGTCACCAGCAGTCGTTTTCTCTATTGGCCAGCTGGGGTGTGTTTTCCAATACCTCTCCATAGTTTGCCAAATCATCCTCTCGCCTGTTCAGTGTTACCTTAGGGCCAGTGATTCCACCAAATCATCCTCTCCTAATGCACGTTCACCTTTGTCTACAAACAAATGAAAAACAGCCAGTTCAGACTTTTGGAAATTAAACAATTAAATTAAACAAACAGCCCATTCAGACTTTTGGAAATTCAGTTCATCAGCTGATAGAAATACAGTGGCCTATCAAGTACAGAGACAGACATTTTGTGGAGATGAGTTCAGGAAGGCCTGGCATTTCCCTTTTATTTTTTAAATGGTCTACCTTGGAATTCTGAACTGAATCAGGAGGCTACATGGGAACCCTTGATCTGAAGGGTTCCCTTAATGGCAAGTACTGAGTTTAAATGGGCAAAGAAAATATGTCATATGCCACCCAGATGAACAGATATTGAAAATGTCAGCTACCTTAGGGCTACCATGTCTCCTGTCACGAAGGTGGACTACAGGTGGCTCGCATTTCATGCTTGCTTTGGAAAGGTGTTAAAGAATAGAGAAACATTTCCCTCATCTGTGGATGCAACAGCAAGCAGAAACACTGAAACAACACCCAGGATCTGGAGGCAGATTTATTTCCGTTGATGGGCACTGATAGGGATCATTTCCAGAATATCAGGCCCTGATCTCTGGTGGACTAGGGCTTATATGGAACAAGCAAGCAGAAGTGCAGAGCACAATGGCTTTTTAACTGGACACTGGTTCTTACAATATGCATGTGACCAGTCGTTTCTAACAAACAAAAGTAACAGGAACTGTATCACAAACAAACTGTCACCCGGGCAACTCACAAACTGCAGTGGGGAGGGGCATCTTCTGCTACAATGCTGTGGCATCAAACACCAGAACCAATGCCTACGTGCTCCCGAGAATATTCTATTTCCATGTAAGATAGCTTCCTATACCATATGGTTCATTTATTATAGGCCATAGAGATAGAAAATTTTAAAAAATACAATGGTTTATCATTCACAGTAATAAAGAAACCACTTATATGAAGAGTGGGAAAGTTTTCTTCTTTGCCGAAAGAAGTTTCCTCTCCAAGGAGCTCTCTCCTGCCACATTGTCTGCTCTGCTTTCACACTGGAGCTGCCTCCTCACCTCCAGGTATGTTTCCTTAGGGGCAAAGGACACAGTTGGACTTCTAAGATGTCCACACTCTGAATTCGTCTCCTGTGTTTCCACTCAGGCAATCCTGATTGTGCCATGCCTCTGAATATGACATTGACACCCAAATTGGTTTTAAAAAGGCACTCTTGAGTGTCGTGTCCCAAGAGCTGGGGACCTGGGAGCAACTCAGTAAAATCAGGGCCTGCGGTCATCTCACCAGGGCTGAGCTTGTACAGAAGGTGCTCTGCCAGCCTGTGCGCCTCAACAAGTTCGTCTCGGAGGCCCTGCCCCTGATCACTGTCAGAGTCATCGAACTTGAGGAGGTCACGGAGAAGCTCACTGAGTGGAAAGGACACCTCTCTCCCATGATGTAACTTTTGTCTTAACAGGAACAGTTTCCGCTTCTGATCTTGAATTAGGATTCTGGCTTCCCTGAGTGGAATATAGCAAAAAGATAAACACGACAGTTGCAAAATACATTAAATGGGCACTGACAGAGATTTTGTGAGGAATTGCTGAGAAGCCAGTGAAGCTGAATTAAAGCACATTTTGGTGATCTACTTGTGGCAAATAAAAACGAAATAAAGCAAAGGTCTCCTGAGGGCTAGAAAATGTACCTGTGATATTCCACAACTTTCCTCTCATCTTTCCACAATGTTTCCTATAATCAGAGTCAGGTGTCTCTCTAAATATACTTCCTAAAGACACCCTTTCGATATGGTAGGATGCAGTAGCACATGCCTATAATTATAGCACTCGGGAGACTAAGAGGAAAAGACTGCCATAAATTCGGAGCCAGCGTGGACTACATGGCAAGACCTTATCTCAAAAATCTAACAACAGCACGCCCTTTCAGATCCTCAAGGGGCCATGAATGTTTCTCTGCAAACACAAGACAGTGTACTGTTCAGTGGCGGGACACAAAGCCCTAGCAGAGATGCCCCAGAGAGAGCTGGGGTTAACTGTAGAAGAAGAAAGACCATGAAGCCGGGTGCAGTGGCTCACGCCCGTAATCTCAGCACTCGGGAGGCTGAGGCAGGAGAATCGTTGCAAGTTCGAGACCAGCCTGGGCTACCAAGTGAGCTCAAGGCCAGCCTGAACTGTATAATGGGAATCTGTCTCAAAAATTGAAAAAAAAAAAAAAAAAAAAAAAGGAAGAAGAAGAAGAGTTGGACAGGATCAGAGAGAAGAGATTCTTCTGACTCAAAGAATGACAAGCACTATGAGACAGGAGATGGCTTGAGGAACAGTAAACAAAGTAATGATGGCACGGGATGAATAGTTGGGACTACATCACTTGTCACATAGCTTAATTTTTTGATCTTATTATGTGAATTGCAAAGGAGATCAATCACAATATTATTTTACCATCTACTATGTTTTTGTTCCCTGTTTTACAAAAAATTGTGAAACATGTGCCTGCCTGTGACTTTCCCCCTCTGCTGGCTGGGGACAGGTATTGGTCTCCAGGCTAAGCTCCTCTTCAGGGACTCATGCACCTTCCCACCCACCTAGCACAGAAACCCCTTACCTGAGCTTCTCAGCCAGTGACGCCTGCTGCTCCTTCTCACTCTGCTGCTTCTTCCTGAGCAGAGGCTCAGGGAAGTCACTGTTCAGAGACTCTGAGAAAAGATACAGGCGGCAGCCTCAGTGGACCGCTTGGCCTCCTCTTGTAGATGCTTTTCGAAGAGGAGGAGGCAGTGTCTGTGCCAAGGACACGCCAAGCTGCAGTACCAGGCTCTTTGTAGGGAGCACCAAGTTTTTATTTCACAGCTGCTCAGCTATACAACATTAATAGTCCCCATTTTAGAAGCAAGGGTTGTGAAGCTTAAAGTCAAGTAAACTGATGAAAGATTCAACTGGTAACACAGAGTCAGGATCCTCATCCCCTGAGGTCTGGCTCTGAACCCAGGACTGGGATCATTGCCAAGCCATGAGCCCCTTCATTCAAACACTAAGCCAAGGATGAAGAAGAGATCCCTATTACTCTTTTACTGGAGCTCACAATCCCTTGTGTTAGTGTTTCAACAAGGCACAAGTCTTCCAAAAATTGAAAAATCCTACTCAAAACATATGTATGACATAATGTGTAAGAAAACAAGGACCTGAAAATATACCCCCACAATAACACACTCTGTGGTAAGGCACAAGGAACAGAGCAATGAACTATGAGAGTTCAGTCTGTGCCAGGATATATTGTTTGGCTTTATTGGAATTCACTCATGTGTTTATCACAACTCAAAGAGGCAGGCACTGCCTTAGGCCATGGGAAGAGCAGAGGCATGCAAGTGGCTGGGAGGACAAGTAACCTACACTGGGCCCCCAGAACCCAACACCATGCCCCACACACTGTGACCTCCACAGCACCCGAGGGGAAGTCTTCCCGCTGAGTGTACTTCAAACGTTTTTTACTGCAATTATATCCTAATTCTGAAGAAAGATGGGAATGAAACGCAGCTTTCCCTTTCCTGAAACAAACTTCCCCAACATGGTTGCAATTTTACTTTCCTCTTAGGCTTTTCAATTGAAAAAACATTGACAACAAATTTTTGAACTAAAAATTGTAGGTCACTGAGGAAACTCCCGATTCACAGGGGCCAAGATGCCTTCTGCTCGTGCTGCTCAGTTCCCAGGACTCATCAGTCAGCGCAGCCCCTCTCACTGCACAGGCCGGCGGGCTCCTGCGCAGGCGACTGCCCGTGGGCTTGGGCTTTACTGTGGCCAGGGGTCTCCTTCACATACTGTCTTTCTCAGTTCCACCTTACGTCTTGCAACTGAGAAGTTCCAGGTCCACCTGGACCTGCTGTCTGTCCCATATCCCAGAAAGTTCACTGGCTCCAAAAGTAAATCTGGGGACTACAGATTCCCTGATTCCCCAGAAATGTATTCTACTTAACTGCCACAGAGGTCAAATGGCCCTTAGGGTCTCAGAAAGTGGGGTCAGCAGGACAATCCCTAGTCTCCATGGTAACAATTACAGATACCAGTGTCAGTTAGGAGCAGAATCCTCCTTAGCTCCTTTAAGATAGCTGGTGTTGCCAGGTGTGGTGGCACACACCCGTAATCTCAGCACACGGGAGGTTGAAGCAGCAGGATTACTGCAAGTTTGAGGCCAACCTGGGCTACAAAGTGAATTCAAGGCCAACCTATACTGTGTAGTGAAACCTTGTCTCAAAAGACCAAAAAAAAATTTAAATTAAAAATAAAACAGCTGATGTGTATTATCACCACATTTTCCTAACATTGTCATCATGGGCTTTTGTCACTTGGAAATCAAGAGAAGCTTGAACAGAATGGAAAACCATTAGTCCAATAATGTCATTAGGCCAACAATGATGCAATGCATTTACTGCAAGATCTCATAAGGTACAGAGAAGACCCTAATAAAAATCACTTGGCCAATTCTTGAGAAAGCAGACACTGGCCCGCCCGCGCCAGAAGTGAGTAATAGGGATTTTAACTCTGCTCCCAAGAAGGGGGAGAACACTTTCAGCGTGGGTTTTCTATCTTCAGCAATCGGACAGCAAAATACTATCTTCTACATTAAAGCAATATGAGAACAAAAGTTATTTTGATGAAGAGAAGAATCAAGCTAAGCAAGCATTTCATTTCTCAGAAAGAAAACAAATGATCATTTATCATTTTGGTGATTATGAAACTATAGAACTTACTGTATTTCTGTAGCAATTTGGTCAGGATGTAGGCAGGAGATTCCAGTGGAAGAAAACCTTCTTTGAGGTCTTCAAATTGTGGCTTGCTCCCTTCCCGCTGACAGCATGACCCCTGGTTGCTCTCCAGGGTGCTCATTCCCACCCTGGGAGCACACAAAGAGCCAGCTGCCATGGTGGCCTCTGTGGCCTGGCCGGCAGAAAAGGTGGAGCTTGGGAAAACCAAACACAGGATGAGTCAACGTTAAATGATACGAACTAGGTTTTATCAGGACTGAAAATGACAAAAACTAAAGGTGTCAACTTACTGTTGAGAAAAAATTGATCCACACCACTTAACACTTGCAAGTTCGTCACAATAAAAACAAAAGGAAAGTACAAAGCTCAGAGCTGAAGGCTCTGCCTGTGGCTCAGACACTGCCAAGAGTGAGTGAGTAGGCCACAGGGCACCAAGCAACGGTCTGCAACAGAACTACGGAATTAGAAGGTGGTAACATCATGGAATGTCACTCACAAAATGGTGTCACCCCGCTTGGACCATGCTGACCAGGTTGTCTGTTGCCTTTGGGAAGCCCCCACCAATGAGGACCTCCCACTCCTCCATCGATTTCGATTCTTGTTTACCCTTGGGTTGCTACCACCATCCTCTTTCCCAAGCTGTATGCACATTTGACAGTCTTCAGTCTTCTGTGTGTATAAAAAATTCAAAGCAGAAATCATTTCCCATATGTTACATTTCTTTGGGACAGTCCAGAAGTCACCTTTCCATTTCCTTAACATTAATGCAGACCTTTTTTGGTTGGTTTGTTTATTTGTTTGTTTGACACAGGTCTCACTCTGTAACGCAGGCTGGCCTTAAACTCACTATCTAGTCCAGGCTGGCCTTGGACTCTGGGCAATCTCTGGAATTATAGCATGTGCCACCACACCTAGCCTCATTAATGCAGATCTTACAGCCTTTCCTCAAGTGGAAATTCTAAAACTATGCAAATGTCAAAATTAAAACTGTCAGGATATTTTTTCATATTTCCCATTATTCACAAATCCATTACAATGTATAGGATTAAAATATACAACACCAAGAAAATCCTTCATTAATACTATTCTTATTGCATTCCATTTTTCTCTTGGCTCCTTCATGCTCTAGGACAACTGTTGGCTTCTCATGACACCTCAGTGTAGTCCACCATCACTGCCTCTTAATACCCTTCCTCTATATTTTTGGCTCATTTTTGTAAATATTACCAAATACCACAGTTCATATTTGTTACTGATGGATTTTATTTTACTCCTACAAGATTTCTCTGCAAGCTGTGATTTAAATGTCCCGTCCACCTACTGACCATTTGGGGAAGAAGTGTACATGTGATAGTATTTTTAGGTCTTCATTCAGTTCACCAATGTATTGAAGAAACAGAGCACATCATAAGTTGCCATTGAACACTCCTCCATAGAACTGTGTGAGTTAAGCTGAAGCTATGGACTGTGGCTCAATTCCATTAACACAGTTGGTGGGATCAAGAGCAGGAGACAAATGGTAATGATCCACAGTGCGCATGTGCCTGAAGCTGAGATGAAAGGGACCTGCAGAAAGCCCTGCATTACCTCCTCACTTAACCTGCTCCTCTCCTCACATAGGTTTGGGAGGCCTGAGTCTCCAGCAGAAATGCTAATATGCCAGGCTTTTCCGGTTAGTTTCCTCAGTGGGGGAACAACAGACAGGATCATGAGCACCAAGCACACATGTCCTAGGAGGAGGATGGTATTAATGGCTTTTAACAGCTGCCTCTTTCATCCCACACCATATCCTAATTCCATTGCAGAATGATAATTTTCTAAGAAGAAACAAAGGCTCTGAGGAAATTCTGGACGTGCATTCATTAGAAAAGTCACTATTACCCAGGCAAATAGAGGATGAATCTAACACAGAATGAATGGACATCAAAAGATGCATGGTTTTCATCTAGTGGGTCCAAATTTTTATTATGCACTGTATTTTTACGACATAAAGTTAATTTAAGCCAGCTCATCTCCAAAGTCCATTTCTCCACCATGATCTAGGCATTGAATAAACTACTCTGCTTTTTCCAAATGCCACCCACCTGGAATCTGTTTTCTTTTTTGATCCCAAGGTCATGGCCTTTCATCCAGCTTGGTTAAGTGTTTGAAGGGCCTCGGGTTCTGTGAAGTCACGGGACGTGAATGGTTCTCTTTGTTATCTGAAACATGGGGCTAGCATTTGGCCCACATGGGGGATGCTTTCTCTAGGCATCATTAGGTGCTGCCAAATGTGGTAGATATTATGTCACCTCATGACAGTGAATCCCGTCACACACTGAATGCCTCCTGCTTCACTTTTTCAGCAAGGTGTTGATCTTGCCGGAGGCTCACTGCCTAACCACACTTTGTTCAGGCTTTGCCAGTCCACATCTCTGATCCCTCTCTTACTTTTGCTGAAATCTAAATATGAGATTTGAGTAGAAGCCACAGAGGAGACCATGTGAGTATTCCTACACCTCCAATTGTGGGACATTTTTTGAAAGAGATTTTCCAGATTAAAGATTTTCTAAACCTCCAGCAGGCAGAGTGTCTCGAGTTGTCTGTGCCTTCACTGCCAATTGCCTTTCACTGATAAGTTGGGCCTATCAGTGTTTCCTGCAGATGTTCTCACCTTCTAAGAACCCTGGATGAATCTGGTACAGACGTTTTACAGTCCTTTCAGCAAGGACTGGAGCACCCTTGTTCTGTATCCCCCAATGTGAATAACACAGTGTTCTGCACACAAGGCTTTAGCAGTTGCATTCATTAAGCTTTACTAATTCAGATTCCAAGTTCTGTAGACCACTAAAGAGTTTACATTTTATGCATATGATTAGAACAAAAAATAGAGCAAAGCAGGAATGTCAGCTTATTCTCTTCTTAAGAATACAAAGTCACTGTACATCAGCCATTTGAGAATAAAACTGTTCACAGAAGTCTTATCGCTCTGTTTAGTTTGAATTTATTTTTCCTGTTCTCATATATAATTTGAGAGCACCGACATCTAACCCAAAAATAGCAGGTTATACCATGGTAACTATTCTTAATTTCCTATTAACTTAAACTGAAACCCTGTATTACTTACATTGTCTTACTATGACGGACCTTTTTTGAATCTGATTTGTTAGACCGCAGTTTTACCTTGGCTGATTTTATTTGAATTTGGGATGCTTGACAGTATGGAGTCTAAAAGTAGAGGCAACTACTCTGAAGATGACAAGATGTAAAAGATATCCCTACTGGTTTTATTTTTTTAAATTTATTTAAGGAGAAAAAAAAACAGAAAAAGGGTACAAGTTATACAGAATTTCAGAAAAAATAAACAGTAGGAAATCACTAGTTAATAGATACATATTGTCATCTTAGAAATTGTTGTTCAAGTTACAAAATTAAAGCATATAAAGTACACATTCAAACAGTGAGACTGAAAACAGTTCTGTTCAATGATCCAACAAAACTCAGTAATATGGTTATTTATCTTATACACTTAAATATAATGCAGTTATATCCATTAGAGCACTTTCCTTTTCTCTCTTTTGTACAATGACAATTACACATTTTGGGTTTTTTTACTCCCACAGTTCTTATTACTTTTTTTGAAGAGAATAAAACCAAATGTGACATAACAAAACAGAGTCAGTCAAATCAAAAGGATGAACATGATACATAATGTAAAAACAAAATACAAGGCGATCAATAATGGTTACCATAATGCCTCTTGCTATCTTAAAAAGAATTGCCTATATCATCAGTTATAATAAAATTGAACAAAACAGTAAAGAATAAAACCAAAACATTGGAGACATTACAGGACTTCAAAAGAAGACAATAGTCAAACCAGAATGGGCATCATAATGAATCTTATTGTCTTCACAGTTGTTGCCTATACTTTCGAACTTGGTACTATCAAGCAAAACAGAGTAGAGGAAAATCAGTCAAAACAAGATGGTGAGAGCAATACAGGGTTTCAAATCAAGTTAATAGAAAATCAAAGTGGTTACTATAATGTGTCCTGCTATTTTTTATTTATTTTTCCCTTAATTAAAAAGATAAAAATAAAAAGTAAATAATAAAAAAAAGATTGAGATAAAAGAGAACATAACAACAAAACAGCATAGGTCAGAACATAACCATTTAAGCAAAATAGTGTTTCACCACAATATATCCCGACATAAAAGCAGTTACCATAGTGTCTCTTTCCTTGAAATCTTTGACTATAACTTTGTATACTGTAGCATCAAACATATCAAGACAATGTAAAACCATTCAAGAGAATGACAGTATTACAGGATATTTAGAATCAATTAACAGAAAATGAACAATGGTTTCTGTATAATCTCCTTGTCTATAAAAGTTTTTGTTTATATTATCACATATAATAAAATCCAATAAGATACTACACATTAAGACCGATGGACACAGAAGAACAAAAGCTTGATGGGACTTCAAAACAAGATGATATTAAATCAGCACTACCTATTATGATGTCTTGTTTTTTCTAAAATAGCTGTTCCTATCATCCAACCTTCTCTGCCTCATTTCTGTTGAGCACTTTTTCTGTCAGTAGTTGTCAGTTTGTCTTCTTCATTTCGCTTTCTGCTCCACTCACTGTGGCCTCTCTGCCACTGTTTCTGGAATCTTGGTATTTTTCTTTTTTAGAATGTCCTGCAGTATTCTCTGTAGAGTTGAATTGGTCTTTGCAAATTCCCCTAGTTCCTCTTTATCCTGGAAGCACCTTGTTTTTCCATCAATTTCTAGGGACAGTTGTGCAGGATATATCAATCTTGGCTAGAGGTTATTATCTTTCAAAGTTTGAATTATTTCCCCCATGATTTGATGGTTTGTGCCAAGAAGTCTGTTGTAATTCTGATGGGTGTTCCCTTGTAAGTGATCTGTTTCTTGTCTCTGATGGCTTTTAATATTCTGTTCTTATATTGGATTTTTGGAATTTTTATTATTATATGCCTGGGTGTAGTTCTGTTTAGGTTGTAGGTGGCTGGGTTCCTGTATGTCTCATACATCTGAGTATCTTTACCTTTTGCTAAATTAGAGAAATTCTCCTGGATTATTTCTGTGAATAGCCTTTGTAGTTCATTTGTCTGTGTCCCTACTTCTTCTTTTATGTTCTTAATTCTTAAGTTATAGATCTTCTTATCATCTTCTAGCCTTTGTATTACTGCCGTTTGTTTCCTTATTATTTTTAAGAAGTTTTTCATTTCATGTTCCCACATTACAAATCTGTCTTCTAGTTCCGATAATCTATCCTTAGTTTCTTTCAAGTTGTTATGCCAGCTTTCAATAGAGTTAGTGTCCTGGTAATCTCTTTGAACCTGCTTCACGAATTCTATGTTTTCTCTATTTTCTCCATCAAACTATTCTCCCCCTTTTTACTGTTCTTCCATTCCACCGTCTTTTTTTTTCTTGGGCAGTTCTTAGCATTTCTCTAACTATTCTACTTATATCTTGCTTTACTTCATTAAATACTTCACTTTTGAACTCGTCTATGAAGCTCCGGAGATATCGCTTTATGTCTATTGGTGCCATGTCTGATATTGCATGTTTTCTGTCCTCATTCTCCTTTGCATTTACCTTTCCTGGATCAGTGTTCTCAGGATTGGGGGCCGAGGACCCTTTCTTGTTGCTCCTTCTTCCCATATTTTTTGTTCCTTCCATACAGGCATATATAAGAGGCCCAGTTTCTTTCTTTGTCAGCTACAGTTTGTTTGAATCATGCTGGCTAGGTATTCCCACCCACTGCAGTGTACTATGGAGACACAGACCTGAGCAGCCTCTGCTGGGCCCGACCTCCTGGTCAACCTACTGAAGGCTTCACTGCTAGGGTGCACCGCCAGGTGCTGGGACCTGGTTTGGGCTAGCCTACTGGGTTTTAGTCTGCAGCATCACCGAGGCCAAATGCTCCCCACCAATCCCACTTGAGAGGGGAATATGCGACTACAGTCACAGTAGCATCCTGTTCTGGCTAGTCTGCCTGGTCCCAGAATGTCCTCTGTTGGAGCCTCCTCGTCTATGGAAGGGTCCCCGTTCTTCTCACTCACCACAAGTTGATGCAGAGCTCCCTGCTAGTCCTGCTCTCAACTCTGTTTGCTGATTCCCGGTCTCAGAGCTTTCACATCTCTTTCCCTGCTGTGCCTATTCAGACACAGCAGCAGCGGCAGAAAATACAAATCACAGTTTCCAGACTATTTCATCTATTTCTAAGATGACAATATGTAACTTAACAACTGGTGATTTCTTACTGCTTATTTTTCTGTAAATAAACGCGTGGGTTCCAGCTCTGGTGCTGAGATTTTATCTGTTCTGGTTATTGTACCAGGTTTGCATTTCCAGTTGATTTCTCTCAACTTAGTTCATTCCTGGGTTGGCAGGGTATCTCTCCCCTTGCTTAGGACTCCTCACACCACATCATTCCTGGATTCTAAGCTGGTTATCTCAGGGAGCCTCCATAGCTGCTGTTACCTATCACCATGTTCTCCCAGAAGTCTCCTGATTTTGATTATTAACAGCTCTCAAATCCTACAATGTTTTCAAAGTTGTGTTTTTATAAAAGTAGCTATGTAATACTATGCTTAACTATATTAAGCCTGATGATGTGGATAAGTCTATTGAAAATAACAAGAGAAAGCCTAGTAACTACAGTAGGTCACCTAATATTGTGGTCTTATGTGTCTTTTTTATTGCATGTTTTTCTAGGAATTTGTTTTGCTGTCTTGTTATGATTTGTTTTTCCCTATAATACAGATAGGATAGATGTACATGTAGAAATTCACACATGGGAAGAATTTTTTAAACTATTTATGGGAACAGATTATACA
This sequence comes from Cavia porcellus, assembly GCF_034190915.1. Classification (NCBI taxonomy): domain Eukaryota; kingdom Metazoa; phylum Chordata; class Mammalia; order Rodentia; family Caviidae; genus Cavia; species Cavia porcellus. The sequence goes on along the minus strand of NW_026947484.1, from coordinate 108,388,446 downwards.
GTGCAAGATGTAATGAACAGATACTCTGAAGAAGAAGAGACACTAAGAAACCCAATGCTAATTCTGTAGCATTATGATATAAAATCTAGCAATACTATTATTCACTGTTCAGGGTGATATTAGTCTAGTCTCTTAAGTTCAATTTCAGCATATGTAAAGATAAGGACAGCTACTACAAAGAAAATGAGAGACACTATAGTAGTCATTATTGTCTTCCACAATGTCAGATCTTGAAGACCTAAAAAAGCCTTCATCATCCTGTAATGATTTGATTAGTTCTATGCAGTATGTATTTAATGTGTGTGAATATGCAGTATGTATTTAATGTGTGTGACAACTATTTGGAAGAAAACTAAAGACAATAGGATAGACAGTGAAGATCTCCAGTGGACTTGCTTTGAAATCTGTATTACTTTAAATTGTTTCTTTTTGAACTGTTTTGTTCTGTTTTGATATGTTTAATCTTAACCTCTTTAAGATAAAAAACAAGTATGTAGGACTGATAATCATATTACTAAGGTTTGTTGGATCATTGAGCAGAACTGTTAGCAGTATCACTATTTGAATGTCACTTTACATACTTTAATTTTGTAACCTGAGCAACTATTTCTAAGATGACAATATGTAACTTAACAACTGGTGACTTCTTACTGTTTATTTTTCTGTAATTCTGTATTATTTCTACCTTTTCCTCCATGTCTTTTTTGTTTCTTTCTCTTTAAATAAATTTAAAAAAGAGAATAAAATTCAAGAACTTTAGACACACATTCCCCACCACATTTTTACTACCACCATAGAAATGGCTTAAATTTTTTCCAATATACTTGATCTGAAATTTGAGGAGAAAACCACAGGGACTCTAGTTCTAAAAATACAGCCAGGGTTGAATTCAGCCTTGGTAGGAGAAAGATAAACTTACTTATTAGAGAGAACAGAGTTCACTGATAAATTCACACATCCTCCTGACCTTCTCTCTTGACTTCTCCACTTGCCAGCACATAGTCAAGAACTACAGACATTATCAGCTTCTTCTGCAGACCTGGCAGTGAAGATTGCTCTTGGCTAACTTGGATCTCAGGAGTTGGTACTATTCTGAGAGATAAGGATTCATTACCCTGAGATGGGTAATGAATTTAGCTGTTGGAAACAACCAAAGAGAAGATCAACACGAAGACCGATGTGTTCCCACAAAGTAATGGCTGATTGCTCCCATGAGCCCACTCTCACTTATCCTGGTTTGCTGGTTGCCTGGACTCAGAAGCACTGAATGCTGGGATAAGATTTGATTTGTCTCCTTCTGCACAATCCCTGGCTCAGGGCTAAGTATTGAGGAGAATCTCAATGGGGTTTATTTAATGAGACCATAAAAGTGATTGCCCACCCATGATCACTGTAACCATGTTCCCACCCAAATGTCCTGTCAGGCAGGCTCTGCTTTCTCCTTGGATGCAACAAATCCCCCTCCGTACATAGAAGCCCACTCTATACCATCTGTGGCCTTAGGACATTTTGCGACTTGAGAAAATGTGAATGGTCTCAAGGATTCCTCTGCTCGTCACCTGAGACCCAGGAAAGCTAACAGTTTCCCAAGTCCTCACAGGCCTTGATGGCAACAGAGCCACCACACAAGACTTGGTGTTAAGCTGTCTTGTGTGAGGCTCCTAACTCATGCTCCAAGAACTAGTGTACTACATTAGGGGACAACTGATCACACACAGCTATTGCCAGTGCTAAAACAAATGTTTGCCAGGAAGATGGGAGAGAAGAGAGGTGAAGGGGTTGATAAGAGAATTACAATGTGTTTCTATTTATTTATTTATTTATTTATTTATTTATTTATTTATGGCTTTTGAGACAGGGGTCTTGCTATGGAGTTCAGGCTGGCCTTTAACTCACTAGTCAGGGTTGGCCTCAAATTCACAGCAATCCTCCTGCCTCAGCCTCCTGAGTGGTGAGATTACAGACATGCACCACCATACCTGAAAAGATGTATTATATACATGTACCAACTCTCCAGGATGACTGTAATCATCATGTACTACAAACATGTACTAATAAATATTAAAAATAAAATAAAATTTAAAATGTATATCAGAAGAGTGCTTCTTGGGACAATCTTTCACCCCAGTGCTACAGTCTTATTATTCATAATCAGTTTTCAACCAATAGATGATACAGTGAAAACAAGGAATACACGGAAGTACCAAATAGAACTTTTCACAATAAATACAATTGATTTATGCTTCCATAAATGAATATATTTCTAGCTCCTGTGCCACAGATATGTTCCCAAAGAAAAAAGGGTCTATCTCCTCACACAATTTCTCCAGTGTCACCTAAAAATGCTATAGAAAAACTATTTGATAAATTCTACACTGCTAAATGAATGCATTTATTCAAATTGGATATCATGAAAGCACAGCCTTAGCAAAGATCATCTAGGATGTCAATATCAGCTCCACATCCTCACATAAGCTAGAATGGGTACTCTCACTACTTTATTGTGCCTACCATCTCCTTGGGTAAAACAGATTCCACAAACAACTAGATGACTCAACAAAATCATATGCAACAGAAGGAAATCCAAATCCTTTCCAGACAGAGGGCTAAATGACACTCACATCCATCACAGTCACTGGAGTGCTTGTCAAAAATCCCTGGGATAAGGCCCAAAAAACTACACATCATCAGTGTTCACGGGAGTCTCGTACAAGGGAAGAGGCCACCATTAGACAAAAAGCCAGAATAGAGACTCACCAAGCCCCATAACAGTGAGACCCACTCTACTGGAGCAGAGCAAAATTCCTGTCCATCGTGGTTTTCTGTGGGAGCTGCGCCCTTTTCACCTGATGTTGCCCTATCTGGTCCTCCACGCTGTGTCTGCTGTTTTGGTCTGTTCTATTTGCTGTAGGATCCCATCCCTCTTGAGGGAAGTGCCTTTCACAAAGACTTGTGCTATTCTCTTCTTAGAGATATGGCAGAGATTGGTTCTCAGTAGCCACAGGGCTAAGGTTTTTCCTAACCTGTTGGGGTGAACTGAAAGAAATCAGTACTGATAGAAGGAAAGTCGGTAACAGGGTCAGCAGAGGAGCCTGAGATTATGGAGAAAGGGCAAGAACAGATTGAACTCTGCAAGGAATCTAGGCTACACCTGGATTTCAGCCTCTTGAATTGTCATGGCTTAACTCTAACCAGTGCTCCTCCGTCTTGTTCTGTATGCACCGTCCCAATAGGGTTAAGTTTCTAATCCTTGTAAAAGCTTAAGTTTCAGCTTCTTGTAACTCCCTACCCCTTTCCACATGTTATTGCTAGTGATCTGTTCTGAGATAATTAACTCCTCTACCCTCTTTCCACATGTTATTACAGGTGTGCCATTTGAGATAATATTTAACCACATGGTGGGAGTAGCGGAATGCACCAAGAGCTCCAGATGTTATCAGAACCAAGTCAACTAAGTCGACAGTTTTATAGCTTTGTGGTTTTTAGCTTGAAAAAGCCCTCCCTTAGTCTGTTAGACACGCAGTCTCTGGGTTGATCCAAAGGGGGCTGCATCTCCAGGCCTGGAATAAAGCCTTTGTTCTGAAATTTCTTAATTTTTTGCTTCCTTGGATTTTATTCCGGGGTCCCAGCTATCTCATCTGGGGGCTCATCCAGGATGGACGCAAGATCCCTGACTCAATGCTGAACACCTAAAAGTAAGTACTCTGGAGGGTTTGTTTGGACCGTAGTCAATTTTTACTTTTGGAGAGGGCACCCTCAATTTGGGGAGCAAGGACCTCTCAAAGGCAGAGTCAATTGGTTTTTGGGATGAGCCTCGTCTGTTCGTGACTCTTCCCCAAGTGGGAGCCACTCCGTTGGTTAATTTGATAATTTCTCCAGATCCAAAAATTTGACCTACTTTTGAGCTAAGGCCATTTTTGCTGCAACTTGTCTTATCTTATATCGGTATGTCTATTTGGCCTAACTGTTCTCCTTTAGGTTACCCAAATCTAACAGAACATTTTCTCCTAGGAACCCCTTCTATGAGCCCAAAATGGACAAAAGGGATTTTGACCACTATTTTTATCTCATTGTTGTTCTGTCTCTTCCTCCTAATCTTATCTCTGTCTCTTAGATTCTCCCACAGGAGAGAAGAACTGACATCTTTGCCAGCCATGGGGCAAACTGAATCTAAATCCAGCACGCCACTTAGCCTGTGCTTGATCACTTCAAAGAATTCAAGTGGCAAGCTGAGGGATATGGGGAAAAGGTTTATAAAACCAGATTAACAACTTTTGTCACACAGGAATGGCCATTAGGGACCCAGGGGGTCTGGCCCCCTCTGGGTCTTTTAACATGGAGATAGCACAAGCCACTTGCCAGTATATTTTTGGGCCCCCTGCTTACCCTGATCAAATTGTCCATATTCAGAACTGGATAGACATAATTTATTCTGCCCCTTTCTGGATTAAGCCCTCTCGTGATGGAGTCATTGCAGCCCTCAAATCGAAAGTAAAACTCAAGAAGCTGCCTTCTGAACCTACCATGCCTCCGTTCCTGCCCTCCGAAGAAGACCCCTCGATCTGCTGGAGGCACTCCCGCTGCCTCCCCCGTATCCCACCTCTGACCCCCAACCTGATTCCACTGCTCCACCCCCACCACCTAGTCCCGTTTGTACCCATCGACACCCCCGACCCGAGGTGTCTTCAGAGCAGAGCTCTGAGGTAGCCCAGCTTTGTCCATTACAGGAGGTCCCAGCTCCAAGCGGGGGCTCAATGTTTGTGTATATTCCTTTTTATTTTCAGACCTTTATAATTGGAAAACCCAGAACCCTCCTTTTTCAAAGGATCCTGAAACTCTGATTAACCTTTTAGAATCTGTATTCTCTACTCATCGCCCCACCTGGGATGAATGCCAACAGATCCTGTGCATCCTCTTCATGGCTGAAGAGAGACTGCGCATATGCACTCTTGGGCAAAAAGGAGTCTGAGTCCTGGACAGATCTGCATCCACCGATCGGCAGAAGATGGAATGCCTGTTCCCTTCCTCCCGACCTGACTGGGACCCCAGTACGGATGGAGGTAAGAGGGCTCTTGATGATTATCACCTGAGGCTTCTAGATGCGCTCAATGCAGCTGTCAAAAAGCCCACCAATTTGTCCTAAGTGACTGAGGTAAGATAGTTGGCTGATGAATCTCCTGCTATGTTTTTAGAGCACCTCCTAGAGGCATATAGGTTGCATACCCCAATTAACCCAATGGCACCTGAGAATGCACAAGTGATTAATATTGCTTTTGTGTCCCAGTTGGCTCCCAATGTTAGAAGAAAATTACAAAAGCTTGAGGGATTTGAGGGAATGCTCCTCAGCCAGTTAATAGAGATAACGCAGAAGGTTTTTGAAAATAGAGAAAATTTACAAGAAGTCACCAACAAGAAAATGACTAACATGTTAGAATTACTCTGTGAAAGAGAAACTAAAAAGCTGGCCAGTACCAATAAAAAGGAAGCCCAGGGAAAATGACCTCCTTTAGATAAGGAACAGAGTGCATATTGCAAAGAGATGGGACATTGGCTAAAGGATTGCCCAAAGTTAAAGGCTAAAGTTGAAGGAGAAGCAAAGGCTTTGTTGTCTCAACAATGAGGAGGTAAGGGCTCGTTGCTGGCCCCCGAGCTCCAGATAACTCTTCAAGTGGGGGGGGGGCACCTGGTGGACTTCCTGGTGGACACAGGAGCCACCTATTCTGTACTAACCCAACCCTTGGGAAAATTGACCAAAGACTCAGTTAATGTAATAGGAGCCACAGGGGGACGAAGATCATACCCAAAGGTAACCACTAGTTTAGCTTGACCGGGCCACAAGTTGGTCCAGCACAATTTTCTATGGGTACCAGAGTGTCCAGACCCCTTCCTAGGATGAGACCTCCTTCATAACTTGCAAGTGCAAATTGATTTCTTGACAAATGAGCCAAGACTAAGATTGGGAACAGGCTCAACCCAAAGTCTTAAAAAGAGCATTAGAGTTTTAGCCCTTGTCCCAGAAGGAGAAAATTACCATCTGCTGGAAATTGTCCGATTCACCTAAAGCCACCCCCCACGGACTTAGAACTAGAATTATTAAACAAATGGAGATAAGAAATCCCAGAGGTCTGGGCTGAAACTAACCCCCCCAGGACTGGCAGTCAACCAAGCGCCCTTGAATTAGAGCTCCTACCCCAGGCACATCCTATTTGTTTGTGTCAATATCCAATAAGTCTCCAAGCCTGAAAGGGAATTAAAGTTCATATACAGAGACTAAGAGACAATGGTATCCTGATTCCTTGTGTTTCCCCTTGGAACACGCCTCTGCTTCCAGTCCAGAAACCAGGGACAACTGACTATCGCCCTGTGCAAGACCTACAGGAGGTCAACAGGCGGATATTAACTTTACATCCAACTGTGCCTAACCACTATACTTTACTCAGCCTCCTCAACCCAGAGTGCACCTGGCACTCTGTACTGGACCTCAATGATGTCTTCTTTACTCTACCTCTCGCCCCAGTGAGTCAACCCATTTTTGCCTTTGAATGGACTGACCCAGATTCTGGGGTCATGGAACAACTGACCTGGACTTGGTTGCCACAGGCTTTTACAAACTTGCCCATTCTTTTTGAGGAGGCCCTGGCCAGAGATCTCTTGGGGTTTTGAGAGGAACACCCCAAGGTGACACTTTTACAATATGTAGACAATCTACTGATAGCCTCCCCCACTTTGGAGTCCTGTCGAAAGGCCACAGGGGAGCTATTAAGAACCTTGGGACAATTAGGCTACAAGGGTTCAGCCAAAAAGGCCAATTGTGTCGCCAAACCATGACTTATTTGGGCTACGAGTTACAGGGAGGAAAGAGAACTCTAAGGAAAGGATCCAAGCCATATTACAGATTCCTATCCCAGAAACTAAAAAACAAGTATGAGAGTTTTGGGGGAGCTGTAGGATACTGTAGGCTATGGATTCTAAATTTTACGGAGATAGCATGCCCCCTGTATTGCTCCCTTAAGGGAGAAACTCAAAAATCTTTGGACTGGACAGATGAATGTGAACAGGCCTTCCAGCAGCTTAAATGAGCCCTAACAGAGGCCTCAGCCCTGGGACTCCCTGATGTTACCAAGCCATTCACCTTGTTCTAGATGAACTTAGGGGCATTGCCAAAGGAGTCTTAACCCAGGACATTGGCCCCTGGAAGAGACCTGTAGCCTACCTCTCTAAAAGACTTGATCCAGTGGCAGGTGGGTGGCCCTCCTTCCTAAGAATACTGGCTGCTGTGGTGATGTTACTTAAGGAGGCTAAGAAACTCACTTTTGGACAAAAGATTTCTGTGGTGACCTCCCACAGTTTAGAGACTCTTATAAAGACCCCTCCTGAGGAAGTGGCTCTCCAATGCTAGAATTCTGCATTATCAGGCTCTACTCCTAGACCCAGAGTCTGTGGTTTTTAAGACTTCCTCAGCCTTAAACCCAGCCACCCTTATGCTTGATGACGACCCTGGAACTCAAAATAAGCCTCTTCACGAGTGTGCAGACCTCCTCGGAATACAGCAGAATCTACAGGCCAATCTTACTGACCAGCCCTTGGAGAATGCTGATAACTACTTCACCCATGAGAGCAGTTTCATCCAGGATGGCAAACGAGTGGCTGGAGTGGCAGTGACCACTGAAAAAGAGGTACTCTGGGTTAAGCACTTAGAGCCTGGCACCTCAGCCCAAAAGGCTAAGCTCATTGCTTTGACTGAAGCATTAAAGTTAGCCACTGGGAAGAGGGTAAATATCTATACCGACAGTAGATATGCTTTTGCTACTGTACATATACATGGAGCCATCTATCAAGAGTGAGGTCTCTTAACCTCAGCTGGGATTAAGATCAAAAATACTCCACAGATTCTAGATTTGTTGGCAGCTGTCTGGCTACCTCAGCAGGTTGCAATTATTCATTGCAAGGCTCATCAGACAGGAGAAGATCCCATCATCCAAGGAAATAATTTAGCAGACCAAACCACTCAAAAAATAGCAACCACATCACAGGGGCCTACCAAGGAAGTAGCTGCCCTAATGTTGGTTCCTCCTATCGTTTCAGAACCAGTTTATACAAAGAAAAACTCACAATTAGCATCTCAGCTTGGAGCAAAGCTCCTCACTCCAGAGGGTTGGTACCAATTACCAGGTAAGCGAGTGCTGTTGCCAGAGGCACTAGGATGTGAGCTGCTGCACAGGTTCACCAAACCACCCATTTAGGGGGAAGCAAACTTGCTGAATTGTTCAGCACTTGGTTTTTCATTCCAAGACTATCCAAATTGACCACCTCTTTGAGCTCCAGATGCCCACAGTGTCTGTTAGTAAACCTGACCAGGAGTTCACCAGTGGAAACTACCTGGCATCAGGGAACGGCCCCAGGAGAACACTGGGAAGTACAGACATGGTAAAGCCTGGTTTACAGGACCATCACTATCTCTTGGTATTAATAGATACTTTTACTGGCTGGGTAGAGGCTTTTCCTACTAAGTCGGAGTCAGCCTTAGTGGTAACTAGAAAACTACTGCAAGAGATCATACCTCGATTAGGCCTTCCACTATACATGGGGTCCAATAATGGCCCAGCTTTCATAGCCCAAGTCACCCAAACATTAGCCCAGGCATTAAGAATTGATTGGAAACTTCACTGTGCCTATCAACCACAAAGTTCCAGACAAGTAGAACATATGAATCAAACTCAAAGGACACTTTAGCTAAGCTGTCTTTAGAAACTAGTAATAATTTGGTGAGCCTTCTTCCCATTGCTCTGCTGAGAGCTAGATGTACTCCTTATGTTTCTGGAATTTCCCCATTTGAAGCTATGTTTGGGAGACCCCCTCCACTGGTCCCAAATTTGTCTGAGGACAAATTAGTTGAAATAATAAATCAAGATCTCATTAAGTCCCTGCAGACGCTCCAGCCTGTGTTGGCTTCCAGCTGTTTAGACAAAAACACCCAGACTTGCCTTCAGAGACACCACTAAAGAATCCCATCAAACCAGGTACTTCAGTCCTGGTATGATGCCATCATCAAGACTCCCTCGAACCCTGCTGGGAAGGACCTTTCACCGTGGTGCTCAGTACCCCCACTGCAGTCAAGGTAGCCCGAAAGACTTTGTGGATTTACTATACCCATGTAAAGCCACTGGAAATGGCAGATGATGAGGACCACACCCAATGGACTGTACAGCAGACTGGTAATCCCTTAAAGTTAAAATTGACTAGACTTAGATTGCATCAGGCATGTACTACTTTAGCTTGCTTGCCTTTGTCCTTTCTATTCCACTACTGGGGATTTTCATAGCGCTGTTACCGACCTCATGTGAAGGATTCGGACTGCCTGTAAGCTGAGAACAGCTGTTAAAATCTTTATACAGGAGTCCTTGTGGTTGTGGAGGTGGCCAATTTTGTGGTAGTAGTGGGGAGCGAATTGTTCAGACCAGTCACACAGACTGTGGAAACAAAATAGCCATTCTTGTTGCTAGGCCCACCACTACAGGAGTAACTCAAATGTGGGAATGCAAAGAAAAACCTCACGTGATACCTAAAATAAGCAGCCAACCAGGGCCATGCCTTAAAGATTGTCCTTATTATTCATAAATTCATTCCTCCTCCTATGACTCAGTGCAGGAATGCACAGGAAAAGACAGCAAGACTTATTTCATTGCTGAGCTTCTGAGGAAACATGTTGAAAGGGCTGGGGGCAACCGCTCCATCACTCCGACATTAATAAGAAATTCAAAGTATGCCCAAGCCTCATGTAATGGCCCAATTGGAAAACCAGTGTACTAGAGTAAGGTGGCCTCAATACATGTGTCTGATGGAGGTGGTCCACAGGATAAGACCAGAGAACTCATGGTTGGAGAATGTCTAAACAGATTAGTAGAGATAACATTTCCCTAGGTGCATTACCACTCCTTGATGCTGCCTAAATCACGGGGAATTGATTTGGATGCTCAGACTTCTGATATTCTAGGATCCACTTATAGGGCCTTGAATGCTTCCAACCCAACTTTAGCTAAAGATTGTTGGCTATGCATGGCACAAGGCTCTCCCATGCCTCTTGTGATCCCCTCCAATGCCCCCTTGACCATACCGGAAGAACCAGATCACTTAAACTATAGTGCTGGTCTCCCCTTTAGAGTACAACCAGTAGGGTTTAAAGACTCTCCCTGTCTCCAAGGAAGTTTTCATTAAGACACTTCTGACATTGACATGGGGTTCATTGCTTTTGCTAACTGTAGTTCTATAATTAACTAGACTACCTCTCTTTGTCCTGCCAAAGAGAGGGGGGTTCATCTGTGGAGGCAATCTGGCCCATACTTTCCTCCCAACCAACTGGTCAGAAATATGTGCCAACAGCTGTCCTGTTGCCAGGCATAGAGGTTTTACCAGGGAATGAGCCTGTCCCCATTCCTAGCCTGGACTACATTACAGGCTGCTCAAAGACGGCAGTTCAATTTATCCCTTTATTGGTGGGTCTTGGGAATATCAGGAGCCCTGGGTATGGGGATAGCAGGAGTAGGGGTCTCTGTTCAACTTTCCAACCAGGTCGTCAGTGATATGCAGGCATTATCTAGTACCATTCAGGACATTCAAGATCAAATAGATTCATTAGCTGAAGTAGTCCTTCAAAATAGAAGAGGGTTAGACCTCCTGACGGCAGAACAAGGAGGGATCTGTGCGGCATTGCAAGAGCGATGCTGTTTTTATGTAAACAAGTCTGGCATTGTTTGACCATTGTTCGATCAAGAGATTGCAGGAAGATCTGGTAAAAAGAAGAAGAGAGCTATTTGAAAACCCCCTTTGGAGTGTCTGGAATGGAATCCTGCCTTATCTTCTGCCCTTGCTTGGACTATTGCTAGGATTGCTACTCTTGATTTCTGTAGATCCTTGTGTAATCAATAAACTAACTGCATATATTAGACAACAAATGCAGAACATAAAGCTGATGATGATCCATCAGCAAGCCTATGAACTTATTCCCCAGGATCTATAACATTAGGCCAAAGATTTGGCCTCAGTCACAACATCAGAGGGGAATGTTATGGCTTAACCAGTGCGCCTCTGTCTTGTTCTGTATCTGCCGTCTCAACAGGGTTAAGTTTCTAATCCTTGTAAAAGCTTAAGTTTTAGCTCTTGTAACTTTTACCCCCTTACTGCATGTTATTGCAGGTGTGCTATTCCAAGATAATGTTTAACTGCAGGGTGGGAGTAGCAGAATGTACCAAGAGCTCCAGATGTTTTCAGAACTAAGTCAACTAGGTCAATAGTTTTATAGCTTTACAGTTTTTTAGCTTTAAATACCCCTCCCTTGTCCTAAGCAAGGGGAGATATACCCTGCCGATCCAAGAACAAACTAAGCTGAGAGAAACCAACTGGAAAGGCAATCCCGATGATATAACAGGATCAGATAAAATCTCAGCACGGAAGCTGGAACCCGAACCTCTGGAAGCCACGATTTGAATTTTCCTGCTGCCACTGCTGTGTCCTAATCGACACAGCAGGGAGAGAGAGCACTCAAAAGCTCTGAGAGCGGGAATCAGCAAACCAAACAGAGTTGAGAGGGGAACTGGCAGAGAGCCATGCATCGACCTGTGGTGAGTGAGAAGAATGGGGAACCTTTCATAGACTAGGAGGCTCCAACAGAGGACATTCTGATACTGGGCAGACTAGCCGGAACAGGACGCTGCAGTGACTTTAGTCACATATTCCCCTCTCAAGCAGGATTGGTGGGGAGCCACTTGGCCTGGTGACACCGTGGACTATGACCCAGTAGGCTAGCCCAAATCAGGTCCCAGCCCCTGGCAGTGCACCCTAGCAGTGAAGCCTTCAGTAGGTTGACCTGGAGGGGTGGGCCCAACTGAGGCTGCCCAGGTCTGTGTCTCCCTAGTACACTGCAGTGGGCAGGAACACCGAGCCAGTGCAATTCAAACAAACTGTAACAGACAAAGAGAAAAAAACTGGGCCTCCTATATATGCTTGTATGGAAGGAACAAAAATTATGGGAAGAGTGAGCAATAAGAAAGGGTCCTCAGTCCCCAATCCTGAGAACACTGATCCAGGAAAGGTAAACACAAAGGAGAATGAAGACAGAAAACACGCAATATGGGACACAGCACCAATAGACATAAAGTGATATCTCCGGAGCCACATAGATGAGTTCAAAAATGAAGTATTCAATGAAATAAAGCAAGAAATAAGTAGAATAGTTAGAGAAATGCTAAGCACTGCCCAAGAAAAAACAGATGGTGGAATGGAAGAACAGAAAAAAGGGAAGAATTGCTTGATGGAGAAAATAGAGAAAACATAGAATCTGTGAAGCAGGTTCAAAGGAACTTCAAATTACCAGGAAACTAAAAACTCTACTGAAAGCTGGCATAACAGTATGAAAGAAACTAAGGATAGATTATATGAACTGGAGGACAGATTTGTAAGGTGGGAGCATGAAATGAAAAATTTCTTAAAAATAACAAGAAAACAAACAGCAATGATACAAAGGATAGAAGATGATAAGAGGATCTATAACTTAAGAATTAAGAACATAAAAGAAGAAGTCGGGACACAAACAAATGAACTACAAAAGCTATTCAGAAGAAATAATCAAGGAGAATTTCCCTAATTTAGCAAAAGGTAAAGATACTCAGATGTATGAGACATACAGGACCCCAGCCACCTACAACCCAGACAGAGCTACACCCAGGCATATAATAACCAAAATTCCAGAAATCCAATATGAGAACAGAATATTAAAAGCCGTCAGAAACAAGAAACAGATCACTTACAAGGGAACACCCATCAGAATTACAACAGACTTCTCGGCACAAACCATCAAATCATGAAGAGCATGGTGGGAAATAATTCAAGCTTTGAACGATAATAACCTCCAGCCAAGATTGAGATATCCTGCACAACTGTCCCTAGAAATTGATGGAAAAACAAGGTGCTTCCAGGATAAAGAGGAACTAGGGGAATTTGCAACCACCAATTCAACTCTACAGAGATTACTGCAGGATATTCTAAAAATGAAAAATACCAAGATTCCAGAAACAGTGGCAGAGCGGCCACAATAAATGGAGCAGAAAGCGAAATGAAGAAGACAAACTGACAACTACTGACAGAAAAAGTGCTCAACAGAAATGAGGCAGGGAAGGTTGGATGATAGGAACAGCTATTTTAGAAAAAACAAGACATCATAATAGGTAGTGCTGATTTAATATTATCTTGTTTTGAAGTCCCATTAAGCTTTTGTTCTTCTGTCTCCATCGGTCTTAACATGTTGTATCTTACTGGAATTTACTATATGTGATAATATAAACAAAATCTTTTATAGACAAGGAGATTATACAGAAACCACTGTTCATTTTCTGTTAGTTGATTCTAAATACCCTGTAGTACTGTCATTCTCTTGAATGATTTTACATTGTCTTGATATGTTTGATGCTACAGTATATGAAGTTATACTCAAAGATTTCAAGGAAAGAGACACTATGCTAACTACTTTTAGGTCAGGGTTAAATTGTGGTGAAACACTATTTTGCTTAAATGGTTATGTTTTGACCTGCACTGTTTGGTTGTCATGTCCTCTTTTATCTCAATCTCCTTTTTTATTATTTACTTTTTCACTTTTATCCTTTTAATTAAGGGAAAAAATAAATAAAAATCGCAGGATACATTATAGTAACCCACTTTGATTTCCTATTAACTTGATTTGAAACCCTGTATTGCTCTCACCATCTTGTTTTGACTGATTTTCCTCTATTCTGTTTTGCTTGATAGTACCAAGTTCAAAAGTATAAGTAACAACTGTGAAGACAATAAGATTCATTATGACGCCCATTCTGGTCGACTATTATCTTCTTTTGAAGTCCTGTAATGTCTCCAATGTTTTGGTTTTATTGGTTTTGTTCTTTACTGTTTTGTTCAATTTTATTATAACTGATGATATAGGCAATTCTTTTTAAGATAGCAAGAGGCAGTATGGTAACCATTGTTGAGCACCTTGTATTTTGTTTTTACATTATGTATTATGACCATCCTTTTGATTTGACTGACTCTATCCTGTTATGTCACATTTTGGTTTTACTCTCTTCAAAAAAAAGTAATAAGAACAATGGGAGTAATAAAACCCAAAATGTGTAATTGTCATTGTACATAAGAGAGGAAAAGAAAGTGCTCTAAAGGACATAACTGCATGTATTTTTAAGTGTATATGATAGGTAACCATATTACTGAGTTTTATTGGATCATTGAACAGAACTGTTTGCAGTCTCACTGTTTGAATGTCCACTCTACATGCTTTAATTGTGTCACTTGAACAACTATTTCTAAGATGACAATATGTAATCTATTAACTGGTGATTTCCTCCTGTTTATTTTTTCTGAAATTCTGTATAACTTGTACCCTTTTTCTGTTTTTCTTTTTTCTCCTTAAATAAAATTTTAAAAATAAATAAGTAAATACCCCTTCCTTAGTCTGTTAGGCACGCAGTCTCTGGGTTGCTAGGGGGCTGTGTCGCCAGGCCTGGAATAAAGCCTTTGCTCTGAATTTTCTTAATTTCTTGCTTCCATGGATTCCTGGGGGACTGAGCTCTCTCAAACCCATCCCAAGGTTTCAGGGAGACATCACTCAGAGACTGATCAGCTCAGTCTAATGGTGATTGATTCCTCCCACTCACCCTAACCTTGACTTTTCTACTATGAAGTAGAAACCCCGTTAATTTGCCTGAACCAAACCTACCTAGCAATGCATGACAAGACAATATGTGACCAACTATAGAAAGTGTACTATCAGCCTTCTTCCTGCTGGCTTTTTATATTTCCTGTTTACAGCAGCTATCAGTGTTTTATTATCCCCTAGACAGGACTGATGATTTGAAACAGATTCCCATCAGTCTGCCAGAGAATAAGCCTGTTTGTCTTCCAGATTCCTCCATGCGAAGTGTCTTCCTTCTGACTCAGTCCGCTTTTTCACAACTGAATCAGAAAACTCCAGATATTTGCTAAACCATCTCAGATGTTTGGCCAGGTAAAAGAAAAATTCCCTGTCTAAAAACATACGAGTTTTTCAATGCCTGATACTGCATAAATGACTCTTTTTCTCAATCTCAATATGTAACCATCAGGAAATCTCCATCAGATGTAAACTAATCAACAGACAATTCCCTGAAAGGGTTCTTACTACTATTTTTGCATAAGAAATCCTAGACCCGACCTCAGCCTGAGGAGTGGGAGACATAGAGGTTCACCAGGGCTGAACTTTTCACATCTGTGCTATTTCTCTCACAGTGGCCCATCCTCCCTATTCAGTGTTCTTTTTCCCTACTATTACTTGGCACAAATTCACCCTACAAAGCACAGTATTTTTCTTACCTTTAATAAATGTAAAACTTTGCTACCATGTGTGCTCGTCCTAACCAATTCTTTGTTCAGCACAGACAGAACTTGGAAATCACCCCTAGAAGGAGACTCCAGTGCCCCAAAATCTTACAACATGACTACATAAAAGCATGAGTATATATCCATGAATAGCATCAAATTCTACCATTTTGTAGTTTCATTTGTGGAAAATTCGCAGCATAGTTTATCCCACTTTCTCCGTAAGTAAATATTCATTTGTAAATTGCTAAATTCTAAGAATAGCTTGAGTGATACAAAATTGACTGCATTTGCTTAGGACCAAATCTTATCAACTTTTCCTCAAGACATGGAGGGAAATTTCTGTCCTGAAGATAAGGGGCTGAGGAAGAAAGCACCTTTGGGTAAAACAAAATAAAGTATTTGTTGATCAATATTATTTTGTTTTGAGGAAACCAGAAATTATTTCATTCCAAGAAATAAACAACAATAATAAAAGATGTCATTAATAGCCAAACATGGTGGAACACACCTGCAATCCCAGCACTGGGAGGCTGACGCAGGTGGATCACCTGTGAATTCAAGGCCAGCCTGGGCTACATGACAAAACTCTTTCTCAAAACAAAATTTTTAAGTGATTAATATTTTGTATCTCCTTTAAGTCATGCAGACTTTTCACCTCAGAGAGGGCAATTCTGACTTTAATATTCTCAATATCCTTATTTAGAACAGGACCCTATTTTATTTTATTAAAATAATTTTTTTTGAGACAGAGTCACTCTGTAGCCCAGGCTGGCCTTGAACTTAGAGTGATTTTCCGGCCTCAGCCTTCCAAGTCCTAAGATTACCACACCCAGCAAGGACCCCATTTTAAGCCAGTATTTGAATAGAGTTTATAGTGTAAAGTCATTTTTTTCCATAGGACGTTTTCATTTCAGAATAGAGCTACAGAGTCACAAATAACTAAGTCAGTTATAGAGAATTTGTTGACTATCACTTCTCTTAAATGCCTGGAATCAGCAATATTTTAGGTGTTTTCAGATTTTGGAATATTTGCATATACATAATACCATAATACAAGATACCTTGAGGATGAGACCCAAGTCTAAATCCAAAGTTCATTTGTTTTGTATAGTCTTGAGTTCATTTATGCAATGCAACATTTTTAGTGTTTTTGAATTAGACCTGCCATGGGTCAGATGTGGATTTTCCACTTGAGGCATCAGATCTGTGCATCACATAGAATATTGGGTTGGATATTAGGGATGCTCAACCAATATAACCAATGCTAGTTTATAATAATAGCCAATAGTTACCAATAAGCTTTTATGGCCAGGTCTAAAAGCTACTACAGTATTGAGATCAGATTCTAGGAAGTTTCTTTTATATGGGCAGTAATAACTTTCATGAAAGCCCAAGAAACCTCACTGGGTCCTACTTGATAGAATTTTTCGGCACGGAAGGAAATCATCTGATAGGATTTTGGTGCATCTGAAAAGATAAGAAATATAAAATAAAAATGAGCTTTATTTTAAGAATGTGGGGAGAGACCCCCCCAACCATCCAAGGTCTGGCATTGTCTCTGGGGGCTGGCATTCTCTCCGTCAGATACGTGGAGTGGGGGCATATATGTAGCTTAGGTTTGGGGTGGTGCCTAACGGGCATTAGTGATGCACAGGTAGCCATTGGTATTCATTTCACGATGCAGGTGAATTCCTAGGGGTGGGGAAGACAGAGCCCCTTGGTTCCCCTTCCAGCTTTACCAGCTACAGTGTCCCATGTGGGGCAAACATCTTTCACTTTGGAAGCTGCATAGTTTTCCTAGTGACTTTGCTCTGCTTGCGGAGTCTATTTGTGCCTTCAATCTTTTTTTCAGTTGTTCAGCTTTTGCGATATTTTCTTTGACAGCTTTTTTTCTTCTTTTGCACTTTCTCCCTGGCTTCAGTTGCCTTGGTCAGTTTCTAGATCAAAAGAGCATTTGTTAGACACAGTGAAGTATAAAGCAGAAAAACTACTGTAAGGTTTTCTGGGTCCTTTGCAGTCCATTCCACATCAAATTCAGCCCAAGTCTTTATGTTCAACATCTCTGCAGCAATCCTAGGAAATCACATGCTTGCCTAGTGACTCTCATTTTGCCCAGCATTATCAGGAACCCAATCAGTTTCAGACGACCCTGGGTTGTTGTTGAAAGAGTTTTGGCCCAGACAGGACGCTGTAGCCAGAAAAGCCTCAAGCCAGAACCAAAGAGCTCCTATCTCCCCCACCCCTAGAGATTTACCTTCGACTCTATCTCCCCCCACCCTTAGGAATCTGCCCCTGGTGCCAAACGAGTGCCAATGAGATACCTGTGCATCTCTAATGGACCTAGGGCACTACCCTAAGCTTAGGCTACTTATATACCTCCCTCGCCACATGTCCGCCAGAGAGAAGGCCAGACTCCAGCAGTGGTGGTGGGGTGGTGGTAGTGGTTTTCTCTCTAGGCGTTCTCAGAATAAAGACCTCTTTTGTTTTATACTTCTCATCTTTTGGACACACTATATAATCTTATCAGTTGTTGTTTTAGTTCTAACATACATTCTTGAGAAGTTTAAATTTTCTTTGTCTTTCCCTCCTTACTAAGGCCTCTCCATTCCCCAGACAGCACTGCCAGCCTCAGGAGCCAGGTCCACCCCATTCCTGGCCACCACTGCATGGCAGGGGACCCAGAGCAATACTAGGAAGCCAGGAAGAGAAACAGCTGCATCTCTCCAGCCATAGCCTCACTGGTGCTATAGGAGACAATTTGGGTGGCTCCTCTTGAATGCAGAACAATTGCTTTAACATTAGTTAAATTCAGTCTTGTTTCCCTACACTGATATGCACAGAGCTGGCTATTGTATTTCCTTCTCCCTTCAATTGGCTATAAGCAGGGCAAATAAGACTCGCTGAGGTACTGTTACATAATCTTTAAGGCCAACTGATATTTTCTTGTTTCCTCACATTGTGTTCTCTGTTAAATAGTTGAATGTAATAGGATGGCAGAGGCAGCCAGCTCCAGGAATGTCAAAAGGTTCCAGCCTCAAAATAAAAGGCTATGACATTCCATGTACAAAAGTTTACATATCAGAAATGGAAGAAACAGCTTCCTCAAACAATTCAAATGGTACCCTAATTGAGTTATGTAGACTATTCCTTCTGCATGTCATATTCCCCGCACATTGCAAAGATGCTTTTCTCCCTACCTGGCCAGCCAGCTCAAGTTACGCATGTAATTCCTGCCAGCCTCACTATCACTCATCTTTGAACAACTCCCTTCTTCATGAGATAATAAATCCTGGGAGAGGCCTTGGATCAAGGCCTTTGTCCATATGTCCTCACTTGGATCAGACTTAGGATTCCTTGGCTGCCTATAGGCTTGAATATGTCTTAGTGTCTTTACTCTTGCCATGAATTACATTAGACCTGGTAGATCAAAATTAACTTGCTGAGATTCCAATTATGTTTCAATGAGATTATAAATACAACTTTTCAGATTATGAGGAAGACTGGAAAAGAGATTATAATATTTGGATTAAAATAAACAATATTTAGATTACAGTAAGAGTCATCACCCAGGCACTCAGACTCCCCTTAACCCAGCATTTTTAGTATAGTTTAATTAAAATTGTTTTGTAAATTACAGACATTAATATAGCTTGCTTTTTAAAAAACCCTCCTAAAAGCACATATCCTCTTAGACTGTGTTCCATGGGAATAATTTATGTAAAATGGGAATAATTATGTAAAAACTGAATTTTACAGTGAATTTTTTGTAGCATTTTTATTGTGGTAGAGAACCTATAATGTGTATGTACAGCAGGCTTCTACCATCATCTCCAGCTCCCATGGGGTGCAGGCACACCTCTGCTAAAGACAAAGTGGAGGAAACAGAAGCAGATGATTCCTATGATGGAATCAAGCTGCTCCACATGAAGATAATGCTCAAAAATTTTGGTTTTGTGTGGGGCACTGACTTCTCAAGACAAGAGGAACGTGCTTCCCCTGATCCACCTGTGCAGCCTGCTTCTGTCATTTAGTTACAACAGTGTTACCTTCCAACACAGACTGAAGCTGATTACTGTGGGAACAACCTGTAAAACCAGGAAAGGATATAGAGGGAAATATATATTATCAGGTGGATCTAAAGGGAGCCAGTTTTTTTTAAAGCTTCATTTGCATGTGCAGTTAATTATAATTCAGTATTGTTTCAAGGCCAAAAAATAATTCGCAAAAATTTTTTTAAAAGTAAGTTTCTTGGTAGTGTCAGTTCTGCTCTTTGCTAAAATGTATCTTGCTTCCTGTCAAAAAAAAATCACATTTAATGTTTAGAAAATAATTCCAAAATTTAAACCTTTCATCCAGCATCCTGATTTAATTTTTCAGTTGCTTCTCCACTTACTATTTAATGAATTGTATGCATGTTGATTTATGTACTCTGACTGCCACCAAATAAGTAATTCCTTAAATTTTCAAGCAGAATAAATGTGACAACCACATTTAATCCACATTTCAAGTGCCAATTAGTCTGTACAGTATACTTGGAATTGTCCAGATGAATCGGAGGAGGTATAAGAAAAAGTTCTCACATCATCACATTGATTTGGTGTTTGTCTCATCTTTGCTTTTCAAGTTTAAAAACAAACTTACAGTTGTATTTTATCTTAAACTTCAAAATACCAAGTAACTAGACTACTTAGATTTGTCAAAAGCATTTTTGACAATTGCATAAAAGAATTTGTAACAAAGAATATATCCAGGTGCTGATCAAAGAAATGTACATGAGACTGTGATAGCTTGGACGCTGGAATAAAACCCAAGGAAGCAAGAAATCAAAATTTGGAGAGCAAAGGCTTTATTTCCAGGCCTGGCGGCACAGTCTGTCCAAGATCAACCCAAAGACTGCGCCCTGCAGAGACTGAAGAAAGGAATTTTAAAAGCAGGAGAGGGAGAAAAAAACAAAAACCCCGCAGAGTTGTTAAGCTGTTGACTCAAGTCTGGAAACTGTAAAGCTGTCCACTTAGTTCTGATAACATCAGGAGCCTTTGGTGCCTTTCAAGTTACTCCCATTCTGCAAATAAGCATTATCTCAGAATAACACATCTGTAATGACATTCAGAGAAGAAAGTAGAAAGCTAATTATTTTAGGACAGCTTGTTAGCAATAAAATGTGGAAGGGGGGAGGTGGGTAATTATCTTGGGACAGCTCGTTCGCACTAACATGTGAGAAGGGGTCGAAAGTTACAAGAAGCTGAAACTTAAGTTTTTACAAGGATTTGAAACTTAACACTTCTGGCACATACAGAACAAGAGGAGGCACATTACAGAACAGAAATATGGCAAGATTACTTTTTTGGCGGGGGGGGGGGGAGAACAAGATCAGGTAAGGGTTGTGCTAACAAGCAAGTTTCCCTGCAAACAAGCAAGTTTAGATTGGGCAAATATCTCTTTTTTGTTTTTCTCAACAGAGAATAGAGAAGTTTGACAGTAATTAACAACCTTTTTGTTACCTTATTTTAGCACCACATCTGTTATTTGTAGAGGGCAACAATGGTTAACATATCAATTAGGTAAGGTTTTGCAGTTCTTTACAGAGGAGAGCATTGATTAACATATCAATTAGGTCACCCAGAGGGAGAAGGAAAACATATATACTGTATGGCCATGTTACAGATAATTTGCTATAATACAAATATAAGGAAGCTATTTTCCTTAGAGTACAACAGAGACATATAATTTTTTTCTGTAATTGATCTGTTTTCACCCATTTATAATCAGTAGGAGACTCTCTAGATTTTGGGACAGTTCCATGATTTGAATCTGTAACATACTATTCACCATCCTAGTTTTATGTTAGGCTATCAAAATTTTCTAATAGAAATTATTTCATCTCCAAACCCACCTGCCTGTATTTCTCTGAATGATTCCTGAACCCTGAGCTCCCTTTGCAATCTGAAGACAACTTTGCAGTCAGAACCGGGTACTGATGATCAAAGGCTCTGGTAGCAATAAAAATTTGGGGGGGGGGGTATTTGTTTGTCTTTGTTTTGGTCCTGGGGGTTGAACTTAGGATCCTGTGTTTGCCAAGCAGGAACTTATGCCACTGAGCTAAACCCCCAGATGTATGTGTATTACTTTTAAGTATATAGTTCCTCATTGTTGAGTACGTTCACATTGCTGTGAAACATCTCCAGAACACACTCTCAAAACACTAAACCTCTCTAGTAAAAGAGTTTTGGCCCAGACAAGACACTATAGCCGGTAAAGCCACCCACCCCTATGAATTTACCTATGGTGCCAAAAGAGTACCAATGGGCTACTTGTGCATCCCTAATGCCCCTCAGGCACCACCCCTAACCTAAGCTACATGTATGCCTCCATTCCATGTGTTCCATGGAGAGATCGCCGACCCTGGGGGGAGATGCTGCACCCCAGGGGGTCTGGGGTATCTCTCCCCGCATTCTCAAAATAAAGGTCATCTATATTTCATATTTCTTATCTTTTCAGCTGCCCCTGGTCCCCCACAGTTCTATTATATGGTTCCCTGACTGGGAACGGCAGACGAGAGACTCCTGGGGCTTTTTCACAGTTTGAGTCCCCTGCCATTCAGGACCAAGACCGGACTGCATCCTGCATTAATTCCTCACTTCTACACTCGGGAGCTGTAAACTTGTCACTGCTGACTCGCAAACAACACCGACCCAATTTACCACAGGTGAGCAACCCCCAGGAGATTGCCACTGGGCCAGGCCCCAGGCAGGTTTTCTCCCCCTTCCCGTGAGTTCCTGTGACACTCTCACATCCTTAGATAGCCCAAGGCAGGGTCTTTCTGGGCCAATCATCTGTGTCTATACTGGGAGACTCTCTATGTCCTTTGGGTTCGGATAGCCCAAGGCAGAGTCTTCCTGGGCCAGCCTATGTCCACACTGAAAGACTCTCATGTCCTTCAGAGCTTTTTAAGTTCTCAAGGGCAGAATTGTTACTAAACCCACAAGAAGTCCACTCATATATTGGTGACAGCCAATTATTATGAGTTTTGAAACCATGTATTAACCGATCAGTCTAGAGTAAAAAGTGATGACTTTGAACTTAGCAGACCACGGTCCGTTGCCTCATCTGGCTATAACTCCGTGGGCTAGACCTCACACCAGATTTTATCTTGGGGACCACTTCCTGTCACCCCCCCCCAAAAAAACCATACCTATTTATAGCTTATCACATTGATGACAAGTTTACAAAACTCTCTATATTTAAGCCTTTGTTTTGGGAATGTGTGTCCTTTCCTGCTCTTCCAGGATCCATCCCCCTCCCCACACTTAAAGAGATAATAGCATCTTTCCTTGAAGCCTTTCAGAGTTTTCTCAGCGTCTCCTTTCCTCTCTGCTTCCCCTCCCCCTTGCCATGTGCGTCGACCCATTCTCTGCCGAGATGGGGAAGGTGCACCCAAACAGTGTTGAGAGATATGCGTGACTACTTTAACCTCTCAAGTGCGCTCCAGCCCAAACATTGTTGGGAGATACTACTGCTTTAAGCTTTCATGCCGCGCCCCAACTCCGCGCGATATCTCGGCTCTCATGCAGCTCTCCAGGTCCGCACGGGTCGTCTTTAACACTGTGCCCTAATCCGTGTGTTCCGTGAGCAGTTTCAGCTCCATGTGGCGGCTCAGCTCCATGTCGGTTGGCTACCAGCCGCACCTCTGGGAGCAGCCCCAGCTTCACGCTAAGTCCCAACTCCGCCTCCGAGCTCCGCACCCCGAGTGCCACACACCCGCTTGCCACCGCCGTCACCCTGCACACATTTCTGGGGTCAGTCCCAGCCTGCCCCATGCACTACATTATGGTGCTCGCCCCACCTTCACTCTGTGTGCACCGCCCCCACCCTGGTGCCCAGCCTGCCCTAAGCACCCCACCCACTCTGTGTGTTCCACCTACGTGCTGCCTGCCAAAGATCCCAGCCCCCGCCCCCAAGCACGGGTACCACTCTGTCTGCCAGCTCAGAGACCGGTGCAGCAAACTGTGATCTGATGCTGTTCATATTTTCAGATATAAAGTTCAGATTGTTTCTGCTGCCTTTTTTTGTGTTCCAGCCATGACAAATGTTTTCTTATAGATCCAGAAATATGCTTAGAGATGTTTAATAACTAAAATTAAAAAATAATTATACATTCCTTTTGCTGGGAACCACTAGCTCTTTTTCAAGACAAGGGTTGTATGATATATGCAAAACAACAAAACCGACACTGTGGCAGAAGCCAAACTTAAACCTTTTCCAGCCCAGTCTGCCTGCCCTGGCTCAGCCCTCCACCGAGCCATAATTAACTATATTCAACTGATATTAAATAACACCATAGCTGATTTCTCTCCTAAATAAAATGGTAAAAGTTAATTAAACAGGCCATCCTCTAAAAATCAGATGCAAATGGCAATAGACATTTTAATAACATAAAGAGATACTCATATATATGACATAAATAACATGTCAGTTCCTGAAATTCTCTGGACCTGTCCTCCTTATGGGAAGTCATTACTAAAATTATCAATACCCTGTTGATTATATTTGACTCCTACATATTTACTTAATTCTACAGATACCTTCTACTGTAGTCCACATCCCAAACAAAAAGGCAAAACTTGACCTTCAAACCTCATAGAGACCTTAATATGGCTTTTCATGTTTTCAAAAAGAGAGATAATAATAACACTTGTGACACTTGGAGTTCTGAGACAGGTAAACTGACACAAGGTGGAGCTGCCCCCCCCCCGTGGACCATGCTTTAAATGCAGCAGAAGACATTGGGCAATAGAGTGCCCCATCCTGGCGGTCTTTGAGACCTTACCCCAGGGCTACTGGACTGTCCTAGCCACCAGAGAGTGGGTAAGCCATCCTAACTTCTAGCCCTCACAGGAAATGCCAACACTTCCAGATTCATCACCGACAGATCTGCTTAAACTTGCTGCCGAAGACTGACAGGGCTCAGGGCTAACAACAGACCCCTTTATGGGTGTCTGTTTCAGAGTCCTAAGTCCCACTAAAAGTCTCAGGTAAAACATTCCCTATACTTGTGGACATAGAGGCCATATGTACAGAGTTCTTCCTGAGTTTTCAGGCCACTATATTAAGTCCTAAAACTCTAGGGGGTATTAAAGGTCAACCTAATGCCATTTATAAACAGGGCCTATTTCGTGCAGGTCCCAGACTGCTTCTTCCCAATCCACCCAGTGGTGCCAAATCTTCCCTCCACCACTCACCCTACAGTCCTAAATCTTAAAAATGCTTTTTATTCCCTTGTGTTTATACAGGCTGACCCAGACACTGAGGCCTCAACAGCTTGTACCTATTATCACTAGTAAACCTCTCCTCAGTGATATAAGACCACCTCCTTCCTTTCTTATTCACCAATTTCTCAGGCAACCCTGGTCAAGACTGATAGATAAATTTTGCCTTCTCACTTTGTTTATACTTTTTCAGGATATATAAAAGCCTTTCACACAACCAGGGAGACTGCTAATATACTACAGCAAATCATTCCAAGGACTACAACCAGGTTACAGTGACCCATACATGATATTCTTGGCAACCTCAAGAGTGATCAAAGTTGCTAGACTGCTATCCTGGTTTCATATCACTCAGGCTAAGTGGTGCCCTCTCAGCCCTAAATCTGATCATTCTGAGTGGTCATCTCATCTTCTGGCACCCACCTATCTCCATTTCACGAAGACCTCACAGCCACGACTGTCAGGCTGTCATGTTTTGTTATCCAATTTGGTTTCTAATTTCTTATTTTTTTTATAGCAGGACTCTTAACAGTATTTCCTACAGACTCCAACATCAGACATACCAGAGACAAGCCTTACCCACCTACCCTTTTGACTTTTACCCTTTCAGATAGGGGAGTAATCATCTCTCATAACTTCACTCCTCCTAACCCCACATTTAATTTTCAGAATTCTGCCTTACCATGGAAATGTTTCTACCTCAACATGGTCCTGACATAATGACATGTCTAAATCAAAGGCACTTTTCCTTCTACCTCACCTGGGTCCTTAAATATGACAGTGCCATGCCTCCTCATAACATTTTGTCTCTTTGTTTTTCCAGTCTAACATACGTGCATTCACCAGTGAAGTTGTCCTGGCTAAAACACCTGGCACCAGCTTTTACATGGGCATCAACCATCATCCCATCGACTCCCCTAGACCCCAGTACATCACCCTCTTCCAGCAGGAAGCAGTTAAAGAGAGAAATCTCTCCCCTTTTCATAATAATAATCATAAGATGGGATATGAAAGAGTTTTGGCCCAGGCTAGACACTGTGGTCAGTGAAGCCTTAGAGGCGGAACCAAGGAGCTCCATCTCCCCCACCCCTAGGAATTTACCTATGGTGCCAAAAGTATACCAATGGGCTACCTGTGCATCCCTAATGCCCCCTTAGGTTCCACCCCAAACCGAGGCTACTTATATGCCTCCACTCCACGTGTTCCATGGAGAGATCGCTGACTCCGGGGGGAGTTGCTGTACCCCAGGGGATCAGGGGCATCTCTCCCTGCATTCTCAAAATAAAGGTCATCTATATTTCATACTTACTATCTTTTCAGCCACTTCCAGGACCCCACAGTTCTATCATATAGCAATTAGACAGCTTCCCTTCCTCCAGTGGAATAGAAATCTGGCCATGTATAAATCAAATTATGAATGTTTCATTGCTAGTTTGTAAGATGTGAAGTCATGCAAAACACTAAGCTCGTAAAATTTGGGAGAAAAACAACATTTCTACTCTCCACTCAAATTGTTATTAATAGTTGTTATTAATAGTTCAGTTTTGGTTTTGGTTTGACTTTTGGTTTTTGTATTTGAGAGAGAATCTTGCTCTGTAGTCCAGGCTGGCCTGGACCCTTATGTTGCTCTGGAGGGCCCTGAACTTGTGCTCCCTTTGCCTCAGCTCCTAAGGGCTGGGGGTACAGATGTGTACTGCCAATCCCACTAAACTCTGAGTTCTGACTTGAATAGCAAGTTTACACCCTAACTTCTTTTAAAAGTCTGCTCATTGGAAGAGTTTGTCATTTCATTTTGAGCCAGAGAGAACAAATACATTTGAAATATCAGAGCGAGTTGAGTTTGTACTAAATTAGGAAAATAATAGATTTTCACAAGTTGTATGTATCTTCTTAAAAATGTCACTTGTCTTTAAGTTTGTTTATGAAAGATTCAAACCTTTTTTGTCCTCAAAAAAGAATCTGGTTTCAATGTATTGAGTAATATCTTTGGGAAACTTATGGATGTTGCTTGATAATCATGTATTTTTGGAGTATACAGACATAACTATAGCATTATTCATAAGTACTGTTATACTTTTAAAAATATTAAATTTGAGTAAGCAGTCCTGGAGCCTAAGCTACTAAGCAGAAGGGAGGGAAGAGGAGGGGAGGAGAAGAGAGGGGAGAAGATGAGAGGAGAGGGGAGGGAAGAGAGCTGCAGCTGGAAGAGTTGGCACTTGTGACCACTGCCGAGGTCCCAGGAGCAGCAGCAGAGGTTCCAGGAAATAAATGAAAAAAGGCTGCCAGATTGAGGCCCGAAGTTCCACAAAGGCCTCTAGGATCGCACTCTAAAGAGCCAGCAGATGAAATGCCTGAGCAACTGAAGAAACTACAACATTGGGGAATTCACAAGCCCAGCAGACTGTTATTGGGACATTAGCCTATTTGCAGTAAAGTTATGATTGTGAATCAAAATTGCATAGCTTTGACCAAAAAAAAAAAGCCACAACTTCTTAAGCACAGAAAATCTAGTAGGCCAGTGTACAGTGGCCAGCAGATGGGAGAACTCGTGTCTGGACAGGATGTCAGGGATGTCAGTGCATTTGTGAAGGAATAAGAAGGCACTTCAGCCTTAAAGGCACTTTCTCCTCAGGCCAGTGGGGTTAGACCAGAAGCAGGACTTTGTAAAAATATACACCTGGTCTCTCTAAGTACTGTGTGGTGTGGAGTTGTAGTTGAAGAAATTTGTTTTTGTCTTCCCTGTGTCATTTTGGCAACAAGATGTTCATTTTTTAAAACACTGATTTCTTCTAGCCCAATGATGGGGCAGAGATCACAATGGATACAAACATAGCTGGTATTGATTGATTTGTGCTTGTTTTCTGCTTTGTTTCACTACCTTTATCAGGGAGAGTTTTAAGTAGAAGACTCAAGGTTTTGAAACGTCTACATCCTTGTTCGCTAGTGAAGAATTTGGAACACCAAACTCCCCTGATGTAGATATGGATGGACTCTGTTTATATGTGGTTTTTGTTGTTGTTGTTTTGGGGGAAAGGCTACCCTGAATTGAACTCCAGACCTCACACCAGGCAGACACTGTGCCACTAAGCTAATTCCTCAGCCCTATAAGTGTTATTATGACATCACTCTTAGTTTTCCTTCAGACCCTGAGCTCATTCAAACTTTGGGGTAAACCAGAGCT
The DNA here is from genome assembly GCF_034190915.1 of Cavia porcellus. Taxonomy (NCBI): domain Eukaryota; kingdom Metazoa; phylum Chordata; class Mammalia; order Rodentia; family Caviidae; genus Cavia; species Cavia porcellus. Next base: position 108,360,600 of record NW_026947484.1, on the reverse strand, counting down.
GTTTAGGTGAAGCACCTGCACAGTCTCCTTTTTTAAAAAATTTATTACTAAGGAGCATACAGACTGGTGAAGACACTGCAGATCAAACTTTGAGGATTCACACAGAATTATATTAGATGATTCCGCTACATAAAAAAAGATGTGACTGGGCATGGTGGTACACACTTGTAATCCCTGCATTTGGGAGGCTGAGGCAGACTACTGCCATGAATTTGAGGCCAATCTGGGCTACATAGTAAGTTCAAGACCAACTTGGACTACATGGTGAGATCCTATCTCAATAAATAAATAACATTACAAAAAAAGATATGAAGGCAATATTACACTATTTGAGTACTGAAGTGGTGGACCTTTCATTTCACACTGTAGCCCCTGTGTTGGATATCTCAGTGTCATTCAGACTGTCCTCACAAATGTGAAGCCAAATGTGAAGCCATGGAACTTCACCACAAAGCACTGTTCTTGGAATCTGACATATGCTTGTACAAGGTATGAAGCTCTAATTTTTATTTTGATTTCTAATATCACAAATTTTCCACTTTCAAAACACAGTCAATTCATTTTGATTTCACTGTTTGGAATGTGTGAGATCAGTATTTTTGAGCCTACAAATAGGATATCCAAGACATGAAAAAGTCAGTGAAACACTAAACACTATGATCATTAAGTTGCATTTTATCCCATTAACTATCATCAAGCCTGTATTTCTCCAGATCACCTGGTCACTCACAGAGCAAGAGGATGCTGGTTCTTCTTGTCTCCCCAGAAGGGGTTGGCATCTGGTTGTCCCCCATTCAGCATGTACATGGTGTGGACTCACAGGAAGTCTTAGTTTCTTGTTGAATTCTTGATCTCCTCCCCTGAAGTCCATGAATGGCTTCATTTTTTTAGTTTAAAGAAAATGAAAGCAAACAAACTACAACAGAATAAAGCCAATCAAAACAAGATAGTGAAAGTGATACAGGGCTTCAAAACAAGGTAATAGGAAATCAACCAAAAAAAACCAGAATAAAACCAATCAAAACAAAACAATGGGGGTGGAGCAAAGATGGCAGCTAGATAACAGCTGGCTACAGAGGCTGCCTGAGATAGTTAACTTAGAATTCAACATAATACAGCAAGAGGAGCCCTGAACAGAGGGAGATGAATTCTCTCATCCCAAGAAGAAACTATGGTGAGAAGAACCAATCAAAACATACAGTCCTGGTGTTATTATTGGAACAGTTAAAGGTTCAGTGCTCTGGCTGCAGCAGGCGACTTGCTGAGCCATCCAATGTTCAACTCACTGGGTGCACAGTCACACTGAGGTTGGAGCTCGGCCAGCCGAACAGAGAGGTGAGCTGGCGGGGAGCCAGCATCGACCTGTGGTGAATGATGGGAGTGGAGCCATTCCACAGAAAAGGGGGCTCTGGTGGACAACATTCTGGGACCAGGCAGGACTGGCAAGTACAAGGAGCAGCAGAGACTTCAGTCACTTGTTCCCTTCCCAAACAGGATTGGTGGAGTGAGCTAGGCCTGGGTCACGCGACCTGGCTGAGACCAAATAGGTTATCCAAAATCGATTCCCAATGGTGGTGGTGCACAATAATGCAGTGAAGCCTCAGAAGCTTGACTGACCTGAAGGGGAGGCAGTGCACAGTATTACATTGCAGGCCACAGCAGCTTGACTGATCCAGAGGAGAGGGACCAGCATACACTGCCCCTGTTTGCAACTCATAAGCACACTGCAGTGTGAAGGGTCATCTAGCTAGCGTGCTTCAAAAGAATTGTAACCAACAAAGAAAGAAACTGGGGCCTCCTGGACGAAGCAAAAAAAGATGAGAAGAGGAAGCAACAACAAAAAGTCCCCAGGTCCCAACCCCGAGAACATTGACCCAGGACAGGTAAATACAAAGGAGAATGAGAATAGCAAACATGCAATATCAGACACAGTGCCAGTGGACATAAAGTGATATCCTCAGGACCTCATAGATGAGTTCAAAAGTGAAATATTTAGCCAAGTAAGGCAAGATATAAGAAGATTAATAAAAGAGATGCTAAGCACCCCTCAAACAGACACAGATGGAGGAAGGGAGGAACTCAAACAAAGGAGAGAACCATTTGATGAAGAATATAAAGAAAATATAGAATACATGAAGCAGATTCAAAAAGATTACCAGGAAATTAAAAACTCTATGGAAAGATGGCAAATCAGCTTGAAAGAAACTAAGGATAGATTATCCAAATGGGAGGACAGTTTTGCAATGTGGAACTATGAAAGGGAAGACTTTTTAAAAATAACAAGGAAACAAGCAGTAATAATACAAAGGCTAGAAGATGACAAAAGGATCTATAACTTGAGAATAAAGAATGTTAATGAAGAAGCAGGGGTACAAACAAAAGAACTACAAAGGCTATGCACAGAAATAATTAAGGAAAACTTCCCAAACATAGGAAAAGGAAATGATATTCTGATATATGAAGCATACAGAAGTCCAGCCCCTATAACCAAAACAGAGCTACACCCAGACATATAATAATCAAGATCCCAGAAATTCAATATAAGAACAGAACATTAAAAGCTGTTAGAGACAATGAACAGATAACCTATACAGGAAGCCCATGAGAATCATGGCAGACTTCTCAACACAAACCATCAAGTCAAGAAGAGCCTGGTGCGAAATATTCCAAGCCCTGAAAGAAAATAGCCTCCATCCCAGATTGATATACCCTGATAAACTGTCTCTAGAAATTAATGGAGAAACAAGATGCTTCCAAGACAACAAGGAACTTGGGAAATTTGCAACCACCAATCCAAGTCTACAGAGAATAGAGCAGGGCATTCTAGAGAGAGAGAAATGTACTAGGAGTCCAGGAACAGTGGCAGAGAGGCCTCAGTGAATGGAGCAGAAAACAGAATGAAGAAGATAAGCAGACAACTGATGGCAAAAAAAGAGCATAACAGAAATGAGGCAGAGAAGATTTCATTCAAAACTGATATGATTGATAGTATCAAGTCTGAGAGTATAGGCAACTACTCTGAAGATGACAAAACTCTATGATACACATTTTGGTTTGATAACCACCAGTTTTTGAAGTTCTATACTATAAACAAAGTTGTGGTTTTATTAATACTGTTATGTACTGATATATTCAATTATACTTTGCCTGATGATATAGCCAATTCTATTGGAGATAACTAGAGACAACACAGTAGCCATGGTAGAACTCCTTGTACAACAGTCTTGTATGTTTTTTCATTTCATGTGTTTATAGTAATATGTGTTGTTTTGTTTTGTCTTGCTTTGTTTTGTTTCTCCCTCTGATACAGAAAGGATAGAAATGCATGTTAAGACTCATGCATGTGTAGAATCTATAAACAGTTTATGAGAACTGATCTTATGACACATGATGAAATGAACAGATACTTTGAAGAAAAAGAGACACTAAAGTACCCAGTGGTGATCCTGGAGTGTCACAATGTGAAACTCAGCAGTATTATTCTTTGTTCAGAGCGATATTAGCCTGCTTGGGTTTATTCAATCTCAACATAATTGAAGATAGGATAACTGCATGTATGTTTAAGTGTATAGGATTGATAACCATATCTCTAAGTTTTTGTTGGATAGTTGAACAGAACTGGTTGCAGTCTCATTGTTTGAATTCCCACTTTATATGCTCCACTTTAGTATCTTGAATAACTATTTGTAAAAGGAATATCTTTGATCAGCAACTAGTGATTTCTTACTGTTTATTTTTTTATTTGAAAGTATGTATTATTTCTACCTGTTTTCTGTTTTGTTTAGTCTTTCCTTAAATAAAATTTTTAAAAAACAGAACAATGAAAACAATACAAAACTTCAAAACAAGATAATAGGAAATTAGCAATGGCTAAAATAATGCCTCTTATTTTCCTTTAAAGAGTTGCTAAGACTACCAGCTTAGGCCTGAAAGACAAGCAAACCATACAAACATGAAGTTGTTCTTTTACTTCAGTTGCTATCATGTCAATCTGTGTTCCTACAAATCAGTCAGTGCTTACCAGGAGTAAGAAAGGAAGCTCTTCTCTCCTGGCCCACATACCAACTGACTCACCAGAGGGCTTGGGTTCCTGGTTCTTCCCCAGTCAGTGAGAAGTGTATCTTTAAAACAAATACATTTTTTGACAATTTTACAGAGACAAAACCAATTCAAAAAAATTAAAGAGTGAAAACAGCAAAAAGAATATGGTCAGACTGTAGAAACAAACATTGCAACTTCATAAAGAAACATAATGCTGGTCATTTTCTCCATCATCAGGTAATATCTGTGCACATCTGTCATATTCATGACTTAACAAACACATGGAATTGGGGCTGGGGATTTAGCTCAGCGGCATAAGCACCTGCCTTGCAAGCAGGTGGTCGTGAGTTCGATCCCTGGTACTGATAAAACACACACACACACACACACACACACACACACACACACACACACGGAATGAATGAACGAAACCTAAAAGAACAAACATCTAACCAAGATGTTCTCAATATCACAGTCTCACAGAGGATTTGTCTTCCATATACAAAGTGTTTTGATCGCATCCCAAATCTGAGAACCAACTCTCTTGCTCCTTTTTCTTAATCATTCTATACTATGTTTGCCCTAAGACTTCTCTCTCTCTCTCTCTCTCTCTCTCTCTCTCTCTCTCTCTCTGTCTCTGTCTCCTCTCTCTTCATGTTTGGGACAAGGTAGGAGTTGCCTGTCTGAACTTAGAAAATAAGTGCATCAATGGATCAAGCTACATTTTTTTCCGTAAAGACCTGGGGAAAAGATGAGTAAGCTAAAGGATGCTGGACTTTTTCAATTAAGTTAATTATGTAAACAAGAAGAGAAGCAGCAATGTTTCAACACATGGCTTCCTATAGTCAAGATTGTGATCACAAATAAACCTGTGCACATTTGCAGTAAAGCTTTTTTGTGTGCTTTTTAGCACATACAGTACCATATAGTTATTATTCAAGAGGTCTGCAAAGTTTTGTTACCACCATTACCTCTCTGCACATTTTTCAAGTATTGTATAGAGATGGAGGTAACAAGAATATACAGAGCAGGAGGGTAAGAAGAAGATTTTGAAGAAATAGTCACTGAATTAATGAAGGAAATTGTAAAAAAGCATGAGTGTGGTATTCATGCGACTGATCTGGCCTTGGAGTACAAGATAGCAAAGTTGACAATTTCAACTGTTTCGAAGAATGAATATGACATCAAAGGAGCTGATGTGGCAAAAGGAGTAGCAATGTGAACCAAGTAGAGGACGTAAGTGCTAGAAAATGTGGAAAAAGTTTTGTTAGTGTGGTTGAGTGAGAAATAGCTGGCAGGTGATGGCATTAGTGAAGCTATGATCAATGAAAAATCCAGGAAATTGCACAATGCTATAATACAACAAAGTCATTCTACAACTGCAACAGGTGATGAATTTAAAGCCAGTAGAGGGTAGTTTGATAAATACTACGAGAGAAATGGCATCCACAGTGTGAAAAGACATGGTGAGGCTTCCAGTTCTGAAAAGGTCACTGCAGAAGCCTACAAGAAAGTTGCCAGGCATGGTGGTGCATTTCTGTAACCCCAGGTTAATGCAGGAAGATTGTTGCAAGTTGGAGACCAGCCTGGGTTACAAAGTGAGCCAAAGTCCAGCCTGAATCTCATAGAGAGATCCTGTCTCAAAAGACAAAAATAAAATACAATAGAAATAAATAAATTCACAGAATTCATAAAAACAGGTGGATATGTCACTTAACAAGTATTCAACTGCAATGAAACAGGATCTTCTAGAAGATGCTGAACAGAACCTACATCATACAGAAGAAAAAGGCACTGTTGGGGCACAAGCCCATGAAGGACAGATTGATCATTTTGCTGTGTGCAAATGCAAGAGCCGATCTGAATATTATGATGTACCATTCTTAGGCTCCTTCTGCATTCAAACATCAGAATCTGAACAAGACTGGACTGCCTGTCATGTGGAGGGCCAATGTGAAACTTGAAGACCCAAGCCAATTGTTTATGGAATGGCATCTACTACTAAGAAACATCTTTCTGACAACCAACTGCCTGAGAGATGCTTTCTTCTGATAGGCATGCTCCAGCATATCCTCAGCTTTGGTGGATGATATGGATGCTGAATATGACTTCATAAAGGTCAAGTTCCTCCCCACAACGTGACACTTCTGCAACCAGCAAGTGATCTACAATGTCAAGAAGCTGTACACAGTTCCGGGAGAACATGGCGGACAGATAACAGCAACTACCGGAGGCTCTCTGAAAGACTCGGCTCAGAAGCCAGGAATGGTGCGGACTAAGGAGACATAAGCAGGTGGAGATATGCTCTGCTGACTCAGGAACGAACTGGGCTGAGAGAAACCAACTTGGAATGCATTCCTGGTGCTAAAACAGGAACAGAAAAGCCTCGGTGTGGAGGCTGGACCCCGCGCCATTGTAAGCCGCGATTTGGGTTTCCCGCCGCGCGGCGGCTGGCTGCCTCTACAGTGGCTCGGCAAGGAGAGAGATGCGCAGAAGCTCTGAGAACGGCAATCTGCGAACGGCAGGGAGGCGTGCACTGACTTGTGGTGAGGTGAGTGAGAGAAGCTGACACTCTACCACAGTTTGACTCCAGCGGAGGACTTTCTGGGCCTGAGCAGTCCTGCGGGAGCAGGGCGCGGTGGCGACTCCAGCCACACATCCCCCTCTCGGGCGGGATTGGTGAAAAGTGCCTGGCCTGCGTGACGCTGCCGGCGGACCTGGTAGGCTGTCCCAACCCAGATCCCAGAGCCTGACGGTGGCCGGGAGGGGAGACGCGTAGGCTGCCTGGTCCGTAACTCCCTGGTGCGCAGCGGTGAGCGGGAACACCTAACTGGCGCAATTCGATCAGGCTGTGGCTAACTGGGAGGGAAGCTGGGCCTCTTATATAAGCTTGCATATATAAGGAACAGAGAAGAAGAGGCAGCATGGGAAGAGGCAGCAACAAGAAAGACTCCTCGGCCCCCAATTCTGAGAAACAGGCAATAGCAGACACCGCACCAATATACATAAGGCACCATATAGAGAGCCTCATAGACCAATTCAGGAATGAAGTTATCAATGACCTGAAGCTAGAAGTATGCAGAATAGTTAGAGAAATGCTAAGTACCACCCAAGAAAAAACAGGCGGTGGAATGGAAGAACAGAAAAAAAGGGGAGAATTGTTTGATGGAGAAAACAGAGAAAGCATAGAATACGTGAAGCAGGTTCAAAGGGACTACCAAGATACCAAGAAGTCTATAGAAGACTGGCATAACAGCTTGAAAGAAACTAAGGACAGACTATCTGAACTGGAGGGCAGACTTGTAATATGGGAGAATGAAATGAAAAACTTCTTAAAAATAACAAAGAAACAAACAGCAATAATACAAAGACAAGAAGATGATAAGAGGATCCATAACTTAAGGATTAAGAACATAAAAGAAGAAGTAGGGACACAAACAAGTGAACTACAAAAGCTACTCACAGAAATAATCCAGGAGAATTTTCCTAATTTAGCAAAAGGTAAAGATACTCAGATGTATGAGGCATACAGGACCCCAGCTACCTACAACCCAAACAGAGCAACACCCAGGCATATAATAATAAAAATTCCAGAAATTCAATACAAGAACAGAATATTAAAAGCTGTAAGAGACAAGAAACAGACCACTTACAAGGGAACACCCATCAGAATTACAGCAGATTTCTCGGCACAAACCATCAAATCACGAAGAGCGTGGGGGGAAATAATTCAAGCTTTGAAAGATAATAATCTCCAGCCAAGATTGATATATCCTGCACAACTGTCCCTGGAAATTGATGGAAAAACAAGGTGCTTCCAGGATAAAGAGGAACTGGGGGAATTTGCAACCACCAATTCAACTCTACAGAGAGTATTGCAGGATATTCTAAAAAAAAAGAAAAATACAAAGAATGCAGAAATAATGGCAGAGAGGCCACAACGAATGGAGCAGAGAACAAAATGAAGAAGACAAACTGACAGCTACTGACAGAAAAAGAGCTCAACAGAAATGAGGCAGAGAAGATTGGATGATAGGAACAGCTATTTTGGAGAAAATGACATCTTAATAGGTAATACTGATTTAGTATCATCTTGTTTTGAAGTCTCATCTAGCTTTTGTCCTTCTGTCTCCAATGGTCTAAATAGGTTGTATCTTACTGGATTTTATTATGTACGATAGTATAAGCAAAAACCTTATAAAGACAAGGAGATTATACAGAAACCATTATTCATTTTCTGTTAGTCGATTCTAAATACTCTGTAATGCTGTCATTCTCTTGAATGGTTTTACATTGTTTTGATATACTTAATGCTACAGTATACGAAGTTGTACTCAAGGATTTCAAAGAAAGAGACAATATGGTAACTACTTTTAGGTTAGGATTATCTGGTGGTGAAACACTATTCTGCTTAAATGGTTATGTTTTGATCTGCGCTGTTTCGTTGTTATGCCCTCTTTTATCTCAATCTCCACTCCATTATTTACTTTTTTATCTTTATCCTTTTAATTAAAGGAAAAAAATAGCAGGATATATTATAGTAACCCACTTTGACTTTTCATTACCTTGATTTAAAGCCCTGTATTACTCTCACCATCTGGTTTTTAACTGATGTTCCCCTATTCTGTTTTGCTGGATAGTGTCAGGTTCAAAAGTTTAGGCATCAGCTGTGAAGATAATGAGATTCATTGTGACGCCCATTCTTGTTGACTTTTATCTACTTTTGAAGACCTACAATATCTCCAATGTTTTGGTTTTGTCAGTTTTATTCTTTACTGTTTTGTTCAATTGTATTATAACTAACGATATAGGCAATTCTATTAGAGATAGCGGGAGGCATTATAGTAACCATTGTTGTTCACCTTGTATTATGTTTTTACATTATCTATTATGTCCACCCTTTTGACTTGACTGATTCTGTTCTGTTATGTCACATTTGGTTTTACTCTCTTCCAAAAAAGTAATAAGAACCGTGGGAGCAATGAAACCCAAAATGTGTAATAGTCATGGTACAAAAGAGAGGAAAAGAAAGTGCTCCAAACTATATAACTGCATGTATATTTAAGTGTATAAGATAGAAAATGATATCACAGAGTTTTATTGGATCAATGAACAGAACTGTTTGCAGTATCATTGATGGAATGTCCACTTTACAAGCTTTAATTTTGTGACTTGAACAATTATTTCTAAGATAACAATATGTAATCCATTAACTAGTGATTTCCTACTGTTCATTTTTTTCTGTAAATCTGTATAACTTGTACCCTTTGCCTGCTTTTTTTTTCTTTTCTCCTTAAATAAAATTAAAAAAAAAATATTAAAAAAAAAAAAAAAAAGAAGCTGTACACAAAGATGTTCTTCACTTGCTGTCTTAATGTCACTTAGGAGATGTGATTGACTCTGAAACAGTTGTGGAAGAAACATTTCAATGTCCTCCAATGCATTGATTCATTGACTCTTTGTATTGTTTTCTTAGTCTCCATTGCATTAATTTCTGCGCTGATATTTACCATTCCCCCCTAACACAAGCTTTGGGGTTGACCTGCTCTTCTTTTTTTCTAGAAGCTTGAGGTTCAAATTTAAGTTGTTTATTTGAGCTCACTGTGTTTTTATGATGTGAATATTCACTGCTATAAACTTCCCTCATAGGACTACTTTCATTACCTCCCATGAGTTTTGGTATGTTGTATTGGCATTATCATTTAATTTAGAAACTGTCTGATTTCTCCTTTAATTCATCTGTGACCCATTAGTTGTTCAGGAGGGTGCTATTTGTGTTTTTGAAGTTCTTGTGGTCTCTTTTTCTATTGATTTCCAATTTCATTGCTCTATAATCTGTTAATGTACATAGGATAACCAATTCCTTTGCAGTTACTCAACCATGTTCTATGAGCTACTATATGGTTTATTTTTTAGAATATCCTCTATGAAGCTGAAAAAAGAATGTGTATTCTGACGTTGAATTTCCAAACACTAGACATATGCTTAATTTGTTCAAAAGTTTGGTTCAGTACTGATATTTCATTGCTCATTTTGTGTCAAGTTGATCTATCTACTTGTGACAATGGCGAATTGAGATTCTCCCCTTATAATTGTATTAGTGCTTATTGGATTCTTCACATCCATTAATTTATTTTTTGAGACAATGTGTCACTATGTAGTTCAGGCTAGTTTGAACTCACTGTGTAATGTAGGTTGGCTTCAAACTCATAGTGATTCTCCTTCCTCAGCTTCCTGAGTGCTGGAATAACAGGCATACACCACTAAACTGGGCCATTAATGTTTGCTTTATATAGTTGACCGCAATGGTAGTCGGAGCATATATATTTATGATTGTTATCTCTTCCCGTTATAAGGATGTAGTGACCTTCTTGGTTTTCTTAATCAGTGTTGGCTTGAAATCCATTTGTCTGCAAATAGAATAGTTACTCCTGCTTTTTTCCAGGTTCCTGTGTCATAGACTATCGTTTTCCGTCCTTTGACTGTCAGTCTATGAATTTATTTATGTATTTATTTTGGGGACAAGGTTTTGCTCTGTAGTTCAGGCTGACCTCAAACTCACTATGTATCCCAGACTGGATTCAAACTTGTGGCGTCATCCTGCCTCAGCCTTCTAAATGCTAGAATAATGATCAAGCACCAACATGCCCATCTCATTTGCTAATGGAAATGTGTTTCTTGTATGCAGCATGTTGTTTATCTTATTTCTTGATCTATTCTGTCAGTCTGTTTCTTTTGAGAAGTGAATCGAGAACATCAATGTTGATGGTTATAACTATTTATTGACTTATCCTTGTCATATTATTTTCTTGTTGTTGACTCTCTTTTTCCCTTCTGTTTAACTGCTTTCCTTGCCTGGGGTATTCATCCTGTTGGGACTCATGGAGTTGTGATTCTTGTTATTTCTTTCTAGAATGCCTTCTGTACATTTTACAATGCTGCTTTGGGGCTCATGAATTTCCTCACGTGTTCTTTGTGATAGAAGTATCTTATTCTCCATCAATTTTGATAGTATTGCAGGGTACATCAGTCTGGATTGGAGGTTGTTTTCTTTTGGGGCTTGAAACATCACTCCAAGATCTCCTTGACTTAAGGGTTTGTGTTAAGAAGTCTGCTGTGATTCTGATGGCCTTTCCTTTATAGGTGATTTGTTATATTTCTCTTTCAGCTTTTAGTGTACTGTTTTTGTGTTAAATTTCTGAAATCTTGACTATTATATGCCTTGGTGCAGTTTTTTTAAAATCATGACTAATTCATAATTGTAATTGCAGTCATGTCTTCTATATCTTATGCTATGTCCTCACATAGCTTTATTCTGCTGTGTATATTTTCAGTGGAATTTTTAATCTCCTGGATGTCTCAATTTATTTCCTGATCTCTATTTATTTCCTATGTTGGGTGCTCATGGTTTCTGTCATTTTCCTAAACACAGTTTTTGTAATTTGTATCTGCTTTATAATCACTAAGAATGTCTATCATTATGGTCAACATCTCTATAGTTATCTGAGAAATTACTTCTGATTCAATTTTTTTTTGTCTCACTCATTTGCTTTGTCACTTCTGCTGTTGCCACTTCAGAGAGGCCAGATGGGTGGCTTTCAGATTCTTTCACTTCCTTGCCCCCTGGGTTTGCCTTGGGTGAGCTAGATGTCTGGGGTGCATCTCATTTAATCATCTTCTCATTTTCTTTTAGTTTAATTCCTAGGTTGATCCTTATAAATTGCCTGGGGTGAGTAGCTTATTACTAGTATTTAGAACCTGTAGTTTCCTAATTACTTCTCGGAGGTGTCTTCTGGATGTAGCTAATTTTTTGGGTTTTGTATCTGTTGCAAGATATTACCTCTTCAATTTATTGGATAGGAGAAGTTACTGCCTATTTGGTCCAACCCCTGGTTCTTTGTCACTGATCTATAGTATTTTTTATGACTCATAGGTAATATCAGTCTTGGTATACTGGGAAGAACAACTGGTTACAAAAAAGTATGTCACTTTGGTTGAAGTAGTATAATCAGCAATAACAATAGCATCAAACAGCCTAGAAAATGCAAACTGAGGTTAACTTGCCACCTTTCACCACATGAACTAATTTTGTGGTTATATAAGAAAATTTAAAGCAAACCAGAAAATTATATACAGTAAATAAGCCCCAATATGGCAATTTTACCCTCAGGTGCTAAAATTTCAAAGGAATTGGGTAAAAATAGAGAAATAGAAGAAGAGGAAGAGATTAGAAGCAGTATTTGAGTAGCTTTGATTAATCCCAGTAAACCAGAAATAGTTTTACAGTGGGGTAGTGGGTAATCTCAGCAAGTCTACATCTTTCTTTGCCCTGAACTTTGAGTGGTTGCTACTCAGGAGCCTGGAACAAGACCCATTCAGCCTGCAGCAGTCTGTGAACCTCCTTTGGGCTTGAACTCAGCTGGGAGCCACTAGAGGGAGCCAGAAGTTTCTCTGAGTTCCAAGCTCACTTGGCCCTGCTCTAAGATGGCTCTCAGCCAGTCAACCTCTCCCGTGGGACATCTGAATTCAAACAATTCACCAGGCACTGCAGTCCACTGTGTCCACTGCTCCATTCCACTGCTCCATTCCATTCTGTGGAGACCTCTGGGGTTGCCAGCAGTCACCATGTGCCTGCAGGTTCAAGATGCCCCTCTCGTAGAGCAATGCCCGGCTTGGGGAGAAAGCACTGCCTGCCACCTCCTTCTTCTTCATTGAAGTTTCTCTCCTCACTTTCCATGGGTTTCAGTTCTCACTTTTTATATCCTTCTTAGATCCCAGAGACCCACTTCCCTCCTGTTTCTCTTTCTAATGTTGCTATGCTCTGTGTCTGGACATTAAATCGCAGAGATGCTCTTTCTCTGCTGCTCACGGCTCCACCATCTTCCCAAAAGTATTTTCTTTCTGATTTTGCCAACTGGGTGATACAAAAATATCATTTTGTCTTAATTTGCATTTAATTAACTGAGTTTGAAAATGATTCCTATGCTTATCTTTTGGATAACATACTTTGTTCATTTTGTAATTTCTGGTCCTTTCGCCTACTAATCATGTGAGAAATGTGTGCTCTTGTCCACACCCAGGGAATGGACTCAGAGGCATGAAAAGCAGCAGCAAAAAGAGGCTTTACTGAGAGCCTTGCAAGGCTGGGTGTCCACTATGCTGCAGGCACACACAAGACAGTGATGGTAAGCAATTTATTCCAGGTCTCCCTTGTTATATAAAGCTTATTATTATTGTATTGTTTTATATGTATTTTGGTTATACCTTTCTGCTGGGTGTTCATGACCAAATTAAAGTGAGACCTATGTCAATCAAAATTAATCTCTTACTGTCTATCAAGGTCAGTTAAATCTCCTCAGGCACTTCTTTAGAAACAGTCTCTCAGCTTCTCTGTCAGTGTCAGCCATCAGGATGGGTCGTTGGCCTTGCATGAACAATGCTACTTTCTGCAAAGCACAGGAGAATTTTCTCTGTTAGTGACCATCCTTTGATACAATATACACTTGTTGATTCTTGTCCTCTGGGGTCCAGAAATCTCCTTGTTTAGGAAGTTGGGTGAGTCTCCAAAGTTGTAGGATCTCATAGAAAATGTTCCCTACGTTCTTGCTGACTTCAGAGGGCCACAGTTAAAATACTGGCTGTTCTCTTGTCCCAATTATCTTTCCAGTTCTCATCTCTAGTTGTTGAACACCCAGAATAGGTCAGTGACATCAGTATTGTAACAGGAGCAGTGAGCTTAACATTATAATTTTATCTAAATATCAATTATGGTTGTTTTAGCAGTTAATCTCTGGAGAACATTAACAGACAACAGTTATATACATCATGCAGAGAACAGTTGAGATCAACAGTCATATGTAGTCTCTTAGCATAGCAACATTTTGACTGTTTTTGTAATACACTTAAATGTCCATGTTAGTAAAGGACAGGGTGTTTTATTGCAGGTTTTAAAACTATCATTTAATACATGACCTCAAGTTGGCTTGACATGTACCTCTTATCATAGTAGCTGGAGCATGAGAGAAAGGCAGATAACTGAGTCTAAAAGAAAAAAAACATAAATAATCCCAGTTTTACCTCTTAGCAGATCTATATACCCAGAAGGCATGGATACATTTTTAAAATAATTTTTATTTTAAAAAGAATAAAACCAAGCAAAATAAAACCAATCAAATCAAAACAGTGTAAGTGATACAAGACTGCAAAACAAAATAATAAGAAATTGACAATGGCTACCATAATGCCTCTTGTTGTCTTCAAAATAGCTGCCCATACCATTAGACATAGTAAAATCAAACAAAACAGAACAGAATAGAACCAACTAAGACTGCAGCCCTTCCAGGGGGAGAACCAGCAGTGTCTCCTGAGATCCACGCCATGTTGGAACTTAGGCCTCTGGGAAGCCAAGCAAACACCTCCCCTCCCTGGTAAGCAGAGGCAGGGTGGCAGACTGCAGCCCTTCCAGGGGGAGAACCAGCAGTGTCTCCTGAGATCCACGCCATTTGGAACTTAGGATTCTGGGAAGCCAAGCAAGCACCTCCCCTCCCTGGTAAGCTGCAGCAATGTGGCCCACTGCAGCCCTTCCAGGGGGAGAACCAGCAGTGTCTCCTGAGATCTATGCCATGTTGGAACTGAGGACACTGTGAAAACAAATGACCATCCTGCCTCCCTGCTTAGCAATAGTGAACCTACTGCTACATAGCCTAGAGTCAAATATCCCACTTCCCCTGTCTTCCTTCTCCCCACCCCCCACCACCCATTGGCAAATGGGAACCAGAAATCTGAGCATCTCCTGGGAGGTTGACCGTAGCAAATAAGAGGGACTTCCTTCTACCATTTCTTTGAAGGCAAATATTTTTATTACTGTTTTGCTCTTTTCTGATTAATGGTACTGCTGTATTCAATATTCTGTTTTGATAAGTTCTATAGTGTTCTATATTTCATCTTATTTTGATATACGTGACTGAAAGAACAACTATTATAAATATAACAAAATATACTGTGATACCTATTACTGTTATCCTGGTAACCTGCTGTGAAGTTCTGTACCAATTTCACTGTACGATCTTAGTTGGCTTTATTCTGACTTGTTCTGTTGTATACTTTCAAAATTAAAAAAAAAGAATAGAACCAACTAAAACAAAACAATGAATGAAATACAGGACTTCACTTGCAAGCAGGCAGTCGTGAGCTCGATCCCTGGTACTGATAAAAATGAAAAAGACCAAAAAAAAAAAAATTTACAGGACTTCAAAATAAGATAATAGTAAATCCAAAATGGCTACTGTAATATATCTTGTTATTCCCAAAATAGCTTCCAAGGGCATAAATACATTTAATACACTGTGAAATTAACAAGAATGAATGTCATAGCTATATGGAAAACTTTCTCTTAATTTAATTTTGTACCAACAGCATGCTATAATGAAACGTTATTGTTTTTCCCACAGAAAGCTTAATCTTTTGATGATGATCAATATAAATATATTATAATAATGTATTTAACAATGTTTATTGGGGGTGTGTCTCCCATTAGACTATGGAAATTATTGGTGCCTGGTTGATGAACAAGGGCTGGAGTAAAATATATTTTGACAGCTGCTCCTTTATTCACCCATGGGGTGTCCTGTCCAACAGTTTTCCTAAGCCTAGGGGTCCTCATTTAATTATTTTATTAAATTTTTGATGACCTATGAGAACCAGATCATAACAATTAGCACATATGTATTATATTTGTAAAAACAACCTTGACATCATTTTGATGCCACTGACAAGTTGAGTGGAAGCACATCCTTAGTTCTAATGACATGTGTAAAGTAGCTTAAATTATACACAAATGTTTTGAAAATCCAAAAAAGCAAAAAGAAGAAAAAATTGTTGAGCTCAAGTTAAACAATAAGTATGATAACCATCTACAAATTGAACAAACAGACACACTCATGCACAAGCCTTTTTATTTATAAAACCAGAATGCACTCAGATGTATTTGGCTAATTTAAATTACAATAATTCTTTTATAGTTTTTGAATATGTAACTATAAATAGACTAGTCAGAAGTTTTTGTAGGTCAAATAACAGAAATTTCTTGTAATAAGAATTAGAAGGAGGACAGGAACATAGCTCAGTGGCACAGTGCCTGCCTGGCAAGTGCAAAGTCTTGAGTTCAATTCCTGGTCCAAAAAAAGAAGGAATAAAACGCTTTTACTCATAATCAACTTTTTTTGTATTTTACTTTGTCTTAAGAGTTTTGGCAACTCTCTGCCCTCTTTTTTTTTCATTTAAACTCCAGTTCAGTCACTGTTACACCTTCTGTCACCTACTCAGAACTTCTTTTTTGTTCTAACAGTGCTTGTGGGATCCGTCTCTGTAAGAACGTAACAGATTAACACTGAACTTTTATGTGATTTGATTTTTATATCTTGACAACCTTTTAGGTAATTTTTAAGATTTTTGTGGCTTTGATCTCTTTAAGGGTCTGTTTGTAATCTTTATTTGTATGTTTAAAAGCCAACTGAAGCATGATAATTCTGGCCACTTGTGAATAAGAGATCTGTCTGTGGATTGCCTCCTGTGTATCTGGCCTACAGGTATGCACGATTATG
Organism: Cavia porcellus; assembly: GCF_034190915.1. Lineage (NCBI taxonomy): Eukaryota > Metazoa > Chordata > Mammalia > Rodentia > Caviidae > Cavia > Cavia porcellus. The sequence continues at coordinate 108,343,957 of NW_026947484.1, read as the reverse complement.
CCTGGTGTGGCCATCAAAAGCAGACAGGGGCAAGCTACTTCTCTGCTCCATGGTTCCACCACTGGCTTGCTGGCATTGCTGCCATATAGGAGTGAGCATGTGGGGAGAGTGGGGGCTGGGGAACTGGGTATTTGTGGGAGCATAGGAAAGGTAGCGAGCTGCCCAGTGCCCCAAGCAGACTGAGACAGGGTGCACAGCCAGGGTAGAGCCCATGCCTCCCACTGAGAGTGATATGATGTTTTCCCAAAGCAGGCATTTGGGTTACTCACACCTCTCCACCAGGACCCAGTCCACAAAGGCACAGATCTTGAGGGTGAACTCTCAATTGTGAGAAACATGCTTATTTGTCAAGACCCAAGGAATGAACTCAGTGACACAAAGAGGAGTGAAAGCAACGCTTTATTGACAGCCTTGCAAGGCTGGGTGTCTGCTATTTTAGCAAGCAGGCCCATGGCAGTTACAGTGAGCAATTTATTCCTAGCACAGAGGTCCCTGCTGCCACTTCCTCATTGGCTGAGTGGTGTGGGAGGCACAGCCTTTCCTAGATATTACCTAAATTGTATTGTATCTTTAGAAAACAGTTCCCTGATCTCCTTCCCAATCTGAGTTTTGATTTTTCTTTTATACTGTCTATTATTTACTTTGGCACTTTCTGAGAAGCAAGTGTTCCTGTTTAGAGATTTTGTGCAACCTTGTGGTTATTATGTTGGGTTTTTTTGTTTGTTTGTTTGTTTGTTTTGTCTTTTTCCTTTTTATCGGTACCGGGGATCAAACTCACGACTGCCTGCTTGCAAGGCAGGCGCTTATGCCACTGAGCTAAATCCCCAGCCCCTGGTTATTATGTTTTAACTTAGCCTTAGCTATCTTATGAAAATAGACCATTCTATGCCTTCCTTCTGTTTTCTACTTACACCTACATTTCTCAACAAAGGCTTAATTATTTCTCTCCATTTGCTTGGGGCAATTTTAACAGCTAGTAATTTTCCACTCAGATTTAACCTTTTTGTCTTGAAAATGGGCCACTTGAAATTTTTTTCCTTACAATTGGAAATGTCTTTATTATATATATTGTACACTTCCTTGCACCTGCAATGTAGGGGTTTGAAGTTCTTGACCTCAGTCATCTGTGGATTTTTCCTTAGAACCTAACCAATAATTGTGAAAACCCTGTTTATACAAAGGAGAAATGCATATAAACCCAACCACTTAGCAACCTCTCAGAAACTTCAGTACTGATCCTGTTAGGAAAAGAGTAATATATGAAAATTATCTCCTAAAATGGGAAGAGAGAAGAACAGGGAGGGGCTCACTGTAAGACAGTGCAAATGATAAACAGAAATGTAACTCTCAGCATAAAAATAATAAATGAGTGATTATTAAACAAGTAAAGTAAAATAAAATTTGATCTTTCAACTTGAAGTTTTAAATCAAATAACCAAGGGGTGGCACAATGACCATCAAAGTGGATGTTTACACAAATGTATCTGCATAATCCTTATTTATTTACCCACTTTCCTGGTCTGCTTAGTAATTCTGAGAATTTACCCAACTGCTTCTACTGGAAAATCTCAGGAAATTTACGTGCTCACTTCTACGTTCTGTCAAGTGCAATGGTAAACTCCTCACATTTTATAGCTGGAGGTTCAAACTTTGCCTGAGATTTCTACTTAGAGAACATTTCTATTCCTGAAATGTGGCCCTCTATGGCTGTGACAGTGTTTGCTTAGGAACCAATAAAAATATATGACAGGGAGGAAGAAAACTTGGTTTTATTACGGATTGAGGTTGATAAGGTCCAGTAGTAAAGGAAAGAAGAAGTAATTTTCAGAGATTTTTACAGAAAATTACTTAGTAATTATAAAACTGGGACAGAAGCAACAAAACTTTGTGATTTGTTGTGTCTGATGAAACACAAATATTGAAAAACCAGATTAGAATGAGAGATGATTAATTACATTTTCAATATCTTGAAGGCATAGTTTCTTCCCATACATTTTTGGAACCAGTTTCAGTAAACATCTTTATCATACAAAAAATAAAATGTGAATGTCTGATGAATCAGTGAGTGAATGCTGTTTCATTTATCATGAAATTCATGGCAAATGTCTTTCAGATTGACTATCATTGCCATGATATATCATGGTGTATTAAATGCTGACTCTAGACTGTGTTTTCATTTCTATGAAAATCATGAGCCATCATGTCCTCTTTGGCATGGTGGTATACTCTCATGCTGTAGGGTGTACTTCTTTTCCTACTTGGCCTAAAGTTGCTCTGCAGAGCCTATTTCTTTTACTACCTTTAGTAAAACAGTGCTATTGTCTTGGTTACTTTTCTCTCATTGCTGGGACAAAATAGCCAACACCCAAAATTAAGGAATAAAAGGTTTATTTGGCTTACACTTTGTGGAAGTTTCAGTCCATAATCAGCTGGCTCCAAAGCAGGGTGCAGAGAAGCACTTCAAGGCAGCAAAAGACAGCAAAGAACAGTGAAAGAACAAAAGAGGGAAACTAGCCTCTTCTCCCCACTTATATGGTAAGCAGGTTGCCACCCCCAACCCAGGGTGGAGTAGTGCTCATACCACTCTGTATCTTCCTCTTGCACAGACTGATGATATTTACAAATTAAGGTGATCCTGGATCACTTCTGAGTGGCTTGGCTAACTTCTAAACTTCTCAAATTGACACAATGTGTGAACCATTACAATCCAGCCCTTGTCAACTTGGCACATTTCTTTAATCAGTTTCCAGATACAAAGGCATACTTCTTCTTATCTTGTCACAATGTCACATTATAACACAAATTTAAGCCTTAAGAATACTATTAAACTTATCAACATTATATTACATTAGAAATATAACATTTTGCCTACGGCCATAGCACACTGAATGCACCCTCTCTCTTATCTCAGAAGCTAAGCAGGGTCAGCCCGGTGTTCCTGCCCCCCCCCAAAGACTTGTGTATATCCCTTTATGCAAAAGGCATTTAATCCATCTTCAAGAGTTGCCAAAAGTCCTAACACTTTCAACATTGCTGAAAAGTCCAAGTCCCAAAAATACTCTGAGATTTAAGCCAAACTCTTAGCTCAAAGTGCCTGTACAAATGAAGACAAAGTTAAACTCTTTCAATGTTAATGGTACAAGATAAACATTTTCACTGCAAAAGGTACAAACAGCGGGATAAAAAGGATTGGGACCACCAGATGGCTTCCATGGTAAGTGGCTGTGGCCTGGCAAACTGCAGCCACCCCAGGGCAAGAACCACCAGCGTTCATGAGATCCATGCCAGGTTGGACTTTAGGGTGCTGGGAAACCAAGAAACCAGATTGCCTCTCTGGTAAGCCACTGTGAGCCTACTGGCGTGTGGGCTGAGAATCAAACATCCATCTCCCCCTGCCCTTAGCAAATGAGAGCCAGAGGTCTGAGCATCTCTTGGGAGGTTGACCATATGCAATACAGCAGGTAAGTGAGATTTCCTTCTACCATCTCTTTAAAGGCAAATATTTTTTATCACTGTTTTGCTTTGTTCTGATTAATGGTACTGCTCTATTCAATATTCTGTCTTGATAAGTTCTATAATGTTCTGTATTTTGTTTGATTTTGCTATATCCAGTAGAAAGAACAACTATTGTGAAGATAATGAGATATACTATGGTACCTATTACTGTTATCCCTGCAACCTGCTGTGACATTCTGTACCAATTTTACTACACTGACTCAATTGGCTTTGCTACATCTTGTTCTGTTGTATTTTACTACCTTCAAAATAATTTTTTAAAAAATTTCTAAAAAGATTGGGACCAAAAGAAGTCCAAAATCCAGCAGGATAAACGTTAAGGTCTGTAGTCCCCCATTCAGCATGTGAAGCAATCTGGGGCAAATTGTGAGCTCCAAAGAGCTTGCATGACTCCACTTCTAAGGCACTTTTGGTCGTTACAGCTCTCACAGCTTTTCTCTTAGACCTGTTTTGCTCTCTCTTTGCAGCTTTCCTTAGATCCTCCATGTTCTTGGCTTTTCCAGACTCCAGGTGTCTCACCTTCATTCTCACAGCTTCACATGCTGCCCCCAGGGGGACACTGCCTGAATTTCCAGCCTTCTGAAACTGATGTGAAAGACTTTTTAACCCCAAAATTCTTGCATTCTGCATGCATCTAAAACCAACACTATGTGGATGAGGCTGAAGTCTGCTGCCAGCTGGAGCAGTAGCCAAGCTTTCCTCTCCCTTGGTTGTAAGAGTCAAGTGCCTGGATCACTGGGCGCTCTGAATGTAATTGTGAGGTACAAGTTTTCTGTGCCACCATTCTGGAACCGGATGCAGCCACTGCCATTCAGGAACATGACACCCTGCAGCTTACTCCTCAAAGCAACATCTTTCACTTTTGTGGTTTTGAGGCTGCTAAGGGAGCTGACTTAACTGCTTCTTGTGATGCCTTCAGACCATCTTTTATATTCTCTGGTTCCTCCTCAGCAACTGAGATCTCCTCAACTCTACCTTTGTAGTCCATACCTAGACTGAAGCTTCCTTTTTGGCCAAACTCACATTTTAAATCATCCTTCTGGGCTCTTTGCTGTTGATTCTCAAGATAGATCTAGCTAAAAGCCCCCAACAATAACCATGTCACAGTCTCAACATTAGACTGCCTTGAAGTCTCTTCTGCCAAGTTAATTAGTCCACTGCCTTTGATCTAGGTCTCAGGCAAAGTCTCTGGACATGAGCAAAATGCAAGCTTTTCACCAAGCCATAGCGTATATCACCTGGAGTCCAGCACCCAACCTTCCCAGAAGACACCTCCAGAGCCTGATTTTTACTGGCAAAATTTCTATCAGCCTTCTGGTCTTCTGAGCTCTTATCAGAATCTCCACCCAGAACAGCCTAAGGTATCCCAGCTGTACTATTTCATGTGACATCTCCAAACTTTTCCAAACTCTTCCCACAAGTCATTCCCAAAGGTTCTTTAACCATATGGTCAGGTATAGTCACAGCAACGACCCCACTTCTCTGGTACCAAATTCTATCTTGGTTACTTTTCTCTCATTGTTGGGACAAAATAACTGACACCAAAATGAAGGAAGGAAAGGTTTATTTAGCTCACAGTTTGTGGAGGTTTCAGTCCATTGTTAGTTGGTTCCAAAGCAGGGTGACATGGCATGGAGGCAACACTTCAGTTCAGCAGAAGACAGCGAAGGCAATAAGAACAAAAGGACGGAGGGTAGCCTTTTCTCCCCGCTTATATTGCAAGCAGTCTGCCACATCCCCAAGGTGGATGTAGCACTCAAAACACCTCTGTATTCTCCTTCTACACAGGGTAAGGATATTCACAAAGAATCGACTCAGCCTCCCTGCTGAATTGCTTAGTTAAACTTGTAAACTTCTCAATTTGACACAGTGCATCAACCAACCTTTAAGCTACCATTTTAAAAAGTGATGAGAAAATATAATTTTGCCTACTTTTAACTGAAAAAGAGAAGGGAGACCAGGGCACTTTTCCAAAATCAGTATAATGATCACTTTGATTCCTGGTCAGTAGTTTGACAAAAATTTAAGAAGGATTTAGGGGAGGGATTCATCCAGATATCATAGCTAAAGTCAAAACAGTGTAAAGGTTTAACAGGTTAAAGACATGTTTAAAAAACATAAATAAAGGAATCAAATCAACTTTAAGGAATAGTCAATCTCAGAAAAAAAAAAGGAGAAAGTAGAAGGAGGCAAACTCAGCTGAGTTCTGACAGCTACATGAAGCTTTCAGTCACCAATAAAAGGCAACACATGGAATGAGCTGAAACAATAAAGGAATGAATTGCTGAGAAGACTGACAAGTCAAGGAGGCATTCAGGCTCTGGGTACTTGTCTTACATTTTTGTTGCTGAGACTAAATACCAGATACTCAGAGTTCAAGGGGGAAATATTTATTTCAGCTCACAGTTTGTAGAGGTTTCAGTCCATAGTCAGCTGCTCCAGGGCAAGGTGTGATGGCAGAGGGGCACTGCAGAGGAGAAACGGTCACAGCAGGAGGAAGCCACAAAGCAGTGAAATGGTGTAGCAGCGGCAGCAGCAAGCTTGTCTTCTTTGGTTTTTCTTTTATTCATCCAGGTTACTCACAGTTTTGGTGGTGCCACTCACACCCAGGATAGAAATTCTCATTATCCACTCCCAGAACTATGCTCAACCAATCAGTGACTAATTTAGTAATCGCACCTCCTTAATCCCAGAGCACATAATTTAACCCCAGCAGCACATACTCTGGATCCAGCTACCTTCTAAAACTGCCACGCATAAGCGCGTAAAGTTTTGGGGAGATTTCTAGACACAAGCTATAACAGTACCATTTAATCTGGATTCTTCTGTGAGGTCTCTGCCTTTTCTCCTGTATGATTTATTCCATGCATTTGCTTCCCTGATGCTAATCCATGAAGAGTAGTTTTAAGCTTTCTACTCCACACCTCATAGCATCAAGCACAAGGAGGAATGTCTTTGCCCTCTGCCATCATGCACAAGAATCAGGATTCATGTAAACAGAAGCATTTTAGGAGAGGTGCATATCCTGATTCATCACCCTGAGCAACAAGAAGTGGGATCTATATGGTGATTGTCTCAAATTGTAGGTTAGTTGTCCATCCTTTAGCATATCAATGACAGCATCTACTAATAAAAAAGAAAAAGGGGGCTGGGGATTTAGCTCAGTGGCATAAGCACCTACCTGGCAAGTGCTAGGTCATGAGTTTAAAAAAAAAAAAAAGAGAGAAATAAAAAGAAGAAGAAAAAGATGGGCTCTTGCAATTGCCTTAGGCTGGTCACTACAGCTGAGGGTGAAGTTGAACAGCCAGAACTCTGTGGCTGCTATGAAAATGTGACAGGATGGATTGGAAGTCAGGTGGCTCAGAACAAATCATGTCTAATCCAAGTGGAAGGACTGAAACACCTGCACTTCCCTCTTCCCTTTTCTCTCATCACAACTTTATTTTCTAAAATTTCCCCTGTGTGTACCTGCTGCCACCCTGTACCCATTCCCTCTGGATGGTTTTTCCCCTTCTCTTAGGCTGCATTTTCTCAGCTCTCTAAACAACCATGGCTAAGTCCCTTTACTCTTTTGACTCAAATAAGTTTCTCTATTAGGGAACTAATAAAAAGATAATGAAAGCAATAAACTGCACTGCAGTGAATGTAATCTTTCTGTCCTGCAGATGTGTACTAATTAAAATAAAAACTAAAAAGAAGACATTGATATTTATTTGATTTTTTTTGTTTAGTTGATCCCTTTGTGAAAGTGGGGTGCTAAGATTCCCTACCATGATTGTGTTAGTGGTTTTTTGATCCTTTAACTTGAGTAGTTTTTGTTTTATGAAGTATTTGATATATGAATATTTATCAATATTACCCCTTCTTACTGGATTGTTCCGTTAACTACTATGCAGTGACCGCCTTTGTCTCTTGTAATCCATTTTAGCTTGAAGTTTACCATGTCTGAGATTAAAATTATTAACCCTGATTGTTTTGGGGGTCCTGGTGCATGAAATATTGTTTTCATCCTTTAACTTTTAGTCTACAAATATCTTTTTTTGGAAGAGGTAGAGTGAAGGTATTCCATGATAAGGCCCTAAGAACCTCAATGAATGGGGACATCATATGCCATAAATATGAACTAAGATTAATAATAACAAGAATAAAAGCACAAAAAGAGAATCAGAGGAGGAGACAGAGAGGGACAAGGAAAACAATTTTTTAAAAAAAGAAACAAGCCATATTATTGGTTATCTTGACTCACACTAACATTTGAGGTATTAGTTGATTCTCACTTGTCAAGATTTTTATATTTGCTAATTTGTCTACTTGCTAAAATTGATTTCCAGTTCTAAAATAGAGACTCGTAGTAGTATAGGTAGAACAACCAGGACTGAGGATATCACTCCCCTCCACCTATTTGAGGTTGGGCAGCATCCTAGGGTCATTTCTCTTTCCATTGTCCCAAAAGAGATACAAAAATAAAGTAACAAAGATCCTGGAAATCTTTGAAGCTCTAGGCAAGAACACATGTATCTTGGATCTCCTGGCCTGAAATTCAGTGATCTTTTCCTCATTCAAACCTTATTAAAAGTTTCATAAATATGCACTACATCTTATACATAAGATTACAGAACAAGAAGCCAACAACTAGTCAGCCTTCCTGATAAGCTGTGCAAGCTGCACAGCTTCTAGGAAATGTCAGCACCTCCCATGAACCTACTGGCACACGGGCTGAAAATTAATCTCCCTATACCGCCACCCCGCAGTAAGTAACCTGCTGGTTCAGAGGCCAGGCTGAGTCGATAGCAGTTAAGGTACATAAAGCAACTAAATGCTTGGATTGTCCGGTTGACTTTTGCAGGCCTGGAGCCAACAGTCTGAGCATCTCTTGGGACAATGACAGTATGCAATATAGCAAATAGGGGGTATTTCCTTCTCTCTTATCTTTGAAATCCAATATTGTTCTTGCTGTTTGCTTTATTCAATATCCTATTTTAATTGGTTTTATTCTGCTTTGTTTTTGGTTTGATTTTGCTATACCTGATGGAATGGACAACTATTGTGAAGATAACAAAACATACTACGGAAGCTATTGTTTTCCTACTATCTTGCTTTGAAGTTCTATACCAATTTTGGTGCTTTGTTTTGATTGGCTTTGTTCTGTTTTGTTTTGTTGGATTTTACTATATTTAAAATAAAAAAAATTTTAAAGATTAGAGTGAATTCTGAGACAGAAATGCTGGGTGAAAGCCCCTGCCCATTACCCTGTCGATTTTACCACAAGAATCTAATAGGAAGCACCTGGGCTGGTATGTATATCCTTAACACTGTAAAAGCCTGATTTGTCTGTGTGCTGTGCTTTTCCTTTCTTGTCATCCTGACACACATTTCTGTTTGTATCACATTTTTTGTTGCTGTGGACCTGCCCTGGACACATCTTTCTGTGCTCTTCAGTAAATGTAGCTGCTTTTCATTTGCTATTGACTGTGTGCTTCCAATTCTTTGCTCATCATACCCAGAAGCCTGGAATTTATCTGCCGAACCAGTCCTTCCGTAACAACAGTGCTTCTGCAGTCATTCATGGCTCTGTGCAGAATGGTATGAAACTCGCCCGCTGTTGTGGCACTCACCTGCAATTCCCAGCACTGGAGGGGCTGAGGAAGGAGGCTTGCCATGAGTTTGAGGCCAGCCTGGGCTACAAAATGAGACCCTGAATAAAAAAAAAGAATAGTGTAAAACTTGAGTCACCGAAGGGCACATTCCCCTGGAAAGTCAAAACTGGTGATGGCGCTCTGCCTTCTTGTTTCACATCCCATTGCATTTTTATGGTCTACTCAGTGACATGTTTTCCGCACTTTTCTGCTCTTTGTTAGTCATTGCCTTTTAAAACAGTCCAAAACCATACTACCAAAATGTTGGCTGTATTTGAACTCTTGGTGCAGTGTGGCTGTAATGTGGCTGGAGAGATGACATATGCTAAGTAGTCTTATAATGCTGAAAAGGAAAAAATGGGTCCAGGAAAATTGTTCTTTTAAAAAAAAAAAAGTTTGTTCTGTTGAAACTGCCCAGCTCTGTAACTGCTTCATGGCTCTGTGATTACTTTCTTGACCCCTATAACCATGAAATGAACATACAGGGTACTTGATTGCACCAAGTTTCATAAGCATTAATCTAGCCTTGTAACAGATGATCTTACCCCGCTAGCCAATCAGAAGTACTGCCAGGCTGTCCGGTCTCACCTTTGTACCACCTGCTTATACATCACATAAAGGCCCTAAACCCATCAGGGGTCGGGGAATGATCCCAATCAGTGGCTATCACATAAAGTAAATTTGTCTGCAAATCCTGGGTGTTGTTTTGGTGTTTCTGTTAGCCATAGCAGAGCTATCTATGTGAGCTCAATATTAAAAAATCAACAATACAGAGCCAGTTGTGGTAGCATACACCTGTAACCCCAGCACTCGGGAGGCTGAGGCAGGAGGATCGTTGAGAGTTTGAGACCCGCCTGGGCTACAAAGTGAGCCCAAGGCCAGCCTGAACTGCAGAGAGAGACCTTGTCTCAAAAAGACAAAAAAAAAAAAAAAATCAACAATACAATACAAAAGGAAAAGAAAGATAAGACTTATTGATTAAAAGCATGGAAAGTAACATCTTATAATGCTATGATGGCATTATGAAAAAGCAACTAAATTTGTGGATTCATGAGATCAAAGTAGTTTTTTTTAATTTATGATCTTTTATTTTCTCCCTCTCTATTTTGGGCTTTTAAAAACATTTTACTATTGATATTGATTTTACAAAATGAGTTTTGATGGCATTTTCGTGCCTGTGTATAATATAATTATTAGATAGCATTGTAATGAAGCTGAAAACCAAAGAAATTTATAATCACATTATTTAAGGTCAGAAAAATATTAAACATTTCTCTTTAGTATAAAGACATACTGCATAAAAGAGTTACATGTAATACGTAGGCTTTAAATAAGATTTTTTAATAAAAACACGTAAAATTGTTGTACCCCAAATATCATGTATATTCACCAATATTTGTATACTCACCACTTGACAAAAACGCTGTGAACAGATCTTGCAGGAGCCAACTCTGTGTTTTCCGTGGAGCATAGTATTCACTAAACCGGGTTGGAAGCAATGGTGTAAAACCTAAGTGCTATAATAATACGCATTACTATTAATATACATTATCTTACCAATAATGCACTTTACTTACCTGCATCTTATTTTAATGTTGTTACTTGTTCCAGAGCCACACTGAACAATTCTAAACTGGGGTTTAGAATTCTCGAAAAAACACTTTCACTTTAACAACTCTCTATATAACAAGAAAAGAAAAAGCCAAATTCTGTTTCTCCACAGAGGGTCAGAGAAGAAAATATAAATTGGGAAAGTATAGAGTCTGTTGGCCAAGTGAAAAGGCCTTTAACAAGAAAAGCATCAACTATCTCAGCTACGATGTGTCAGTAAGGGAAAGAGTTAAGAGACTACAAATCGGCACAAAGGCCACAGTTTTACTGAGGACATATTACATGGAAGCAAGACACCTCACCAGGGATGCTCCGAACGGCTCTCAAAGCTCAGAAAAAATTAAAAGGAGAAAGGAACCTACATACAGTCCATGGAGAACAGGGTGAAGAATGCAACTCCTGGAAATGTGGGAGAACTCAGATGAGGGAGACGGGGCCCCCTGGAGAGCCAGCATCTGCAATGCCCCCAGGGAGCCACTGAGGACTAACAGGGGCAGGCTGCTAGGACCCTATCCATTCAGAGTGGACACTGAGCTCCAGTATCACAGAACCCTGGGCTTCAAAATTATATTTAGGCTGATTATGGTGGCTCACGCCTATAATCTCAACACCCAGGAGGCTGAGACAGGGTCGAGTTTGAAGTCAGCCTAAGCTGCCTGGTGAGTTTAAGGATGGCCGGAACTATACAGTGGGATCTGGTTTCCAAAAAAGTGATATTTAGCTTATTGGACAATTGGCCATTAAGCAGAAATAAATGACAACAAACGTTTCATAAGGAAATTGAAGGGTGTCATCACTGAGATTCTCTGACGTACTTGCTGAGCACTTGCGTGGTTGTTATGGATTAAGAACTGGTGGTCAACTGAACGCCAGCTGGATTACATCAGCATGGCATTGAGCCAAGATGCTCCACCTGAGGAAAGTTGCCAGCATAAATAGAGACATGGAGAAGGAGAAGCTATTGCGTTGAGGCATTAAGGCATTGTGGATTCTCCTATGAGTTGCTGTTGGAGCCGTTGGTTCTCCTGGAGAAGCTTTGGTCCTCACATCGAGCATTGCTTCCTGGCTCCAGAGGGGAAGACATGTGCTGCTTGGTCTCCAGGATGAACTCATCACCCTGGCTTCCTGGCACGTACCAAACTGTGCCTGTCATCGGAGGAGCTCGGGGGGCCTCCATGTTGCTGAGGACAGCTGTGGTGCCTTTCAGGACAACCCTGGTCTTTGTTGTGAGGGTGACTTCTCAGGTCCAGCGTAGAACCCTCATCCTACTAGCACAGCTCCTTCATCCTGCTGGCATAGACTTTCTGGCTACCACAGCTGACCCTTGGATCTTCCCAGCACGGATCCGTAAAAGAGACTGGTGTGAGTCCTTCTTGTGGGCTCTGGACCTCCAGTTGGACTCATGAGAGGCCTTGTCCTGAGCTCTGGGTTTTTATCTGAACTCATGTTGGACATTGCTGTGGAATATAGGCTCTTGACTAAATAATCTATGTTTTTGGTGTTGCAGATAAATTTCCTGCATTTTCGTGTATTAACTCCCGGTGACCATTATAAAAATAATATTATAAACTCCATGTCTTGATCCTAATTGTTCTCTGTGTACAACCCCTGACTACAACAGTGGTCCTGTCCTTATTTCAAAGGGAGAGCGTGGTGCAGAGCTTCACAGCATTTGCTCTGTGAACCAGATGAAGACAGACATGCAGTTAGCAAAAGGCTGTATGATGCACTTGGAAAGCCTTGTAGGTGCTGCCAAACACTTCATCAACAGTCTGATTTCTTGAATTTCCAAGATGATTCTTCTTCAAAGGGAAGGAAAAATGGTCCAGCATCTTGGCAAGTGGCTTGATCAGTAGCAAGGCTCCAAGTAAATAATGCATAAGCTCCTTGGTGGTACTTAGCCACACCTTCTCACACTCACCTTCTTTTGTTTTTAATTTTGTTTTAAATTTTATTAGTGCATATTTTCAGTGCATAATGATCCCATTCATCATGGGGAATTAGTGCACTACATAACACATCTTAATTCTTTCTTTCACCCTCTTCCCTTCCCCTTCCTCCTTCCTCACTCTGTCTCTTGGTTCCCTTCCCCTTTCCAAAAGATCTATCCCCTTGCTTCTTACTATCTATCTTTTATTTCCCCCTTTATTTATACTTTAGTTTTCTCAAATATAAGAAACCAAGCAATATTATGCTTGTTTGTCTGATTTATTTCATTTAACATTATGGACTCAAGGTGCATCTATGTCCCAACAAATAACTCAAATGTATCCTTCTTCATAGTAAAGTACTATTCCAATATATATAAGGAACTCATTTTATTTATCCAATCATCTGCTTATGGACATATGGGCTGCTTCTGTGTTTTGGCTATTATGACTTGTGCTGCTGCAAACATGGCTACAATGTATCACTATAATATGATCTCTTTAAATTTTTCAAGAAGATACCTAGATATCTGGATCAAGTGGAATTTCTAATTTTAGGTATTTTAGTATCCTCTACACTGATTTCCATAGTGGATGTACTAGTTTACATTTCTACAAACAATGTCAAGTGTTTCCTTTTTCCCTATACCCTCTCTATCATTTATTCTTATTCATTTTCTTGATGACAGCCTTTCTTTCTGCAATAAGAGGGACTCTCTGTGTTCTAATTTGCATTTGTCTGAAGGCCAGGGATATTGAACATTTTTTCATGAATCTATTGGCCATCTTTTTTTTTAGTTAGAGAAAAAAAGCAAAACAGAAAAAGGGTAGAAATAATACAGAATTTCAAAAAAAAGTAAAAAATCATTAGTTGATAAATTACATATTGTTACCTTAGAAGGAGTTGTTCAAGTTACAAAATCAAAGCATAAAAAGTGAACAGTCAAAAAAATGACAGTACAAACTATTGTTTGATGAACTATCATAAACTTAGTAATAGTATCTTACACACATAAACATATATAAAGTTATATCTTTAGAGCACTTTCTTTCCCTTTCATTATTATAATATCTATTATACATTTTGGATCTTATTACTCCTACAGTTTTTTACTATTATTTTTATACTAGAGGGACAATATGATATTTACAAATGGGAATCTGGTTTATTTCACTTATGAGGACAGTTTCAAGTTGCCTCCATTTACTTATAAAAGCCTCAAGGTCATCCTGTTTATAGCTGAGTAATATTCCATTGTATAAAAATACCACATCTTTTTCATCCATTCTGTGGTTGATGGGCATTTGGGTTGTTTCCAAGATTTAGCTACTATAAATTGTGCTGCTATAAACATGAAGGCACATGTACTGCTGTGACATGACCTTTTCAATTTTTCTGGGAAAACATCCAGGAGGGGAATAGCTGGATTGAATGGAACTTCCAATCCTAGTTTTTTGAGGGATTTCCATACTGACTTCCACAGTGGCTACACCAGTCTACACTCCCACCAACATTAAAGAAGTGTTCCTTTTCCCCCACAGCCTTGCCAACATTTGTTATCGGTTGATTTCTTGATGGCAGCCATTCTTTCCGGAGTGAGATGAAATCTCAATGCTGTTTTAATTTGCGTTTCTCAAATAACCAGTGATAGTGAACATTTCTTCACGTATTTATTTGCTATTTCTATATCTTCATCTGAGAAATGTATGTTCATCTCAGATGCCCATTTTTGGAGTGAGTCTTTGAATTTGGGGGACTTGATGTTTTTCAATTCTTTGTATGTTCTGGACATCAGTCGTTTGTCTGACCGACTGCTGGCTAAAATTCTTTCCCATTCTGTGGGTTTTCTTTTCACTTTGTTGGTGATTTCTTTTGAAGTGCAAAAACTTTTTAGTAATATGAGATCCCAGTTGTTGATGCTTTGAAGTACTTCCCCTGTGGTTTGCGTTTTGTTCATAAATTCATTGCCTACCCCTATATCTCCAAGATTTCTACCTATCTTGTCTTCCAGTAGATTCAGTGTTTCTGCTTTAATATTTAAATCTTTGATCCATTTTGACTTTAGTTTAATGCATGGTGATAGACATGGGTCTAGTTTAAGTTCTTGGCATGTGGAAAACCAATTTTTCCAACACCATGTATTAAAGAGACTATCCTTCCAGTGAAGATGTTTTGTCCCTTTGTCAAAGATAAGGTGGCTGCATATGTTTGTAGCTTGCATCTTCTAATCTGTTCCATTGATCCTTGGGCCTATTTCTTTGCCAATTCCATGTTGATTTTATCACTGTAGCTTTGTAGTATAGTTTCAAGCCAGAAATTGAGATGCCTTCTACCTTGCCTTTGTTGCCCAGAATTGCCTTTCCTATACTAGGTTTCTTCTGTTTCCAAATGAATTTTAGGAGTGTTTTCTCTAGATCTGTAAAGTATATTAACAGTATTTTGATTGGGATTGCATTAAATCTGTATAACAGTTTTGGGAATATGACCATTTTCACAATGTTTGTTCTTCCTAATCAAGAGCAAGGAATATCCTTCCATTTTCTAATGTCATCTTCAATCTCCTTTTTTAGAGTAGTATAATTTTCAGCATATAGGTCTTTTACATTCTTGGGTAGGTTGATTCTTAAGTATTTCATTTTTTTTAGATGTTATTGTGAAAGGCGATATTTCCATAATTTCTCTCAGTGAGTTTTTTGTTTGTGTATAGGAATGCTATTGATTTTTGAGGGTTGACTTTGTATTTATTGGCCATCTTTACTTCTTCTAAAAAAATGTCTATTCATTTCAGTTCTCCATGTTTTTCTCAGGTCTTTTATTTTGGAGGGCTTAATTTTTTTCAAGTTCCTTATATATTCTAAAAATTAGTCCTCTGTCCAAAGCAAAGTTGGCAAAAAATTTTCCCATTCTGTGGGTTGTCTTTTCACTCTGTTGGTTGTTTCCTTTGCTGAACAGAAGATTTTTAATTTGATAGGATCCCATCTCTTCATACTTCTTGGTATTATTTCTTGTGCCACTAGGGTTCTGTTCACAAAGTCTTTTCCTATGCCTACGTCTTTAAGAATTTTATCTATTTTATATTCCAACAAGGTAAACAGTTTTAATATTTAGATTTTTAATTCATTTTCACTTCATAATTTAGTACATGAGAGATACAGGTCTAGATTCAAGCTTCTGTATGTAGATATCCAGTTTCCCCAGAATCATTTGATGGTGTTTTCCCTCCAGCTTTTGTTTTTGGCCCCTCTATCAAAGATTAGGTAGCTGAGTGTGCTTAGAATTGTCTCTCCATCTTCTATTCTGTTTCATTCATATACATGTCTATATTTTTGCCAAGACCATGCAGTTTTTATTCGCCTTATAGTATAACTTGAAGACTGGGATTGTGATGCTTCTGCCTTGCACTGGCTGCCCTGGATTACTTTGGCTATTCTGGGTCTCTTCTGGTTACATATGAATTTTAGGATTGTTTTCTCTAGTTCTGTAAGAAATTATATTGATATTTTCATTTTCAACTTCTGTGTCAATGTTCATTGAAGAAGTTGGTCTCTTATGATAGCCACTGTTGATTTTCCTATTGTCTGGTTTTGAAGGCCTGTAATGCTTTCATTCTTTTGTTTTGATTGGTTTTATATTATTTTGTTTTGTTTGAATTCATTGTGTGTGAAGACATGGACAACTATTTCAAATAAAACAGACATTATAATAGCCACTATTGATTTCTTGTTGTCTTGTTTTGAAATCCAATGTTGCTTGAATTGTTTTGTTTGATCTGCTTTGTTCTATTCTGTTTTGTTCTCTTTAAAATAAAAATTAAAAAAAGATAGTAGTCCGTAGTTTTATTCTTTGATTAAGTCCTTCTCTGGTTTTAGAATCAGGCTATTTCTAGATTCTAGTAATGACTGAAAGTATTCCTTCCAATTCAGTTACTCATTAAACAGTTTGAGAATACTGACATGATATCTTCCTTAATGTTCTTGTAGAATTTAACAGTGAATCCATCAGGACCTGAGCTTTTCTTACTCAGTAGATTTTTAAATGGCTTACTCAAAGTCATTGCCTGATACTAAATTATTCAAGGTTTTTATATATTCTTTGTTCAGTCTTGGTAGTTCTCATATGTTATGGTTCATATACAGTGTCAGTTTGAGAAATCTAAAAGCTTACCTAACTCAGCAGCTCTCAACCTGGGGTGCAGAGGCCAAGCAGTTATGCTCTAGGATGTTGTTCACCGTGTCAGTGTGAGAAGGTCAGAAGTTTAAGTGATTCAGCAGAGATCAGGGTCCTTACTTTGTAAACATCCTTAGCCTGTGCAAGAGGAGGGCACCCAGATAGTGTGTGTGCTACCGCCACCTCAGGGGACCAGCTTGCTTACAATGTAAGGGAGGAAAAAAAGTCTTGCTTTTCCAAGCTTTTTTCACTTGTTGCTTTGCTGTTTTGTGCCACCTTGAAGGTGTTGCCCCTGTACCGTGCCACCCTGCCTTGGAGCCAGCTGACTATGGACTGAAACTTCCACAAACCGGGACCTAAATAAACCTTTCCTTCTTAATTTTGGACCCTGAGTATTTTGTCCCAGCAATGAGAGAAAAGTAACTAAGATAATGTGTACCTAAGAGTTTATCCATTTCTTCTGAAGTCTCCATTTTCTTAGAGTTCAGGTTCTCAAAGTAGTTATAATAATTTTTTGGATTTTGATTATAATGATTTTTTTATTTTGGCAGAAACCACTGTGATTTTGTCTTTTCTTAACTGCATTTATATGTGTCTTTTCTTTCCTTTTTTGGTAAGATTGGCTAGGAGTTTGCCTATTTTGTTTATTCTTTCAAAGAACCAGCTTTTCAATTCAGTAATTCCTTGTGTTATTTTTTAATCTCAATTTCATTAATTTGTGCTCTCATCTTCATAATTTCCTTCCTAGTACTAGTTTTGGATTTGGATTTGGATTGTTTTTCTAGGACCTGGAGTATTTTCCTTGGGCTCACTCAGTTTTTATACATGAGCACTCACAGCTATAAACTTTCCTCTTAAGACTGCTTTCATTGTGTCCTTTATTTTACAGTGTATTATTTGACATTAGTGCTTGAGTCTAGGAGATATCTTGTTTCTTTCTTGCTTTTTTCAGTGATCCACTGATTATTCAAGAGTGCATTGTTTAATTTCCACGTTTGAATTATTTCTGCAGTTTCTTTGGCATTGATTTCTAGTTATATTACAGTATGATCTGTTACTATGCATGGTATAACTTTGATCTTTCGAATTTATTTAAGCATGCTTTATTGACTAGTATGTAGTCTATTTTGGAAAAAGTCCCATGTGCTACTGAGAATAATGTGCATTCTATTATTGATGGGTGAAACATTCTTATGTATCTACTAAGCCCGTTTATTCTAAGGTTTGGTTCAACTCTAATATTTCTTTGTTGAATTTTGTCTAGCTGATCTATTTGTGTCCGTGGGGCATTGAGGTCTCCCACTGTAACTGTATTATTGTTTTTGTGATTGTTAATATCCAAGAGTGTTTGTTTTATGAAGTTGGATACACTGGTATTTGGTGCATATATGCTTATAATTTTTATCTCTACTTGTCGAATTATTCCCTTACTCTTACATAGTGAGTGATCTTCTTTGACTACTAAAATCCAGTTCATGGTCAGGCATGGTGGCATATGCCTATAACCCCACCACTTGGCAGGCTGAGGCAGGACGATCTCTGAATCTGAAGCTAACCTGGGCTACAAAGTGAGTTTAAGACTAGCCTGAATTTCAAGCAAAACTGTGATCTGGCCTGCGGATCACTCCGTGGGACGCACCTGGAGAGGGAACGGGGATGGGGGATGGGGACACGGCAAGAGGAGAGAGAGACGGAGACAAGTTGAAGGGTTCCAATCAAGTCTCGTTTATTGAAGAAGTGTTTAAAGCCTATATAGACTCTAAGGGGACATCGCGCTGTTGGGTAGGCAAGCTTGGATTTCCTCATATGCCACAGACCTATCGAACCAGCAGGAAATACGCGAATGATCATGAAGTGAAAGCAGAAGAGAGCTACGTTGTATATACGTTGATAGGCGGAAGAGCCGGGGCTGGGGGGAGGGGTGCACAGAACGTGACGTAAGTAAAGGAGGATCATGGGAAATGTAGGCTGACACATCGGAAGCCCTCAGGAGGGTGGGACGTGGTAGCGGCCGTGGGGTGGCTATGCTGCTCCCTACAAAACTGTCTCAAAAAAAAATTGAAATCCAATTTGCTTGAAATTAGGACACTTACTCATGATTTTTTCCACGGCTCTACAGCATGCAATATTATTTTTCCCACCTTTAATTTTTAATTTGTGTATTTCGTTTGGGGTTAAATGTGTTTCTTGTTTACTACTATTGTTGGGTTTGGAATTCTGAACAATTCTGCACTGTTGGCTTCATTGTGTCTTTCTCGGATAACCCTGAGAATTTTTTAGAATGCTAGTTTGATGGTTGTGATTTGAGTTGTCCTTTCCCATGAAAATTCTTATTTCTCTACCAATTTTAAGAAAATGTTTTGCAGGATATGTAAGTCTTGATTGGAAGTATCTCTTATAAGACTGAAACACTTTAAGTTTTCTGATCTTTAAGGTTTGTGTTGAGAAGTCTTCTATAATTCCAATGGTTTTACTTTTATAAGTTATTCTCTTAATAGCTCCTAAGATTCTATCCCTATATTGGACTTCTGGTGTTTTGACTAAGACATGACATGGAAAAACTCTCTTTGATCACAGCTATTTAAAATTCTATATGCCTCATTTATTTATGTTTCTTTCCCAATATTTAGAAAGTTTTCTATAATTATTTGTGTAAATGGGTTTTTATGCCCTTTGTGCTATCTTTTGATTTTTCACTTATTCCAATTAATCTTAGAGTATCTTCTTTGTATCACCTAACAGCAACTGAATCCATTCTCTCTCTCTCTGTCTCTGTCTCTGTCTCTGTCTCTGTCTCTGTCTCTGTCTCTGTCTCTCTCTCTGAGACAAGGTCCTGTTATGCAGTTCAAGATATTCTTGGGCTCACTTTGTACCCCAGACTGATCTTGAACTTGCAATGAACTTTTTAAAGTGTCTGTGAATAACTGATCTTTGAAAACATCACTACCTTCTAATTCTGATATTGTCTTCATAATTGTCACTTCTGCTGCCCATATTGTCAAAATAATTTTTACTCTCCTGGATTTCTGGTTGGAACCTTTCCTTGGACACTATTTCTTTGCAAAACTGTTAATCAATGTTTTGTATCATTTCTTGTTGAGCTCAGCTCACTGTTTGTTAGTGTCTTCTGGAAGTTCCCTGTTTGTTTTATTACACTCATTATCTGGTTGGTCTTATTACCTGTGAGCCTACTGAGTACTTCACTGATGTGCTTTTTATCTCCTCTGTTATGATTTCAAATAATTTGCGTGTATGGCTTTTGTATTCCTCTCCCTCAATGTCCCCAAGGAATTAGCTTTGGAAAAGTTGAGAGTTCTGCAAGGCGTTTTGTTGCCTTGTCTGTCCATGTTTCTATTGTCTTATTTTTTGTGTAGGCATGCAGATGCTTGTAGTGGAAAGGTTTTGTTGCTAAAGTGGAAATCTCTTCAGTCTGCTTTTCAGTGTCACATTCAGGGCATGACTAACTTTAGTCCTTTGCCTCTGTCCCACAATCTGATCACCTCTGTTAATATGGGAAGGAGGAATGCAGTAAAATTGACCCAGCACCCACTTCTCCAGAAATGGACCACAGTATCATTAATGTCATAAAGGCAATCTGAAAAATATTCAAAAATTAATAAATATATTGGCATACAGAGAAAACCTTTAATAGCAACAGCTATGTGATGCTGCCAAGTATCAAGTACATCAACAATAGTAATATCATCTATTTGTCTATATCCAGACAACCTGGATATAGGCATACCATAAAAACCAATAATAGGGGGCTGGGGATTTAGCTCAGTGGCATAAGTGCCTGCCTTGCAAGCAGGCAGTCGTAAGTTCAATCCCTGGTACTGATAAAAACGAAAAAGACAAAAAAAAAAAAAAAAAAAAAAAAACAGTAATATACCACCCTTCACCTCAGAAAATAAATCTACAATTATGGTATAAATCCTAAAACAAACCAAACACAGTATAGACAAACAGAAAAGATCTACTAAATGGAATAACTATACCCATTAGCTAGTGATGAAAAATAATTTAACAGTAATGATATAGAGTTAACTTCTTAAAGATTAAAGTTCAATGATTATACTATTAAAGATATGGGAGGAGCTGGGGATTTAGCTCAGCTGCATAAGCGCCTGCCTTGCAAGTGGGCAGTCATGAGTTCGATCCCTGGTACCAATAATAAAAAAAAAAAAAAAAAAAAAAAAGATATGGGAGTAGGGAATGGAAGAATGCAAAAAGAAAACTTCAGAAAATTAAACAATGGCAGATAAGATGAGGAGAAAAAAGTGAGATAAAAGATCATATTGTAGAGTAAAAGGGTATTTAAAGGATTATATGAAGGTAACCAAAGGGGAGAAAAAATAAACAATATGGAGAATAAAAAAAGAGAAAAAAATAAAACGGGAAAAGAAAGGACAAAAGCAGAAAAAGGAGAAATAAACAAAACAGAAAGAAAGAAAATGAGTACAAAAACGGGGGAAACAGGTTTTCCCTGTATTGTTGAAGGAATAGTTTCCTTCTAGGACCCACAGTTTGGGGGTCCAGCAAGTCTCAGTTTTCTCCACCTATCCTTATGGTGGGTGGGTTCATGAGGTGTGCCCCTAATTCCAGAGATCCCTCTATCTACTACAGGTTGTGGCAATACCCATTCCAAGACGTGTCCTTGCACACGTTGGTGGATAGGAAAGCAATCAGACTTTAGGTCTGTGCTGGGTGTAGACAGCAGAGCAAGGTTTATGTACTTAATACTGATAGCACTGAAGCTTCAGCTGTTCCTGAGCTCAACTCAAGAAGGGTTTGGCTTCTTATCATGGGAGGCATGGCCTATGTCCTTCACAGCCTGAGTTTAAATTTCTCAGAAATATCTCTTTCTAGCCTGCTTCCTGTCCATAGCTGACTCCCATGGCTGTCTGTCACCCTGTCCCTGTGGGCAGGTGACACTGAAGTGAAGTTGTTGTTAGTTATTCTGAGTTCTGGATTTAAGTAGCCAACCTCCTCTTGAAAAGGTGCCTGATCAAGCACTCTCTGGTGATATGCTGGGTGCCTGTTCTTGAATCCCTCTCTATTTATGGCCTGTTGTATGCCCCTTGAGCAAAGCCCTATCCTATTTGTTGTTCGCAAAAGTTGCCATTTCTTCCTGCCCTGCTTGCTTACCTTGATTTGGGAAAGCCCACTTGTACTCTCCATGAGCCACCAGAGCCATGGAGAGATTCCACATTATTTCCTTCCTTTTTCTGTGTTGTGAGTAACCTTTCCAACTTCCTTGTAGGTTCTAATTTTTCCTCTCAGTTCCTTTCCAATATACCCAATAATCTATATCTCTTTTTTTCTTCAACAGATTGTTATTTTTCAATGACTGGATTCCACATCTCAGAGAAGCTACTGATTGATCACCACTCTCCCATTTTCTGTCTCCTCAGCTAGCCTTTTATTAGTTTTCTGTAAGCTCACTGACTATTTTTATGAAGTTCATTATCTGTCTAATTATATAATATTTGAGTTCTCTGAACTTCTTTATTAATCTGTTTTTTGACTCTTCTTTTGTCATTTTGTGAAATGCAGCTGTTTGATTTTTGTATGTGTGTGTCTCTTTTTTTTTTTTTTTTTTTTTTTTGAGACAGGGTCAGGCTGGCCTTGCAGCCCAGGCTGGTCTTGAACTTGCAATGACCCTCCTACCTCAGCCTCCCAAGTGCTGGGATTGCAGTAGTGCACCACCACGCCTGGATAGCTGTTTGATTTTTGATTTGCTCCCATCAGTGCTCCATGATTAGCTCTGGGGGAGCTGGAAGTTTTTGGAGGTATTTTGTTGTTTTGTCTTCTCAGATGTCTATTGTGGTTGTGGGGTGGGTATATCTACATTTATGCTGAGATCACACAAAACTAATAGAAAAGAACAAGGGAAAAAAGAAAAAGGGAAAGCAAAAAGCAAAATTAAAGAAAAAAATCTCCAAGACAATTAAAAAAAAAAAAAGAAATGGTACCAAAAAATATTCTTGCATGTTTTTAAATGAGTGGTTTCTTTCCAGTCCCTGCAGCACTGCAATCTAGAAATGGAGGAATTGGGAGTCACTGCTAAGCCCTATTCGTTTCCACACTCATCATCATGTGTGAATGCTGGGTCCTGTCCTGGGTGTGGCTGCTCAATGGTTTCTGCCCTCAGGTTAGTCACCCAGCTTCCCATGGTTTCTGCGTCCCTCTGTTCACCTCAGTTCAGTGCTTTCTATTGCAGCCTTTCTGGTCTGTAGCTTTTGTGCGGCACTGTTCTGCTCTGGAAGCCCTTCTGCTCAGACACTCCTGGCTGTGGCAGCCATCCAAACTGAAGCGTATTCCTTTTGTCAGTGGAGGCAGGTTCCCCTCCCCAGGAGCTAGAGCTTCAGACTGTTTCGTTCTTTCTCTATGTTGTGCTCTAATTCTCCAGCTTTCTTGTGGCTTCTGGTTTTCCAGTCAACTCCCTCCTGATCCTGGAAGTCTATTTTTTATTTTTTCACAGCCATTTTCTAGGTTTTTCGATTCCAGGTTCCAGAGAGACTATTCTGTGTTGTCCTCTCTACTTTACCATTTTTAACTCCCCTCATCTTGGGAATTCTTGACGTGGGGAAAAATCCTGCAACAATAAAAAGGAGTCCTGATGTTTAGACTGTTAAACATATAACATAGCAGCAAGTTGTATCTAACAGTATGTTAAATCCTAGTTCATTATGCAATTGGCCACATTTAAAAAGGGAAATATGTAACTATTCAATAGAAGCAGAGAGTAGTTGATGCTGTTTAATAGTCATTCATGAGAATATTTCAACTTTTACAAAGTTGGAATAAAGGAGAGTTTATTTAACCTAGTAAAGTATAACCATCAAAATTCAACAAAAAATTAATGAGAATACTTTAGATATAGTCATCAAGTATCATTAAAGTAAAAAACAAGACAAAGAAGAAATTATCACTGCTTCTGAGGGTCTAGCAATCTGAGCCTCACAAATAAGACAAAAGAAAGGACCATACTGTGGCTTGACATCCTGGCTAACTTGGAAGGCAGAAGGATCAAAATTCAAGGTCCTAGGTTCAATCCTCAGTACCAAAAAAAAGTAAAATTATCAATCACAGACTGGAAAATTATACCATGTAAAAACTAGAATTTGCAACACATCCATATAAGTTTTTTTTGAACCAGGGATCCAACTCATGACCTCGCACTTGGCAGGCAGGCACCTATGCTGCTGAGCTAAATCTCCAGCCCACATATAAGTTTTTAAAAGCACAATCCATTCTAATAAAATGAGTAAATGGGGAGCAGGGAAAGTTGAGTAAATGACAAAATGACAACATGTAGATAAGAAAACCAAATGGGTGATGAAAATACAGGGGCTGAGGGTACCCAACAAGTATGTTTAACATGTACAGGGATATGAGTTTGAGCCCCAGCGTCTCAAAATAAATAAACAAATAAAAATTAAAAATAAAAGATGTTCACTTTGCTAATCAACACAAAAATTAGAAGTAAAACTGTGAGATACTATTTTATTCACTGATTTTCAGAAGTGAAAACATTTGCAATATCAAATGTAGGAAAAGACAGTGGAATGTTGTACTTTTATAGACTGCCAATTGGAGTGAAAGTTCACAAAACCATTTTAAAACGGCCTGTTGTTTAATAAAGCTGAAACGTACACATGCTGAATGACTCGTAAGCCTATTACCTACAGACACTTATGCATACACCGAAAGGAACAAGTTCAAGAACATTCATTAGAGCATTATCTGTAAAGGCAAGAAATTGATAAGTCTAAATGCTCATCAAAGACAGAGCAGATAAATAAAATGAAGTATTTTGTTACAAAAAAACACTATATTGCAGCTAAAGACAAGCACCTAATCAACATATTGGCACATATCTTTAGTTTCAGCTACTCAGGAGGCTGAGGCAGGAAATTGCAAGTGTGAGGCCACCCTGAGCAATTTAAGATCCCATTTCAAATAAAAAGAAAAGGAAAGCTCATGAATAGTTTTGAGTGCAGTCTGACTGCCATGAAAGTCATTTTGCAAAGGGAAGACACTGCAACGAAAAGGATGCAAACTTCTCTACAGCTGAAAAGAAGACCAGAGCAAGAAAATAACACTAATACCAAAGCATTCTTGATCACATCAGGGTCATTCTCCAGGACAGTGACCCTACCTAATGGGCCCATCTCAGATTTCATCAATGCAAACATCATCATGCCTGAATTTGAAACCAAATGCAACAACTCAAAGCCAATAAAGAGCTACATTGCCACAAAGCCTGGTTGCAAAACATGTGAACAACTATTGGCAGAAGGCATCGCAGGGTAACTCCTGAATGACTGTCATGATGACAAGCAAATGGAGCGAGGGGAAACAACCACGTCACCTACTGGCCCTGGGTATGTGCTCACAGAGTACAGAGTCGTGTATGTTAGAAACGTCAAAGAGCGCCGCTCTTGACTACACATTAAAAGAGCTTAAACTTTTGAAGATTGGGCGAGCTCTCTTCCACTGTCAGACCTGGCAGACACACCATGCCCCACTTCTCACAAGCAGAGCAAATGGTAGCCACAGACCCCACTACGGCATACTGTAGTGCTGGACTTTGTCAACAGGGACATTTATTGTGATTGATATCTTGATTGATATCATCAGAGAAAAAGGTGTCAACTGTGACCTTGATGTGGTCTCAGAGTCAGAGATGATCCAGACAGAAGCATAGTACAAGTTTATCTGGATGGCCATCCAGCTTTGTATCGAAACACTACAATAAGATCAGAAGAAGAGAAGAAAAGCAAGAGGAACGGGCACAACTATACCAATATTAAGTGTTCTGCAGTGGACATGTGGGAATCAGAGTCCCCGCTTGACACTTACACTAACACAGAGCCTATGAGAATGTGAACCTGACACGGCAGCAGAAACCCATCAGATGAGAACACAACACCCTCTTCCCAAAAAACTTCAGCATGGAAATAGACGTGGACTTTCAGCCTTTCCCTAAAACATCAAGAATAGATATAAGACAGCTTTTTTTTTTTTTTTTTGTATCAGGAACTGAACTCAGGACCTCATGCTTGTCAAACAGGCACTGTGCCACTGAGCTGTATCCCCAGCCCACAAGACAGCTTCTTTGGAGAATGAATTTGGATTTCAAAGGCTCACATTGTGGTTGGCTACACTGTGATAAACAAAATTATACCATTTAAAGACCACTGTATTCTAGTTCAGTGTATCCTTAGATAAGAAAAAATCATCTCTACAATGTAGAAAAAATGCTATAGAATTTTCTTCAAATTGAGGGAGTAAGTTGTTCTCTATATTTAACAGCTTATAGGGATTCAAATTCTGGTTATGGGCAGTGTTTTTCTTTTAATAACATTAACCAATTTAAATTTTATTTCCTTTTTGTGGGGGATTTGATGAGGTAAAGATTTGGGAAGATTACTTCTTGAGAAATGAGAATGATTTCATTTACCATCATGCATTGTTTTACTGTGTTGTGTTGAATTACAGAATACCATAGACTGGGTAATTTATAGTGAATAAAGGTTTATTTCTTATAGATCCCAAGGCTGGGAAATCCAAAGTCAAGAACCACATCTCATAAGTGTCTTTTTGCTGCATCCTAACTTGGTCAACAGCATCATCACACAGAGAGAAGAGAACAAGCAGGAGCTCACCTGTATCACTGTATATAACTGCCATGACAACGCTAATCCATTCTTGTGGCAGAGCCTTCATGATCTAATCACCCCTTGGAGGTCCCACCTCCCACACTTGCATTTGGGGTTGTTTCCAACACATGAATTTTGGGGGGAACATTCAACTATGACATCTTTTCAGTGTTGTATAATTCACTTTGGCTCCCTTTTTTTGGCTACATGATCATTATACCAGTATCTGAGACTTTCAGAAAAATGTTTGGTGAATTCAAAGAAGATATAACGAGGCAGATAATGATCCTAATGAAACTATTTTGACACTGTCACTAGAAAGTCATGGGAAAAAGTCATGAAAACGTATGAATTGGATAACAGTTGTTTTCCTCTTAGCACATGACCAATTACTATTCAGCTGTTGACAGAGAGGGTTGTGGTGGGGAAACAGTTGCCAACTTCCCTTTACCTAGGAGTAATTGTCTTTTGACCCATTTCCTTCCTCTACATAGTACTTCTTTCACACTCCCATCTTCTAATACCTCTATCCTTACTCATTAAGATTTATGTCTACATACATACTTTGTTAACTGTATCTTATGGTGGTTGAACATTATTTTATCATTAGTGGAGGTAAAGTTGTTTGAATGAGTAGATACTTTAGATGAATATATGTTTTTCATAGAGCTTATAGCGTAATCATAGATCTCTTCTATGGTTAATTGTGGTACATTATTGGTTCTTAGAGTTTGTCAGTATCCAGTTTGTATTTGATGCTATTGTTTTACTACTATAATCAAGGTGACATAGTTGCTACTGTCAACCAGTTTTCTCTGTGTGTCAATATTTGGATTGCCTGGTGGTCATAAACAATATAGCAGCCTATTCTCAAAGAACTGGGTATTGGGCCAAATAAGCTGCAACCTCCCCTCCTAAGCAAATGCAGGTGGTTGGATCCTGGAACAAAAGCAAAGGTCATATAACCATGCCCAGAGGATCTCTCTGAAAAGTAGCCATTAATTAAAGAGTCTCCATACTAGTAGCAAAGCCACTGACTATTATCAACTTAAAAACCTCAGCACAGAAAGCAAAAAGAAAAAAACAGAAACATGAGAAGACAAGAACAGAATGGCTGCCAAAAGCACCCAAGTTCCCTAAAGCCAGTCTAAGGAGCATCAAGGGAAAGGAAATGAAAAGCTCCACAGGTGTCACTTCTGAAAGGATAAGAGGAAAAAAGTGATAAGGGTAAGTTACTACCTATCAGTCATAACATCAACATTAATGATCTCAATTCGCCAATCAAAAGACTGGCAAATGGATCAAGAGGCGAGATCCAACAATGTGCTACATACAAGAAACACATTTAATTCAAAAAAGAAATTCACTAACTGACGGTCAAAGAATGGAAAACAATACTCCATGTGACAAGAACCTGGAAAAAAGCAGGAGTAGTGATTCTATTTGCAGACAAAGTGAATTTCAAGCCAAGACTGGTTAAGAGAGACAAAGAAGGTCACTACATCCTTGTAAAGACAACAATCCAAGAGGAAGAGATAGCAATCATATAATATAATATATATATATACATATATATCAACTACCAGTGTATTCAACTATATAAAACAAATATTAATAGACATGAAAAATCCAGTAAAGCACTGAGGCAGTATAACTGTATTAGGAGATCTCAGTATACCACTATCACAGCCAGATCAACAATGAAAACAAACTTTTGAACAAATGGACTTAGTAAATGTTTACAGAGTGTTCACTCTACAATATCAGGATATACATTCTTTTCAGCTGCACATGCAATGTTCTCTAAAACAGACCACATAGAAGCTCATAGAACATGTTTCTATGAAGAATTAAAATTATCCTGTGCATATTTTCTGATGATAGTGCAATCAAATTGGCAGTCAGTGAAAAAAGAAACCACAAGAACTTCATAAACACATGGAAATTAAATAGCACTCTCCTGAAAAACAATGGGTCACAGGTGAATTAAAGAAAAAAAGTAGACAGTTTCTACAATTAAATGATGATGACAATACAGCATACCAGAACTCATAGGACACAATGAAAGCAGTTCTGTGAGGGAAATTTATAGCAGCGAATACCCACATCAGGAAAACAAAACTAACTCAAATAATCAATCTAATGTTGAACCTCAAGCTTCTAAAAAAGAAGAGCAAGTCAAGTTCAAAGCTCATACTAGGGAGGAAATGATAAAGATCAGGGCAAAAATTAGTACAATAGAGAAACTAAGAGAACAATACAAAGACTCAACAAATTAAAAAGAAAAAAGTTAGTTCTTTGAAACATTAAATAAAATTGACAAACCCTTAGCCAACCTTATCAAAGAGACATACAATCTATACAATTAGGGATGGAATGGGTGAAATCACAACAGGCCTTACAGAAATCCAGAAAATCATCTTTACCTACTTTGAAAACTTCTATTCTATCTTATTTCATAAGATGGAAAATACAGAAGAAATGGGTAGATTTCTAGATATATATGAATTGCCAAAGCTCAATCAAGGAAATATAAAAATCCTAAATAACCCAATATCAATTAATGAAATCAAAGATGTAATTAAAAACCTATCAACAAAGAAAAGGCCAGGCCCTAATGGATTCACTGCCAAATTCAACAAGAAATTTAGTGAAGACCTAACACCACTACCCAAACTCTTTAATGAAATTGAAAGGGAAGCAATACTCCAAAATTCATTCCTGGAAACAAGTTTTACTCTCATTCCAAAACCAGAGAAGGACCCAAATAAGGAAGAGAATTACAGGCCAATCTCCCTAATGAACATTGATGCAAAAGTCCTCAATAAGATACTGGCAAACAGACTGCAGCAAATCATCAAAAAGATTGTACACCACGATCAAGTGGGATTCACCCCAGGGATGCAGAGGTGGTTCAGCATACATAAATCCATAAATGTAATATACTGTAATAACAAAGAAAAGGACAAAAACCATATGATCATCTCAATAGATGCAGAAAAAGCTTTTGAGAAAGTCCAATACCTATTCATGATTTTTTAAAAAACACTACATAAAATTATCTCAATCTGATAAAGGCCATCTATGGCAAACCATCAGCCAACATCTAACTAAATGGACAAAACTGAAAGCTTTCACTCTAAAATCAGGAACAAGACAAGAATGTCCACTATCTCCACTCTTATTCAACATAGTCCTGGAAACTTTAGCTGGAACAATTAGACAAGAGAAAGAAATAAAAAGAATAAAGATAGGAAAGGACAAAGTTAAACTATCATTGTTTGTAGATGACATGATACTCTCCCTACAAGACTCCAAAAACTCCACCAAAGAACTTCTAGTTTTAATAACCAAGTTCAGTAGCTAGTTACAAAGTCAACATTCAAAAATCAATTGCTTTCTTATATATTAAAAACAAACTCACTGAGAGAGAAATCATGGAAACAATACCTTTTACAATAGCATCCAAAAAATGAAATGCCCTAGGAATCAATCTAACAAAGAATATAAAAGACCTTTACATTGAAAACTACAGTACTCTGAAAAAGTAAATTGAAGAAGATATTAGAAAATAGATATCCCATGTTCTTGAGTAGGAAGAACCAATATAGTGAAAATGTCCATACTTCCAGAACTGTTATACAGATCCAATGCAATCCCAATCAAAATTCCAATAGCATATCTTACAGAATTAGAGAAAACAGTCCTAAAATTCATCTGGAATCAGAAAAGACCTAGAATAGCAAAGACAATCCTGGGCAACAAAGACAAGATATACCTAAGAGTCAATCTAACAAAAGAAGAAAAGACCTATATTGAAAACTACAGTACTCTGAAAGAGGAGATTGAAGAGGATATCAGAAAGTGGAAAGGTGTCTCTTGCTCTTGGATAGAAACAACCAATATAGTGAAAATGGCCATACATCCAAAGTTGTTATAAAGATTTCATGCAATCTGAGTCAAAATTCCAATATCATATCTGACAGTATTAGGAAAAACAACCCTAAAATTCATTTGGAACCAGAAAAGACCTTGAATAGCAAAAACAATTCTGGGCAACAAATGCAAGGCAGGGGACATCACAATCTCTAACTTGAAAACTTGTGATAAAAACAGGATGATACTGGGGGCAGGGGAATGGACCTATGAATCAATGGAACAGATTAGATGACGCAGAAACACCTCCAAACATACTCAGCCACCTTAGCTTTGACATAGGAGCCAAACACATTCGCTGGAAGAAAGATAGCCTCTTTAATAAATGGTGTTAGAAAACTCACTTCCTACAGGCCAAAGATTAAAACTAGACTCATATCTTTCACCATTCACCAAGGTAAAACTGAAATGGATCAAAGATCTAAATATTAAAACAGAAACATTAAATCTGCTGTAATGTAGAATAAATAGAACTTTTTTTTTAGGGTCTCACTCTAGTTCAGGCTGGCCTTGAACTTACTATGTAGCCCAGCCTGGGCTCAAATTCACACTTATCCTCCTGACTCAGCCTCCTGAGTACTAGAATAACAGGCATACACCATAATCCCCAGAAAAACTCTGGAAGACCTTATGAATAAAACTGTGATTGCACAGGGACTGTCACAAAGAATCAACTCCTGAGAACTCATCTTATTAAAAAGCTTTTGCACAGCAAGAGAAACCACCAACAGAGTGAAGAGACAACCCAAAATGTGGGGAAAACTTTTTGCCAGCTATTCCTCAGACAAGAAAAGGACAACTATCTAGAACACATAAAGAACTCAGAAAAATCATATCTCCAAAATTTAGACCCAATCCAAAAATGGGCATCTGACAAGAACACACATTTCTCAAATGAAGTAGATACAGCAAATAAATATATGAAAAATGGTTCGACATCACTGGTCATTCGAGAGAGGCAAGTTAAAACACTTAGATTCTGTCTTACTCCAGAAAGAATGACTATTATCAAGAAATCAACCAATAACAGGTTCTGGTGGAGCTGTGAGGGAAAAGGAACCCTTCTCCACTGTTGGTGGGACTGTAGACTGGAGCAACCACTGTGGAAATCAGAATGAAAATAGATCCTCAAAATCTAAAACTAGAGATTCTATTCAACCCAGCTATTCCCCTTCTTGGTATCTTTCCAAAAGACTTAAAAGTAACATACCACAGCAATATATACACACTCCCATTAATAACAGCTCAGTCTGTAACAGCTAGCACAATTTCCATCAACCAATGAATGGATGTAGAAAATACTTATTTTAATACAACAGAGTATTACTTTGATATGAATAAAGATAAATTTGAGACTTTCTAGGTAAATAGATGTCCCCTGAGAGCATACTCTTTTTTTTTTTTTTTTATCGGTACTGGGGATCAAACTCACGACCTCCTGCTTGCAAGGCAGGTGCTTATGCCACTGAGCTAAATCCCCAGCCCTGAGACCATACTCTTAAGTGAAATAAATTTGACATGCATGTGCAAATATCACAGTTTCTCTGATGTGAAAAACCAACAGTGTAAATGAAGACCATAATGTGTAATAGATATTTGGAAATGGGAAGAAAATATTCAAACGAGAAGGGCAACAAGGGTGAGAGGGAAAGGAAAGAAAGAACAAGAAAAAAAGAATAGAAGGAAAAATGGAAACAAAGAAAAGAGCCTGTCTGAGAGTTACTGTCCAGACACAGGAATATAGTAAGATGAGGAAAAAAACAAGGGAAGTGAGTGCCCTGGATCCAGGAAGGATCTGAAGCAAGAATTGAAGCCCATGGGGAGGGTGAAGAGAGCCCCTCCACGAAGGAGCTGCCCGTGGAGCCTTCTTCCTGGGCAGGACCCATGTGTGCAAGTACCAAACGTATAAATAAGAGCCATAATGTGTAACAGACATTGGGAAATGGGGGGAAATGTTCAAATGAGAAGGAACAAGGGAAAAGCAAAGAGGGGACAAAAAATCATGGAAGAAAAAAATAGAAACAAAGCTTGACAATGCCAATTGCTTTTATAATAGTCAAGAAATGATCAAGATTATTTTCAGGGGTGATTTAACTGGGGATTTTAAGAGCTAATATGACATCTTGAGTTGTTTGCAGTTCAGGAGAAAGTGGAAGGGTGTGAAGCTGTGAAGTGGGTTTTTTTTTTGTTTGTGGTTCATTTTTTTGTTTTTGTTTTATTTTTGGTACAGGGATTAAACTCACAAACTTCGTGCTTTCCAGGCAGGCACTTGTGCTGCTGAGCTAAATCCCCAGCCCCATTTTTGTTTTTGTTTGTAGATCAGTCATCTGTAAGGGCAGTTTAGATTACACACAGGAATACAAGCTCAGAACAGTTTCTGCTTTCTGTCTGTAGTAGAGGGAATAACAGAACAGGTACATGATCTCCCTAATTTGAAGATACCTTCTTCAGAATCTGTGTTAGCCCTTAATTTTGCTGAAGTCTTTTTCCTTTTTCCTCTGTAAAATAAATTCCCATAAATAGTTTATTGTTTCTTCCACCACTAACATGTTTAGTCCTTTTTCACTGTGGGCAGTTCACTCAAGGCAAAAATATTAAACAGCTGTTTTAGTGTACTGTATAACTTTGCAGTATATCAAACTAAATTTTACAAATTTCATCCTTCAACCTTTATTTTTATTAGTACGTGTTTGCAATCCTTGCATCATGTTTACATTCATGATGGGGGGGTTAGTACACGTACATAACGTATTTCATTCTTTTTACATTTCCTTCTCCCCTCCTGTTCTCCTCCTTGCTGAGTTTTCATCCTAAACCTCAAATCCTGTAATTAACAAATTGCCATTATTTATGAGCTAACTGTGATTCTTTTATTAATAAATATTAATGAAAGGATTCTCAAGATGGCTGATGAGATCTTCTCTTCACAAGTCACGACTTCTGAGGAAGCAAGCACAATCTGGAATCCAGCACCATAGGGCCGCCGGCAGACTGGAAGAGACAGACCCCAGCCTCCCCCCGTGAGTCAGTGCCATTCTTAGACTCGGGGTAAAGAGAAAACCGCGCCAGGAAGCAGTCCAATCTGGGAACCAGCACCATGTGCGGACCAGCGCCAGACTGGAACAGACAGACCCAGGCCTTTCTGGCACGCAGCTGGCAAATAAGTACCAGTCCACCTCCGCACCACACCCCACCACCGTAAGCAACCAGCTTACCCAGAGAAACACAGAGCTGTGATGACAGCTAAGGAGGTAAAATGCAATTGAATGCCTGTGGTGCCTTGGTGTTCCACTAACACTGCAGGTCGAGGGCCAGTGATCTGATCATAGGTTCAGAGGACAGCGGTACACAGTGAGGCATCTAGAGGGGATCTCCTTCTGAGGGTTAAGAGGGTCATTGTTGATTCCCTCTGGTCTTGTTTTGGAAGTCCTATATTGTTTCCATTGTTTTGTTGGGTTGAGTTTTATTTGCTTTTGTTTTGTTTGATTATGTCAAATCCGATGGCAGGAGCAGCTATTTCAAAAATAGCAAGCTATATTATGGAAGCCATTGTTGATCCCCTATTGTCTTGTTTTGAAGTCCTTTATTGCATTCCTCGTCATTTTTATTGTTTCTATTCTATTCTGTTTGTTTGATTTTTACTATGTCCAAAGTTATCTGCACCTATTTTGAAGACATTAAGAGGCATTACAGGGGCTGGGGATTTAGCTCAGCGGCATAAGCACCTGCCTTGCAAGCAGGCAGTCGTGAGTTCAATCCCCGGTACCGATAAAAATGAAAAAGACAAAAAAAAAAAAAAAAAGAGGCATTACAGTAACTATTGTTGATTTCATAATGTTTTGAAAGCCTATATCTCTTATACTGGTTTGTTTTGATTGGCTTTATTCTGCGTTATCCTCTTCAAAATAAATAAACAGACAAGTCAGGACATCCAAGGGTAAGGCAGCACCAGCTTCACCAAACAGGTCCTGCAGAGCAGAAACGAGCAGCTATTTGAACTGTGCAGCATTTTGTCCAGCTCCACGGTCCTGAAAGTCTAGGCAGACTTTCACGTAGTGTGTTCTGAGACATTCTTGTAAACTGTTCTCTCACATGCGGGGCTGACACTGGCATCTTTTCCAGTGTGACCACACCGCCTCCATCAGACTTGCCTGGTGCCTTCCCTGACTCCCACTCACCGAATGAATATGCCAAGGTTTGGCGGCCCACACAGTGGCCAGACTTTGAGGCCAGGATACGCCTGGTAGATTTGTGTTTTCTATACTGTGTAACCTATTTGCAATTGTTTTCTAGTGACATTGAAAGAACAGTTTTTATAGAGAAACCTTAACAGATATTGTCTCCTTGCTTGTACTCATTTATTTATTTTTATTTTTGTTTTTTTGAGAGACAGTCTCCCTATGTATTTGAAGTTGCCCTTGAACTCACTAAGTAGTACAGGCTAGCCTCAAATTGTCCATGATTCTTCTGTCCCAGTCTCCAAAGTACTGAAATTACAGGCATGTGCCACAACACCCGACTCCCTATCTGTGTTTATGAGTGTTAGTTCAACTGCTTTGCTAGTTGTAAAGCCACATTATCAGAGTAAAAGTGAATTTATAAATTGTATGGGACTAAAACTTAGGAATAAGGTCATTTTCTTACATTAAAACATTAAATTAAATAAATTTTTAACAATTTAAAAAAGGATAGACAGGCCTTGTTTCAAAAAAAAATTTTTAAAAGGGTAGCTGGGTGAGGTGGCACACTCCTGTAATCCCAGAACTTTGGGGAGTTGAGGCAGAAGGATCACAAATTTAAGCCCAACCTAGATAGCTTATTTTATTTTATTAATACATGTTTGCAAATCACGCAGTTTACAGACGTCTTGAGGAGTGATTACAAGTATATTTTACAGCTTGTCTTTTATTTTCAATCCTCTTTCTCTTTCTTCCACCTCTCCCATCCTCCTCTGGTTCCCTGATCACTTTTTTCATACTGAATACAGTACTATTTGTTTTATAGTGTAAGTTATGGCTTATAATATTATACTGATTTGGGTTATTAGGTTCTTGTACTTGCCATATCTTTAGTCTTCTCATTTTCCCTTCCCTTCTCCCTTAGCCCTCTCCTTGTTCTCTTGGGCCCTTTCCCTATTGGATGAGATCCATGCCCTTGTTCCTTTCTATTTATCTTTTATTCTTTTTGTTTGTTTGTTTCTACTTTGTCTCACTCAAATCAGGGATACTGTACAGTATTCAAGCTTTCATATCTGATTTATTTCACTCAACATTGTTTTCTAGATGCCTCTATTTTCCTACAAATATCTCAAATTTGTTCTTCTTTATACTCAAGTAATATTCTATTATATATAGATAAAACTTTGTTTACCCAATCATCTGTTGATGGGTATAGTCTGCTTCCAGAATTTAATCAATATGAATTGGGCTACTATGAATATTGGTACAAAAGTATCACAATAGTATGATGACGTTAGCTCTTTGGGGAAGATACCGAGCAAAGGGATAGCTGGGTCATATGGAATGTATAATTTCAATTCGTTGAGAAATCTTCTACTGATTTCCATAAGAGTTTTACTAGTTTGCATTCTTACCAACAATGCAGAAGGATTCCTTTTTCACACAGCTACACTAGCATTTGTAATTATTTGATATCCTATTGATTCCCATTCTTTCTGGAGTAAGATAGAATCTTAGTGTTGTTTTAGTTTGCATTTATCTAATGGCCAGAAGTTGAACATTTTTTCATATATTTGTTGTCCATTTATATTTCTTCCTCTATGAAGTGTCTGTTCTTTTCTCTTGCTCATTTCTTGACTGAGTCTTTAGCTTTAAGTAATTTATTTATTTATTTTAGTTTTTTGTACATTCTAGGTATTAGTCCTCTGAGGAGGAGCTGGCAAAAATTGTTTCCTATTCTGTAAGTTATCTCTTCATTCTACCGACCAAACATTTTGCTGTACTGAAGGATGCAGAAATGTCTCCTTTTTATCTCTTCCTCTGGCATAATTGCTGTCTAATGTTTCAAGAACTATGTTGAATAGCAGAGGTGATAGTGGACATGCTTATCTTGTTCCTGATTTTAGAGGGAATACTTTTAGTTCTTCTCCATTTAGTATGATGCTGGCTAGTGGTTTGTATTAAAGTCTGATGAAATCCCATTTGTTGATTCTATTTCCTATGCAATTGAGATTCTGTTTAGAAAGTCCTTTCCAACTTCTATGTTCTCAAGTGTTTTACCTGTTTTGTCTTCCAGAAGATTTATGCTTCCATTTTAGTGTTTAGATTTTTTAATCTATTTTTATTTCAATTTAGTATATGGTGAGAGATGGATCCAATTTCATTCTTCTATAAACAGATAACCAGTTTTCCCAACACCATTTGTTGAATAGGCTATTTTTCTTCTAATGTATGCTTTTGGACACTTGGTCAAAGATCATATAGTTGAATATGCAGGTGACATATGTCTTGTGTCTTCAATTCTGTTCCATTGGGCCAGGGTCTGTTTTTGTTCCAGCACCATGCCATTTTTATCACTATTACTTTTTAGTGTAGTTTGAGGTCTGGTGTCTCTGTGCCACCTGCCTTGCTCTTATTGCACAGGATTACTTTTGATATTCAGGGTTTCTACCAGTTTCATATAAATTTTAGGATTGTTTTCCATATTTCTGTAAAATATACTGTTGGTATTTTTATTGGGATTGCATTGAATCTGTATAACAATTTTGGAAGTATGGCCACTTTTACATGACTTTCTGTCTAACCAGAAACAAGGGACATCTTTCCACTTTCTGATGGCCTCTTCAACCTCCTTTTTCAGAGTGCTGTGGTTTTCATTGTAGAGGCCTTCTACTGCTTTGGTTAGGTTAATTCCTAAGTATTTCATTTTTCTTGAAGCAATTGTAAATAGTATTGTTTTAATAATTTCCTTCTCAGTTCACTCATTACTTGTTATACACAAATGCTATTGATTTTTGAGTGTTGATCTTCTATGCTGCCACTTTGCTGAAGAGGTTAATAATTTTAACAGTTTTTTGGTGGAGTTCTTTGGTTCTTCCACATAGAATATCATATCATCTACAAGTAGTGATTATTTATTTCTTTCTTTCCTATATGTATACTTTTCATTTCTTCTCTTACCTAATTAGCTCTGGCTAATGTTTCAAGTACTGTATTGAATAGCAGAGGCAACAGTGGACATCCTTGCCTTGTTCCTGATTTTAGGGGAAATGCTTTTAGCTTTTCCCCATTTAGTGTGATGCTGGCTACTGGTTTGTTATAGACAGCCTTTATCACATTCAAGTATGGTCTTTCTATACCTGTTTTCTTTATAGTAACTTTTTATCATGGAGAGGTGTGGGATTTTGTTGAAAGACTTTTCAGCATCTAATGATAATACTCATGTGGGTTTTTTTTATCTTGCTGCTGTTTATGTATTGATCATGGTGGTATCAGCTTTTTTTGTTGGTGGGTTTGGGGTTTGTGTTTTTGTTTTTGTTTTTATTGAGACAGGATCTCAGTAAGCAATTCAGACTGGTCTTTAGCTTACTAAAGACCACCTAGGGTGGTCTCAAACTCACAACAATCCTGCCTCAGCCTGCCAAGTGCTGGGATTACAAGCATGTGCTGCCAGCTATCAACTTATTGATAATATGCTGTATTCTATTTGCTAGTAGGTTGTTGGGGAATTTTGCATCTACATTCATTAAAAAGATTGGCCTACGGCACTCTTTTTTAGTTAGGTCTTTATCTAGTCTTGGGATCACGGTGATTCTGGCTTCTGTAAATGAATTTGGTTGTACTCCATCCCTTTCAATTTCTTTGAATAGTTTGAGTACTATTGGTCATATACTACCCTAACGACTTTGTCGAATTCAGCTCTGAATCCATCAGATTCTTAGCATTTTTCAGTTGGTAGATTCTTTATTACTGAGTTGATTTCCTAGCTTGTAATTAGGTTTTTAGGTTTTTAAGTGTTTTTATGCCTTCTTGGAAAAGTTTGTATGCATCTGAAAATCTGTCCCTTTCTTTAATATTCACTAATTTGTTAGAACATAATTTTTCAAAGTAGCTACTATCTTCTGGATTTTGACAATATCTGCTATGATTTCATCTTTGCCATTTCTAACTGCATTTATGAGTCTTTTCTGTCTTTTAGCCAGTCTTGCTAAGGGCTTGTTTATTTTATTTCTTCTTTGAAGAGCCAGCTCTTCACTTCATTGATTCGTCTTACGGTTTTTTTAGTCTCAATTTCTTTATTTTCTGTTCTCATCTTTATAATCTCCCTCCATAGTTTTGGTTTGGGGTTGCTTTGTTGTTTTTTCTCAAGTATCTTAAGATTTCTCATAAAGTTATTTATTTGGGTTTGCCCTGTTTGCCTAATGTAAACATTGACTGCAATGTATTTTCCTCCTAGAACTGGTTTCAGAGTGTCCCAAAGGTTTCATTGAGTTTCACAGTTGTTATCATTAACTTCTAGAAATTTTAGAATTTCTTCTTTGACTTTTTTTTTTCTGTTACCCATTGGTTATTTAGGAGTATGCTGTTAATTTTCCAGGAACTTTTGCCTTCTCTGAATTTTCTTCCATCGATGATTTCTATTTTCCTTGTACAGTGATCAGATAGTATGTATAGAATAATTTCAATTCTTTTATATTTACTTAAGCAGGCTTTGTGGGCTAGTTCATTTTGGAAAAAGCACATGCTGCAAAAAAGGGCGTGGAGTACTCTGCATGTATTAAGCTTATGTATTCATCAGTGTGGTTCATCTCTAAAATTTCTTCATTGGCTTTTTGTTTAGTTGATCTGTCTTTTCACAAAAGTATGGGGTACTGGGCTGGGGATTTAGCTCAGCAGAATAAGCGCCTGCCTTGCAAACACATGGTCATGAGTTTGATCCCCAGTACTGATAAAAAAAAGTGTGGAGTATTAAAGCACCCTACTCTGATTGCATTAATATTTATTTGATCTTTTAATATCAGTGGTTTTTATTTTATGAAACTAGGTGCTCCAGTATTTGGCACATATATGTTTATCAGTGTTATCTCCTTTTTCTTTTCCTGAGGAGCCCATTTTTATTTTACTTATTTTATTAGTTGGCAGTACCTAATGATTACATTCATTTTGGGGAGTAAATACATGCATATAACACACCTTAATTCTTTTTTTAATCCCCTCCACTTCTTTTCTTTCCCTCTTTCTTCCCTCCCCCTTCCATCTCTTGGTCCCCTTCTCTCTCTTTTTAGGAAAATGTATTACAGAAAAGGAATGAGGAATTGGAATAGGGAAACGGGGAAAAGAAAAAGCTCCTGAGAGATGGGAGGGATTCCAAATGTGTTGCCACACTTCTCTTTTTCTTAAATTTTAAAAAACAAAACAGGAGAAAGCATAAAAATGATACAGAATTTCAAAAAAAGTATGAAGTTAACACTAGTTAATATGTTACATATTGTTATTTTGGAAGTATTTGTTCAGGATAGAAGAGCTAGGAAGAAAAATGATCAATCAAACAATGACAGCATAAACTTTTGAGAGAGATCTAGCTGTTTCCTATTCTCTCTTTTTTTTTTTTAATCTATATGGGTAAAAAATATGTGGGTTTTTTAATGTTTAGCATTTATTTTTATTTATTTGTTTTCAAATCTATTTTATTCAAAGATACAAAGACACTAAAAAAAGAAGAAAAAAACTACAACAAAATTTCAAAGCACATCAATCAGGGGGCAAAAATGGTACATATATTGCTCATTGTCATCCCAAAATCATTCACCCAGGGCACTGGACATCTGCATTCAATTGTCCAAACAATAGCAGAACAAATCATTTTCTTTAGTGAACTCAGAGAAATCAGTAATATAACTATCTTAACTATTTTTATATACACATACATACATATACACATACATATATACACATACCTATATACATACTTTTTTCTTTAGCTTCTCACACTAATTAAACAATACACTGTTTACACATGTGTTTTTTTAATTTTATTTAAGGAGAAAAAGAAAAAAAAACAGAAAAAGGGTACAAGTTGTACAGAATTTCAGAAAAAATAAACAGTAGGAAATCACCAGTTAATAGATTACATATTGTCATCTTAGAAATAGTTGTTCAAGTTACAAAATTAAAGCAGATAAAGTGGACATTCAAACAGTGAGACTGAAAACAGTTCTGTTCAATGATCCAACAAAACTCAGTAATATGGTTATCTATCTCATACACTTAAATATACATTCAGTTATATCCTTTAGAGCACTTTCTTTTCCTCTCTTTTGTACAATGACAATTACACATTTTGGGTTTTTTTACTCCCACAGTTATTATTACTTTTTTTTGAAGAGAGTAAAACCAAATATGACATAACAGAACAGAGTCAGTCAAATCAAAAGGATGGACATAATACATAATATAAAAACATAATACAAGGTGATCGACAATGGTTACCATAATGCCTCTTGCTATCTTAAAAAGATTTGCCTATATCATCAGTTATAATAAAATTGAACAAAACAGTAAAGAACAAAGCCAATAAAACCAAAACATTAGAGATATTACAGGTCTTCAAAAGAAGATAATAGTCAACCAAAATGGGCGTCATAATGAATCTTATTGTCTTCACAGTTGTTGCCTATACTTTCGAACTTGTTACTGTCAAGCAAAACAGAGTAGAGGAAAATCAATCAAAACAAGATGGTGAGAGCAATACAGGGTTTCAAATCATATTAATAGGAAATCAAAGTGGGTTACTATAATGTATCCTGCGATTTTTTATTTTTCCCTTAATTAAAAGGATAAAAATAAAAAAGTAAATAATTTAAAAAGGAGATTGAGATAAAAGAGGGCATAACAACAAAACAGCGCAGGTCAAAACATAACCATTTAAGCAAAATAGTGTTTCACCACAAGATAATCCTGACATAAAAGTGGTTACCATAGTGTCTCTTTCCTTGAAATCTCTGAGTATAACTTCGTATACTGTAGCATCAAACATATCAAGACAATGTAAAACCGTTCAAGAGAATGACAGTATTACAGGGTATTTAGAATCAACTAACAGAAAATGAACAATGATTTCTGTATAATCTTCTTGTCTATAAAAGTTTTTGTTTATATTATCACATATAATAAAATCCAGTAAGATACAACATGTTAAGACCGATGGAGACAGAAGAACAAAAGCTTCATGGAACTTCAAAACAAGATGATATTAAATCAGCACTACCTATTATGATGTCTTGTTTTCTCCAAAATAGCTGTTCCTATCATTCAACCTTCTCTGCCTCATTTCTGTGGAGCTCTTTTTCTGTCATTAGTTGTCAGATTGTCTTCTTCATTTTGCTTTCTTCTCCATTCATTGTGGCCTTTCTGCCACTGTTTCTGGAATCTTGGTATTTTTCTTTTTTAGAATGTCCTGTAGTATTCTCTGTAGAGTTGAATTGGTGGTTGCAAATTCCCCTAGTTCCTCTTTATCCTGGAAGCACCTTGTTTTTCCATCAATTTCTAGGGACAGTTGTGCAGGATATATCAATCTTGGCTGGAGGTTATTATCGTTCAAAGCTTGAATTATTTCTCCCCACACTCTTCGTGATTTGATGGTTTGTGCCAAGAAGTCTGCTATAATTCTGATGGGTGTTCCCTTGTAAGTGATCTGTTTCTTTCTCTGACGGCTTTTAATATTCTGTTCTTATATTGGATTTCTGGAATTTTGGTTATTATATGCCTGGGTGTAGCTCTGTTTGGGTTGTAGGTGGCTGGGATCCTGTATGCCTCAATCTGAGTATCTTTACCTTTTGCTAAATTAGGGAAATGCTCTTGGATTATTTCTCTGAATAGCTTTTGTAGTTCATTTGTTTGTGTTCCTACTTCTTCTTTTATGTTGTTAATTCTTAAGTTATAGATCCTCTTATCATCTTCTAGCCTTTGTATCATTGCTGTTTGTTTTCTTGTTATTTTTAAGAAGTTTTT
Organism: Cavia porcellus; assembly: GCF_034190915.1. Taxonomy (NCBI): domain Eukaryota; kingdom Metazoa; phylum Chordata; class Mammalia; order Rodentia; family Caviidae; genus Cavia; species Cavia porcellus. The sequence continues at coordinate 108,301,525 of NW_026947484.1, read as the reverse complement.
CATTTCATGCTCCCACCTTACAAATCTGTCCTCCAGTTCAGATAATCTATCCTTAGTTTCTTTCAAGCTGTTATGCCAGCTTTCAATAGAGTTTTTAGTTTCCTGGTAATCTCTTTGAACCTGCTTCACATATTCTATGTTTTCTCTATTTTCTCCATCAAACAATTCTCCCCTTTTTTTCTCTTCTTCCATTCCACCATTTGTTTTTTCTTGGGTGGTGCTTAGCATTTCTCTAACTATTCTACTTATTTCTTGCTTTATTTCATTAAATATTTCATTTTTGAACTCGTCTATGTGGCTCCGGAGATATCACTTTATGTCTATTGGTGCCATGCCTGATATGCATGTTTTCTGTCCTCATTCTCCATTGCATTTACCTTTCCTGGATCAGTGTTCTCAGGATTAGGGACTGAGGAGCCTTTCTTATTGCTCCCTCTTCCCATACTTTTTGTTCCTTCCATACAAGTATATATAGGAGGCCCAGTTTTTTTGTTTTTTTTTTTTTGTCTTTGTCTGTTACAGTTTGTTTGAATCTGTCAGCTAGGTGTTCCCGCCCACTGCAGTGTACTAGGGAGACACAGACCTGGGCAGCCTCTGCTGGGCCCGCCCCTCCAGGTCAACCTACTGAAGGCTTCATTGCTAGAGTGCACTGCCAGGCACTGAGACCTGGTTTGGGCTAGCCTACTGGGTCTCAGTCCACGGCGTCACCAAGGCCAAGCACTCCCCACCAATCCCACATGAGAGGCAAATATGCGACTAAAGTCACTGCAGCATCCTATTCCTGCTAGTCTGCCCAGTCCCAGAATGTCCTCTGTTGGAGCCTCCTAGTCTATGGAAGGGTTCTCATTCCTCTCACTCACCACAGGTTGATGCAGGGCTCCCTGCCAGTCCTGCTTTCAACTCAGTTTGCCGATTCCTGCTCTCAGAGCTTTCGCGTTCTGTCCCTGCCATGCTGATTCAGATGCAGCGGCAGTGGCAAGAAATTCAAATTGCAGTTTCCAGAGGCACCTTTGGTGCTGAGATTTTATCTGTTCTGGTTATAGCACCGGGATTTCATTTCCAGTTGGTTTCTCTCAGCTTAGTTCATTCCTGGGTCAGCAGGGTATATCTCCCCCCACCCCTTGCTTAGGACTCCTCACACCGCACCATTCCTGGATTCTAAGCTGGCTATCTATATGTGTGTTTTATTAATTTCACTAATGAGTATGTTCTCAAGATGCATCCATTTACCTATAAAAGTGTCCAGTTTATCATTCTTAAATATGTATTTTTTTTGTCTTTTTCCTTTTTATCGGTACCAAGGATTGAACTCACGACCGCCTGCTTGCAAGGCAGGTGCTTATGCCGCTGAGCTAAATCCCCAGCCCCCAGTTTATCATTCTTTTATAGCTGAGTAGTACTCCATTGTATAGAAATACCACATCTTTTTTATCCAACCCTCAGTTTATAGGCATTTAGGTTGTTTCCAAGATCTGACTATTATAAACTTTGCTGCTCTGGGTGCATCTGCATCACTGTTATGTTTTTAATTCTTCTGGGAAGATAACCAGAAGGGGAGTAGTTGAATGGGACCTCCTATCCTAATTTTTTGAGGAATCCACACTGATCCCACAGTGGTTACACCAGTCTGCATTCCCACCAGCAGTGGAGAAGCCTTCTTTTTTCCCCACAGCCTCTCCAGCACTTGTTATAGCTTGATTTCTTGACAATACCCATTCTTTCTGGGGTGTGGTGGAATCTCAGTGTTGTTTTAATTGCATCTCTCAAATGACCAGTGATGTTGAACATTTTTTCACGTATATATTTGCTGTGTGTATTTCTTCATCTGAGAAGTGTGTGTTCATCTCAGATGTCCATTTATGGTTTGGGTCTTTAAATCTGGGAAGACTGATTTTTGGGGGTTCTTCATACGTTCTCGATAGTGATCCCTTGTCTGAGGAGCAGCTGGCAAATATTTTCTCTCATGTTGTGGGTTGTCTCATCACTCTGTTGGTTCCTCTTACTGTGCAAAAGCTTTGCAGTAAGGTAAGAACTCATTTGTTGATTCTTTGTGATAGTTTCTGTGCAACTGGTGTTTTGTTCATAGTCTTTGCCTACACCAATGTCTTCAAGAGTTTTTCCTACTCTATCTTCCAGCAGATTTAATGTTTATTTCAATATTCAGATCTTTGATCCATTCTGATTTTAGCTTAGTACATGGTGAAGGTATGGGTCCAGTTTTAATATTCAGCACGTGTACAGCCAGTTTTTCCAGCACCATTTATTAAAGAAGCTATCTTTCTTCCAGTGAATGTGTTTGGCACCTTTGTCAAAGATAAGGTGGCTAAGTGTATCTGCAATTGTTTCTGGATCTTCTAATCTATACCATTGATTTTTGCATCTTTTTTTTGCCAGTACCACACTCTTTTTAATCACAGTAGCTTTATAGTATAATTTCAAGTTAAGATTGTGATGCTCCCTGTCTTGTCTTTGTGGCCCAGGATTGACTTTGTTATTCTATCTCTCTTCTGATTCCAGATGAATTTTAGGATTTTTTCTCTAATTCTGTGAGATATGCTATTTCAAAAATTAACTAAGAGGAAGCAGAGACACTTGACATGGGGGAAATATCAGCCCTTTTCCTTTCATGTGTAGGACAAGTCCTTTCAAATTCCTGCTTTAGAGAATTCATCTTGGCAGCCACATTAGTTTTTCCTGATGCCTTTCTCTTTTCACTCTTGTTAAAGCAACTTATGATCCCTTAGATTTTTTTATATGACTGTCCTTTGCTTCAAAGTCATCCCCTTCTTTAGAGTCCACAGCTTTAACATGGTATTATGTGGATAAATTGTAAAATATTTCCTGTTTGGGCCTGCTCAGGCCTGAAATTAGACTGAAGAAATACATAAAGTAGTACCTGTTAGTTAGTAAGTTAAAAAAAATCAAGCTGGGCATGTAGTACACCTGTAATCTTAGCACTCTGAGAGGCTGAGGGAAGAGGATCACAAGTTGAATCTCAACCTGGATAACTACATTATTTAGTAAGACCTTGTCTTAAAATAAAAAATAAAAAAGGGCCAGAAATGTAGCTCAGTCCACAGTACTCCAAACACATACAAATATATTTTTAAAATAATATTACAAATTCCAAAAGATAAGGATTTGCACTGGTGAATCTTAAGCATTAAGTACTTGTTCCTTTGACAATGAATCTACTTAATGTAATCAAACTTTTTGGAAGGCCCACAAAATTCAGTTTAGATCAGGAAGTAATCATGCTTCACAGGATGTCAGTTTATCATCTCCCCAGCATCACGTTGGAAATTCAAGTCCTATCTCTGATCTCTGGGAAGATATAAAAGGTTTTTTGATAATATGAAACCACCATCACAGATAACTCAGAGATCGTTCTCTTCTCCAGAAAATTATCAGAGACAAAGAGTGATGAACAATGTTTTGAGACAGATGCCATGTGGAGGGAAATTTGGCTCTCCACATGTGGATCAATCAGGATTTTCACATCAGGTCCATTACATAATCATACTTTTAACCAGTCTTCAAGCTCCCAATGGCATCAGGATACACCACCATCACAGTGTAAAGTCAGACAGAATTCTCATTCCTACCTAGCAGATAGACATTATAGCTGAGAACAGCGTTACACTGATCGTGGACCTGACTACCATTTCAGAGGAAGCACAGAAAATTTCTTCTATGAAGATAGGAATCACGATGGCTGGAGCTATGATTATGATCACAGAAGGTGATAATAGAGATAGAAAATGGTGCTCATCACCACACTAGCAAGTATTAAAAGGACATTGGTTTTTAGACTCCTTTGACTAAGTTGGACTGAAAATATTTTGAACAACTGTACAGGACTGGGCGTGGTGGCACACTCCTATAATCCCAGCAATCAGGAAGCTAAGGAGGATTGTTGCAAGTTTGAGACCAGCCTGAGCTACAAAGTGAGTCCAAGGTCAGCCTGAACTGCATAGGGAGACCTGCCTCAAAAAGGTAAAAAACAAAACACTGTACAGAGCAGCTTTTCAAGTTGCTACATTTGTCTTTTTTTTTAAAAATCCACAGTTTAATACAGAAATGAGAAGAACTGTGGTCCTAGTGTTATTTTACTAATAGCCTTTCACCTCAGGGTTTTATGAAGAGGGAAGGGTTTTATGCAAAAGAAAGTGCCACAGTTCCTAATCATTTAGAAAGCTTCAGAAGGGTGGACTGTATACCAGACATGATTAAAAAAAATAATAGAGTGTTCAAACTTTGAAAATTATTTTATAGGAAAAGACATGTTGCTGTTATACTATGATAGCAATGTGTCTTTTGCTCTAACAAAATTTTAAGATCTAAACATTCTTGTGTACTTTGATCAAACCTCATAGATGGTTGTATTATAAAGCAAATAATTTATTTTTTTACTGCAAGAAATTTCGTATTAAGTGAATCCAGTTTTGGAGTATATAATACAATGTTTAAGTTGATAGTCTCAGATGGCTGTCTATTTTGTTAATAAATCAGAGAATATAATTTTTCAGTGATTTGTTTTATTAACAAATTTTGAAAAGTTGTTGGTTGTTAATGGATAAATCATTTTGGTTAACTTAGAGAATTTAAGTATGAATTCTGAGACATACTCTTTGTAACTTTACCCTGTTCGAGTATAAATCTACACCTGCTATTTCATTCTAAAGTTTTAGAAATTTTTCATTAAATCACATTTGATGTATGACTGGTCATACAGGAAGTTAAGTATCTGTACATGAAATAGCTGTATCTGTATATTTTTACATGGAAAATTACTGTATTATTACCTTTTTCAAGAAGAACAAAAATATCAATGCACACTCAGATAAAATGGTGAAACATTTTATTGAAAGCATTCTTTTTGGAAAAAAGGTTCATGAAGTTGTAATGTGCTGCCTCTCTCCCTCAAACTTTAGAAATGTTAACATTTTCCAAGTGCCCAAGACATGTGTACCAAGGACACATTTTGTTATGGAAATTGTACAAATTGACTTTTTGTGAACACTGGAAAGAATTCAATGTTAAAATCTTTCTGATTTTAAAATTTTTAAATCTTAAAAGTTTTATGTATTAAGATACTATTTCTCTTTCACTGCAGAATTGTTTATAAAATTCATTCATTGAAAAATTTTTAATATTAATCACAGCATTTGTACTGTTACTTTTTAATACATTAAAAAACAAAATGGAAAAAAATTACAATGAACAGTCAATTTTGTATCTTTATGAACTGTTCCAAGTATTTCTATAAAAGAGAATCTTATAAAAGTTTTCTGTCAAAAAGACTGACATCTTGGGCTGGGCATGGTGGCTCATGCCTGTAATCCCAGCACTCGGGAGGCTGAGGCAGGAGGATCGTTGTGAATTCGAGACCAGCCTGGGCTACAAAGTGAGCTCAAGACCTACCCGAACTGCATAGAGACCTTGTCTCAAAAAAAAGACTGACATCTCATATTTTAAAAATTACTAACAGCATTGTCCCCAAAAAAGGGCATTTCAATGTTTAAATCATTAACAAAGAATGAGTGTCCTTCCCTGCAGCACAGGAGAGAGTATTAACCTTTCTAACTTGTGCCAAATCAGTAGAGAAAAAAGTGTTGCTGACCTGCCCTGGCTCAGGAATCCTGATTGCACACATTTCTTTCCAATTCCATGTTCAGTGACATCTCATTGCTATCATGAAATCAGACACAGAGAAATATTCATACCACAGAAATTGGCAAATACTACACACATCCTTCAAACCAATAGGGCAGGAATAGAGCTAGAAATGTCTGTCTCTTTTTGTTTTGTTTTTGGGGTTATGTAAATGTGTGTGTACCCACGCTAAGTCCATGCTAAGCTTGAATCAAGGACCTCAAGAGTGCTAGGCAAGCACTCCACCACTGAGCTACCTCTGCAGTCCTCCTTTGTTCTATGATAATTATAGATTCCCATACTGTTAAAAGAGATGCAAAGAAACAAAACTCCAATGACTCTTTTACACTGATGACACTTTGCAAAATCACAACCAGGATATTGACATGGACACAGTCAAGACACAGGACATTTCCATTGCCACAAGGACCTGCCTGTTGCCCTTTACAGCCAAATACCTTCCTCTCCCTTCCCCACACCCTCTTAGATAATGCCCACTAATCGAAATCATGCAATTTGTAATCTTTTGCACTTGAATTTTTCCATGCACCATGAGGATCTGGAGATTCGTTTGAATCATTGCATAAATCATGAACTCCTGTCTTATTGCTGAGTCAAGGGCCTTTGTATACGACCCACAGCTTGTTTAATCATTCACATGTTGAAGGTCATGTAGGATGCTTTCTTTCCAGGTTTAGCTATTACAAATAAAACTGGTATACACATTCCCATACAGGCTTTGTGTTATGAGTCTCATTTTCACAACTGATCCTGAGGCCATAGTTGGTATTTATGACTTTCCCCTTTTACTTTTTCCTCTACCTTATTAAAAACTAACATTAATAGGATGTTTATTGCATGCCAGACCCTGTTCTAAGGGCTTTACAAGTATCATTTAATTCTCATAATTACCATTTAGAAGTGAATTATCATCCCCTGCCCTTCAGAGAAATAGGAACCAAAGATGAAACAGGTACACAGCCAGCACGCCTTAGTACTCAGACTTCAACCCAGGGAATCTGGTACCAGAGTTCAACCTCTCAATTACTATGTTGCCGAGCCAGCACTTAAGTGACCAACTTTTCTCTTTGTAGAGTAACCTAAAGCTCTGGACCTGGAGGCCCTGAAATTTTTGTTGTCTCAATTCTGCTGCTTTCATGTTTTGTTAACTTGAACTGCTGGACCTGGTGATACAAGGTATCCACGAAGACTGCCCTGCCTTGCACCCAGCTTCTCACGGAGCATCCCAGAAAGCAAACCTGCTTCCTGGATGTCATTGTATCGCTGACTGAGTGTGTTCATCTCTAAGTCACCTCAACACCCAAATTAAAGCTCCTAGGTAACAGCTACCTTGTTTCTTCCTCTTCACAAAATGGCTTGAAGAGCCCAAAGTAGCGAAGGGCCAGTCTCAAGTCCCAGTTCAGTGGACTAGTGGGATCTTGGTGACTGCAGAAAATCTCCTTCAGGTGCCACATCTCTAAGCTAGTGGAGCCCTGAGTCAGGGGACTGCAGGGAGGGTGTTTGAAATGGGTTATTAGGTGTGATAGTGAGAGGTTGCGCTCCTGCCTCTACCTCTCAGCTGCTGGCCCCTCATGTATTCTGACTGGTACAGAAATGAGGAAATGATGCTCAGAGCAAAGTGAATTCTGTGGGGAGCACTTCAACCTCTGAAGGTTTTGCCATCATCAGTCTTCCATAGGGTCAGCTGCTTCTCAGAGATAGGTGCAAAATGAGACCCACGATTTCTTGGTCTGTAGGGTGTGGCTAAAAGCATGGAGCCAAACCGCAAGGGTCGGCTGCATGCCTCACCACTGGCTTATCTACTGTTAACACTGAGAAATTTACAAAACTTCTCTGTGGCTCTGTGAAGTGAGGATGATAATAGTACAGAGGGCGTGGGGGGTGCTGTCAACTCAGAGAAGTGCATACTTGCAGAGCCTTTCAGATGTGACACAGTGTGACCAGTTTCTCCCCGTACAGGAAGGCCCCTTGTCAGGAGCCACATCATGTGGGAGACTGTAATGGTGTCTGAGATATCCAGGAGCCCCACAGATGGCAGAGCAGGGAAAACAAATTCAGATCTAAAACTGTGAAATTGCTTTCCAGAGAAAACATATTTCTGCTCCCCCTACCCCGGGACAGAGCTACTATGGCAACCCTTCTCCTAGTGGAGCCTGGTCTGCAGCTACTGTGTGCCGCTCAGACCTCCAGCAAAGCCCACATGCAGCCTCTGTTCTTGCCGTCTTGGCCTCTATGCTCTTGGAACATCTGGGGAGGAAATGGAATGATTCACAAAGCAGGTTTACCTCACTGGATCTGGAGCAGCTTCCAGGGAGACACCTATGGGAAGTGGTCAGATATTCATTCTTCTATGCTGGCCTTTCCTGCGTGAGATCCATTCACAGGCTCCTCCCCAAGCCCCTTTCCTCAGCCCTCCAATTCTGTTTTATCCAAGCCTGTCCACCAGCCCTAATCCCCAGCCTTGCTCATGGTCAGTGTTCTCAGGGGGCATGGCCAAACTAAAAATGTGCTCTACTTAAAATGTGCCCATTGGGGGGATTTTTCTTTTCTACTAAATACCAAGGCCATTTATCAGAGGGCTATATCATTATTTTAAGTAAAGAGGTATTAATAAATAATAAATTATCAGCAATTTAATAAAAATAGCTTGTTTTCTGGGTTTGAAATTAAATATCTTAATTATAAAATTCTATGTTTGAAATGTCTATTTTCATATTTTATGACTTTTTTCAGAGCCAGAGATCAAACCCAAGATCTTTGTACGTGGTAATCAAATGCTCTGTCAACTGAGCCATACCTCCAGCCTTGTATTTTATGTTTTCTCTACGATGGTTAAAACACATGACGTTAAATTTACCACCTCAACCATTTTTTTTTTTTTTTTTTTTTGGGTCTTTTTCCTTTTTATCGGTACCGGGGATCGAACTCACAACTGCCTGCTTGCAAGGCAGGCACTTATGCCGCTGAGCTAAATCTCCAGCCCCCACCTCAATCATTTTTAAGTGACTGGCTCAGTCCTGTTAAGTATATTCACAGTATTGTGGACAAATCTCATTTTTCTTAGAAGGGTTTTATTGTTGCTATTAAAAATGGTAACAGTAAAATAAATAAAACTTTAAAAACATTTTTAAAAACAGTAACAGTGCATGTTCATTTTAGGTGCCTTTCTGAGTGCTTTATGTATAATGTCATTTAAGTTTCAAAACAATTTAATCAGAGTAGATACTTTTATTGTTTTTCCTGTAGAAATAAGAAAACAGAGGGAGAGGTTAAATACTTTACCCAAATTCACTTAGCGAGCAACCAGTGGAACCAGAATTCAGATCCAAGCACCTTGGTTCTAACATTTCTGCTGTTAGTCTTTAATAATAGGCTATTTGGCTAGAGGTGGTGTCTGGTGGAAAGCCAGCTACCTGTAATCCTCGTTGGAATGTTTTTCTTCTCATACATGAGCCCTCCTGGATTCCCTTGTGGGAGACTAAACAAGGAGAGGCTCCCAGCACGTTAGGGCAGGCTGCTGGTAAGTACCGGATGGCAAATTCCTTGGCCTTCAGGGTCTTCTCAGGCCCGGCTTAGCTCTACCTGAGGATGAGGAGCTCCCTGGCCTGGCCACCTGGACCAGATAATCCTTGGTTCTGGTAGAGGCTTGAGTCATAAGATCACCTGGTGTTCTAGAAGCTACCAAGTAGCTATTTATGAAGAGACCTTGAGGAGTGAGCTAGGCCTTGACCCCTTGCAGCCTCCCTGGGTTTACTTTTTCTGGACACTACCATAGCCCAGATTGCCAAACACTATTGAATCTACTGGGTCATGAAAACCTAGTACTTGAACTGCAGCCAGGGAGTTGTTTTGAGGGTGCTTGCAAAGAATAAGCCGAGCATGTAAAGAACTTAGAGGATTACCTGGTGCTTCTCTAGTGCCTAACTGGCTTTTATGGGGGTGGGTGTGGTTCACTTCAGGACCTTTAGAACAGTACCAAAGTCATATTAAGCATTTAATAAATGAGACTGTTTTTATTGCCTATTTCATGCCTATCTGAATGGATATTTCTGTGGGACTGCATCCTGGAGGTAGTAGTCCCTAATCAAGTACTATGCATAGTTTAACTTAGATGAATAGCGACCAATTGCCTTTGTTATTAGGACACCAACTGACACCCCCATCAGTCCTAAATAAGTGTGCACTTTCCTCATAATCTCACCCAATCTGGATCTTAACCTTTTATCTGTCTATCTACCTGTCTGTCTATCTTTCGGTGCTGTAGATCAAACCCAAAGTCTGGAATATGTCGGTGATCGCTCTACGAAGCCACATCATCAACCTCTTAATTTTTAAAATTTGTGCCCATCTAATAGGCAACAACATTATTGTACTCTCTATTTTGATGTTTAAGTTATGCAGCATATCAGGCTTAATATTAAATTTTTAAAGTGTATAATTAATATACAATGTGAAAAATAAAAACTGCCCCATATAATCCAAGTCTCCAGAAGTTGCCACTGTTACGTGTATACAACAAGGGAAGCTTTATCTCTACAAAGTCTTTTCTATAAACATATAAGGAAACACATCTGCATAATTTAAATAAATAAATTTAATGAATTAAAGCTATAAACCAGGCATGGTGGTGCACAACTGCAATCCCAGCTGACCCTCCCCTTCCCTCTGCTTCATGTCCCCATGGTCTTCCTTCTTGGTTATTTTCTTCTTCCAATTGATTTGTTAGAGATCACTGAAAACTAGAAACAGTCTTTGCTTTTCAGATTAAGGCATTTTACACTCTGGCTTCTGTGCAGCCTTTTGATAAATGGAGAGAGGGAATCTGAGGCTCCTGTATTCCACAGAATTCATTTCCTATAGGGTACTTTTAGCACCATGTGACCATGGGGAGACCCTAGTGGGAAGCAGTCATTTAGCTGTGTGTTATGAAGACCAAACAAACCCAAGGTGAGCAGTGATGCTCTGTTCCCAGCATCCTCCTGACGCCATGCAAAACTGAGGACAAAGTGTCCCTATATCTCTAGACACCTGCATTTCTGGGGCACTGGGAGAGGATCCCTACCTCCTTCCCAGGGAAGCTCTAGATACTGAGGCAAAAAGGACCTGGGCTCCCCAGAGAATGAAAGGATTTGTTTCTGCCTATCCTAAGCCTTAGTAAAGAAATTATGACTCAGGATATGACTCCAGGGACCAAAGGTCCTTCGCAGGCCCAAATAGAAGAACTTTTATTTTTCTTTGGATGTTTTATTTATGGTTTTGTAACATGTCCAAAGTAGAAGCTTTATTACGGGTTTCGATGGCTTAAATTGGGCTGTTAACAGACTGATGTAATTCTTTCTTGCCAAGTGCTGTAACTGACAGGGAGCAAATCTTCTGTAAAAGAGGAGCCTACTGCATAAAAGCCATTTTATGGTACTCACCTCAGCTCTTCTGGAGCCAGGCTTGGCAAGAGAGGAAGGTGGAGGGAGGGTGCTGGTGATGGAAAACTTTCTACCTGTGTCCTTGTAACCAAAAAGCTGATACCTCTTCTACCCTGTATAGTTGGTATTCACACTCACTTCATCTTTTATTTGTGCATAACAGAAGTGTAACGAGACAGAACTTTTGCCCTAGTTAGTCCCTCCCTCATTTAAACAGAAAATCAATCTTCAGGGGCCTTCCTCTCTCACAGGCATATTAAAGGGACTTAAGAGATTTATCAAGAGACAATAGAAAAGCCTATAGCCTCTTTAACTCTTGATTCAAATTGTAAAACAAAAATGTATAGGACATCAGGGGAAACCAAGCACGGATTCAATATCTAACAATAAAGATCATTAATTAGCATGATCATGGTACTGGGTCTTACAAAGAATTCTTACCTTGCAGAGATAATGATAATATTAACGCAGGAAACAATGCCTAGGGTTGGTTTAAAAAAGTTTAGAGTGAAGGGAGGCTAAGAGGGATAAAGACAAGCTGGAACAAGATGCGTTTTAAAGATAGGTGATGTTACCTAGGGGTTCATTATACTATTCTCTCTACTTTTGTATATTTTGAATTTTCCACTAATGTAGAGACAAACAGACAGACAGAGATAGAGACAGAGAAAAAAGCAAGAAACACAGAGAAAAGAAAGCACTCTTCTCTATATATTTTTCTCTTTAGCAGGTGGAGGTAGGGCTAATGGTATACCTCAGTTGTACAGCACATGCTTAGCATGCAGAAGATCCATAAATAAATAAATATGGAGGTGAAATAGAAAGATAGCAGTTGCTTTTCTTTTTCTCTCCACCCCCCCCCCCAGGAGTTAAACCCAGGGCTTTTGTACTGAGCAACATTCTTAGCCCTTTGTTAAAATTTTTATTTTAAAACAGGGCCGCACTAAGTTGCTAAAATTTTCCAGGTTGGGCTCAAACTTGTGATTTTCCTGCCTCAGTCCCTCATATCAGGGTCTGGCTTAGATCCCCAATCTCCAAACGAGTGTATGGTGAAGGCTTACATAAATGAGACAAGTGGTATGATTCTAGGGCTCCAGGAGGATCAAAACCCTCTACAGAGATCTTGACTCTGGGGGCTAAGGCAAAGAGCTTCTCTGGGCCGCCTGTATTTATTAGGTTTTCAAACAAAGAGAGGGGATACCGAGGAAAGCACAGGAAACGAGCAGGGCCTTCAGAGTCACTTAAAAAATTCTGCAAGTGGTAAATTATGCCAATTTAGGAGAACTGCTTTATCTCCAAGATAACATTTATGGTAGGAGTGAGACTGCAGGAGTGAATGCCTGCAGCTGCAGTCTCTATCTACTTAGTCGGGGTTGGAGCCAGGTGTCCTCCTCTGTGGCCTCATCTTGCCCTTTGAGGTATCTCTGGCCTCACAGGCCACTACAGGCCTCAGCCAGGACCAGTGATTCATAGAGGTTCACTTACTATGAATTAGCTTCTGTTACCAGGCAAGGGGCTGAGGTCTAGGACAGACTCACAGATAAACATAGAAAGCCAAGGTCTCAAAATTAAAAACTAAGTGGGCTGGGGGAGTAGAACTCAGTACAAAGGCCCTGAGTTCAATCTTCAGTACGACAAAAACAAACAAAAAATCTTTTTTCACCCTTAGTGCTTTCCCTGGTCCTTAGCCTCTCCTCAGTACTACCCACCAGGAAGCCAGCTTCTGACAAAACTGAGTTTAAAGAGTGACTACCCCACAGACACCCTGCAGCTAAGGGGTAGAAGAGACCACCTTAACACAAAGACATAAGCTCTCATTGTAAAGTATCCACAGCTGACCTCTTTCACAGGCAGATTAAAGCATGGTATCTGAGTGACTTGGAGGTGGGCAGGAAGCCCATCCTGGTACATCCATGTGCCTCTCTGATCACATTCTTTCTAAGCAGTCTGTTATGATGGCAGAGAACATCATTTGTGTAAATTCCTCTTCTTCAGAGACAATGAGAGCAGGAACATCAAAGTCAGTTGGTTATACTCTGTTTCACCAGCATAAAATAAAGAGAAAGCTATATGCTGCTCTGGTTTGCGGTGGGCTAGGCGGGGCTGATCTGACTGCTGCCTGAAGGGTTGGGCCTGCCACCAGGTACTTCAGGTACCCAGCTCTTGGAAAGTGCTGCTCCTGCCTTACAGGGTGTGAACTTTGCCTGTAAATGTGAGGAGAAATGAGTAGGACGGGGCTCAAGAGCTCTACTTAGTGGAGGAAAACTTTAACCTGTCCAGCCAGCCCTACAGAAGCTTCGGCAAACTGCTTCTTTGGTGTGCTTTGCATGCATTTTGCATACATTTGTAGTTGGGGGGGTACTTCATGTTTTAGTTTGTTTATGTTACTTGTTTGCATACAAATCCTTACCTAGATTTACCAGACAGCCCTACAGAATGTTGTCCTGTCACTTTTAGTTATCCTGCTTTCTTCATAGCACTTACCTGAAATGATACCCAGCCTGCAGGCAAGTCCATGGAGACCCTAGAGGGGAGTGGGGATGAAAGGGGACAAGAGACACAAAGAATGGAGGTAAGTCAGAAGTCCAATCAAGTCTCATTTTTTCAAGGAAAGAGTAACAAATATATAGGGTATTGGGGGAGGAAGGAGTTGGGTTCTGAGACATCAGCAGGTAACTTAGCAACAGTGGCAGGACGGAGGATTATAGATTAATTCAAATTTCCCGTGCACTATAGGGTAATTCAAATCTCCCGGGCACAGGCTCAAGGCGGGCTGATTAGCATAATCCCTAAATGGGCCAAACAAACTAGGCAAGGAGCTGCTTAACTACAAAACTTAACTCCTAGAGGGGGTTAAGGTGGTGCGGCCTGTAGATGTAAGGTGGCAGCCAATTACAGGGCTTCCCACAATTTATCTGCATATTTGCTTGATCACTGGTTTTCTTCCCTAGAATGCCATCTCTAAAAAGAGAGCAACATTGTCTGGCTCACCATTTTGTATACCATCCACGGCTCCAAACCAGTGTTCCCAAAATATCTATGGAATGCAATAAATGAGGGAGTGAATGCATGACCATGCACACAGGTGACTTTCCAGAGGCCAAGACAGCAGGTGGGTGGGAGAGCTGCAGTAATAAAGGTCAGGACCAGTCCTTCTCCCCAGTTTGGGGTTCTGCTGTGGCCCTCACTCACATCTGAGTAGGTCTTCTTATTCTTTCTCCTTACATTTTTCCCTTTAATACTTTTCTCTGGGATTTTATTTTTTTTACAAAAGTCCTATATGCTTATTATTTTAAAAAATTTAAAAGTAGCTGGGGAAAAAAGAAAAAACACTAAAAACAACAACAAAGAGTAGCTGGATATGGTAGTGCACCCCTATAATCCCAGCTATTCATGAAACTGAAGCAGGGAGATCACAAGTTCAAAACCAGCCTGGGCAACTGTTGTAGTCAGGGGTTGTGAATAGAACAATTAGAATCAGGACATGGAGTTTATAATATTGTTTTATGATGGTCTCCCAAAGGTAACACAAGAAACTTCAGGAAATCTATCAGCAACACCAAAGACATAGAATATTCAGCTGAGGACCTGAATTCCACAGCAATATCCCACATGAGTCCAGTTGAAAACCCAGAGCTCATGACAATGCTTCCCACAAGTCCAAATGAAGGTCCAGAGCCCACAACGACACACGCCAGTCTTTTATGGATCTGTGCCAGAAAGGCCCAAAGGTTAGCAGTGGAAGCCAGGAAGTCCATGCCAGCGGGGTAAAGGAGCTGTGCTGGTGGAATGAGGGTTCAATGCTGGAGCCAAGAAGTCACACTCACAACAAAGTCCAGGGCTGTCCTGAAAGGCACCACAGCCATCCTCAGTGTCACAGAGGGCCCAGAGCTCCTCCAATGATAAGCACAATCGAGTACATGCCTAGAAGCCAGCGTGATGAGTTCATCCTGGAGACCAAGCAGCACATGTCTTCCCCTCTGGAGCCACGAAGCAATGCTCAATATGAGGACCGGAGCTTCTCCAGGAGAACCAGCAGCTCAAACAGCAACTTGTAGGAGAACTCACAATGCATCAATGCCTCAGTGCCTCAATGCAATAGCTTCTCTTTCTCCACCTCTCTCTTGCTGGCAACTTTCCTCAGATGGAGCACCTGAGCTCAGCACCGTGCTGACGTAATCCAGCTGGCGTTAAGTTGACCACCAGTTTTTAATCCATAACAGCAACTTAATGAGACACTAACTCACAATTAAAAACTTTTTAAAGAGTGGGGAATAAAAAGTTGGGGGCTGAGAGAGTATAGCTCAGGTGGAGAGCACTTGCCTAGCATGCATGAGGTCTTTAGACACAGAGCCTTCCAGTCTCTTTCCATGCATCATCACTCCTGCCTCAAGGTCTCACTGCTCAGTTCAGCAGACAATGCTTCTTTACATTCTCTCAGAAAAAGTCTCTCTCTGTCCTGAGCCTTCCTAAATAAAAAGTCCTGCAGCTTTCTGCATTTCTGATTCTTCCTTCTTCTCGCTTTCTTTTCCCACTGAGCCAAACAAAGCAAAATGAAAACCATGAAACAGCACAAAGTTATGACAAAAACTGTGTGTTCTATAGTCAGAGGGTCAGGGTGGGAATCCTGTTCTAGCCATCAATGGCCTTCACCCTTTCTTCACCTGTGCTCAGTTTCTTCCAGGTAAAACAGAGACTAGGAGACCATAGCAAAGATGAAATGTGAACGTGCAGCCAGGGTCAGGATGTATCGTAGGTGATTTGTGCATTTGAATTATCCTTCCTCCCTGATTCACTCCCTAATGCTGCATTTTTGTGGCTTCTCTTTTATTTGGACTTTTCTAGAGATAATCCCAATTTTTTTAGATTAAAATTGATAGATTCTGTCATCCTGGGGCTTAGCTATCTCTAACATGACATCTGTCCAATTGGGCACCAACCCCAAAGAACAATTTCTCCAAAATCAACTGCTGTGTTCTTCTAGGTTCAGGGAAAAAACCCTCTGGCTCCCTTTCTGCGGCTGCGCAGAGCCTTCACCAAGCCCGAGACTCCACCATCACCCAAGCGCCCCAGCCCCAGCCCAACTCCTTAAAAACCATTCCCCAGCCCCACTTTTGGAGGGATCTTACATTCTTCTGCAGTCCTCCCATACCCACAATAAAGGCCTCTTTATGTATTTATCTCTCTCTCTCTCTCTCTCAACTGCACTGGAAAAACCTAATAAAATATTCATGAAGATTAATTTCATCATCTCCTTTCCCTTCGCTGAGTTTAGTCTGGTTTTAGTCTGGTTTTACTGACTTCCCCATGTGTTTGATTATAGAGGCCAAAAGAAATCTGGCTGAGGGAGAAGGAAATGAGGTACCTAGCCTTGGCCTGCCTTCCTCCACAGTGACCCTCCTTGCTCCCCATCTCCCCGACCTGGTCCAAAGAATCCACTTTCTGTTCCCAGAGACCAGGGTCTAAGTTCAGGAGCAGTCATTACACAACCACCACCCAGGTCCAGCTGTCAGGAAATTACTGGCCTCCTCCAAGGCTGTGCTTTCCTGTCAATGCAAACAACAAAAATAAACATAGGCCCCCCCACCCAGCCCTGCTTTTGTGTGTGCAGACACACACACTTACACATACATGCACATTGGTTAGATCAAGGGAGCCAACTCAGGGTGCTCCCCACTCACCACCCCTTGCTGTGAATCTGGGAATCACTGGCTGGGCTTGGTTTTTGGCTAGGGAAGGGAAGAATAGATAGGGAAGGAAGGCTGCAGCTCTTGAGAAGCACAATAGGAGGATTTTGCAGACGCTGCTGTGCCTGGAATGGCCGTGTCTACCACTGACCGGAAGTCCAGGTACTGCCTCAGCCAGAAAAAGGAAGAGGCCCTGGGTGCTTCTCCCTGGACAGCCTCCTGGCTCCAGGGGATTGGGATTGGGATTGTGACATTCCCATCCAGCTGCCTGGCCCTGGTCAGGTCAGTGAGAAAGCAGCCATTAGAGGTCAGGAGTACTTCGGAGACCAGCCAGGTGGTGAGGGGCCATGAAAAAATGGGTAGTCAACAGATGCACACACTAAATACGCTAGAGGCTCTTGTGGAGTTAATAGCCTAAGAACTTTTGACAAGAGGCCAGGGGTGGGGTTTCTCTCTCACAGATCTTGAATGTGGGCCACCTCAGCCAACAGCAGGACAGCAGAAGGCAGAAGTAGAAGATGAAAAGCTGGGTGGGGGGCACAGAGGGTCAGTGCGAAGCTGGGAGGAGTAGAGGGAGCTAGGAAACCAGGGAGAAAGGAAGCGGCCCTCGGGGCCTGCCTGTGGGGCAGCTACATACTCAAGGCTGCCTTGATGCCCGGCTGGTTATGCTGCCATGGTGAGGATAGCAGAAGAGACAGCCTCAATAGTGATGAGCGACACTGAGGATAAGGGAAGACCCTGACCCTGGGCTTTCCTTGTGGGCATATGGCCCCCATCCGGGGGAGACAGGGGACACAGAGTGCACCAAGGCCCAGATTTCCTCCCCTCCTTCTGCTGGTTGGGAAGCTCCAGAGTGCATGCCCCTTCTCCCTTCTTCTGTCTCTCTCTCTTTCTGGCTCACTCATCTGCTTTCTTTCTGAAAATGAACTTTATATTCGCTACCTTTACATGGTCATGTAGTACAGAGACATTTCTCTCTGGACCTGTCGGGGCCTTCGTAGCTTCTGCCAGAAGCGAGATGCGGCTGACGTCTTGGAGGCCTCTTTATTTTTGTTCCCCATGGTACCGCTACTGGCAACCTCAAACCCAAACTTTACTCTTCTCCCTACCCAATAAAAAACACACCCCATCGCTTTTGTCCAGGGAGATGAAAGTGGTTCCCATAGTCACAGTCAACAGGCTCTGTGAAGAGTGAGAAAAGGGGTTTCCCTGGGCAAGTAGCCAAGTCTGAGAAGGGAGGCGCCTGGCTCCTATGGGAGACCAGGCTTGAGGGGCTCCCTTGAACTGTGCCTTGTCCAGTTCTTTAAACCCTGGCTTCTGAGCCAGTGTGAGTTAATGGGGCAGCCCAGACTTAATGGGATCAGGTCTCAACCCTGCTTAAGTAACCCTGCTTCAAGCTCTTCAGCAAGCGGTTGTCATCTGCCTGTCCTCAGGATGTTATATCAGCAGGCTCAGCAGCAAGGGCAGTTACTGACTTGGAGCTGGAGGACTCCTCGCCAAGACAGATAAAGACAGTGAGGGTTTCCCGACTCACCACAGACCAGTTAGAAACAATGGCAGCTGTAGAGCTGCCACCCAGACTCAGAGGGCTGTTGAACACCAGGCTAGGAGATGAGGGGGAGGTGCTCCACTTTCACCTCCTGAGGTTTACAAGGGTAATATAGGGTAATAACAGGCTGCTGACTTTCTCCCACTTCAAAGCTCAAGGGCTCAACTATTCTGGGAAAAGTAGACCCTGGCCCCAGCCCTCTGCCCTGCTCCTTGGGGGCAGTTGTGGCAGAAAGGCATGAGTGAGGAGTCCCAAACAGGAAGGCTGGCCTTTGGGAGAAGAGGACAATCTTATCAGGGAGCTGAGTCTGGCTGTGGCTCATAGCCCAGGTATTCCAAATGGCAAGACACATATTCAAATGCATAGATGAGCCTTCGTAGGTACAGAAGCACGTGTGTGCACATGCTCACATGTATACACCTCTCCGCACATGCACACTGGCAGACACACACACACACACACATACACACACACACACACAGACAAATCTAAACATAGACACACATACATACACAAATACTAACATGCAAGCATATACACAAGCAAAAATTTACGCACCGTCACGGATAGATATACACACACAGCCACAAATATAAAGGCACAGGCAACATATGAGTACACGGGAGCATGCACATACCCTGACACAGCTCACCACATAGGAGGCATCTACTAAAGGCACTAAACACGCACGTGTCTGTATATGCCCAGGTACACACACACACACACACACACGCATACGCACACGCACATGTACATGCTCAGGCATTCCTCCACCTCCCCCACCTCCAACTCAAACACCAGCCACCAGGCCAGCCGCCTTGCAGCTCTCCCCAGGCTGCAGCCTGGTCCCTCCCCCTGCCCCGCCCCTGCACCCGATTGGCTGTATAAATTTCCTCCCTTTGCCCTTTCCCGTGCAGCCTGCCCGACAGGAGTGCGGTTTCTTCTTGCCTCGTCTTGCCTCACCTCTGTCCACTCCTGGCCAACTCCTCTGGATCAAAGTGTACCTGCCAGCAGCATGGGTAAGCACAGGGGCTTCTGACAGCTGTGCACTGTCCAGTCCTCATGTGCTCTCATTTAGAGGGTCCCCTCCCCAGGAAATGACTTAAAATTGGAGGATGGGGGCAGTTAGGCGAGGGAGGACTATTCTCTTCATGGTCCCTTCCCTGCATGCGTCACATACACACACGCACACCTAGCATTTCCCAGAGGTTGAGAGTGGGGAGGGACTGCTGGAAAGGGTAACTCTGGGTTCTTATCCAGCTCTTCCTATCAGAGGCCTGGGTAGGGAGTTTTTCTGGTAGCTGAGACAATTTGACAAGGCAGAACTCTTAGGGGGAGCCTTGATGTCCCTGCCTGTCACTGCTGAAACAGACAATCCTGTTTTCCTCCAAGAGAGAGCAGACCGAAGCCTTCCATGCCCTCTCCAGCTGCCCACACAGCCAGTCACTTCAGGAGGGAAGTCAGGGACCCCACTCTCTCTTTTTTTTTGTACTGGGGATTGAACTACCACTGCACGTTTGCAAGGCAGGTGCTTATGCCTCTGAGCTAAATCCCCAGCCTCAATTCCACACTCTATTGCTAAGGACCTGTTTCAGTGGCCCCCTTGTCCCCTAGCCCTTATGCTTCTCATTCTGTGGGCTCCTGGGTGTCAGGCTGAAGAGTCTGGAGGTTTGAACTTACTTCCTGGAGTTGATACTATATCTGGCACAATGTCCAATCACCACCCTGGCATAGAAGAGCTATTTGAGCTCCCTCTGGGTTCGTCTCAAATGCAAGATGCTCAGCAGCCTTGCTTGAGATGCTTAAGCCAGGAGGGCACCCCCAGAAAGAGGAGCAAGGCTCCCCACTGCCTGAGTAGCCTTCAGGCCAGACTCCAGGACATGTTGCGGGTAGACAGAGCAAGGTTGAGCTGATGCTGTGGAAACAGCCACATCTTTATGTTACTTTTACTGTTCCCTCTGGCTCTTTGAAGCATGTATATTTTGTGTTGTGTTTTGCTTTGAGGGTGTTATGCCAGGAAGGACCTCAGGGCCTTCACACTGAGCTGCATCCCGAACCCTTTTTTATTTTTAAACTTTGCGACAGGGTCTTTCTAAGTCACTAAGTTGCCCAGGCTGAGCTCAAACTCATGATTTTCCTGCCTCAGCCTCCCAGAGTGCTGGCATTATATGCATGTGCCACCATACCTGGCTTCATATCTATCTTGATGTCTCAGATTTTGTGAATCTCCTCCTCTGTGTCCAGCAACTTCCTTCCCCTCCCCCAGTATCCTGTGCCAAGCCCTGGCACACCTTGGCTGTATGGTAAAACAAGTCTCTTTAATTCCTTTCTATAATGCTTCCCCTCCAACTGCAGCCTTCTTTCAGGGGATCAAGCACTGCCCTCTGCTCTCCCACCTCTGACAACCCTACTTATATTTATACAACCTTTATTCCAGCCTTCTGAAGAACTTTTGCAAAGTCTTATTTGTCCGTATTTTTTATTTTAATTCGTAGTAATTATGACTGTTATTTGACCTCTAAATCTACCTTAAGATGTAGTAGGATATTGTTGTTATTATTTCCTCTTTGGAAAATAAAGGGGAGATAGTGGGGACAGAAGATGTCAAATCTGGAAAGTAAAGCCGGGTTCAGAATTTTAGAATATTTTTTTTAAGGTACTGCAGCTTGAACTCAGGATGAGGTACTTCCCCGGTCCCTTTTTAAGCAAGGGTCTTGCTAAATTGCCCAGGCTGGGCTCGAACTTGAAATTCTTCTTTCCCAACCCCCAAGAGTGCTGAAATTACAGGCTTATGCCATGAAACTTGGTTGGTTTTTGGACTTGCCTGCCTGCTTCCTAAATGACTTGGCTCCTACATATCAGGGCCCAGGGACCAGCAGAGGCTGGACTCTGGATACTCCTGTCTTCTCATCTGCTGCCCTGCACACATATACACACAAGGCAGGAGACAGTGCCCAGTCTTGTGAATTCCATTCCAGGATTTCTTCCAGCATGCAGTCTCTTCTGGGTTGTTCTGCAACTCCTCCTCCCGGCTGGCTCCAAACTGTTGCTGGACAGTGGCTGGGGTCCTGGTCGCTGTCCTTTGTAATGGTTATTGTCTTTTCTTGCAAGACTTCAGGGTCAAGGAAGGCCACTTCCTATAACAGATGGTGGCTAGAAACTGCCTAAGGACCTCCAGCCAGCAGCAGCCTGAGACTCCCACCTCCTTCCCCTCCTCTGGACTGGTTATATAATCCAGGCTGTGGTCAGCACCCTGGAGGAGGGGCCAGGAGAGGAAAGCAGGAAGTGTTCTAAACTGTCGCAGGAAAGGTTGCACAAACATCCCCACTCCCTGACTGCTGCTCACCAGAACAGCCAGGGTTCCTGGGCTCCCACTAGGCAGCATGAAGCTGCACAGTGACTGAGCTTCTATATGTCTCATAAAAGCCCTGGTGGTGTTCTTATTCTCCCTCTTTTACAGACAAGTGGAAATGGAGGCCTGGGGGTTACACAATCAGTCCAAGTGCCCACAGTTGGTCCATGGTACAGAGGCTGAGAGTTAAATCGATGTCATAACTACTACAACACGCAGCCTCTGCTTCACTTGCCCTAACCCCTCTACCCTGGGTCCTGCTAGGGGGTCTTTCCCCTTCAGGTCTTCCCATCAACCCTGTACACAGTGCTCTGAGGGACCTCAGAGAATAGCCCAGCAGTGGGGCTGGGGCAGGGCCCTGGGACAGTCCAAGCTGGCCAGGCACGTGTCAGCCAGGAGTATGTCACAGGTGGAGAGGGACCTCTGCCCTCAGTGAGCTCCAGCCAACGTGCCTTCTTATTTCCACAGCTACGAAGTGTAACTGTGGCCCTGGCTACCCTACTCCTCGGGAGGCCATGAAAGGTAACTGCCCTGTGTTCAAGAACTGTGCCCCTCAAATCCATGGCTAGTGGGGGTAGAGACCTCAGCCCTCTGACATACCAGGCCTGCCTTCACCATTCCTGCCCACCCCGCCATCCCCACTGCCTGCTTTCTACCCAACAGGACCGCGGGAGCAGATTATCTACCTGCCCTGCATTTACCGAAACACAGGCATTGAAGCCCCAGATTATCTGGCCACTGTGGACGTTGACCCCAAGTCTCCACAGTATTGCCAGGTGAGGCCAGGCGTGGGCACTGGCATACCCTTCAGACTCCTCCCTGCCCTGGCTTCTGTGCTTCTTTTCTCTAATTCCATCCTCTTTTTGTCTTCCCTGGATATGGCTGTGCAAATGATTCACTGATCGTCCCGCAGGATGAAAGAAGGGCTGAAATCTAGGTTGTGTCTCAATAGCAAACTAAAATGCACAGAGGCACGGCCTAGGCAAGCACCACAACTTCTCCTTTCATACTAGGTCATCCACCGGCTGCCCATGCCCTACCTGAAGGATGAGCTGCATCACTCAGGATGGAATACCTGCAGCAGCTGCTTCGGGGACAGCACCAAGTCACGCACCAAGCTGATGCTGCCCTGTCTTATTTCCTCTCGCATCTACGTGGTAGACGTGGGCTCTCAGCCCCGTGCCCCAAAGCTGCACAAAGCACGTATTCTGCCTCACCAGCAGGGAGACTATACTGTACCCCAAAAACCTGTAGGCAGGAAGCTGCCCCTAAACTGCTGCCTCCACCTGTGCAGGATGCAACTCCGCAGCAGGGAGGGAGGTCAGAATTTAGAAAAGGATCACCAGCCAGATGTGCATACCTCTAGTCCCAGCGCTCTGGGAGGCTGAAGCAGGAAGATCACAAGTTTGGGTCCAGGCTAGGGAACTCAGTGACTTCGTGAGAGCTTGTCTCAAAATTTTAAAAATAGTAATTTTTTAAAGGGCCGTGGATGTAACTCAATACAAAGGCCCTGCGTTCGATCCTCAGTGCTGGGGAAAGAAAAAAAAAAACAGGGTTACCAGGCATGCTGAGCTTTCACCATGCAGTACGTTGGCCCAGGGGAGGAGGGAAGAGGCTTCCGGTCTTTCTCAGAGAGTGTAAGGACCAATTTCCCCCACCCATCTATGTACTAAGGGCTTCACTGAAGCACAACCTACAATCTTTTCTCCCTACACTTGTCTCTGTACCATCTTGGTACCAGACATCTGTGGTGGTGCTGCTGGTGATACAAAGCTGACACTGGCATGGGGCCTACCCTATAAGACCTTGTGCCTTCAGGATAGAGTGTGAGGTGGCAGAGGGGGTGCTTTCGGGGGGGGGGTGTTGGCAGTGTCTTTCATTTTCCTTTGCTGCTTATAGAAGCTCCCAGACTGAGTCTTTGCCATATTCCTGCAGAGAGTTGTAACCATGTATGGAAGGCAAAGGGGACAAGGGCAGCATATACAATACGGAGTATAGAGGCAGGCAGTGGGGACCCTCAGCACTGTAAAGTTCTGACCTTGTTCTTCACTCCTCTCCAGGTCATCGAGCCCCAGGAGGTCTATAACAAGTGCAACTTGGGCAACCTCCACACCAGCCACTGCCTGGCCAGTGGGGAAGTGATGATCAGCTCCCTGGGAGACCCCAAGGGCAATGCCAAAGGTACCTGCTAGCACTAGTTGCTCACAAAACTACAACTGTGGAACCTGGGCAGAATATCTCTGTGAGCAAGCAGGTCCAAGTTTGAAAAGAGGAGAATGCCGAGCCAGAGGAATGCAGCCAGTATTTGAAGCGTTAGCAAGTAGCTTCAGTTCTTTCAATTATTCCTATGAAGATAAGCCTTAACTAATGAATTTAGTTAAAAGGTAGAGAGCCAGCTTGGTGTGGTGGTGCATGCTTGCTTGTAATCCCAGCACTTGGGAAGCTAAGGCAGAAGGATTGCAGCAAATTTGAGGCCCATTTGAAGTACATAGTGAGTTCAAGGCCAGCCTGCACTACATGATGAGGCTGTCTCAAGAAACAAAACAAAACAAAACAAAAAAAAAAACTGTGAGCACAGTGGAGCTTAGACTTAGAAGAAACCCCACTCTCATCATGGGAACTGAACAAGCGAAACAGGGGTTACTAAATCTCCAAAAATCTCTTACTGCAAAGAGAAAATTTTCCCTAAGTTTGAGAGAAAGGTAAGTAGGAGGCCTATCTCTCCCCAATCATTCCTAGGAAGGACCTTTTGAATCATTAAATTTAAGGAGCTGGCAGCCCTGTAGGGGGACAAGCAATGGGTTTACATCTACCTGATGTAAATGCTGGGTTCAGTAGTGTCTCCACCTGACACCCTCCTTCCTTTCCTGCTCAGGTGGTTTTGTGCTGCTGGATGGGGAGACTTTTCAGGTGAAGGGGAATTGGGAGCAACCTGGGGGTGCTGCACCCATGGGCTATGACTTCTGGTACCAGCCTCGACACAATGTCATGATCAGCACTGAATGGGCAGCTCCCAATGTCTTCAAAGATGGTTTCAACCCTGCTCATGTGAAGGAAGGTAAGAATCCCCTATGTGTGCTTTCTGCCCCAAATTCACTTCCTCTAGTGGTCCCTAGATACTCTGGGTTATGGTACAGGACGTGCTGAGTGCTCAAGCTTGTGCAAGCATCCCTTCTGCCCTAGCCAAGGCCCCAGCATACACCCAGCACCCAGCAACCCCAGCCCCTACCCCCAATCTGAGCCACCCTCCACCCACCCTACTCAGGCCTGTATGGGAGCCACTTACACATATGGGACTGGCAGCGCCATGAGCTCATACAGACCCTGCCTTTGAAGGACGGACTCATTCCTCTGGAGATCCGCTTCCTGCATGACCCAGATGCCACGGAGGGCTTTGTGGGCTGTGCCCTCAGCTCCAACATCCAGCATTTCTATAGAAACAAGGTAACCTGCACCCTCCAGCCTCACCCTCACCCCTGCATCCCAGCTGTTTTGTCCACAACTCTGTCCCCGATTCCAGGATGATGTTCCCTGGTTCATGGGAATAAAACAAGACCATGTGCCCTGCCTTCTTTCTCTTGATGCTCAGCTAATTTCCACCTTGTCAACCTTGTGAATTCCCTGAGTTCAATCCCCAGTACCAAAACGGAGCAGAGGGATGGAGGGTGTGTGTCTACTCTGTCCCTCTCAGCCCTCATACAGCCTCCACCTGCCAGCCTCCTAACTTACCCTCTGCTCCCTGGTGTAGGAAGGTAGCTGGTCAGTGGAGAAAGTGATCCAGGTGCCCCCCAAGAAAGTAAAGGGCTGGATGCTACCTGAAATGCCAGGTGAGTACTAAGAGGAGGATGCAAATTGGGAGGTTGATTCCTGGCCTGGGAACCAAGCCTCTGCACCTGTATGCCCTAGGCTTGATCACTGATATCCTGCTGTCCCTGGATGACCGCTTCCTGTACTTCAGCAACTGGCTGCATGGGGACGTGCGGCAGTATGACATCTCTGACCCACAGAGGCCCCGCCTCACCGGCCAGGTGGGTGTCCTAGAAAAATAAGGAGAAAGAGTAAAAGGAGAGCACTGTGGAGATAGGTAGAAGGTGTAAAGTGGCCGTGAGGAGCAGGAAGAGCAAAACCATGGGCTACAGGATGGTGTAGGGTCAGGCCTGGGGAAGCCATGGCTGGACACAGGAATGTGTCCAGGAGTGTAGGCCCCTGAGCAGACAAACTGCTCTCCCACAACATCCATGCCTCTCACCATAGATTTCTGTCCTCTACACCTCCTCCTCCTCCCCTCCAGATCTTCCTGGGTGGCAGCATTGTCAAGGACGGACTGGTGCAAGTGCTGGAGGACCAGGAGCTGAACTGCCAGCCAGATCCCCTGGTGATCAAGGTGATGCCCCCTTCCTGTCCTCTCAGGCCCCCTCAGATGCAGGCTCAAGGGGTGAAAGGATAAGGGAGCATAGCATAGGAACATGCTTTTGGTATCTGGGTGGTGCCTATAATCCCCTCCTAGGATTACCTTTGGGGTCTGATACCCACTTTCTTCAAGGGAAAAAGGGTGGCTGGAGGGCCTCAGATGATCCAGCTTAGCCTTGATGGGAAGCGTCTCTATGTTACCACATCACTGTACAGTGCCTGGGACAAGCAGTTTTACCCTGATCTCATCAGGTAAGCAGACTCCCTGGGCTCACCTCTCCCACCTCCTTCTCCCTGAGGGATTACATAGCTATCTGAAGACTCCTGGGAAACTCCACCTGCACCCAAACCTACAGATGGTCCACTCAGACCCTGCTCCTTCCTCAGGAACCCATCCCCACATTCACAAATCTCAGGAGTGGGTGACCTCTTCTGATCTTTCCCTCATCCTGTCCCTTTTCTACCAGGGAAGGTTCAGTGATCCTGCAGGTCGATGTTGACACAGAGAAGGGAGGGCTGAAGTTGAACCCCAACTTCCTGGTGGACTTTGGGAAGGAGCCCCTTGGCCCAGCCCTAGCCCACGAGATGCGCTATCCAGGAGGTGACTGCACCTCTGATATCTGGATCTGAAGTCCACCACTCAGAACCAGCTCCACGCCCTGAGCCCTTCCTTTCCAGGGCCTAGCTTCACTCTGCTTTCTCCTGGCTTCAGCCCATGGCAGTCTGTCTTGCTAAAGCCAACTTACAACAATGAAACAAACTGAGTGGCATTTCCTTTTCTTGTCCACTGTTGCTTGTAGCTTACTGTGCTGATTTTTATACAAGTTCTTGAAAGCACCAAGAAATAAACTAGTAAACCTATTCTCAGATCACTTGGGGGAGGTGGGTATGTGACTCCCTTCTCCTGATTAGAAGACTGAGGATTCCAGGGTATTAACATGACTAGTAATAACTAGCCAGTAACTTCTACATGATACTAATGATACCAAAGTCTCATATTCTTTTCTCTTTCTCTCTCTCTCTCTGCCCTCTCACTCCCTCCCTCTCCACCTCTCTGTCTCTTCATACTGAGGACTGAACCCAGGACCTTTGCACTGAGCTATATTCCCAGTCTGTATTTTATTTTCAGGCATGGACTCACTAAATTGTTAAATTACTCATCCTGGGCTTGAGCTTGTGATCCTCCTACTCCAATTCCCCCTAAACCAAGTGCTGGGATTGTAGGCATGTGCTGCTGTACTCAGCCAAAATCTCAGTTTTATGGTCAAACAGAACCTAAAACTTTTGAAAGTGACTGCCACAAGGTGACCAGGTAGGAGGGAGGTATTAGTGTTTCTACACTTTTTTAAAAAAATCATGCTTGCTTTTAAATAGTCAAAAATATCAGTCACCAGCCCTTAGAGACTGCAAAGTACACTTTCATACACAGGAGATCTTAAGACCGTGTGACTGATTTCCACTATGGTGACACTTCTAGGGGAACAGTCTATTGCTGAGAGGCTAGTGTGTCACCTCCTTCCTGAAAGACAGAATATGGCCATGCAGGAGGGCCAGGAATACCAAGGTGACACAACCTAACTCCATGGTCATGGCACTCATCTCCTCACCTAGACAGAGGTTTACAACCCTGTGCAAATCAGAGATGATTCCTTTCTTGTGCTACGTCTTTAATTCCTTATAAAAAAGGAATCTATTGGAAGTTCCAGAACACTAAAACACAGCAGCCAAATGATAATTATGACCCTTTTATTCTCTACCTCAGACAGCAGTAAGGAACATGCAGGTATAAAGCTATATTTTTTTGGTCTTCTGAAAAAGTACCCTTGAAACATTGGAACAATGCAAGAACTCTCAAAGGCTTAGCCACCCCCAAAATGCATCATGTTTCTTTTCTGTTTGAGACTTTTAAACATACTGCCAGAAATACCCACCTTGACTGGAGTTTTGGTTCCTTTGCTCTGCCTTACCTGTTACCTGGGGTGCAACTCAGAGACAGAATGCTTATCCAGCCCATAGTTCAGTCCCCAGCATCACATACATGCACACACACACACAAAGTGACATGTCGTCTTGGTTACTTTTCTTTTGTTGTTAAGACAAATACCCGACACACAAAGTTAAAGGAGGAAAGGCTCACAGTTTGTAGAGGTTTCAGTCTGTAATCAGCTGGCTCCAAGGCAGGGCAGTGGCACAGGGGCAATACTTCAAGGAAGCAGAAGATTGCAAAGGCAGCAACAGCAAAGGGGGAGAAGACAAGCCTCTTTTCCTTCCTTATACTGTAAGCAAGCTACGCCTCTCCTGGTGGGGGTAGCACTCACCTCATCTCAGTACCCTCCTCTTGCACAGGCTGAGGATGTTTACAAAGTAAGGATCCTGGCTCCCTGCTGAATCACTTAGTTTCCAATTGAAGCAATGAACAGATTCTAGGGCTGAAATGGCTTGTCCTCTACAAGCCTGGATATTGAGCTGCTGAGTTATTTAGTTAAGCTTCTAGACTTCTCAAGTTGACACAGTGTGTCAACCATGACACATGTGTTCTTAAGGTTAAACTAGGTAGATATATCGACATTAACAAGGGCCCCTCCTGGAGATTCAGGGAAGGAGGCTCTCCAGATGATGCAATAGCCTGGGCTGTACGGCAGAAATGCAAGTTAAAACCACTATATGATTTCCCTACATACCTATCAGAATAAATAAAATAAAAATAAAAATAATGAGGGTGCAGGTATAGCTCAGTGATATGCTTGGCATGCACAAGGCCCTGAGTTCATGTCTCAGAGACTGTAAAAATATGTTGACATAAAAACCTGTGCACAGTCAGGGAAACTACATAAAAACCTGTGCACAATTTGGCTCCGAGGTATAAGCATCTTCCTGACAAATGTGAGGTCCTGAGTTCGATTGTCAGCACCAGAAAAAAAAAAAAAAAACCTGTGCACAATTGTTTATAGCAGCTTTCCTGTTATAAAACTAGAAACATGCCGCTGAACCTTTTTTAGATAGGACAATCTGTGTAGCTTTCACTCTTCTGTGAGGAAACACTGAATTGTGCCTCTCTAGGGATAGATGGAACCCCTTTTCAATTTTAAACAAAAAGAGATAGATCCTTTAGAATTTGGGATGCAATAACTTTTTCCAAGTTCTAAGTATGTAACTTAGAGACAATAAGAAACCTGGCTTGTATAATGTTGTCCACCCTGATTGTTGCAATGTTGATCCCAAACTAAAACCAAATTCTTCAGCAAGGAGACAGAAAAACTCATGGATTGGAGATGCCTTAGAAGCAGGGATCATGACCTCTCTCCATGAATACAGGATCCAGACTTTCTTCCCTATCACCCAGCTCTGGGACCTGTATTCATCAGAGTGGCTTCATATCTCTCCCTCCCCTTATTCTGTAAAAAAAATTTAATCTTTCTTTGCAAAAAACAACAACAACAAGAAACTGGAAACAACTCAAATGTCCTTTACCAGAGTCATCAAAAGTGGGTTAATGGTTAAACAAATTGCATTAGGTTCACATCGTGGAATACTACTCGGGACAAAAATGAATTATCAATATATATAACAATTTAGATGGGTCTCAGGGAAATTCCACTGAATAAAAAAAGTCTCAACAGGTTAACATATAGTATTATTCCATTCATATAACATTCCTGAAATGAAAAAAAAACCCCACAGAATTGGACAAGAGGTCAGTAATTGCCAGAGGTGGGATGGAGGTGGGTATCCTATAAAAGGGTAGCATAAGGCACCCTTTTGGTGATGAAATGGTTCTATTTCCTGGCTGTGGTAGTGGTTACCCAAACTACAACATAATAAAATTACACAGACCTTAATATACACAAATGAGTGTGTGTAAAATTAGTGAAATCTGAGTTAGTCTGATAAACGGCATCAACGATCCTGGTTGATATGCTTTATTACAATTATGCAAGACGTATCACTGGGGGAAAAGGGCACATGAGGTCTCTATTTCTTCAAACTGTATGTAAATCTAAAATTATCTCAAAGAGTAACACAGATGACAAAGGAGCATTCACTGGTCAAAGTTGGAGCAATCTATCAACAAGAGTAATAACTGAAGGGGCTGGGGGTTTAGCTCAGCGGCTTAAGTGCCTACCTTGAAAGCAGGCAGTCGTGAGTTCGATCCCCGGTACCGATAAAAAGGAAAAAGACAAAAAAAAAAAAAAAAAAAGAGTAATAACTGAAAAGGATTGAAATACCTTAACTATGCTAATGTCAAAGTTTGTAATACATATAAAACCCTAATTGGTCATCTTTGAAAGATGTTCGGATACCATCTCATCATCCTGAAAGCTGAAAATATAAAGGGAAAGAATCAAGTGTTTATCTTGCTTTTCCTTAGGAATTTGCCTTAGGATAATGAAGTGATAAGTAAGTTCTTTATAAAATTCCAGCTAGTTAAATCAAGTGAATGATGGAACCTGAACAGTACCAATTTCTAAACCACAATGACAAATGAATCTAGGCCATGCTTGTCACTAACACCAACACCACTGAATAGAAGACTAGAATGGAACTTTGGAGGAGACTGGCAAACTGCTCCACCAAATGATGACATCACAAAAAGAGGGACACTCTGACATTATGTGCCTCCTAATGAAATGCGCTAGAAAGTATACAATATCTCAAAAGTATTATACCAAGAAAAGTCAAAATGAGCTGGGTGAGGTGGTGCACATCTGTAATCTCAGCACTTTGAGAGACTGAGGCAGAAGCCTAGCTGGGGTAGCTTCATGAGAAATTTAGTGAAACCCAATCTCAGAAAAGGGCTGGGGATGTGGTGCAGTGGGAAGGCCTCAAGTTTAATCTCTGTATTAAAAAAAAAAAAAAAACAGAGAATAAGGAAAGTTCTATAGAGCAAATGACCATTTTCCTCAACAAATACACTGAGAGATGCAGACTATAGATTAAAAAAACATTTGAGGGGCTAGGGATTTAGCTCAGCGGCATAAGTGAGTTTGATCCCCAGTACCGACAAAAAAGAAAAAGACAAAAAAAAAAAAAATTGAGAAACACATTAATGAAAACCAAGAATAATATAGCATGTGGTTTATGTTGATCTTGATTTGTTTTGAACCTAACAACAGAAAAATACCAGGCAAGGTGGTGCATGCCTGTAATCCTAGCACTTGGGAAGCTGAAGAAGGAAGATAGAGTTTGAAGCAAGCCTAGGCTTCACAGAGAGCTCAAGGACAGCCTGGGCTACACAGCAAAGACCTTGTCTCCAAAAAATTTTAAAGGGATGGGAGCTTTGAACACCGCTACTAGATGTTTGATAGTATTAAACGTTTATTTTTAATTTTTAAGGTGATAATGACATTAGGGTTATCTTAAATGAGTCCTACGTTTTAATTATACAGAAGTACTTACTATAAATACTAACACATTTATAGATAAAATGATATAATGAATATCTACACTATAGCAGCTTAGAGTGGGTGAATTAGAGATATTGTTTCCAGTTTCTGGCTAAAAAATGGGTTCTTTTTCCCTCTCCAATTTGTAGACTCAATAATGGAGCACTGAGCAGCAAAGGAGACTTTTATTCTTGGCCAAGAATAGAAATGGGAGGTAAAACTTGTAAATCAACTTCTCGCCCTGTTGGAGGTCTCTGAGTCAAAAATACAGGGTAAAAGCAATAACGGGGAGAGATAGGCTAGTAAAGGGAGACAGTCATATCTGTTCCTTTCAGGAATTCAGCCCTCCTTCCTACTTCACTTAGGGTTCTTTCTGGTGACAGTCATGACAATTGCCAACTGTGCTAGAACTAGAGATTATGTCAGTATCAAAGATCAGTAAGATTAAAGCAGAGTAAAAATTCAGCTAGATCAAACAAGACTGGTGCAGGGAGCCAGGCCTGGTGGCATACACCTGTAATCCCAGCACTCTAGGAAGCAGAGGCAGCAGGATCACATAGTCGAGCCTAACCTGGGCAATTGACTAAGCAAGTTCTCTTTCAAAATAAAAAATAAAATAAATAAATAAACAAATAAATAAAAGTTGGAGCTGTAACTCAGTGTCAATCCCCAGTAGCACAAAATAAAAGATTGGTGCAGGAGAGGGTAGAAATACAGATAAAGCAAAAATTAGATATTGATAATTATTAAAGCAGAATGACAGGTAGGTATATGTAGGAGATCATTAGATTCTTCCTTCTTTTGCTTTTGTATACTAGGGTGTGTGTTGGTTGATTGATTGGTTAGTTTTCAGACAGAGTGTTGCTATGTATTCTAGGCTGGTCTTAAGTGTACTAGGCAGTCCAGACTAGCGTAGGACTCGGGCAATCCCCCCTGCCCCAGCCTCCCAATGTTGGGAGGGAGTACAGGCATGCATCACCAGGCCCAGCCTAGGCTGGAAACTGAACCCAGGGTCTCTTGCTAGTTCTCTTCCTTTTTGTGCATGTTTGAGATTTTTTTAAAGGTTTAGCTATTATCACAAAAACAAAAAATGAACACTACAGATATTTTCATTTGCTTTACTATAGCAATCTTTCATCTGTATGTATACCAAATGTACCCATTTCCCTGGCAACCATGAGGTCGTGAGTTTGATCCCCAGTACCAAAAAAAAAAAAAAAAAGAGAGAGAGAGAGAACATTTTCCAAATGAAAAGTGAACAAAAACCCTCTCTATCTGACTCTCCATCACAGAAAAAAACACTTCACAAATTCCTCCTGTTATCAACAATACAGGTATCAGTAATCTGTAATCTCTGCTGTACCCAACCTGATGCCTCCTCTGTGGCCTCACAAAGATCCCCCATACACTAGCACAGGCTAGATGAGCAAGAGTCTTAGAGCACAGGGTACTGTGGGAAAGTGCAGCAATTGAGACCTCCAGCCAGTACCATGGCCATGATGGGTGAGCCCTTGAGGCCAAGGAGAAGGTTCTAGAGTTTGCTGAGCTCAGAGTAACTGTAAACTTGTAGCCCAGTCCACAGGAACAAAAATGGCACTAGGAGATCTTCAGCCCATCAAAGGTCCTTCAAGAATGATTAGCTCACTCAG
The DNA here is from genome assembly GCF_034190915.1 of Cavia porcellus. Taxonomy (NCBI): domain Eukaryota; kingdom Metazoa; phylum Chordata; class Mammalia; order Rodentia; family Caviidae; genus Cavia; species Cavia porcellus. Next base: position 108,268,398 of record NW_026947484.1, on the reverse strand, counting down.
CCAGGCATGGTGACACATGCCTGTAATCCCAGTACTCAGGAGGCTGAGGCAGGATTGCTGTGCGTTCATGAGCAGCCTGGACTAGCTGCATAGTGGGACCCTGTCTCAGAAAACGAAACCAAAATCAGAAAGAAAAAGAAAAAAAAAAAATGAGAGAATACATACAAGTTGCTGTACGCATTGTTAAGCAAGGAGTAAAGACTTTTGTGAGTTACATTAGAATAGTGTGATTCCCTGCCCCCTGCCTTTTTTCTAGTGCTAGGGTTCAAACTCAGACCCTCACACTCTACCACTGAAATAAATAAATAAATAAATAAATAAATAAATAAATAAATAAAACAGCATACAGTATTATAGGTTGAGGAATAGAATCAATGAAAGAATGTAATGTCCAACAGGCATAGCCTATAATAACACCAGCACTGAGAAAGCCTGAGATAGGAAAATCAAAACTTGAAGTCTCACCAGTCATTTAGCAAGACCCTGTCTCAAGTTTAAAAAATTAAAAAGTTTAAAGTGGTAGAGTACTCATGGGTTCAGTTCTCAGAAATGCACACACACACACACAGTATAAAGCTCAGAAACAAGTCCAACTATACAAGGCAAGTTAGTATATAATAAAAATATATGATAGGTATGATAGGTAGAGCCCTTATCTAGTATATATGAGGCCCTGAGTCCAATGCTTAGCACTGCACAAGAAAAAAATATAGATGAAACTAAACTGGGGATGGTGGCACATACTTGTAATCCCAGAATTCTGAGAGGCTGACGCAGAAGGATTACAAATTTAAGCCCAGCTAGGGAAGTAGCAATTTAGTAAGACCCTGTCTCAAAATTAAAAATTCAAAAAAAGAGCCAGGGATATGTTAGTACTAAGACTCTTGGTTCAATCCCCAGTGCCAGAAATAAATAAATAAATAAATAAGAGTATGGGCGGGAAGAAAGGTTAGGAGATACGCTAGAAAACAGAGCTGAGTGTGTGGTAAACATCCCTATAATCCCAGTCCTTGGGAAAGTGAGCCAAGTGGATCTCCAAGAGTTCAAGATCAGTCTAATACAAAAAACAAAAGCAAAATGTGCAACAACAAAAAGAAATAGAAGAAAACTTACTTATAAGAAGGAGATGACAAATGTATTGAAGTGACTGGTTATCCATTTGGGAAACAAGTTAAATTAGACACTCACCATGGAAGATATCAACTTGGAACAACTATTCCCAAATCTACTTTCCCTTGCCCACTGTAACTAATTTCTATCCTTAATTTTATCACAATAATTATCTGCTTTTCATTACTTCACTTTTAATCACATATGTATTTATCCACAAATAATATATGGTTCTATTTCCCTTAGCATTAAGTATTTATAAAATACACTACACCATATGCTTTTTGGAGGCAGGGAGTGATATTAGGGATTAAATTCAGGAGTGCTCTACCTTGAGGCATAATCCCAATCTTTTTTATTTTTTATTTTGAGACAGGGTCTTACTAAATTGGTCCAGCTAGCCTCAAATTTTTCATCCTCCCGCCTCAGCCTCTTGCATAGCTTGGCTTCTAGGGATGCACTACCACATCTGGCATACTGTATGGGTTCTTCTGAGCTCTTTCTGTTTCTGAAGCTCCTCTCTGTGGCTGTGTACGGCGGCTATAGCTCATTCCTTTCCACTGCTCTATGACATCCTCTCATATGAAAACAACACAACTTACCAGGTTACTGTTGAACATTTGGGCTGTTTCCAGTTTTTGCTAGTGCAAGCACAGAGATTATGAACATTGCTACCTGTGTCTTTAGGGTATATGCATACGAGTAGGATTGCTGAGACATTCATATATACTGAAATACCTATTCAACTTCAGCAAATAATATCGTCTTTTTTTAAATACCACTCCCATAGCAGTAGATGCAGGCTCTTGTCAGTCTGCAGTGACACCAACCCTCAATGTTGCCTAATTTAAAATTTTGCCAATTTACTGTGTGTAAAATGATTTTATTGTTTTAATTTCCATTTTCCTGGTTATTATAGTAAATAACTTCTCCTATGTTTATGAGCCACTTCTGCTTCTTTTATGAAATTCCTGTTTTTTCTGCCCATGTTTTTAAAATTTGGCTATCAAAATAAATAAAATAAAAAATAAAATTTGGCTACCTTTTTTTATTTATAGGTCTTTATAAATTCCAGATAGCAATTCTGTGTCAGTTATATACCAAGATATCTTATTTATTACATTGTCTTTAGGGCCAGGGGTATAGCTCGGCAGTGTGGCACCTGCCTGGCAAGCACAAGATCCTGAGTTTTGGGGTTTTTTTGGTACCAGGGATTGAACTCATCACCTTGCACTTACCAGGCAGGCACTTATGCCACTGAGCTAAATCCCCGGCCCCAAGATCCTGAGTTTGATTCCCAGTACCAAAAAAAAAAAAAAAAAAAAAAAAATTAACCTTGTCTTTGTATTCCTCTTATAGTTATTTTTGTGTCTTTTTGTTTGGTTTGGTTTGGCTTGAGACAGGGTCTTTCCATGTAACTCAGACTGGTCTTAAGTTCACTATGTAGTTTAAGTTGGCCTCAAATTCTCATAGATGCTCCTGTCTCAACCTCCTGAGATTATAAGTGTGTGCCATCATACCTAGCCTTGTAGTGATTTTTAAAATTAAGTTTTAATATTAATGTCTCTGAATTTAATCAATATTTTCTTTTTTGGCTCACATTTTTGTGTTTAATATTAACTTCCAGTATTAATAGCTATTATAAAATAGTGCTTACATATAAATTCTGAATCTAGACAGCCAAGATTCAAATTCTGGATGTCTCAGCAATCCTACTTTTAGGCATAAAGACAAGTATTATAGTTTACAGTCTCTGGGCTCACATTAGCAAAAACTGAAACAACTCAAATGTTCAACTGTAGCTTGCCCAATAACCTGGGGCAAACTATTAACCTCTTAATGTTCCAGTCTCATTTGTAAAACAGGGTAATCAGAATATCTTTTTAAGAGAGTCGTTGAGGTAAGTAGGTAACATATATGAAACTCTTAGTACTGTCCCCAGTACATATTAAGTTCTAAATAAATATTTGTTGTTATAATAAATATTAGACTAGTAGTACTAGGGATTGAACCCACGGCTGTTGTAATAAACTGTATCTCCAATCCTTTTTTATTTGTTATTTTGAGACAGGGTCTGACTAAATTGTCCATAAAGTTGCCCAGGCAAGATTCAAACTTTCAATACTCTTGCCTCGGCCTCCCAAAGTGCAGATAATACTTATTTTTACTTTTCAGGGTAAGGATGGTGCCTTATTCAGCATCATATCCCCAGCTCTTAGCAAATTACCTGGCATGAATGAATAGTTCTGTGGTTTGCCCATCTCTGGCTTTTCCCCCCACTTAACTCACCTTCCACAATGCTGTCAAAATAATCTTACATAGCTATGATACTTTCTCTTCTTAAACTTTCAATTAGTCTCTGTTTCTTCCAAAATGTTTAAGCAGCAAAATTTATCTCAGTTCAACATCTTCGATTACCCTTCACACAGGTGTCTGGGTTTGGGGGTTCACTAGCCACTACCCATTCACACAGAAGCACTGCAAATATGTAAATACAGTCTGAGGCCCTGTTCAGCAGATGGGCTCTGAAAGAAATTGCTGGTCAGAGTTCTGCACCTGTGACTGTGGACTAGCCGTCCCCCTTTCATCTCAGCCTCTGTAAAATGGAGAGAGTAACAGTACCAGTACCTGCACCTGTGTGCATCACACGAGGTGTCTAGTGTTTGGTATGACATCTGACACACAATCAAGACCGAACACATTTTAGCTGTTACTAGAAAACCTTCCCAGTTTACTCTTGTTCTCCCAGACAATATTCTGGGTTTCCCAAGACCCACAATGGTGGTTAGCTCAGAAATGGAGGCTATAAATGATGATGAGATTAGACATCCGTGGCTGCCTTTACAAAAACCACATTGTTGACAAAGAGCCTGGAGAAGTCAGGACTGCATGATTTGCGTATAACATCTCTACTATGTGAAACAAAATAAATATATTTATCCATTTAAGAGGGTGTCAGCTGAGGCACAGCGGTGCATGCATGTAATCCCTCGTTCTGGGAGGCTGATGCAGGGAAAGAAACGGTTGGGGAACATAGCTCAGTGCGAAGTATAGGTTCAATCCTCAGTACTGCGGGGAGTATCAATCTGGAGTCCACGGCCTTCTTGAAATCAGATGCCAAACTTCATCTACAGGTGCATCTTTTTCATGGCAAAGCGTCCACTGCTTTTATCGAATTCATGTTCTAAAAAGTCCTAAGAGAGTTGAGAACCCAAGACCTCTGCTTTCTCTGAGAGCTTCCGGATTGAGTCCAGCACCACCTACGGGAATCAATGAGTCAAAATTCCAGCGTCCACCAAGTGCAGAATGGGACTAGGGGGTGCACTCGCGACACCTTGGGAGGCGATAAAGCTCCCACGGAAAACCGAGGAACGCTAAGAGGGAAAGGCGTTTTGGCTTAATGTGGTGCAGCTGCTAAGGTCCTGAGGTCTCCACTGAGAAGGAAAGCAGCCTGTTTGCCTATTGGTCGTGTCCAAGGTTCCCTGCGTTCCGTTGGGAGGGGCGAGATGGTTCAATTTGTTTTACATCAAAAGGAAGTTAAATGAGTTTATAGTGAATTTCCATCGCTACCACCCATGACTCCCTAATTATTTTATTATCCACTGATTCTTTTCTTCCAACAACGTTGACGCGCTAAGGCCAAACTGAAACCTGAGGAGAGGGCACAAGACAAAGACAAGAAAGTTCCGCTAGCTGCCAAGCAAGGGTTTGCGTCCTGCGGTCCCTTTAAGAGAAGAACCTCTTGGGACCCGCAGTCCCTACCGACCCCACTTTTAACTGAAACCTAAACGGACTTCCCCCTCTTGACTCAAATAAAACCAACTTTGGATTTTCCCTCCCCTATAAACCAATCATATTCTGTTACCAGGCAGACTTCAGCAGCCGCCTGTGTGAGCCCGGCGCCTTCGGTCTCCGGGTAGCAGTAACAACCAATCACCAAGTAGGTCGTCCGTGTATCCAGGCAAATCGCGGCGACTACAGCCATTCAGAAAAAGGAAAATAAAGCAACGCAGGAGCCCTCTGGGCCGGGACCGTAGGGCTGGGCTGGAGTGAAGGTGGCTACGAGGTAGTTTCTCTTTCTCCCTTACCTTTATTTGTGCTTGTGTTGGAAGGCGACTGTTCAGAGGTAGGGATGGGGCGATCTGAGATGGGAAGCGAGCAGAAAAAGATGCCGGCAGTATTTTCAACGGCTGCTTCACCAATGTGCACGTGCCCCGAATCTAGGACCTCTTTCTCCCTGCCGGGTTCCCTTCGTCCAGCCCAGTAGTTCCGCGGCCCGAATCCCCCAAGAAGCAGTCAGGGATTGAAGGGCTGGGGGCTGGGAGAGGTGGGGGCACGCGTCGGGATGGGCTGCTGTAGGTGATGACGTAGGCGGCGCCGTGAGGAGGGGGCGGTGCTGTGAGGAGGGGGCGGTGCTGTGAGGAGGGGGCGGCCGGGAGGCCTGGCGACATTAAGTCCTGTCGATTTGGGCCTGGTGTCCACCCCAAGCGTGGAAAGCCATGCTTTCTCTCCTTCCTGACCTGCCAGGCGAAATCATGATGAATATATTTGAGATTTAGAGAACTTTGTTTTGTGTTTGTTGTTTGGGGGAGCAGCGTGGGGGTCAGAGGAGAAATGAACATGTCTAACGTAGATGTACAGTCCCCCTTCTCTTCCTTTACATTTGGGAGACTTCAGAAAGCTGGGGCAGATAGTATGGAGATGGCAGAGATCTCTTTGGGTATAATGGGCCTGGTGAAATAGAATTATTTCTAATCTTTGCAGAAGACAAAAGTAGTGAGAAAAAGATCACTGGGAAGATTTGGTGGCTTTGTGTCTGTTTCTCTGTCTTTCTGGGTAGAGAGATGAGAGCCGCGCTGAGGTCTTGGAAGAAGACTATAGTTCATTACATCTTCATGCTCTGTCCTCTCTCAGCTCTAGCCCCATGCTGGGATGGCAGAAGATGAGCCTGATGCTAAAAGCCCCAAGACCGGGGCAAGGGCCCCACAAAGTGGGGCTGAGGCTGGAGAACCTACCACTCTTATTCAAAGGCTCCGAGGTACCATTTCGTAAGTACCTGTCACCACCTCCAAATCCAGTTCCAAACCTCTGTATAGTTCCCAATACCACTTCACTTCCTCTGAAGATGCGCTGCCTCTCCACAGCCAAGTACCTTAGAGCAGAGGGGGATTCCTTCTGTAGCAATTCTTAAGGCCCTCCTAGGCATTTTAGCATACACACACAGCAACTCAAAAAGGGCTGAGCAAACCTTGTGTGTGACCTCCAGCTTTCTCTTGTCCACAGCAAGGCCGTACAGAACAAAGTAGAAGGAATTCTGGTAAGCACCTTGGGAAGAGGGCAGTAAAATGATGGCACTGGTCGGGGATAGGGATGGTGGGGATGATGTGGGTAAATGAAGGTTTATATGGGAGATGCACTCTTGTCAAAAGATAGTTGGCTTTTGACTGGGTGTCAGGAGGAATAACAACTCAAGCCTGTCCTGGACAACTTACTGAGATCTTGTCTTGAGATAAATCAAAAGGGCTCAGGAGGTAGCTCAGTACAAGGGCCCTGGATTCAATCCCCAGTACTATATAGGAAAAAAAAATCATTAACTTTACAATTTGCTCCCAACTTCTTACTCCAACTCTCCGAGGCTTCTGAATAGCAACCCAGTACAGCTGAAGGTGATCCCTCTGCTCCCCCTTCCTTCATGGTAGCCCATGGGGACAGAACCCTGGACCTAGTGCATACTAGGCAAGTGCTCTACTACTGAGCTGTAGCTTCAGCCTCAAATCTCTCTTTTTTTTTTTTTTTTTTTTTTTTTTTTTTTTTTTTTTTGAAACAGGGTCTCCCTAAGTAGTTCAAGCTGGTCTTGAATCCTTGAATTCACCATGTGGCCCAGACTGGCCTTGAACCTGTGGTGGTCCTCCTGCCTCAACTTCCCAAGTGCTCGGATTACAGGCATGCACCACCACGCCCAGCCTCAAATTATTTTTAAGGTCCATTTTCAATCTGAGAACCTCAAAGTTCAGCTGGATTTTGTGTACAAATCAGATAATCCATAGTTCCTTTTCTTCTTCTTCTTTTTTTTTTTTTTTTTTTGGTACTGGGAATTAAATTCAGGACCTTGTGCTTGCCAGGCAGGCGCTTATGCCTCTGAGCTAAATCCCCAGCCCCCATTTAGGTCTTTCTTGACCTTATTATGTCTCCTGCCTCTGTTCCTTCTTACCTCAGCAAGATGTACAGAAATTCTCAGACAACGACAAGCTGTATCTCTATCTTCAGCTCCCCTCAGGGCCCAGCACTGGAGACAAAAGGTAGGTTTGGTGGCAGAGCTTTAAATATCAGAGGTCTGGAGGCTTAGAGACCATGTCACTGGAAAGGGTGAGATAGTAGGAAAACTCATAGCTATTTCCTGGGTCAAGAAGAAAGGCTGTGTCCCAGCTTAGTTTAGCAGGTAGATTCTGTGTGAACTGATTTGGTCCAGCACTAAGTGGTAGCCTGAAGAAGTAGGATAATTGTTAAGGTCTCAGTAATGCTTGTCCTCTTTACTTCCCTTTCAGCTCAGAGCCAAGCACACTCAGCAGTGAGGAGTACATGTATGCCTATAGGTGGATCCGTAACCACCTAGAAGAGCACACGGACACCTGTCTGCCAAAGCAGAGTGTTTATGATGCTTATCGGTGGGTGAAGGGTGGGTGCTTGAGTTGGTGGGTCTAGTCCCTTATCCCTGCAGAGCTCCTTGCCTTGGTAGAGCCTTTTTTTTGATTTTGCTACTCTGGACTGAATCCGGGGAATCCATATTGAGCTACTCCCCCAGCCCTTTCTTATTTTTCATATTGAAACAGGGTCACTAAATTGCCTAGGCTTGCACAACTTGTGATCCTTCTGCCTCAGCCTCTCAGATTGCTAGGATTATAGGCATGCACTGCTGTGCCCATCTTAGAGCCTGTCTTTTTAAACAGTTCCCCACACTTGATCCCTGGGAACCCTCTGAAGCCAGCCATAGTGTTTCTTCTGTCTTCCCTCTGCCTCTCACTCATTCAGGAAGTACTGTGAGAGTCTTGCCTGTTGCCGCCCACTCAGTACAGCCAACTTTGGCAAAATCATCAGAGAGATCTTCCCTGACATCAAGGCCCGAAGGCTTGGTGGCCGCGGCCAGTCCAAGTATCCTTGACTGGAGAGGCTGGGGCTAGAGGATCTGGGTAGCAAGACATAGGATGCAGAGGGCCAGGAGTAGAAATAGCCTAACCTGGCTCAAGGGTTTGGAAGGCCCGAGTATTGGCAACTCCTTAACTTGTGTCAGATACTGCTACAGTGGCATACGAAGGAAGACGTTGGTATCTATGCCGCCCCTGCCTGGACTTGACTTAAAGAGTTCTGAGAGTGTAAGTAGCAACCCTCCAGCTCCATCTTTGCTCTCAGATAAAAGTCAGGGGTATATGGGACATATTTTACAGCTGACACAGTCTAGTTATACACAGTCTGTGTATCCTATGTGCCTTTCTGTCTATACTGTGGCCAAAGCAGAGGAAAAAGAGTTTGAGGGTTTCTAGGTTGGGACTGGTCTGGTTAGAGACTGTTTCCATCTCCTGCCTGGCCTCTGCTTTGACCATCATGATAGTAGTGGAGGAGGGGAGTTTTTAGTTTGATAGGGGTATGATTGGACATGTCTTTCTCCCACCACAGCCAGAAATGGGCCCAGAAGTAACCCCAGCACCTCGGGATGAACTGGTAGAGGCAGCCTGTGCTCTGACCTGTGACTGGGCAGAACGAATCCTGAAACGGTCCTTTAGTTCCATCGTAGAGGTTGCCCGCTTCCTGCTGCAACAGCATCTCATCTCCGCCCGATCTGCACATGCCCATGTGCTTAAGGCCATGGGGCTTGCTGGTGGGTGGTTCCTCTCTTATGTCTGAGAAATGCTCAGGCCCTTTCAGCTTTCACCTTGGAATCACCTTCTATTCCTGGAGACCCTTCCCTAACTGTCCTAGCAGCCTGGCAGTTACAGTTACCTCACTTCTCCATTTCTCAATTTCCCCTCACCCTCACTGTTACCTTTTCTGGCACCTCTGCAGAAGAGGATGAACATGCCCCTCGAGAACGGTCATCTAAGTCCAAGAATGGTGTAGAGAACCTAGAGGGGGGAACTCACAAGAAACCTGAGAGACCAGCCCAGGTAAGGATCCTGATCTCTTGACTGCACCTGGCCACAGGCTTAGTATACCCTTCCACTGGTGGGTCCCCTTTCTTGTCTCTTATGCCTCTCATGTCTGTTTCTTTGGATACACAGTCTTCACACCTTACTGTGATCCTCTTTCTTTTTTAGCCTCCTAAGGAGTCAGAAGCCCGGGCTAGTGCTAGCCCTTCTGCACGTGGAGAGCGGAAGAAAAGTGTAATTGAGAGCTCAGTTCCCGCAGCCAGTAACCCACAGGTTAATGCCCTAGTGGCCCGGCTGCCTCTTCTTCTTCCCCGAGCCCCTCGCTCACTTATTCCACCAATCCAAGTTACTTCACCTATCCTGGCCCCAAAGCTTCCTTCAGGCACCCTGAAAGTGGCTACACTGCCTCTGCCCAATAGGGCTGGGGGACCCCAGGCAGCTATGCCCATCATTAACATGATCTTACCAACTGTTCCTGCTTTGCCTGGGCCTGGACCTGGGCCTGGGCCAGGGCCAGGGCCAGGACCAGGACCAGGACCAGGACCAGGACCAGGACCAAGACCAGGGCGAGCTCCACCTGGAGGACTAACTCAGCCCCGGGCCACACAGAACAGGGAAGTAGGCATAGGTGCTGACCCAGGATCCCATGACAAGAGTGTCAAGAGGACAGCGGAAGTACCTGTGAGTGAGGCCAGTGGCCAGGACCTGCCAGCGAAAGCAGCAAAGCAGGATGCAGAGGATCCAACAAGTGATGCCAAAAGAAAACGAGGGCGCCCCCGAAAAAAGTCAGGTGGAAGTGGGGAAAGAAATTCTACCCCTGAGAAGTCAGCAACAGCCATGGACTCTGCCCAGCCCTCAAAGTTACCATGGGAGACCTGGGGGCTAGGAGGGGAAAGCAACTCAGCTGGAGGGGTAAAAAAGGCAGGGCCAGAGCAAGAGGCTGAGCAGGGGGCAGTACTAGCCCACGGTCAGGATGATGGTGCTGTTTGTAAAGGAGGAAGGGGCCCTAGTTTTCGACAAGCCAAAGAAGCAGAAGATAAAATTCCTCTCACCGCCCCCAAAGTGAGTGTCATCAAGGTCAGTAGAAGTCAAAAGGAAACTCTTCAGGTGGCCAAGGGAGGGGCAGACACTGCAGCACAGGGTAATAAAGGCTTAAAGGGACATATGCTTCAAAGTTCCTTAACTCAGGAGTATAAAGACCCTAAGGCAACACCCCCATGACAAGCAGCTCCATGGGAGTGTCCATATCCATATGTTAACCACTTGACTGCCTGTTGGAGGCTTTTATCTGCACTTGCTTCTCATTTGGCTATTCCTTCCTTATGGAAGTCCATTCTCTGTACAGACTGCTGAGTCATCCAGTCTTACATAGTGCCTGGTGGCTGGCTCTGACCTTCCCAGCTCAATACTTTGGCTTTGGTGTAACTAATAAATCCATAGTAACCTAACCTGAATCCCTGTGCCCTCCTGTGGGACGGTAGGGACAGAGTAAGAATGACGTTACAGGTTAGGGGTCTTCTGGTTTTCAATCATAGAAAACCTAACTCAGAATGGCTTAAAGGATGTACTGTTGGATACATCAGTACAAGGATAAAAAGGATGTACAAGGATAAAAAGGATGTACTGTTGTGTGACCTAAAGGCCACAAGTAGTGCTGGCTCCAGGTGAAGCTTGATTCAACATTCAGAATGATTCTAGGTACCTAATTGATTTTTAGTCTCACTGTTTCACCTAATTAAAACCACCTCAGAGGTGCCAGCACTTCTGGATTACACATTTGTCCAATTATATATATCTAGACATCCTAGCAGGTCTGAAGACCCACTGTGATTAGGCCAGCCTGGGTCATGTTCACCCTGACCAACCAGGTAGCCAGGAAAATGGGATGCTAATATACTTGTTCTACATCATGGACCACCACCCTTTTGAGGAAAAGATGGGGACTGAAGGCCTCACAGATTCCCCAAATGGAGACCAGGCCCCAGATTTGTTGGGAGGTGCTGACTCCTCACTACAGCTAAGGAATACATGTGGTTCTACATTGCTTGGCTGAGATCAGCTCAGCCTGCTTCCTTTTTCCTCAGCCTTGCATTTCCCATACTGCAGCTGTTATTTCTTTCCTCTTGTTCTGTTCTGATTTCAAGGAAGAAGAGGGAAGTCATTTTCTTTTCAGGGTCTCTCCATTTAGCTTAGCTGAAAACCCTTTTTGCCACCTACATCTCAGACATGGAGCTTCTTCCTTTTCCTGTTTGAGTTGTCACTTCATTTTCATTCTTGCTTCCCTATCCCCCAATCTACCGCCACTCCCACCACCTAGAGTGAAAGACTTCCTGTCTAGGCATTTCTTTAAATTCACTCTGTATCTACCAGGTGTCAGTCTCTTGTCATACATGTGTCAGGACCTAGCCAGGACTGTGGGGTAAAGGCCAAATGTAGCTCTGGAGTCAGGGAGTCCCGGTGAGAAGGAGATTTACTCCCCGGTGTCCTTGGGAAAAACAGTAAACAAAGTCATATTTATTGAGGACCTACTTTAAGGTAGCTTAAGTCAGGGAATCTTGGCTCTTCCCAAGAAACATATTTTTCCTTCAGGGAGATATCATTCATTTGTCCATTTATTTCCACTACCACAGTTTTTTAAAAAATTACAACATAATATCTATAAAGTATGACATGAATTGTGAAAATAATAAGCACCTATGACTATCACTCAGTTTATACATTAAAACTAGAAATACCATTGTGTTCCTCCCTATCCTTTCCCCTTGCTGCTCTTAAAGGTATCAACTGTCCTTAACTTTACATTTATTAATGACGTGTGTGTGTATATATATTTATATATTAATCATATATGTATACTTTAAAATGTATTGTTTGGTTTTGCTTGTTTTCTGGCTTTTCAAAGTATTATACATTACTAGCCCCTTGAAGGTTGTTTTTTTGCACTTACCATTGTTTCTAAGACTCATCCATGCAGGTGTAATAGCTATGAATCATTAATTTTTGTCTGTGTAATATTCTGTAAAGTACATAAACCACAAATTATTTGGCCATTCACCTATCAATGGATATTTGGGCTGTTTTGTTTTTCACTATTACAAATAATGCTGCTGTTGGGGCTGGGGATTTAGCTTAGCAACATAAGCACCTGCCTTGCAAACAGGCAGTCGTGAGTTCGATCCCCGGTACCGATAAAAAGGAAAAAGACGGAAAAAAAAAAAAACCAATGCTGCTGTGAACATTCTTGTACATGTTAGTGCCTTTGTTTTTAGTAAGATTTCTAAAAAAGTTTCTAGGATGGTCCTGTTAGTCTGTATACGCTTGAGTTGGGAACTATTCTCTCTTGTCTTATCCTCTAGAAGAGTTTACATCGGAGTGAAATGAACTGTTTCTTGAATATCTGGTAAAACTTAACTTGTAAAACCATCTGAACCTGATATATCTTTGTGGGAATCATTTTTACTACTGGTCCAGTTTCTTTATAACTTCAGACTATTTGGGCTTTCTTCTTCCCTCTTTCCTTCTTTTTTCCCCTCAGTACTAGTGGTTGAACTCAAAACCTTTGTACTGAGCTACAGCCTTTTTATTTCCAGACAGGGTCTTGCTAAATCACTGAGTTGCCCAGGAAGGGCTCAAATTTGCTGTCCACTTGACTTGGCCTCCCACAGAGCTAGCATTACACATATGCACCACCACACCACACTTCTTTACATACCACAAGTTTTTCAGGGTTATACAGTATTTTCATTATGGTTTAGCTCCAAACGTATTTAAATTATCTTTGAGACTTGTTTTTGCACTGCTGGGTATTGAACCCAGAGCCTTGACACTGAGCTACATTTTCCCAACCCTTTTAAAATTTGAAACAGGATCTCACTAATCTACTACATTGCCCAGGCTGGGTTTGAATTTGTGATTTTTCTGCCTCAGCCTCCCACAGTGGTGAGATTACCGGAATGTATCACCACATCTGGCTTCTTTTGAGACTTTTGACTCATAAATTTTTTTTTTCTGTGTTTGATACTGAGCATCAAACTCAGGACCTCACACTCTTTCCACTGAGCCACACACTTCCCCATAGCCCCTCATGAACTTTTTTGTTCGTTGGGTTTTGGTTTTTTGAGACAGTTTCACTATGTAGTTCAAGCTGCCCTTGAACTCACTACGTATCCCAGGCCAGCCTTCATCTCATGGTGATCCCTTGCCTCAGCCTCCTAAATGCTGGGATTTCAGGTACGTGCCACCATGTCCCACAGCTCTTAAATCATTTAGAAAAGTGTTCTTTGGGGAGGGGGAGAGGTGGTTAAGACAGGATCTTGCCTTGTAGCCCAGGCTGGCCTTGAACTCTTGACTCTGCTGCCTCAGCTTCCAGTCTAGGAGGACAGGCCCATGACACCACACCTGGCCCTGTTTAGAAAAGTTTTATAACTTTCCAAATGTCTAGAAACTAAAGTTTTATCATTTTAATCATTTGTATTTAGAGCCTATGATGTCTGTGATACCAATTCTTTTGAAATGTGTTGAGATTATTTTATATTACGTATCTTAACAGTCTATATATGTTTTTGCTGTTTTGTGCTGACTCCTGCCAGTGGTAGCTTGTTTCCTTGTAAATTTTTTATTTTCACATTTTGAACTCGTATTTTGTTAAACTTGATCTACAGAAATCTTGAAGAGCTAAACTGAGCTATTTTCCTTCACGGAAGATTTGCATTTGCTTATGCCAAGGACCAAGTGGTGCTGACCTGGGGCTGTGTTGGCCCCTTTAAGGACTCAGGTTTAAACAGGGTATGGTAGTGAACACCTACAATGCCAGAATTTGGGAGGACCAAAAGTTAAAACCCAGCCGGGCATGGTGGCTCGTGCCTGTAATCCCAGCACTTGGAAGGCTGAGGCAGAAGGATCTTTGTGAGTTTGAGACCAGCCTGGGCTACAAAATGAGCTCAAGGCCAGCCTGAACTGCATAGAGAGAGCCTGTCTCAAAAAAAAAGTTACAGCCCAGCTGGGACTTACTGAGACTGTCTCAAAATTAAGGACAGGGCTGCAGATGTAGCTTACTGCAAAAGCCCTGGTTTCAATCCCCAATACCAACCACCCCTCCCACACCATCCAGGTTTACTGGGTTGGGGGTATAGCTCAGTAGTAGCAATGTTTACCTGGTATGTACTACATGGCCCTGGATTCAGAAAAAAGAAAGAGTCCAGGTTTAACTGAGGAGTCCCACGTCTTTCACTCCTTCTTTGGGTTGACCTTCTTCACAGTCCTGATCTTGGCATTAACACCCAGGATAAACCGGCTTCTCTCACCTCATGTTGCACATCCTTTATATAGGTTTTAGCTTAATGATGTATTTTATTTTTCTCCTAAAATGTCAGAAGTAGTTCATTAATGCAGCTTTGGTGTTATCCTTTTTTCTTTTTTTAAAGTGCTAGGTACTTGCTAGAAGCAGACTTCCTTAGACTGCCTTCATCCATTCCATTGACAGACAAGTAACAGTATGAGCTATGTGAGTGGTGAGCACTACAAGCCATGAAACCCAGGGGAACAACACAGTAGTAGGACAGGGATCAGAGACTACTTTCCAGTAAAAATAAGACAGCCAACTGGACAAGTCCAATCCCTACAGCAAAGACAAAACAACACAAGGCATACAGTAAAAAGAGCTATGTTATGAGAAGACATACTGCTGAAAAAAACTACAAATTAAAGGACGTCAATTTGGGCTAATTTCAGAAGGCTCTGTGGAAAAGGCAGGATTGAGTTAAACCTTTAATGTGAAGTTTTTTTTGTTTGTTTGTTTGTTTGTTTTTTGTCTTTTTCTTTTTTATCGGTACCAGGGATCGAACTCACGACCGCCTGCTTGCAAGGCAGGTACTTATGCCGCTGAGCTAAATCCCCAGCCCCTCTTTAATGTGAAGTTTTTAAAAAAAGGCATTAAACCACACCTGGTGCACATACCTGTAATCCCAGTACTTGGGAGGTTGAGGCAGAAGCAGATTGTTGCAAGTTCAAGACCAGCCTGGGCTATAAAGTGAGCTCAAGGCCAACCTGAACCACATAGCAAGATCCTGTCTCAAAAAGACAAAAAATAAAATAAAAGCATTACAGGAAAAGCAAGATTGTGAGATGTGTCACGGCAGTATAGCCTAATAAAGGCAGGTCAGCCAGAAGAGATGGGTATAAAGAGATAGAAATAAACTAGTAGAACACCACCAATCATTATCTGTTGATTGACAGCATGGATGTATGAGCCAGGTGTAGTGGTGCATACCTATAATCTTAGCACTCAAAAGGCTAAAACAGGAGGATCTAGAGTTTAAGCTAGCCTGGGCTACATAGCAAGCTTAAAACCAGCCTAGATAACATAGCAAGACCATGTCTCAAAAAAGTAAAAATGAATTAAAGGTATGACATTTGCATTAGAGGCTACAGATATAGAACTGGAGTCTAAGGAACTCGACCAGCAGCTGTTGCCATTATCCATAAGGGCAGAGATGAGGGACTGGGCCAGAATGCGGACAGATTAAAAGCAATAGGCAAATGGGAAAATCAACCACTGGAAATAGGATAAAAGCACTACTGTCCTCACCTTGACTATAGTTAAAGATGTCTCTGTTTACTTTGAAATACCAGACCAGTGAATAATTTTGAGATTTTCTTAAATTTTGCAGGTTTTAAAGTTGCCTTATCTAGCTGGTTTTTATCTTTATTTTTATTTTGTTGTTGTTGTTGTTTTTGAGACAGGGTCTCACAAGTCTAGGCTAGTCTTGAACTCACTATGTAGCCCAGGCTGGCCTCGAACTTGCAGCAATCATCCTGCTTCAGCCTCAAATGCCAGGATTACAGATATACACCACCATGCCCGGCAATTCATGCTTTTTTTTTTTGTCTTTTTCATTTTTATCGGTACCAGGGATTGAACTCAAGCCCGCCTGCTTGCAAGGAAGGTGTTTATGCCGCTGAGCTAAATCCCCAGCCCGTTTTTAAGCTATAATCTGAAACAAATAATTCCTCTATAGTTCAAGCACTTTTTGGTATATTAGAGGAAAGGCCAGACTAAGATTTTAGGGGAGTAACTACTCTGCTTCTATCATTCCCAATCCTCCCTCCTTGACAACAGTTTCCTGTTACCTATTCCCAATACCTTCCCCTTTTCTCTTTTTAGTCTTAACATAGATTTACTAAAATAATCTTTTTTACTATTAAAAACAAATTATGTCTAGTCTGTGGTCTCCAGTAAATGAAGCTATTGTTTATTTTTGTAACAGTTTTCTTTAGAGTGTAAAACAAAAGCTATATTCACAATGGGAGAATTAATGTCTTATGTTTGTCTAGGTGTTTTTTCTTATGTTATTGTTCCTCAGCAGATCTACTTCATCCTACCAATTCTATCCTATGAGATAAAGCTAATAAGCATTTTATGTAGTGAGATGGACAGATAACCTCACAGTATTTCTTTAGAAATGTTCATAGAGAGCACTTGCCCAGCATGAGCTCTTGCCCAACATGAGCAAGACACTGGGTTCAATCCCCAGCACCACAAAAACAAAACAAAACAAAAAAACCTCAGACATTCATTTACTGGAAAAAATACAAATTAGGTTTAAATCTTAGCTTTACCACTTACCATATACTTTTAAACATTTATAAGAATTTAGTTAATGTTTTTCAAATTGTAGATTGCAGCATACTAGTGGGTTGTAAAATCAGTTTAGCAGAAGGCAAAACATGATTTTTAAGGTGAAATAAATGAAACAAAAAATATCAAAGTACATGAATCATGTCATGAAACTTTAAGGCATGTTTACATGTTATAAAGTAATTTCTTAGTGTAGGTTGAAGTAAAACAATTTTGAAAAGCTATCACTTAAACTTTCTAAAGCTCAGTTCCCATAAAATGGGTTAAAATATCTTTCATGGAACTATAATCAGGGCTAAATGAGAAAATATTTATATTTAGACATAGTTGGGGATTCGTGCATGACTTGTAGTTTCTTTGTAATTTTTCTGGAAAAAAAGCCCATATCTATGATTCAAGAAAAAAATTCACTCTTTTAATGGGATGTGGAGGCACACACCTGTAATGCCAGCATTCAGGAAGCTGAGGCAGGCGGATAATTTCAAATTCAAGACCAGCCTGGGCTACAAAGTGAGCTTGAGACCAGCCTGAACTACATAGTGAGACCCTGTCTCAAAAACAAATTAAAAAATTTCACTCTTTATAAAAACATATTTAACCACAAAGTTGTTTTAAGCACACCTGGAGATGTATTATGATATGGATCCTCTGATTTTACTAATTTTTTACTAATAGACTCACTTCTTTCCCTTATTTGATAAAATTTAAGTAAGACAAATAAACGACACTTTACTTGTTAGTACTTTCCATTTTGCCACACACACATCCTTCCCCACCAAGAAAAGGATTTCTTCGTTGTTGTTTTGTTTGTTTTTGAGACAAGGCCTCACTATATTGTGCAGGCTGGTCTTGAACTCATGGCCATCTTCCTACCTCAGCCTCCGAGTGCTAGAGATCACAGCTGTGTACCACCACACCCAACCAAGAAAGGGATTTCACATGCACACAGAATAGTTTGAGTTCCCACAGGGTCATCTGTCATCATGTGTCATATGTATGCCTCTACTCCTTGGGATTTTAGAAGTGAGTGATATTTTTTCTGTCAAAAGAGAATTTTAAAAAATAGGTTCAGAAGCTAGGTGTGGTGGTACATACCTGTAATCCAGCATTCTGAAGGAGGCTGAAGGATCACAAGTTTGAGCTTAGCCTGGGCAATTCAGCAATTTACCAAGACCTGTCTCAAAAGGGATGTGGATGTAGCTCAGTGCAAAAGCCATCCAATGCCTTAAAAAAAAAAAAAAAGGAAGGAATTCAGACTGACTAGCTATAAAAGTTCCTACTTTTAAAAAAAGTTCCTACTTCAAGTCTGATCAGATATTTCTGAAACCTTGCTTTTCTCCATTCAAAAATTTTAGGCCAAAAAAAAAATTTGGGCCACGGATTTAGCTCAGTGACATAGGCGCTTGAGGTCATGAGTTTGATCCCTGGTTCTGGAAAAAAAAAAATCTTTTTTAGGCCAGGGATTTAGCTCAGTGGTATAAGTGCCTGCCCGTACCAAAAAAAAATTAAAGTCTTTTATAAAAAGAGCAACAACAATAAAAATAAAGAACCATCACATCTCTCTGTATAAAAGGCTAGTCTTGTGGACCTTTGGGACCCTATCTCTTGAGGAAATGTGTGATATTTTAAACTTTAGGCTAAACCAGGGTTATCACCTCTTTTATTTTAAATTCCCTTTCTTCTCCCTTTCCCCCCAGTTTCCCGCATCCCAAGATCACCTTCCAAGCTCTACAAAGTCTATGTCCCTGTTTTCTATCATCTCTTATTTTGCTCTTTAAATTATTTATACTTTGGGTTTCTCATATAAGAGAAACCATGTGATATTTAACCTTCTGTGTCTGATTTATTTCACTTAACATTATGAACTCGTTACTAATGACCCAAATTTATCGTTTTTGTGATATATGTATGTATAAAATGTGATACATGTATCACATTTTCTTTATCCATTCATCTGTTGAGGGGTATATAGGCCACTTCCAAGATTATGAATTGTGCTGATATAAATACTAGTATGGATGTATCACTGTGATAGGTTTTTAACTCTTTCAGGAAGATATGCTGAAGGGATATAGCAGGGTCTATTTTTAGTTCTTTGAAGAATCACCATAATGACTTCCATAGTGAAGGCTGTCACTTCTTGATACTTGCATGACAGCTGGTTGGAAGCTAACCAAGTGCTGTTGGTACTGACAGATGGACTGCTGATTCCCCAGCCCAGACCTGTGGTCACAAATTTGAACTATCTTTGGCATTTCTGTCGTCTTTCTCTATTCATCTTTCATTACTGTACTGCTTTAACCTAGTTTATCTGCATCTCCTGTCCTCATAATTTAAGCAAATTCCCATTTCTCTTCTTCAACATACAAATGTTTGGCCTTCAGGATGTTCTCAACTCTATCTTCTTTTTTATTCTGCTGAATAATATCCAGTATCACTTCTAAGACCTGGGTCACAATATTTCTAAGGAGACTTCCATTTATTTATTCACCCTATACTGAGATGCTAGGCCTTTTTTAACAATTTAACCAAACTCTGCCATGTTCCTTCAGCAATTAGGTACCCCATTTGTACCAGTCATGATGACACACATGTGTAATCCCAGCTTTGCTAAGACAGGAGGATCACGATGAGTTTGAGGTCAGCTTGGCCTACAAAGCAGGATCCTGTCTGGCAAAATAAATAAGTAAATAAACAAATAAAAATAAAAAGCTGGAAATGTCGCTGAGTGTGAAGACCCTGGGTTCAATCCCCAGCAGCACAAAAAAGTACCTCATTTATTCTATTTTTATACATACTACATGTTACCCACAAAGGAGTTTGCGTCAGTTTTCCCAGTTCAGTTTGTAAGTGGAAAGAAAGATGGCATACAACATCTGAGCTCAAATAACCAGCCTCAATTTAGAATATTAAAACCCTGTGAGGCCGGGCATAGTAGTGCACACCTGTAATCCCAGCACTCAGGAAGCTGAGGCAGGAGAATTGTTGTTACGAGTTTGAGCCCAGTCTGAGCTACAAAGTGAGCTCAAAGTCAGTCTAAACTCCATAGCAAGACCTGGTCACAAAAAGACAAAAAAACAAACACCCTGTGAGGGGAGTTGTATATTAAGTTATTAAGTAAAGTCCCAGAAAGGCACCAAGGACCGAGATTCTGAGGAGAAAGAGGGCTCCTAACCATGCTAACCGACAAATAGGTATACAAAACCAACACCTGAGGACGTCTGCAGAACTGTGTTTGCCTACTTGTTTAGTCTTACATGGTTTTGTTTAGAAGGGATTACGTTCTTTAAGCCTTGGTCATTTCACTCACTTCCAAACCTAACTCTGTCCAGCCCCTCTTGGAGGGTTTGGCGTCCGGATGCGGGAGCGCAAAGGCTGCCCAAGCACCGGGTGACCTCGGAGACAGACCCGCGGCTTCCTGTCCGGCCGGCAACGGTGAAAGATGGACGCGGTTGGCCAGCGCTATTCCCTACGCGATAAGAGGCAAAATCTTGACAGTCTTTAAACATGAGTAGGAAAGGGGTCATAAGTGTGACTGTCTTTCTCCACACCCCTTTTCTCTCCTTTTCTCTCGCCTCGCTTCCAAATATCCGTCCCATGATCAGATTTACTAGAGGAGTAGCGTGGGATAAGGGATGGGGAAAAGTCGCTGATTGCAATTACGATAATTCGGTGGCGAACTCCACAGGTTTATTCACATATAATTTGCATGTTAACATCCTTCTTGAAAGTACGTAATTCCCTGCCAATTATCCACAAATTTTACCTCCCTCTCGGCTTCCTTACTCTAGCAAACACTACCTCTTAGGCCCGCCTCCTAAATATTGACCTCTCCTCCCACAAGCAAGCTCCACCTTCCACTCGCTCCTCCCCACTCCATACTTCCAAACATCTCACCCCCGCCCCCTTTTCCATTTCTGAACAGGCATGTTGTGGGCAGCTCACCCGACACCATAGATAACTCCGGCGTCGGTAGGGTCCTGAGCGTCGGGGAAGCAGGAAAGCAAATCCCGGGAAGACTGGCGTGGATTCAGAAGAATTATACATTGAAACCTGCTGGGGACCTCTTTTTTTTTTTTTTTTTTTTTTTTTGGTGCCGGTTGCGCAGCTCCGTCCAACTTGAAGCAGCATCTTCACGGAAGGCCCATCAGGCAGCGCCGCGGGCAGCCCCACAGCCGGGGCCTGGTGCAGCCGCCGCGGCCGCTGTCAGGGAAGCGCAGGCGGCCAATGGATCCCGGGAGTGGCCGCTGCTGCTGAGGCGGCGGTGTCGGCAGTCCGACCCCGACCGCCTGCATCCCTCCGCTGGAGCCCCCAAGGTAAGTGACTCTTTCTCCATGAGTCACCTTTGCGCAGTTGGGGGGCTTCCTCTCCCACCCTGTCCCTCACGGTCTTCCCCGCCTGGGTTCTACTACAAAACTGCCTTCCCAGTGGGTACCTGCACCTCGGGGTCCTTCTTCACCCTCTCTCAAGCCTGGAGTCTTTGCTTTTTGGCTTCTTCTTCTGTTTAGCTCCTCCCTCTACCCCCGGGGATTTCCCCCCGCCCCCTCTTACCCCTTATTGCCTCTGCCCCAAATTTTTTATTTTTTAAAGGCATGGACCCTTTCTCCGTTACACCCTTTCCACAGTGTCTATCCTTGCTTGTCCTTCCTCATCGACTGTACTTCTACCCCAGACCTTTCCTTGGACTCCACCATCATTCCTTTTCTTATTTTGCCCCACTCCGAGGTTTGTGCAACCTCAGCACAGAGTTCTCATTTTCCTGAACTAAAGATTGTATCCCTCCCTTCCTCTGGTGTCTCTCATTCCATGACCTCACCGTCAGCCACCCATCCAGTTCCTGACTTACAAAATTTACCTATTCCCCTTTCCTTAAGAGATCCCAGGCCTTCATCAATCCTAAAGTACCATTTATATTCCGTTTCGGCTTTAGTTCTTATTTTTCTCCTCTGGGGTGCTTTATGATTCCTATAACTGTCGTTTAGCTTTTCTTTCCCTCTTCGAAATCTCCTCGCCCTCTGGAGGTTTGTTCCTATAGGAGAGAGATCCGACAATACTCCTTCCCAATTCAGATTTCCTACTTTAACACTTCCCTCTTGTTTCAAAGATTTTGCTGATCCTTGTGTCACTTGGTTCTGTTTTCTCTGTGGTCCTTTTGGTGTTCTCTGTCACAGTATCTCCACATATCACGTATTTCAGGATCAGCTAAACCTTGAACTAAGAAAAATGTGTTGGGAATAGGGGAAGCCTCAGCTGTGTCAGGCTTTTCTGGACAGAAGTGTTTCTGCAGGATAGAGCAAGTTTTGAAGAAATCCTTATCAGATTACCTTTCGTTGACCACTCAGAAGCAGCCATGGGGAAGGGGGGATGAACAGGCCTGCATGGAAACTGAATGAGGTTGTGAGACATTTTGTGTTGTATTATTTATTTTGAGACTGGTGTTTAATGGATCACAGAGTAGAGTGTCTCCCCACCCTTGTCCAGATCCAAGAGGAATCAGTTTACTGACTGTGGATTACTAGAATAGTTTTAGTTGGTTTCATAAAACCTCAATCTGCCTGGGATCGGGAGATAACTGTGAAAAGGAATATGAGACAGTGGAAAGACCTTGTAGATTCATAATCAAATTCCTGGGTTCAGCATGTGACTTCCTCTCTTAACCACTAGAGTTGTCTTTTTGTGGGCAAATGATCCACTTTTCAGGCATCAATGCAGTTACTGAGGCTAATTTGCGGGATATGGGTTGAAGGAGAAATTAAACGTGTTTTATTTGTTTGTAAAACAACTGGGTTTCTCAGACAAAAGGCATTTATAAGTAGTTTTGTCATCCTGAGTTTTTTTTTTTGGGGGGGGGGAGTTGTTTGGTTCTGTTTTGTTTTTGAGATAGGGTCTCACTCTGTAGCAAAGGCTGGCCTTGAACTTACTTATGTAGCCCAGGCTGGCCTCAAACTCTTGGTATTTCTCCTGCCTCAGCCTCCCAAGTACTAGGATTACAGGCATGTACCACCCAGGGCATCCTGAGGATTTGCCTTCATCTCAGTCTTCCTAGTCTATAACCATGAGTGTAAGTCAATTTGAAACAAACTCCTGGCCTGCTTCTTTCATCTCTGCTTTCCCCCTAGTTCGGTGGTGGTGAACCTATGAAGTGCTACAGCCGGCTGCTTATTATCACTGAAAGCTATGAAACGTTCACCATCACGGCCCTAGTGCATTAAGTTGGTGACCACCTGTGCTGTTGCTTTGTGCTTGAGTCACAATTCGATACTATGGGCAGAAAGTGTGGGAAAGCGCTTTGAGGAAGCTGAGGAGAAGAGAACTGGAGTAAGTTGGAACTTAGGAAACTAGTTGCCACCTTGCATGCCCCATCTCTCTGTTGCCCATGATAGATAGTGAAGTGAGCATGTATAGTTCCATTCATCTTCTGACTCTAGACCTCTTGGAAGCAGTTATGCTGTCTCATCCCACTTCTCTTTTCTCCCTTAAACTTAACCAGAGAGTAACCTGTTCATAATCCCTTGGAAACACCATTGACCAGAAATCGTATTTCTCCTAATTTCGCTGTTTCTCTCACCTGGATCCACACTGCATGAAAACATATTTGCAAAACAGCATACTAAAAAACAACTAGAGAGGGACTGGAGATTTAGCTCAGCGGCATAAGCACCTGCCTTGTAAGCAGGTAGTCGTGAGTTCGATCCCTGGTACCGATAAAAAATAAAAAGAACAACTAGGGGGCTGGGGATATAGCTCAGCAGCATAAATATCTGCCTGGCAAGCACAAGGTCCATGAGTTGGGTCCCTGGTGACAAAAAAAATGAGAGACAGGTTTTTTTTATTTGCGGAGAAAAGTTTTGGGAGGATCCTTTAAAGAGTGGGCCTAGTCCAAGTACATTTTAGGATTTATATGCAACAAGAAGGAACAGTTCAAAGAAAGGTGAGAATATGTAAGTTGCTTTCTTTACCATCTCTCTGGTTCATCGGGGGGCTCTAAGAGCTGCTTGGACTGTCTAGCTAGACAGACTCTGCTTATACCAGCACTATGACCTGCAAAAAGAGTCCTCAGGCAGATTCAATATTGACTTAACTAATTTGAGACCACTACCCTCCCCACATACCACACCTCCCATTGTAGCTTGGGAATGCCCTTTACCCTGATGCCACCACAGTTTGGAGCCTTAAACATTTACCTAGTTCCTGGTGGGACTTGAGCCTGCCTAACTGCTCAGCCTTGAATTTCTACAAGGAAAATGGAGTATTTATTCTCCACCTTTACTTTTGAGGTCAGAGGAAAATGATGAATTGAGACCTTAAAGAATGATTTGGACCTTAAGGCATGAGGAGGAACATCTCAACAGCAGAACAGGCAGCTGAGAGCTGTATGGAGTCCCTTTTGAAGAGTATCCTGGGGGTTTTGTTTTGTTTTGTTTTGAGGTATTATTGAAGGAAAGCATATATTTGGTAGCATCCAGTAGTACTGTCAGAGTTTCTAGTGAAAACCTATGCTGTAGTGTCTCCCTCATCCCTACTCCTGTTCTCTCAGAGTTAACTTCTTTAATTATCTTGGTGTTTTAATTCTAGAGCTTATCAGCATCCCTTTAAATAAAATGTTCGTGCCTCTATTTCTTGACTCATTAGTTGTTGCAAAAGAGGGTTTATACCTCTGGATCATGTAAATTATATCACTTATTTCTTCTGCTTGACACTTTCCATTAAATTTGTAACTACCCACTTTTTTTTTTTTTTTTTTTTTGTCTTTTTCCTTTTTATTGGTACCAGGGATCGAACTCAGGACTGCCTGCTTGTAAGGCAGGCGCTTATGCCGCTGAGCTAAATCCCTAGCCCCGTAACTACCCACTTTGTAGGATGAAAATACTGGCTCCCCTACCCCATTTTCCACCTCTGTGATTCATCTCAATGGATCTTTTATGAAGACTTTTTTTTTTTTTTTTGGAACCGGGGATTGAACTCATGACCTCATGCTTGCCAGGCAGGTGCTTATGCCACTGAGCCAAATCTCGACCCTCAAAGGGTCTCTTAAACTGGGCCTGGTAATACATACCTGAACACCCAGCAACTTGGGAGATTAAGGCAGGAGGATTGAAGTTTTGGGGCTAGCCTGGGCAATATAGGGAGACTGTCTCGAAAAATCAAACCAACAAAACAAAATACAATAAGAAGAAATAAAGCTTTTTGTTAATTTTTTTTTGGAGGGGGAAGAAGTAAAAATTTTTAAAGCGTTGGGTTGTTACTGTTTTGAACACCCCAAAACAGGGTAGGGGGAGGGTCTTTTAAAAGGAAGAAGAAAGCTATCGCCTGCTTAAAGTCAGATGTGCGTGTCTAAGAATTGAACCCCTGGAGCCCTGGGCTACATCCCTAACACTTTATTTTGTTTTTGTTTTTTTTTAACTAAGTTGCCCAGAGTAGCCTTAAACTTGTGATTCTTCTATCACAGCCTCCCCAGTAACTGGGATTATGGGTGTGTGCTAATGTTTGGCCCCAGTTCAGATGATCTTTTAAAGGCCATTCTAAGAAAATGCAGGAAAGTAGAAAAACATCAGAATTGATCTGAGGCTCTCCATATTTATTTATCCAGCCCATGAAAACAGATTTAAAGAAGGGAATGGTGACTAACTGGGTTAGAGAATTGATTTGAGGCTCCTTACCATCCTGTCCTGTCCTTTAGTGGAAGCCAGTGGGAGGCTGTTGATCTAGAATATTTTGCGGTGATGAGCAGGAAGCAAGGTTAAGCAGGAGCATCCTCTCTCCAGAATGCTCTGTAGACATATACTTAACTGCTCAGTCCCACAGAACATACATGCATGCACCCTTCCTGTCCTCCACACCCATTGTTCTACCCTGCCCTGACTTGTAATAACCCGTGGTGCTTAGACTTGATCCCCTGCTTTCCCCAGATGGGAGCTGTAGAGCCCAGTTACTTGTCTGCACTACCCCTATACCCGCCCTACTTTCCTAAGAGCCAGCCTCAAGGCAGGGCACAGGAGAGCTCTTCTTTTTCCCTCCAGTCTGTCTGGAAGGACAGTTTAGGCTCCCAACGTGACATGTGGAGCTTCACTTGTTTGCTGTTGAGAGCTATAGGAGTCACTTTTGTTTTGTTTTGTTTTGTTTTGTTTTTTGAGACGGTCTCGCTACATAGTTCAGGATGTCCCTGGACTATGTAGCCCCTACTGATCTCAAACTCATGGTGATCCTCCTGCCTCAGCCTCCCAAGTGAGGAGTTGCTTTATATTAAAGATTTGGACTTTCTTCCCACATTTTTTGTGTTCTTCTGACTTACTGGGGAAGGCCATAAATAGAGAATTTGTTGTTTCTACTTTTCTTTTCCATTCTAGTTATTTCACTTTCCTTAGGATAGTTAGCCATTAAAGGTAGGTTCTCTTTGCATTTGAAAATAAATTGATTTTGAGGGCTGTATCTGGGTTTAGATTTTAGAAAATTCCTTTCCTGTTTCTGTTGTCTAAATTATCATAATAACCTAATTCCTCCAACATTCTTTCTTCCCATGACTTGCTTTACAAACAAGCAGCCTCCTAGTCACCTACAAGCTAGTAGAGAGGCCCAGCTCTAGTTTGGTGGTTTTGTTTTGTTTCTGCATTTGAGTTGCTTTACATAGCAGAGAAAAATCTGTTATTTCTGCACCTTTTTTTTTTTTTTTTTTTTTTTGTAAAGCACGATTTTTCTAAGTCTAAATAGACCAAGCTGAGCTTAAGTCTCATTCTACTCAGCTTCTCAAAACCCTGGGATTACAGACATGTCCTACCACATCTTGCTTGTACCTTACCACTACAACTAGAGGTTGAAACCTGGGCCTGCACGCTGATCTATATACACCAAGCCTTTTCATTTTTTGAGATAGTCTTGCTAAATTGCATAGGTGGGATTCAAATGTGATTTTCCTGCCTCAGCCTCCCAAGTGCTGGGGTTGCAGATGGGTATCACCGTGCCTGTATCGTACTTTTTTTTTTTTCCTTCGTACTGGGAATTATACCTAGAACTTCACAGTGAGCTACGTCTCTCACTCATTTTTATAATTCTGTTTTGAGACAAGGTCTTGCTAAATCTCTAAATTGCCCAGACTTGCATTCCTGCCTCCCATAGTATTACAATTACAGTTGTGTGCCACCACACCTTCCTGCACCTCTTAATATTGTTTGGGAATCCCTGGAGAGAAAAAAATGCTGATTAAGGAATCTGTTTACTGGGGAGTCCTTTGAAGTATATTGTGGGGGTCTATTCAAAGCCTGGAGATGTTCTTCTTTTGCCTAGGAAATAAAAAGAAATAATGGTATTCTATTATTATCTCTTTCCTGATGCCAGTAACAATCCCAGTGGTGATGAGGAATCTGCTGATGTCTTAGTGAGATCTGAGGCAAGTGGACTGTTAGGGTGCTTTGATGACTTTGAAGTCTCTTGAATAGAAAAAAGAGGAAGAATACCAATCATAGAGATGTTGAGAAAAAGTTGATTACATAGGATAACTGAGACTAACTTGTGAATCTCTAAGCAGACCTAAAAGATAGAGGCTCAGGTTGAATTAACATGACCCACTGGTAAGAGGCCACTACAAATGTGTGGCAAGGAATAATTAAAGCTTCCTTCTTATTATTCCTGTACGGCCCATAGCTTTGAATAGAGACGGATCCACCTAGGCAACCATGCTGTTTCTAATGCTCCAGAGGGCACTGCCTAGTTTTAGGAGCAAATATAGTGGAAGAGTTGTCACCTTTTTACCCATACCAAGCTCACACTGCATCAAGAAAATTAAATTCAGGAATGAACTTCTTGCTTGACAGACTTTGAGAAAGATGAACTAAAGCAGTCTTTTTTTCTGTTGATCTCTGAGAACAGGAGTTCCCATCTGTCTTTGCAAAACTTTAGTGGTAACTGCTCAGAAACCGAGCTGGACCATATGATAATTGGGCAAATGAAAGTAACCGTACTGCCTAACATTTCGGAGAGGCAATAAGCAGCACTGGAATGGTGATAGTAGAAAACAAAAGTCTGACAGAATGACGGAAAATCTATACGTTAAGCACTGTTTTTCTACCTATTCCAAGTATGGGCACCCCAGGGTCACAGGATCAAAGTGATGTCACCAATACTTAGAAAATACCTGCATCCAGCTCTACAAAGGACTCTTGTCTTTCTCTTGCTTTTGAATGTGTCTTAGACTCAATCTACTTACATTTTTGGGAAGAGGCCTCTTAAATCCACTTGGATAATGCAGATTCTGGAGCCAGGTTATTTCTAATAAAATGTCTTCCTGTTTTGCACTGATTCTCTTAATCTGGATTTGGTAAGACTCTGAAAAATTGCTTTTCAGGGGTAGTTTTTTGTTTATTTGGGGGAGTAGGATTTAGGGAGTACTAGAAATTGGACACACATGCTAGGCAAATACTGTACCCTGAGCTACATCTCTAGCCCTATTTTTATTTTATTTTGAGACAGAATTTCACTATGTGGCCTACCCTAGCCTCAAACTTAGGAATCTCCTGACTCAGCCTTCCAAGGAGCTAAGAGTACAGGTATGTGCTACATTTTGCCTGGCAAAAATGGTGGCTTTTGTCAGCAGTATCTTTAGCTGAATTTCCCTCCAGAGGGTTCTTGGTTATGCCTATTCTCCCTTGTTCTTTAGAAACTATAGACCCATGAGTCTCAGACTGATTTCCTTTTGCTTCTTACTGTCCCTGCAGTTTTTGAGTGTGTGTACAATATGATACTGAGAAATAGGTTTCAGGTAGGAGACAGCTGTCATAAATGTTTTAGAAGAGTCAAGCAACTAATGTAACTCTAATGTGCTTCTCGTGTAAAATATAGAATGTATTTGCAAGCAGCTGCATGCATACACACGTTTACTAACTTTTCAGATGGTTAGGATTCAATTAGCATTCATTGAATACTTCTGTGTACCAGGGACTGCGCTAGATCCTTTCACACACATGCATTAGTTTCTACTGCACAACAACAAGTAGTAAGTATTTTTCTCAATTTGCAATTCAGAAGACACATGGCTTGTATAAGTTGGCATACCTCATAAAAACAGTGTGAGGAACTTTTTTTTTTTTTCCTTCACCAAGGATTGGATCCACAACCTTGCACTTGCTGGGCAGTCACTTGTGCCACTGAGCTATATCCCTGACCAGAGCAAGGATTTTGAATCCCAGCCTGTTTGCCTCTAAGTCCAGGGTTCTTTCCACTAAACCCTAGCTGCCACAGCATTGGAGAAGGGATACAAAGTCATGAAGCCGGACAATCAGACAAATGGCACAGCTTCAGTAGGGGTGATGATAGTTGTTTACAGCTGTTTCCTTCTAAGCAAAAAAGTGGCATGATATTTGCTGGCCCTTATTCTCCAGGAGCTTTGATTCTAAAAAGGGAAGGTAAGAAATTATGTGTAACTAGAAAAATACATCTAGCTTTTGGAATGGGTATTTGGCTCAGTGATATAAACACCTACCAGACAAGTGTGAGGTCATGAGTTCGATCCTAGGTACCAAAATAAGATTTTAATAAAGGTGAGATGAATGGACCTATGTGTGAAGTGTTATATTAGTAAGGAAATACAATTTAAAGGGGAAAAGAAAATGTTATGCCAGGCAATTGAAAGGAAACAGGAGGGGCTGGGAATTTAGCTCAGCGGCATAAGCACCTTCCTTGCAAGTGTACGGTCGTGAGTTCGAATCCTGGTACCGATAAAAACGAAAAAGACAAATAAAAGAAAGGAGACAGGAAGAACAAAAGGACAGAAAAAGACAAGGGAATAAGATCCTGATTGCTCCCCATTTTACCTGAGAAATCTGTAAGCCGTGTAAACGTTATACATGTAAAGCTGTGTTTCACAAACCAAGAACCAAGGATAAGCTGAGTCACTAAGTGCAGAAGGAATACAGAGTAATGTAGTGATCAAAAGTAGAGGTAGTGAGGGAAGGCATCCTGGGATATGCCTTTTTATCCGACTTGGAGGAGTCCAGGAAAATAGAAAGAGAAGGTTCATGGGAAAGTCTCATGGCAAAGGGAAGACCTGAGGATGACACCACTAACCAGTGTGTATATGTGTCTCCCTTTCTGTTTTTTTCCTTCCTTCCTTCTGTAGTTTGGAAGCTCAAAGTCTGGCTATAGCCATGGGAGACATGGTAGTGGAGCCTGCCCCTCTGAAGCCAACTTCCGAGCCTGCTCCTAGCCCACCAGGGAATAATGGGGGCTCTTTGCTGAGTGTCATCACTGAGGGGGCTGGGGAACTACCAGTGATTGACCCTGAGGTGGCCCAAAAGGCCTGCCAGGAGGTGCTGGAAAAAGTCAAGCTTTTGCATGGAGGTGTGACCATCTCTAGCAGAAGCACCCAGCTGGAATTGGTCAATGGAGATAATGTGGACAGTGAGATCCGTTGCCTGGATGATCCACCTGCCCAGATCAGGGAGGAGGAAGATGAGATGGGGGCCACTGTGGCTTCAGGCACAGCCAAAGGAGCAAGAAGGCGGCGCCAGAACAACTCAGCCAAACAGTCTTGGCTGCTGAGACTATTTGAATCAAAACTATTTGACATCTCTATGGCCATCTCATACTTGTATAACTCCAAAGAGCCTGGAGTACAAGCCTACATCGGCAACCGGCTATTCTGCTTTCGCAACGAGGATGTGGACTTCTACCTGCCCCAGTTGCTTAATATGTACATTCACATGGACGAGGACGTGGGTGATGCCATTAAGCCCTACATTGTCCACCGCTGCCGCCAGAGCATTAACTTTTCCCTCCAGTGTGCCCTGCTGCTGGGGGCCTACTCTTCAGACATGCACATTTCCACTCAGCGACATTCC
Organism: Cavia porcellus; assembly: GCF_034190915.1. Lineage (NCBI taxonomy): Eukaryota > Metazoa > Chordata > Mammalia > Rodentia > Caviidae > Cavia > Cavia porcellus. The sequence continues at coordinate 108,237,682 of NW_026947484.1, read as the reverse complement.
CGTGGGACCAAGTTACGGAAGTTGATCCTTTCAGATGAGCTGAAGCCAGCTCACCGAAAGAGGGAGTTGCCTTCCCTGAGCCCAGCCTCTGACACAGGGCTGTCTCCTTCCAAAAGGACTCACCAACGCTCTAAGTCAGATGCCACTGCCAGCATAAGTCTCAGCAGCAACCTGAAACGGACAGCCAGCAACCCTAAAGTGGAGAATGAGGACGAGGTAAAATCTTGGGGAGGGACAGAGAAGCAAAGTGGCAGAGGGCTGCATGGAGATAGGCTGTCTTATATGGGCTTACTGTGTTCTTTCTGTCCTTCCCTCTGTTTCATTTCACTGATAAAAGCATGGAATGATAGAATGGAAAAAGGCCTTAGAATTCATGTATTCTAACTGCCTCATTTTACAAAGGAAGAACTCAGAGACCCAGTGAGATAAAGTGACTTGCCTTGGGTCACATAGCTGATGGCAAGGCTGATACTCCTGTGGAGAGTTGTTTTACTAAGCTGCACTGCTAATCCATTAACTGTAGTACCTTCTTACTGAGAACTGTGGCTGAGCCTCTCTCCACTCTGGCTTGAGACCTGAGATCACTACCAGACCCTCTCAGGGTAGCATCCCTGGGGAAAGGAACAGGGCCCTGGACTTTGTGAGTGCTGGAACGGGAGGAGCGATGTTAAATAGAATATGAGCTCCATTCTAGCCACTCCTCAAAATCCCTCTTCCTCACTCCTAAAGGTCATACTTTTGGTCAACTGAGGTTAAGGGTCATTCCCTATCACTGAGGCATTTGTAGAATGTTCTCCTGCCTGCCTTGCCTTCCCTTGCCTTGTGGGGAGGAATGCCATGCTGCTGATATCTTTCCCATATCATTTGGGAGAGGCACAAAGGGAAGAGAGAAGCAGTCTTGGCATAGTAAATCTAGTACCTATTCAAGGACCTAAGGCTGGAAAAAAAAAAAGAATCCCCAGCAGAGTTGAGGGTAGCCAGCGGAGGATCCCAGAGCAGAGAGGAGATGAGCACTCAGCAGATTATAGCCACCCTCTGCTCCACATCTGGACAGATAGCAGAGAAAGCCCCACAGTGGACAGTTAAATTCAGTGACCTGGTGTCCCAGTCACACAATGGTTCCCCAGTTGTCTGTGATTTGCCATTGGCCAGGCTCTCATCTTGGCTGCCAGCCTAGCCTAGAAAAGGGAGAAAAAAAAAGGAATTTGCACTGTTGGAAAATGTGCATAGCCATGGTCCTGGCATCTGTTTCTGTGGGGCATAACCCTCCCACATTTTGATACAATGGGACTTCTTTCAAGTACAGGGAAGTTTGACTGACTTGGGAAGGGAAAAGCAGGAGAGAGAAAACTAGACATCCTGCTGTCTCTAGAAATGTTTGTAAAGCTGCACGTGATAACATTTACTGAGCATTTACAATGCAAGCTTCATACCAGGTACTTTACGTTTCTCACTACAATCATAACAGACATACTATTTTACTAGTGAAGAAAGTGAGGTTTGGACAGGTTCAATTACTTGCCTAAGGTCTCTTAGTATTCTGGAGAATGTCAGAGGAGAACCCATAACAGCCTATGCCTGTAATCCTTCAGCTGAGCTGCCTTAGTTGTTTCTCAACATCTGCTTCCCTGGTCTCAGCTGTCAGAAGCCACCGGGGAAGCACAGCTGAGGCTGTGATCATCTACACTTCCACATCCATACACAAAGCCCAAGCCGTTCTCAGCACCAGGGTAAACCATTTTTATTTTTGTTTGAGCTTGGTAACAGGGCCCAGAGTCCACGAAGGGAGGCTGTTGCAGAATAAGAAGAATCTTCCAAATTCTGGTGGAACTGAGGTCATAAAGAGCTGCTTCATGCTGGAGTCAAATCTGCGAGAGTATGATTGTGAGCGGCCAGAAATGAATTCTTTAGTGCCGATTTCCAGGCTTGTCTTTTGTCTGTATCCATTTTGTAGTTTTCATCTTAGGACCAGGAAAGCATAGGCATTAGGGCTTCCCTTGCCCTATACTGGTCCTTGACCCCTCTTCCTTCCAGGTATTCTGCTGCAGGACACAAGATACCTCTAGAAGGCAGGTATTCAGTGAGTACCTAAATCTCTAGGGTGAGTTCTCCAGTTACCATTCTTCCCAACCTCGCTCCTTATCTTGTCACTAGATCCAGGAAAGAAAGGAGATACCACATCCCCAGGCCCCGCTGGCTCATCTGATGTAGGCAGAATGAGACACCTGAATCCACTGTGGCTCCTTGGGATTTATGAACAAGCAAGAGAGAACATAAATATCAGTATCACTCAGTTTCTAAACTTTAACATCAGCACAGGGTTGTCTCAAAACCTCTGCATTTTGAAAATATATATGTCTGTCGAGGCCTTTGTCCCCAGTACCAAAAGAATTGGTTCATTCTTTCCTGTCATGCAACACTCATTCGCTCAACAACTAGTTACTGACCTTGTACAGTGTGCAAAGTCCTGTTCTAAAGTCACAAAAGATGGAGGACAAAATGTTTTTCTTTTTTCTAGGAACTGATAGGATGATATGAAATCCCCAGTATCTAGGAAACTGGTTAGTTTGTGACTCTCTTGAAAAGCTGTTTCCTGCCCAGAAGCAGGAAATACACCTTACTCAAGTGAAAAATTGGATTTTCTAAGGCCTGAGCAGATACATTCTAGGGGGAGTTCTAGGTGAATCCAGACACTCTTCTCCTGATCTCTGCTTTTCTTTTGAATTCTGAGTTTAATCCCATGTTCCAGTTACAGTAGAGGACTTCAGAGTGTGAGGTGGGGTCTGAGGGCAAAGGACCAGGGATTGCTGCAGTTCACTTCCTCCTGCCTGGGGTTTCCCTGAAGAGCTCTTCTTTGCCAGAGTCTCACATAAGTTTCCATTTCTTTTCTCCACATCAAAGAGCTCTAGCACTGATTGTTCCCATCTCTCTTTGTTCCTCCCGAATCTCTTTCCTTTAAAGCAGTTATCCACCTCCTCAGGAGTTTTCTTTCCCATTTATAACCAAATGATAAAGATTTTGGCATAGAGCGAGGAATTTGGGTACCATCCCTGTCCCATGCCCTCCCTATATAATGACACTGTTAGGTACATCAGCTTTGTCTTCTCAGGACTGCAACCTTTGTACAGAGGAATCAGCTCCTTGTCACAGTGAAAGCCCTGTGGGCCTTCCAGCCTGATACGGTGTGATGTCAACTTCTTGGCCTCAGCTTTACCCCCCATGGCTGACTCAGTCTAAGTGACTGAAGCTCGGCGAGCAGGAAGAGGGGAACAGGTCATGATGCACCTCCCTTATCCCAAGGCTGTTCATGTATCCACAAGGACCTGTCTGTGAGAGAATCAGCTGTAGCATTAGCCCTGGAGTCTCACCTGCCATTCCTCCCCAGCCAGGTCATGGGTAGAAACCAGTCTACGAGACTGGTGCCCTTCCTGCCTAGTTCACCCTCTAACTCTTCCCAAAGTAAGAGTCATGACCTTACAGGAATGGCTCCAAGTGTGGCTTTGCCTTGAGTGGGCTTCTGCCCAGATTGTTCAAAAGAAGACCTTACTATAGGACCTTCAGCTCAAATAGTATTTAAACCATAAATTACAAGAGTGAGTTAAGTCAGTGCCTGGAATACTAGTTGCAGAGTAGCTCAGTGCCTGTGGCCTTCCTGCCCTGCTAGCCAGCCTGAAGGACTTTTCCTCTTCAATTCTAGGCCCTTTTCCCCCTGCATGTTTGTACACATGCTGCCCCTGCTCCCTGCCCTGGTAGACCTTGTTGGAAAGATCCAAGGTATCCATGTGCATCAACACAGCCACAGCACTGCCCTGCTTTGTTCACAGACCCCACTGTGACACAGGAATGGGGTGATGTTTAAGATTATTTCTCTGGGTTAGGGCTAGGATAGCTGCTGTCCTGAGTAATCAGCTTCTCAGACAGATTTTGCTAAAACCTAATTCCCTAGTTTAAGTAAAAAAAAGTTGTAATATATTGAGTGTCATATGAAATAGCCTGCTAGAAAGCCTGAGGTTTGACAGATACTTGATTGATGTATCCTTCCTTTTACCAGCATCCAGCCCACAGGTTTCAAGTTAATGGGTCTGGGGTCCCTTTGTCACACAAGTTCAAGGTTGGGATTAGTTTTCCCAGAGTAGGCTGATTAGAGAGGAGGAATATGTACTTGGGACTAAACCTTTACTCCCAGGATTTCTAAGAAGCTAGAGGAACATGAAGCTTCCACTGTGGGGGTCATGTGACTTGTTAAATACAGTCTCTGGATTTAGAGCAGAGAGTAGTTGATGCCATGTAAGAAATGAAGAGAAAGAACAGGGAAACTCGGCAGCACAGTTGCTGCCCCAGGAACCCAGCTTTAGGTTTTATCTTAAAAGGAAAGGGAGATTTGTCCAGGCAGGAACAAAGTGAAAGAGAAAGACTTCCTTGTCTCTTTAGTCCTTTTGACCCCAAGGTTTGCGTTGGCCTTCCAGCATCACCTGCAAGTGTCCAGAATCTGGGCAAGTGGTATTTCCGGGTTGGCTTTTTTTCATTAAAGCATAAAGATAGAGCTGCACAGAAGCAGTTATGATCCAAAGTGGAGCTAAATTCTTTACCTTTGTCTCTCTCCTTTCCCTTCCTGCCCCCTTTTTCTCCCCTTACCCTCTGGCCCTTTCCCAGGAGCTCTCCTCCAGCACCGAGAGTATTGATAATTCATTCAGTTCCGTAAGTTGGGCCAGGCTGGGACTGGGTGGCAGGCTCCCCCCATGGCCGCATTTCCTCTCCGTCCCAAGTTTTCTGAGCACCCAGGCCAAGGCTGGAGTTCAAAGGCCCCTTTAATTCCTGGGAGTCATCTTCTCCCTCTCAGGTCTCCCAGAGCACCCAGACCTGAAGGAACCCCCGCCCCCCACACACACCTTTGGTGCCAGGGCTCTGAGCCCAGGCTGGGGTGAACTTAGTTGCTCTCTCAGAGACAGCCAGGATGCCACACTTCTCAGCTGCCCACTCCTGGGGCTCCAGAGAAAACAACTGGGAGAGAGGTAGAGTTTACTACTGGATTAGAGCCAAGAACTCCTCGGCAGAAGCCCCTAGGATCCTGTTTCTCCCACCCCGCAGAGCCCTTTCCCTGTGGCTTTTGCCATCAGACCATCAAATATTTATTGAATCTTCTAAATGCAAAGCCCTTTGCTGAGTAAGTGAAGTCTGAAAGCAAATAGGACTTGGCCTGAAGGAAAGTTTTACCTCCCTGCTAGTGGTTTTCTTTTTTTAACTTTTAACTTCAACCACCTTTCAGGTCTGAGTCTTCCTTTTTCCCAGGTCACTTCCAAGGATGTCCCTTAATCCCTTCTCCTTTCTTATTCCCTCTGCACCATTCCAGACCCTCTAGTCCCACAGGGTCTTGGACTTTTTTGCTGGGCAAAGACGTGAGAGGAAATGCTGGACCCTCAGGGAGTTTGGCTGATTTTTTAATTTTCCTTTTTTTTTTTTAATCTACCCAATCAGTTTTCTGTGTTCTATGCTAATTCCCTTTCAGTCATATTCCTATCTCCTTCCATATAACAGAGCCTCTCTGGAGGCCTGGGGTCACATTTTCAACATACTCTCACATAACTTAGGGTGAAAAGGAACTTTGCCTTTTCTAAACTGAGAATTCACTGGGATAGAAAGTCTATTCACTTACCATTGAGTAGATAGATTAGGGGATCAGGATAGAGTGAGTCTTCAAATTTCCTCTTCTTTCTCTGTGAGGCCACCAGGATATTTCTAGAAACCATAGATCAATTCTGTTGTCTTCTTTGCTTATCTCTTTTCAGTCTTGCTCCCTAAAGTATTCCTGACTCATACTAACTGTTTCATTACTGTGTGTTGCTCTAAGATAGCCCACCTCCTCACACAGTGGGGCAGAGGCTGAGAGATGAGCTGACCTTTCGCTGTCATACTTACACAGGTGGACCTGGTATTGCCTAGTTTTCAAAAGCTCTTTCTTTGCTTTTGAGGAAGTGAGAGTAGAAATTCTCAATCGGGATACTAAGCAAGACATACTCAGAAAGGGAGAGAAAAGCCTGGTGCATGAAATCCTGTTCCTGTAAGAGGAGGTGACATTCTTATTTAGCTGAGGGGAGTGAGAAGGGGAAGTGAGGTGGCTGTTTTGGTAAAATGCTCCTTATGGTGGAGTAGACTGGAAACAGAGCCCTTCTTTATGTCTAGCTGAGTCCATCCTTTTCCACACCCTGTCTTACTCCCCCTCCGAACTGACTTTATCTTTTCTGGAAATGACCGAAGGGCCTGCCAAGAGGAGCCATGCTCAGAGAGGGGCACTCCTTCTACCTTTGTATCAGGGATTCCAACTCATGACCTCATGCTTACCAGGCAAGGGCTTGTGCCACTAAGCTAAATCCTTAGCCCCAGGTAGTACACTCTTATGAGGAGCTGAGTCACTGAGAAGTAGAGGAAGAGGGTCTGAGGAAGAATTATCCAAGACAGGTCTTCAGGGCCACTATCAAGGGTTAAAAGGAGCTATTGCTTTCTCCACCCCCCTACCCGTTCCTCCCTCACCACTCCATTTGCTTCTTTGCCCACTGATTATTGGTTATTCCTCATTAATGCAAACTTTGCTCATTTCTTCATCCCCTGCATGTGCACCAATCCCTTATAAGAAATTATGAGATGAATGAGGTTGTGGGTTGCCATGAAAAGCAACAAGTCATTTGAACACAGAGTTCCTCCTTCTTTGAAAAGGAAAATACTGGCTTAGAGCTACCTTCACAGGCCTTGTAGGCCCTGCCAGACCCCTCAGTCCAGATCCAAGCCAAAGACCCAAGTTTGGACAGGGACAACCCTGTTCTTGAGATGAGTGAAACACTCAGGTATAAGCAGCTCTTCTTTCTGGGCTCTGGATGACCTCTCCTAAAGCCTCTGGACGGTCCTTAAGTCTTAGACATAAGTCTAAGAGAAAAGGGGTACATTCCAGAAACCTGGACTCAAGGATCCCTTATTCTTAAGAAATAGACTGGGAAGACTGTGCTGGCTGTACTCAGTTTGAGCTCAGAGGGACAGGGTAGAATCTTCTACCATGGCAAAAAGTTTCTCTAGGCTTTCTTGGGGTTCTTAGCCAACAGGGCTAGGAGTAATAGAAGGTGTGAACCACTTTTTTCTATAGTTTTTTCACCATCATTTATTTTCATCCTAACCCTTTAGCCTGTCCGACTGGCCCCTGAGCGAGAATTCATCAAGTCCTTAATGGCAATTGGCAAACGGCTGGCCACACTTCCCACTAAAGAGCAGAAAACACAACGGCTGATCTCAGAGCTCTCCCTGCTCAACCATAAGCTCCCTGCCCGCGTCTGGCTACCCACTGCTGGCTTTGACCACCACGTGGTCCGTGTGCCCCACACACAGGCTGTTGTCCTCAACTCCAAGGACAAGGTAAGTGGGCTTGGCCCAAATTCTATTGCTGACCTCAGTCTGCTCCCATGAATGTTCAGATTTGTGTATGTGCCCAGAAGTGGTGTGCCAACACCCTAGGCCTCCTCCATCCATGTATGAGCTGGACTCTACCTTAGTGCAGCCGTAGTTCTCAGGGGCCTCCTGTTCCCCTTGGGCTTTGCTCTTCTGGATCAAACAGGCCTCAACTTTTCAATTTGCCTCTTGCTGTTTCTCAGGAGAATTGTTGTTCACCCATTATAATCATTTTAGTGGCTTTGCTTTAGCCCTTCGGTAAGGGATGAGTACTCCAGGTTCAGATTTTTCTTTCAGAGGAAGTGTTGAAGATTAGAATCCTCTTTGTGATACTGCCTAGTTTGGTCCAATCTTTTTGTCCACAGAAGTTCCCTGGACCCTGTCTTTATTTGTTTGTTTATTGGAGACAGGGTTTTGCTATGTATTTCAGGCTGGCTTTGAACTCACTATGTAGCGCAAGCTGGCCTCAAACCCAAGGCATTCCTATTGCCTTAGCCTTCCAAGTGCTGGGATTAGAGGTGTGTACCATTACCCCAGCCTGTCTTTAGGACAAGCCAACCGAGGCTTCTAGGCCTCTCTTCCAAGCTGTAATTGATAATCGGAACAGTTTTGCCTGACTGCATTGTGCATTTTAAAGCCCAGATAAAACATTTAGAAGGCTTGTGCAGTCTCTTACCCAAATTCTTGATATAGATAACATATGACCAATTCCAGCACTAAATGTGGTATCCATACTGTTAAGGGGCTGGTAGATGAAGGTTGGAGCTAGGAGTGGGCAGCAGAGAGACCTGTGTGAGCAGAGTAGAGATGGTAGTAGAAGAAAGCTACAGATGCTGTTCTCACAACCCCACCAGGCTCCCTATCTGATCTATGTGGAAGTCCTTGAATGTGAAAACTTTGACACTACCAGCGTCCCTGCCCGGATCCCTGAGAACCGAATCCGGAGCACACGGTCTGTAGAGAATCTGCCTGAATGTGGTATCACCCATGAGCAGCGGGCTGGCAGCTTCAGCACCGTTCCCAACTATGACAATGATGACGAAGCCTGGTCGGTGGATGATATAGGGGAGCTGCAGGTGGAGGTAAGGGAGCTCCAGAATGATAACGTTGGGGCACAGCACCTGATCCCCAAGCTCTTACAGTTCGAGACTCAGTAACACACCTTTGGCAGGAGGTGGGTGAGTGCCCAAATGAGCAAGTGCTGTAGGCATTGCAGAGTATGACAGGAATCACTGAGCAGCTATAGCCTGGAAGAGATTCGAGTGGGGCTTGTTTCCCTGAGTGAGTTCAGGTTAAATATAAAGAGTAGCTTCTAGAACCAGGGAAATAGGGAAACTCATTGAAAATATGATTGAATCTCTGGTGTAGAAAATTGTCTCCTGAATGCTCAAAATATTAGTCTCAAAAATGTGAATTAATTTCCTGTATGAATAGTAGCCAATTTTCCAGAGTTTATTCTCAGGAAGAGGTTGGTTCTATATCTAAATCAGGACTGAATATCTTGATATTATCCTAAAAGTATTAAATAATAAATTTTTTAAATGAAACTAATGTCACAACATGGTTTTAGTGCAGTAAATTTCCTATGATAGGAAACATTTTTCTTCTAAAGATCCTGTTCTAGCCAGGCGTAGTGGCGCACTCTTATAATCCCAGCACTTGGGAGGCTGAGGCAGACAGATCGTTGCAAGTTCGAGACCAGCCTGGGCTACAAAGTGAGCCCAAGGCCACCCTGAACTATATGGCGAGACCCTGTCTCAGAAAGACAGACAGACAGACATTGTTCTAGCCAGATGTGATGGCACACGCCTGTAATCCCAGCACTCAGAAGGCTAAGATAGTAGGATCACTGCGAGTTCCAGGCCAGCCTGGGCTACATAGTGAGACCCTGTCTCAAAAAGCATAAAAAACATTGTTTTTTCCAGCCATTTGATTTATGAAATAGAATGATTTTATTTTTAACAAAGAAAGAAAGTTGACTTACAGTAACAGTGTAGTGAGTCAGACATCTTTCATTTAAGAAGTAATGCATTAGGGGACTTCTGTGTGCCAGACTGAAGTGCTGCATACCAGTGACCAAAATACAGCTCCCTCCTACAAGGGATTTAAGATCTGACAGAAGAGAGGAAAGGAACTGTAGGCAGGAGGTATAATGTGGGGTGATCCAGCTTGTGGAGGAGAAGGTAGAAGATACGGGAAGACCCCAGAAGTCGTCTTTGGGGAAGAAGTCACTTCTTGCTGAGGCTGAGGATGGTAGGAAAAAGTGGACAAAGAGTCTTCAGGCAAAGGAGCTTTGTACAAAAACTAAAAACAGAATCTGGCCATAGCAGGAACTAAAAGCACTTTTGTCTGGCTGTGCTTGAAAGGGGAAACAGTGAGGAACGAGGCTGCAGAGGTCAGCACGTGCCAGACTGTGGGAAGAAGCCTACCTGCTCTGGACAGAAACTTAAAGTTTATTCTGTGGTTACGAGACCCAGAGCAGGATTTTAGGTAGAGCATTATGCGAAGATCTATCTTTGAGCTTACTGTCCAGTTGGAAGGTTAGACATAGCATTTAAGAAAAGCATTAAGATACATTCTGTGCAAGGCAGTGAGCAGTGGTGACAAGTGGCAGTCAAAGAGAAGGACCCTGGGACGTGGAAGGAAAGAGTAACTTGGTCGGGGATTTGGGGTCTGGTACAATTACAGAGGCGGAGATTCAAGTGTGTGACTTAGATGAAATGGTCAGAAGAATCCCCAGGGAAAAATTCATCTCTAACTACACGGGGCTCAGTCTGAGACTCAAAGTTGAGGCTTCTGCGATGGTCAGGGCAGTGATTTGTCAAAGTTAGTGTTGGAGAACCTGTTTAAAATTTAGACTTCCAGACTTTGTTTTCATAATTTTGATTCAGACCAGTGGAATGTACCTTTCAAGCAAGCATCTCAGCCAGTTCCGATACAGGCTGTGCACACTTGGAGACATAGTGCTGCTGGGTCCACGTGAGCATCCATGCAGTTTGAGGTCCTAGTGGTCAGGATGGCATGGAACCACAGGAGGTTTGTGAATCAAACTGGCAGGGACATGTGGGATGACAGCAACCAAACAGGCAGTGAGACAGACACTGTGCTTAATGCTGCTGACCAGCTCTGCCCTGCTGTCCCCAGCTCCCTGAAGTGCACACCAACAGCTGTGACAACATCTCCCAGTTCTCTGTGGACAGCATCACCAGCCAGGAGAGCAAGGAACCTGTGTTCATTGCAGCAGGGGACATCCGGTATGGCCAGCTCATGTCACCTTGATTCTTTTTTTTTTTTTTTTTTTTTTTTTTGTCTTTTTTTCATTTTATCGGTACCGGGGATCGAACTCACAACCGCCTGCCTGCAAGCAGGTGCTTATGCCGCTGAGCTAAATCCCCAGCCCCGTGTCACCCTTGATTCTCATCCTTTCATACACTGTCTCTTCTTTGTTCCCTTCATCTGTGTCACCCAATGTCATTTCTTTTTCTCTCCTTATTCTGCGCTTGTCCTACCAAACCCGAGGCAGTAAAGGTACAGGTTGGGACATTGTTCAAACTACTGTAAAAAGAAATAAAATTTTAAGAAGATTGCAAAGAAATGAAATCATGAGAAAAGAATCTGAGCAGTGATTCTCAAAGTGGGATCTGACAGAAATCATCAGAATCTAGGAAGAGGGGAGATCAGAATCCGTGGGGAATGCAGAGTCTGTGAGAGGAGTGGGAGGCTAGGTACTCTGCAGTTTAACGTGATCACGCACTACCAGCATAGCAGAATGATCCCACTGATTCTGTATCCTTCCCTGAGTCTCTCTCAGCCTCAGTTCCTATCTTTTTGTGCCCAGAATTCAGGAACAGTGCAGAGAATGCTGGCATAGACGGGGACATGAGGCTTTGAGGTAACTCCTCCAAGCACATAATGTATTTTCTTCCTGCTAGACGGCGCCTTTCAGAGCAGTTGGCCCACACCCCGACAGCCTTCAGGCGAGATCCAGAAGACCCTTCTGCAGTTGCTCTTAAAGAGCCCTGGCAGGAAAAAGTGCGGTGAGTGGGGCAGTGGGGCAAGGCATGACCTCTCACCATTTATACATTCAAGGAGGCCGCTGGTGACTACTGCACCATCTTTTTTTTATATGTGTGGTAAGAAGGATTTATTCCAAGCTAACCTAAAGGGGTCCATTTGCCTCAAATCACCATCTTACTGTGTCCAGATACGTTTGAGTTTTATAACAAGCAGCAGCAGGGGGTGGGAATACAGTGGAACAATAGACGTGTCCAGCCTTGTGCCATCCCTTTCTGGGCTTAGGAGAGGTGCCCTAAGCCTGAGGAAGTTTGGAGAAACTACTTGTGCTAAAAGGGGGGAAAAATCCTTAACATAAATGGTTTGTTTTTAGGGGGTAAAATTTACCCCTCAAAATTTGCTTTAGTCCAGCCTTTAGTCTTCTTGTTTTTTCTTTTTTTTTTAGATAGACAGTATCTAAACTTGCTATGCAGTTTAGGCTGGCTTTAACTCACTGCTTGGCCCAGGCGGGCCTCAATCTTGCAGATATCCTTTGTCTCGCCCTCCTAAGGACTGGAATTACAAGTGTGTGTCACCATATCTAGCAAACCCTCAGTCTTGAGGCTTCAAAGTGCCATATTACCTGGCTGGCTCTCATGTTGGATTGTAGTACAGATTCCACCAAAGAGAGCTAGAGCACAATAAAAGGAAGCCTTAAAAAGTTATCACTAAAGATTGTGAGGGAAGATCCAAAAGAAAAATAAAATCAAAACACATCTAACAGCTACACTTCTGGAAGGGCTTTCTGTTTCAGACAGTCATACATAAGAACACTCTTTATAACCTTTGCAGCTGTACTTATTTTGGTTGGGTTGGCACCCCGGTGACTCTGTCCCTTTCCCCACTTGTCCTGAATGCATTTTCTTCTTTTCTGAAGACACTGCCATTTAACCCCTTAATGCTGAGGTTGCTTTCCCCACTGGAAGGTCAGTCAGACTGTGTCCCATGTTAAAAGGGATGTGACATTTGACTGGAGTCAGGATCGTAAAACTCTTCTTGCCAAATTTGAGCAATATCAGAGATTTAGAAAGCGATTCTTAGGCTGAGTTTATCTAGAGTCTAATCAAGTCTAATCTTGTTTGTTCTTTAGTCAGCACCTAAAATATTACATTAACAAACAGTAGTTGAAAAGTTTAGCAATAGACATAGAACAAGCCAATCAGAACAAAGCAAATCTACTCTGAAAGGTTTCTTGAACCAAGAAACGTCACTACCAAATTAACTTAAAAATTCCAATATTTCTGTGAAGCAAGTTTAGTTCTGCCAAGCAAATAATTAAGTGTCTCCTATTCCTGTGAACCCACATACTCACCGTCTTTATTGCCCGTCTGCCTCCAGCAGCTCCATCAGACTTCTAGGTACTCTGCATCTTTACCGGACATCAGTACCCAATGACAGCCTTTACTTCATTCTTAATAGGCGTATCAGAGAAGCCTCCCCCTATGGACATCTGCCCAACTGGCGTCTCCTGTCAGTCATTGTCAAGTGTGGGGATGACCTTCGGCAGGAGCTACTGGCCTTTCAGGTGCTGAAGCAACTACAGGTAAGGAAAGGGAAAAAGAAAGAAAGGGAGCCAGGGATGGTGGCACATGTCTGTAATCCAGGGAGTCTGAGGCAGGAGAGTTGTAAGTTCAAGCCCAGCCTTAGTGAGACCTCAAAAAAATAGGGCCAGGGATGTAGCTCAGTTTAAAGCCCCTGGGTTCAATCCCCAGGACCATCACCCTAACTGCCCCTCACACACACACACACACACACACACACACACACACACGCACAAGAAATAAATGAAGGAGACAGTGAAGGAAAAAGGGAACTCAGCCTAACTCCAGCCCACCTGAGTATCACACAGGAAAGTGAGGATGCAAGGAGCTCTGCTGGGGACCAGCTTCCAGCCCATCTTTCAATTGGAAGCTGATTAAACTATGGCTGGCCACCCTTTCCCTGTGAACTGAAGTCCCAGAATCAGCTCCACAGTGGCCTCTGTTGGCTCTTTTGTGAACTGCACTTGCCATGTTCTGACACCTGCATATATGTCAGGGTGGTGGAATTATTTCTCTTTTAAATCAGAACTTCCCAACCTAGGAATGGCGGCAAACATGTGTAATCTCAGCACTTGGGAGGCTGAGGCAGGAGGATCACCATGAGTTCGAGGCCAGCCAGGGCTACATAGTAAGCTAGAAGCTGACCTGAACTACATAGCAAGACCCTGTTTCAAAAAAAAAAAAAAATCAGACCAACCAAACGGGGCTCATTCTCAGCGCGGCTGCGTTAAAAAAAAAAAAAAAATCAGAACTTCCCAAATGGTCTGTAGTGAGTGGGTTGCAGTGTGCTAAGATACTGATCCCTGAGCCCCCCAGGTTGCCTACCAGCAAGCAGCTTCACCTATTCAATCCAGTTCTTTATATCAATATGTTTGTTTTCTAGAGATGCTTTCTCTAGGCCTAAACCCTTCCATTTTTTTCTTTTTCTTTCTTTTTTCTTATTATTTGAACTTATATTACTGTCTTGTACTTGCTCTGCTTGTCAGGTGACAGTGAGTTTTCCTCTTCTGTGCCTTCCTTGGACTTTCTGCCTATATGATAGCTTCCTCATATACTTCTAAGAGTAGTTTCCCATCTTTATCAGGCCCTGGAACTCCTTTCAGTGGTTCCTGGTTCTCAGTAGGTTGGTCTTATGCACTTTATGGCCTAAAATCAAGGTTGCCTAGAAAAGAGCTTGGAAAGGGGGTAATTTGAGCCTTCTCCCCTCATCTGGAGAAAGGTGAGAATACTAATACCTCTGTGTCTCCTCACAGTCTATTTGGGAACAAGAACGAGTACCCCTTTGGATCAAGCCATATAAGATTCTTGTGATCTCAGCTGACAGTGGCATGATTGAACCAGTGGTCAATGCTGTATCCATCCATCAGGTGAAGAAACAGTCTCAGCTGTCCTTGCTTGATTACTTCCTCCAGGAGCATGGCAGCTACACCACGGAGGCATTCCTCAGTGCCCAGCGCAATTTTGTGCAAAGTTGCGCTGGCTACTGCTTGGTCTGCTACCTGCTACAAGTCAAGGACAGGTAAGTCCTACCCCTCATCTTTCACCAGGGCTGCCTCTGCCCTTCATGTGTAGCTCTCAGTTGATGGAAGACGCAACATACTTTTACCAGAGACAGATATATTTAAATGACAGTAAGCCAAGGAAACAAACAGACAAGTACTAGGGTAAAAGAACAAAGAAACAAAGGGTTTATGGGAAAAGTAAGGGCTTGAGTGAACAGGGACTGAGAAGACAAGAAGGAGAGGAGGAAATATGTTCCCTGTGAGAAAGTATTTTAGTGGGATTAAATCCTGCACTTTACTACATGCTAGGGAAGTAGTACACAGTAGTAGACATCAGACATGTAAACTGAGGCTAAATTAGAAGGCCTTAGTTCTAGGATAGAGCACTTGACAACCATGTGCCAGCCCCTGGGTTTTATGGGGGAGACAGAGTGTTACAAGACTGAAGAGTTGGGCTGGGGATTTAGCTCAGCGGCATAAGCACCTGCCTTACAAGCGCATGGTCATGAGTTCGATCCCCGGTACTGATTTAAAAAAAAAAAAAAAAAAAAAAGACTGAAGAGTTGTATTTGCAGGCAGAGGAATGAGCAGTATGTTTCTGTTTACTCAGTGCCTTGTAGCATTGTGGATGAGGGTGGATGTAAATGGGCTTTCAGCAACAAGGCAAAAGGTAAAGGAGCCAGGCTTGCAGGTCATGACTGTGGCTGATCAGCAAGACAAGTGAGGGACTTGGTAGAGATGAAGTTGAAGTTCTAGCCATGAACTTATTTTTATTCTAATATAGGATGAAAATTCCATCACATAGATATCTAGAAAAAAAAAAGTTCACATGACTTTTAGAACCTATGATTGTTACACTCTGCCAGCCATACAAGTGAAATACCATTGGCTCTGCCATTGTGTAGGGTATATAATTACAAGGCACTTATCTGCAAACTTACACTGTCCCTTGAAGCATCAGGAGTTTGAAACCAGGGCCTAGAGTCTGTAGGGCTCAGCTCAGTAGTGAGTAAAAGCTGGCACTAGTCGGGCTGGGGGCTTTCCTTTAAGAAACTGTTATGTGGGGCTGGGGATTTAGCTCAGCGGTATAAGCACCTGCCTTGTAAGCAGGCAGTCGTGAGTTCGATCCCTGGTACCGATAAAAAGGAAAAAGGAAAAAAAAAAAAAAAGAAAGAAAGAAACTGTTATGTTTAAAAGAGGATAATTATCTGTAAAAGGGGTGGGGATGGCAGTTGATCAATTAGTCAGAGTAACTTAAAAGGTCATAGAAATAGGAGCCAGGTGCTGTGGCATCCATCTGTAAACTCAGCTACTTGGGAGGTTAAGGCAGAAGAGTGCAAGTTCAGCGCCAGCCTGTGAGACCTCATAGCATTGAAACCAAGACCTCATCTTAAAATCAGAATAGGTGTAGGACTCCTTGTGATTGGGAGCTAGCTGACACCTATGGCAGGAAGATGGTGACCAGAAAGAGAAAAAGTTACTGAAAAAATAAAAATAGTAGAGGTTAATCAATTCTAGGCTCCAATTTATAAAACTAAATATAAAATAGTTGCTGGAGCAAATTTTAGAAGCAACCTACATGCCCACCAGTAGAGCAATGGATAAAGAAAATGTGGGGCCATGGATATAGCTCAGTGGCACAGTACCCGCCTGGCAAGTGTGAAGTCATGAGTTCAATTCCTGGTACCAAAGAAAAAGGAAATGTGGCATTTATACACTACTCTACCACAAAGAAGGGTAAACAAGCCATTTGTAGGAAAATGGATGCACTTTGAGAACGTATGTTAAATAAATCAGAGCATATGTTAAATAAGTCTTCTCTTTTTTTTTTTTTTGGTCTTTGAGACAGAGTCTTACTACACATTCAGGCCGGCTTTGAGCTCACTTTGTAGCCCAGGCTACAAACTTGCACAATCCTCCTATCTCAGCCTCCCGAGTGCTAGGATTACAGGCATGTGCCACCATGCCCAGCCCAAAATAGTGTCTCTTAACAAGAAACCCAAAATTAAAGAGCAAAATAGAAGACAGTGATAGGAAGCAGGGCAGCAGACTGTGAAAATAAAAAGGGAATCTGGGATTGAGGGGAGACAGGAGAGTGTAGAGAAGAAGAGCAAGTAAAAATGACTCAGACATGCCATGTGGGGTGGCTCATGCCTGTAATCCCAGCACTCAGGAGGCTGAGGCAGGAGGATCGTTGCGAGTTCGAGACCATCCTGGGCTACAAAGTGAGCTCAAGACTACCCTGAACTGCATAGTGAGACCTCGTCTCAAAAAAAGACCCCCCCCCAAAAAAATGACTAAGACATGATATATATACCATTTCCTCAAGATGGATGTAATTATTATGTATCACAAATGTAAACTAATAAAAACTACATTAAAAGAATAAAAGTAGGTGCTGGGATACAAACAGACTCTGAAGTTAAAAGTCAAAACGAAATTGCCTTGCCAACAAATTGCCCAGCTTTGAGAAAATCTACAGAATTCTGTGCCATGTTGACCAAACTATTGCTGGTCACTTGCATGGCACTAATAGCAAATCGGGCACAGTGCGGGGAAAACACAAACTGTCATTGATACACGCATGCAAGATGAATAAAACTTACCAGAGCTTGTTTTTTGTTGTTGTGCTGTGCTGTGCTGTGCTGTTTTGAGACAGGGAGTTGCTGTGTAGTTCAGGCTGGCCCTGAACTTGTGCCCAAACTCATGAGTCCTCCTGCACAGCCTCCAAAATGCTGGGATTACAAGCATACACCGTAACTACCACCACTCTGGGCTAAGAGCTTGTTTTTTAAAAAGAGAGAGAGAAAGGGAGGAAGGGAAGGAGAAAAGATAAAAGAGGGAAGAACTAAAAAGAATAGAAAGATAGCCAGGCATGGTGTCACATACCTGTAATCCCAGGGCACTGGGAGGCTGAGCAGGAGGATGATAAATTTGAGACCAGCCTGGGCAATTAGTGACTTAATACACTGTCTCAAATTAAAAAATAAAAAGGGCTCACTGCCATTCTATCCCCAGTACTAAAAAAGAAATGGTTAAGCCAGATTGAAATCAGTCACTGGAAAGAAATGACAGCAGTGAATGGTCCCCTATAAGATCTCTTCACTTCAGAATGATGCCCAGGCATCTGTCTGACTGGAGATAACAAAACTGCCCATCTGCTTTGGGACCCTGGGCAAGCAAGTCCCCTGCCTGCTCAGGCCGTTTGCCCACCTGTGCAATGAGAGTATAAGCGAGGACATCGTGGCCTCTCAGGGCTGAGCAGTCGACTCAGGTGTGACCCCCTCCATCCTTCTCTTTGGGCCAGGCAGCCATCTGCAGAGAAGGTGGCCCTCACACCAAGCCAGTCTTAGTGCCTAACAAAGCCCGATTGAAGTGAGAAGACCTGACCTTGCATGCTTAGCATGTTAATTGTTCTATTGTCATTCATGTGGGAACCACAAAGACCTGGGGTTTATCTCTTTCACTCTTCTTCCTCTACAGCTGCCCTGTAGTGCCTGCCTCCTGGGCTTTTTTATATGATTTAAAACTTGCCACTTGATACCCCCACACTATTTTACATCTAACATCCACTCCTTACTGAGCTTCTGTTCTGCAGTGGCTGACAGGAATTACAAATGCAACACAGATAAACTGGTTCTGAGCCAGACCTCTCACCTTAGCAGAGTATGGCCTTGGCCACAGCTGGCCAGAGGAGGCCTTCTTTTACTGCCTTTTACTGATCCTACTAGATTAGGATCAGTTTGGATGCTGAAAGTGTAGTTTTTGGGAAATTGGGATAATCTTAAACTTCTGATTCTGTTGCTAATAATAGCAGTTTCAGACCCTGCAGCTTTTGTTAGCAGTTTTCTTTTCTGATCCCTTTCTTTTTACTATTAACTGTAGATTTTAGAGTTCTGGACAGCAGGAAGCATGTAGGGCACTCCCACCCAACCTGGTGTCATGTGGCCAGTGGTTTTACTGCAGTCAGACTCACCGCTGCCCCTTTCTCTCCTCTCTTCTTCCTCAGACACAATGGGAACATTCTTTTGGACGCAGAAGGCCACATCATCCACATTGACTTTGGTTTCATCCTGTCCAGCTCACCACGAAACCTGGGCTTTGAGACATCGGCCTTTAAGTTGACCACAGAGTTTGTAGATGTGAGTCAGGAAGGAGCAGCACTCCCAGGGTTACTGTATTCTCTGCCTTGGAGAGGGAGGTAATGGGCTCCCTCCAAGTTAGGAGTGGACAGAACAGGCATAGCAGTAAGTCTGGGTGGAACAGGACTTCTGGGTGCTTCCTGTCTGGAAAGGGGTGGGGAAATATCGGAGTTTGGCCCAGTTGCCCCAAGACAGGAGGCCTGTGAGAAAGAAACCATTGCCACATCATCCCCTTGGCCCTTCCCAGGTGATGGGCGGCCTGGACGGTGACATGTTCAACTATTACAAGATGCTAATGCTGCAAGGGCTGATTGCCGCACGGAAGCACATGGACAAGGTGGTGCAAATTGTGGAAATCATGCAGCAAGGTGGGGCTGGATTCCCACTCAGGTTGGGGGGCTGGTGCTTAGGACTTCCAGACTGGCGGAGTGTGGGAATCCACAAAGGTTCCCAGGAGATCCCAAATGAGACTCAGTGCCATTGCTTTCTCCTTCAGGACAGTTCCTCCTGACATTGGCAGAACTGGGCCTGGAGAGGGCTGAGGGCAGCAGTAACAGTGTCCTCAGCACCCTGGGAGCAGAGGTCCACTTCCTAGCCTCCCAGTCCTCTTCTGCCCTTGCCCAGCTCTTTAAGTTTCTTGGTTTCCTCCCTCTATCACCTTCCGTTTTACCACCTGAAATGTTCCCTCCCCGTCCTACTTTGACTCTGATTCCCCTGGCCTGGCCATTCTCATCAGGCAGCCTTCCTTTTGCCATCCTGCTCTGAAATTTTCCATTGTTTGGGGTTTTTTGTTGTTGTTTTTGTTGTTTTGAGTCAGGGTCTCACTATGCAGTTCAGGCCTTGAGCTCACTTTGTAGCCCAGGCTGGTCTCAACTTGTAAGGATCCTCCTGAGTGCTGGGATTACAGGCTTGTGCCACCATGCCCAGCTCCTGTTATCTTCTTCCACTGCTGTTTCCTCCTTGCCTTGATACCTGTAGTCTTTTGCCTGCTTCCCCGCCCTTGTCCTTCATTGCTCTTCCTCAAGACACCAGGTGGATACCAGATCTAAGCTGCCAGTCTCCCCACCCCACAGGTTGTCGCTGTTGCACAGGAGCCTCCCTGTCTGGCCCCGTGATGACGGTGGCCCAAGTCATCTGTGAGTGTCAGACGTAGCATAGGCAGAGTCCTACAAGCAGATAAGTGTGCCCAGCTCAGGGCCCGTGCCCAGCCTTCCCTCAGGACCAAGCCTGCTCCCTTGGCCCCTGCTAGGGGAAATGGCATGGACCCTCCCTCCTCTGCCCACACCCCTCACCTACAGAGGGTAAAGCTTAGGAGTGTGGGATGGAAATGGGCACCACAGGGCTGCCCACTAACCCTGTCCTCTACCCCAGAACTACATCCATATTATCAGGAAGCTGAGGTGGGAAGGATATCCTTGGTACCCCTAGCTTTGTATCCCATCCCCATTACTACCATACCACCTTTCTATCTGTGCATGACCCTCAACACCCAACTGTTTTCCTCCAGGTTCGCAGCTTCCTTGCTTCCATGGCTCCAGCACCATTCGCAACCTCAAAGAGAGGTTCCACATGAGCATGACGGAGGAGCAGCTCCAGCTTCTCGTGGAGCAGATGGTGGATGGCAGCATGCGGTCCATCACCACCAAACTCTATGACGGCTTCCAGTACCTTACCAACGGCATCATGTGACCCCCTGCCTCAGGCTCAGGCGCAGTGGGAGATCCAGGCTGCCTTCATGGGAAGCCCTTGCCTGAGAAATCCCAAACTGGGAAACCCCACGTACTCAACCAACCGCCCAAGGGAAATGGAAGGCAAGAAATACAAAGGATCATGTAACTGCGAGAGCTGGCCAAGGGGCAAAAAGCCAGCCATAGGGTCCAGAACTGTGGGGGCTCCCCTGGCCCTGCTATATCAGTATTACCACCAGGCAGACCCCAAGACTCACTGCGCTCCAAAGAACTAAGGTGATGAATGTGGGGGCTCAGGGCCTCTCTCCCTTTGCTGGGCTTTGAGAGGCTTTTTCCATGAGCTACACCCTTGTCCTGGGTCCCAGGAAGGGGATTGAGTAGGTTCTTGGTACTTAAAACTCGATCCTGTGGTTGGCTTCAGCCATGCTGCTGCCCAACTCAATCCTCCCTGGAACTGAGCCCAAACCAATTGGACCCTGCACTTGCTGAGGTCTCCATCATCAGGGCAAGGGAGGAAATAACCACAGTCCCTCAGGTATACTGAGGGTATTGGCCTAGCCATGGGGAATACTTCCTGATCATTACACCCAGGAAATAGCTCTCGATTTTTTAATTTCTGTTTGAAATAAAGTCCTTAGTTAGCCATCTGTGTTGTTGTGGGATGGGGGTGGGGGAGGGGGACAAGACAGGGAAGGGGGTTGCTTGTTCCCTGTCAACTGTAACAGCTCTCCTGGAAGGGCCCCCATACCAAGCCCACATCATCCAAACCACATAGAGACCTGCGTAGGGATTAAACCATGAGCAGTTTTAATGGTCTGGTTTTCTCCCAGTTAGTATTATTACTGTAAGAATAAAGGATTCCTGAGAGCCTGTCCCCTCTTCTGTCTGGGCTCCCTTGACAGGACTCATCCCCACCAACCCCCCCACCCCCGGATTTCTGGGGAAAAAGAAAACAAGTGAAAGGCACTGCAGGATGAGGGGCTTGAGTGCCAGGGAGTACAGGGTGGTAGGGCAGGGCCCAGCCCAGAAGAACATGTCTGCCTGAATAAAGGGTGGAGATTGTTGCAGTCCTATCCTCCCACCTGAGTTGCACACTGGGGGTCTGCAGCAGTAGCATGATTAGTGTTGGGTTCTGCGAGCAGGAATAGAGGGCCCAATCAGCCAGGACCAAGGGCCAAACCCAAAGGAGAACTGCAAACTGCTGGGATCCTCAAAAGCTTTTCCTTCAGGTTTGGGAGAGGGACTGAACACAAAGTGTTGTGACACCCCCAATCTAGGGACAAGCCAGCAGCAGCAGTGAAACAAGGCTCCCAGGGAGGTCGAGCTGGTCAGGCCCAGGGCCTAGTTGTCCCCACTGCCCCCCTGCCGAGCCCTGATGAACGCCATGCCATGTGTTCGGAAGTGGGTCTTGAGGTTGAGAGGGCTGTCACAGCTCTTCCCACAGACTTTGCAGGTCAGTGGGCCTCCAGAAGTGGGCAAGGGACAATCAGCACCCTCTGGGTCAGCCCCAGACAGAGAAGGGGACTCTTCCTCCCCAACCCCCAGCCCCAGGGCACTGGATCGCCCCCCACCGCGTCTCTTCTTATGGCTAATGAATCTGTGCCGGCTCAAAGAGCCAGGAGAGGCAAAGCACAAGCCACAGTCGAGGCACTGCTGGGTACCACCATCCACCCTTAACCCTATGAGGCTCTGATCGGCCAAGCCACTGCGATAGCGCAAGGGACCGTGGCCTCCTGACCCAGGGCCACCTCTAAGGGGTTTTGCTGGTGGTGTGGTGCTGTCAGGTTCCTCACTGCATGAATCAGAAGACTGGCGGCGTTTTCGTCCTGGCCCCTGGGAAAGGAGAACAGTTTTACCATCACCCTGGCAGTCTCCACCAGCCTTACCCTGGCAACCTAGGGCCAGGATCTGCCCAGCTTTTCCCACTGCCACGGCTGGCACACAGCAGGCTGGGCCACTGCCTACCTGGGCTCTAGTACCAGGCCCCCGAGCCAGGGTGCTCCCTCTGCCAGGGGACTGGGCCCCAAGTGGCAGGCCATGCCGGACCTGGACGTGTTTCTCCAGGATCAGGCGGCTGCTGAAGGTACGCTTTCCCTCTGTGCAGTACCTGCAAGGGAGAGGCAAGGTGACAACAGTGGTGGCCCAGCACCAAGGCTTGTCAGAGCAGCCTGCACTGGTGGGAAGGCACAAGGGGGCAGGAAGGCAGAGGCAGGGGATGGGGATAAGGCTTACCTGCACGGGTACACTCGCTTGATGCCCTCATGATTGACCCTGACATGGCGTCTCAGGCTGGGGGCGGAGCAAAAGGAGCGCTCACAAAGGCGACAGGGGAACTTCTTCACTGACTGAGAATGGGATGGGGAGACTTCAGAGACAGCTCCAGAAGGCCACCTCCAGTGACACACAGGTGACCTCATCGGGTGCACTCACCTTGCCATGCTCCTTCTTCATGTGAGCCACATACTCATCACGCTCAGGGAACCAGGAGTGACAAAGGCCACAGGTCCAGCCCCCAGGCCCACCACCCCCACCCTTGATGCCTTTGCTCCCCAGTTCCCGCCGGGGCCGTTTGGCTGGGCGCCGGCGGCGCTCAGGGGAACTGGGCAGCTCCTCCTCTTCGGAGGATGAAGACGACTCCTCAGTCACAGGGGCTGCCCCTCCGTGAGACACAGCTAGCTCCTCAGGCTCAGTCTTGGGTGTCAGAAGGGCACCTCCTGCCCCTTTCCCAGGGCTCTCCTCCTCCAGGCGCCCAGACTGATGGGTGTTCTGTGAGAGGAAGACATGGAAATGGCTGTGGGGAGGGCTCAATTCTAGCAAAGTTTCTCCCCTGCTGCCCACTTCCTGAGGGCTCTGTGTCCCTAGCCCAGTGACCCAGCTCGTCACCCTACCCCTGGCCTTTGTCCCTATACCTTGAGATGTTCCAGCATGGTCCTTTTTTGAGCAAAGAGCAGAGGACAAGATGGGCACTTAAAGACACTGACACGCTGGGGCAGCAAGTGCTGGTCAAAGTGTGCGGAGAGGAGGGGTTTGTGAGTGAAGACTGTGTCACACATGGCACACTTGTAGATTAGCCTATGGAGGGAGCAGGGACAGTGCAGATGCCAGCAAGGGATGAGGAGTGCCCTGTCCCACCCTGGCCTGCAGCCACCCCCTGGCCCAGTCTCACTTGGCTTGCTGGGTGAGGAAGGTCGGATGCTGAGAGTAGAGATGGGCATGGGCGCTGGGTGCAGACTTGAAGGCCATGGGGCAGATGGGGCACTTATGGAAAACTTCGCAGTGTGATGTCTGGATATGGGACTTAATGGAGTTCACACCACCAAACACCACTGCACAGCTGGGACACCTGGGGGAGCAAATGGGTAGTGTCGTAAGGGGGAGCATCCCCATGCACACTCCCCCTCAAGGCCCAAGTGGACATGGGAAAGGGATGGGTGGTGGAACATGGCGTGCAAGAGAAAGGAGGCAGCCACACAGGTCCAGTCCCTGAGACAGGCTGTGGGGCACAGCTGGAGCTCCAGCCGGCCCTGTTCTCCCTATGCTTTGGAGAACCGCTGGTAGGCAGAGTACCGCAGAGGCCGAGTTCTGCCAATGACACAGGACTGCAACACAGGAAGACCAGGCTCTCCCCAAGAAGCCATCAAAAGGCTGGCACCGACATGAGACCCTTGAGCTCTGCCAGGCATGGAGATGAGGCACCTGTATCCCACACGACGAGAAAAATGCAGACAGGCCTCCCGCAGGTGGGTCTGGAAATTGGCTTGCAGAAAGTTGCCTCCACATTCAGGGCACACGTGAGGGGCTCGGTTCTTATGCGTGCGCTGGTGGGCACTGAAGCTGCATCGATTGGGGAGCATCATGGGGCAGGACGGACACACCTGTCAGGGGCACAAGCAAAGTGAGTCAGTGAGGGGGGTGGTTCCGGCCTCACATCCCCTAGCCAAGTACCTGATATGTTCCTGAACCCCATCCCTGCAGATTCTAGGGGTCCCCTCCGCAGAAGACTGTGAATGGGGACTCACATTGCTGTTGGACCCTGGGGCCGAGGGACCAGACTGCTGGAAGTGGGCTGCCATGCCAGCCTTGTCCCGGCACTGCTGCTTGCACTCCAGGCAGCGGAAGCACGTGTATGCAGAGGTGGCAGGGACAGCAGGTGGATCTGTGGACAGTGGCAGCACAGGGGCCTCCGTGGCAATTGCAGTAATGGCAGAGGTAATGGCTCCCTCAACCTTGCCCAAGACAGGCAAGACGAGAGGTCCAGGAGCAGACGGCACAGCCACAGGCAGCAGAGGCGTGATGTCTGGCTGCCCCACCATCTGGTCAAGGGCTACGGGCCTCATGACCAAATGTGAGCACTGCATGACGAGCCCCTTGTCCTTGTGCTCCCGTGCATGCAAGAGCAGACTGCACTTGTTAAAGAAGACCAGACGACGGGCGCAGTGATTGCAAGTGACCTCAATGCGCATGCTCCGGCGGTCATAGTGCCTGGCCAGACTCTTTTCTAGCGAGAAGGCATCCCCACACTCCAGGCAGCGGTAGCCGGTGGGTGGTAGAGCCAGCCCAGCCTCAGCAGGTGGACTCAGGTTGGGTCTATAAGCAGGCAGCAGGTTCTTGCTGTTAAGGATCTTGTTGAAGGCCTCCACTAGGCTGGACTGGGTCCGTGAGATCACTGTTCCACTCGCTGTGCCCAGGCTGGCAACTGGCTTTGAAGGCTGCACCATCACCACTGAGGCACCATTCAGCTTCTGACCTCCCGTCCCCAGTCCGCCACACCCCTCAGCTTTGGGCAGAGTTTGGGGCACCAGACCTAGAACATTCTTAGCCATCATCTTAGGGCTGGTGGCAGATCCTCCAGGCAGAACCACAGCTTTTCGGGCAACACTTGCTGCCATCAGCATGGCAGTGCTGGCGTTCTGGATGGTGGCCACAGGTAGCACTGTACCTTTCAGCCTTGTGCCATCGCCCAACTGCACACTCACCAACTTTGGGCCCTCAGGGGCTGGGACTGCAGGGGACAGCTTCAGGAGGCTTGCCTCAGCCAGGAAGGCCCCCTCAGTCAAGGGGGCAGGGGGATCAGGGTTAGAGGGGACCCGGGTTACAGTCCTCGTGATATTTCCACAGGATGTTTTAATGGTCTTGATCCGCACCTTGAGGGGCCGAGAGGAGCTAGAGGAGGCAAGGGAGTCATTGCTGTCCTCATCTGCAGCCTCAGCTCCACTAGAAGGACTCTGGGGACTTCTAGGACACTTGACAACTGGGTCCTCCTCTTCTTCCTTCAGGGGTTTGCAACTGGGCAAATGAGGAGAGGCAAGAGGGCTCTGGTGCCCCGGAGACTGCTTGAAAAAGGGTACCCCATCAACCTGGATAGGTGAGGCACCTGCAGGGACACCTGTGACCTCAGGACTAGAGCATGGGCCTCGCTGGTCTTGGCCCTCAGGATGAAGAGGACTGCAGCTTTCTTGCTTCAAGGCTCCAGGGCATGAGGAGGAGCTCAGTGGCAGCAGCACTGGGCCATTCTCTGGGGCCAGCTCAAAGGGTGAGGGGAAAGGTGGGGGGGTCACTGCCCCCCCATGAGGTGGGGAGGGCGCAACAGGAGGTAGAGGATCTGAGTGCTCTCCTGGCTCAGGCCCAAAATGAGCAAAAATGCCCAAGGGGGCTTTGCCTTCCATAGCTTTTTCCTTCCAGGTACCTGTGCTGGGAGGACCTGGGGAGTGGGGAGTTCCTGAAAGGGATGACTCGGAGACCCCAAATCCATTCTGCATCAGAGAAGCCCCTGAAGTTCCTTCCTTAGTAACTCCCCTAGCCCGAGCTGCTTCCCCTCCTGTAGCACCTGCCAGGGCCTCAGACTGCTCAGGACACACAGTGTTCTTGACAATGACGCTGACTGTGGAAATGTCTGGCAGTGGCAGGCCATGGTCAGAGGCCTGGGCTGGAACCTGAGGGTCATCCCCGGCTGCTGCTGCACCTTCAGATTCTCCTGCCACTCTGGGCTCTGGCTTCCCTGGGGCTCCTGGTTCCTCACTATCTTCTGGCCCAGAGTGGATGGCTTCATTCGCATCGATGTCAGGGATGTCAAACGCAGCAAGGAGGTCATCAAAATCAGGGGTCTTCATGTCCCCCATCGCAGTAGGTCCCAGACCTGATAAAACAGCAAGAAAAAGGAGAAACTGAGATGTCTGCACAAGAGACCCTGGACCTCTTTCCTCAAGATCTCTGGACTTTTCCTCTCCAGATAGGTATACCCCCACCAGACTGAGTGCTGAAGAGTGCAACTGCTGGTGTCCTAAACCCTAACAGCAGAAGGCGAGTGTGTCCACACCAGCACAAGCAGGGAAATCCACAGTAAGCAAAGGAAGAGACTGCATAGAAAAGGGAAGAGAAATGGGCACTGGGGGCTCAGTAGGCATCTTCGTTGAAACCAGCTCATCCATTCCTATGCTCAGCATAGAACCAATAAATCGATACTAATACTGAGGAGGAGGATGAAAACAATGCTGTAGGTCAAAGGCCCATTAGTGCATGGGACCAAGTCATATTCTTCATAGATCTTCTGGGGCCACAGAGATCTGACCAGCCAACTGCAGAAAGGAGCAATGACTTAAGCCAAGACTTAAGAAACTGTTCTATTTATCTTTATGGTAGGCCTGCTGCATACGCAAATACTTCTGCCTTTTGCCATTTGAAAGAGGAAAAAAGTAATTCATACATCAAAGAGTTATTTGGAGCATGAAATGAAATTGTAAACATGCAGGTCAGACCCAGAACACAATTTACTATTACAGCTGAGTCAAACATGAAGCATGAGGTCAAGAAGTGGGGAGAATACACATTGGATGTCTAGTGCTGGGGTCAGACATGAGGCAAGGCCTCTTCAGTCAATCTGGGACACTTGGGATCACCACTGACACTGAGATCTAGCTTTGTCAGCAGGAAGAATGGACTCGGGATGATCACCCTAGAGATCAACAGGTAAAGAATAAAACACAGGAACAGAAAGAGACAAAGAGAGACACAAGGGAAAGCAGTGACAGCAACCTGGCCACAAGGGCCCCAACCTAGGCCTCATTCATCACAAACACCTGCTGCTTGCTCACCTGCCTTCCCTAGAGCACCCACATCCCTCCTCCCCGCTCACCCTCTCAGGATTCCAACTCCAGGGCACAGCTGCCGCCTGGGGAAAGCTGGTTCTCCACCCACCCGAGTGTCACTGTCACTCCTTCTCTGGGCTCCTCACCCTAGTCTCAACCCCAATCCTCTCCAGTGCAAAAGCCCCATGAGAGTCACATGGTGACAAACCAGCACCGAAGACAACTCACAAACTGGAGAAGCCCCAGGTCTGTCCCCTACCACACTCTCCCCACATGCATTTCTGCACCTCAGAAGAAGCAACTCAAGCTGCCTCTATTTGTACACATTCCCTGCCCAAGATGTAAGCATCTCCCAGGGCCAATTCTCTCACCTCTTTCCAGCTTGAGACTGTAACTGGAGACAGTCCCAGCAGGTGGCAGCTGGCACTGCCTGAACCAGGGGTGCGGGGGTTGGGGGTGTACCAACTAAAGGAAAAAAGGGGAGTCTTTCTTGCACCCTGCCCCCTACTTAGTTCTGCAGACTCTTGAGTTTAAACAAAGCCCTTGCCTTTACTCTGCCGAATCCCTAAGGCCCTCCTGAGCCTGGCTCCCTCCCACCCAGGAGAGAGGACAAGAGAAGTGGCCTAGTGGAGCAGGGACCAGTGGGGAGTCGCAGCTACCTCGCCCTCCAACGCACAAGTGACTTAGAGGTCACCGGATAGCCACCTGGAGCAGATAGTACAGCGAGCAGTGAGCTCAAGGCCAAGGAGGCGTCCCTATCCCCCCCTTCCCCTCCGCCCCTGCTCCCTTTTCGCTCTGTTCTTCCCCAAAAGCCGAAGGAAGGGGCTCAAAGTGAAAACCCCTGGGTCGGGCGGATGCTCATTGCCCTTTGCCTGGACCTAGGGCCTGCTGCGCAGCAGAGGGCGAGGGGCCGACACCCGCCGGGGGCGATTAGGTTGCGGCCAAGCTGGGCGGCGGGCGTTATTAAGTCCCTGCCATCTGCCAAGGAATGGCGCGGAAGCAAGTCTGGGATTTCGGGAAGGGGGCTGTATGTACACAAGAGAAGCCAAAGGGGAAACTGAGGCGAGCGCTGTTTGCTTTGCTCCCACAGGCCGAGAAGTGAAGAACTGGCCTCGGCCAGGCCACAGGCCCTCTGGGAACAGCCGCGCAGCACCTCGAGGCCCAGAGCACACGGCGTAGGGGAAAGACTGCGGAGGGGGAGGGGCGGCCCCCGCGCGACTCCCAGCTCGCAGCCCGGTCAGTCCAGCTCGGACCTCGGCCCCTGCCAGCCTTGTGCGGCGCACCTCTTCCAGCGCGGACCCTGGAGGCTCCCCCGGCAGCGGGGACGGCGAAAGGCGCGCGGCGGGCCCTGGGTGCAAGTCGGGAGTCCCGTGGGGCCGGACGCTGACCCGCGCCCCAGGGGATGCAGGCTCCGCTCAAGCCCGGCCCAGCTTCCCCACCCCCATCTCTGGGCTCGGACACCATTTTAGGTCGCGACATCCCGCAGCCTGCAGTCCTCGGACGGCACTACGGCTGCCTCTCGGGTCGGGGGCGCCAGGACTTAAGGTCCCCGACCCTTCCTTCACGTTTACCGGGCTAAGGGCTATGCTTTCAACAGGCTGGGAGTTTCGCCCATTGCCCCCCCTCCACCCCGTGACAGAGGAGGTGTCTGGGCCTTCCTAGAAGCCGCCCCAGGGGGCGGCACGGAGAAGAGGGTAGTTGCCCAAGTGGGGGAGGGGCGGGGGCTTTTACCCGCCCCCCGGGGGGGCGGAGCCGAGGGCGGGTATTTACCTCGGGCACTCTTACTTGTTCCGTTCCTACTGCGAGCCGATATGCAGCGGTCTCTACTCTGCTCCAGCAGCAGCCACCGCCACCGCCCTCCCCGGGGCCGCCGCTACTTCCTGCTTCTCTCCGGTTCGGCCTCCCTCCTCCCCGAGTTCCCTCCGCGCTCCTGGCCTGAGCAGCCCGCTTTCACACTCGCCATTGGCCAGTTACTCCGTCGTTCAGCTCTGGGCCCCTCCCTGCCCCGGTCTAGGTTGGTCTTAAGTACTGCCGCTCGCAACTAGCCCCGAAGAGTCCGCTCATCCTCATTGGACCAGGAACCTAGGCCCCCTGAAGCAGCCTCTCCCCATTGGCTGCTTCAGAGTCTACATGCCCGATATGCGCCTCTCAAGAGCGATTGGCCATCGCTACTGTCGCTCTCAGAAAGAAGCCACCCTGATTCCCCGTTTTCCGACCGCAGGGGTAATTCTCCCAGGTGCGACTCCGCCTCCTCACCCTCTATTGGCTGCTCGAGGCTGCAAGCTGCAGTTCACTTATGCAAATTTAAAGAACTCAGCTTCAGTGCGGTGGGAACTTTGAGGAGAATCTTGTCGACTCCAAGGAGACCCTGGATCTTTAGATCTGTTTGCGCCGTTTTCTCGGGGGCTAACCCCCAAAGTCAGTGATGCAGTGCACAAGTCGCAGAATGGGCCGCAGCTCCTAAGCATGACGTCATCGGTTGACCACTGCCTCACGCTGTGCCCACTGCCTACAGCGTTGTGTAACCGGACGCGTGGAGCTCGCGCGCCGCCAGTCCCAGGCGATGGCGTCACCTGCAGCTCCTCCCTTCTGCGGAGAGGCTCGGACGGGTA
This sequence comes from Cavia porcellus, assembly GCF_034190915.1. Taxonomy (NCBI): domain Eukaryota; kingdom Metazoa; phylum Chordata; class Mammalia; order Rodentia; family Caviidae; genus Cavia; species Cavia porcellus. The sequence goes on along the minus strand of NW_026947484.1, from coordinate 108,207,628 downwards.
CGGGATTTGGAACGTGGAAAAGACTGGGACCTGATAGCTGGGCCGGGCTTGCGGACCGGAAGTGGGGGAGAGGTGACGTTGGGAGTGTCAGCGTGGCCCGGCCGCTCCGCAGGACCGGAAGGTCGTTCACGGATAGGTCTCGGGGCGCGGGAAAGAGGAGGAGCCCCGAGCGTGCGCCTCTGCAGGCGGCCGTGGCTGCCCGGTTGAGCTTTCCCGCGCTTGGTTGCACCGTCCCCTGTAGGCGGGGAGAGGGAGGAGCTGCTCCGTAGCTACTAGCTTAGCCACCAGTTAGTCCGCCACGCTCGCAGCGATTGTCTGCGGAGGCACCCTGCCTCGCGAATTGAGAATGGCAAAAGGCATCTGTTATCTGCCAGGACTCTGGACCAGGACACGGACGCGCCCCGAGTTTCCGTGGCTACAAAGACCACATCAACGTGTTACAAGCTTCTGGATAGGAATCTTGGGGTCACACTGTAAGGGTGGCATCGGACAAGTTGCACGACCTCCCTATTTTCTCATGGGTATGATCTGGCAAGATTGTTTCTGTGAGGAAAGTTTAGAATGTACACATGCATTGGGGCTAGGGATTTAGCTCATTGGCTTAAGTGCCTGCCTGGTAAGCACAAAGACATGAGTTCAATCCCCAGCATCACAAAAAAAAGAATGTACACATGCATTATAAAGTGGTAGCAAATGGGATAGTGTAGCCCACCTTCCCTGCCCTTTCCCAGGATGCTTGCCATTGCTCCAACTCACAAGACACTTCCTTCTCAACTGATCTAGAGCCTGCTACTTGGGAGGCTGAGGCAAAAGGCTGTCTGTAACGAAAACCTGTCTCAAAATTTTAAAAAAGGTGGGGACATAGTTCAGCTGTCCCTGTTTTCTATCCCCAATACTATAAATTAATTCTAAGGGCCCAGAAAGCTAAACACTGAGGGTTCTGAGGAAAAACTTGTTCTTCAACTAGGCACACTAATGAATATTTCGGCTACTGTCGTGGTGTATGCATGTAATTCTAATCAGGAGGCTGAAGAAGGAGGATCATGAATTCCAGGCCAACCTGGGCAACTTAGTTAGACCCTGTCTCAAAATCTTAAAAATAACAAGGGCTGGGTATATAGCTGTGCTAAGGCTCTGGGTTCAATACTCACTATCTTTTTTTTTTTTTTTTTTAAATTGGTACCGTGGATTGAACTCACAACCTCGCACTTGCCAGGCAGGTGCTTATACCACTGAGCTAAATCCCCAGCCGGCCTCAATACTTACTATCACATGCACACACAAAAAAAAGGTAGGCATGGTGGCTATATCTAGATGTCTCATTCACTCATAGGTGGGGCTGAATCAGGGCTGTGTCATAACTAAATTAGTCCACTGATTGGCTTAGCATACCTGTGGGAGTAGATAACAGGAAAGCCTACCCTCAATATGGGTGCCACTAACCAGCAGGCTTGTGGCAAGACCCTGTCTCAAATAAATGATTGAATGGACAATGAATAGGGATGTAGTTCAATGGTATGGGCTTGCCTAGCATGCACAACCCCTGAGTTCAATTCTGTGATGGTTAGCCTTAGTTACATCAAACTGAATGTTTTAAGAAATGGCCTTACTGGGCCAGGGATTTAACTCAGCAGCATAAGCGCCTGCCTGGAAAGTGTGAGGTCATGAGTTCGATCCCCAAAACCAAAAAAAAAAAAAAAGAAATGACCGTAGTAAAATATGCTTCTGGGCGTGTCTGTGGGTCTGAGGTGTGGATACTATATGATACTATATGAGATACTACATCTTAGATACTATATGAGATCCTTGCGGGGTTCTTTGTTGGTTCCCCTCCTCTCTCCTTCTCCAGTGGCTAAGAGCTAAATATCTTTCCTCTGCCTGCCCTTCTTCCAGCCTAAACCTTTAAATCATGAGTCAGGTATTATGTCCAGCAATGAGAAAACTGACTAATATAAATCCCTAGTGCCAAAAAAATAATAACAATACAATTCAACTAGTATTTCTTTTTTCTTTTTTTGAGACAGGGTTTCACTATGCAGTTCAGGTTGACCTTGAACTCATTTTATAGCCTACACTGGATTTGAACTCAGAGCAATCCTCCTGCCTCCGCCTCCTGAGTGCTGGCGATACAGACATACATCACCCAGCCCAGTTCAACAAATATTTCTTGAACACATCTCTGAGTTACAGTTTTTCCAGCACTGGTGATACAGCAGTGGACATAGCAGACAAGAATCTGTCAATAAGGACAACTGGAGTCCCAGATACTTGCCAGGCTGAGGCAGGAGAATCATTGGAGGTCAAGTGTTTCCAGTCAGCTCGGGCAACATGGTGAGAGATAGTCCTTATCATGAAACACTTTTTTTTCCCCTTTTTTGCCGTGCTGAGGTTTGAGCACAGGGTATATGAAGGCTGTACCACAAGGCAGTATCCCAGCTCCTTTTTACTGTATTATATTATTTTAAGAGAGGGTCTTCCTAAGTTTTATATTGTTAGCCTCAAACTTGTGATCATTCTGCCTCAGCCTCCCAAGTAGCTGGAATTACAGGAGTGCACCCCTATATCTGTCATAAAACACACATTTCTGTGTAAAAGGCAAACAATAGAAATAAGTAAACTATATAGAAGCGTGTTAGAAAAGATAACTGCCAAGAAGGTAGAGCTCTCAAACCATGAGAAGACACAGTGACCCTTTGATGCATATGATGAAGTAAAAGAAGGCAGTCTGAAAAGTTAGCTACTGGGACATTTTGAAGAAGGCAGAACTACAGAGAGGAAAAAAATCAGCAGTTTCCACGGGCTTGGATAGAGGGAAGGAAGGATGAGGGCCTCAGGGGATTAAAACTATTCTGTGTGATCCTGCAATAGTAGATATGTGGGGCCAAGGATTTAGCTCAGCAGCATAAGCACCTACCTGGCAAACGTGAGGTCATGAGTTCACTCACCAGTACCAAAAAATAATAATAACAGTGGATATGTGACATTATGCACTTGTTAAAAGCCACAGAATGTACAATAAAGAATAAAGTGTGGCTGGGTACACATCCATAATATCAGCATTCTGGAGACTGAAGCAGGAAGATCACTGAGTTTGAGGTCCAACTTGGGCTACACAATTTAAGAACAACCTAAACTATGGGGTAAGACCCTGTCTCAAAGAAAATGAAGCATAATGTCAACTTGACTTAATGATAATATATCAGTATTGGTTTAGACTGAAACCTACCATACCAATGCAACTTATTAAGAAGAAAGTCAAGGGAAGAGATCTATGGGAACTGTCAGTACTTTTACGTTCAATTTTGTTAGTATACTTAGAAGGTCTCTAAGGAATTAAGTATAGTCATTTTAAAAAACAGAATTTTGGGGGCTGGGGATTTAGCTCAGCAGCATAAGTGCCTGCCTTGCAAGCGTGCAGTTCGATTCCCAGTACCAAAAAAAAAATTTTTGGACCAGGGATTTAGCTCAGCAACTCAAGCATTTGCCTAGTCAGTATGATGTCGTGAGTTCAATCCCTGGTACAAAAAAATATAACAGCAATAAAAAAAAACAATTTTAAAGCAGGGAAGAAAGCAGGAAATGTGGGAGGGCTGTAATTTTAGATAGGGTGAACAAATGATGGCCTGGGAAATCTGGTGTGGCAGGGAGTGAGAGTGTGAGCCCTGCAGCCACCTGGATGAGGAGTAGTCCTAGAAGCAAAAGCAGGACAGGGTTCCTCAAGTGGGAAGAGGGCACTGGGACTGGGTTGAATTGGACTCGTGGATGGTCTTTGGCATTTTCTGAGTGAAACACAAAACCATGCAAAAGACAGATGGAGCCAAGGAGCCACTCTGGCAAAGAGCTTGCTAGCATGTGTGAAACCCTAGCTTCCTTTCTTAGCGCCACAGAGAGCAGCTGATGACATGTTGACCTGACTTTTAAAAGGGCTGAAAGTAGGGTAGAGAAAGAGACTCAAATGCGCAGTAAAAATGATACTATCATTTCCTGAGCTGTGAAGACACACGAAGAAGCAGGTTTCAGGCATTAAGTTGTTAGTACCCTTTCTATCACAGTCTTACACAGCTAAGTGGACATAGAAATGTGACCGTGCATCAGATTACAGATAGCACTAAAGAACAACTCAGGGTATAGGAGATCACCAAGGGAGTGTGTGGAGATGGAAAAGAGAAAACCCGTGAACAGAGCCTCGTTGGAAGACCAAAGGGATGAGAACAAGAAAAAGAGGCTGAGAAAGAACAAACAGGAAGGAGGGGACAAGAAGAGTGTTGTTGGGGCTGGGGATTTAGCTCAGCAGCATAAGTGCCTGCCTTGCAAGCAGGCAGTCTTGAGTTTGATCCCTGGTACCGATTAAAAAGAAGAAGGAGGAGGAGGGGGAGGGGGAGGGGAGGAGGAGGAAGAAGAAGGAAGAAGAAGAAAGAGAAGAAGAAGGAAAAAGAAAGAAGAAGAAGGAGAAGAGTGTTGTGTTTCAAAGCAGAAGAAAAAAGATAAACTGTCAAATGCCACTAAAATATCAAAAAGGATGAGAAGCCAGGGATGGTCAGGCATGCCTGTGATCCCAACTCTGGGAGGCTGAGGCTGGAGGATCACAAATTTGAGCCCAACCAGGACAACTTCGTGAGACCATTTCAAAATTAATAATCAAGTGCACAGCACCTGCCTGGCAAGTGCAAGGTACTGAGTTTGATTCCTGGTACCAAAAAAATAAGAAAAGGCTGGGAATGTACCTCAGTGTGAAAGAGCTCAAAGAAGAAGGAAGAAGAACCAGTTTTCATTCTAAGAGTGAGAATGACAGAAAGTGTAAGAGTCTGAGGACAGGAAAGTTGGGAAAGAAGCATTCAGGAGAGAAGAGTAGACCAAGAGAGGAAACCAAGGGGCTGAGAGGCCAGCAGGCTAAGGCTGTTTTGCAGGGATGTTGAAATCAAGAATCGTGTTAGGGGGGCTGGGGGTTTAGCTCAGTGGCGTAAGCACCTGCCTTGCAAGCAGGCAGTCGTGAGTTCGATCCCTGGTACCGATAAAAAGGAAAAAGACAAAAAAAAAAAAAAAAAAAAAAAGAATCGTGTTAGGGAGAGTGCGGAGCAGTTTGGGGACAGTAGATAGGTCAACAAGAAGAGGTGCTGGTGGGTGAGGAGAAAGCACCACTCCTGGAGTTTCTATGTGCTTGTGTAAGGATAGTCCCAACTCCCCACAGGTTCCATCTTACGTCTGCCCAAGCAAGAGTTGCTGCTTCTGTTACCACTGATTATTCTGCCTGTTCTTGAACTTTATATAAATGGAATCATAGGATTCTTGCAGCATTTTCCCAGGCAATCTAATATTTTGTAGCAACTGCAGTTCCTCCATTCTAGCATTGATGGACGTTCCAGATGGATCCAGTTTGGGGCTATTATGAATAAAACTAATTTTCTGCCTATAGTTTGATGGATTCTTATTTTTCTCAAATAGATAGCTGGATCATAGGGCATATTTCTGTTTAGCTTTACCATATAAAACTAGGTTTCTGTCTAGCTTTACCATATAAATCCAGGGTTTGCTTTGGGGGTTTTTTGCTTCGTTTTTTGGGGGAGGTTGTTTTGGTTTTTATCAGGTCCTGACCTAGATCCCCAATCTCCCAAATGAGTGTATGGTGAAAGCATAAATAAAATCAGATAAGTGGTATGATTTTAGGGCTCCACGAGGGTCAAAACCCTTTAGCTGAGCTCAAAACTCTGAGGGCTAAGACTTCTCTGAACCACGCATTTTTATTAGGTCCAACAATAAAGGGCAGGGAAACTGAGGAAAGCCCAGGCAATGAGCAGGACTTTGGGAGTCACTTCAAGGATGTCTCCAAGTAATGAATCAAGTCAATTTAGTAACACTGTCTTATCATGAAGACTTGGTAGAAGTGAGACTATAGGAGTAATCTTTGCAGCTGCAGTCTCTAGCTGCTTACCTGATGTTTATGCCAAGTGTCCTCAGCGGTGGCCTTGTCTTGCCCTTGGAGGTATCTCTGGCCTCACAGGCCACTACAGGCCTCAGCCAGGACCAGTGATTCATAGATTCATAGAGGTTCACTTACTATGAATCAGCTCCCGTTGCCAGGCAAGGGGCTTAGGCCTAAGACAGACTCACAGATAAACATAGAAAGCCAATTAGTTAATTTTAAATCCTACTGAGAGCTGTCTCGCAGTGGTTTCCAACAGTTTTTATTTTTTGAGACAAGATCTTACTATGCAGTTCAGGCTGAATTTATTTATTTATTTGGTATCAGGGATCGAACTCACGACTTAGTGTTTGCCAAGCAAACACTTACACCACTGAGCTAAACCCCCTTTATGCTGACTTGAAGCTCACTATGTAGGCCAGCTTCGAACTCCCAGCAATCCTCCTGCCTTGGCCTCCTGACTGCTGGGATTACAGGCATGTGCCACCATGCCTGGCTTCCTATGAGTGTTCTTGATGTCCTACAGAATCCTCACCAACACTTGGCATTTGCCTTCCTTTTGGTTTTAGGTATTCTATGGGATACTTTGTGGTATTTTGGTGTGAGTTTAATTTGCATTTCCCTGATGAGAAATTGTACTAAGCATCTTTTTTTTTAGTATTCTTTTTGGCCATTTAGATCTCCTTTTCTAAGTTGCTTTTTCTAGTCATTCATCCAGAATATTTTTGTTTTTCAGTACTGGTGACTGAACCAGGGACTTCACACATGGTGGGCAAGCTACTTGCTAGCCCCTGTTTTGTTTTGTTTTGTTTTGTTTTGTTTTGTTTTGTTTTGTTTTGTTTAAATAGGGCCTCTTAAATTGCCTAAATAGGGCTTTGAACTTTCTAGAATTCAGGAGAGAAAAGTAGACCAAGAGAAGAAACCAATGGGCTGAGAGGTCAGCAGGCTAAGGCTGGTTTTCAGGGATGTTGAAACCATCAAGAATAGTGGTGGGGAGAATGCAGAGCAGATTGCCACAATGCCTAGTCTTGGTGTTTGTTTTTTGTGTTGTGTTTGTGGTTTTTTGTTTGTTTTCTTTTTTGTATATTCTAAATACAAATATGTTAACTTCAGATACTATAACCCTCAACTTGCCTTCCCCATCTTTTAGGGGTGCTTTTTAATGAACATAAATTTAAGGCTTTAATTTATTTTTATTGAGGTGATAGTCATGTAACAAAGTCAACTTTTTTTCAGTACTGGGTGTTGAACCAGCTTAATAAAATTCAGTTTAACAGTATTTCTTTATGGTTGGTGCTTTTGTGTCCAGGTTAAGGTTGTTTTGTTTGTTTGCCAGGCAATGAGTATCATATCATGAGGGCTCTAACATCAAGTGGATTAATCACTGATGAGATCATAACTTGATGGCATTATTGGAAGATGACAGAAGCAGGAGGTGGACCTAAATATAGGAATGTGTCATGGGGTCATGACCTACACAAAGTCCTGCCCCCTTGCTCTCTGGCTCATTCCCTGTCTCAACTTCTGGGCCACCATGAGGTGAGCACCTTTGCCCCACACAGGCTTGGCGCCAAGATGCCTCCACCACACCTCAGCCCTATAGCAGTAGAACCAGCCACCTGCATACTAAAACTATGAACCAAAAGAAATGTTTCCTCCTTTAAAACCAAACAAAACCAGATTGACTTCTTCATTTATTTTCTATAGACTTTGTTTTAATTCTCATAGTTAAGCTTATGATCAATTGTGGGTCAGGGTTCATATATTGTATGAGGTTGAGGACCAAAGTTTATCTCCACCACTTCTGAAGAGACCGTCCTCTTGCCATGGTCTAGGTGCAGTAGTGGTGTGGACTGAGTAATTCAGAGCAGGCTGAGAGCTTCGCAATTCCTGAGATTCGTTCTCTCTCAGGAAGCCCAAATTTGAACCCCCTTCTGTTGCCCTCCCAAAACTTTTGTAACCTCTGAATATGATAAATTAAGTTCCTTTCTCTAAAACACCTATGTTAGGTGGGGAACAGTGATGCACACCTGTAATCCCAATACTTGGGAGGGTGAGGCAGAAGGATCTTGCAAATTGAGACCAGCCTGGGCTACAAACTGAGCTCAAGGCCAGCCTGAATTGCATAGCGAGACATTTTGTTTCTTGCCTCACACCCCAACCAGCAAGCTCCCAGCTATCCATGATTCACCCAGCCTGCCCCAGGGCTGTGTGTGCCATGGGTCATTGCCTGGATCTTAAACACCTTATGTCCCTAGAAGATGCCTTTGGATGAAGGATAGTGACAAAAAGAGAAAACCTTTTCCGTAGTTTACTTTTGGTCATTAATGAAGTTGGCTTATGATCAAATAGAAATCCAAGCAGCCAAATTGATAAATTTTGGGATTTTATTAGCTGAGCTCATTGACCACCTGCAAAGACCCCTGTTTCAAAGTCAGACTAAATGGCTCCAAACTTGAGGGTTACAGAGATTTTTTTTTTTAATCAGTACTGAGGATCGAACTCACAACCGCCTGCTTGCAAGGCAGGTGCTTATGCTGCTGAGCTAAATCCCCAGCCCCAGTTACAGAGATTTTAAAGCAGAAAACTGCAAATCAAGACATTCTGTTGGAACAATTTAGCTAGAATCTTACATTAATTTTGGTTGACACCTGTATCATGCTTCTTTGTTGAGCAGGTTAATTTATTCTTGTGGGTGCAGCTCATTCTGCTTTTCTTATGGGACTCATACCATGAGTAATTTTTTCACTCTTCTCAGTCAAATACAGAGCACAAGTCAAATGCAGGGCGCAAGATGGCGACAGTTATGCCAAGCTACAACATTCCCCACTGGTTTTACTATATGAATCAAATCCTTGATTCCTGGTCATCTTCCTCATCTAAATTTTGTAAAATCCTTGTATTGGGAACATATAACCATTAATTTAACAGATTGCACTTGGCCTTGGACATAATGCATTAGACAATTTATCATGCAGGGGCCAATAGAGATGGCTAGTGAAAGGAGAACCAAGGGTTCTGCCAGAGCCAAAAGTAAGGTGGTCAGCCATGGGATGGTGTAGAACAAATTTTCATACCACTTTTGTTAATGTTGTCTCTCACTTTCTCTACCAGCTAGATACTTTCTGAGCTGATTAAGACTGTCCTTAATGGCTGGAAGTTTAGCTCAGTGGCATAAGTGCCTGCCTGGCAAGCACAAGGTTGTGAGTTTGATCCCTGGTTTTAAAAGGGGGGGGGGCTGGGGATTTAGCTCAGCGGCATAAGCGCCTTCCTTGCAAGTGTGTGGTTGTGAGTTCGATCCCTGGTACCGATAAAGACGAAAAAGACAAAAAAAAAAAAAAAAAAAGACTGTCCTTAATAACTCCTGAATGGTTGGTGTAAAAACAACAGGATTCACCAAGGACTAAGCATAGACATCCCTGTTTCAAGAATAGGAAGCCTGAATCTCATCGGTTCTGGAAGACCATCTCGGCCAGGGAGTTTAGAGACTCCTGTATGCAATGAACATTTTGTTCAAGTGTAATCAGATCGTGATCTATTTCTTTGCTCAGTATCTAGTAATTTTGGTCTCCCACTATGAGGACTGTGGTTTCCGCTGCTATAGAATTGGCTATTCCCAATCCCAAAAGGACAGGAATTGGACTGAGGTGGTTCTTTTTGTTCTCATGAGGTTGGGTAACTCCATATATTCCCTACTTTCTTCTCCAGAATTCTAGTACTCTTGGGGAAGAACATGAGTCAAAATACAGAGTTCAGGGTTAGGTCCAGTGAAGACAGCCAGACAGGAGCAAGACTTAAGGCCATTTGTACAGGCAAACAAAGTTCCCAGCAGGGAGACTAACTGTTGGTTGAGGGGGTAAGAGACATTTTGTACATACACAGTTGAATTACAAATGATTTGAAATGGGGAGCACTTCAAGGGGAAATTTACAGACTGAACGCAAAATCCAGAGCCCTGAACGCTTCCCAAAGTGAAGAACTTAGGCCCTTGATCTCCTTAGCACTGAAGAACTAGAATCAAGGTTTGAGGTGTTTATAACCTGGGATCAATTGTTGGTCCCAAAAGTAGCATTTGCAGCAAGTCCCATGTAGTATGGGGTTCTGGATTTCCCAGTGGGCACCTAGGGATGTGGGCTGTCTCCTTTTGATGTAGACTTGATTATCAGGATCATCAGGCCTTTCATAAACAGTCTAGTGGTCCCAGAACAAGTGGTGGGTTGAGTGAAAGAGGGGCTGGAGACACTGTAAAGACTTAACAAGTTCCACATTAGTGACAGCAGCCAACTTATCATCTTGAAAACGGGGGATTCAAGGGGTGGTTGACTGTACACATGGCCTCAAAAGGAATAATGCCCTGGAGGTAGGGGGTACATTGCACATGCAGTAGGGCAAAAGGAAGGAGACTTACCCAGTTTTCACCAGTATCAAGAGCCAGTTTTGAAATAGTCTTCTTTATCCTTTCTACTTGGCTTGAACTTTGAGGCTGGTAGGCACAGTGTAATTTCCAGTTGATTTCTAAAGCTGCAGCTAAATTTTGAGTGATCTGAACTATGAAAGCTGGGCCATTGTCAGACCCCAGGGAAGTGGACAAACCAAATCAAGGCACTATCTCATACAGGAGTTTCTTAGCTACTATGACAACTGATCCAGCCTGAGTGGCGAATCCTTCGGTCTACCTGGTGAATATGTCTATGAAAACTGAGAGATATTTATGGCCCCATTCCTCGGCCCATTTTGGTAAAATCTATTTCCCAGTGGTCTCTAGAGGTAAAGCCTTGTTGTCGTTTTCAAACGTCAGTGGGGGCCAGCTTAGGGTTCACTTGAAGGCACTGTAACTCAGCCAATTTGGTTCCCCCTAAGTAAGTGGTCCAATGGATCTCCTGGATGAGCTGGAGGCCCAATGATTCTGGGATAAAAATTTGCCCATCCAGTAAGGTCTCCTCACCTTCCAGAGAAGTTGGGCCTCTAAGCTCTTGGCTAATCTCAAGTCTGAATCTGAATAAGACAGCTTGGGTAGCATGGGTTGTGGGGGAGCATTATAGGCCCTACTGGTTTTAGGGCCACCTCTTTGGCTGTTTTTTCAGCAAGGGCATTTCCACAAGCTATTGGGGTGTCTTCTTGTTGGTGCCCCGAACAGTGCACAATGGCAACCTTTCAGGGCAACCAAATGGCAGCCAGGAGGTCTAAGATCTCAGAGGTATTCCTGATCTCTGTTCCTGCTGAGGTTAATAGTCTTCCTTCCTGATAAGCTGCTCCATGAACATGGATGGTAGCAAAAGCATACTGAATATATGTATGTATGTGATATATATATATATATATATATATATATATATATATATATATTTCTAGATTTATTTTGTCCCTTCTTAGGGCTTGAGTAAGGGCTATTGGTTCTGCCTGCTGAGCTGAAGTTTCCAGCCCTAAAACTTGGGCCTGTATTACCTCAGTTTCAGGGGTCCCCACAGCTCCTGCCATTCAGGTACCTTGGTGGAGGTAACTGTTACTGTCTGTGAAAAGGATGGCTTCAGGCTGGGCAAGCAGGACATCAGTCAGGTCAGCTCACAGGCTTGAGACCAAGTCAATAGTGTCCGTGCAGCTATGCATCAGCATTAAGAGATCACCATCTGGCAAGAGGGTGGCTGGATTGAGGGCAGAAGAGGATAGAACTCGATGCAGTCAGGATCCAGAAAAAGGGCTTGGTGTGGACAATGAGAGTGCTGGAAAGCTATCTATCAGGAGACGACTGCAACAGTGTCTTCACAACATGGAGGGCCACTATCTGGAGTCTCTGGCCAAAAGTCAACTTAGAGGCTTTCTTGGTGAGCATTGTAGGGGTAGCAATTGTCCGTAAGCAATGTGGCCTCCCTGCAGCTGTGGCATCTGATTGCTGGGAGAGATAGACAACAGGCCTCTTCCAAAGTCCTAAGTACTGGGTTAAGACCCATTTTGCGATCCCACGGCTCTTGGCTACATGCAATTGGAAAGGTTTGGCTAAGTCAGGGAGAGCAAAGTCTGGGGCAATTACAAGAGCCTGCTTTAAATTATTGAAAACTTGTTCTTCTAGCTCAGTCCAGGTTAAAAGTCCAGATGGATCCCCTCCATTAGAGGTATAGAGTGGCTGAGCCATTTGGCAAAACCCAGGATCCACAGCAGCCCAAAGCACCTAGAAATTCTCTAACTTGGTGTTTGGTCTTTGGGGAAAGGATTTTTGAGATAACTTCAGTTTTTTTATCTGACAAAGACCATTTTCCTTCCTCTAATACATACCCCAGATAAATGTCTTTGGGAAGGCAGAGCTGTGCCTTTTTGGCAGAGACTTGATAGCCCAATCTGTCTGAGACTCTGATTAGGGCCTCTGTGGCTTCTAGGCAAGAGGGCAAGTGCATAGTGGCCAGCAGTAAATCATCAAGTTATTGAAGCACTGTGACAGAGGGGCATTCTGCCAGAAATCTTGAAGGTCCCTGCTGAGGACCTCATCCAATACAGCTGGCACATTTTTGAACCCCTGGGGTAAGTGTGTCCAGGTTAGTTGTCCTAATTCTCCTGTCTTAGGGTCTGTCCATTCAAAGGCAAAGAAGGGTTGACTTACCGGACCAGTGGTAAATAGAAGAAGACATCTTTCAGGTCCAGTGCAGAGTAGCAGATGTGCATAGGAGACAGAAGACTGAGCAAAATATATGGATTAGGGACAATGGGGTGTAGAATCATGACTCTTATTTACCTCTCAGAGGTCTGGGACAGTCTGAAGTCCCAGGCTTCTGGATGGGTAGCAAAGGTGTGTTCCCAAGCTGACTCTGATCTGGTGATAGCTAGTCCTCCTGTGAAATCTGAGAGTCACCAAGGGAGTTGTGTACTCAAAAGAGATTTGAGCCTGTAACTTGTGGAACAAGTCTTGTCCAATCAGGGTGTAAGGGCATTCGGGCATGACAAGGAAACAATGGGCTAGGGACCCTCTGCTCAAGTCCATAATACTGGCCCGAGTCCATGGATAAGACTTTATTTTTCCAGTTGCTCCTTGAATGCACGTCTTGATCTGGCACAGAGGACCCACTGGCTGTTGTAGGACTGAATAGCTCACTTCTGCGTTGACCAGGAAGTTGACCTTTTGGACTATTTCCCCTCACTCTGAGTGCCTTACCTTTGAATCCTTCTAACAAATATTAGCTTTGTCTAATATCTGGGGCCAACTGGGAAGTAAAAGTGATATTTAGGGTGCACGTCTGTTCTTGGGTGCCTTCAGGTCAAAAAGTGTATAAATATGATATGCCTTTAGTAGGTGCTCCAAGAACAGGAGAATGGAGCCTCAGCAGATCCCTGACTGACCTCTGAAACTTCAGACAGATTGACTGGCTTCTAAGGAGCTGCTTTTAAGGTACCCAGGAAAGTCTGGTGATATCATTTAAGGGCCTCCTTACCATAGTCATCATTTGGGTTCCAAGTAGGGTGAGTGAAGGGCAACATGATGTCCAAATGGGCCAGGTCAGAACGAGGGTGGCCATCTGGTCCCAGGACCAGTTTTCATCCCAGGGGGTGGATGTGTTCTCATTCTTCAGAAGTGAAGAGGATCTGAAGAAGCTGCTGGTAGTTGTCCCAAGTGGGTTCATGTGTAAAGAAAACAGATTCAAGGAGGGAAATAAGACTCTGGGGGTTTTGATAGAATGAGGGGTTTTGTTGTTTCCAATTGTAGAGATCACTGGTAGGGAAGGGGACGTAGACTAGGAAGGGCTTGAGGTTCCTTCTCAGGCACGCAGCCCTGTGGAGGGGTAGAGGGGTGTTGTAGTCAGGGGTTGTGCAGAGAACAATTAGAATCAGAACATGGAGTTTATAATATTGTTTTATGATGGTCACCCAGAGTTAACACAAGAAACTTCAGGAAATCTATCTGCAACACCAAAGACATATATTAGTCAAGGGCCTAAATCCCTCAGCAATGTCCCAACATGAGTCCAGATGAAAACCCAGAGCTCATGACAATGCCTCCTATGAGTCCAAGTGGAGGTCCAGAGCCCACAAGAAGGACTCACGGCAGTCTCTTATGGATCCAGGAAGGCCCAAAGGTCAGCAGTGGAAGCCAGGAAGTCCATGTCAGCGGGGTGAAGGAGCTGTGCTAGTGGGATGAGGGTTCTATGCTGAGCCAAGAAGTCACACTCACAACAAAGACCAGGGCTATCCTGAAAGGCACCACAGCCATCCTCAGTGACACGAAGGCCCCAAGCTCTTCCGATGACAAGCACAGTCAAGTACATGCCAGGAAGCTAGGGTGATGAGTTCATCCTTGAGACCAAGCAGCACACGTCTTTCCCTCTGGAGCCAGGAAGCAGTGCTCCATGTGGGGACCAGAGCTTCTCCAGGAGAATCAACAGCTCAAACAGCAACTTGTAGGAGAACCCACAATGCCTCAACACCTCAACGCCTTATGATGTATTAATGCCTTCCTTCTCCTTCTCCGCTTCTCTATTCATGCTGGCAACTTTCTTCAGGTGGATCATCTATGCTCAGTGCCATGCTGATGTAATCCAGCTGGCATAAAGTTGACCACCAGTTCTTAATCCATAACAAAAGGTAAAAGGGGCCAGAGGGGCAGAAGTGGAGTCAGGAGAGAAGAGTCCCAGGGCAAAAACCCTAGAAAAGGGGTGCCCACTACAGGTGTGTGAGGGGCTGAGTAGGGAAGAGGAATTGGGTTCTTCAGGTGGAGAATGGCTCCCACCGAGCCCAGGCCAGACCACACCCTGAGCCAAAGCCATCCTCTGTGTCTACAGTGGGAACCTGGAGATATCCTAGGCTGAGTCACATCTTTCAGGCCTCAGGTTTTTTTCCCTCCCCCAGTGGTACCCACACCAGGGACGCAGAGTTCCCCAGGCCACATGGACCACACTTGTCCCTTGAGTGTCCATATTGCCCTCTCTCGTTTCCCTTTGTTGCCACCATGTTGTGATTTAGCCCGGGGGGGTCAGACGTCAAAGTGCATCCCACTGCCAGCCCCAATTGATGGCTCGATTGCTGCTGGGCCAGGAGTCACTAGATATGAAATGGTTAAGGCACCACGCTCAGGCTGATTACTCAGCTCATGAGGAGGAGGAAGGAGGTGCCAAGCTATTCTCAGGGGCACCTGGGCAGGCTGCTCCATGGGAGCTGCTGCTTCTCAGGAAGAAGAAAGGAAGGAAGGGAAGGAGAAGCAGGCTTTGCAACTGCAATGATGGTGTGGTGTTTAGGAGGGCAGGAGGGACCCTCTTGGAGGATCCAGAATCAATCAATCCAGGTTTGGATATAAACAACTTGGTCAGGGTGTCCAGGTGTCCCAAAGATGACCTGATGGACCTGTTGACACAAACAGAGATTAAAAGACTCATCTGGTGGCCAAGAGGCCCCAAAATGGGCCACTCAAGTTTACAAAAAGTTCAGAGTTTTCCTGGGTAAACTGGTTCACCATAGGAAGAGGCTCTCCAATGAAATTCCTGAAAATAGTTAAGGACACAGTGCAGAAGTGACAAAGAGGCAAAAGTAAACTGACCATGACACAAATGATAGGCATTAAACCAGTGATGAGATTAACAAGCCAACAAACAAGATAAACAAGACAAAGACAGAAACTATGTCAATCCGTAGATTAACATCAAGAACTATTTTGAACCTATGATAGACAAGTCCCAGCCAGCATCTTGGTCTGGAAATGAGTCCCAGAGACTCTAATGTTGCATCCAACATATCCAAGGACTCTGAGGGGCACCCCACCAAACTAAAACTGTCTTATGGGTAAGGATCTGGACAGCTCACTCTGAATTAGCTTCCAGAATTTTAGTTTTGGTTTTGGTTTCTCTTTGAAACAAAGAGATTCCTCGGGGCAAGGAACATCTCTCAGCAGTCCCCCTAAGGAATTAATTGCCTCAAAAAGAGGATTGGATCCTATAAATCTCTCAATAGAGATCCTGGATGAGCCCCCAAATGAGGTAGGTTCATAATCAATAAGGAAATCCAAGCAGCCAAATTGACAAATTTTGGGATTTTATTAGCTGAACTCAGTGACTACCAGCAAAGATCCCTGTTTCAGAGTCAAACCAAACTGCCCCTGAACTGGAGGGTGATAGAGATTTTAAAGCAGAAAGCCATAAAGCAAGACATCCCATTAGAAACAATTTAGCTAGAATCTTACATGAATTTTGGTTGATACCTGTATCTTCTTGTGGGTGCAGCTCATTCTGTTTTTCTCATGGGACTTATATCCTGAATAATTTTTCATTCTTCTAGGTCAAATACAGGGCACAAGTCAAATGCAGGGCACAAGGGCTAAGGATTTAGCTCAGTTGCATAAGCACCTTACTGGCAAGTTCAAGGTCATGAGTTCGATCCCTGGTTACCAAAACAAACAAACAAAAAACCCCACAAATACAAGATGGCATCAGTTATGCCAAGGTACAAGAAGTGCTGGGGTTGGAGGGAAAACACTGCTTCCTTTAAGCTTTATCTAAGCTCTGTATTTGCAAATTCTCTATCTTCCTTTATTTGGTGAGATATCTTGAACTTCCTTTGGCAAGTGATCACCTATAACACAAGAAGTCCGTAAGCTTGTTATGATGGTTACCTGATCAGGCTAGGACAAACCTTCCGAGCAAAACTCAAGTCTTTGGTCTAACAAAGCAAAAGAGGAAGTCCAGAAAGAAATCTAGTGGAATATGGAAAATAGGACCCATCACAGACAAGAAGCAGTATCAGTAAGCTTTCACCTTGCTGTGACACAATACCCCACATGTGCAACTTAAAGGAGAAAGGGTTTGTTTTTTTTCCTTTTTTTTGTACCAGGAATTGAATTCAGGACTTTCACTTGCTAGACAGGCACTTATGCTGCTGAACTATATCCCTGGCTCCAGAAAGGTTTAATTTAGCTCATGGTTTGGGGGGATTCAGTCCATGGTCAGCTATTTCCAAGGCACCAATGGTGGAAGGGCAAAGCAGGACAAAGATGTTCATGGCAGTTGAGAAGCAGAGCAGGGAACAGTGCCAGAGAGGAACATGCCAAGACTAGATGTCATACCCAAGGATACACCCTGTGACTCATCCAGACAAAACCAGAAGTAGGCTTTACTGATCTGGTAGGAATTTCTGTCTTTCTTTCTTTCTTTCTTTTTTTTTTTTTTTGGTACCAGGTATTGAACTCACAACCTTGCACTTGCCAGGCATGCTCTTAGGCCACTGAGCTAAATCCCAAGCCCCATGCTAGGAATTTCTTAACCCAACATAGTTGAGGTATCAGGATTAGCAGTCACAGTTTCCAAGATGGGAGAGAGGGGAGTTTAGAGGATAAAAGACAAAGTCAGAGATCAGGCCAGAGGCTCCCAGAAAGACTTCTTGGAAAAGATGAGATTAACTAAACACTGCTTCCTTCAGAGAACATCCTTCCTATCAGAGAACATCCAGAAAACTGGAGAGGACTTTAGGACCAGATGGTAGGGCATAGAGAGCCAAAAAAATCATTGCAAGAAAGAAAAAGAGCTGGGGATTTAGCTCAGTGGCGTAAGCGCCTGCCTGGCAAGTATGAGGTCGTGGGTTCAATCCCTGGTACAAAAAAAAAAGGAAGGAAAAAAAATCACAGTGACTCAGCTAAGCATGGTTGCACATGTAATCCCAGAATTCAGGAAGCTGAGGCAAAAGGATGACAAATTTGACTCCCACCTAAGTAACAGAGTGATTTACAGATATTCTGTAAAAAGATAAAAAGGGCAAAAAAATAAATAAATAAATAAAATAAAAGGGCAGATATTACAAACATGGTTAAATTCCTATATTTTGTTTTGAAAACCTATACTGTTATTGTTTTGGGTTTGTTGTTGTTCATTTATCTCTTTTGTTTTTTGCTGTGTCTTTTTTTCTTTTAAACAAATAAAATTTTAAAAATATAAAAGGCAGGCTATCGGAAGTATAGCTCAGTGCAAAGGCCCTTGCTGGGCATTTTATTTTGAGACAGGGTCTCCCTTGATCCTCTCACCTCAGGCTGTCAAGTAGCTGTGATTACAGATGTGTGGTTCAGTATGATTTAGTTTTTTCATCATAAATTTAAAGTGTACTGTTAATTCAGTGCCCACCTACACAGACATATGGCGAAGTTTGTTACATAAACATTAAGATCCACTTACATGTTAACTATAAGAGACATATCTAAAATATATTAGGTAGAGAGGTTAAAATGAATACAGCAGGAAGATTAGGTTATAGCTTAGTGGTAGAGCTCCGGACTAGCACAAAGTCCTGAGCTCAATCCCCAGCACTACAAAACTAAGTAAAAGGATAGATCTGTGCCTCATGATGCAGGAGTATAACCCTAGCACTCAGGGCACTGAGGCAGGAGGACGGCCACAAGTTTGAAGCCAGTCTAGATCACACAGTGAATTTAAGGCCAGCCTGAACTCCAAAGGAAGACCTTGCCTCAACAAACAAAACCAAAAATAAATTTTAAGACTAAAAGTGTTAAACAGACATAAAAAGTTTCTATGTTGACATATTTTAATTCACCAGAAAGATATAATAATTATAAATCTATATGTTAATAATGTACAGTTCAAATTTATAAAGAAAAAATGGGCCAACACACTTTCAGCGCCCCCTCCTCTTAGACAAAAGCTTGCTTTCTTTCAATAAATTCTTTCCATTCTTAACCTATGTTGGTCCTAGAATTCATTCCTTAAATTTAGAGAACACAAACTCAGCATTTTGGACACCTAGCAGGTTGGAAGTTTTTTTCCCCTATAGCATTTGGAGGTCTTCACTGAGATAACTGGACAGAAGTAAGAATTTGTGACCTAGCCCGTGGGTCAATCCGTGGGGCAACCACCTGGAGGAGGAACAGGGATTGACAAAGGCAGGGCAAGAGACAAAGAGAGACGGAGACAAGTTGAGGAATTCCAATCAAGTCTCATTTATTGAGGAAGTGGTCACAGCTTTTAGAGGGCAAGGGCAGGCCAGTGGGACAGGAAGAGGCTACGGGGTGATCTCTGATGGGTCATCATCATGTCCATGTATGTGACGTGAGCAGGAGAAGATCATGATTGGTGTAGACGCACTATGTGCACATATAAGGGAGAGGCGGGGACACAACAGTGGGGTGGTCGCACCACCCCCTACATCTCCTCCCTTTTTGTATTTTTAATCAGGCAGGCCTGATTAAATATATTTTATGGCAGGCCCTGTGAGGACAGTGCCTGTCTTGGGTCAAGCACCTCTTTACATGAACTCAACCAAGCCTTACTTGTCATGGGCTTGCAGGACAGCAGTTGGTCCTGTGCCTGTCTTAGGCGGCTGGTGGTATGGCATGTATGTTCTAGTTGCCTGTCTCTGGCTGCCTGTCCACTGCCCCAGGGTGGTTAGGCCACATTGTCATATGGGCCTCTCGTGGGAATTCTTTCCCAATAGGTTTGTTGATCTGCCATCTCCAGCTGGTGACAGTGTACCTGAATGGGCTTTGCCATAAATGCATCTATCCAGTTATTAACGAGTGTCATAATCCTCTGAAAAATACAAGGACCCACAGAGAGGAGAAGCAACAGGGCAGCTAGGGGCCCCAGGAGGGGCACTAAGTAGGGGAAGAGCCCTCCCCAGAGTGAGGAGAAAGGGTTAGAGGCCATCTGGTGTTTTCTCAATTTGAGCTGCTCTTCAATTTCTTGAAGTTTTCCACATATGATGCCAGACTGGTTAACACAGAAGCAACATTTTTCCTGTAAGGCAAGACAAATTCCCCCCTATTCTGCAGTTAGGAGGTCTAGCCCTTGTCTGTTTTGGAAGACCACCTCTGCAATGATCTAGTTGATCTTGGAGGGTCCATATGGTGGCGAACAAGGCCCGGACATCTTCTGACAGCTTGTTGGAGATCTCAGTATATTTGTCTAGGGTGACACCCAGTCCAGCTGTACTGGTGGCCAGTGCCCCGGTGACACCCATTCCTATCAGAAGTGGGACGAGAGCCACTGCTCCTTTTTTGTGGCCAGAGATGTAGGTAAATTCTGGTATGGGTATAGGCTCTTGTCCGGGAATTATATCAATATCAGGCAAAGTGGTGGCTAGCATACATATTCTTGACCAATTGGATGGGAGAAAAGGGTAAGCCAGATTGGCCCCACATACAAACACTTGTCCTGAGAGGGGGCATAAGGGTTCAGTGTAATTGGCAAATTGGGAGCAGCCAGGGGATATGAGGGGGCCCACATCAATGACGAATGAGTCATTTGCAAAAGAGCCCTGAATACATGGGACAGATAAATTGGCCATTACCACTGGTTGGACAGGAAGTGGCTGGCCAGGCGTACAGTTGGGGGAGTCCCCTAGGGAGATAGGTGTTGAATTGGAGGGGTAGTTATTGGCATAGGGGTGCCTAGGGCCATGCATAGCTAACAGTCCTTTACCAGGTTAAGGTTGGTGACATTAAGTGCCTTTTGAGTGGCTAAAAGAATATCATAGGTCTGTGGATCTAGGTCCACTCCCCGAGGTTTGGGGAGTGCCAATGGGTGATAATTGATCTTTGGGAATAGCTATCATCTCTTCTAGTCATTGGTGAACATATTCTTGTCTGATATTGTCTTGGGGGCCTCCCCCATCAGAAACATGGACAGGTGCCTCTCTGAACCAACATGTGGGTGCCCCAATATTGCCTTTACATCCTGCTTGAGAATATGAGCAGACACCAATGGCCTTGGGGTTAGTGCTCCAATCTGAGACATATTGGGGCGGAGTAGTTTTGGTAAGGATGGCTGTGAAATAAATTTTGTTATTTGGTCCGACACATTCGGAAACTGTTGTATAACACATAGAATGTACAGCTTCCTCAAAAAGGCAGGAGCAGTTTGGTCTAACTTGTGGCTTTTGTTTAATTTGGGTAAGGGAGGAAGTTGGTTCACCTCCGGAAGGGAGCCGCTTCCAAGCCCTAGTAGCCGTCACATTGACTTGTGTGAAGAGGCCGGGATCATATCTCATTTGGGCCTCTTTTGTATTGAAGTCTCCGGTCCCCGTAAGCATAGGGAGGGTCCAAGGGTTTCATCTAGCAGCATTATCTCTGGCAGTATTTTCACATTGGCCAAAAAACTCAGATTTCCATAATGGATAATTACCTCCCAAGAGCGTGGCCTTAGCTAAATCCCTCCATTCATTGGGAATAATCCAACCCTGGGTCATAGAATCTAAGACTGTGATGGTGAACGTGGCAGTGGGACCATATTGGGCAACCGCAGTTTTTAGTTCCTTTAGGGCGGCTACTATAAACAGTGTGTGTGTTCTAACTGCCTGTGGTCCAGTGCCATCTTGGGCTGGCATGTTTGTCTCTGTCACCGGAAATGCCATCTTAGGTGGAGACCTGCCCTGGTGTGGTGCATGTGGGGCAGGCGCCATCTTAGGGATGGGCACCATTTTAGGAGCAGCATCTAATTGGCCTGTCCGTAGGGTCTGTAATTGTAACATGAGCCTTTGACATTCTTGTTCTAGTTGTACCTGTTTTTGTAACTCTAAGACTCAGGCCTCTAACTCTAGGAGTGTGTCGGAGGGGCCAGGGGAAGTTTTGGGTGTCTCGTTGTAGCTAGGGGGCAGTTTTACGGTGGCTGGAGCCACAATAGGACCACAGTGGTATCTGGTGACCTCTTCCACCAGTTTATCCCAATAGACCTCTTGTAAAGGAGCGAGGTCGGGATATAAAGATTTGTAGTGGGCCTCAGGTGGTAGGGGCTCAGGTGGCAGTGGGCCACCATCTTGGAGATTTTCTAACATATCATTTTTCTCCTTGTCGGAGAGGCAAGAAACATCAGATTTGTTTCCTGAAGGGAGTGGTGTTGGCACAGCAGAAGCATGCAGGGTGGTTTCATCTTGGGTGATCGTTTCATCAATTTGAGGGGCTCGGTAGCGCTGTGTAAGTAGCTCTGAGATTAGGTTCCAGTAGGCAAAGGCTGTAACCAGGACCTTTTCAGGGCCAAAGACCTGATAGTAGTCTTTGAATGCATCTCCTATTCTCTCCCACCTTTTTGTATCAATAGAGCCCTCTAAAGGGAAACAGGGACAAACCTTATGAATAAATTGAAAATATTATAATAAATCTTTTTCTTTAGCCTTAATCCCTCTTGACTTTAACGCCTTACTTAGGCCTCCCACGAAAAGTTCGTGGTCACTCAATGCTTGACCCATGCCGGGAAAGGGGGAAGGGATCGCCATTCTCTTACCGTGGCTCAAGCGGCATGGCAGGCTCCTGCGTGGCGTAGGTCTCGGATCTTTAGTTTCAGTTTTGGCTGGCATCTCTGAACGGCTCCCTCATTGAATCCTCTGTGCCAAGAGCCCCACATTGGGCACCACTTGACCCAGCCCATGGGTCAATCCACATGGCAACCACCTGGAGGAGGAACAGGGATTGACAAAGGCAGGGCAAGAGACAAAGAGAGATGGAGACAAGTTGAGGAATTCCAATCAAGTCTCATTTATTGAGGAAGTGGTCACAGCTTTTATAGGGCAAGGGCAGGCTGGTGGGACAGGAAGAGGCTACGGGGTGATTTCTGATGGGTCATCGTCATGTCTGTGTACGTAATGTGAGCAGGAGAGGATCATGATTGGTGTAGATGCACTACGTGCCCATACAAGGGAGAGGCGGGGAGACAGCAGTGGGGAAGTCACGCCGCCCCCTACAAATTTGCTTTATTTATTTGGTTTGTTTTTGTAAATACTGGATTGTGGCCCACTTAGATAATCAAAATTTTTATGCTTCAAGTTTTTATGCTATGTCTTTATATTGGTCATGCTTCTCCTCATACAATGTTATTAAAATGCTGATAAATTTAACTTGAAAACATGGTGTCCTTGTTATTTTTTCTCCTGTCACTGAGACAAAATACCTGATGCTCAAAATCAAGGAAGGAAAATTTCTTTAGCTCATGGTTTGTAGAAGTTTCAGTCCATAATCAGCTGGCTCCCAGGCCGGGTGGCTTGGCACTGGGGCAATATTTCAAGGCTGTGGAAGACAACTAGAGCAACAAGAACAAGAAGAGGGTATACAAAGGAATAGGAACAAATCCAAAATCCAGCAGGGCAAACATTAAGTCCTATAGTTTCACATCCAGTATGTGAAGCAATCAGTGGCAAATTGTGAGCTCCGAAGCCATTGAGTGACTCCATCCCTATGGCATTTCTGGTGGTTGTGTCTCCCACAGCTTCTCTCTTAAGCCCTAGGGATATAGCTTAGCAATGTAGCACCTGCCTGGCAAGCATGGGTCATGAGTCCTCACACAAAACAACAACAAACCTAAAGCCTGTTTTACTTCCTCCTTGTAAGTTTCTTAAGACAATCCATATTCCTGGCTTTTCCAAACTTCTGGGGTCTCCACTGCACCTTTGGCTTCACCCTCACAGTTTCACACACTGTCCTCTCTGGGCAAAGTGCCTGGCCTCCCAGGCCCTCTGAAATTGGATGGAAGCTCTTTTAACCCCATAACTCTTGCATTCTGAATGCACCTAAAACCAGCACCATGTGGATGATGCCAAGGTCTGCTACCAGCTGGAGCAGTGCAGGCTTTCCCCTTTGGTTCTTGTTGCTTCTGCTGTTTTCTTCTGCCTTGAAGTGTTGCCCCTCAGCTAGGCCACCCTGCCTTGGAGCCAGCTGATTACAGACTGAAACCTCCACAAACTGTAAGCTAAATAAACCTTTCCTTCCTTAATTTTGGTTGTCAGGTATTTTGTCCTAGCAACAAGAAAAAAGTAACCAAGACACATGTGAGGGTTATAAGGTTATGATGCTTCTCTAAGGGGACCTGTTTTGTATCACTGTAATCTTGTCCTACCTCATATTTACCTATGATTTCTCACTGGATCAATATGACCTAAGCAACTGTACTTTTTTTTTTTTTTATGGGTACCAGGGATCAAACTCACGACTGCCTGCTTGCAAGGCAGGTGCTTATGCCACTGAGCTAAATCCCCAGCCCCAGCAACTGTACTTTTAATCTTACTGATTGATTATAATTCTGCCTTAAACCTGCCTCCCTTTGTGGCTTTGCTCAATAAACACCCTTGAGAAGGAGGTTTGGTGGGCAATCCACTTTTTGGCCCCTGTTCTGTCCTTTTTAGAAGCTTTCTTTCTCTGAATAAATTCACACACACACACACACACACACACACACACACACACACACACACACCATATACCTATAATCACAGTTACTTGACAGCCTAAGATAGAAGGATCAAGGGAGAGCCTCTCTCAAAACAAAAATTTTTTAAAAGGTTAGGGTAAAACATTTGCACAGCGTGCACAAGGCCCTGGGTTCAACCGCCAGCAATGAAAAAAGACAAAAGAAAACAAATGAAAAACAGGTAGCATATACCTTCCTTCCTTCCTTTTCTCCTTTTTCTCTCTCTCTTTCTTTCCTTCCTTCCTTGTTGGTACTACCAGAGATTGAACTCAGAACCGTCACACTGAGGTTCATTCCTAGTGCCTTAAAAAAAAAAAAAACTAAACGGAGTCTTCCTAAATTGTCCTGGCTGGGCTTAAACTTGTAGTCCTCTTGCCTCAGCTTCCCAGAATCCAGGGACTACAGTCTGCTGATGTGCACAGCTTTTTTTCTCTTTATTTTACCTTTTGTGTGTGTGTGGAAAGGGGGAGGAGGGTTGCTAGTGATTGAACCCAAGGCCTTGGGCCTTAGCAATTAACTATACCTAAGCCCCTGCTCTCTTTGATTATTTCATTTTCTTCCTCCTCTCCTCTTCCTGTTTCCTATCTAGACCACAGACATGAAGGTCAAAGGACCTTGTGATTTTTAAGTAAACTGAGGGTTACTTTTTTTTTTTTTTTTTGTCTTTTTCTTTTTTATCAGTACCAGGGATCGAACTCACAACCTCCTGCTTGCAAGACAGGTACTTATGCCGCTGAGCTAAATCCCTGGCCCCTAAACTGAGGGTTGAAGCTACAGAGTAGACTAAGAAAATACAAGCAGCCTGGGAGCATTTTCTCCGAATACCTGGGGGCAGTGTATTAGCCAGAAGTGAGAGAAGTATAAACTTCCGCCTCACTGCAGCCCTGTTCCAGCGTGTTATACGCACACACGCAGCCACAGGCTGATGCACAGAGGGCAGTGAGTGAGAGGCGCATGCTCTAAAAGCCTAGACATGGAGAGGGCTAAGGAGAAGGGTTGGGGCTGTGCTGGCGAGGAACCTGGTGACCCTGGGTCTGCAAGTCACTCTGTCAGACTGTTCCCCAGGTACCTTGGAAAGCAATCAAGATGCATTTTTGTGTGCTAATTCTAATTTTTAGCAAAGCTCTAATTTATTAATTAATTGTGTGTGTGCGTGTGTGGCACTGGGGAACAGCCCCTTCATACTGAGCAACAGCCCCAGTCCTCTTTTTATTTTTAAAGAATAGGTTCCCTAAATTAAGTTGCCTAGGCTAGGCTTGAACTTCAATCGTCCTGCCTCGACCTTGCTGAAATGCTGGATTATTGGCCTGTGCGACGCCACACTTGACTAGCAAACCCTGAATTCAGATGTAAAAATCAGGCTTAAACTGGTGGGGAAGTAGTTTTCAAAAAGGAAGTAACACTGGTAAAGAAGCCAGGTGTGGGGGCTGGGGATTTAGCTCAGCGGCATAAGCGCCTTCCTTGCAAGCAGGTAGTCCTGAGTTCTATCCCCGGTACTGATAAAAAGTTAAAAAAAAAAAAAAAAAAGAAGCCAGGTGTGGCGACACAATAACTTCTTGGCCTTTTGGCTAAAATCAAGTGTAACCCTAGCATGAGGAAGGCTGAGGCAGGAGGATCCTCTCGAGTTCCAGGCTAGCCTTAACTACAAAGTGAGACTCTGTCTTAAAAAGACAAAAAAAAAAAAAAAAAAAAAAAAAGACAAAAAAAAAAGAAAAAGGCCAGGGATTTAGCACAGCAGTTCAAGTGCTTGCTTGGTAACTGCTTGCCTGTTAAGGGCGAGGTCATAAGTTCAGTACCTCATACAAAAACAAAATAAAACAAAAAGATAAAATAAAATTTAAAAATAAAAATAAAAAACCACTGGTAAGGAAAGCACTGTGTGCTTAGGTCTTGGTCTCAGTCTCTCTCTCTCTCTCTCACACACACACACATACATACACACATCAGGAATAAAAAGTTGACTGCAGCCTTGAGCACTTAACAAGACATTTTTTGTTTCCAAACAAAAATAAGGAAACCAAGAGTGGTGGCACATACCTGTAATCCCAGCACTTTTGAGAGGCTGAAGCAGGTAGATTGTCATGAGTTCAAGGCCAGCCAACCTGAGCTACATAATGAAACCTATCTCTAAAAACCTAAAATAATAAAATAAAATGAAATGCAGGTACCCCCAGCAGGTGATAACACTGTGACCCCAAAGAGGTATTTTCTAAGCACTTTCTGTTTTGTTGTTGTTGTTGTTAACTGGAATCGAACTCAGGTCCTTGCACCTGCCAGGCAGGTGCTCTACCACTGAGCTAAACCCCTGGTTGACTACCTTCTGTTAAGAGTCAATGATAAACCAGGTGTAGTAGCTCACACCTGTAATCCCAGCATTTAGCAGGCTGAGCGGGGAGGATCATTGCAAGTTCGAGACCAGCCTGGGCTACAAAGTGAGCTCAAGGCCAGCCTAAACTGCATAGCAAGACCCCGTCCAACAAAGAGTCAATGATAGCAACTGGAAGGTATACCTTAGTGGTAGTAGAGCACTTGCCTCTAGGCAATTGAATTGAAATAACTAAAGAGGACAGTAGCTTGGATAAAACACAAGGCTTTGGGTCCAATTCCCAGCATCCAGCAATTTCTCCACTCCCTGCTCCCCCTAAAAAAGGCAAAATAAAGACAGGACAAGTCAGACACGGTGATCCTACCACTCTGGGAGGCTAAAGCAAGAGGATAATGAGTTCAAGCCCAGCCTGGGCAACTTAGTAAGATTATGTCTAGGGGAAGAAAAAAAAAATTCTATGACTAACAGTGGTGCAACCCAACTATCAAAGATCAAATTAGTGCTCTCTTCTCCTTCAAGTCCCACCCCATGGGAAACTTAGGGGATAGCTGGAACAGAGGCCAAAATGCAAAACAGGAGAGATTTTAAGCTTTGATAGGATTTGTAAAGTGAATAGCTACAGCAACCCATGTTGATACTTGTTACTGTGAGCCTTCTGATTATTTCAGGAAATCACGTTACCAAGCAAACTACCAAGAGCCAACATCTGACCTGCAAGAGCCTAAGACCATAGACTAAGCATCCGATCTCCAGAGGTGGCTGCCACCCACTGAAGCTCTTTTGGGCCACAGGCACGGGGCCAAGGAACACCCTCTCTGAGGACAGAGTCAAGGGCTACAGAGACAAGACAGTGGAGACTGGGAAGCCAGACAGACTGATCAACTAACTTGCTCCTGCATCAGGGCTGATCATCCCCTGCCCCAGATCTGAATACCCCATTGTACATGGCCATTGATTGGGGTGTGACTGTATTTGCTTACAGTTTTCATGGGCCCAGAGGGCTTGGCTGGGCAGTGGTCCAGTGTAGATGAGCAGCGGCTGCTGCTGGAACAGGTAGGGGCTTACTAAGATCTCACTGTCTTCATATATCCTTAGCCTTTTCTTCTTCCTTTTGTCTCCCCACCCTGACCCACCTCCCACCCCATGAGTGTGGTACTGGGGATTGGACACAGGGCTTTCACACTGAGCTGCAGCCCCAGCCAGGGTCTTTTGGTTTTTTTTTCTTTTCTTTTTTGGATTTGGATGTAAGGTTTCAATTGCTAATTTGTCCAGGATGGCCTCGAGTTTGCCATCCTCCTGCCTCAGGCTCCAAAAGTTGAAGTAACAGTTGTTTGCCATCCTACCTGGTTGTACTTGGGCTTTCCAGTGACTCTGCATGGGCTACTATGGGCCATTCACAAGACAGTGACCTGAGCAGTTGGAATGTGACCCGAGACCCCAGCTCCCAGAAAAAGTGCTCCAGAAGACAACACAGAAACTACCTTTGCTCTCAGGACCTCTCTCAGCAACCAGAAAGCAACATGGTGCCCTGCTGGCCAAGCCACCAACACACAGCAGAGTTTGGGGGACAAGAGCACAGTCCCTGCCTCTGTGGACTGCGGAGCTTGCCTGGGGACTTTGGGGCATTTCCTGGGCTCTTCTCTCTCAAAGGGAAAGGGGCCAACAGTTTCCATCCCAGCACATGGGTCAGAGGTGGTGGTGGTGGTAACTGTCTCAGGTTTATGGGGTGCCAGGTCATAAGCAGCCACATGAGGAGGTGATAAAAGACTAAACAGGGAAAGGGTGGGTGTACTGCTCTAGAAGCTGGGCTTTACCTAAAATCTACTCTTCTCTTTTACCTTAATAAAAACAACAACAACAAAAATCTCACTTCTTAAGTTCCACTGTAGCTAAAAGTGGTCTTGTGACAAAATCCTGGCCCATGAGATATAAATGAAAGTTGTTGAAAAAGACTTCCAAGGAAGCTTTTTAAAACAGGAAATTACAGCACATGCCTATAATCCTAGCACTTGGGAGGCTGAGGAAAGAGAATCTCCACAAATTCAAGTCAAACCTGGGCTATATAGTGAGTTCAAAGCCAGCCTGAACTACATAATGAGACTCGCAGAAAGAGACGGACAAGAGAGAGAGACAGATAGACGGAGACAGAGAATTTCCCTCTCTTTATCCTTTGCTTCTGACTCCTGGCTGGGATGCACACATGACAGCTGGAGTTCCAATGTCACCTTGGATCATAAGTTAAGTTTGAGAATAAAAACCACACGGTAAGGATGGTGATCAAGACAAGTATAGGCCCCTGCTGTTGATGGAGAGGCCATGAGCACCTACTGTGGGATATGTTTAAGTGTAAGAAAAATAGAACTTTAGCCTAATTTAATCCACTATTACTTCTACTCTCTATTGTTGATAGCAAACTTCAGTTCCTTCCTTAGAGAATAGGATTATGGAACAAATATTCACTGATTATGAGGACAAGGACTCCTTTGTTCTCTCTCTCTCTCTCTCTCTCTCTCTCTCTCTCTCTCTCTCTTTCTCTCTATCGATTCTTGAGACTGAGTCTTGCTATGTAGTTCAGGTTGGACTTGAACTCACTATGTATATAGTCCAGGTTAGCCTGGATTTGAGGGGATTCTCCTGCCTCTGCCTTTCCTGTGCTGAGATTATAGGCCTACACCACCACACCTGACTCAGGTACTTTGGCTTTGTTCATCATTTTAATTACCTGCAGCCTACATACAATCTGGCACCAAGGAGGTAACTCAATAAGGGCTACTGATATAGCTTAGTAATTGTGCACTTGTCTAGTGTACATAAGACCCTGGGTTCAATCCTCAGTGTTGCAAAATAAAGTGAATATTTGAGTGGATGTCTATGATTTGAAATGTATATTGGCTCACTGAATTAAGCCATTGAAATAAGATACAAAGGAAAATAGCATACACACACACAATCAACCACTGCTTCCAAACATGTTCTGTCTACAACCAGCCCCTTTTCAGAAAACACTTAAGCAGAGTCATGGTTTTCTGGTCATTGTCACACATTGCAAGTCTTTTTATTCAGTACTGAGAATCCAATTCATGTCCTTAACACATATAAGGCAAATGCTGTATTACTGAACTACATCCTTTACACTGTGAGCCCTACATGGCACTCTGAACTTTTGCCTCTCTTCCTGCTCTGTGGGAACCCTCATGGGCAGGGTTCCATCAGATGTAGCTTCTTGGTCTACGAGGTTCTCCCATGCTTATGATCCCACAAGCTGGAAATGCAGGTCAAGCTCCAGTGCCACCTTCCACACATTCAGGCTCTCAGTAGCTACTTCTCTCCAGCTTCACTTCCTTGAAGTCAGGAAGCTCCTGTCAAATTCTCCCAGAAGCTCTTGCTGCTGTATTTGTACCCTTTGCCAACAGTGGGACAAAAATTCTGCCCCCCAGGACGCATCCAGCCAATGAGCAAGGCATCCTGCTTTTGCAAGTGTCTCTGTCTTGATGTTCTTCTGCCTAGCTGTGGGCTCCCCTCCCTCTCCAAGAATGGGAATGAAGGAGGGAGAGTAATAAAGACCTCCAGAAGGGGCCACTGCTCCATGACTTTCTTCACTTCCTTGTCAAGTATTTTTTTTTTTCTCCAGGAGTAAAATATCCTGTTCATTTTATTGCATATTTCTGCTTCATTTATAACAGCTCACACAGATGAGGATGTTTTATCCAGGGAAATACAATAGAATAAGAGGCTGAGAAAGCATACTGTAATGAATGGCGCGAAGACCACCAGGCCCATGTAAAGGCAACATGATGTGAAGTTTATAGTGCCTGGGTGCAGGCAGACTGAAGGCAAAAAGACTGTGTAGAGAACAAAGAGGAGCATGCCCCTTTTACAGGAACTGAAAGGAGGCAAGGGACATTAAGATGAAGATTTTAATAAACATCTGTAGTCAAAGTTCTCTGGCAGTCTTGCACCTCAGCAGGCAAAGTTCTTGAAGCTTCTGGTGTAAATCTTTGGGTGTCTCCAGATGTCTTGGGACCTGCAGGATTTCTTGTCCTATCTTATTTATCTCTTGTCCTATCTTACAGTGGTCTGTGGATGACAGCCTTAGTGCTGAGCTGAGTTCCCTGCTGAGAATAGTATCCCTGCTAGTTTGGGAGTTTGGACAGTCAAGTCCGATTCACATACGTTTTTTAAAAAACACCTTTTAAGCCGGGCGTGGTAGCTCATGCCTGTAATCCCAGCACTCGGGAGGCTGAGGCAGGAAGATCGTTGCGAGTTCGAGACCAGCCTGGGCTACAAAGTGAGCTCAAGGCCAGCCTGAACTGCACAGCAAGACCCTGTCTCAAAAAGACAAAAAACAAAAACAAAACCCCACCTTTTAAAAAGTAGATCTTGGGACTGGGTATATAGCTCAATGGCACAGTACCCACCTGACAACTGTGAGGTTGTAAGTTTGTTTTCTGGTTAAAACAAAACAAAGTAGTTCTTAGCTAATGACATTTGGAGTTAAAATTTTCTTTTAAAACAGCCCTTTACAGCAAGACCATAAAATCAGCACTTTGAAAGGAAAAGTCCCAAGTCACAGCACACGTATAGCAAAAGCAGGTTTTAAAGTGTTGTATAAATGAACCAGATTCAAGGAAACAGTATGGAATATTGTCTTCAGGGTTTGTTTCTTTTTGGTACTGGGAATCAAACTCAGGACCTCACACTTGCCAGGCAGGCTCTGTTCCACTGAACTAAATCCCCAGCCCTAGACTACTTTAAGTACTGAATGTGAGTGGTAAAAGAATGAGCTGAAAATGATTAAAATCAGAATAACCAAGGCTGAGGAAAAAGAATAAAAATTAAAAATCAGCATAACCCTGTAGTGTTATTGAAGTGCTAAAGACACACACAAGTGTGATTCCAAGGGAGATGGCTTCAGCAGTGACATTGGAGGTGATTCCTTCAGCTAAACGCAAGGAGCCCCACTGTGCCTCTCACAGCTCCTTGTCCTGACAGGAAAGCTGCACATCCGGTCCTCAGGTTCACATGGTACCCAATGAGAT
Source organism: Cavia porcellus (assembly GCF_034190915.1). NCBI lineage: Eukaryota > Metazoa > Chordata > Mammalia > Rodentia > Caviidae > Cavia > Cavia porcellus. Next base: position 108,176,200 of record NW_026947484.1, on the reverse strand, counting down.
TATTCTGCTGGCTCTTAGGACATGGTCCCACGATCCTGAGAGGAAAGCACTGCCACAAGGGACACTTGCAGAGTACTAAGACAGTGAACAGAACGCAATGCCAGAGCCTGTGAGCATACCCGAAATGCTGATTACACAACCACTGGCGCAAACAGCAGGTGATCACCACAGGAGAAATCCAGGCTGTGTGCTCCAAATACAGTATCCCCTGGGAACAGATAACTTCCCTGTCTGCCCAGGAGCCACAGGGGCCACATGTGGTATCATGTGACCCAAGGCAAGGCATCTCGGTTGCAGGACTGAACACTGCTGCTGATAGACTCCCGTGTCCCCCAAGCCTGCACATGTTGCCGAGTCCATGTCCCGCACCATAGCTTTGTCACATCACTGGACACAAAGGTGTTTCCAGTCTCCAAGGGTGCCACTGAAGTCCTGCAGCAACTGTCTACTTCCTGGTCCCACAGTGTGCATGTTCGGTCCCCACTGGCCATCAGGATCTGCATGTCACTGTTGCTGAGGCTGTAGGCCAGCACAAGTGGGTGAGCGTCACAAGACTTCCGGCAGCCATGTGTTCATTCTTATCAAACATCAGTGGATACACAACACTTGCCCACACCACCCAAGCAGCGGCACATTCCAGTGGAGCTAAGTGAATGTCAGCACGTATGTACGGGGCTCCCACACCTCACTGGTAGTGAGGAAATACCACAGTGACCTTCCTGTCCGGCAAGGCGCTCGCAGTTCTATCTTTGCACCAATCCATGTGCAGGACTTTGTTCCTGAGGTCTCTGAGGGTCCGCCTAGTCTTTGTGACTAACTGGCCCAGGGCCTACATCCACTGTCTCCTGGTACCACTCCAATCCTAGCAGGTAGGAAGGGAGCCATAGGACTTCAGTGCTGCTCCAAGGCCTGTCCCACTCCTCTCTTCATCTTATTTAAGACTATGTCTTAATGTATTGCCCTGGCTGGCCTCAAACTCAAGCAATCCTCTCCTCTCAGCCTCCAAAGTATAACAATAGGCATGTGTCATTCCTCCTTGTCCAATTTATAATCACATATAAGCTGAATATGACAGAAGTCATGATGGGTGAAGTTGTGTTCTCTTGCCTGTCTTATTTTTCTCATCACTGAGACACAATCTCTAATACCCACAAGTTAAAGAAGGAAAGGTTTATTTTCGCTCAGTTCAGTTCCTCAAAATTAAAAAGGGGTATGGATATAGCTCGTGGTACAGCATTCCTGGGTTTGATCCCCAGTACTGCAACGAAGAGTTGGGGATGTAGCTCAGTGTGAAAGCCCTGGGTTCAAGCCCTCACTATGACAAAATAAAACTAAAGCAGCACAGAAGTACAGCATACAAGCTGGGTGTCACGGTGCCTGCCTTAAGTCCAGCACAAAGAGGCTAAGGGCAGGGAGGATGGTTCTAAGTTTGAGATCAGCCTCAGCTACATAGCAAGACCCTGTCTCAAGAAAGAAAGGAAAAAGAGAGAGAGAGAGAGAGAGAGAGAGAGAGAGAGAGAGAGAGAGAGAGAGAGAGAGAAGTGGAACTAGGAGAGGTCACTCCAGCTATTTGGGAAAAGCAGAGCAATTCCAAGGCTGGAAGAGCTGTCTTAGGAACTCAAGTTTTTAAGCTCTAATAAACTCATATACTTGCCAGGCTGGACTTGTCTGGGATGTCATTAGACTACCAATGCTCTCTCAATTCAGAGGCAAACATTTCTTTTATGTATCTCTGGGAAATTCATGCAATGCCCTGTCTCAAAAAAATAAAATAAAATAAAATGGGGCTGGGGTAGAGCACTGGCCTAGGACAAGCTAAGTTCCTGGATTTGATCCTAAGCAACACACACACACACATCCGCAGAAAAATAAGATACAGCACCCATGGTAGAAGACAAGGATGCTATTAAAGTATGTTCACAAAATAATAAAGATTTTGTAGAAACTGAATGCATGAAAACAGGCCAGGCATGGTGGCACACACTGTAATCACAGTACTCTTGAGGGGCTGAGGCAGAAGGGTTGTAAGTCAAAGTCCTCTTTGGGCAACTTAGCAAGAACTTGTTTCAAAATGAAATTAAGGGTTAAATTCAATTGCCAGTAACCTTCACCCCCCAAAAAGTATCTTATTTAAGCAACAAAGAAATAAATATGTAAAAAAATTTTAAAAGAAATTGAAATTCCTGTTAGAACTGAAGTGTAGAGAAGGAAAGGGAGTGGCGTATACAAGGCTACAACCCCAGCATTCAGGAGGCTGAGGCAGGAGGATCTGGAGTTCAAATTCAGCCTGGGATACATAGCAGGATCCTGTCTTGAACAAAACAAAGTAAAATATAAGCAAGGAGGCACACACCATAATCCCAGCATTTGAGAGACTAAGTCAGGTGGATCCCAAGTTCCAGGCCAGCCTGGACTATGTAGTGAAACCCTGCCTCACAAAAACAAAAACAGAATAGTGAAGAGGGAGAGGGGAGAGGTCCGACACCAATTTTCATTTAAAAATTATCTGTATGTATGTATTACTTGCAAAAATATTCAATGTAAAGCAAATTAGATAAAGGAGCTTTGTATGGTACACTACCAACTATATTTAAAAAGCAATGGATATGCTTTCTAAAGCAGTCTACTTAAGGATTAATGAACTGGCAAAGCGATCAGTTTAGGGAGCAGAATCTGGCGTTTTACTAACTGGAGAATGAGACATTATTTTTGACTAGCTATCCACTTTTCCTCTTTTGTATCATATTTACTCTGTATGTGTGTGGTACTGAGGACTGAACCCACTGAGCTACATCCCTTGCCATTTATAAATTTTTTAAATGTTGAGACAAGATCTTCCCAAGTTGGTTAAGTTGCCCAGGCTGAGATCAAACTTGGATCCTCTTTCCTCTTCCTCCCAAAGTTCCCAAAGTGCTGGATTACAGAACCGTACAATTTCCAGCTATATATTTTCCTTTTGAAATAAAGTATTTGTAGTGATATAGAATCAGGGGTTCTAGAAATTGAGCCCAAAGCCCTTGCATTGAGATATAGCCCCAACCTTTTAAAAATTTTTCTGAGACAGAGTCTCAGTAAACTGCTCAATTGCCCAGGGTGGATTCCAACTTGAAATCCCCGTCTCACCCTCCCAGAGTGCTGAGATTACTGCCCTGTGCCACCATGCCTGGCTACTTACATATTTTCTTAAATGTATGCTTATTGAAAAATAAAAGAAGAAAATGACTTGCTGAAGGTACTCTGCGAGGCTGAGGCGTAAAGAAAACAAGTAGCTAAATTAACCAAGCTGACCTCAGCTTGGTTAATTTAACTACTTAAGTCTATCTCAATATAAAAAATATAAAGAGGGCTGGGGATGACTCTTGCTTTAAAATGGTAGAAGGGGATGCAGATTGAAGATTTAGATGCACAAGTCACATAAAAATGTGAGAGTTTTTTTTTTTTTTCCCTTGGGGGGGTCTTTTTCAAACTCACGACTGCCTGCTTGCAAGGCAGGCGCTTATGCCTCTGAGCTAAATCCCCAGGCCCAAAAATGTGAGAGATTTTTAAGTGTCACAGAGTGAAATGGAAATACTGAAAGCAAGAGTGGATACAGAAGAAAGCAAGCCAGGTTGGAAACCGACAGACTAGTGTGGGGATGGCAAACCTTTCAATACAGCCCACTGCAGCACATGTACCACGGGTTCACTACCTCTGGACTACTATTTCAAGAATGAGCAGAGGACATTTGAAAAAGCAGCTCACATTGGGCAGAGGACTCCAAACTGGCCAAGGCAGCACACATCTGTCACTCCAATACTCATGAGGCTGAGGCTAAAGATGTCATATTCAAGGCCAGACTGAGCTATGCTGCAAGAAGTTAACCTGAACTACATAATAACAAAAACAGGAGGGGGGTACTTAAAAAGCTACATGCACAGCTGGGTAAAATGTTGAAACCATGCTTGTTTAAAAAAATTAAAACTCAATACAAAGTAGTGTGTTACAGGTTAGTTATAATGTGGAATCCAGTATAGTATCAGCAACTTCTTGGTTTCTTGAATTCTATATTGGGTTTTGAATCTAGAGCCTTATGCATGCTAGGCAAAAGCTCCACTACTGAGTTATATTACTGGCCCTTTTTAAAAATTTTGAGACAAGTCTTGCTAAGTTACCCGGGCTGACCTCAAACTTGTGATTCTCCTGCCGCAGCCTCCTGAGTAGGTAGAATTACAGGTGTGTGCTACCACACTCGGCATGAAGACTGTATTTTAGAAATCAAATATGACTTGCAAGAAACACTCTGTCACTTAGGACTTCAAGGTATCGCTATAGAAGTAGCAGTCACTTCCACTTCAGGGCACCTGCATGCAGCATCCGAGCAAACCCAGGTGTCGGCAGAACCTGCCCAGCAAGTCACAACTGGACCTGTGCTCCAGTCTTCTGCTCTTTCCACACAGATGGCTGGCTCTAGTTTCCAGGAAGTCAAGAAAACCTTCTTCCAAATTTCGTGCTGCATGAAGCTGTCCCACGTTCTACTCTGTGGCTTCATTTACTCTATTGTGACAGTGAGGCCTCAGAGGTCCCTGGTCCATGGTCCCCTGGCCACTCATCCAACTATTCTCAGAGCTCAGTCCTCAAACAAGCCTTAAGCAAGCTGGCATATGCTGCCCTGTGAGCTGAAATCACCCCCATCTCTTCCTTACTGGCCCACCAACTTCTTGCCTTTGGAGGGCTCAAAATTTACCAGCAGGAGCCAGAGGCTGATCCAGCACTCACCCTTCTCCCTGGGCACTTCCAGGGAAATGTATCACTCACTGCATGCCAGTTCTTCCCTAAGAGTCCCTAAAGGCCAATGCAATTTTGTATTCACTTTTGTGGCAGTGGTGCCTAACACAAAGTGAGCTCTCAAAGTTTTTTTTTTTTTGTACCAGGGATTGAACTCACAACCTCATGCTTACCAGGCAGGTGCTTACGCCACTGAGCTAAATCTCTGGCTCTCAAAATATCTCTTTAATACAAAGTAAAACAGCCCCAGGGTGGCAGTCTGTGAGGACCACCTATCATGAGGAGAGATAAAAGGGAGGGAAGCGGGTCAGATCCGTAGAGCAGCAAGTGAAGACAGAGTACTTAACAGTGAAGGAACTCCACCACACCATGCTCCTCCTGTCTCACACACAAAGAAACTACTGTGTGAACCGAAAAAGGAAAGTACCTTGCTAAACTTTATTGAGGCTGTAAGGGTTACAGAGGACACACCTAACACTGCACCGGCCCGCCCACTCCTCAGTCCCTAGGCAGGCACAGCTACCCTTCCCCTCCAGCCTCACTTCTTATCCTCTTCCTTCTTGTCCTTCTTGCCATCTTTGGATGCCTGGGAGGCCAGGGAGCCCATGGCATTCCGGATGGCTTCGTTGTTAGGATCCACTCCTGGAAGGTTTTCTAGGACACTCTGAAGGAACTCCGGGTCCTGCATCACGTCATAATCATCCTCCTCCTAGAGACAGGCAGGTCAGCTCAGGGCAGGAAGAGGGCGAGACAGGAGCTGCCCTGGCCCAGCCCTGCTCCTCTCCTGACAGTATAAGGCTGGCGTACTTCAGCCAAAGGAAGGAGACCGCACGGCAGTGGGCTGCAGTGCCCAGGGGCATGAAAACTTGCCTTCATTAATGACTGCACTGAGATGCCTGAGAACTCTGCTAACCACACTTAGAGGAAAAACCCAGCAGCCAGCACGTTTAGGTTTCCCACTACCAGACTCTCTTTTGTTCTTTCTTTCCTTTCTTTCTTTTCTTTCCTTCCTTTCTTTCTTTCTTTTCCATTCTTCCTTCCCTTCCCCTTCCCTTTCCTTCCCTTTCCGGAACCAGGAATCCAACTCACGACCTTGCCAGGAAGGCGCTTACATCACTGAGCTAAATCCCCGGCCCTTCCCTTTCCTTTTTCTCAGACCTCTTCTTATTCTTCTGGGGAGATAGTACTCAAGAGTACTGTCCAGACTGGTCCCACTAGTTTCAGAACATTGGGGTGTTGCTCCCTCTCTGGCCACAGTTATTCTGTTCCTTTAGCAAGGTTCGCACACAGGAGGAAGTGTTCCAGCTTCTCATCCTTGAAACCAAGAGGAAGGGCCCCAGGCTGTGGGCCAAGGCTCTGAACATAAGGTGATTTGAGCCTGGTAGGGCAGGGGTCACTGTTGGCCCTCACCTTGGCTGGCTCGGAGGTGTCCATGGCTGAGCTGGCATCCATGTCAGCTGACTCTGCCTGACCAAACTCTGAGGAAAGAAGAGCAGCCTGCTCAGTTCCACTACCCACTTGACCTCTGCCCCACACCACCAAGCCAATCTGGCTCACCTGCTCCCTGCAGGGACATCTGCATGGCATAAGCAATCTGCTCTTCTTCCGTCATACTGCTTAGGTCAGGGAGCCCAGTACGACTGAACTCCTGCTGGCTGATGGTCATCTTCAGCAGGGCATCATCTGAGTCTGGGAAAAGGAGGAAGGGCATCCAAGTAGAACAAGCACCATACCCACACCGTTTCTCCAACCGTGCCTTCCCAGAGTCCCCTGGTGCCCCATGCCCACTGTAGTGCCTTTCCAGCTCCCAGTGTTTGGCACCCTGCTGTCCAAGGACTTCAGATTCCACCTCATTCACCTTCAGTCCCAGTGGTGGCAATCCCAGCTTCGGCTGCAGAGGCTGCAGCTGCCCGCCGGGCCTCCTCCTCCTGCCGCTGTCGCTGCTCTTCCATAGAAACACGAAGGGCCTGGAAAAGCACAGGGCACGATCAGACATCCCCCAGCCTCAGTTCTACGGGTGGCTAGGGAGGCAGCTCAGAGGCTGGGAAAGGGGCAGAGGCTGGCTTATCATGTAGACAAGCTGGAGAGGGACGAAGTAGCATAATAAGAGGGCAGGATACGGGAGAAGCCTCGGGTTTCATCAGGAGAAGAGAGTAAGACAGAGTTTGACACCGGTGCTCCTAGAGAGCAGAGAGAATTATGGGCAAGAGGGAGTGAAACGAGGTCTTGGAAAATGATTAAGGGCTATGGGACTGTTCAGCCCTATCATGTACACAGCAATGGAGGAGAACAAAGGACCCAAGGCTCCACCTGGGGCCCACATTTGCTTACCAAGGCCAGCTCAGGATCAGCACTGGGATCCACTCCAAATTCAAAGTCACTGGCACCAAGCCCCAGCATGGCACCACCCTCGCCAGCCAGAATGGGAGAACTGATGAGCGCATCAGCCAGGCTGGGCCCAGGAGGCACTGTTACCAGATGAGAACCGGTGCCATCTTTGCCATTCAGTGTGTTTACGAAGGCTGTGAGCTTCTCTGTGTTTACCTCCTGGGGGAGGGGAAACATGTAACACACAGTCCCCCCACTGCAGCCCCAACCTACAGCTTTCCTGGTATGTGCCCTCCACTGGGAATGACTGTCCTGTTCACAATTAAACCAATGCCTCCAGTCCTGACTCACCTCTTCTCCAAAATTGATAATGTCAACATTCACTTTTTCTTTCTTAAGGCGCTTAGCCAGTTTCACCAACTGGGAAAAAAGGGAGAAAAAAAATTAAGATACCAATTTCTCGTTCAGGGGAAAGGACACGCCTCATAACAGTACACAAAAATCTGCTGACCTTGCAGGGCCCCAGCAGAAACACTGAATCAATACCCGCCTTTCCCACACAATGGCCCAGCGCCTCAGCTGGGCTGTGTCAAGTGTGAAAGACCACACTTCCTATTCCCAAGAGGCCCCCACATCCACCCTTTGGACTCACATCCTTCTCATTGTCCTCCACGGGGCTCCCCACAAAGGCAATGATGCGCATCTTGTGATTCTTGCCCTGTCTGTGCTTCAGAGCCAGCTAGTGAAGGAGGAGATTTTGCAGAGTCAACCCGAGAAGTTGCCTAGTTCTTTCCTCTGTCACTTGCTCCTTACAGTCCTATGTACTGCATACCTACTAAAGATCCAATCCTCCCTCCCGGTGTGTCTCTCTGGGAACAGGTGGATAGAACCCTCAATTCTAGGGATCTCAATTCTAACATTCATAATTCTCCTGGATCCTGAGATTCATCTCACCATAGCCTTTCTCTCCAAGTAATTCCTACAGGCTCTTCCTGCCCCCTGCTCTGGCTCTAGCTCAGGGTTCCAGAGATGAGTGGTGTTGGAGACAGAGCCTCTGAGGAAGGAGGGACAATCACCGGGACCAGTAGGACTCACGTGGGCCACACGGATGCCAGTGCAGAAGGTGATCTTGCCTTTGGGCTGGACAGTATGCAGCTTAGAGAGGATGCGGCCGGTGTCAGGGGTGAGGGTGGTTAGCACTTCACAGTCACTGGGGCAGGGCAACATTTCAGTGAGTTAGGTCAGCATGAACACCCCACATGTCTGACTCTTGCTTTTTTTTGTTTTTTTTTATTTTAGTTAACTTTTTTGTTGTTGTTTTTGTCTTTTTCATTTTTATCGGTACCAGGGATTGAACCCACGACCGCCTGCTTGCAAGGCAGGTGCTTATGCCGCTGAGCTAAATCCCCAGCCCCTTGCTATTTGTTGATAGGGTCTCACTATCTAAACCTCTTGATCCAGCTCCCAAATACTGGCACTACAGGTATGCACTACTATATCCAGTGAAAAACATTTTTTAATTTCTAATTTTTATTTTTTGCAGTACTTCTGATTAAATCCAGGGCCTTGCACCTGGCAAACACTCTACTACTGAGCTACATCCCTTGCCCTTATTTTTTTTCTTTAGAGACCTTAATATTGTAAACTTTATTCTTCTTTTTAAATTTTATTTATTTTTTTTTTTATCGGTACCAAGGACCGATACTCACGACCACACGCTTGCAAGGCAGGCACTTATGCTGCTGAGCTAAATCCCCAGCCCAACTTTATTCTTCTTAATCAAATACCTAGTGTTTGAGCTGGGCGTGGTGGCTCACACCTGTAATCCCAGCACTTGGTAGGCTGAGGTGGGAGGATCATTGGGAGTTTGAGACTAGCCTGGGCTACAAAGTGAGCTCAAGGCTAGCAGGAACTGCATAGACAGCCTGTCTCAAAAAAAAAAAAAAAAAAAAAAAAAAAAAAGTTATAGCCAGCTGGGACTTACTGAGACTGTCACAAAAAAAAAAAAAAAATTGCTTTTTAAAATTTTTTTTGTCTTTTTCTTTTTTTTAACTGGTACCAGGGATCGAACTCACGACTGCCTGCTTGCAAGGCAGGCGTTTATGCTGCTGAGCTAAATCCCCAGCCCTTGTCTCAAAAAAGACAAAAAAAATCAAATATCTAGTGTTTAATAGCCACCAAGCAGAGAGGATGAGAACATAAGAAAACTACCTTCCCAGGTCTGCCAACCTTTTGCCCTAGCTCCTCTCATCTGGATCTCAGGGTCCTGAGGTTCCTCCACAATAAATGGATGCTCCCACCCTTTCCACGTCTAGACTTATTTTCAGCTAACAGTATGTGTGGTGGGGTGAGGTGATTCACTTGAAGATTATCATTTCTTAAAACATCAACTGGGGTAACAGGACGTGTGATGTATGCCCAGAGGCTCCAATTCAAAAATCTTTTGATTTTTTTTTCCCTCCTTTTTACAGTACTGAGGATTGAACCCAGGGCTTTTTCTATTGTAGATAAATATCTACAGCCAGCCATGACCTTAAAATATACTGTGAGAAAAAAATAAAATACTGTGAGGGCTGAGTATAGCTCAGTGGAAAAGCACATGCCTAGCATGCACAAGGTCCTGGGTTTGTTTCCTAGGAACACAAAAAATTAAATAAATAAAATTAAAAATATACATTATGAAATTTCATCCCAGGAGATTTAGCTTCAAAACTGCACTAAATCAGGGTAACATTAACAAACTGCTATTGGCATTAATATCAAGTTGTGAAGAATGAATCTAGAAAGATATGGGCAAAAGCAGCATCACAGTATGGGTGTGAGGGTGCATGTATGTGATCTCAGCACTCAGGAGGCTGAGGCAGGAAGATGACTGCAAGTCCAAGACCACCCTGGGCTACAAAGTGAGCTCAAGGCCATCTTGAACTGCGTAGCAAAACCCTGGCAAATACAAGGCCCTGAGTTCAACTGCAAGGCACCAAAAAAGACAATGTTTAAAGCAGGTGTGACAAATGTGCCATAGGACAAAACCAGCCCCTCTTCCCATGTCACATACTTGGCCAGTGTGATGAGGCCCACGTTGTTCTCAGGGTTGCTGCGGGTCTTTGAGTGACACACTATGTTGACAGCATCCTGCTGGGCCTGCAGCCGAGTGGGTAGGAAGTCACCATTGCGCATATATTCACTGTTGTCCACACTGTCAAGACAGGGGTGGAGCAAAGAGAAATGTAGGGTCTCCCTGACACCCTTTCCAGTTTTCTTTTGGTCCTTCCTTTCCAGTTCCAGGGCCCTGTTAAGCACCTTTTGTACGAGGTACACTGTGGGAAAGCACAGGGCATATCTTTGTACAAGATAGCATCACCTGCACCATTTTACACACAGTATACAGAGAACAAAAGCCTTGTTTATTTTGTTTTGAATTTTACTTTATTTATTTATTTTTTTGAGACAGAGTCTTGCTGTGTAGTTCAGGCTGGTCTTGAACTTATGGTAATCCTCCTGCCTCAGCCTCCAAACATGCTGGGGTTACAGGGATGTGCCACTACACGTGGATTTAACTTTTTATTAGCATATATGCAGCATAATGATTACAGTCATCGTGGGAAGTTGATACATGCACATAACACTTTTTTTTTTTTTTGTCTTTTTCGTTTTTATCAGTACCAGTGATAGAACTCACGACTGCCTGCTTGCAAGGCAGGTGCTTATGCCGCTGAGCTAAATCCCCAGTCCCAACACATTTCAATTCTTCTTATTTCCCCTTGTTTTTTGAAATAGGGTCTCAATATGTAAGCCTCTAACTCAAAATCCTTCAGGCCCAGCCTCCTAAGCACTAGGACTATAGGTATGTGCTTTTGATAAAATGGGCATGGTGGCACACACCTGTAATCCCAGTACTCAGGAGGCTGAGGCAGGAGAATCCTTGGCAGTTCAAGACCAGCCTGCACTACAAAGCGAGCTCAAGGCCAGCTTGAACTGCACAGTGAGACCTTGTCTCAAAAAGATTAAAAAATATATAAAATAACACCCTCTGAGAGCGAGAAAGTACAATACAATAAACCCCACCACTTGGGAGACTGAGAGAGGAGCACTGCCACAGGTTCAAGGCCACCCTGGACTGCATAATGAGATCCTGTCACAAAACAAAACAAAACAAAACAAAACAAACAAAAATCTGATTAAATGCATTAACAGCTTTAGCAGCTGCACTAAATGACAAAAGTGAGGTTTCAGCCCCAGTAACAAAAAGGAAAAAAAAAAAAGGTTTCACCTATTTAGAATCTCACCTATAGTCCCATCCCTGACACTTCTCACATTCTAGAAAAGACCAGATAATATGAAATATAAGTTCCAGTTTCCCAGAGACCAAAAATCAGGCATCTGAAGTAGTTACATAAGTCTCTGTAGTGGATCAATTCCTTTTTGTTGTTGCTGGTTCTGTAGTACTGAGGATTTAATCCAGGGCTTTCCCACTAAACTAAAGCCCAGACTCTCTTTATTTTGAGGTAGAGTCTTGCTAAATTGCCCCAGCTGGGGCTCGAACCTGGGCTCCTCCTGCCTCAGTCTCCCAGAGCACTAGGATTATGGCATGTACCAGTGGATCAATTCTTGATGACCTCTGAGATCTCTAAATCTCTGACAGTCAGTGATTTTACTTGTGCTAGAAACACTTAAAAAGTAGTGCCCAAATGAGATACCTCATTCCTACTGGCAAGCAAAACATCAACTTGGGGAAAATTTTTTTTCCAGAATGCTTTGTCTGGTAATAAATGCAAACCAAAAACGATAAACAGAGAAATGTAAGAAGCTACTCAATGCCAGGAGTGGCGGCATATGCCTGCAATCTCAGAACTCGGAAGCTGAGGCCAACCGAATTACAGAGCAAGATCTTTTCTAAATAAAATAAAAGGAAGAAAAAACTACTAGAAAACAAGCAGAAAAGGGAATACAGGGCAATGTTTAGGCAGGCTCATATTCTCACCCTGCTACTTTCTAATGCTATAATCCTAGGGAAGGTGCTCAATTTTACTAAGGTTCAGTTACTTTACCTGTAGAGTATGTTTTGTTATACACACTCCTACAGGGTTGTGATGAGGAGTAAACAGAAAATAGTAGTACAGAACCTAACAGTACAAGCATGAAACATAGACTAGTTCTTACAGTAAAAGCCTCAATCACATACCTCTGAACAAACACCACAAAGGAGGTCAAGGGTTGACTCTACTGCCCAAATGAGGTATCATGCAAGTGACACTTTCTTCACTGATGCATATTTACAAATACAGCACACAAAGAAGGAAGACTGAGTAGATGCAGAGTAGGAGACAGCTCTAAGACTAAGGACTGTGGACAAAACCAGCAAATGGCCAAGGGTGGACAAAAATTGTGTTCTGAGTAAGAAAGGGTGTTTGTGAGGTCTATAGAGAACCAACAGTGGAGAATGGCAGCAATTTTCTCTCTAGGAATCATAGCTCATGAGGATCAGGTACTGGTAGGGCAGAAACACGGTGCCTTACACCTGAGTATGCATCGCTAAAAGATATGTTTTAGTTTTTCCGATCGAGTTTGCTATGAATGGAATAATATATGTATCTGCAATAACTTTTGCAAAACAGTATACAAATTCCCCCCCTAAATACACATATCAAAATAAGGGCTGAGGATACTTGTCAACCATTCCATGAAGTCTTCATTTGAAAGGAGAAAATAAGTTGGCTGTAATGACACACACCTGTAGTCCCAGCTAGTAAAGCAGGAGGCTCCCAGGTTCAAGTGCAGCTTAGGCAACTTAATAAGACATCTCTCAACACTTCAAAATAACAAAGAGCTGGAGAGATTGAGGATTTAGTTCAGCGGCATAAGCGCCTGCCTTGCAAGCAGGCAGTCCTGAGTTCGATCCCCGGTACCAATAAAAACAAAAAAGACAAAAAAAAAAAAAAAAAAAACAAAGAGCTGGAGATGAAGACCCTGGGTTCAATTCTCAGTTAACACGGGCTGGGGATTTAGCTCAGAAGCATAAGCGCCTGCCTTGCAAACAGGCAGTCGTGAGTTCGATCCCAGGTACTGATAAAAAGGAAAAAGACCAAAAAAAACACATATGAGTGAATATTAAAAATACCGTAGTATTGGGGGCTGGGGATTTAGCTCAGCGGCATAAGCGCCTGCCTTACAAGCAGGCCTCATGAGTTCGATCCCTGATACCGATAAAAACGAAAAAAGACCAAAAAAAATGAAAAAAAAAAAATACCGTAGTATTCCAGTAGGATTCCTTTAAAAAAAAAAAATTCTCAGTAACGCAAACAAAACAAAAATCTAGGAAGCTGAGACAGGAGACTCTGGTTTTTCTCTTGTGATACTGGGAATTGAATTGAGCACTTCATTCATGATGAACAAGTTGTCTGCTACACCTACATCTCCTGTCCCAGAAGGATCTCTTCAGATAGCACAGTAAGACCTCTCTTTTTAAAAAAGGGGTTGGAGTTGCTAAGGATATAGGTTAGTGGCAGAGTCATTGTCTAACATGTGTGATGCCCTGGGTTCAACCCCAACACAGAGAGCGGGGGAAAATACAAAAAACTACAGGTGACTAGACTTCCTTGGCCAGCAGGTTAAAAGGTAAATCAAACACAGACTAAGGAAGTCAAGTTGTCCTACAGAATTCTGATCCTGGAAAAGTAGGAAGTCCTATGGAACACAGAAGTCATTCTGTTCATGCCACAATGCCACATGGCGGGGGGCACTGGGGATTGAACTCAGGAGCTTCTGCACTGGGCTCAATCCCCTGGCTTTTTTAATTTTATTTTTGAGACAGGGTCTCAATAATCATCACCCAATCTGAGCTGGGCTGGAACCTGCAATCCTTCTGCCTCAGCTTTCCAGTGTGCTGGGTTAAAGTCATCCACCACTCACTAGTTTTTTGTTTGCTTTGTTTTTTAGACAGGGTCTCACTGTGGGGTCCAGGCTGTCTTGAACTCATTATGTAGCCCAGGTTGGCCTCTAACTCTTGGCAATTCTCCTGCCTCAGTCTCCTGAGTACTGGGATTACAGATGTGTGCCATCACATTTGGCTCACAATTTTTTCATTGAGTATTCTCAAGTGCCTTGGCCACTAACATATACACAGTACACAATGTGTTTACAAAACACTACCCCAAATATTTTCTTGTACTATAATCATCAACTTGCTGGTGTATTTCACATATATATTACTGTAATCACCAATTTATAGATATATTTGCTAACATTTTCAAGAACAAACAACTGCTGAATACCAGTAAACACATTCTTTTGGGTTTCAAATCCTGTCCTCTTTCTACCCTTAACATATTCTCTCCCAGAAGTTGCCAGACTTAGCAAATAAAAATGATTCCCAAGACAGGTGTTGTGGTGCATGCCTGTAATCCCAGCACTCAGAAGGCTAACACAGGAAGACTGCTGCCAGTTCAAGGCTAGCCTGGGCTATAAAGTAAGTTCAAGGCCAACCTGAACTGCAAAACAAGACCCTGTCTCAAAATGACCAAAAAAAAAAAAAAGACTCCCAATTAAATCTAAATTTCAGACAAATAACTTTTTAGTGCAATACCTAGAAGATACTTGTATTTTTTAATACTAAGATTATTTATTGTTTACCTGAAAAGCCAATCTAACTGAGCATCCTGTATTTATCAGGGAGTGCTATCCCTTCCCCGCCAAAAAGGAGAAGCCTCTTACGTATATGTGTCTTCTAAATGGTGTTTGGGTAACCTTTTTTTTTTTTTTTGTACTGGAAATCGAACTCAGGACCTCGCACTTGCCAGGCAGGCACTGTACCACCGAGCTATAAATCCCGGACCCTGTGTACTACACTGCATTATCTTTTATGCTCTCATTTAAAAGCTCTCGAAACCCTGCAAAAGTTTGTGTCCTTGGCTTTGAATCAGACTCAGAAACTCAGCTCAAATCTGGGCCTGAAGAGAGCTAGCTCACTGGACAAGCTAGCAAGCTTTGTGCAAGCTAGCCTTGAATTTAAATTCCACCTCCACCACTTAAGCGGCGGTGTGACTGGACAAGTCATTTAAAATCGTCACATTCATCTGTAATATGGAGAGATATTTACCTTAAATGAAGTTTAGGTGAAATAAAGTAAGTAAAGTGCCTGACATACAGAAAACCATTTGTAAGCTGTAACTTTGACAATAATACAGACAAAGGTAATCGAGTTAGAGATCAGAGAATGGGGCAACTTATAATCTCTCTTCCTAACATCTATTTTGAGTCCCTGACTCAGGTTAAAGATAGATCCGGGGCTGGTCTACAGAAGACAGGCTATAATAAAACAAGACAGCAGGGATGGGCTGTTCAATGGCTGTCCACGGGGTAAAGGGTATGGGGATACCAGGGCCGGTCCTCAGCTGGACTCCAGGATGACTCAGGGAGTCGACCCGGCTGCTCCCTCCCGGTCCCAAGGCCTCATCTAGTCTATCGACCTTCCGCCCCCAGCCCAGGCAAGGATGGCCTGGTTCTGGGTAGCCCCTCAACTAGTCCCATTCTTCGCGAGCCCCAAGTAGTTCCTCACCAAACCATAGTACTTTCCAACACCATCTTGCAGTCTTCCTTTCTCCCGACCGGTTCTGTGACTGCCTAACAAGAGTTCCTCCAATTGGTCTGGCAATAAGCACCAATCACAGGCCTCGGCTCCGCACGCTGGTCCTGCCTCCTTTCTGCGCATTGCATTCTGGGAGTTGTAGGCGACAGACAAAATAAAAAACTGCCTGGGAGAGTGAGCGGATAAAAGGGTTATCACCGTAACAACCCTAAAAGAGGCCTAGAGCCTGGCGAGCTCCTGGGTTCAATAATCAGCGCCACAAAAGGAAAGCAAAAACCTATTTGTAAGACAGTTTGTCAGCTTTGAACCACTGACTGAACACCTGATATTGAGGAGTTAATTTTTAGGCTGAGAATAGTATTATATTGTGTGTATGTTTATGTGTGCGAGGACTGGAAGTGACTTAGTGGAAGAGCACTTGCCCAGCATGCACAGGCACTGAGTTCTTGGTCCTCAGCATTGTGTGGGCAGGATGGGGGAGGCGTTGACCTTATCTCTTAAATCATATGTTCAAGTATTTGTGGACAAGAGGATATGATGCCTAGAATTTAACTTAATCCTTTGGAGGTACAGAGAGAAAGTGAGGGGAGACTATAAAGTATAGATGAAACATTGACAGTATTTTTGTTAATAGATGTTGAAGGGTAATGGCAGTTCATCATACTATTCTTTGGTTTTGAAAATTTCCACCATTAAAAACAAAATATGTTTGTTTGGATACTTGGTCGTGCACTACTTGACATGCAAGTACTTGCACTGTTGGTCTAAAGCCCCGACCCAAAACCTGAGTTTTTTTGTTTTTTGTTTTTTTTTTTTTAAATCGGTACGGAGGATGGAACTCAGGACCACCTGCTTTGCAAAGCAGTTGCTTATGCCGCTGAGCTAAATCCCCAGCCCCCAAACCTGAGTTTTTTAGAGCACACACCTGCAATCCCAGCTCTCAGGAACTGACACCAGAGGATCACTGACGGTCACGGCCAGCCAAGACTACCAGGGAGATTGTCTCAAAAAAATATTTTTTTAATAAAAAAGAAAAAAAAAAAAAGCTGGAGTTGGAGATGGGGAGACGAGAAACTGGAATCAGCAAACATATCCTTTATAATTTTTTAGAGTGCATGCCTGTAATCGCAGCACTCGGGTATGAAGTGAGTTTAAGGCCAATCTAAACTACATAGTGAAACCCTGTCTCAAAAAGACAAAACAAAGAAACAAAAAACCAAAAACCTTCTCATTAGGTAGTTCAGGCTGGTCTCAAACTCACAACATTCCTCCAGCCTCAGCCTCAGAGCTAGGACTACAGGTGTGGGCCACCATGCTCGTCACGAATTTTAAAATAATTTTGAAAGATTTGATAATTACCTGATTTTTAATGTCCTTGAAAAACAATGTATTAACTGCTTAGTCTGGACTCTATTTCAACTGGCCTATCTTTGTTTAAAGAATGATCTGACTACTTGAATGTTTTTGAATAACTGAGTGATGTGCTTAAAACATTACATCATTACATGCGTACCTAAAATGTATCAATAAACCTAATTTTAAAAAAATCAGACCAGACGCAGTTAACTTCATTATCCCTTTGTATCTAAATCTAGTGGACTGTACACTTGCTGCCACCCACCACTAGAGGGACCCTTTGACTGCGAAGAGATTTAATCTAAGCTTTGGCAGTTGTAATGCCCCCAAGGGGTAGCAACGACCATTTGGGCTTAAACACATTCAGATCTAATTTCTATTGGGGAAAAACGTTTTCTCTTATCGAGCCTCAGTGAAGGATAAACAGGCAGGCACAGCACTGCATGCCTGTAATCCCAGCAGGCTGCTGAGGTAGGAATTTGAGTCCAGCCCAGTCTATGTGGTGAGAACTTACCTCAAAAAACAAAGACAAAACAAAGAAACAAAACAGAGGGCTGAGCCTGTGGTGAAGTCCAAATCAAAACTGAGTCTCTTCAGTTCCTCTTCCAATCCAATCTTTTTCACACAAGGTTGTTTTTCTCTGAAGCACTTTATGCTCTCTCCCAATTGCCATGACCACTGTTCCCAATCCACGTCGTCACACCTCAAAAATCCATTCTGATGAAACACTGTTAACAGACTGTTTTTTCCAGTTCTGCAGGATCAAATTCAACACCTCACACATGAAGCAAACACTTCCAAACTACACTAGCAGCCCTGAACTATTTTATCATTTTTAAAAAGATTCCATGATTCTCCACTGTCCACAGTTTAACCTGAAAATTTCTTAGCCTACAAGCTGTTTCTGATGTTGCTTCCACCCATACCTCGTCCAATATGCTTACCACCATCTTTTCCAGTTCTCTAAAACAGACCATTTTCATGGTCTTAAGACCTTGT
This sequence comes from Cavia porcellus, assembly GCF_034190915.1. NCBI lineage: Eukaryota > Metazoa > Chordata > Mammalia > Rodentia > Caviidae > Cavia > Cavia porcellus. Next base: position 108,158,169 of record NW_026947484.1, on the reverse strand, counting down.
GCTGAAATGAAACTTTTCCCAACACTTTTAGCCTACAGTAACCTCTGACTTCCTTTCACTTTTATATATTGTATCATCCTTTCAAAGAGCATCAATCCTTAGGTTTTTTTTTTTTGTATTGAGAACTGAACCAAAGACTTTGCTCTTGCTGACAGGCGCTATGCTGAATTATATCCCCAGCCATATCACATCTAATTTTTCCTAATGTTTTTGGGTATGTGTTTCCCCCTGGACATTATGAACTCTGAAGCTAATTAATTTTTTTGACCTCCAATTGCCCTGGACATTGCTGCTACATAAATACTTGAAAAAAAATTATCTCATCAGCACAGGGAACAGTGGTTCAGAAAGAAACAGTATTTAGTGAACTTGCTTTTCTAAAGTTTCCCTACTTAGAAATAAACCCATCTCACTCTTCTACTCTCCTACACTCAACCTTGAGGAAAGAAGTCTTCATGATTTAGTGATAATCTGACAGCCATGCACCCAGAAGAATAAAAAGCAGAGAACTTATGGCCACCAATATTGAGCTGGCTTTCCTGTGTTTTCTTCTTAAACTCTATGTTTAAGAAGTAACTCTATGAGAGTAACTCTATGAGAAGTAACTCTATGAGAGAAGTAAACTCTATGAGCTTTCAATTAAGATTCCTGTTTTTACTGTGGCGAAGTGGCTGGAAAGCAGGCACAGAAAACCGGAGTTAGACTGAAGCTGGAGTAAGGGAAACTGGAAGTATGAAAATATGCACAACACTGAGCCTGGGTGGGAGACAGCGAGGCAGACGGATATGAACAGGGAGAGGCGGCAGGTGTGAAGCACTTGCTTAGCATGTTCAAGTCCCTGGGTTTAATCCCCAGTACCAAAGACAACGGCAAAAAGAGTAACAACAAAGAAGAGAAAAAGAAGTCTAAATAACAGACGAAAGTTCAATACATTAAAACCAGTTATTTATTACTTTTAAATTGCATTTGCCATTTCTGAACAATACAAAGTAGAGGCAAATAGTAACACTTCATAAAAATGCTGCATCCCCATTCCTTTCCCTAAGACCCTCCCCCTCAAATATCCTTCCCACCCCTTACAGAACTCTGTCCTGAATAAAACACTTAAATACATCATAAATAGTAAATTATGAAAAACAAAATAGCAAGAATTGTTGCTTTTCTTCTTGTAAAAAAGAACATGGCAGCAAAGACAGGGAGCCAGAAACTGGCCGGGGGTGTCTAATATAGACAGATGCTTGGGGTACAAGGCTAACCTACTGCCATGGTAGGGTGGGGTGAAGAAGACTGTAGAACTTCGACAATCTGCCTCAGACACCAAGCAGCCTTCTTCCCTGACAAGAGCAGACTGCTCAGACATCCACAATTCAGAGATGGGGAAGAGACGGTTTACAGCCCCCACTCCAAATTCCCTGCACTGAAAGAGCAGGAGCAGGGCGTGGGCACAGCCCTGACGTCATCAAGGCAACGGTCTGCTGGCTCCCTTGAGCTGAAGAGAACCTTCTCTTGCCTGACTGCCTGTTCAACAGACACAGGTATCGCTGTCCATCTCAGCTCCACAGATAGCAGAACACTGTTTGGAAAGATTGGAAGAATAAGCAGTCTCCTTTGAAGAATGGTCTCCAATCCATTTGATAAATCTTCTTATTTAGAAAAATGACTAAAATACATTTCAAACTACCAAGTATTAGTAAACATTATGGCCTGGCAGTGAGTGGGGTCCTGCCTAAGGACGCCTCTAATTTCCTAGCCCATAGCAGCCCCACCGTTTTAACAAAAGGGGCAAAGATGACTCAATGTCCCTTTCTTCTCATCCCTTCAGCCTTAAGAATTTCATGAGATTCTTGAAAAGAGGCTGCTGCTGGCAGAAGAATTGTCACGTTTCTGCTTCACAAACTCCGGCCTCATCTGTAGGAACTTCACAGGCAGGTTATTACTGACTTTTGGAGTTCTGATCTAAACTGGCTTGAAATTGTGCTGTGTGCTCTTTGTTCTCATCCTTTATAAAGAAAAAAGGAGACGGATGGAGATAGTTAAATACCCTTATTCCCCCAAAACCCTTTACAACAATTCTAGGGGTCTTCCTCTAGAAAACAGAAAGACGAAGGTAGGGGATCGTGTGCCAGCCAGTCTGTCCTGAGGAAATGAAGAGTCCAGCTCCTGGTGAAAGATGCACAAAGGAAGGAAAACCACGAAGTCCAACAACTCCAATTCCAGCACAACAATGGGAGTCTGAAGAAATTCAACTTTGGAAGCCAAGGCTGGCCTGTACCAGCTGACTCTGGAGTGGAAGGCTACTGCATCCTTAACTGTCCAAGGCACTAATGCCCACTCAGAAGATGGGGAAGAACAACTTCTTCTTCATGAAGGAGATGGAAAACTCCCCGAGCTCCACATTAAACTCCTTTTTTGTTTGTTTTTGATGACCAATAAGAAAACAGCATTCCTGGGCAAAGGCTGACATTTTGATATCACAGAGACAGTAGGATCTTGTTTCAGGTCTTCTGAGGTTTGTTGCTCACTGAAAAGGGAAAGTATGTAAAGTTAAGGATATGGAGCATAAGATTAGGAAGTAGCAATGGAATTCAAGTTAATTTAAACCTAGGTAGCAAAGTTAAGATACCTTCTTCTGGGTTTTTTTTCCACAGAACCGGGGATTGAACTCACGACTTCACGCTGACCAGGCAGGTGCTTATGCCACTGAGCTTAATCCCCGGGCCTGTTTTTTTCTTTTTGGTACCAGGAATCAAATTCATGACCTCACACTTGCCAGGGAGGGCCTGTGCTGCTGAGCTATATTCCTGGTGTCTGTTTCTCCTCATTTTACAAAGGTGCGTTACCAAAATAAAATTCATAAAAAACAAGTTGTAGGGGCACTCTGGCTCTCTTAACTTTGTCCATTACTTTTTTTTTTTTTTTTTTCTTAAAACTCCCTCCCACTAACTTCTAGCTCCATTCTGTCAGTGATTTTCTTCATACTCTCCAAAAACTCTTCCCCTCCCCCACACCCCAGACACTTACGTGGGGGAACTCCTCTTCTGTAATTTCAAGCTTTTCCAAGGCTGAACTAAAAGGAGAAAAAAAAAGAAGCAAAGAATCAGAAGATTAGAAGAAAAAAAAAAAAAAAACACTTCCCTGTAAGGTGCAATCTTATATTGTTTCTTCCTATTTCCCTTCAGAATCAATTCAGAATTCAGAAAAAAGAAGCTACTAGATTTAAAAAATGTTCTCTCTCTTTCTTTCTTTTACAGCACCAAGGATGAAATTCAAGGCCTTGAGTATTCTGAGCACACAAGCACTCTGCTACTGAGCTATACCCCATAAAAAATTTTTCTCAATTCCTGGCTTTTTATATTTCTTCTCTTTGTTTTCCTTCTCATTTTACTATACACTTCAAAGCAGTGATACAGCTGGTATAGAACATATGTTTAGTTTGTGTGAAGTTCTGGGGTCTGTCCTCAGAACCACCACCAAAAAAAAAAAAAGATGGTATCTACAATACTCAGAAACCTCCTTAGCTAGATCACTCAATTTATTAGGCATATACTCTGGATTTTTTTGTCTTTTTCCTTTTTATCGGTACCGGGGATCGAACTCACGACTGTCTGCTTGCAAGGCAGGTGCTTATGCCGCAGAGCTAAATCCCCAGCCCCTTATACTCTGGATTTTTAAAGCAAGGCATGGTGTCTCAAATTTGTAATTTCAGAATTTGGAAGGCTGAGGCAGGATGATCATAAGCTTCTACTCAGCCTTGATTACATGGCAAGTTCAAGGACAATCTTGACTACAGAGTAAGACCTTGGTTCAAAAACAAACAAATAAAACCACAACAAAATTAGAAATAAGATAAAAAAAGATAAATTGTAAAATTTTAAAGGGACAGCCATGGTCAGACATACAGCTGCAATTCCAGCTACTTGGAACGCTGAGGCAGGAGAATTCCAAGTTTCAGGGCAATCGAGAGAAACTGGTGAAACTCTATCTCAAAAATTTTGAACTTCAGGGGCCAGAGTTTAGCTCAGTGGCACAAGTGCCTGCCTGGCCAAGTGCAGGTCATGAGTTTGATCCCCAGTACCAAAAATTTGAACTCTAATGATAGGAACAGCTATTTTGGAGAAAATGACATCTTAATAGGTAATACTGATTTAGTATCATCTTGTTTTGAAGTCTCATCTAGCTTTGTTCTTCTGTCTCCAATGGTCTAAACAGGTTGTATCTTATTGGATTTTATTATGTACGATAGTATAAGCAAAAACCTTTTAAAGACAAGGAGATTATACAGAAACCATTGTTCATTTTCTGTTAGTCGATTCTAAATACTCTGTAATGCTGTCATTCTCTTAAATGGTTTTACATTGTTTTGATATACTTAATGCTACAGTATACGAAGTTGTACTCAAGGACTTCAAGGAAAGAGTTAATATGGTAACTACTTTTGGGTCGGAATTATCTGGTGGTGAAACACTATTCTGCTTAAATGGTTATGTTTTGATCTGCGCTGTTTCGCTGTTATGCCCTCTTTTTTCTCAATCTCCACTCCATTATTTACTTTTTTATTTTTATCCGTTTAATTAAAGGGAAAAAAATAGCAGGATATAATATAGTAACCCACTTTGACTTTCTATTATCTTGATTTGAAGCCCTGTATTACTCTCACCATCTTGTTTTTGACTGATGTTCCCCTATTCTGTTTTGCTGGATAGTATCAGGTTCGAAAGTCTAGCTGTGAAGATAACGAGATTCATTATGACGCCCATTCTCGTTGACTTTTATCTACTTTTGAAGACCTACAATGTCTCCGTTGTTTTGGTTTTGTCGGTTTTGTTCTTTACTGTTTTGTTCAATTGTATTATAACTAATGATATAGGCAATTCTATTAGAGATAGCGGGAGGCATTATGGTAACCATTGTTGATCACCTTGTATTATGTTTTTATATTATCTATTATGTCCACCCTTTTGACTTGACCGATTCTGTTATGTCTCATTTGGTTTTACTCTCTTCCAAAAAAGCAATAAGAACCGTGGGAGCAATGAAACCCAAAATGTGTAATAGTCATTGCACAAAAGAGAGGAAAAGAAAGCGCTCTAAACTATATAACTGCATGTATATTTAAGTGTATAAGATAGAAAATGATATCACAGAGTTTTATTGGATCATTGAACAGAACTGTTTGCAGTATCATTGTTGGAATGTCCACTCTACAAGCTTTAATCTTGTGACTTGAACAATTATTTCTAAGATGGCAATATGTAATCCATTAACTAATGATTTCCTACTGTTCATTTTTTTCTTCTGTAAATCTGTATAACTTGTACCCTTTCACTGCTTTTTTTTCTTTTCTCCTTAAATAAAAAAAAAATTTGAACTCTAGAGAACAATCAATGCTTAAACTAACTTTTTTTTTTTTAAAGTACTGGGAATTAAACCCAGGGCCACTGCAATGAGCTACTTCTTCAGCAGTCTTTTTTCTTTTCTTGGGACAGGGTCTCATGAAATGATTAAGGTATATATTCAAGTAGGGCTCAAAATAGTGATCCTCCTGCGTCAGCCTCCTAGACTGCCTGGATTACAGGTGTGCAACACCACAATGACCTTAAAAATGAAAAAATAGGCTGGTTTGGTGGCACTCACCTGTAATCCTAGCACTGGTGAGTCTGAAGCAAGAGGATTGCTATGAATTTGATGCCTGTGTGGACTACTAGTCAGTTCAAGGCTGGGCCAACTTAGACAGTAAGACTCTTTCTCAAAAAAACAAACAAAACTCACCCAAAACTAATAAATCTATTTTTAAAAATTTGAAGTCTTTTTTTTTTTGGTACCGGGGATCAAATTCATACCTCACACTTGCAAGGCAGGCACTTACTAGGCTAAACTAAATCTCCAGCCCTAAAAAAACTGAAAAATCTTTTTTTTTTTTTTTTAACTTTTTTTTCTTTTAATCGGTACCGGGAATCAAACCCACAACCACAGGCTTGCAAGACAGGGCTTATGCCGCTGAGCTAAATCCCCAGCCCCCAAAACTGAAAAATCTTGAGCAAGGATCAAATCCATGGCACTGTCAAGAAAATAGTGTCTAAAGATAAAGTCAAGGGTATTAACTATAAGACCTCAAAAAAAAAAAAGGCCTGAGCATGGTGGCACGTATCTGTGAATCCAAGCATTCTAGGGAGCTGAGGCAATTTTGATTTTGAGCCTAGTCTGGACACTTCAGCAAGTAACATCTTGAGACCTAAAAAGGGCAGCGTACGGGCTGGGGATTTATCTCAGCGGCATAAGCGCCTGCCTTGCAAGCAGGCAGTCGTGAGTTCAATCCCCGGTACCGATAAAAAGGAAAAAGACCAAAAAATATATATATATATATAAATTCTTAAAATAAAAACAAATTAAAAAGGGCTGAGAGAGTAGCTCATTGATATAATACTTGCCTAGCATGTATAAGACCATTTACCAGCACTGCAAAAGTGAACAGGAAGATCATGGAAAAAAAAAAAAAAGTGAACAGAAAGATCATGGATATGTTCTCACAAAGCCTCTCAACTGAAAAAGCAGGGTATATAAAAAGTAGGAGTCAGGCCAGGCATGGTGGTGTATGCCTGTAATCCCAACACTCGAGAGGCTGATGCAGGAGGATTGTTGTGAGTTTGAGACCAACTTGAACTGCATAGCGAGACCCTATCTCAAAAAGGCCAAAAAAAGGGGGGGGGGGGCAGGGCTAGGGACTTAGCTCAGTGGCATAAACACCTGACTGGCAAAAACAAAGTCATGAGTTCAATCCACGGTATAAAAAAAGAGGAGAGCTTATTAAGAAGACATTTATGGGGGCTGGAGATTTTAGCTCATTGGCGTAAGCTAAGGAAATTGTATCAGCAAAAAAAAAAAAAAAACCTACTGGTTTGGGTCAAAAGAGACAGAGACTATAAAATGAAGAACCCACGAAACCCACTGCCCTTGACAAACTGTATTGAAAAGAAGCAGGCTGTGAAAAATGCTTAAATGTAAACACATTCTAGTTTTCACTAAAAAGTAAAACAACACAAAATCCAGAGTTCCAAAGGTAAAGCTAAGAACCATGAAAAACTGTTCTCATATTTTAGGATTTAATCAAAGAAACTTCACTTCCTGGGTTGTGGGATAGCCAATGAATCAGTAACTATTAGCCGAATGTGGTGGCACATGCCTATGATCTCAACATTCTGAGACACTGAGGCAGAAAGACCACAAATTAAAATCCAACCTGAGCAATTTAGGGAGTCTTTGCCTCAAAAAGAAAAATAAAAGTGTCTGGGTGTGGTAGAGCATGCCTGCAATCCCAGCACTCAGAAGGCTGAGGCAAGAGGTTTGCTGGGAGTTGAAACCAGCCTGGATACACAGTTAAAATTCAAGGCAGGCCTGAGCTACATAGTGAGAAACTGTCTCAAAAAACCACAACAGAATGAAACAAAATATTACCACCAACACAAAACCAGGTTAAGGGTCTAACTCAATGGGAAGGCTCTTGATTCAATCCTAGTACCACTAAAAACAAAACCAATGAATCTTTTCATGTTTCTCCCTTTTTCTAGTAGTGCTAGGAATAACCCAAGGTTTCCTCATGCCAGGCAAGGATCCTATTATTGGTGGCATTGCCACTTCTCATTTTCTCTTCAGTACATGAAGGCACACCATGGTGATCATGGTGTCCTTAAAAGTGCTGGGGACCACAAATTCATAGTGACTGGTCTTGGTGTATTTCCCTGTGCAAGGAAAGAAAGGAATGAGATTGTTGACACCACCCATCTGTGATTTCCCATTGACTCTTCCAAGCATAAGATCATACCTATGCCTTCTTAAGTCATCTGAAGATTATACCCAAGGACAAAATACTTCTAAGCGTAAGATTGTTTACACCTTTTTTTTTTTTTTTTTTGGTACTGGAGATCAAACTCGCAACCTCACTCTTGCCAGGCAGGCACTTACACCACCATGCTAAATCCCGGGCACCTACACCTTCTAAAACCATCACAGATGGCCAAGATACTTCAAACACAAGATTGTCTACGCCCTCTGGAGTCAGAGCCTTTGGAAGAACTGTAATCCTTTGCTAGCCCCACCTATCACTGTATAGACTAAACAAATAGTGGCTGTTTTGGCAGTAGAGGAAGGCAGATCTAGAGACATTGATTTCCCAGCTATTGTTGGAATACACTACTTGTCTCTATTTTATTTTTCTTGCAACATTCTTGGGACTGATAATCGGGACTCTTGGCTGGGTTCTTGACACTTAAAGAGTTCAATCCCCAGTACCAAAAAACCAAAACAAAACAAAATGAAAAACCAAATGCTTGTCCTACCATATTGCATGCCCAGTGTGCGAGGGGAACGGAAACTTCTCTTTTTAGTTTCTTGAGCTCTCTGAGAGGAGCTGTGCTTAAGGAACTCTACATGGAGAGTTTATTGAAACTTGGACCTGATTTAGGTAACAAAATGTGGGCCATTGAGCCCCACGATTATTCAGTGACACTCCGCAGACTTTGCGAGAGGATATGTGAGTTCTCCAGGCAGATTCTAAAATGGCTCCCAATGATCCAGCTTCTGGTATGGAAATCTCATGTCATTCCGTGTGTGTGTGTGTGTGTGTGTGTGTGTGTGTGTGTGTGTGTGACAAGGTATCCCTATGGGGTGTGTGTGTGTGTGTGTGTGTGTGTGATTACAAATTTGTGAAATTGATGAATGAGTAGGTATCAATTCTAAGATTAGGTTACAAAAAGATTGTGATTCTTGTTTAGTCACATTCTCTTTCTCACAGTATATAATGGTTTATACACTGTGTCAATTTGAGGAGTTTGGAAGTTTAACTAAACAATCCCTAAGAAGCCAGGGTTCTTACTTTGTAAACATCCTCATCCTGTGCAAGAGGGCACAGAGGTGATGTGTGTGTTACACCTGCAGCCTGTTCACATTTGCTCCCACCTTTTTCTGTTTCGGCTTTTGCCCTGTGCCATGTGCCACCCTGCCTTGGAGCAAGCTGATTAGGGACTGAAACCTCACAACCTATCAGCTAAATAAACCTTTCTGTAGGTAGCTAAAACTAGAGATTGATGACAGGGGTGAAGCTAAAAGACAGCCTGGAAAACACAGAGTCCAAAGCAAGCAAATAAAGAAGCTGTTCCAGCTCCAAGAAGGGAAGTGGCCCAGGCCAACCAGACAAACAAGTTGCTAGGCAGAGGGACTGAAACCTACAACATTCTCTTGAGTGTATAAATAAAGATGCTACAGTAATTAAGCAGTCCTTTTTCTCCCATCAGGGGAGAGGGCTCCACCTGACCTCAGCTTTGCTCTTGTTTGTTTTTTCATCCTATTACTGTCCTTCCCACCAGGAACATCTAGAGTTATAGCTGGTTGCTACACCTTTCCTTCCTTAAGCCAGCTGTTATTTTCTGAGCTTTCCTATAAGGAAGTCATGGGGTTCACCAAAAGATGAAGGATTAATTGAGACACCTGAATACCATACCATCTGCATAAACATTATCCCTAAAAGCATAAAGGCATGGATACACTTTGCAAGTAACTAAAGATGAGTTCCCAATGAACCTGCACAAAGTCAGTAAAGAAAACAAATAATGATGCAATGGAAAACAGAATGATGTAGGACTTGGGTCAGGTATGAGGGTAAATTCCAGCTACTTTCCAGGCCGAGGCAGAAGGTTTCCAAGTTTGAGGTTAGTCTAGCAACTCAGAAGACCCTCAAAATAAAAAGGGCTGCAGATATAACACAATAGCAGGAGACTTACTTGCTGGGAGTTTGATCTCTAGCACTAACAAAAAAAAAAAAAAATATGATTACATGGTAAAAGAGGTCAAGAAACCAACCTGGTATTTAGTACTTGCAAAGTCTCTCCAACTACATGTGAGAAACTAGGGTCAGAAACAAGTAAGTCCTCTCTGACCTCCTCCACAGGTAGAGTCTGGGGTAAAACATCTGGACGCCCAAGGTGGACTTCTGGAAAAGAGAAAAGGTAAGAAAATCAATAAATAAAATAAAAGAGGTAATGCGCAAAGGAATTAATGAGGGAAATATGTTTTAGTTTGTTTTTTTGTCTTTTTAACATGTAGCAACTTAGATTTTCCTGGACAGAAATGGGGAGCAGAGGTCCTGGCTAGACAAGATAATGACTCAGAACAGAGGGAACAAAACCACAACATGGGCACTGTCGCCCTGGCGCTGACCTGGCTCCACTTCGGCCTTTGTTGTCACTTGTGCTCTGTGCTCCCCAGAGACCGAGGGCTGGTAAGTAATGCAGGAGTTGCCGCTGGAGCCTGCTCGCCGAGAGAAAGATGAACCAGACCGAAACTTTTTGGAAGGAGAGGGCTTCACTTCAAAAGGGAAAGAGAGCCTACTTAGCACCAACCTCAGAAACCATCACCAAGACATAGACACAAACTGCTAGTTATCCCCAATACACACCCAGGTATTCTGAAGCAAAGCAGGAAGACGGGACAATGTCACAAAGATGGGTCTACCAAGTATTATTTAGAAGGAAGGTCTCTCTTCACTTCAGAAAGAAACAGAAAGCCTTGAGCAAAAATGACATGTACATATACCACCCTCCAACCCCCAATGCAATCTTAATGGCTTTGCCTCTACCTGAGATGCCCTCTATTCCATAATTCCCAGTATAACATAACGATGACCCTTTCAGTCTACATCTTTTAAACACTGATGAACACAGCTATGTAATTTTCATTATTATAGATAGAAACAGAAAAGGACTAGGTGTGATGGTGCATGCCTATAACCCCAGCTGAGACAAGAAGGAGGATCATCATGAGTTCAAGGCCCACCTGTACACAGCAAGACTCTATCTCAAGAAAAACAACAACAAAAACAAAGAAGGATTTTTTCATGCTCCTTAAGACTGTTTGGCACACCTAGGTTTCTTCTGCCTCACTATGGGACTAATGATGTCCATGATAGGAGAGAGAAGGAAAAACTAGAATTTGCCAGTGGTAATAGCATGGAGAATTTGAAAAAGAAAAGAATACTGGCACTTTCAGACCAAGGAAGTTGAAGGAATAGACTAAGAAAACTCAGTAAACAGACATTAGTGATGCAAACTTTGTTGGTACCTGAGACAGGCATTAAAAAAAAAAAAAAAAAAAAAAAAAAAAAAGACATTGATAACATCCTTCTGTATATGGTCTACCTAACCATGTGGCATAGATTCCACATTCACAATGACACTTTTTTTTTTTTTTCAATCCCACCAATTTCCCAAAAATGGCCCTCACCTCAATAATACATGTAGGGAGAGCCAGGGGGTAAGCAGCGACTTGGATGGAAACGACTGGGACAGACAAAGTAACTGACAAAAGGACGAGAAGCAGCTCTCACAGGGTGCAGACAGAGCAGAAGAGGTCTCTGGCTTTTGCAGCTCCCTGACAGAGGTGTCCTGCCCCCCATCTGCTGAGGTAAGGGAGCCACTGGGGGGCCATCTGGTAGAAGCCACTTACGGGGGATCTTCTTGAACACTGTGTTGCACATGAAGCGCTGGAATCGTTCAGCATAGAAGCCTGGACGATGCACTGATACAGTGTCCTGCAGAGCAGAAGAAAAGGCTATACAATTAGAGAAGGAGCAGCCCAGCAAGACGATCTATAGTCTGAGGGTCATTTTCCCCTAGACAAAGATCTTAGAGAAGGGTGAAACTCAGAAATGAAATTTTAAAATGCAGAGAAACTGGTGTGGGGCAAATTAGAAGTGAGAGGCAGAAGTGGGAGGTCTTTAGATGACTACTACTCACCCCATCATGTACCAGTGCTTTCCAAGAGTGCTCCAACTTCTTAACAAACCTGCCAAAAAATTTTGTATCACATACACTGTTATTGAATGAAGATACTGAAAAGCCTAAAAAAGCAGCCAAATGTGGTGGTCTGCACCTATAATCCTAGCACTGGGAGGTTAAACCAGGAGGCTCACTGGGAGTTTGAGGCCAGCCTCCCCTATATAATGAATTCAAAACTAGCCTGGACTATGTAGTGAGACGCTGCCTCAACCTCACACACCCAAAAAAATGAAAATTAAAGGCTAGAAAAAACACAGTGTGGTATACACACAGCTACTGCAGTGCTAGTTCAGCATGCAGACAAATGCTGTTTCTACCTAAGTCAATTATTCCTCATTAAAAAAATAGTAGTTTAGGGCTGGGGATTTAGCTCAGTGGCATAAGTGCCTGCCTGGCAAGCGCGAGGTTGTGAGTTCAATCCCCAGTACTGCAAAAAAAAAAAAAAAAAAAGTAGTTTACGGGCTGGGGGTTTAGTTCAGCAGCATAAGCGCCTGCCTTGCAAGTGTGTGGTCGTGAGTTCGATCCCTGGTACCAATAAAAAAGAAAATGACAAAAAAAAAAAAAAAAAAAAAAAAAAAATAGGTTAGGGGCTGGGGATTTAGCTCAGTGGCGTAAGAACCTGTTTGGAAACAGGTGGTTGTCAGTTCGATCCCCAGTACCGATAAAAAAATAGTAGTTTATATGTCCCTGGCAAGTGAGAGACAAGTATATTAATTGTAGAAATGAGGCACAATGGCCCACACCTGCAACCCAACTACCTGGGAAACTGATGTAGGAAGATAGCAAGTTTGAGGCAATTTAGGCAACTTTAGTGAAACCCTGTCTCAAAACAAAAAGTAAAAAGGGGTAGGAGTACAGTTCAATGGTAAAGCACTTGGCTAGCATATGTGAGCCCTAAATTCCATTACCAAATGTGAAACAAAAATGAATAAATATAAACACTAAAAAAAAACAAGGTGAGCTGAAGAAACAGATGTGCAAGAGCCTGAAAGGGTAGCTAAAATTAGATAAGCTGCCAGGACTGCTAGCATATAACTATAGTTTGGACACTGCACTGGAGAGGTTGAAGAAGGAGAATCACCACAGGTTTGAAACTAGCCTGAATTACCAGTGAAACCCTGACTCAAAAAAATCCAAAAATAAATTTTAATTCATTTTAAAAACTTGATAACACTGAATCAATAAATCAAGTACTGTCTAGTTCTCATTAGTACTGAAAGGATACAGGAACAAAACTGTGATCTAACAAATCCTAGCTAGGTGCGGTGATGCACGCCCATAATCCCAGCACTTGGGAGGCTAAAGTGGGAGAATCCTTGCAAATTCAAGACCAGCCTGGGCGACAAAGTGAGCTCAAGGCCCTAACTGCACAGTGAGACCCGGTCTCAAAACAAAAACAAAAAACAAAAAACAAGTCCTGCTTCTCTCTCAGCACCGTTCCTGCCTCTCGGCCTCTTGGGCAACAATTTTGACAGAAGTTGTTCCTCTGTGGAAAAGGTCATATGCTTCCAGCTTCATCCCAGGGTGGAGAATGACTCATTTCACAGGGTTTTCACAAAGAGCAAAGCAGATGGTATGTTCTACCCTGGTACTTCCAAACATTGACTCAGCCTTCCTTAGAAGTCTCTATCATCAGTGGGGAAGCAGTAGAGTAGGAAATCCACAGAAAGAGGCCAACTATCCAACCATCTTAAAAAAAAAAAAAATCAGCTGGGGAGTTAGCTCAGCAGCATAAGCACCTGCTTGCAAGTGCAAGGTCCTGAGTTCAATCCCCGGCGCGCGCACACACACACACAAAATGAATGCAACTTACTGTTCTGAGGAAAAACTTAACAGACTCATCTAACAAAGTAATGTGAGTGGCTTCTGCATCGGTTTCTATGCTCCTCACCTGTACGACTGCAGAATATCAATGATGCCAACATAAAGCAGGAGCCTTTCCCCTTTACTATTGCGTGCAGGGATGCCACCCATGCTGGGAAAAACAAAAAGGAAAGAATTAGGAAACCTGTTAGCTAGAAGGTAGGAGCTTCTCTTCTAACCTTAAGTCAAATCAGGATGGAACTGGTATCTAAATATAACTGACTTATCTTCTATAAACCTCAAGACTGTGAGATTCCTTCCTCCAACCATAAGAATCTCTAGGATATGCACTATAATCTCCTGTTTAACCTCCTGGCCTACCATTCCTACCCCAGCTTCACCAAAACAAACAAACAAAAAGACTCTAATAATTAATAGCAATATGATGGCCTCCCACAATTAACTCTGAATGTTCTCAAAGTTCTATACCTTATTGCCTACGAAAGACATTCTTCTTTAAAGTCATGCTATGGAATACCTAAAAATGAAACCACCCAACAGACAGGGTATTTCAGAAACTAAACTGATTAAACTCAATGACGGTAAGAAAGGTATGTTCCACAAAGAAGTCTTTAATGAATTGTGATAGTTATAATTAACAGACACACACCTAACATTTTGAATGTAATAATTTTAAGTCTTTTCACCCTGGATAGCTCTGTTCCCAAATTTATTAAAATCTCCAAATTAAAGCCTTTTATACTCTTAAGAAAACTCATTTGATGGTTCTACAAGAATTTTTGTTGCTGGCTTAACTGCTGCCTCAAAGCTACTTCCTTTCCACAAATTAGATTCTTTCTGTAAGAAAAAGTGTTACACATCTGCTCACCTCCCCAATGCCCCAAACCCACTCACTGGTCATCAGTCTCCATGGTGCCACCACGTCGAGCCTCGCCTTGGATGGATTCCATGGCTGTGGAATACAGTGCCTTCTGGGAGGTTGGTCTACGCGTATCAACTGTGTATTGTGTTTCATTGTTTAAGGGCTCTCGTTGTGCGTGATCTATGTTGTGGATTGACATCAAGAGACTATAGTCCATTATCTTGAAGCTTTGAAGCACCTAACAGAAGAAAAAAATGATCTAAGCTCTAAGAATTATTGGGAATTTTGGGGGGGAATCTCACGATTTCATTATTCTTGGTGAAGAACCGCAACAGCTAACCATAGGATTATCCTATCTTCTGATTGCCTACTCCTTGGAAAAAAAGAGTTTATTAGTTCCTCTGGTCCATCTACTTACTTCTGTATCTATATCTGCTTACCTTTCTCTAATTTGTGCAACACAAATTATATTTTCAAGTCCTATTGCCTAGCTCATAGACCCTCTCTATTCTTCTTTCTATTTCTTCACAAAAATAACACCATGTTCTCAAGGGAACAAGGAACACATATTGGTGCTATAAAGCGTCCTCAATGAGGGTGTCTCAATAAAAGTACTCCTCGTGACAGATCTGTGACAAAATCTTTTATGGTTTTAGTTCATTTGAACATTAAACTGAATCTGTATCAAGAGTAGGCACTGTGCCTGTCTACAAGGACATAAAAACACTTTAGGAGAGTTTGTTTGTGTGAGGCATTGGGTTTGAACCACAGTACCAAGGAGGAGTGTTAGAAGGAAAGATGCGAGAAGGGGGAGGGAGGGATGGAGGGCAGAAGGGAAGGAAGGTGTGATGGCACATGTCTGTAGTCTCAGTAATCAAGAGGCTGAGGGGCTGGGGATTTAGCTCAGCGGCATAAGCACCTGCCTTGCAAGCAGGTAGTCGTGAGTTCGATCCCCGGTACCAATAAAAAAAAGAAAAAAAAAGTGTAAAAAGAAGACAGAAAACAGTTTATTGTCAAATGGTACAGAAAACTCGAGGAAGAATGGAGAAGCATTTTCTCTTTAAAATCAATGCAGTCACTGGGGAGAGTAGTTCTGTAAGATGATAAAAACAAACAAAAGCCAGAACAGGACACAATGAGCTGAGGCAGGAATTAAGAAAAAGGAAAAAATGGAAGCACTGAGGAGAAAAAATTTCTCCTAAACTAAATATAGATAAGCTAGCTGATATACTGACAAAAAATGGCCAGTAGGAGCTAAAACTATAGAAAAGAAAGGAATCTAGAACACAAACTGGCTTGAAATAAGTCACAAAGTTGGGAGGAAAGGATAGTAAAAATTCTAAGTGCAGATACTTTTAAAAACTGGTAACAGATGGCTGGGGATTTAGTTCAGCATCATAAGCACCTGCCTTGCATTCATAAGTTCAATCCCCAGTACAAAAAAAACAACTGGTAACGGAGGCAGCATAAAGGGATGGAATAGGATGGAAAGTTAAGATAGTCTTTTCAGAAACAAAGCTGGAGTTGGGGGAACTAGCAGTTTGAGCAGAACATGAATACCTGAAATCTCTGATGAGAACAGGACATAGAACAATGGGTCCCTGTGCAAATGAATGTGACCAGTTATAGATACTACCAGGACACACAGCTGTGACTTTCTTCAGCAACTCTCATTTGCCAACCTATAAACTTGGCCAGAAGCCCAAATATGAGGAATTATGATGCTGGCTTAAAAATATATATAACTCTGCAACACATGTACATCCATGTTTATAATAGCACAGTTTGTAACAGCTAAATCCTGAAAAAAACTCAAATGCCCATCAACCATAGAATGGCTAAAAATACGTGGTATTTTTATACAATGGAATACTAATTGGCTATAAAGGAGGATAAACTTGAGGCTTTTATGAGTAAATGGATGCAGCTTGAGACCATATTCCTAAATGAAATTGATCAGACTCACATGTAAATACTATATTGTCTCCCCAGTGTAAAAAACTGAAACAGTAAATAAGATCCAAAATGTACAACAGGTATTGTCAAAGGGAAGGGAAGCTGGGCATAATGGCATACTGCAATCCCAGCACCTAGGAGGCTGGGGCAGGTGGATTGTTTCAAGTTCAAGATCAGTTTGGGCTACAAAGTGCATTCAAGGCCAGCCTGAACTGCACAGTGAGACTATGTAGTAGTAGATAACTATACTATATATATATATATATATATAAGATATATAACTATACTACTAATCACCAATAGTTCAGCAAAAAGAACAGTTTGTGCTTTCATTATTCGATTGATCATTTTTTCTTTTTTTTTTTAACTTTTTATCGGTACCGGGGATCGAACTCATGACCGCCTTCTTGCAAGGCAATTGATCATTTTTTCATGCCTTTATCTTGTGATCTGAACTACTTTGAAGATAACAATATGCAATATACTAACCAGTGTTAATCTATTTTGTTTTGAAATTCTGTATCATTTTTATTCTTTTCTTGTTTAAAAAAGTATGTGTAACTACATGACCCAGGCTAACTAAAGAAGGAAGTTAAAGCTCAATAGGGAGAATCAACAGTGAGAAAGTAAAAATGTGATGCCATCCTCCCTCCCCCATTAACAAATGGGAGCCAGAGATCTGAGCATCTCTTGAGAGGCTAACCATATGCAATACAGCAAATAAGGGGGCTTTCCTTCTATCTCTTTGAAGGCAAATATTTTTATCACTGTTTTGCTTTGTTCTGATTAATGAATGGTATTGCTCTACTCAATATTCTGTCTTAATAAGTTCTATAATGTTATGTATTTGGTTTGATTTTGCTATGCCTGATTGAAAGAACAACCACGGTGAAGATAACGAGATATATGGTACCTATTACTGTTGTCCCGGTAACCTGCTGTGAAGTTCTGTACCAATTTCACTACACTGTCTCAATTGGCTTTGTTCCGTCTTGTTTTGTTGTATATTACTACCTTCAAAATAATTTTTAAAAAATTTTTAAATGTGATGCCATAGCTATGAGCTGATTTAATTCTTTTATATTCAGTCTAAGACACACAATTAAGGAACACAGTCCCATCTACCACAGAATGAACTCTTAAGTATAACCAAGCTGTCTTGCTGATTGAGATTTTTCGTGTCTGACAGAGGATATGCAACAGACTCACCAAACAGTCACGCTGAAGGGTCTTACACAAAGCATTGTACATGTCAGCATCCAAGAAAAGACCATCAGGCATATCTTGTAGGAAGTCCAGGTCTTTAAAGGTCGGCAGAGGCTTCTCTCGCTCTTTCTGAGAAGCACGCCGTTTGTAGGTGGAACCCTTGAGGTCATATTTGATATGCATCTTGACTGACCGTGGTAAGAGATTGTTCATCACTACAATCCGAATATTCTTGCCACCTGCCTGCACACAGTACAGTCCATAGAATTTAGGCAGCAAAGTGCGAGGGTTTTGGTTGAGGTTCTGAGCACACAAAAGTAAAATGTAATAAAGCAAGTCAGTTCATTTCCAGTGCAACTCAAGGGTAAAAGTTACCATCCATCCTGCATTTGTCTCTGACATAGGGACAATCTGTCCGTACACCTACACATGTTCAAAATTTCTCAAAAGCATGTGTCTCGATGAGATCACCACAAACTGAGCCACAGACCCTCCAATATAGTAGTCACTGAGGACATGAACCGTGACATGAATATATTCAGAGGAGTTTAAAGCAGTTGTTTTTCCCCAAGTATTTTGCTTTGTTTTGAAACAGGGTTTTACTATGCATAGCGCAGGCTGGATTTGAACTTGCTTATATAGCCCACACAGAGAATTTTATTTTTAAAAATGCATTTATTAGTATGTTTGTAACACATAATAATTACATTTGTCTCATAGAACTGTTCCTGTTCCTTCTCTTCCCTTCGCACCTCCACAATCTATCTCCATTTCCTACCATCTCTTGTTCATTTTGTTCTTTATTTTTACTTGAGATCTCTTATTGGAGAAACCATGTGGTATTTAACCTTCTGTGAATGATTCCACTTTGCATTACGGCCTCCAGAGTCATCCAGGGCAACCCCCTCAGGACCACTTTCATCTCTGTCTCAGACAGAAGTTTTCTTTCTCTCAATAAATAGATTCTGCTCTTAACCTTTGGTGTTCCTAAAACTCATTCTTTGATTTTAGAGAACACAAACTTGTATTGAACATCTAGTAAGTCGGGATTTTCTTTTGTTTTGTTTAGTCTTTTTGAGACAGGGTCTTGCTACGTGGTTCAGGCTGGCCTTGGGCTCACTTTGCAGTCCAGGCTGGTCTCAAACTTGTGAAGATCCTCCTACCTCAGTCTCCAGAGTGCTGGGATTACAAGAATACACCATCACACCCAGCTGGAGGTCTTCCACTGAGATCACTGGACAGAGGCACAGAACAAGAGGACTGGAAGAAATGTATTACTGTACTGACATGTTGGAGATGAAACTGGAAGACATCTTGAAGATTACATTACAAAAACAAATTGTCCCTGAATATGCTTTTTCAATGGAACAGACCAAATTCTCCCTGAAGCACTGAGATGCCTCCCACATACCATCCCCAGGCTTATTCTTCCTTTCTCCAGTCCTTGAGAATGCCTGTTTTACTCTGATCAAAAAAGAACAGGCCATTTAAAATTGTATAAAGGTACATACTTCATCTGTGTACCAATCCTATTATAAACAGCTAAGTTAGGTAGAAATATTGTGGGCAGTCAGACAGGGCTGGGCCCTTGAAAGGTAAATGCTAAGACAACTGTGGTGGTGCTGTATTAACCAAAGACCAGACTTCAAGAAAAACAGAAACTACTCACCCATATACTTCCTCTAGGGTTGAACAGCAGTGAATGATATTCTAAACTTTCTTAAAAATTTTTTATTGGTACCAGGGATTGAACTCACAACCACACGCTTGCAAGTAAGCACTTATGCTGCTAAGTTAAATCCCTAGCCCAAAAATGGCCTTTCAGTTACTCAGACTCTATTTCCTATGTGTTGGAGGTGCTGGGCATGGTCTTTTTTTTTTTCCCCAGTACTGGGGCTTGAACTCATGACTGTGCACTTGCAAGGCAGGCACTTATACTGCTGAGCTAAAATCCCCAGCCCCAATATTCTAAATAGACATCAATCACCTTGGAGTGGAGGACCAAACCTTAACCTTCCCCCTCTAGGAAAGTTCTTCTCTGTCCCAGGTGGGCTTGCTCTGCATGACTTGCTTCCCCATTTGATCCCCATTTAATCACTATTACCCAAGTGACTATGCTTGTTGTAGTCTTATTCACCATTGGTTCACCATTTTCTTGGCCCACCTCAAACCCACCTTGTGACTTGCTACTGAATCAATATTAGTGACTGTGACTATTGTTATAACTTTATTGATTGATTATTGTTCTGTCCCAGCTGGAACCTGTCTCTCAACATGGTTTTGCTCAATAAACACGCTTGAGAAGCAGGGTTGGTGGGCAACTCATTTTCTGGGCCCCCTTTTGTCCCTCTTAGACAAAGCTTTCTTTCTCTCAATAAATTCTTCCTGGGGCCAGGGATTTAGCTCAGTGGCATAAGCGCCTGCCTGACAAGTGCCAGGTTATGAGTTCAATTCCCGGTACCCCAAAGAAAAAAGAATGAATGAATATTGAATAAACAAATAAATTCTTCCTACTCTTTCTCTTTTTTTTTTTTTGCGGTACTGGGGATTGAACTCACGATCTCGCGCCTGCCAGGGAGGCGCTTATGCCGTTGAGCTAAATCCCCAGCCCAATTCTTTCGACTCTTAAAAAAAAAAAACAAAAAATGAAAAAAGTCATCCATTTTCAAAACAGTGACCCAAGTTAACCTTCTTTATGGCCTAGCAGTACCCCACTGAGTAAATATACTACATTTTCTTCATCTGTTGATGGTAATTTAGGCTTCTTTTTCTTTTTTTTCTTTCTTTTTTCTTTTTTTGGTATCAGGAACTGAACTGACCCCAACAGCTCTTTCATAATTTTTGTCTTCATTTTTTTTTTTTTTTTTTTGGACCAAAAATCAAACTCACAACCTTGTACTTGCCAGGCAGGTGCTTATGCCCCTGAGCTAAATCCCTGGCTCTCTTTTATACTTTAGCTATTGTGACTTTGCTGCTGTATGATAACTCTTAAGATGAGACCTCAAAAAAGGTGTAAGTGGGACAAATAAAATTTGTATTTTTAGTTTTTTGAAGAATCTCATACTGTTTTCAATAGTAATTACACCAATATAACATTCCCACCAATAGCATAGAAATGTTCATTTTTCCCAACTTCACTAACATTTGTTATTTTTTAAGTCCTTGATGTGGCCATTCTTACTGGAGTAAGATGGAGTCACAGTGCTGTTTTAATTTGCATTTCTCTAATGGCCAAAGCTACACAATATTTTTTTTCATGTATTTATTGATGATTTGTACTTCTTCTTTTGAAAAGTGTTTTATCTTTTTCAACTGCCCATTTTTTGACCAGGTCATTTATTTCTAACTTGTTAGAGTTCTTTATACGCTCTTCTAAGGAATGGCTGGCAAAAATTCTTTCCCATTCTATAAACTGTTTTTTTACTTTCTTATTTCCTTTGCGATGCAGGTGCTTTTTAAATTGATATAATCCCACCGGTTGTTTCTTGGTATTATTATATTTTATGGAACTAGAGCTCTGTTTAAGAAGTCCTTGTCTAGCAGGTGGCTCATGTCTCTAATCCCAGCTGAGAGAGGACTGACACAAAGTTCAAAGCCAGCCTGGGTAATGAGTTTGAGGCCAACCTTCACTACACAGCAAGATCCTATCTCAAAAATGCAAAAAACAAAGTCCTTGTCTATTCCTATGTCTTTCTAAGTTTTACCTTTTTTTGTTCTTCCAGCAATTATTTCTGTTTTTATATGTAGGGCTTTAATCAATTTTGATTTTATTTAGTGCACTGTAAAAGATGTCTGGAATTATTTGTCTACATGTGGACAACCAGCATTGTTAAAGAGGCTATCATTTTTTCCAGCCGATGTTAAAAATCACATTACCAGCCAAGTGTGGTGGCTCTCACCTGTAATCCCAGCACTTGGGAGGATCATTATTTGAGACCAGCCTGGGCTACAAAGTGAGGTCAAGGCCAGCCTAAACCATATAGTGAGACCCTATCTCAAAAAAACTAAATAAATAAATTAGTAAAAACAAGAATTAAAAAATGTAATTAATGAGATATTTTGGTAATAAGGGGGAAAATTTATGTGCCAGGGGTGGTGGCTCACACCTATAATTCCAACACCAGAGAAAGCTGAGGCATAGGATTGCCATAAGCTTGAGGCCACCTGGACTACACAGTAGGTTCAAGGCCAGGCTAAACTATACACTGAGACCCTGTCACAAAAAATTAAAACAACAAATAAATAAATACCAAAGGCTGATAAAGCTCAAAGCAAAAGCCCCAAGTTCAATTCATAGTAATCGCCCCTCAAAAAAGATAGAAAAAAAATCCTTTAACCACAGTGACATGATAGAAACAGGGCAAAAAAGTATGTATGGGCAATCACAAACCCGTATACTCTAACACATCACTGACTGACACACTGTTTTGCCCTGCTGAAGACAGCTTCCCCAACCCTGTCCAGGATAGGCAGCCTCAGTGGCCAGTGTCCTATCCCCTTACCATGTAGTACCCAGGAAGCAGCTTCTGTAGAAACTCCGCTTCTTTATGCTGCACTGTCTTGATGATGAACTCATCATCACTGGACACGTAGAAAAGAGAACCGCTAGCTCCAGAGTTGCAGAGTTCAATCAGTGGCTCATTGCAGAGGGAATACTGAGGCCAAGAGGAGACAGTAACAGATTTAGACATACCAGTACCCAATACAGAAATCAATTAGATACACATCTATTCTGAAGAAAAACTACAGCAAGAATATCAAGAGAGGCCAGATGTGATGAAGCATGCCTGTAATCACAGCAGTCAGAAGGCTGAGACCAGAGAATCACTGTGAGTTCGAGGCTAGCCTGGGCTACAAAGTGAGTTCAACGTGAGCTTGAACTACATAGAGAAATCTTGTCTCAAAAAAAGATGAGGGAAAAAAATTTTAAAAGCCTTAAGGTTATGAAAAGAGGGAGCCTTTTTCTATGAATAATCCTAAGAAACCGCAGTTAAGAGTTCCAAAATCAGTTGCTTAGGGGCTGGGGATTTAGTTCAGCGGCATAAGCACCTGCCTTGCAAGCAGGCGGTCGTGAGTTCGATCTCCGGTACCGATAAAGAGAAAAAAGAAAAAAAAAAAAGTGTAAAAAAAAAAAAAATCAGTTGCTTACCAAGTAATCATCAGGCCGGATACCAAACAGCTCCCGAAAGTAGCGGAAGGCAACAGGTGCATAGGTCTTGAACCGGAAGTCATTATAGTGATGAGCAGGTGTCAAGTTGCTCCCTTCACTGTAGGGTTAAACAGAAGATCCCTAACTTCTCAATCTCACAGAGGGAGTCCACCCTAATAAGGGAGAGGGAGGCTTTCCCTTAAGAACATATTCTCTTAGAGGGTCAGTGGGGACAGATGAGTCTACCACTCACTGAGACAGACACAGAAGACTAGGCAATGTATTACTTATTTAATGGGTCAGTACACAGGCCAGAGGCTCACAGCAGCATCTAAAGGACAGAATCTGCTCTTAAAATTCCCTAGTTTACATCAGTCCAATTATGAATAGGCTAAGGATTGGACACATCCTTAATATGGTCAGACCATGAATCCTGAAGTTGCTCTAACATTGACTTTGAAAAGCTGCATCTTCTAGGATATTCCCCTAAACATTAATTTAACCTCCATACCTAGGAAAGAAAATACTCTCCACCACGTAGAAATCTTGCATGAGGACATCCCGCTCTGGTTTGGTACTCAAACTCCCCACAGTGTGAGTAATGCCTAACTGAATGGCACCTTTCAAAGCTGATGATGTCGTCTAAGGAAAAGAAAAAAGACAGGAAAAATTTCTAAATTAAGTGTGACAACAGCAATAAAAACTCAGGAGAAACAAGTCAGAAGCAACACTTGAAAACAAATGCCCTTCCGTAATTAACACTAAATTGGGACAATTCTCATGGTTCACACTGCAATTAAGCCTGGAAAAGACTGGGTAGGCCAATGAAAATACAAAGTAATAAAGCTGAGATTGAGCTGCCTTGACTAGGCTAAGCATTACACCTACTGACCTGACTAAACAGGAATTTCAAAAAAAAAAAAAAAAAAAAAAAAAGAGCTTCTTTGTATTCAGAAGATGAACTGTGTCCCAAGAATACTCTTAGGTCTCACTTGCAAGATTCCTGCTAGTAGAGTACCTTCTAAATATTTAAACATAACTAAAATTGACTATATGTTTACTTAACTATTTGGTTAAAGAGGCTTTACTCCTCTAAAGAAGGGCCTGATCAGTGTATCAAGAGTAACAGACTGGCAAAAAGCTCTTAAGTGAAAAAGGAAATATGAAAGACAAATTCATTGTTTATTTTCTTGAGATAGGGTCTATGTAATCCAGACTGACCTAGAATTAGTAATCTGCCTCAACCTCCCAAGTGCTAGGATTACAGGGATGTACCACCAAGCAAGCAATTTAAATTATTATATATTTTTTGATGGTACTAAAAATTGAAGCAGGGAATCATCGATATCTGAATCTTTCACTGAACTTGAATCTTTCAATAGCCCTCTTACATAGTATACACCCAATAAATAGTGGCTGGTTTGGAGTATCTTGGCCTCTGTCCATCCTAAAGCACTGACCTCCTGGCCCCCCATCATGCATTTTTTAAAAATAAATAAAATTTTTTTAAAAATTAAAGCAGGGCAAGCTCAGGGGCACAGCACCTGTGCAGCAAGTGCAAGGTTGTGAGTTTGATTCCCGCTACCTAAATAAATGAATAAATAAAAGTAGGCCGGGCATGGGGGGTGCATACTTGTAATCACAGCACTCAGGAGGCTGAGGCAGGAGGATCACTACGAGTTCAAGGACACCCTCAACTGCATAGCAAAACCCTGCCTGGAAAAGACAAAAGTAATAAATAAAAATTGAAGTAGTGCCTTCAGAGTGAGTTTTACCTTATTTTTTATTTTGAGACAAGGTTTAAAGTCACCCAGTTGTCCAACTGGGACTCAAACTTGTAATCTTCCTGTCTAAACCTCCCAGAATGCCAATATTACAGCATATGTCATCACACTGGGCTCAATTCAAATTATTTCTGAAAGAAGTACTTAAGAATTAGAATTATTAGAATAAAAAAAATAGAATTAGAATTATTAGGCTAGGGGTTTAGCTCAGTGGCACAAGTGCCAAAAACCCCCAAGAATTACAATTACTGCTAGGCATGATGGCACATACTCATAACCCCAGCACAAGGGAAGCTAATCTGAAGTCACCTTGGATTATATGATGAGTTCAAAATCAACCTGAACTACAGAGCAACACCCTGTCTTAAAAAACCAAAAGAGGGCAGGGAATATAGCTCAGAGGCATAAGCACCTCTCTAGCAAGTATGAGGTTGTAAATTCAATCCTGGTACAAAAAAATAAAAAGAGAGAGAGAGAGAGAGAGAGAAGCAAGCAAGCGACAGCAAGACAGGTCTTATTATACACACGCTAACCTAGAGCTCACTTTTCAACCCAGGCTGGTATTGAACTGAAAATGATCCTCCTGCCTCAGCCTCCTGAGTGCTGGGATTATACGCATGTACCACCACATGATTTTATAATTTTCACAATATGGTAAAACCACAAATATAAAAGCTCTAATAATCCAGGATTTTGATCCCAGGGGAAAATATCACATCATATAAATTTATGTCCAATAAAATACACGTGGATTTTCAAATTTAAATTAAATTAAATTAAATTTAAATACTAAATAGCTACAGTTATTTTATAACTATACTAAATAAAGCTACAGCAGAAGTGTGGCTAGTAGCTACCACCCTCTTAACACACATATAACACATTTCTCAATCCTCACAAAAAGTTTTATTGGGTTAGTTTCTTATAAATTATTTCCCTCATCCCTACCTACAATAGACATTACACTTAGTCTTCAGTAGGCATTAAAATTATATCCAGATGGGCCAGGCATATAGCTCATTGGCATTAGTGCCTATTTTACAAGCATAAGTTCAAGTCCCCGTACCAAAAAATAGAATAAAATAAAAATAAATAAGTAATTATAACTAGTGTTTTAAAGTTTTGCCTAGAAACTCACCTTTTTATTCCGATTTTTAGCACATAAAAAGAGCTCCAGGGTTGGAGATTTAGTTCAATGGTATAAGCACCTGCTTGGCAAGTGCAAAGTCGTGAGTTTAATTCCTGGTAACGGGGAGGAAAAAAACAAAAAAACAACTCAAGAGAGCCAGGCATGCTGGCACATCCCTGTAATCCCAGCACTCAAGAGGCAGAGGCAAGAAGATTACAAATTCAAGGGCAGTTGAGGCTATATAGCAAATTTAAGACTGGCCACCCTGCCTGGATTACGTAGTAGAACACACTCTCAAAAAACTCATTAAAAAAAAGAGCTCAGTAAATGTCAGTTGAATGGGCTATAGAACCCATTCCAGACACAGGCAAGTACCTGATTAAGAATATGAGTCAGGGGCTGGGGATTTACCTCAGCGGCATAAGCACCTGCCTTGCAAGCAGGTGGTCGTGAGTTCAATCCCTGGTACCAATGAAAATGAAAAAGACAAAAAAAAAAAAAAAAAGAATATGAGTCAGTTCACTTCTGCTACTTAGCACAACAAAATAAAGGCAGAAAACAGACAAAATTTATATGGGTCAGAATTAAGAATCCAAGAAATCTTCATGCTTTGCATCAAACAAGACACAGATGGGCTAAGGATTTAGCTCAGCGCCTGCCTAGCAAGCACAAGGTTGTGAGTTCAATCCCCAGTATCACAAAAAAAAAAAAAAAGACACAGATGCTTAAACACTATCCCTTTTGGGAAGCCTAAGCTTCTCCAAATTAGTCCAGAACTGGAGGACTGAAGGAGGCTGTCTGAAGATAATGATGATAATCATAAGATAAACAAAATCAAAAAATAAGGAAAGAAAAAAAAAAATCATTGTGCTGCCTCTCTGTGTATCACCAGGCTGGGACATGGCCCTCAATTCATGAACACCCAGCAATAGAGGAAAGCAAGAAGTCTTCAAGAAACGTAATTCTCTGTGACAAAAAGTGGCCTTGAGGGTCTAGTTATATGCTTACACCTAACAGTGAAACCCAAGGACTCTACCTCACAGAAGCAGATTTGTTCACAAAGAATATTCCCATTTAAGGGCTGGGAATTTAGCTCAGCGGCATAAGCACCTGCCTTGCAAGTGTGTGGTCATGAGTTCAATCCCTGGTACCAATAAAAACGAAAAAAACAACAACAACAACAACAAAAAAAGAATATTCTCATTTAGGAATGGAGATGTAGCTTAGTGGTAGAGCACCTGTCTAGCATATACAGAACCCGGATTTGCTCCCAAGCATCAGAAAGGAAAAAAGAAACAAACAAAACAAATAATCACCAACTGCCATGGCACACACTTGCAATCCTATTACTCAGGAGCCTGAAAGAGGATTATAAATTTAAAGCCAGGCTGGGCCACAACAGTTGAGTTTAAGGCCTGGACTGTGCAAAGAGAGCTTATTTCAAAAACAAAACAACATCAACAACAACAAAAAACTACAAAGAACATCCTCATTTAAACATACATACATACACATAGAATACTTTGCCCTTTATGAAATATAGATTCTAAACTCTAAATTGTACAGCCAATGTCCAAAGGCTCAGATATTAACAAATGGGATATCACAGAGAACAGTATCAAGGAAACTGTGCTGTCCCTACTGCATTCTCAAAGTAAGATGAGAGAGTTCAATCCAGACTCACCTTTTTGTATGTTGTCTCTCCTGAAGGATCAACACTTCGGTGTCCTATCTTCTTGATAGTCATGCCAGTGGCATAAGGCGTCTAGAAGAGAGGAGTCTAAATCAATATATGATTCTCATGTAATACAACAGTTACACTGTAGTGATGATAAATCACAAGTCACAATGGTAGCACTCTGTAGAGGTAAGGCAAAAGGACTACAAATCTGAGGCCAGTCTGGGCAACTTAAAAGTTCCTGTCTCAAAACAAAAACAAAAAATGGGATGCAGATGTAGCTCAGTACAAAAGTCCTAGATTTAATGCCCAATAGCGAAAGAAAATAAAGAACCTAACACATCCTTTCTGGATTAAGAACATCTTATAAAATATTCAGAAGGCATATACCATGTTAATGCACAGTATCACATTTATTTTACTATTTATTGAGATAGCATTTCATTGCATTGCCCAGGACAACCTTAAACTCCTAGGCTCCAACCATTCCCTACCTTAGTCAGCTGAGCACCTGGGACTGTATGTGCCCACTGCCACTTCCAGCCTTCTTTTTTCACCAGTTTCTTTTCTGAATTAGCTAATCCTCCACTCACTCTCAATACTGTTTGCTCACATTGAACTGACAGGTGAAAACATCTGGCCCCTGGCAAACCTATGGTATGTGTGCCACAGCCAGAATATACAGTCCTCTCTGACAGTATGCAAGCTAATTGTATAAGTTGTTTGTTCAAAACTAAAATCTCAAGACCTAAGCATAGAGAAACTGAAAATTTCACAAATATCCTGCTATCCTGGAATAAAACTGTGATTATTATTATGCAACTCACCTCAGATGCCATAGATCTTTTGATTCCAGTTGCCGCTGCTAAAATAAATAAATAAATAAATAAATTTTTAAAAAAGTCATTAATATGTACACATCCACTCATATAATCTCCATCAAACACACTGAAGAATTTAGGTTTGAAGCCAGCTGTGGCCGCACATGCCTATAACTGAACACGGGAACTGAAGCAGGAGGATACTGAGCTCAAGACCAGCCTGAACTATGTAGAAACTGTGTCAAAAAAAAAAATAATAATAATAATAATCAAAATTTAAGTCAAACTAAACATAACCAGAAGCTCCTGCTGCTTTCCTTTTGGATCATGCTTTTTCAGTGTCCCTTCTTCCTTCTCCTCTGTGCTCAGAGACCTTCTCAAATTCCATTCTTGTTACACATCCTTTCTCACTCAAAACATTCAGATTTTCTGTGGGAAAGATAACCTTTCTTAATATTTAGCCATTAAAGGGTCTCACTAACACAATGGTCTAAAGAGAAAGGGAGTAAGAGATAACTCCACACACTGGAGACCTTGAGGCTTGACTTTTTTTTTTTTTTTGTACTGGGAATCAATCAAACTCAGAAGCTTGTGCTTTCCAGGAAGGCGCTGTGCTACTGAGCTATGGAGCCCCAGCTTGACCCAAAAAAAAAAAAATTTTAAGGGTTGAAAGGATAAGAACTTTTAGAGACCATATGTAGTAATTCAGAAGATAAAAGAGTTGACTTGTGACAATGAGGAAGTTAAGCATGAGAAACTAATGCTGAAAAAAATAAAACAGCACTCAAAGCAAGCAAAAGTTGGTTGCCCTTAACTTAGCAACAGTGGCAAGAAAAAAAAAATTGGTTGCCCTCACATTCTCCTCCTGATTTCTACTATAAACAACAGCGATCTCTTGGTATTTAAAATTCATTAATAGAAACTGGGGCTGGGCACAGTGGTAGACCCCTGTATTTGAGAGCCTAAGGCAAGAAGACTGCCACAAATTAGAAGCTAGCCTGGGTTACATAGCAAAATCATGTCCTCAAAATAATTAATTAAAATAAAATTGGAAGGAAATAAACATTAACTATGTTTTTAAAAAAATTTTTTTTTTTTTGTCTTTTTCCTTTTTATCGGTACCGGGGATCGAACTCACGACTGCCTGCTTGCAAAGCAGGTGCTTATGCCGCTGAGCTAAATCCCCAGCTGTTTTTAAAAATTAAAAGTCACCAGAATGGACTAGACCTTCCCTTCAATATACTGCTAATAGTTTTCATTTCTCTTCTCAAAAGACAAGAGAAATGTCATCTAGCCGTCAAAAAGATACTTCACAGTGCTGGTTAATAAGGCTAACTTCAGCTGGGTGAAACATTAAATTAGGAGTGAAATTCTAAACTAATGCTTTCAAGAAACAGTAAACGGAGCTGGGCGTGGTGGCTCACGCCTGTAATCTCAGCACTCGGGAGGGATGAGGCAGGAGAATCATTGCGAGTTGAAGACTAGCCTGGGCTACAAAGTGAGCTCAAGGCCAGCCTGAACTGAGACCTTGTCTCAAAAAAGACAACAACAACAACAAAAAACAGTAATTGGGGACAAGCTGGGTGTGTTGCCACTGCCTATAATCCCAACATTGGGGAGGCTGAGACAGGAGGATCCTTGAGAGTTCAAGACCAGCCTAGGTTACAAAGTGACAAAGATGACAAAAAGGGCTGGGAATGTAGCTCAGGGACACAGCACCTGCCTGGCAAGTGCAAGGTCCTGAGTTCGATTCCCATTAACCACCCCCCAAAAAGAGATGACCAAAAAAAAAGCGGGGGAGGACAACAGATGCGTGACCAATTGTTGATAACTTAGAATGTCTATTATTAAGAAGTCAAATCTAGCTGGGCTGGTGGCTCACGCCTGTAATCCCTGCTCTTGGGAGACTGAGACTGGAGGATCGTGTGGAGAGTTTGAGACAGCCTGGGCTACAAAGTCTCAAAAACAAACAAACAAAAGAAATCAAATCTGGGTGCTGGGCTTTTAGCTGAGTGGCAGATAAACACCTGCCTGGCAAGCATGAGGTCATGAGTTTGATCCCTGGTACCAAAAAAAAAAAAAAGAATAAAGTCAAATCTTTTTTATCTTATAACCCTTCAACTAAGAGTCAAAATACCAAACCACTGAAAAAAAAAAGCCAAAAATGACAGTCTGGTAAAGTGGCAGACATCTATAAACCCAGCACTCAGGAGGCTGAGGCAGAAGGATCCTGTTCAAAGCTGGCCTATATATAATAAGACCATATGTCTAAATCCCCCCACACACACCAAAAAACCTTTAAAAATTAAAAGGGCTAGGAATATAGCTCAGTGGCACAAGTATCTACCTTGTAGGAAGTAAGAAGTCATGAGTTCAATCCCAAGTACCAAATTATTTATAAATAAATAATCCCTTTATTTATAAATAAATAAAAGAAAGCAGAAGACCTGGATCTATGTCCAGAAGTCAAAGGCAATATAGGCAAATTGTTCTTTATATTTCACTAAAAAAGGAGAACTATTTAAGAAGGTTTATGTAAAGATTAAACCAAACAGGGGCCGGGGATTTAGCTCAGCGGCATAAGCGCCTGCCTTGCAAGCAGGCAGTTGTGAGTTCGATCCCCGGTACCAGTAAAAAGGAAAAGGAAAAAGATAAAAAAATAATAATAATAATTAAAAAAAAGATTAAACCAGACATAGTAGTACACACCTATAAGCCCAGCACTTGGGAGGCTGAGGCAGCAGGATCACTATGAGTTTTGAGACCAGCCTGGGTTACATAGTGAGGTTCTGTCTCAAAAAACTAAAAACAACAGCAACAAAAACATTAAATAAGACATGCCAGGTTCAATGATGAGCCTATAGTCCCCGTCAATGGCAAGACTGAGGCCAAGAGGTCAAAGTTAATATGGGCAACACAGGGAGATTTGAGATTCCTATCTTACAACAACAAATAAACAAAAGCCATTAATCATTCTAGCAAAAAGTAAAAGTTCCACTCATCTCTGACTAGTTTTCTTTTTGGTACACAGGGACACAGCACCTGCCTGGCTTGCTCTAATTAAAAGTACAGTATAAAACACCATTAACAAATGCATTTGTAATGGTCAACTGAAAAAAAAAAGCACTACTGACAAAACTAGTTTTGTTTTAGGGATCTTGGAATTGACAACAGAATTATTAATCCATTCTTGACAAAAGTACACATTAACTTTGCCAGGCATGGTGGTGCATGCCCAGCACTTGGGAGTCTTGAGGCAGGAGAATTGTTGTTCAAAGAATTCAAAACCAGCCTGGGTTACAAAGTGAGCTCAAGTCTAGTCTGAACTGTATAGTGAGACCCTGTCTCAAAAAACAAACAAAAAAAAAGAAAGAAAGAGAAAAAGAAAAAAGTACACATTAACTTCTAAAACAGTTCTATAAAAAAATGATAATTCTGCATGCACAGAGCTCAGACTTTTGTTGCTTTTTTAGGAAAATTACGGTCAGAAAGAGAAGTTACCTTCTGTACTACTATTTCCTTCATTACAAATGTCACATTTAGATAAAACCTACTCAGCAACAAACATTTAATTTGTTTAAAAGCAAGTTAGCAGCTGGTAGCTCAGAGGCAGAATATATATCTAGTGTGTTCACTACCCTATATTTCATACCCAGCACTGCAATAATAATAACAACAATAACAACAATAACAATAATGTGTAAAGGCAAGTTAGTTTACACAAAAGTTTAGGTAAAAACAGGCAGGGCTGAGGATGTAGTTAAGTGCGTCAATGCTTGCCTACAATGTGCAAGCTCTGATGCCATCTCTGCAAAAACAAAACAGATTAGCAAAGAGAACAACAAATAGCACAAGGGGTAGTAATTCAGGCTGTATAATCTGAACACCTAAGCTTACTAGCTGAGTCTAACAATTACTAACTAGGAAGTCCTGGACACACAGGTTAAAGCATCTCTAGTCCTTGTTTACTTTGTAGAATGCAGAAATAGCCAGCTATGGCAGTGCACACTTGTAATTTCAGCACTTGGAAAGCTGAGACAGGAGAATCATGGAGTTAAAGGTCAGCCTGAGTTACATAAGCAAGCTCAAGGCCAATCTGCACTATGTGCTAAGACCCTGTCTCAACCCCTCCCCATCAAATGCACAAATAGGGATATTGGTATAGTTCAGGCATTAACAGGGCTTGCCTGAGAACCCTGGGTTCAGATTTGGGGGAAGAGGAGAATTAAATGAGAGTAACCTACAAATCTGACACATAATAAGCACTATAATAATACTACCTATTATTATCATTATGAATTATGAAACCCATCTACAAGACTAGAAATGTCAGGTAAATGATGTGCAACACAAGGGAAAGGAAGGGAGCAGAGAGACTTACTTTACTGAAATGAAAACAATCACTGGAAGTTAGTTTTGTGTCACTGTTGTTTTTGTATACTAGGGATTGAACCCAAGGCCTTTAACACTGAGCTACATTCCTTTTTATTTTTTATTCTGAGACAGGATCTTGCTAAACTGCACAGGGTGTGGTTGAACCTATGACTCTCCTGTCTCAGCCTCCCAGAGTGCAGAGATTATATGCACGTACCTCACACCTGGCAGAGTTTTATGTCAAAACTGCATTCTATTTGGGTATGGCAGCTATAGACAAATAATGCTTGCAAGCAAATATTTACTATGTTTTTCTATTTATCTTAAATCCAACAATTCTGTATTTTAATAAGATGTTCTGAACACTGCAAAAAATTAAAAAAGAAATGCTTGCAAGATATCAACCGCCTTCTCAAAAAACCACACACAGCAATAGAAAGTGTACAGTTATTAACAGGGAAGAATAGCTGGCTGCAAGTCATAGCAAGGAGCTCAAGCTTCTTCAGCAGATACACATCAGATCTACCTCTCTTACGGTTCACCCCACAGCACAGAAAGTTGAAACCTAATGAAGAAAAACAGAAAATTACCACTTACTTCTGGGATTCTATCTGTTACCTATTTACAGTAGAGTAAATATACTAAAATTCAAAATTATGAACAAAATCTAACTCTACCAATATCTTTACCACACTGTGCACTGTGAATTTGTTCAAGCTAAATGTTCAAAAAGAAGTAACAGCTGTTAAACAGTAATTCCAGGAGCAGACACAAAGCATTTATTCCAAAGCATTTCATGGGTTTTTTTTGTTTTTTGGAGATAGGGTCTCCCTATGTAGTCTAGGCTTGCCTTGAACTTGCAATGATCCTCCTGCCTCAGTCCCTAGTATCACAAAAAAGCTGTTCTAAGGTAATCATATCCCCTAGAATATCCGTGAACTATAAAACAGGGATATTCAATTTCAGCCTATCTCATATATGCCAAGACTTGAAAAATATATAAAACTTGCACTCTAACTTATTAAACTATGCTGGGGAATCATAAATCATTACTAAAATAATTTCAGAACACCTAAGCCAGCCAAGACAAAAGCCACAGCAGGGAAAACCCAGTCAATTTTCACCAAAATACAAAATTGAAGCCAGGTATGGTGGTGTACTCCTGTAATCCCAGCACTCAGGAGGTTGAGGTAAGAGGATCCTTGCAAATTCAAGACCAGCCTGGGCTACAAAGTGAGCCCAAGACCAGTCTAACCCAGGTATCGAGACCCTGTGTCAAAAAAAAAAAAAAAAAAAAAAAAAACATTTCAAGCCAGGCCACCCCAGCACTGGGTGGCTGATGCAGGAGGATTGCAGTCAGTTCTGAGGCCAGCCTGGACCACACAGTGAAAGTTCAAAGCCAGTCTGAACTACACAGATCCAGTCCCTAAATAAGTTAAGTAACAAGAATGAGTCATTAAACTGTTACAAAAAATTTTTCTAACCAACTCTGTACCAAGTCTTAGGGAAGCATTTTATTCTGGTCCTTGCTCCACTCTATCTTGTTTGTACAGAAAAAGATACTGGTAGGGCTGGTTTCTAATCACTTGGCAAAACACCCTGTAATTCTCCATGAATATGTTTGCTACTACTGAGTCACTGGAGAGTAAAATTCCCTATTGAGAAGAATTACAAAAGAGAAAAAACTTCAATATAATCTTGAGAAGTGTAAAAAAGTCAAACTTCACAGAGAAAAATTATTTAGACTTAAAAGAGACAATTTAAAGATACTGTCAGACAGTAAACAGCTCTAAAATGAGTTAGGCTTACTTCTCAAGCATAGTGAACATAACAAAGTGGACTTAATAGCAGAGCCTCTCCCAACATTTTCAGCACAGAAGCATTTCCGTCAGAGATGAGAGTGTTGCAGGCAGCAGAGTTAGTTAGAAATATTATAGGCAGTGAGACAGGGATAGGTCCTCAAAGGAGCCAGTGCATAAGCCCAGACATCTGGCAACAGCAGGAGAGACAGACACCTCCTGTGTGATCTCAAGACAAAAGACCAAACAAATGCACCCATCATATCCTGAGGATGGATATTCTAAATAGTTCCCTATCACGCTGAGGAAGCCTGGCGTCACATCCCATCCCCCTAGGGAAGAGTCACTGCTCCTTAAGAATGTCTACTTTCTACGTGATTCGCTTCCCCATTTGTCCCTAACTGAATCAATTTTACCTGAACTACTATATTACTGCCTAACTATGGTTATGTCCCACTTTATGCCTATCTGCCTGTGAGTTCCCAGTTTTCCCCCACCTTCAACCCATCTCACCCCATGATTTTGCTCTATACAAGTCCCTAGAAAAGACAGAGTTCTTGGTAACCCACTAGGGACCCCTTCTGTCACTCAGACAGAAGCGTTCTTTCTCTCAATAAATATATTCTACTCTTAACCTGTTGTCCCTAAAATTCATTCTTCGATTTTAGAGAACTCAAACTCTTACTGGACATAGTAGGTCGGGAGTTTCATTCTCCTATATCAAGATGTCTTCACTTACCAAACAAGAAACTAGGAAAGCCGTCAGTGACTGACATTAATCCCTGAAGTACACATGTAATTTGGGGACACTAGAGGCAAACCGGATGTGCATTCCTCAGACAACTGTGGGCTTGCCTGAACAGGTCATAGAGAGGCACTTCCGGAGATCAAACTCAGTGATCTACAGACACTGCTACATAAATGTGTCAATAATTGTGACATCAAGCACAAAAAGCTGAGGGGGATTTTTGGAAGCAAAATGCTAACCTTTGGGAACTCTTGGTTAGTAAGTTGCAAGCTAGAGATATTTTAAAAATTTAAAAAGCCCACACCTGGGGGCTGGGGATTTAGCTCAGCAGCATAAGCGCCTGCCTTGCAAGCAGGCAGTTGTGAGTTCGATCCCTGGTACTGATAAAAAAGAAAAAAAGAAAAAAAAAAAAAAAAAAGCCCACACCTGTACCTTCCACACTCAGAGAGGCTGAGGCAAGAGGATTGCAAGTTCCAGGAGGCCTGGGGAATTTAGTGAGACTGTCTTCAAAATTAAAAACAACAAGGTCTAGGGATATAGCTCAGTAGTGCAAAGACCCTGGGGTTCAATCCAAGTATTAAAAAAAAAAGGTGAGAGTGGAGGACAGGGTATCAACCTCATTGTTTGCTGAACTATCTGAAACAATCTCTTTGGTCCTAGTTAACTTGGAAGACTGAAAACCATTCTAACTATACCCCTGCAGCTGGAGGAACAATATGTTCTCCAAATAAAAATACTCACAAATATGTCTAAGTGCCTCCTAAGCAGCACTGTGGAACAGGCAACTCAACTGTAATCAACAATGTGTAAAAAAAAACCAAAAAATCTCTACCATCAGCCCACCTTCAACATCCTCTGAACCAAGCCAATTAAAACCAAATCACAGCTCTAAAAGAGCTAATTCTGTTTCCTCACAGATGCCAATTTTTCCTAAGCATGTTCTGGGGAAAAAAAAAAAAAAAAAGTTAAGGATAAGCCTAGGACAGTGGTGGCAAACTTAGAGTGGACTGCTTACATCCTGGATAACTCTAAAAAGGTTTGCTATCACTGGCCTACAACAATACTCAACAACAGTTTGATCTACTAACCCCTGGCATCATCTCACTAAGACACACAGCAAGGAATGAACCACAAACCTCTTTAAGATTCACTTTCATTAACACCCACCCTTCACACAACATGCTAGCCACAGGTAGCAATCCCTCTCTGACCAAGTTAAATTAAAATTACTCTGGAGGCTGGGGATGTAGGTCAGTGGTACAATGCTTGCCTAGCACTCCCAAACCCTGGATTCAATCCAAAAAGGGGGGAGGGATAAAATAAACTACTTAGCTCTAGAGAATTTTTGTTTCCAGTTCCATATGGTTCTCAGGCCTCAGTACCCACACTTTGCTTGAAATTATGAAAAACAATCCCAGCACTCAGAAGGCTGAGGAAAGAGGATCATCCCAACTTTGAAGCCAGCCTGAGCTACGTGAGACCTTACCCTTACCCCTAAAAGACAGACCCAGGTTTTCTCAATAAACTACCAATGGCCAAGACGCGTTTGAGATTTTTGGCAGATTACCACCTCCCATTTTTCTTTCTTTCTTGGTTTTTTTGTTTTTCTGTCTTGGTCTTTTTGAGACAGGGTCTCACTATGCAGTTCAGGCTGGCTTTGGACTCACTAAGTAGCAGCCTAGTCTCAAAATTGCAACCATCCTCCTACCTCAGCCTCCCAAATGCTGGGATTACAGGAGTGCATCACCATGCCTTGCTTCTTGTTTGCTTGTTTTGAGACAGGGTCTCCCTATGTAGTTAAGGCTGGTCTTGAACTCATTATATAACTCAGGCTGGCCTCACACTCATGGGTTTCTCTTACCTCAATCGCCCAGAGTGCTGGAATTACAGGCATGCACCACCACATCTAACAACCACCTCCCAATCCTATATCCAACTCTTGAAAGAACAATGAATGTTTCTATAGGAACAAATTCAAATTCTAATTTCCCTGCACATATTTTAACAGAGAAGGCTTAACTTTACTGTTCTTACAGCGAGCATTAATTGCCCCGACAATGCACTAATATACTTCAAGGCAATCCTTTTCAACAACAACAACAACAAAAAAAATGGAAATAGAACCAAGTAACTTCTCTGTCATCTGGTATCCCTTTCTTTATGTGTGTATGCCTGGAGATTGAACATTGGGTCTCTGTCCTAGGTACAATTTACAACCCTAGCCTTATTTATTTTTTAATACAGGGTCTCATTAAATTTCTGACTTAAACTTGCAATTTTCCTGTCTTAACCTCCCAGACCACTGATATTACAGGAGTGAACCACCAACCCTGCTTAAGTCTTTCATACAACTTCTTGTCAATGAGAACTTGAAGTTGACTATACTGTGCAGAGCAAAGTTAACACAAACTGTTACATTTACTAAAAAAAAAATCTCTTTCCATTCTCTCCCCACAACTCCCCTCCCTCAGCTCACCTCATCCCCCTCCCCTTTATCGACATCACTAATTCTTAGAACACTGCTTATTTTGAGTTAAACATTGTTTTGTTAACATGCAAGGCAAATAATACGATATACTGAACCCCCTTTCAAGGATCCTGCCTCTTTTTTTTTTTGGTCTTTTTCCTTTTTATCGGTACCAGGGATTGAACTCACCTGCTTGCGTGCGCTTATGCCGCTGAGCTAAATCCCCAGCCCCCTGCCTCTTATTTTTGCCGAAGTCTTCAAATTTCAACAGGTAGAGCCACGAATGGTGGCACACACCTGTAATCCCAGCACTCAGGACGCCAAGGCAGGAGAGTTTTGGAAAGTTTAAGGCCGGCGTGAACTACATAGCGAGACTGTCTCAAAAAAGACAAGACAAGGGCCAGGGATTTAGTTCAGTAGCACAAATGCCTGCCTGGCAAGTGTGAGGTCATGAGTTTGACCCCAGGTACCAAACAAACAAAAACAAGGAGAATCTATGAGCCAGGTATTTATAAATTAATACTTATTACATGCAGCTATTACAAATTTAAAAAAGATTAGAATGTCACTGGAAGGGAAAGGCAAAATGAATGGACACAGAAGGAAAAACAAAAGTGTAGGGATTGAGGAAAGAGTTCGCTTTAAACCCAGTGAGGTGATATATATCTGTAATCCCAGCACACTGGGACAATATCACAAATTTGAGTGATCTGGGCAATTTAGTGAGACTCTGCTTCAAAATAAAATATTAAAATGATGTTGGAGGTAGTGGCACATGCCTATAACCCCAGCACTCAGGAGGCTGAGGCAGGAGGATCACCACAAATTCAAACTCGGCCAGGGCTACACAGTGAGTTCAAAGCCAGCTTGGACTACTTATCAAAATCATATCTCAACAAAAAAAAAAATAACAAAATATAAAATAAAATTTAAAAATGGACTAGAGATGCAGTTTAGTGCAGAAGTCCTGGATTCAATCCCCAGTGTAACAACAACAACAAAAAATTCACTTTAAGTAGAAAAAAGTAAAAGAGGCCGGGGGTTTAGCTCAGGGGCATAAGTGCCTGCTTGGCAAACTCGAGGTCGTGAGTTCAATCCCTGGCACAAAAAAAGAAAAGAAAAGAAAAAAATGAAAGAATAAATGGTCACGGGACATATGAAGAAAACATATTTTTTAGAAAGTGACCAATGCTCTTTTTTGATGGAAAATGATAGACAAGTGAGGTAGTAAGAATAAGGCAAATGTCATTGGGACTTTTGTCACTGGGACACAGCACAGAAAAACTGATTTCCCTCTACTTGTTTATCAGGAAACAGCACACGTCCTGAAATACACCTTACCCTGGTGAAGAACATATACCCAGCAGAAAAAAAAGAGATACTAATCACTTTGGTCTTCTTGTTCCCTTAAGTAAAAATATTCTAGATTTTTTTTTTTCTTTTTCTTTTTTATCGGTACCAGGGATCGAACTCACGACTGCCTGCTTTCAAGGCAGGCGCTTATGCCGCTGAGCTAAACCCCCAGCCCCAAGTAAAAATATTCTAAACTTTCAGGGCAGAAAACATCTAGCCTAAAGGATAAAATAATCACCTTCCCTCTCCCCAGTTCTGCCTATAGTCTAGCAGAACTCTAGTGAACTCTGATGTTCACTTCACAAATTACAGTTTCTATTATATTATCAAACAAAAACAAGCTAATAAAATATTTTATAGCTATAAAGTAACAACTATTTAAGCAAAGGTATTTTTTTTTTCCCAGTCCTTTGGGTCTCCACATAAGCAAAGGTATTAATCAAAAGAGTATCCTAAGCCGGGCGTGGTGGCTCACGCCTGTAATCCCAGCACTCAGGAGGCTGAGGTGGGAGGATCCTTGGGAGTTCAAGACCAGCCTGGGCTACAAAGTGAGCTCAAGGCCAGCCTGAACTGCATAGCCAAAAAAAACAAGAGTATCCTCTCAACCCAGAAGAGTCCACAGACATCAGCAAGTAAAGCGTATTATTTTGATACTCTTGTTTTACATTTGGGGGGGGACAGGACAAAAAGCTTTAGTTAGCATGAGAAAATGGTAAGAAACTGACGAAGATCAGGTGGGTGCTTTAACAAAGAAGAGTAAGACAAATCAGAAAGGAGGCCAGTTTGTGCCCCTAGAGAGGGCACACTCTGGATGAAGGGGCTCAGACTGACACAACAGATATTTTTTTGAGATAGGTTCTTGCTATGTAGCTTAGATCAGCTCCAAATCAGGAGCTTCTGCCTCAGCCTCCCTGGAATTACAGTCATGTGCCACCACACTTGGTTTATTCAGATATTCAAAACTAATCTGTAAATACACATTACTCATTAATCTCAGAATATAGATACCTATAAAACTAGTTAATTATTCCTAACACTGGGCTTGAACAAGGGTGGTAGAAATATTTAATTAAAAGCAATGAGTCAAGTGGTGAAGCACGCCTGTAATCCCAGCACTCAAGAGGCTGAGGCAAGATTGCAGCAAATCGGGGACCAGTATGGGCTATGCAGTAGGTTCAAAGTCAATGTGAATTACATAAGGAAACTCTTGTCTAAAAAAAAAAAAAAAAAGACACTGTAAAACTAGACATGGTTGTACACACCTATAACTTTAGCTACTGTCAGGCTGAGACAGCAGGGTTGCTTGAGCCCAGTATGAGACCTACCTGGGAAATCTGTCTCAAAACAAACAAGCCAAGTATGTGTGTGGCACATGCCTTTATGGAACTAAAGCAAGAGGATCACTTTGAGTTCAAGATCAGGCGAGGTTACACACTGAGTTCAAGGCAAGCCTGGACTACCCATGAGACCTTGTCCTGAAGCAAAGGATTATTGATGTCTGTTCTCTGGCAAAATGTACCAATGACAAAAAGGAGGCAGGTAAGTTTATATAAAAATATTTAAGATGTACTATGTACTGCAAACATGGAAGGGGGGGGTCAAAAAGTCTTTAAAACAAACAGAAAAATCTCTCCCTACTTAAGAATTATCAATCAAAAAAAAAAAAGAATTATCAATCAAAATGACTCCCCAAATTTTAATTTTGAACTCTAGTAAAGTATTCTAAATTGCTTTAATTTTCACCAGAGTAGAATTAAAGGGACTTTTTTTTTTTTTTTTTTGTCTTTTTCCTTTTTATCGGTACCGGGATCGAACTCACGACTGCCTTCTTGCAAGGGAGGCGCTTATGCCGCTGAGCTAAATCCCCAGCCCCGAGTAGAATTAAAGGGAAAGGCTGGTGATACAGCTTAGCAGCATAAGCAATTGCCTGGCAAGCTCAAGGTCCTGAGTTCAAACTCTGGTATCAAAAAAAAAAAAAAAAAAAAAAGGGAAAGAAATCCATCGGCCTACAAATAATTTACAGTCATATACAAAGAACACAGACAACAAAACACAATTGCCACTGGAGTTACCAGACGACTCCAGTTTCATGGTGGAGCTGTCCTAGGAAGAACAAAGCCATCATAACCAAGGGTTTAGGAGGCTGGTCCACTATAAAGGACTTCCAATTGAACAGACTTCCCAATCTGTGTATCTGAAGTTTCTCTCATCAGTTAAGAGGAAAAAAAGCCAGGCATGGTGGTGCACACGCATAAGCCCAACACTGGGGAGACTGAGACAGCAAGACTGTCTCAAGTTCAAGGCCAGTTTGGGGTACCCAGTGAGTTCAAGGACAGCCTGAATTCTGACACATAGTGAAACTGTCTCAAAAAAAAGTCTCACACACACTCCAAGTCAGAAAAGGAGCTGTACAGTTACCCCCAAATCATTTATGGAGGCCAAAGCATAAGTGTCACAAGTCTGCAAGTTCAAGAACAGCCTACAACTCAGTGAGACCCTGTCTCAAAATTGGGGGGAAAAAAAAAAAAAAGAGCCAAGCCTATTAGTGTATACCTATAATACCAACACTTGGGAGGCTGAGGCAAGAGGATCACCACAAGTTCCATGCCATCCTGGGCTACATAGTGAGTAGACTACAAGAACAGACTGGGGCCGGGGATTTAGCTCACTGGCATAAGTGCCTGCCTGGTAAGCAGAAGGTCATGAGTTCAATCCCTGGTACCATTAAGAAAAAAAAAGGGGGGGGGCTGGTGATGTAGCTCAATAAGAACACTCATCAAAAAACAAAAACAAACCAACTACTTCCTTTCTAACCCTCCCACCACCTTAAAATCAAGACTCTGAAATAGAAAGTCTTTACTTTTTTTTTTTTTTTTTTTTTTTGGTACCGGGGATTGAACTCACAACCAAGTGCTTACAAGGCAGCCGCTGAGCTAAATCCCCTGACCCAAAAGTCTTTACTTTTAAAAAGAGGACTCACTGACATGAGTTTCAAGTTCCTTGTGGACTATAAAAAGTTAATTAGAGATAGGGAAAGAAGCTCTCTAAATACTGGTGTGACAGATGGTTACTGTCAACAGCACCTCATCAGAGCTAATTCTATTAGTAGTAAGTGGTAGCATTGTCCAAA
Source organism: Cavia porcellus (assembly GCF_034190915.1). Classification (NCBI taxonomy): domain Eukaryota; kingdom Metazoa; phylum Chordata; class Mammalia; order Rodentia; family Caviidae; genus Cavia; species Cavia porcellus. The sequence goes on along the minus strand of NW_026947484.1, from coordinate 108,116,064 downwards.
TAATGAGAATGAGGGGGAAAGAATAAACTTTCTTTATACACCAAACAGCTGAGACTAGATAGCAAACTGCATCACTTTTTTTTTTTTTTTTTCTTGAAACAGCGTTCCACTGAGGTTCAAGTTGGCCTTGAACTCATTTTGTAGCCCAGGCTGGCCTCAACTCAGTGATCCTCCTGCCTCAGTGTCCTAAGTGCTGGAATTACAGCCATGTGCCACATATCACCTTTTATTAACAACCAAAGTGTAAAAACAAGCTCTTATAATGGCTGTTGTAAGATTTTTTTTTTTTTTTTTTGGTCTTTTTTGAGACAGAGACTCACTATACAGTTCAGGCTGACCTCACTTTGTAGCCCAGGCTGGCCTTGAACTTGAAGCAACCCACTTGCCTCAGCCTCCCAAATGCTGGGATTACAAGCATGCACCTCCACTCCCGGTTTGTAACACTCATTTTTGTCTATCTTTTTTTTTTTTGTCTTTTTCCTTTTTATCGGTACCAGGAATTGAACTCACGACTGCCTGCTTACAAGACAGGCACTTATGCCGCTGAGCTAAATCCCCAGCCCCAGCACTCATTTTTGAGGGATTGGTGTTGTTGCTGCTTTTGTTGTTGTTTTGAGACAGACAAGGTCCAACTATGCAGTTCAGGCTGGCCTTGAACTCACTATGTAGCCCATCTGGCTTCAAGACAATTTTCCTACTTCAGTCCCCCAAATGCTGGGATTACGGAGGTGCTATTCATTTATAACTGCCTCCCCCAAATTCAACTGTTAACTACTCTAACAGAAAAGATGTTAAATACTTCTTAGAGCTGACACTATGTTTTACCCTGTTTTTCACTTGTAGCAGAATAAAAGACCAGCTCTAGTTTAATGGTAAAACAATCTAGACAGAGGTATTATAGGCATGGAACAACTCAAGGCTAAGGCACTAGGGTGGCAAATTTAAACCCAGCCTGAGTGATTTAGAGATCCAGTCCAGTCTCACAACAAACAAACAAAAAAGGGGTGAGGATGCAGTTCAGTACAAATCCTCTGAATCCAACCTCAAATACAGCAATAAATATGAGAAAATAAAACAGAGGCCTGGAAATGTCTATTAGTGTGTGGGCTCTGGGTTCAATTGCCTCTATCATTAAAAACAGAAAAGAAACTGTTGGTCAACTTATTATTGAACCATGACATACTCACTTGAACACTGCCAGAGAACGTATCTTTAGGATTTCAGAGCTTCACTAAAATTTAAGTGGCCTTCAAGTATTAAGAATAATAAACTGGTTTCGGGGTTGTTGAAACAAACACACACACACACACACACACACACACACACACACACACCCCACACACACCCTAAATTTCTACAAGGCCAGACTTCTAGCCTTTAACAATTCAGGAAATCGTAAACCATTACGTATTCTTGCCAATATAATCCCCAAGTACATCCAGAGGAAAGCCCTCTTCAATCACAAAATACCCTTGGCAGCCTCTTCTACATCAGAGTAAACCTCTTATCATCTTCAAAATGTATCTTGAAAGAAAAAATTCTACTAAATTGAATTTATTAAACCCAAGCCTAAGTGAACATAGAGATATACAAAAATAGTCAACACTGTGTACACAGTGTCAAAATGCTTTCAGGCATATTTTTTTAACAGAACTTTTTTGTGTGTTTTGAGATAAGGTCTCACTTTGTAGTTCTGGTTGGCCTTTAACTCCCATCCTCCTTGCCTTTGTCTCCCAGGCACTGAGATTACAGGAGTACACACCACACCCAGCTGAACAGAACTGTTCCTAATCCAACCATTTCACTATGCCAAAAGAAGCAGAGCAGGGAATAAGAAATTAAATAAATTAAACCAGAGAGGTGGCCCATGCCTATAATCCCAGCACTCTGCAAGGTTTCAGCAGCAAGACAGCAAGTTCAGAAACCAGCCTGGGCAACTTAGCAGCTGTCTGTCTCCAAAAGAAATAATAATAATAATAATTAAATTAAGAGGGGAAAAAAGGCCAAGAGATGTGACTCTGTATAAAGGTCTTGGATTCAATCCTCAGTGCCCCCCAAAAAATAAGAAAAAAAAAAGTATTGCCAGGGATATATAGCTCAGTGGCACAAGTGCCTGCCTGGCAAGCACAAGGTCCCGAGTTTGAGTCTTACTACCAAAAAACAAGCAAACAAATTAAAAAGTATTAAAAAGCATCACTTTTAATCCCTTTTCATGCTCAGAATACAAGACAAATTATTCTGGTCCTCTACTGCTTTTATAGGAAAGGCAAAAACTACCTTTCCATAAACTAAAAATAGATAAAATAGATGCAAATAAATAAAACTCCAGTTTATTATTATTTGTGACCATCTGTTAAAGTAGAACCCTCTCACCAATTCAAAATGGCAAGGACATGGCTGGGAGTAGTGGATTTCCTGTAATCTAGCACTCTGGAAGGCTGAGGCAGTGAGACAAAAAGTTAGCTAAGTATGGTAGCACACATCTGTGATTTCAGCACTCAAGAGGCTGAGCTGAGGAAGGAGGATCACCACAAATTTGAGGCCAGCCTAGGATATATAGGGAGTTCAAATCAAACCCAGCCTGAACTACATAGCAAGACTCTGCCTCAAAAAACAGAAAAAAGAAAGTTGGCGTCAGCCTAGGCAACCTGGCAAGACCCTATCTCAAAATAAATACAATGGATAGGAGCCAGGCATGGTGGCACATGCCTGTAATTGTGGCACTCCAGAGACTGAAGCAGGAGGACTGCCTCAAATGTGAAGTCAGCCTGCACTCCATAGTGAGAAAAGGCCAGCCTGAACTACACAGCAAGACCCTGTCTCAAAACAAACAAAAAAGGTATGGAGACACAGCTCAATGCAAAGGCTTTGAGTTCAAATCTTGGTATCCTGGTCTCCTATACCTGCAATTCCATCACTTTGGGAGGCTGAGACAGAAGGACCAGAAGTTTAAATCCCATCTGCCTAGGTAATTTAGTGAAATTCTATCTCAAAACTAAAAAAAAGTAAATAATTGAAAAGGAAGCCAGAGATACAGCTCAGTGGTAGAGCACCCATGGCTTTGACATCCAGTTTAAAAAACATAAGTGTCAAGGATGTAATCCCCAATCTAAGCAAATGTTAAAATTTAAGTAAAGCATTCAGCATCAGGTAGCCTCTCTTGTTGGGTGTACAGGCAACAGTCACTGTGGGACATCAAATATCTCTGTTTTTGGGGTGTGTGTGTGTCGTTTTGTTTTATGAGACAGGCTCTCAAAACACAGTTCAGGTTGGCCTTGAACTCCCTACGTAACCCTGGCTGGTCTTAAATTCACCACAATCCTCCTGCCTCAGCCTACCCTACCTTGAGCTGGGATTACAGGGTGCACCACCACACCTGGCACTGAACACCAGACATTTCTGACAGATGCTCTAGAACAGTTTCTCACTCCCCTCATATACACATTTCCCTCCTACACACAATCTGTTATTTTTCTTGTGAGACTCCTCAGCCCTCGATTAAAGATCTTTGTTAGTTTCTAACCACTCTTCGGCCTCTATGTTGTCTCCATTCTCCAAATTCCAATACCCTGACACCTCCTAAGCATTCCTATTAGGCAACATTGCCCCACAGCACTCAACAGCTACCTGCCACCAATCTCTTCTCTTAAAGCCTAACGCCAAACATCACTTTCCTCAGGCTCTACTTCAACACAAGACTACACTGTATCTTCTCTAAGAATCTTTTGACCCTAATTTTGCACATTCCTGACACTTTTCACAATCTCCCATTGCTAGGGACTGAGGATGCAGTTCAGTGCTGTTAAGGGTCTTGCTTAGCGTAATGGGTTCAATACCGTGCTTCACAAAACCAAAACAAAAACTTTGAATTTCTTTCCCCAAGTTAGGAGGTAGTCCAGAGATGAATTAGCCTGAGAAACTGCGTGAGTGCAGCGGCGCCCCCTCGCGTTGGGGGTGGGGCGAATGAGAAGGAATGACGCATGGGGGGAGAATCTGCGGAGAAAAGACAACCCCGATAATGCCTCTCCTGCTCCCCAACTCCCCAGCAATCAAAGGCGTCACAGAATTCTTCAGGGCCCTTTAGTTCCATGATCTCTTAACTATCTTGATCCAACTCACTCCACTATCAATTCGGATACTACCTGCCTCGTACTCTTCAGTTTTTTTCTACGAACCAAGCCTCCTTTTAGTTTAATCCAACCTCCTAAAATTCCTCAATCAGGTTTCCTCGAAGACAACATTTTCGGCAGCTTCCCTTTTCTCAGTCGTCTAACCCATTCTTTGCACACTCCCCTGCCCGCTCCGAAATTGCCATATAAAAACCCAGTCTGTCTGTCCTCCTTGCCGAAACTCCTCAGAGATTCCCAACTACAAATGCCCACCCAGATCTCCCTCTACATCCCGTCGAACAATCATCACCAGCCCACTGCCACGGCCTCGCCTGGCTTACCAGAAGTCGGCCCCGAGACCCCGGGATCCAAAGTTGAAAATCCGACAGCCGACGGCCCAGAGGAGGCCGACGCCATCTTGGCAGCCCCCTCCTCCTCAGCGGCCTCACACCCTTTCACTCGGGCTCTTCCTCTTCTCGGAATCGAATCTTCCCCACGTCTCTTCACAGAGCCCCAGTTCTGCGGACCACCTTCCTGCCCCCTCTGGGGCCTCTCTCAGACACTTCTGGCTGGTTTCGGGACCAGCTCAGGGCTGTACCATTGCCTGGCATAAGGGTATATAGCTACCGTCTCGCAACCCCTCTGATTTCTGACGGCTCTCCACTGGAGATACTTTCCTTTTTTACAAGGGACTAGGCTCAAACTGGCGGCAGGGACTCCGCGACCAGACCAGACCACAAGTAAAGAAAATCCGAGGCACGAACAATCCGGGAAAAGCCGTCCCCCTCCCTCTCTTGCTCCTCCCTTCGCCCCCCTCCTCCTCCTTCTCCTAAGTCACAGCCTGTTTATCGTTCAACCCCTCCGCTCGGCTCTAGGGTAGCCAAGAAAAATTCAATAGTGCGCATGCGTCCAACCTTCTCGGAGTTCCACCCTATTGGAAAGGGAAGAACAACAAAGCCAATCAGAAGGCTACTGATGGTCACGTGACTGACGCGCTGGCGAATCCATCGGAGGAAGACAGACGCGCGGCGGTCAGCGGACTACTTCTATGGTGGTTCGGTAGGTCCATTTAGCATCAGCTCATAGGAAAGAATGGGTTTTGCGTGCTCTGAGTTCAGGTTAAGCATACCGGGACTGGCCTTCTCAGATTCACAATCCAGAAAAGAGCTACAAACAGAAACTTTACTGTCAAGTCAGAGACCTTACACAATGAAATACTGTAAAAATCACATGCCACCAAAAATTCTTCCCAGTCCCTTTCCGGTTTGTCTTACCTTCCTTTGAATGACATTCAAAATAGATCTGTTTGTGTCAAACACAGTGCTAGGCATGGTTAAGTAAATATTTGGTTCGTGTTTTTGTTTTTATTTTTGGTACTGGGGATTGAACCCAGGGTCTTCGCACTGAGCTACACCCCCAGCCCTTTTTTGTTTTTTGTGACAAAGTCTCCCTAAATTAGCCAAGCTAGGCTCGAACTCTCCATTCTCTGCCTCCGCCTCCCAGAATGTTAGGATTTCAGGCGCCCGTGCCGCCGCCACACCCTGCAGCGATAAATATCTAATAAATCAATGAAGACCTGTCAAAAGACCACAGTGGCCCAGCACTTCTGTAAACCCTACTTCTCAAGAGGTTGAAGCAGGAATATCGCATTTTCGAAGCCAGAATGGACAATTCAGTCCATAATAGAAGAGTTAAGGATGTAGCTCAGTGATAGAGTTCCCCTGGGGTCTGTTCTCAGCACCACAAGAAAAAAAGAAAAAAGGCATTTATACTACCTATTACAATCTTATCATCATACAAAGTCCTTGGCCTCTATCAATTATCTGCTTCAAAGGTCATGGAGTTGCGCAGGAGAAATTCCTTCTTTCTAGTCCAATTATCTCTAGTCAGTTTTAACACACTGGATTGTGAATCTTGGTAGGGATCTGAAGATCTGTCTAGTTAAACAAATCTTCTAGAGAGCAAGTGTTCGGTTCACTCATATCTTCACTTCCTTTTCTCACTGTACAAAGTAGGTGCTGAACAATCACTTGTGAATAAATGCAGGAGAATTGGGGGAAATCCTTGGTTTTCTAACCCCTGAAGTGGCTTGCTTTCTTGCTCTATTCAGAATTCTCCCGGGCTCTCCAATGGGAAACTAAAACCTGAAAGCTAATAGAACATCCACCCTCTCTTGTACTTCAGCTTTCTGCTCGGCTTTCACGAAAATCTAAAATAATTGTTTCCTTGCTGCCCCCTGCTGGATTATTTGGCCTCCTTTGGGTATGAAGATACACCAACTCCACCCATTTGGATTACTGTTTGTCTTTCCCCAACAGTGAAACAATATAGCTTCCAAGTGTTTTATGATTCCCTGCACCTATAGCTCAGGAATTTGGCTCACAGGTATTCAGTAAAAAAAAAAAAAAAAAAATTGTTGAATAAATTATTCTTGTTTCCAGAAAAAGCATGCAGTTACTACTATTTCCTGAGTTACTTTAAAAATCAGCTAGTTAAAAAAAAAAAAAATCAGCTAGTGTAGGGCTGGGGATTTAGCTCAGTGGCTCCAGTGCTTGCCTAATAAACACAAGGTCATGAGCTGGGTCCCCAGCACACACACACACACACACACACACACACACACACACATCAGGTAGTATAGAAAGAAAGCTGTTTCTAATTTCAAAATTGGAATAGTCTAATAAACCCCAGAATGACCAAGGCCGTCAAATAAGGAAATCTCTTTGAGAGTTTATCAGTGAATTTCCTTTCACCCTTCCTGAATGAAGAAATCCCTATTTTTTAGCATTTTGGAGGTCTTTGTTTCTACTTTATATGTCAAGATAATGACTGCTGTTACACCTACCACTTTATATTATGTCTGTTTATCTGCTTGTCTTATAAGACCAAACTCTTCAGGGAAAAGTTACATCTTCTCCATTTTTATATCTCAAGCATCGAGAATAGTAACCTGGGAAAGAGTAAGTGCCAATTCCTGTCAACTAAATGTGTCTTCTAAATATATGAACAGATGAAGGCAAAATTCAAAAAGTGGAATTACAGGGGCTGGGATTTAGCTCAGCGGCATAAGCACCTGCCTTGCAAGCAGGCGGTCGTGAGTTCGATCCTTGGTACCGATAAAAATGAAAAAGACAAAAAAAAAAAAAAAGTGGAATTACAGATGTGTGAGTAGCAGGTATCTCCCATCTTTTACCCCTCAATCTTTTTTCTGCTGCCAATGTTACTCATCCTTTAGTACCCTCTGCGTCACAGAGCCACTTTTCCCCAGTAACATTCCTGGCATAGCAGAAGTAGGTGACGTGGCAGGGTGTGGAAGCAGGGCAGAGCAGGACATGTTGGCTCAGTGCCCCAAGGAAATAGAAATGCATGCTTTGGGAAGGAAGTCAAACTGTGACCTCAAAATAGAGCCACACTTCAGAGTGGTGGCACATACCTGTAATCCCAGCACTTGTTAAGGCAGGGGCAGGATTGCTGTGGGTTTGAGGCCAGCCAGGAATACAAAGCAAATTCAAGATCCACCTGAACTGCATGGTGAAACTGTCTCAAAAAGATTTTTTAAAAATAGGGCCACACATTCACACAAGTACACATGAGTACACACACAGCTTTATTAAAGCAGCTTCTGGGAGGGGATTTAGCTTAGTGGCATAAGCACTTGCCTGGCAAGCACAAGGTCATGAGTTCAATTCCCAGTACCACAAAAAAGACAAATAAAAATAAAGCACCTTCAGGGCCAGGGATTTAGCTCAGCAGCACAAGTGCCTGCCTGGCAAACACAAGGCTGTGAGTTCAATCCCTGGTATCAAAAATAAAATAAAGTACTTTTTTAGGGGCTGAAGCCATAGTCCAGTGGCAGAGGAAAAAAGCATCCTTCAGGTCTTAGAATAGTTCCTTAAATCAGAATGAAGAGGCAAGAACAACACAGAAGTAAGAATAACGAGGGGCTGGGGATTTAGCTCAGTGGCATAAGCTCTTGCTTGCAAGCAGGCGGTCGTGAGTTTGATCCCCAGGACCGATAAAAATGAAAAAGACCAAAAAAAAAAAAAAAAAGAATAAGGGGTGGATGGAGCTGGGGATTTAGTTCAGTGGTTTTAGTGCCTGCCTGACAATCTAGTGGTCATGAGTTCATGGTTCTTGAATATCCATAGATGACGGAGAACCATTAAACATTTTTTTCTTCATTAAACACTTTTGAAAATAGAAATGACAAAGTCTGTATTTTTAGAAAGGTTTTCAATTGTGCAGTTTAAAAATGGACTGTGACTGGGCACAGTGGCCTCTTTAACCCTAACCACTCTGGAGGCTGAGGCAGGAGTATTGCAAAATGGAAGCCAGCCTAGGCTAGTAAGATACTATCTCAAAATAAAACTTATAAAGGGCCGGGTGTGTGTCTCAGTGGTAGAGTGGTCCTTGGGTTGGATCCTCGGTATTTTAGTAACAAAAAAGAACTGCAGCACAGCGAGACTGATTTCTTTTAAAAACATGCTGACTACTAAATTCTAGACTTTAGGAGGATAGTGGGGGTCCTGGTAACACTGAAGAGGATTCACTGAGCAAGCCAATTGAACGGTGTCGCAGCAGGTGGAAAGTCTGTGCTAGACTTGGGCAAGGCTTAAAGGTAAAAGGATTTAGAGGCAGGACGCGGAGCTCCCCGATGCTCTGTTGCTTATGCCTGCAAACGCCGGCTTCCGCCGTCAGCGGCCACTCGCAGGTGATGGTGTTGAGTGCCGAGCTGCGAGATCAAAGCTTGGTGCGAGAAGTCGCTGGTGGCAGCGCTGTCTCTGTAGGCGGCATGAGTTTGGCTGGAGGCCGGGCCCCCCGGAAGACCGCAGGAAACCGGCTTTCTGGGCTCCTGGAGGCAGAGGAGGAAGATGAGTTCTACCAGACGACTTATGGGGGTTTCACAGAGGCAAGATTCGGGCTCAGGAAGGAGGGGAGGTGGCAAAATGCAGCAGCCCCTAGGGAGAAAGCCCAAACAAAGAAAGGGGTGGGGGGAATGTAGGGGCGCTCCCGGCCTGGTGTTGGGACCAAGTGGGTAGGTTGGGGACGCAGTGGGGAGCTAGAAGAGATCGCCCTTGGCGTTAGTGGAAGTGTGTGTGTCAGTGTCAGGAACGGAAAAGCTCTCCGGAGGCCTCCCGGCTTACCGCAGAAAGCAGCAGTCACTTGCTGCACCCCTCTGGTGTAGGATGCACAAGGCACCATATATATATATTTCATTGCCTACGTATTCACCTGAGTCATAGAAAAGAACTGCTATTCTAAGAGGCTTAAATAGCCTACTCCTTTTTCAATTTTCAAGTCTGTTTTTGTTTTCTTAGCTTTTTGAGACAGGATCCCGGTATGTAGTTCAAACTGTCCTTCAGTTCACCATGTAGTCCAGGCTGGCCTCGAACCTGGGTGCAGTCCTCCTGTCTCGGCCACCTAAGTGCTAGGATTACAGGTATACACCACCACACTTGCGTTAATGCAAATATTTTCCTATAGAACGTATCTTTGTCCTAAAGAAGTCCCCGTGTATTTATGTTACACAAATATATTTCTTAGTTTTTTTTTTTTTTTTAATTTGGTACTGGAGATTGAACTCATGACCTCACACTTGTAAGGCAGGCCACTGAGCATTCTCAGCCTGTATATTTCATTTTGTAATTAGATTTGGTTTGCTTGTTTTTACTCTCCCTTTGGACTTTAAGCTGCATAGACTCTGTTTAGCATTTTATGTTGAGGGCCTGCTTTAGCGTCTGGACTGGACTGGCACTTGTAAAAGGGGCCTGGGTGGAGGTTTATATATATTATATTTAATCGGTACCAGGGATCGAACTCACGACTGCCTGCTTGCAAGGCAGGCACTTATGCTGCTGAGCTAAATCCCCAGCCCCCCGAGGTACCATTTGGAACCAGGGTCTCACTATGTAGTTCTGGCTGACCTTGAACTCACTATGTAGTTTGGGAACTACCTGCCTCAGCCTTGTGAGTGCTGGGATTACAAGTGTTCATCACCTTGTTTGGGTTGTTTTGGTTTTTAAGACAGTCTCACTGTGTAGTTTAGCCTGCCCTTGAACTCAGTGTGTAGGCCAGGCTCATCTTGAACTTGCAGCAATCCACTATGCCTGACTCTACTTAAATTTTTTATCGAATCTGTTCATTTATTAAATATGTGCTCAGCACCAGGAGTGTGCCATTTAGGCAATAGCTCTGTGGAAGAGTGCTTGCTTAGCATGCCTGAAAACCTGAGTTCCATCCCTAGCATTGGTAAACCACCACCAGACAAATATGCCAGGTGTGGTGGTATACCAAAACCCCTGATGATGGTATCAGTCTAACCCAACCAGTGATACAGCCCATGAATGCAAAAGAAAGATAAAGAGAAAATACTCTGCAGTTGAGGAGCTCTGGGGTGACCCATGTTCTCTGTGGAATAAAAGTTTCTGTCCAAGCCTTACCGCTTTTACTGATATCAATCAGGGAGGTAGGTGGGTAGGGAAAAGAAACTCTGTACCACTATCAGGCATAGAGGCCTGGAATTAACAATGCAGATATTTTTGATGTATGGAAGATTAGCATCTTTATTGTCAAAATAGCCAACTTTGCATAACTCAGTAAATAAGGTTGAAGGAGAGGTCAGGGACGGGTCTTAGCAAGGAGTTCATTTATCAGGAGAAAGCTGGGTTTCCTCTCCCACAGTGGTGTACATGTATAATCCTGGCCCTTTTAGGAGGCTGAGACAGGAGATTCACTGAGAGTCAAGACCAGCCTGAACTAATGAGACCCTGTTTCAAAACAAAATAAAACTCAGCCAGATAAAAAAAACAAACATGGCTTTCTCCTCACACATTCCAGGCCCCAGTGGAGAAACTGACTAGGTTCCTAATCAATTAAAATATTTTGTGATCAGGACTAAAACAAGAGGTAAGCATAGGACAATGTGCCAGCATGTGAGAACCAGGCTTGGTGGGGAGTGGCATCCCCTGAGAGGGATGATGTTTAAACTGAGAGCAGTATGCAAAGTAGGCCTTTAAACTGGGCATGGTGACACGCTCCTATAATCCCAGCACTCAGACTGAAATAGGAGAATCATTTGCAAGTTTGAAACCAGCCTGGGCCCAAAGCAGCCTGAATTGCCTAGAGAGACCCTGTCTCAAAAAGACCAAAAAAAAAAAAAAAAAAAGAAGGGGCTGGGGGTTTAGCTCAGCGGCATAAGCGCCTTCTTGGCAAGCAGGCATTCGTGAGTTCGATCCCTGGTACCGATAAAAAGGAAAAAGACGAAAAAAGAAAAAAGAAAAAGAAAGTAGCCTTGACTGGATGAAGAGTAGTGGAAGGAGAAGGGATAGTGTTGGGGGAAAGATGATGCAGAGTGTTTAAGGTACTGAGATCTCACTGTGGAACTTGGAAGTTTGCTCTCATTTTCCAGAAAAATAGAGATTGGTAAGGCAGAGGAGGTAACTCCTGGTTAGATTATGTATGACCTTGTGAACTATATTAAGGAGTTTTGCTATTTTTCCAGGGGACTGATAAGAATCTACAAAAGTTCCACATTCAAGGGCAGTAGGTATTGCTCGGGGTAGAACATGGGCTGGCATGGGCTAGACCCTGCTCAGTCCCTGTACTTGGCCCCCCAAAAAAAATTGGGGCCAAGGATATAGCTTAGCAGCGTAATGCCTGCCTGGCAAGCACAAGGTCATGAGTTTAATTCCTGTTACCAATAAATAAATAAATAAATTACATTTCCGTGATCAGGTTTGTGCTTTAAAAGATTACTGTGTAATGAAAATAGTCTGAGACACTAGCCATAGAACAACAAGGACAGGGGTTGGACGCACTTGGCAAGCTTGCCTAATGCCCTGGGTTTGATTTCCAGCACTGCCAGGAAAGAAGGCAGTTAACAAGGACATAAGAGTTTAAGTGAAATTAAGAAAATAGAATCCATAGGACTTGGAGACTGACTTGGGAGTCTTTACTGACCCTTCAACCCACTGGTATTTTTGTTATGTGTGTATGTGTTTTTGTTTGCAGTTCTAGGACTTGAATCCAGAGTCTTTACTTGAGCTACATCCTTCCCAGCCCTTTTTATTTTTTTATTGTGAGGCAACGTTTTGCTAAATTACCTAAATAGGAGTGAAACTTTAGATCCTCCTCCCTCGGCCTCCTCGAGAACTGAAACTATAGGTGTGTACCACCATGTCCAGCTACCAATTAATTTAAAAATAGAACTCTCTCATCCCTCCTGCAAGCCCATTTTCCTATTCCTGTCATTTTATGAGTCGTTATTTAATATGTACCCTTCATGCTTCCAAAAAGGATTTAAGGAGGCTTATATAAACAAAAAGTAAGAACAGTAAAAATAGAGACAGACCAGAAGTGGTTGTACCAGGAGCATATGCTAAAATGGTAACAGCAGTTGATATTAAATTTATCTGTGAGCTTTCTGGGAACCAAATTTTGACTTTTCTTTTTTTTCTTTCTTTCTTTTTTTTTTTTTTTTTACATGCATGAAGAAACATGCACATTCTTCAAGAAAGATAAAACTTACTTTCATTAAATCTTAGGGAGAATATAAAGTCACAAGTGTTTTGTCAATAGAAAAACATTCTCTGAATTAGTCATGTCTATTAATGATGCTTGATAAAAAGCAGTGAAATGGTAGTAAATCCTTGCTTTGGTGACAGCATTTTGATTGGGCACTTTAAGTCCATGGGAAGCTGTTCTCCCATCACCTGGTGATATGCTTAATACCAGACTAGGCTGAGGGGATTAATGTGTTCCCAGGCTGTCTTTCACAGACATCAGTTGGGAGGAAATAATCATCAGGGCAGGATTAAGCTCTGGCTGATTTGGAGTGTCAGCCATCTGTGCTGCTGGCTTACTTTGGCACTTGTGTATCAAGATTAGTCCATTTGGCCAGGGATTAAGTACAAGGTTGTGAGTTTGATTCCTAGTACCAAAAAAAAAAAAAAAAAAAAAAAAAAAAGGAAGATTAGTCCATTATCCTGCATTACTGATGGAAGAGTTTAAGATGTTTAAAGTACTGCCCACCAACCTAACTCCCTCTCCCTTGAGTGATTTTTTTTTTCTCCTTTGCTTTGACTCTCACTGCCATTATAACCCTCACCTATATCAACTTAGATCTATCTAGGCTGTAGTTCATGTTTAGCTCCTCAAACCTCCAGAGTTTTCTGAAAAACCCCTTGGGCTTGGTCTCAAATCTTTAGTGACTGCTTTAGTAACCTAAAGTAATCAAATATTGGGGGCTGGGGATTTAGCTCAGTGGCGTAAGTACCTGCCTTGCAGGTAGGCAGTCGTGAGTTCGATCCCTGGTACTGATAAAAATGAAAAAGGAAAAAAAAAAAAAGTAATCAAATATTTTTCTGTCCTACTGCATCTGAAGAGTGACACATACTTCTTTTAGTAACTTTGGTTAACCTCAACAGTGCTTATCAGTGGAGTGCCCCACTGTGTCCAGCTGTTCTGTATTATATCATTGCTAGTACTTTATATGTTGCATTTTTTATCTAGGTGTGGTGGCACACACCTATAATCATAGTACTCTAGGAGACTGAGGTAGGAGCATTTCAAATTCAAACCCAGTGAACACAGTTTAGCAAGACCCTGTCTCAAAATAAAAAGGACTGAGATTATAACGAAGTATGAAGGACCTGAGTTCAATCCCCAGTACTACAACGAAAAAAAACCCACTTTTTATAGTGGTGTTCTATCCTTCACTAAACTATGACCCTCTCAAGAAAGAAGCCCTTTTTTCCCACAGTAATGTATGGACACCAGCAAGTAAAACATAAGATTGAAAATTGGTTGTGCTGGGAGCCAAAGGCCATCAGCTAGAAAGGCACTGCCTGAGGAAACTGAAGGGCTGAGTTGAGCTGGAGAGTGGGGCAACCCTTATTAGGGAAGTGAAATCTTCCTCCTGAAGTCACACTGCTGATTCTGTGTTCCATTGTCATTCCACTGTCTCTGTGTCCTCAGGAATCCGGAGACGATGAGTATCAAGGAGACCAGTCAGACACAGAGGATGAGGTAGACTCGGACTTTGACATCGATGAAGGGGATGAGCCCTCCAGTGATGGAGAAACAGAAGAGCCCAGACGGAAGCGGCGTGTAGTCACCAAAGCCTATAAGGTGCAAGAGGATTCCTAGTTTTCTTTCTTTTCCTTTCCTTCCCCCTTCCCTACTTCCCCTTCCCACTTGAACATTTTCTTCCTATTTTACAGTATCTATTATATATTTTGGTCTTTATTTACACCTGCTATCTGATTTTAATCTGTCCCCAGGAGCCTTTAAAAAGTTTGAGGCCTCGAAAGGTCAGCACACCAGCTGGAAGCACTCAGAAGACCCGAGAGGAGAAGGCTGTGCTGCCTCTAGAACTACAGGATGATGGCTCTGACAGTGAGTGGGAAATTTGGTCAGATGAAAACATTGTGGGCCAGGGATACAGCTCAGCAGCACAAGCACCTGCCCACCATACAAAATGTCCTGGGTTTGATTTTTGGTCTCAGAAAAAAAAAAGAAAGAAAACATTGCAGTGTGATGATGCTCTATCAGTGTTAAATTCTTCAGTTTAGTACTATGTTTAATACTAAGAGCATTCAGAAAAATAACACAGAATGAGCTTGAGCATGGTGGCAGATGTTTATAATTCCAGCACTCAGGAGGCTGAACCAGGAAGATCCCCCACAAGTTCAAGGCCAACCTGGGCTGCACAGTGAGTCCAGGCTACCCTGAACTATATAGTGAGACCCTGCCTCAAAAAAAGCCAGCCTAAACCCAGTATAGTGAAACCCTGTTTCCAAAAACAAAAACAACAACAAGTAAAAGATACAAAATGAAATGAAGCAACATTAACATCTGGGAATGTAAATGAAAGATACATGAGTATTGTTTCTACTATTACAGCTTTTTTATAAGTTTGAAATTATTTCCAAATTAAAATAGAGAAAATAAACTAGACACAAATTCAAAGATTTATTTACATCTGATTCTTCCCAGGTCGCAAGTCCATGCGTCAGTCTACAGCTGAACATACACGACAAACATTCCTTCGGGTACAGGAGAGGCAGGGCCAGTCTCGAAGGCGGAAAGGGCCCCACTGTGAGCGACCCCTGACCCAAGAAGAGCTGCTCAGAGAAGCCAAGATCACAGAAGAGCTCAATTTGCGTTCACTGGGTCAGTATGTAGTTTTGGAAAATGTGCATAGAGATGCTAAGACACATCAGAAATTTGGAACAGAAGAATCAAAAGAAAGAAATGAGAGTGGTTGAGAGTGGATTAGAAGCAAGTGACTAAGTAGTAAATGCTCTGAGGAATAAGTTATATTGAAGTAATTTTAAGAATAAAGAGCCAGGGATTTAGCTCAGCAGCATAAAAGCACCTGCCTGGTAAGCGCAAGGTCGTGAGTTTGATCCCCAGTACCAAAAAAAAAAAAAAGGAATAAAGTAAAAATAACATAGAAGCCAAGTATGGTAGTGCCTACCTGTAATTCTAGCACTCTGGGAAGCAGAGGCAGGAGGATTACAAGTTCAAACATAATCTGGGCGACTTGCAAGACCCGGTCTTAAAATGAAAAGGGGGGCTGGGGATTTAGCTCAGCGGCGTAAGCACCTGCCTTGCAAGCAGGCGGTCGTGAATTCGATTCCCAGTACCGATAAAAAGATATAAAAAAAAAAGTTAAAAAATAAAAATTAAATTAAAAAAAATGAAAAGGGGAATGGTGGCGATGTAACCTAGTTCAAACATATGAGTTCCTCATACCACAAAAAATAAAAATGAGTTTTTAAAAGGCTAAGGAAAAAAAAGGCTGGGGTCAGGCATGGTAGTACATGCTTATAATCCTAGCATTTAGGAGGCTGAAGCAGGAGGGCTGCCACAAGTCAAGGCCATCCTGAGCTACAAGGTGAGTTCAAGGACAACCTGAACTACATAATGAGATCCCTTCTCAAAAAAAAAAAAAAAAAAACCTGGGGATGTGGCTCAGTGCAAAGGCCCAGTCTTCAATCTTCAGTACTGCAAAAAAAAGAGACTGATTTGGGAGTAGTACATGCCTGTAATCTCAGCACTTGGAAGGCTGCGGCAGGAGGATCACCATGAGTTTGACGGCAGCTTAGCTACATAGTGAGTTCAAGACTAGGCTGTCTCTTAGCTGGGCGTGGTGGCTTGTGCCTATAATCCCAGCACTGGGGAGGCTGAGGCAGGAGAATCATTGCAAGTTCGGGACCAGCCTGGGCTACAAAGTGAGCTCAAGGCCAGCCTGAACCACATAGCGAGACCCTGTCTCAAAAAAAGACAAAAAAATAAATAAATAAAAGATTGGGCTGTCTCAAACAGACAAACATAAAAGTCATACATTGTTTTGTAGAATGTTAAGAGTCTCAGGTTGAGAATAGCAGGGAATAGCAGGTTTACAAACCCCCCCCTTACATGCTAATACATATTTTCATTGAATGAAACAGCAAGATAAGCACTTATAGTGTTTATGTTTCTCTTCCTGAATATCTTTCATAGTCATTATTAGGCTCACTATGCTAGGCAAATGCTGTACTACCAAGTTGTGTAACCTCAGCCCCCTCTCTTTCTGAACCAAGCACATACATAGTTGATAATGCATACAGCATTTTCACTGTAGAGGAGGCAATCACTTGCCCTAAAATGTCTGGTGTCCAACCCATCCTGGTTTAATGATAGTTATGAAATTGAGACAGTTTTGCTTCAAAATAACATATAGATTGAGAAAAGGTTTATTTCAGCCTCAACATCTTCAGAATGTATTTTCATGACTTTTAAAAGTTTCAGCCAGCCAATGTGGTGCACATCTGTAATCCCAGTACTCAGGAGACTGAGGCAGGAGGATTATTGGGAGTTCAAGACCAGCCTGCAACACAAAGCAGGACCCTGTCTAAAAAAATCCTAGCGCTTGGGAGATTAAGGAGATTGAAAGTTTGAGGACAGCCTGGACAATTTAGCAAAACATTATGTCAGAATTGTAAAAAGGGTGGAAGCTGGGCACAGAGACACATTCCTAGTCTTTAGCACTCAGGAGACTGAGGCAGAAAGATCACCACAAGTTTGAAGCCAGCCTGGGCTACATAGTGAGTTCAAAGCCAGCATGAAATACATAGTGAGATCCTGTCCTAAAAAGGGGGTGTAGAGATTATAGCTTAGTGGTAAGTTACTTCTCAGTGTTTGGGCGGGGTGAGAGGGGAACACTCATTATATTGACGCTAAAATTATAATTTTATCATTTATTTGAGATGAGAATTTACTATATTCGTCAGGCTGGTCTTGATCTTATGAACTCAAAGCATTCTCTTGCCTCAGCATCCTAGTAGCTGGAACTACAAGTATGCACCACCATACTTGGTTGGCATTCATAATTTTCAATGTTCATAATAGTTATTCAGGATTTTTAAATGGTAGTTATCTTCCAAAGCAGTTGAGAACTATCACAGGCCACAGGTAATAACAAGGTGGCAGACTTTATTTTTTTTTATTTTTATTTTTTTGTCTTTTTCATTTTTATCGGTACCAGGGATCGAATTCACAACTGCCTGCTTGCAAGGCAGGCACTTATGCCGCTGAGCTAAATCCCCAGCCCCAAGATGGCAGACTTTAAAGCCACCAGGGTAACCTAAGATGGCAGGAGTTGAGGTCTTCAGCGAATAAGAGAGTGGCTGTGACAAGGAAGAGGTGTTCTGACTGCCAGCACTGGTCTCAAGAAGAACATACACAGTGAGTGGCGGGAGCAGTGACCTGAAAGCCACAGGAAGGGGCTCAGTAGGCCACAGCTGTAATCTGCAAGGAATGTGATCGAATGAGCGTCTCTACCAGAGGGCTGCCTGGTTTCTAGGTATAAGGAATGCTGAGTGAACAGCTCAAGGACAAGTGTGGACTGGCTGATAGAGCTGGAATCCCACAGCCTAAAGATGGTTTTTTTTTTTTTTTTGTCTTTTTCCTTTTTATCAGTACCGGGGATTGAACTCACGACTGCCTGCTTGCAAGGCAGGCGCTTATGCCGCTGAGCTAAATCCCTAGCCCCTCTAAAGATGTATTTGAATGGAGAAGTGTTAGAAGTTTGACTCACAGGAAAGAAAGCAACATTATCAATAAGAGTTTAAAAGAAGTTCACTCACCTAAGGGATACCCAGGGGACGTTTTATGGTCTTCTGTCTTTCTTGTTCTTTTAATGTACAGAAGATCAAACTGAACTTCACACATGCTAGACAGGCCCTTGTGCCATTGAGCTAAATCCCTGGCCCCTTTATAGTCAGACTTAGAGGGTTATGTTCTCAGTACCTACACAGAGGAACCAGAGGCTGGGTGTGATGACAGATTCCTCTAATCCCAACCCTCTAAGAAACTGAGGCAAGAGAATCACAAGTTCAAGCCGAGCCAGGGCAACTCAGTGACTTAGCAAGGACCTTGTCTAAAAAAATAACGCGCTGGGAATGCAGCTGCAGCTCAGTGAGAAACACCATGGGTTCAATGCGCTGTAGTATAAAATTAAATAAGTACAGTATAGAAACGAAATATAACAATAAATTTTTAAAAGCTCAGGGATGCCAGGGATTTAGCTCAGCAGTGTAAGCGCCTGGTACCATAAATTAATTAATTAATTAGTTAGTTAAATAATGCCAGAGATGTAGCTCAGTGGTAGGATGCTTGCTTAGCATGTATGAGGGCCTCAATTCAATCCCAGTGTCACAAAAGAGAAAAAAAAGTAACTTCTTTGAAGATAATGATACACAGTGTATTAACTGCTGTTAATTTTTATTATGAAATTTTATTTTCCCCAAAATAGTTGAAAAAATTTTGAAAACAAAAGCTTTAACTTCATTTATAGGAAAGGCTTCAGTAATACTTTGATATATTTATTAAAAATATTTAGGGTGCCTATGATAGTGGAGTACTGTCTGATACCTAATATGAGTCATGGTCACTGCTCTTAAGTAGGAGACATATATGGCCACAATCATTGCCATGGAGCAGTGTACCGGGGTCCAGACAGGTAGCAGAATGCAATCTGCCACATGGGCTAAGGTGAATTGGAGGAATTTCAAAAAGAAAAAGTTACTTTACTCAGCTGATTGTTGCTGTGGAAAAGTTACTTTACTCAGCTGATTGTTGCCCTTGCCCTGTGTAAATGTAGGCCCAGGGTCCTCAAAGTTCTTTATTTTTTCAAGAGAAACCAGAAATCTTTCAGTGTAATTTCCTAATTTGGGAAGGGGAGGTTTTTACTGGGAATTAAACCCATAGCCTTCACACAGACCAGTATCCTCAGGCCATTTGTACTTTTTATTTTGGGACAGGGTCTTGCTAAATTGCCTAAGGTAGGCATGAACTGGCAGTCCTCCTCCCTCAGCCTCCCAGAGTTCTGGGATTACAGATATGTGCTACTGCACCTGGCTTCAATTTCCTAGTTTTTAAATTAATGTCAGCAACTAGTTCTGTTTTTCTTTAAAATACCATATAATTGAGGCAGAGGATCGTTGCAGATTTGAGGCCAGCTGGGCTACAAAGTGAGCTCAAGGCCAGCCTGAACTGTGTAGTGAGACCCTGTCTCATAAAGACAAAAAATGAAAAAATAAAAGCTGGATGTGGTGGCACATGCTTGTAATCCTAGCACTCTGGGAAGTTGAGGCAAGATCACAAGTTGGAGCCCAGCCTGGACAACTTAGCAATTTAGGGAGACTCTGTCATAAAATAAAAAATAAAGAGAAGTACTGGGGTTGTAGCTTAGTGTGAAGGTTCTGGCTTTTCTCCCCATTATCACACAAAAAAGGAAGGGAGCCAAAACCAGGTGTTGGTGGTGCACACTTGAATCCCAGCACTCTGAGAGAATGAAGCAAGAAGTCAACAGTTGGAGCCAGGCCTAGGTAACAGAGCGATTTAGACTCTTGTCTCAAAAAAATGCCTGGAAGTGTTGCTCGGTGTGAAATCTCTGGGTTCTTTCCCAGTACTGGAAACAAAAACATTACACAGATCAAACATTTGAGAGGACCCCATCTTGCAGCCTTTGCTATAGGAATAGAGGAGTAGACCTGGCGTAGGGGTGGGAAATTGAGGGAGTTTCTCAACGCTGTGTGGGAAGAGGAGTGGTTTAGATAATAAGGGTTGTGATCAGCCTTGTGAGGTCTATTGAAAGTGCTCAGTTCAGCTATTTGAAGGACTGTGATACTGAAGACAGATTAGATTTGTGTTCTTTATGCCTTAAAAACTTCATTTCCACACTGGACAATTTAGAAGCTCTAGTGAAACCCTGTCTCAAAATTTAAACAAAAATTTTTTTTGTTTTTGTACCAGGAATTCAACTCACAACCTTGCACTTGCCTGGCAAACACTGTGCCACTGAGCTATATCCAGCCCCCCAATTTTTTTTTTTTTAAAGGCCAGGGATGTAACTCAATATGAAGGCCCCAGTTAAATTCCCAGTAACACGCAGAAGCACACACACAGTAAAAGTGTTGTCAGGAATTCTGTTTCAGCTCAGAATAGGGGAGAATTCTGTAAAGATGAGTTGATGGAGTAATTGTAGAGAAGATTCTGGTATCCAGAAAATGAACAGGATCCTCATCACAGGTCCCTTCCAACGTGGCATCCTCTAATTCTAAGTGGGTAAGGACCTTGAAAAAAGGAGCAGAGGATATCAGGAGGGGGAGGCAGAAGCCTGTGAGGTTGGAGGCACTGTAGCCTTGGGGGTATCCAGAGTTGGCTTGAGTCATTGGCGGGGACACAATCGATGCCCAGAAAGATAACTGACTGGTCGTAGGACAGAACTGGAATGTGGGAAAAGGAAAAACTCTGACCATCCCTCCTTCCTCCCTTTGATTCTGCAGAGACATACGAGCGACTTGAGGCTGACAAAAAGAAACAGGTTCATAAGAAGCGAAAGTGCCCCGGGCCCATAATCACCTACCATTCCATGACAGTGCCGCTTGTTGGGGAGCCGGGTCCCAAGGAGGAGAATGTGGATGTAGAAGGGTGAGTGATCAGCAGTGTCCTCCTGGGCCCGCTTCACTCACTCTGCTCCTCCTCGCTCTAGCAGAGCTTTCTGGTTCCACCCTCCCTTCAACTCCTTCTTTCTCTTAGCCTCCCTTTTCCCTTTCTTATTTTTCTTTCTATTCTCACTTTTTCCATGTCTACCACTTTTTAGTAGGTTCTCTCAGAATGTTCATCCACTCTGCCTTTTTCTCTCTCCTCCCTGATTTTTTTTATATGGCATCTGTTGTCCTCTCCTCAGTTGTTTTTCTCTGTCTTTTGCCCTCAGACTTGATCCGGCTCCTGTGGCTTCTGCATTGACTTCCCACGCTGTGACCGGACCTGTCATCCCTCCTGCTCATTGCTCCAGGACCTTCATCACATTTAGTGATGATGCAACATTTGAGGAATGGTTCCCCCAAGGGCGACCCCCAAAGATCCCTGTTCGGGAGGTCTGCCCAGTGACCCATCGTCCGGCACTATACCGGGACCCTGTCACAGACATACCCTATGCCACTGCACGGGCCTTCAAAATCATCCGTGAGGCTTACAAGAAGTATATCACTGCCCATGGACTGCCGCCCACTGCCTCATCTCTGGGCCCTGGGCCGCCACCTCCTGAGCCCCTCCCTGGCACAGGGCCCCGAGCCTTGCGCCAGAAAATTGTCATTAAATGAAGAGATGTCCGGTCCTTAGAAACCACTCCTCTGCTCTGGCTCGGGCTCTTAAGCTTCCCTTCTGTCTCCCTGCTTCTTTCACTGATCATTTCTGATCTTTTCCAAGTCGTCTCTATTTTTTTCCCCATCTTTTCTCCTGGTTCCTACTGGTTTTGTTACATTTTTAAATCTAATAAAAATGGGATGGTCCGTTTTATCTGGTATCTAATGTAGGGTTGAGAATAAGAAGTGTTTGTGAACGTCTGAGTATATTTGGGTCTTCTTGCTTGATAGTACTTATGACTTCTCTTGTTTTGTTTTTTTCTGATTTGGGGTCCTGCTGTATTGCTGTGATTGGTCTCAGACTCCTGGGCTCAAGCAGTCCTCTGTTACAGGCACTACAGATGCATGAATCCCTAGTTTGTCTTTGCTTGTGCAGTATTCCTCCAACTAAATTATAAACACCTTATACTTAGCTGCCAAAAGACAATTCCTGTATTTAACTTTTATCAGTACTGGGAATCGAACTCACGACTGCCTGCTTGCAAGGCAGGTGCTTATGCCGCTGAGCTAAATCCCCAGCCCTCTTTCTATTACTTTTTATTCACCATTTTGACTGTAGCCAGCACCAAATGAGTAGAAACTAATAGCTGATTCTTACAGTACTCAACTCTAGGAAATAGCTTGTATGGAGAGAAGCAGAAGAGGTGCTATGTCTGTTGGTGGCCACTAGAGGCTCCCAGGGCTGGGCAGGGTATGGGGGCTGTGTATATGTGATCTCCCCCTAACCCCCACCTGGCCAGAGCTAAAATAATAAAATGCTGAGCTCACTGTTCCCCCACCCTCTCCGTGCACTGGACTTCTGCTGCAGGACAGTGGCCCAGTGGAACGGACAGACTGACCAGCAGAAGGGAAATAGTCGTCAGGACGGGTAGGTGGGGAAGGCAAGGGGCTTATGTTAGCCTGGTGGAATGGGAGGAGAGTGGCTCTTATGGGGAATAACGGAGTATGTGTCTGCTGTCAGTGTATCTGCCACTGTCCTGTCCAGTCCCTTAATTGTGTGTTGTAAGTGTAAATCCCACACACTTTCTAGATCTTTTACGTTAAGCATGGTGTGTCTATGTAGCTTGTGTTTTTCATATTGTAAAAGATTGTGTAAGTTCAATTTTCCTGCTGATTTTAGAAAAACCTTACTCCATTTAGAAGATATTTTCCACTCCATTGGTCTGGTGTCACCTTGCTGTGACAGTTTGTGAGGACTAAATCTCTTTTCCTGAAACCATATTGCCCTTCCCCAATGGCAGTCCCTCAGTTTCTCAGCCCTTTCTTTAGGATTTAGGATTTTACCAGACAGTGAAATCTTGGTCTTTCCACAATAAAAGAGGATATAAGGGTAGAGTAGAGACTCCTTTTGCCCAGTGCCACTAGCTGTCCTTGCTCACTTTAACCAGTTTAGAAAAAAGGGTGAATAGAGAAGAAGAGAAATTCCCTTGAAGTTCTGTCCCACCCCTCTCCCACCTTTCAATAGTTACTGGGCATGGAGCCACCTGTTTTGGCAGAACTTCCGGCACCTGTGCTAGGGCAAGAGGCACTGACGGGCGAGGTTACAGGGAGGGGTGTTACCAGGATTTCTGCATCGTATAGTGAGATGACAAAACTTCTTTGGATCCTGGGATCCCCATCCAAAATGACGTGCTGCTGGGGAGGCAGGTAGAGGGAAAACTGCATTCTAACTCTGAACAACCTGACCTCCCCTCTTTCCATCCTCGACTACATTTCTAAGCGCCAGGGTATCTAGTCAGTGTTCATGCTGGCTGGTTCTTTGTATCCCTGCTGTGTCCGTGTCCATCTTTCCATGTCCAACTACTTTTCCCATGTCCTCCCAGGCTCTGAGTGTCACAGTGGAGAGGGGACAGGGGCCACTATGTCATCATATCAGAAGGAACTAGAGAAGTACAGAGACATAGATGAAGATGAGATCTTAAAGACCTTGAGCCCTGAAGAGCTAGAGCAACTGGACTGCGAGCTACAGGAGATGGACCCAGAGGTAGGGACCCCAGCACAGGAGATTTGGAGTAGTCCCCAGGATTATGGAAGAGTGATAGGTGCTGGGTGGCTGAGACCAGGACTACCCACAGGGCTTGGAGTTTGCCAAGGTGGCCAGGGAAAAGATACCTGAAAATGTTTTAGGGAGCCTTAGAGGTGCCCTGGAGGGGTACCTGACCTATTCCCCAAAACTCATCCCTAAGAACATGCTCCTGCCGGCTGGACTAAGACAACGTGACCAGACAAAAAAGAGCCCAACAGGGCCACTGGACCGAGAGGCCCTTTTGCAGTACCTGGAGCAACAGGCACTAGAAGCCAAGGAACGTGATGACTTGGTGCCCTTCACAGGAGAAAAGAAGGGTATGGGCACCGTGCCATTCATGCCTCCCAAAAACCAATGATATCTCTCACAAGCCGCCCCTCAGCTTCCTCCCCTCTCAACTTCCAGCTCCTACCTGCCAAGGGTCATGGGCACTGTGACACTTGCATGCCAGCTTGTACTCTTTGGTTCTCGTGAGAGGTCGGGGGACCCAGGAGTCCTGAGCTGGCAAAGAATTCAGGCTTTCTGGTATCCCCTAGTGACCCAGCATTGTACCTCTTGGAGAAGGACAGGATGCTGGAAACCAGGATCTTGGGAGAAATGACCTCTACCTGAACCATCCTTCATCTTCCCATCAGGGAAACCCTATATTCAGCCCAAAAGAGAAATTCCAGCACAGGAACAGATCACGCTGGAGCCTGAGCTGGAAGAGGCACTGGCCCATGCCACTGATGCTGAAATGTGTGATATTGCAGGTAGGCAGCTGGGAAGTTGCTCAGGGTGGGAGCGCATTCTTGCGTTATTGAGGGACTGCCAAGGAAGGCCCTGACCTAGAACGTGGATGTCTGAGAATGCCTCCAGCTGTAGTTTTTATTTTTTTCCAGCAATAGTTTTTAATTTATTTGTTTTCATATTAATTCATCTTTAAATTTAATAAGTCAACATGTCAAGAGCATTTTTTTTTTAACTTTTTTTATCGGTACCAGGGATTGAACTCACGACCCCCTGCTTGCAAGGCAGGTGCTTATGCCGCAGAGCTAAATCCCCAGCCCAAGAGCATTTTTTCAAACTAGACATAGTGGTACACACCTCTAATCCCAGCACTAGGGAGACCAAGGCAGGAAGATTGCTGTGAATTCAAGGCCTGCCTGGGCCATGTCCCAAGACCATTTCAGCCACACACACATACCCCCCCCACA
The DNA here is from genome assembly GCF_034190915.1 of Cavia porcellus. NCBI lineage: Eukaryota > Metazoa > Chordata > Mammalia > Rodentia > Caviidae > Cavia > Cavia porcellus. The sequence continues at coordinate 108,091,037 of NW_026947484.1, read as the reverse complement.
CACACAAAATAAGCCACGCTTATGAAGAGATTGTAAAAACAAATCAAAGTACAGGTATTTTGGCTAAAATCTGAGATAGGGCTCTGCCCCACCTGCATCTACACACACTCTAGTGGCTCTTTAGGAATTACTCCTGAACTCCAGCTCAATGGTATAGAAACCATCAGGCAGTCTAAGGCAGGGATGCCTAGAGCGGAGGGAAGGTGGGAAACCTCTTTGGAACTATGGAAAGGATGGGCCGTAGCAGATCGAGACAAGATGAGGACTTAGAACAGACCGCCTCTCATTCCCTGCACCCCTCTTTTCATACACTGCAGCAATTCTGGGAATGTACACATTGATGAGCAACAAGCAGTACTATGATGCCATCTGCAGTGGGGAAATCTGCAACACGGAAGGCATCAGCAGTAAGTGTGTGGGGAGCGTGACCCCAGGGCTCCAGGCGGGCAGCCTCAGAACCTGAGCAAAGGTAACAGGGGTTTAAGAGATGACATGACACATGAGTGACAAGAGAACCAAGGGAAAGATGGTGGGGGACATGTTGGGGTTCCTTCCTGCCCTCACCCATCAGGTGTGGTTCAGCCTGACAAGTATAAGCCAGTGCCAGATGAGCCCCCAAATCCCACAAACATTGAGGAGATGTTGACAAGGGTTCGAAGCAACGACAAGGACTTGGAGGAGGTGAATCTCAATAATATACAGGTATTTGACTCCCATCTTCCTAACAATAACATAGGGGTAACTCTGGACCGAGGAGAGTCCTTACTCCACTGTTTCCATGCCTGTCTGATAGGACATCCCAATACCCATGCTGAGTGAGCTGTGTGATGCAATGAAAACGAATACCTATGTCCGGAGCTTCAGTCTGGTGGCCACAAGGAGTGGTGACCCCATCGCCCATGTAAGGCTAGTTGACATCCCAGCACTCTCCCTCTGCCTTACCCTGTGCTCCCAGGAGAGCTGTCATAAATGGTTGTGTTAAGAGTACTCTTTCCACCATGCTTACTTAGGAAGCTGCTATCATGGAGACTCCCTACCCTCAGTCCTGGGGCTCACAACTCAAATCTTGAGATCATTGTACTGAAGGGTCACAACCTTGATGCCCCCAGTTCCACTGCATGCTTAATCTCCGTTTTCATCTGCTTCCCATGCTATCTCCCTCTAGTCCCACTTAGACTCTTCTCAAAGAGCTGTTTCCCTCTTGCTCCCATTTTTTTCTCTCCTCTGTGCAACTATTCCCTAATCCTAACCCAAGTCCCTGGTACCCAGGCGGTGGCTGACATGTTACGTGAGAACCGTAGCCTCCAGAGCCTGAATATTGAGTCCAACTTCATTAGCAGCACAGGGCTCATGGCTGTGCTGAAGGCAGTTCGGGAAAATTCCACACTCACTGAACTGCGTGTAGACAACCAGGTCAGTATCCCTTTCCCCTGGTATTAGCATCCAACTGATACCCATCAGGCTTCCTCCCTGAGCCACCCCACAGGGCAGCTATCTCCTTTAATCCTGTTTGACTCTTCCTCTTCATTGTCTCTGAGGGAAACCTCTCTTCACCTATTCTGGTGAAAAAAAGACTCTTGACTTCCCAAGGGGTCTGTGGTCCAGGATGAACAACCCACTTATGGCTGACAGCCCCGCTTCTCCCTCTGACAGCGCCAGTGGCCTGGTGATGCAGTGGAGATGGAAATGGCCACCGTGCTAGAGCAGTGTCCTTCTATTGTCCGCTTTGGCTACCACTTTACACAACAGGGGCCTCGAGCTCGGGCAGCCCAGGCCATGACCAGGAACAACGAACTACGTGAGCAACTCCAGACGTGGTATTGGCAGGGGGCAGGGTATAGTACAGAAACTGGGAGTTCTCCCTGAAGAAGACCTAGTGACAGCTTGGATGGCTCCCAGATCCTACAAGAGATCAGACAGTATGTAGAAAAGTCCCTGTTCCAAATATATATACCATCAGAGAAATGGAAAAGAACCTAGACATCTTTGTTGGGTTAAGACAGTCTTGCTATGTAGTTTGGGCTAGCTTTGAACTCACTATATAGCCTAGGCTGGTTTTGAACTCAAGACAATCTGCCCACCTCTTCCTGAGTGCTGAGATTACAGGTGTGCACTACCATACCGGCTCTGCACTTTTTTTTTTTTTGTACCAAGGATTGAACTCACAACCTCGTGCTTGCCAGGCAGGCGCTCATGCTGCTGAGCTAAATCCCCAGCTGCAAAGACATCGTTTTTAATGTAGTACCAGAGATCAAACCCAAGGCCTCATGCATGCTACCCAAGCACACTACCACTAAGGCTTTTCTAATTTTGTGATAGGATCTCCCTAACTTACCCAAAATGACCTTGAACTTTTGATCCTGCCTCCTCATGAGATGGTTTTTGTTTTGGTTTTTTGAGAAAGGGTCTCCTATATGGCCCAAACTGGCTTTGAACTCACAATCTTCCTGCCTTTGCCTTCCTGCTGGGATTGCAGATGTGCTAGGTATGCACAGTGCTTGGCTAGATAACTCTTCAGTACTGAGGATAGTACCTAAAGCCTTCATATTGAACTGTACCCCCCTCCCCTTTTATTTTGACACAGGGTCTCTGTAAGCCTACCCTACCCTCCCACAATGATAGAATTATAGCCATGCACTATTGTACCTAACTAGACATACTTTTATTATGGCTTCTTATTTTGTTAGTGTAGTGTCAGGGAGCCTCAAACACTAACACCATATGCATCTGGCTAAGGAACTTGCCAAAAGGAGATGAAATGAAAGATCATACTTTTCTTCCTATATAGGTCGCCAGCAAAAGAAGAGATAACACTGCCCTTTCCTTTACCAACTAGAACAGGAAGCCCTGGATTCATAAATCCTCATCTCTTCCCCTTTCCTGTAAATAAAGGCCCTTTTGTCCACTTTGCCTGCCTCCTTCCTTGGGCTTTTGGGTGGGAATCTTGGCACTAACCCCTAAGGGTTACTGCCAGTTCATCAGGGGATTATTTATACTCTGGGGATCAGCAGGCAGGGAGGTTCAGGTTACTAGGAGGTAGGGGAGCTGCGTCCCTTGGTGTTCCCCATAAACCTGCCAGTGCCTTCAGTCTTTCTTACTTTCATAGGGTTCTTGGACTCATTTCTGTTTCCAGATATGGTCAGATTTCCCCAGGGCGTATTCAGAGTCCTCTTATGATCTGAAGAGGGAAGGACTTTGAATGGAGTTGGGAACAGAGGAAAACAACATGAAGGGCAAGGACTTCTTTCTGACAGACTTATTAATAGGGCACCGGGCTACGTGCAGCTGACGCTTGGCATGACTTTGGGGTAGAGTGGGGGAGGGGGCAGAAGTAGGGGAGCTGTGTACCTTGCAGGGAGGGAGTGGTCAGGCTGAGAATGAACAGATTTGAAATCCTGAGATTAGACAAGGAACCTGACTTAAGCAAAGTTGGGCTCCCAATGCCCACTGTAGTTTATTTATGAAACAAATGTAGAAAGTTGTCAGTCCAACAGGAGATCAGGGGGTTCCTCCTCATCGGAGTCAAACTCAACATTTTCATCTTTTACCCATCGACCTTCTCCATCTGGGATCCATCCAGAGCTGGAAATGAAGCAAACAGAATTGGTTAGGACAGAAGTTTATTAAAAAGTTAGTGGCGGGGCTGGGGATTTAGCTCAGCGGCATAAGCGCCTGCCTTACAAGCCAGGCAGTCATGAGTTCGATCCCTGGTACAGATAAAAAGGAAAGAGACAAAAAAAAAAAAAGTTGGCTGGTCCGAAGGTAGTGACTTATTTCAATTAATTGTTCACAGTCAGTACAGATTGAACTCCTTGTTCTACTCTTTCCCCCCTTCTCACTATTGCACTTGATTAGTCTTTAAAAAAAAAAAAGTTAGTGGCAATAAAAAAGAAAAACTAGAGTCAGGCGGTGATGGCACATGCTTATAATCTCAGTATTTGGGGCATTAAGACAGGAAGATTGCAAGTTTGAGACCAGCCTGGGCTAGCTAAAGGCCAGCTTGGACTACATGTGAGACACTGTCTGAAAATAATTAAAATTAAAAGGAAAACAGATACGTTAGAAAAAGGGGATCAAGGAGAAAAATCTGAGGAAAGGGATTGGAATACCCACCTTCGAAGAGTGAGATAACGGTCCAGGGCTTGTCTTCTTGTGGGGCTAATGGGTGCAGGGGCTGAGGCAGTTGTTGACTCTTTAGCCTGTAGGCCAGACCTAGGCTCAGGTTCCCTACTGATCTTCTCACTCTGGAATTCAATCTCTTGGGCTGGCAAAGGGGAACAGGAGATAGAGGGACTAGGGGCTTCTGGTCTGTGTAGAGAAGAATCAAAGCCTGTAAGAGCTGTGAAGGAAAAGGCCAACTCTTCTATGACTTCCAACTCATTAGAGCAGTCTCTTTTTTTGTTTTTTTTTTGTACTGGGAATTGAACTCACAACCTCACACTTGCCAGGCAGGTGCTTGTGCCACTGAGCAAAATCCCTCGCCTTCTCTCTTTCTTTCTTTTTTTCTCTTTCCTTCTTTCTTTTCTTTCTTTCTTTCTTTCTTTCTTTCTTTCTTTCTTTCTTTCTTCTTTCTTGTGGTACTGGGGATTGAACTCAGGTCACTGTGCTAAGCAGTGTTTCTTAAACTTTTCTTAAGATACAAATTTTCAGGGCTGGGGATTTAGCTCAGCAGTATAAGCGCCTGCCTTGCAGGCAGACAGTCGTGAGTTCGATCCCCGGTACCGATTAAAAAAAAAAAAAATACAAATTTTCCTTTTTTTTTTTTTTTTTTTTTAAACAAGGTATTGGAACGGATTTCCTTTGTTTTTTAAGACAGGTCTTACTATATAGTTGAGGCTGACCTTGAACTCGCTATGTAGCCCACGCTGGCTTCAAACTCAAAGGGATTCTCTTGACAGCCTCCTGAATGCTGGGATTACAAGAATGTGCCACTATCCCACCTCATAAGTGTTCTGGTAAAAAAAGGATTTTGGAGTATAACTTTGGGAAAAGCCATCCTAAAATTTAAAAAAAAAAAAATTTAAACCTTAAGATTTTGTATAGCTGGGTATGGTGGCAAATGGGTATAGTCCCAGCCACTACTCAGGATGCTTAGACAGAAGGACTGGAAGTTTCATCCCAGCCTGGGTTACTTAGGGAGAGCCTGTCTCTAAAATAACAAATAAAAAGGGCTGGCAAGTTGAGGCAGAAGGATTAAGTTCAAGGCCAGCCTGGACTAAACAGTAAGTTTATGACTAGCCTAAATTACACAGGGAGACCTTAACTCAAAAAAAAAAAAGTGGGGGTGGAGTGGGCTGGGAATATAACTCAGTATAAAGGCTCTGGGTTCACTCCCAAGTACAAAAGAAAAAAGGATTTTGTACAGCCTTTAAAATATACCAATATTACCAGTGTTTTATTTTCTTTATGTATTTGGTTTTGAGACAGTGTCTTCTATCATGTTGCACAGGCTAGCTTCAAATTTACCACTCTATCTTAGCCTCCCTAGCACTGGGTTTACTGATGTTACCACACCTGACCAATACTCCATTTCCTAAAATTTATTTAAAATCTCAAAAATCATTTTTTTCCTCCAAAATACTAGTATTCCTTAGAATGCAATTTGGAAAGCATTTCCTTTAATTATTTCTTGCAGTACTGAAGGTTGAATCTACTGCCTTCACACTGAGCTACACACCCAGCCCATTTTTGTTCTGAGACAGGGTTCCATTAAGTCACTAAATTGGCCAGGCTGAGCTCAAACTTGTGCTCTTCCTACCTTAGCCTCCTAGAGTGTACACCACCATGCCCAAACTACTGTGGAAAAGAGTACTCATAGGGCCATCTATCTCTTCCTGTCTTTTCCTACTCTAGGTTTCCCACCCTTCCCACAGACCTGTGCTTCCTGCGGCAGCAACTATTATAGTGGGGAGCTCTGTGCAGAGCACTCTGGGTGATAAGTCGAGTCTGGGTTAGCAGAGGAGCCTGGTAGAGACAAGAGACCAAGTTAGGTCTTAAGAGGGAACAGTTCTTCCAGTGTATTGTGTGCAGCAAGGTCATTCTTGGAAAACAGTCTTCTCCCTCTCCGATTACCTCAAGTTTGGTCCCTTCCTTCTTCAATTCATTCTGTGGTCTTGGATTTTGCTCCATTTCCTTTCCTGACTGATTCTTACCATAGAAGAGCTGCAGGCCTGAGGAGAAAAGGAATGAGAATTAAAAGCATAGCAGCAAGGATAGTCTGCAGTTTATTTTCTATCTTGTCGTCCCTGAGACTTACTAGATAAATGCTTCTTGCCTCCACGGTGGGCTGTCAACATGGCCAGTGTGTCCAGGATAGGTCGATGAGGACAGATGGCACAAGCAAAACTAAGAAGGGAGGAGAAGAAAATAATAAGCTCAAGGAGATAGGGAGAATCTTTCCATCCCTGTCCTAGAAGTCCTTTCCAAAGTCTTCCAGGTTTCCCAGTCTCCATGTCTTCTAGTCTTCACTTCTCGCCCCAAAAATTCTAGATATCCCTCCTCTCCTTCATAGTTAAAGTTTGTTGAGGGTCTAACCGCAATGTTAATTTATCCCTTGCTCTCACCGTCCGTCCCGTAGCATCAGCACTTCATCTTCTGGGATGTAACTGGCCAGCAAGTCCCCAACTCTTCGTTTCTGCAAGAGACAGGGAAAGAAGTCCAGATGGGATCAGCAGCATATCCGGATGGGAAGAAGGGAAATACTAACAGGAGTCATAAAGAATAAGCATCAAGGGAAGAACAGTGGTCATATGGAGAACGGATCACTACCCAGTTTTGATTTCCTGACTACCTTTCCCAAGCAGTTGCCAGAGCAAAAAAAAAAAAAAAAAAACAATGCTTCTTCATAGTCTTTCCTTGCCCTTATTCTCTACTCGCGCTTACTTTGAGCACATTGAGCTGACTCCAATCATCTCCTTCTCTCTTGAAAGACATCAACGACTTTGAATCTCAGAAATGACACAATACTCTCAGGCAACTCCTTCGGGCCACCGTAGGAGCAGTGGGACCTCTCCTTTCCTTCTTCCGGTCTCTTTCCATTCGGTTTTCACACTTCCGGGGCGCGTTTCTACGCATGCGCCACGCGATCCGGAAAGCCTGCCTCCAGCATGCTACCCGGACTGCATTTCCCATGGTGCCCTGCGACACCGCAAGTGTTGAGCCTTTTGGGAAATGAAGTCTTTTTCAAAAAATTTGCCGCTCTGCTGGATACTGGCCGTCGCATCTTGGGAGATTAGAGGCTTTTCAAGAGACAAAAACCCAGATGGGTAGCCCGGGTTTGAGGATGTGACCTGACTGATGCGCAAGAGAGCCCTTGAGGATCTCACACTGGAAAGTGTACTGCAAGCTCTCGAAATCCTCACGCGTTTTGTCTGCGGCCGTAGCCTACCTAGGGTAGGCCCAATTTGTTCCTGACCCTAGCGTACGAACCCTGAGACGAGTCCGGGCCAAGATATGGGGACGCCCTGAGGCCCAGCTGCTGGGTTTGGGGGTAAACTGAGGAAAAGTGTTGAGCGGGGTATCTGCAGTTCAAAGGTCAGAGGTCAGTGTAGCGAGTAAGGGTCGAAAGTAAGAGGGATGTTAAGTGGAGACTGTAACAAGGACCAATTATTCAGAAGACAAATTTGTGAGTAAGGGTTGTAGGTGGGAGAAGCCCGGAGGGGAAGAGCGCGGACATAGTCGGCGGAGAGCAGCGAGACACAGGAAAGAAGAAGCGGAGAATAGGAATTCCCTGATTATCCATTCCCTGAGTTCAGGCCGTCACTTGGCCCGGCCTTCCTCAGCTGCAAGCCCAGCTGGGTGAGGACATGGCTTCTCCCTCTAGACAGCCATCCCTCGGGGGGTCTGGGCTGCTTCAAGGGAGTCGGGCTCGTTCTTATGGAAGCCTGGTGCAATCAGCTTGCTCCCCTGTAAGAGAAAGACGCCTGGAGCATCAATTGAAGCCTGAAGACACCCTGGCTGGGCTGGCACTCAAATACGGAGTGACGGTGAGTCTTCCAGGATGGTGGTGTAAATAACCGTTTAGGGGAAATTTAGTCCTAATGAAAATGCAGTGATCCTTTCAAGCAACCTCCCCTGACATTTTCTTAATTGCCCTATGGTCTGTTCTGCCTTTATCTGTTTTGTTTTCCCATCCCAATGTTACACTGTCTGGTTGGGACAGATTCTGTTCCGCTATATCAACAGAGAGCAGCAGCTCCTATTTATTATGCCAGATACCATGCTTTCTGTATAGTATGTTAACCTGTTTGAGCCTAATATCCCTATCAAATATACAACTATTGTGTTTTTGGTTTTTGGTTTTTTTCAGATGAAGAAACTTGAGACTTGATTAATCAATTTGACCAAGGATAAATAACTGAGTGTCAGAGTTGGAATTCAGAAAGCTCTGTCTGATTCTAAAGTTACTATTAACCACAAAGAAAAATTTTGAGAGTGATTAAATATTTATAGCAAATAATGAAGAACTGGTTTTTAGGTCTAAGTCCTAAAGTACCTATCTCTTGTTCTTGTTTCCTAACTGCAAGGTGCAAAACAGGTCCTCTCTATCCTAAGTATTTCAGATAATAACTGGAGAGTAAAATTAGAAATGTAAAAATATATTGCATTAGCTTGCTGTGAATAAAATTTCTTTTTTTACAATTAAAAAAAATTTTTAAGTCTTTTTTGTCTTTTTGAGATAGCATCTCACTATGCAATTCAGGTTGGCCTTGAACTCACTTTGTAGCCCAGGTTGGCCTTGAACTGGACACAATCCCCCTGCCTCAACCTCCTGCATGCTGGAATTCTAAGCATGTACCACCATGTCCCACTCTTTTTTTTTTTTAAGTTTTGTGGAAAGTTTTTTTGTTTTTCTTCTTGTTGTTGTTTGTTTTTGTTTTTTGCCTTTTGATATAGAGTCTTTCTATATAGTTCAGGCTGGCCCTAAACTCTGTGTAGCTCAGACTGGCATCAGACTCATGAATGCTGGCCTCTTGTCTCAACCTCCCAAGTACTAGGATTACAGGTGTGACTCCTATGCCAGTTTAAAAAAAAAAAAAAAAATACTGCTTTTATGTTCTTGAGATTTTTCCAGCTCCATTTACAATTGTTGGATTTAACCAGAATTTTTGTGCTTTCTATGTTTAAAGCACTAGGATAGGGGCTGGGGATTTAGCTCAGCGGCATAAATGCCTGCCTTGCAAGCAGGCAGTCGTGGGTTCGATCCCTGGTACCAATAAAAAGGAAAAAGACAAAAAAATAAAAATAAAAAGTAAAACAAAAAAATAAAGCACTAGGATAGCTCTTCTTGGAGAGTTAAATGTACAATTGCTGTGTTTATGCAGTTTTGAATCTAGTGAAAAATGTACAGGGACACAATGATTATGACAGAATTTGGTGAATTTCTATTGATATTTAGGGGGGAAATCAGAGAAAATTAATTTTTACCTAGAACGGAGACATCATTGCAGGTTTAAGGCCACCATCACTGTAGGCTTTGAAAAGCTTAGAAACGTCTATGTTTCTTTTACAAACTTATGTATTACAGGACCAGGGATTTAGCTCAGTGGCACAAGCACCTGCTGGGCAAGCTTGAGGTCTTGAGTTCGATCCCAGGTACCAAAAAAAAAAAAAAAAAAAAAAAAACTTATTTATTACAGATTTTTGCCTTCCAGTGACCTCTGTGCTCCTTTAGAGTAGAAACTATTTATTTTCTTTTTTTGGGGGAGGTGTTATTGAGGGTACAACCCAGGGGCACTCTACCACTGAACTACACACATCTTTAACCATCACCTCACAACACATACTTTTCTGTTTTTTGAGACTGTATCTTGGTATGTAGTTCAGACTGGCCTCAGAGTCACTGTTATGCTCCTCAGTCAGCCTCCCGAGTGCTGGGATTACAGGCCTCTAAAACCATAACCAGTAGAACTGTTTTAATTTCCTATCTTTAGATTTAATAGTTACCAGCAAATAAAAGATGAAGAGACCACCTCTTTTGGGGCACATATTAGTAATACAGAACAATGAAATCTATTTTAGTATGTGAAAATAACATGTTTTGAATTGTGCCCCCATTTCCTACTTTCCTTCTGCCTTCTTCATTCCCTTCACAATCTCTAAAAATCTGTCTTATTTGTTGCCATCTTTTCTTATCAAAATGATACTGTTTTGTTTGGCACTGGGATTTGAACTCATGACTTTATGCTTGCCAGACAGGCAGTTGTGCCACTGAGCTAAATCCCCAGCCCAAAAGATACTGTTTTGAATGGATGAAAATGTGACTAGATTTTCCACACATGGAAATTGGGAATGTAGGGAAGAAAATATTTCCACCAGGCATGATGGCACACTCACGTAATGCCAACACTCTGGAAGGCTGAGACAGGAAGATTGCAAATTTGAGCCTGTGCAGTTAGTGACTTAATGAGATCCTGTTTTCAAAACAAATAAAAACGGCTATAAGCATAGCCCAGTACAAAAGATCCTAGGTTTAATCCCCAGTTTTGAAATTTAAAAAAAAGAGAGAGAGACAGCAAGAGAAAGAGAAAGAATAAAAGAATGTTTCAAGTCAAAGGATGGCCTAAGCAAAGAAGTGGGTATGAAAAGTGCAGAGCAGGGGCTGGGGATTTAGCTCAGCGGCATAAGCACCTGCCTTGCAAGCAGGCAGTCGTGAGTTCGGTCCCCGGTACCGATAAAAAACGAAAAAGACAAAAAAAAAAGTGCAGAGCAACCTCGGTCTTAGCAAGGGCTCATAAGTTGTGTTCAGAGAACTGGGAGCTGGGCGTGGCAAACATAAGTTTGAGGCCAGCCTGGGTAATTTAAGGATTTGGGGAGACTGTCTTAAATAGTAAGGGCTGGAGCACCTATGTACCTAGCATGAGCAAAGCCCTGAATTAAATCCTCAGCGAACAAACAAACAAACAAAAAAAACCCCACTAAGTCATGCAGAGAACCAGCAACTGATTATTAAGAACCCCTGCCCCATGCTGGAGATTGAACCCAAAGCCTCCTGCATGCTAAGGCAATACTCGGCCACTAAGCTGCATACCAGCATTTTGAGAGAGGCTGTCACAAGTTGCCTAGGCTGGCCTCCAATTTGTGGTCCTCCTATATTAACCTCATGAGTAGCTAGGATTACTAGCATATGCCACAATGCCTGGTTTGTGAAACTGTCTTATAGCTCTGGAAAAACTCTGTAGTCTAGTTAAGAAGAGTTTTGTATTGTGGTTCTGCTTGTGGGTTGAATCACTGCTCCTGTCTGGTACCTCAGTTTGTCTACCCTTTATAAAATGAAGAAAGTGTATTAAATAATGGTAACTGCTTAAATTGTTACCGACCTATCTATTAAACACAATATATACCAGGCTTTATATATCTATTATTGCATGTTTTCCTTATAAGAATATGAGGTAGGTATAATTAGTCCCATTTAAAGATGAGGAGCCAGGTATGGTAGTACATAGCTGTAATCCCAGCATTTGGGAAACAGAGACAGGAGGACTGCTGTGAGTTTGAGACCAGCCTAGGCTACCTAGTGAGTTCAAGGCCAGCCTGAACTGCATAGTGAGAGTCTGTCTCAAAATAAAAATATAAAGACTGAAGGTGTTGCTCAGTTTAAAGGCCTTGGATTTAATCCCCCGTACTGCAAATAAGTAAAGTTTAGTGCAGTGGTACATACCTACAGGAGACCAGCACTCTGGGAAACCAAGGGAATAATATTGTAAACTGAAGCCCAGCCTGTGCAAATTACTGAGGCTATGTTTTAAAAACATAAAAGGACTGGGGAGGTAGCTCAGTGTGTAGTCTCTCAGGTTGATCCCAGTACCACCAAAAAAGAGGGAGAGATGAGGAAACAGACAGGGAGATAGGATAACTTGCCATTACCTATATAACTAGTATTACTACTGATGGAGTTAGGCTTCAGACTTGACTGACTCATTCTGAAATTCTTACTTTTTTTTTTTTGTCTTTTTGAGACTGGATTTCACTATGCAGTTCAGGCTGGAATTGAGCTCACTTTGTAACTCAGGCTTATCTCATACTTGCACTGATTCACCTGCCTCAGTTTTCCAAGCGCTCATAATACAGGCATGTGCCACCATGCCCAGCCTAAAGTCTTTCCTTTTAATCTCTCTCTCTTTTTTTTTTTCTTTTTGAGACAGGGTCTCTCTATGTAGTTCAGGCTAGCCTTGAGTTCACTTAGTAGCCCAGGCTGAACTCTAAACTCACAATGATCCTCCTGCCTCAACGCCCCAGTGCTGGGATTATGGGCATGAGCCACCACACCCGGCTTTAATCTCTCTATTATGTTACTAGACTCTTAAGAACCTCTCAAGAAAAAAACTAGATTGGTGGACTAGGATCCCTCTGGCAAATAATAAAAGCACCACAAAACTCACAGAGTATTCCTAACATCTTGGAACTGGAGGAGATCTATGAGATAATCTAGGCAAAATAAAGTTGATAGCATTAAAATATTTGGCATGTTCGGAAGTGCAAGACAATTCTAACTTTTTAAAATCCTTCAGATTGCTGACAGACATGGTGGTGCGCGCTTGTAATCTGAGCATTTAGGAGACTGAGGCAGAAGGGTTTTAAGTTCTAGGCCAGGCTGGAGTGTACAGCAAGACCCTGTCTCAAAAAATAAGTAAAAAGGCTGGGGATTTAGCTCAGCGGCATAAGCGCCTGCCTTGCAAGCCTGCAGTCATGAGTTCGATCCCTGGTACCGATAAAAAAAAAAAAAAAAAGTAAAGGCTGAGTATGGTGCCACATGCTCATAATCTCAGTACTCTGGAGGCTGAGGCTGAAACATCACTGTGAGTCTGAATTACAAACTGATACCCTGTCTCAAAAAGCAAAATAAAACAATAAAGTGCTGGATGTAGTGGCACACATTTATAATACCAGCACTTGAAAGGCTAAAGCAAGAGGTTTGCTATGAAGTTTGAGGCCAGCCTGGGCTACATAGTTCAAGGCCAGTCCACATAGCCAGAACTGCATAACAAGATAAAAAACAAACAAAAAAAGAAATAAAATAATTCCAGTTCATCTGATTTTATTTTTAAAGGCCTTGTAAGATTTTACTTGTCAAGTTTACTGTAATAGTCTTGCCTCAGGACAGAAAAAGCTCTTATATTTAAGATATAAGATATAAGAAATAGTATTTTCCACACTGGTACCAATGTAAAATGACATAGTAAAAATGACACTGGCTTCTGAGAATAAAATACTAATAAACTATCTGAGATACTGTATTTATTATCTATTTACTTATTCATAAATAAATTAGTACTTTTTATAAGCCCCTGTGCTGTGCCAACCTCTGTAGGATTCTAAGGCACACCTTTGGGTTACAGAGACAGCAGGTTACCATTCCTGCCCTTAAAAGATTTACATGGTTTCAGCAAAGAAGTGACTTAACCATATAACAGGGCAGAATTGTTGTTTGTTTGCATTTGATCTTGTATTTTGCAGTACTGGAGATCAAACCCAGAGTCTTACAGTATTAAGCAAGCAATCTACCAGAGCTGTACCCTAGCGCATAGGGCAAGTTCGTTTTTTGCAGCCCTGGAGATTGAACCAGGACTTTTGCTCTGAGCTACACCCTCAGCCCCCACAAGCACAGGGCAACTATTGTTACAGCCCTACAACTATTATTTTTTTGTTGTCATTACAGGCTGCATTGCGAGCCCTGAAGAGGGTCACACAAAGATATGATAATTGATGAGTAGAAATTTGCCAAGCAGGAAAGGGAGTAGGGAGAGGCATTTCAGGATGAATAAACACTCAACTGTATGAAAGATGATGGAATCTTCAAAGTAAAATGAAAAGCACAGCAAACTACATAAGTAATGAAAGTGAGACAAGGCTAGACATTTCCGTTGGGAGCTCGATTGAGAAAGCCCTTCAATGCTGATTTGGACTTTTATTTCTTAGCCAGTCACAAGCCATGGGAGGTTTATAATAATAAACAGGCTAGTGGGTTAATAAGAGACAGTTTTCTAGATGTCAAGAGGAAGATGAGTAGAAATGAAAGAGGAAGAGTTGTGAAATTGTTGGGATAACCCAGTTGAGAAGGTTCAGTATGTGTGAGATGAGAGAGAGAGAGAGAGAGAGAGAGAGAGAATGTATATGTCTTTCGGAGTTAGGGTCTTGCTATGAAGTTTAAGTTGGCCTTAAACTCACTTTGTAACCCAGGCTGGCTTGTGGTGAGCCTCCTGTCTCAAATCTCCCAAATGCTGGGATTATGGGCATCTGCCACTGCACCCAGCTGCTCCAACTGCTTCTTCATTCAATCTGTTGCAATATCACACATTATGCAGCCCCTGGAAAACACTGTACACTCATGAGAACTGAGAATGAAAGGGAAAATAACATTTTATTACTAGGAAAATAGTTCTGACCTTGAGGGCCCCTGCAGAGCCTGAGACCTCATTGTGAGCCACTGTTAAAGGTAAAGGTAGGGGGCTGGGGATTTAGCTCAGCGGCATAAGCACCTGCCTTGCAAGCAGGTGGTCGTGAGTTCGATCCCCGGTACCAATAAGAAGAAAAAGACAAAAAAAAAAAAAAAAAAAAAAGGTAAAGGTAGAGGCTCAGAAAGATTAAGCTACTTGCTTAAATTTACCTGGCAAGTTAACGATGAACATAGAACTAGAATCTTAGGCCTTTTTGCTTCCTCATGAAATGTTTGTTGTACTGTATGAATTATTTCTTTGTTTTGTTTTGTTTTTAACTGAGAATCAAACTCAGGATCTTGCACTTGCCAGACAAGTGCTTGTGCTGCTGAGCTATATCCCTAGCCCTATGAATTATTTCTTTTATCAGATATTTATTTTGTAAATATTCATCACTGAATAAGTGACTGATATCACTGTCTAACTATTTTTTTTTTTTTTAAAGCTTTTTGAGACAGGGCCTCACCATGTAGTTCAGACTGGCTGGAACTCGTTATGTAGCCCAGGCTGGCCTCAAATTTACAGTGATCCTCCTGCCTCAGCCTCCCAAATGCTGGATATAATTACTTTTAAAAGCGTGAGATTCTATGTAAGATGGATGTTGTTACTGTCATTAATTTTGGTGGCTTTTTTTTTTTTAAAGATGGAACAGATTAAGCGTGCAAACCGCCTTTATACTAATGACTCCATCTTCTTGAAGAAAACCCTCTACATCCCCATCCTGACAGAGCCCAGAGACCTGTTCAATGGTTTGGATTCTGAAGAAGAGAAAGATGGAGAGGAAGAGGTGCACCCAAGGAAAAATGAAGCAAGGCCATCTTCAGCAGAGAGAAGCAAACAAGAAATGGGTTCAGAACCTGCCAAAGGTGACAGTGTCCCTCCCACACCTGGCCAGGACCCCCCTGGGCCCACCCATGACCTCTCTGCCTCAGATTTCCTTAAGAAGCTGGACTCACAGATCAGCCTGTCAAAGAAGGTCGCCACACAGAAGCTGAGCAAAGGAGAAAGTGGGTGAGTCTTGACTGAGTCCTCCTAAATTGCTCCACAGACTCCTGTCCAACCTCCTACAAACACAAGTAAGTAAGCGTAGGACCAGGGGAAGCAGGGTGGTACCTTTGCCTGGGAGGCCCCACGATGCAGTGCGTAGCCCATGGCTCCCAGGATGGGCTGAGCTGGGTTCCATGTTCTCATCGGAGAAGAACAGTTGATTGTTCTTGCTGCTTTCTTAACCATACAGGAGGAACATTAGGGCTAAGATTTTCAGATGATATTGAGACTGTCTTGGAGCAGAAAATTCATGAAGCAGGAGAGGAGACAAGTTTCCCATACCTCCTGGCCCATTCTCAGTTTCTTCCATTGATCTGGGGCTCTTTCCCCTTTTCCTCACCTACAGGGTACCCAGGGAGGACGCACATCTCCACCTGAGCTCCCCTCGGACCCAGCAACGAGCTGTCCTAGGTCCTGTGCCGCTGACTCGGACCTCTCGGACTCGGATGCTACGGGACCAGGAGGATGAAATCTTCAAACTCTGATGTTCCCTGAATGGACTGAGAGAAGCAGAATTTGGAAAGAACAACTTGAGGGAGAGAGGAGCCTGAGGTGAGGCTCAGAAACATGGCTTTCCAGCCTGCCTCCCTCTACTCCAGCTGTCTCCCCCAGGCTCTTGTCCATTGCCAGCTGGAGCACATTTTTGGGGTAAAAGCAGGAGATGAGAACTAAATCCCTTCCCAGTTCTTGGCTACATCTGGAGTTGTCCTTTAGATTCAGGTGGCTTTTTTTTTTTTTTTTTTTTTTTTTTTTAATCCCTGCTGCCTTTCTTTTCTTTTTCACTGTTTTTTGCCCTTAGAGCAGGGAAGCAGACACTCCCCTTCAACTCCCCAGCTCCAACAATATTCCCTAATTTATTTGGTGCTATATTGAGTAATATTTATTTGCTATATCTAACTCTCTTCCCCACTCTTAGCTGAAACATGGGATTTCTGTAGCCTGGAGCCAAGCCAGTAGCTGCTGGTTCCTCATCTTCCCCAGCTCCTTTCTGAGCATGTTACTGAGCATAGGGACTCTGCAATCTGGTGTCACACCAAGGATGGTAAGTTCAAGGATTTGGATTCAGTCTTGACTAACCATTTCCCTGTAACTTTTTCACAACTCTTGCTGTGAGAAAGAGCAGCAGAGTAGGGATATGGCCTCTCCATTCCCCTAGTTCACCCTTCTGACTTGTTCTCTGCGCAGCCTGCAGTGGGGCTGAAGGGCAGAGGGAGATTCCTGTGGGATTCGAAGAGGAGAGGTTGGCTTGGGAGACTTAGTTGCACGCCTTCCCCCCAGAGCCTATCTATGCCTTGCTTCTCATTGTGTGTTCTTTTGTGACTTGTAGCACTGATCTGCAGTACAGTTTGTTTTTTGTTTCTCAAACAAAGCAGTAGGCAAGGGAACCTCAGTAGTACTAGAGATACGCCTCAGTCTCCTGTGTGGCCGTGGTGGAGGTGAGATAGGGTGTCTTCTGTATACTACCTTTCCTCTGTGATGACCCGAAGGTGTAGCAGCTGGAGAGATTAAACACTGAGCCCTGACCATGTTTCAGGAGTTTTATTTCCCCTGTAAGACTCTTCCCCTGCCCTCACCACTCTTCCTGCACCCTGGGACACAGCCGCTGGTATCTGTTCATGCTCTGTCTAGAGCTGGAAGCCTAGGAAGTCTCTAAGTGTCACCATCCCTCTTCTGTCTTTAGTGTCCCCAGAAGGGTTCTGTGGGTTCTGTCCCCTTTGGTTTGTAGCGGAGGGGCTTCCCTGTTTCAGATATCCTTTGTGGGAGAAGTGTGGGAGATCCAAGTTTCACTTCACCTTTTTCAGGCAGCTGTTTCCTGTGCTGGGGCTGTAGTGGGAGTGAGCCTCCTGCCCCGCTCAGTGCTGCACCTTCTCCAGCAGTTCGGGTGCGGGTGGTCTCAGAGGTGAGGCTCCCTTGGGAGAGATCGAAGCCTGAGGGTTGAAAAGCATTAGTGCCTAGAGCAGGGTTAGAAAGCCCTTGGTGTGTGTTTTTCCCAGTCAGCCCGGCTGGAGGCTCTGAGAGCTCTCAGAGCTTCCCCTCATCTAGCAGCTTCCTGAGCCCATCACAGATCTTGCCAAGGTGCTGGGTGAAGTCAGGCCCGTAGAGGGCTGTGAGTAGGCCTGGGTCGGAGAAGTGATCAAACACATGGCGGATGCGGCCGTGGGATTTGGGGGTGAGGTGGTGCCCCACCAGCTCCAGCAGCACATCCCGGCACTCAGTGAGCAGGCCAGCCAGCACAGCAGCCTCGAAGGTGAAGTCCACCTCCCCAAAGCTGAGCGCTGTCATGGCACCCTGCCGCAGCTTCTGGCGGAAGCGGGTAGCCAGGGCCAGCTCCCCAGGACCAAAGCAGCCATTTCGGTGCAGCACGGCCACCTTGACGGCCACCTTGACCAGGTCCTTGATGACCCGCTGGGCTTGCGGCCGGCTGTGTGTGTAGTCCTTGGACACTCGGTAGAGCTCATCTAGCACCTCACTGCTCGTCTCATCGATGAAGAGATGAGCCACAGACCGACCCGCCATCTTACTCAGTAGCTTTTTCTCTGCTTGCAGTGCCAGGCTTTTTGAACTGAAGGACTCCATGGTTCCCAGGGAGGGGAGGTGGTTGGTTGCTAGAAGAGAGGCAACAGACCTCCTAAGAAAGAGAGAAATGACGCTGCGTGTGGTGGCACACGCCTGTAATCCTAGCATTTGGGAGGCTGAGGCAGGAGGACTGCCGCAAGGCCAAGGCCAGCCTGAACTACACAGTGAAACCCTGTCTCAAAAAAACAAACAAAATAAGGCTTTCCCTTTTCTGTGATTTGATTACCTTGCCCTCTGTTTCCCCTAAGCTCCCATGTCCTCTGTGTCTTGCTGCCTTGCACCTGCTTTTTTTCTTAGTGTTGTAGGGATTCTTGCTCTCCAGAGCAAGCCAGTGGAACAACGCTAACCCTGTTTGAGGAGTGGCCACAGGAAAGGCAGCCCCAAGGTGAGGTTGGGAAGCGGGGGCTGCCGTAAGGGCTTAGCTGTGATCCTTCCCGTAGCCACCTTGTGACCCTGATTGTGCACCCTGCATCCCGGAGAGGTATAGGCATTGCTCCCCGTAAAGTGAGGCTTGTGTTAAATTATTTACCTGAGATCAAACACAGCTGACTTCCTAACTCCAAAATCCCATGTCAACTGTTTCCTTTAAAGAAGTGAGAAGCATAGGGGTCCTGCAAGTTCTGATAAGAATAATTAACATTTACTCAGAGATTGCTGTGTGCCAAGTGCTGCTTTTTGTGAACTGCATCTCTTTCCAGCTCTATAAACAGATATCCCCACTTTGCAGTGAGAAAACTGAAGTTAAGAAAAATGAAACACCTTGGCTGGAGTCATGGGTAAATGATAAAAATGAGCTTCAGGTCAAGTAGTCCCAAAACATGTTTCCCTGGACTGCTCTCTGCGTGGCTGCGGGCATGGGAGCTGAGCCAGCCCCTCCAGGGCAGGAGGCCTGCAGGTCTGCGGGCTCCCAGCTGCACTCGAGACCCTGCGGGGCCGTCTACTGCAGAGGTCCAGGTTCCCACCCCACAGTCCTCTCCTGTGGTTCTTTTAGTTGTTTTGCTTCTTACTTCCCCCTCCCCTGCTCTTGCAGGATGTGGCTGCAACCGCAGTTTGGAGAGCCTCGCCCTCTCCTCCGAAAGAAACTGGGAGTCTGAAGAGGCAGGGGAGTGGGTAACCAGAAGGGTTTTTCCTTCCCGCTGACGCATTCCATAGGAGCCTGCAGCCCCCATCTGCTGCTGGCCTGCCCTGGGGCTTTCTGGACCAGGCTCCGCAGCTGGAGGAGGCCGGAAGACTAGATTGCTCCAGTGAGCCTGCCTTCCTCCTCAGCCTTCCTGTTTCCCGGCTCTCCATTGCCCCTCTGGGGAGCATGACTTTGCCCCCTGTCCTCTTTCTGCCTCCTGTTTCCTCCCTCTTTCCGTCTCCTGGGCCCTCCCAAAGGTCTTCTGTTCTCCCACTGGTCCACACCCAGCTCCCTCCACACCTCAAGACTGCCTTGATTTGGCACACACCCATGCCCACCCCTGTACCTCAGCCCTACACTTAACCCCATCCCAAGCCAGCTCTTTCTTTCAAAGGCTGCCTTGCCCCAAGGAAAAGGAAGCTGAACTGGGAGCCCAAGAACTCTACAAGTGAGACCTCCATGATATGGAAAGTTAAAGCTGAAGGAGTTCGGGGCCCTTCCACCACCATGCTCCCAAATCCACCCTCACGGACGGTCCCTCACCTGCCACAACGGGTGCCAGTCTTGGCGTGGATGTCCCTGAGAGCTGACAGAATGGAGAAGCGCCTAGCGAGAGGCACTTTGGCTTGGCCCCACCCCGCAGGCTCCGCCTACCCAGGCCGCTCTACCTCCGGGCCACCAGCACCAAGCAGCCCATGGCCCAAGAGAAACCTAGAAGTAAGGCAGAGGTCTAGAGGAATAGGGGTTTGTTGGAAACACCCTTGGCTCTTTGGGGTGAGGAGAAGGGGTTGCATATCTCCCGTCTCTCAAAGTGTTCCCTTCTTTCTTGTCACCCATCTCCTTAAGACTGTATTCTGTATCTGTGGTACTGGGGAGGATGCAAAGTCCAAGTTGATGGGTTGGGGGCTCTTGGGGGAAGTTAGCAAGCTTGAAAGGGTGGCACTGTGGGACAACATTATCACAAGCATCTTCCAGAGCCTGGAAAGCATCTGGTAGATATCCCGCCAATTAGTGCCCGAGGGCGGAAATGCGGAGGCCGGGGCTGCCAAACCACCTGTGACCAGCAGGTGTCGGCACTGCACCGAAGCGCTACGGGAACAAACCTCTAAGGACCCGCCAATGAGAAGTCATGGTTCTTGAGCGAGGCAAAACTGTTTGCAATCAAGAATCTTGTGGGGCTGGGGATTTAGCTCAGCGGCATAAGGACCTGCCTTGCAAGCAGGCAGTCGTCAGTTTGATCCCTGGTACCGATAAAAACCAAAAAGACAAAAAAAGAAAAAGAAAAAAAAAAAAGAGTCTTGTGATCTAGCTGGGGCTGGTGGCTTCAAGCCTCTTAACCTGCTAGTCAGGTGTTCTACCCCTAAGCAATAACCCTCAGCTCTCCCATTAACTTCAATAGTTTAAAGAATTACGAGAATATTTTAAGAAGCTTCAATTGTCCTGATTGGTACCATTGCAAATTCAAGGCCAACCTGTGAAATATAACCAGACCCTGTCACAGAAAAAGAGAGAAAATAAACTTTTTTTTTGAAACCGATTCTTGTTGAATAGTTTAGACTGACCTTAAACACACAGTCCTCCTGCTTCAGCCTCCCCAGTGCTGGAATTATAGGTGTGTGTCACCATGACCGGCAATTTAAACTATTTAAAAGCCAGAGATTGGAAAGAAGTGATTCCCAGATAATGGGAACTGCATAACTATGTACAGTGAATAACCCCAATATGAGACACCTTCACGAAGTAGTGGCTTATTCTGCATATGTACAGTATACATTCTTTAAGAGATAAGTGAAGAAAGAAAAAGCTAAGATAGTGACTGACATTAAAGAAATTACTCAAGAGTTCAGGCCTTGCACCAGATATGGTGGTGCATGCCTATAATCTCAACACTCTGGATGCTGAGGCAGGAGGATTGGTTCAAGTTAAAGGCCAGTCTGAATTACATGATGAGACCCTGCCTCCAGAAAATAATCAAACATAAATAAATAAAAATAAACTAAAAGAGTACAGGGCTTTCCTGTAGACAGTGAGGAAACACTAGAAATGTTTATCAGGAAAGTAAGGTAATTAGCTCACTGAGAATGTAAGATGCTTCAATAAATTTGTAGTTGGGGAGGATATTGATAAAGTACTTTATTGTGATGGTGAAGATTTAGGGCCTCAGGCATGCCATGTACTCTACCACTAAGCTAAGACCAGCCTGTGGGTACAATGATTCTGTAAGAAAGGAACTCCAGAAGAGGAAAGCCTGGAAAGTTGCTTGGTTGTGTGAAGTTGAGTATCCCAAGGTGCTCAGCATGCCTCACTCCCTTGGTCCTTCCTGGAAACAGTGGTTGGTCTTGTCTCCTGAGATCCAGAGCTGACTCTAGCTCTGGGATCAACTTGGGTTGGGAATGTTAACAACTCTCTTTTAAGGAGTTTGATGCAGAAAGATGAAGAGAAATGGAAAGCTTAAAAGAATGGAGATCTGGATTGAATGAGGGACTGGTTTTAGCTTTTAGTTGAGGGCAATTTGTAGGCTAAAAATGGAGCCAATGGAGAGGCAGGCTTAGCAAATGCAGAGGAGAGAAGATAGTTATGAAGTAAGGTATAGGGGCAGATGGAAGATAATGGGCTAAGGGTTCTAAGAAAGGAGGTGAGAGGTAAGGTGAGCTGGCATTATGGGGTGTGCTGTGAGATGACATGTATTTCCTTTATTTTTTATTATTTACTTATTTATTTTTGCCACCAGGGATTGAACTCACGATCTTGGGTTTACCAGGGAAGTGCTTAAACCATTGAGCCAAATTCCCAGCCCCTACTTACTTATTTTGAGATAGGGTTTTTTAAAAAAGAGAGATAGGGTTTTGCTGTGTGGCTCAGGCTGGCTTCAAACTCCAGGCAATCCTCCTGCCTCAGCCTCTCAAATGCTGGGATTACAAGCATACACCACCACACCCAGTTTAAACATCTCATTTAATCTTCATAACACTTCATGGATAAAATGCCCCTCTTTCCTTTTTGATGATAAAAAAGTGGAGGCTTAAGCAGGTTGAATAACTTGCCCCCAAATTACAAAGCTAGCAAATGGTAGCATGACGACCTTTTTTGTTTCTCAAACATGTTTTTTTTTTTTTATAATAACAAAACTCACAAGCTTATGAGTTAATAACTTGAGCAGCTTAACATGGCTTCATTCTACTTCAGTTTGCTCTATGAACGCACTGGGGATAATACTAGGTGCCACTAGCAAAATCATGGGAAGAGAAAAGACCTTTTTGTAAGAAATACACAGGGGCTGGGAGGAAAGTTCGGTGGTACAGTAATTGCCTAGCATTAATAAGGCCCTGAGTCTGATCCTCAATACTGAAAGAAAGATAGATGAAGACAGATTGGAGACAGAGACAGACAGACAGAGAGTGAAATGTAGTCTACTTTGAAAATAACAAAGGCAGCCAACCATGCCTGTAAATCCCATCACTCTTGGAGGCTGAAGCAAGAGGATCTCAGCTTTGAGCCCAGCCTGGCCAATTTAGCAAGACTTTGTTTCAAAATAAAAATAGAAATGGGCTGGAAATGTAACTAAGTGCAAAGGCTTTGGGTTCAATCCCAATAAATAAATAGGCAATGAAACTACAAGAAGATGCACATACAGTATTGACTTCTGATCCCAGAAGTCTGCTCCCTCTAACCATTTTCCTCTCCTGCTTTGTCTGTCTCCTGTCACTTCCTATGCTCTGCTTAAGTCTTGGCTTTCTCTTACATATGTTTGTTTTTGAAGCAGGGTCTCACTATGTAGTGTAGACTGGCCTTGAACTCACTGTGTAGCCCAAATTGAACTGGAGCTGCAAACAATCCTCTTGCCTCAGCCTCCTGAGTGCTGGGAATACAGGTGTGTGCTATCACGCCTAGTGGTACTCTCTGTGGTGGTCTGTCTCCCTGCCTCCTGCCGGTTGTTCCTGCATCCTGGGGACCTTCCCATTTCTTATCCATCTGCTAGAACTAATTTTCCACACATACATTCTCCCCCACATTTCCTCTGAAAACCCTGATTTGTGAAGCTGCCTCTACTTCCTTAGCTTCTGTTACATGGTCCTCTAGAACTACACTCCTGCTGATGATTTCATAAATGATGATGATTTCCGTAAATGCCTTCCCACTGGACTGTAGATTGGATGCAGACAGAGATTCTGCTTTATTGTGCTCAGTAAATGTTTTCCCAAAGTACAAATTCAAAACATATCCAACAAGAGCTAAGGGAAAGGGAGAGATTGTAATGCTGTGATAGTCACATGTAATAATGTTCATTTACGCATAAGGAAGGTTTTTTTTTTGTCTTTTTCCTTTTTTATCGGTACCAGGGATTGAACTCACGACTGCCTGCTTGCAAGGCAGGTGCTTATGCCGCTGAGCTAAATCCCCAGCCCCTGTTTTCTCTTAATGTACACCTGTGTCTAGTACTCTCTAAATCCATAGCATACAATTGACTGCAAATGAAAAGAGAAAAAAAGGTGCTTTTAACTTAAGAACACTGGTAACAATGAGAATTGACACAGCAAAAAGAGACTAGGATAGCAGAAAAGCAGACAACTGAAAATTGCAACATTTGGCCATGTGAAGGAGGGGAGAGCAGTAGAAGCCACAGATATCCTGTCTTTGCTCTTCCTGAGTAAGTTCAGAGTGCTGCCTCTGAGTAGGCAGAAAATGGGTTAATCATAGTGTCTTAAATATATGAAACCTTGGTATTTTGGTTCTTTTTGAGACAGCATCTTACTGTGTAGTTCACAGACAAGTGCCACCTTGCCACTGTGAAGTGCTTTTGAGTTTGCAAAGCATCTCACTATATTATCTTTTTTTTTTTATTTTAAAGAGGATAAAACCAAGGGAAATAAAACAGAATAAAACCAATCAAAATAAATCAGTATAAGTGATACAGGACTTCAAAACCTTACAAAAGAGGCCAGGCGTGGTGATGCACCTCGTAATCCCAGCACTCCGGAAGCTGAAGCAGGAGGATCATTGCAAGTTTGAGACCAGCTTGGGCTACAAAGTGAGCTCAAGGCCAGCCTGAACTACACGGTGAGAACCTATCTCAAAACAAAATAAAACAAAAACCTTATAAAATCAACAAAAGTTACCACAATGCCTTTTTTTGTCTTCAAAATAGCTACAGATACCTTTGGACATGGTAAAAATCGAACAGAACAGAATAGAATAGAAACAATAAAAACAAAACAATGAATGCAATAAAGGACTTCAAAACAAGACAATAGTAAATCCAAAATGGTTGCCATACTATGTCTTGCTATTTTTTAAATAGCTGCTTATGTCATTAGATTTAACATAAACAAAACAGAATGAAACCCAACCCAATAAAACAATAAAAATGATATGTTTTCCAGGTGGAGATCCCTTCCTGGTGAGGCCTTGTCCACCCCACCCCACAGTCTGCAAAAGCTTCACGGAGAGAGGCTTGGGTCTGGCTGTCCCTACTCCAGCAGGGGCCTGCACATGGTGCTGGTTTCCAGGTGAGGATCACCTCCTGGTGAGGCCTGGTTCTCTCCCCCTGCAATCCACAAATGGCCTTACAACATTATCTTAGTTGGTCTCATGAATTAGGCAGAAAGGTAATATGTCCATCACAGATGATATTCAGTTTTATTGATTGATTGATTGATTGACTTTTATCTTTTTGAGACAGGTGTCCTTATGCAATTCAGACTGGCCTTGGGACCACTTTGTAGCCCAGGCTGATCTCAAATTTGCAAATGATTCTCCTACCTTGGCCTCCCAAGTGCTGGGACTGTGGGAGTGCACCACCACGCCCAGCTTTTAATACATTCAGTTTTAGAGTGAAGTAATTTATCCAAAGCCATGCTCCAGGGAAGAAGCTAGGTCTTTTTTTTTTTTAAACTAGGTCTTGATTACTTCAAATCATCTTCTTACCATTGTCAAGGTCACAGGAGATTTTTTTTTTTTTTTTTTTTTTTTGTCTTTTTGAGACAGAGTCTCAATATGTAGTTCAGGCTGTCCTTGAGCTCGCTTTGTAGCCCAGGCTGGTCTCGACTTTGCAACAATCCTCCTGCCTCAGCCTCCCAAGTGCTGGGATTACAGGCGTGAGCCACCACGTCCGGCTAGGTCACAGGAGATTAATAATACCTTTTTGAATAATCTCCATTTGAAACCTAGTGACATCTGCACAGATAACCTGATGATAGCACTTGCCTTGCACGCACAAAGCCCTGGGTTTCAGGCCTCCGGCAGTGAAAATAAAAAAATAAAGTTGTAACAGAATGAACATTTTGAGACTAGAGCACAATCCACACTTTGATTTAGCTGAGGTTAGGTTTTTGTTGGTTTGGGGTACTGCAAGTTGAACCCAGGCCCTCCCATGTCTAACCCCAAACTGCATCAAGCTCTTCCCTGTCCCTGAGGGTGTGTGGAGGTTGGATAAAACTCTCTATCAGTTCCGGAGGGTGCTCAGAATGACATCTAGCAGCCAGGCAAGGTGGCCCAACCTAGTTGGAAATAGTTCTCAGCTTTTAATCTTTTGTTTCCTTGTAATCTTCAATGCATTTATTTCTTCCTCTACCCACTGCCTGCCAGACATTATGACTAAGTGCTAAGGATAAAAAGATAAAAGACAAGCTTCCTGTCTTTAGTGGAGAAACCCAAATGGAACTATCTAATGAACAACTGTTTACATGGTAATGTGAGTAACGCAGAGTTATTCGAACTATTAATGTGTATTATCTTTGTATTTGTATATGTTTATTTACTTTCTGTGTGTCTTTTTGAGACAGAGTCTTACTATGCAGTTCAGGCTGGCCTTGAGCTCATTTTGTAACTCAGGCTGATCTCAAATTTGCAACAATCAATCCTCCTGCCTCAGCTTCCTGAGTGTTGGGATTACAAACATGCACCATGATGCCCAGCTGGATTATTTTAACCAAGAAAATGTGTACATTAAGAAGGAACCCTAGCCGATGGTGGTGGCACATGTCAGTAATCCCAGCACTCAGGAGGCGGAAGCAACAGAATTGTTGCAAATTTGAGAACAGCCTGGGCTACAATGTAAGTTCAAGGCCAGCCTGAAATGCATAGTAAGACCTTGTCTCAAAAAAAAGGAACTCTAGGGCCAGGGGTTTAGCTCAGCAGCACAAGCACCTGCTTGGTAAGTGCGAAGTTGTGAGTTTGTTCCCCCATACAAAAAAAAAGGAACTCTGTAGAACACCCACACTCCAGGGGTTGGTTAGAGAAAGCTAAGGAAGGCATATTAATAGAAATAAAGCCATTCACAGGTCTTGCTGTGCAGTTCGAGCTAGCCTTAAACTCACTTTGTAGCCCAGGCTGGTCTCAAATTTGCAACAATTCTTCTGTTTTAGCTTCCTGAGTGCTGGGATTATAAGGTGTGCATCACCATGCCTGACTCATTTTAAGTTTTTTGTTTGTTTGTTTGTTTGTTTGTTTGTTTTTGTCTTTTTGAGACAGGGTCTGGCTATACAGTTCAGGATGGCCTTGAGCTCACTTTATAGCCCAGGCTGGTCTCGAACTTGCAATGATCCTCCTGCCTCAACCTCCCAAGTGCTGGGATTACAGGCATTTTAAGAATTTTTTTTCTTTTTCTTTTTTTAATCAGTACTGGGGATTGAACTCACGACTGCCTGCTTGCAAGGCAGGTGCTTATGCCGCTGAGCTAAATCCCCAGCCCCCAATTTTAAGAATTTTTTAAGCCCCTAGTTTTTGTCAAGAGAAAGTAGAACTGCATGAGCCAAAAGGGGAGAGCATTTCAAGGAAATAGAGATTAATAGGGTCAAATGCCACTAAGAGGACAAATGAATAGACTGAAGAGCTGTTCAGTGAGTGTGACTGGATCAGTGGAAGCAAAAACTAAAAAGATTCAGAAGTAAATGTGGTTGCAGTTTGCCTGGCGTAGTGGCACGTACCTGTAACCCCAGCTCACGAAGCTGAGGCTGCAGAATTATTGCAAGTTTAAGACCAGCCTGGGCTCCAAAGTGAGCCCAAGGCCAGTCTGAACTGCATAGTGAGATCTTGTCTTTAAAAGACAAAAAACAAAAAGAAGGAAAGGATTAAGGATTTGAAGACAATATGAAATTCAGACAACAATTCTTTCCCATATTTAAAGTGGGAAAAACAGTACAGAGCTTTGGGCTTTGTTTGGTTAGTTGGCTAGTTTTTGTTTGTTTTGTTTTTTTGTTACAGGATGTTGTTGAGTAGTTCAAGCTGGCTTTATATTCACTATGTAGCCCAAGATGGCATCTAACTCACAGTGAGCCTCTGGTCTCAGCCTCCTGGGTACTGGTTTTCCTACTTTTTTTCCCACTTTTTATTAGTACCAGGATCGAACTCATGACCATGTGCTTGTAAGGCAGTGTTTATGCTGCTGAGCTAAATCCCCAGCCCCTTGAGTGCTAGTTTTACAGGTATGGGACACCATGCCCAACCCAGAGTTTTTTCAATACTGAGGATCAAACCCAGTGCCTTCACAATGAGCTACATCTGTAGTCCTTTTAAATTATTATTGTTATTGTGTGTGTGTGTGTGTGTGTGTGTGTGTGTGTGTGTGTGTAAGAGAGAGAAAGAGAGAGAGTCTTACTAAATCCTAAATTGTAGGGGCTGACTTGAATTTATCTACTTGTCTTTTTTTTTTTTTAGTTTAGTTTTTTTTGTTTGTTTGTTTGTTTTTTTTTTTATTTAAGAGGAAAAAAAGAAAAACACAAAACAAACCAAAGCGGCGTAAGGGTACACGCAATACAGAACTACAAAACAAAACAAAACAAAAAACCATAACAGTAAGAAATTACCTGCTAGTAGATTACACACTATTTTCTTGAAAATAGTTCCTCAAATCACAGTATCAAAGAACACAAGGTGGACATTCAAACAGGGAGACTGCAAACAGCTGTGTTCAATGTTCCAAAAACATTGATAAAGTCAGCTATTTAACGCCCCCAAACACACTTGCTGTTATATCCGTTAGAGCTCTTTTTCTTTTTCTTTTTTTTTTTTCCCTCTCTTTTTTACAACAAAATTTACACATCTTGGATTTTATTACTCCTTAGTGCTTATTACTTTCTTTGGGGGGTGTTTGTTTGTTTTTGTTTTTATCGGTACTCACAACTGCCTGCTTGCAAGGCAGCCACTTATGCCGCTGAGCTAAATCTCCAGCCCTGTTTTTTTTTAAATAGGGTCTCACTATATTTCATAGTGGCCTAGAACTTGCTATGGAACACAAATTGGCCTTGAATTCTCAATCCTCCTGCCTCAACCTCCCAAATGCTAGGATTATAGGCATTTGCCACCATTCCTGGCTCAAAATACAGATTTATTCAACTAATGTGTTAATAGTTAACACCTACTATGCACAAGTGCTGTGCTGAATGGAAAGAATACAGAGGTGAGTAGGATAGACACACAGCAGGGAGTGCATATTACAGTGGACTGGAGATTTTCATGCTTTGTCCACCAGGATGAGAGAAATATAATAATGCAGCTGAGTTCATCTGCAGGAGGCAAAAGTTGGAATTCTTACTTTATTGTTCTAATTTTCTCTGAAGATAGGTGTAGTTTCTGCTGAGATGGGTAAAGAAGGGATGAGGCAAGGAACTTGAAAAAAGAGGAGACGACTTGAAGTGGCTACTTTGCGTATTAGGAGAGAGTGATTTTCCCAGTTTGGAGATGCTGCATTTATAAAGATTGTGGGACTGTGTGATTTTCTTCAGAACACCAGTGGGGTAGGAGCAGAGTTGTTTTGATTTGTCCTTTGAAATAACTTCACCAATTTCATCCATTTCTTTCCAAACCTGTGCAGTGCTGAGGATCAAACTCAGGGGCTTGTTGTAAGCTGTACAAGTACTGTATCACTGATCTATGCTCCCTTTTGTTTTGTTTTGTTTTTGGTGGTATTGGGATTGAACCCAGTCCTTTTGCACTGGGCTACATCCCCAGGTTTTTGTTTATTTATTTATTTATTTAGATACAGGGGATCAAATGTATGACCTTGCACTTGCCAGGCAGGTGCTGTGTGGCTGAGCTGTATCCCAGGCCCTTTAATTTTTATTTTGAAAAATGGTATAGCTAAATTGCCCAGACTAGACTCAAATTTGCAGTCCTCCTGCCAAAATTCTGGGATTATAATGTGTGCCACTATACTACACTGGCTCTCATGCCTCTAAATGTTGGTTATCTTTCTCCCAACATTTCATTTGAGCCTTCAAAACAATCCCTGGCTACTCCAATGGTTCACTGTATTGTTTTGGACTGAAGTTACCTTAGTGGTTAACCTTGTGTAGGTTTCTACCTATTGTTTCTGATTCTGTTTATCTTACTGATTCACCTGTATCTGTGTGTGTGTGTGTGTGTGTGTGTGTGTGTGTGTGTGTTTGTGTGTGTGTGTATGTGTATGTGTATGTGTATGCCTTGGTCACTGGCTGAGGGGCTTAGCCTAGTTGGTGATGCTATCCATTCGGATCGTAGTCAGTTAAGGCTAGTGCAGAAATGGTAAACATCTTTCCTTTCTCTAGTCCAGAGTCTAAAATGTGGGTAGAAATACTCACTCAGCAACACTCCCTGGGAATCCCAGCATCTCCCAGGCCACCTACTTCCCCGAGAATTTTGAGAATGTCTTTTGTCCCAACCCCACACAGGGAAGAATCCAGTACCAAGGTGGAAAACCACGCAGCTGGGTCTGCAGCAACCTCCCTCTTCCTCCTCACTGACATTCTCAGGAGAAAGGGTGGGAGGGAGCAGGAGCAGTCTAGAGCTTTGGAGGGAAGTCTAGGGCTCTTGGAAGGGCCTGGAGTCGCTAGTCTATGGCCCCTGGGACATACAGGGTGAGGGCAGCTGTTTACGGTCAGTCTCAGGTCTCTGAGTCCCTTTCTGTGTAGTCTCTGAACCCATTAGTCTTGGTCTCCACAGTTCTTTTTTGGCATCAGCCCCTCTCACCTGTCCTCTTTCATCAGCCAACAGCCTGACTGCCAGCCACCCTAGCTTCCTGACTTCTTAGTCCCTGGCATGGTGAGCCAAGCCCATCTTGATTTGACAGTTGTGGTAAGCAGGGGAACGACAGGGGCAAGGAAAACCCCTACCTATATACAGATCGCCTTACTGGGGTCAGGATGAACCAAAAGGAGGCACATGGGGAGAAATAAAAAGACAGAGGTAAAAATCATAGGGAGGAAAAGCGCAGCTGGGGTGGATTTGGATTGAGGCGAAGAAGGCTCCCTAGGGAACAGAGTCGCCACAACCATAGAAGGAAAGTGGGGAGGGGGACTGGGATCTCACAGCTTCTGACAGCCGAGCCCAGCCAAGGCCCCCAGGTTTCCTATCTCTCTTTTCTCAGTTTCTCTCTCGTGACGTTTGTCCTGTGGGCTTCCTCATGCCAGCTTGTGTCTAATTCTCTGTGAGTCTTCCTCTGTCCTTGTTTCGCCGACTGTCCGCGGGTCTCTCCATCTCACAACGGTCTCCAGTCTCCACCTCTCCTCCCGCCTGGCTCTCAGGGTGGACGCTGTTCCTGGCGCCCCACCCCAGAGCAGCACTATAGGCGGAGAGGCGGCTAGGAGGCGGGGTCTGAAAGCCCTCTAGGGACTCTATTGGTCATAGCAAGAAGGGGCGGGCTGGAGGCGGGTCCAGCTGGAGGCGGGCGGGGCAGCTGAGGCCGAGCCCAGAGCTCCGGGCGGTCGCATTGTTTTCCTCCGTGGATCCTCGGCGGGAGTCGGGGCTGTGACCTGGACCCAAAGCTCTGGAGAGACAGCGCCCCGGTGCCCAGGTCCAAGGACTCTCCAGTTGGGACGCGCATCGCGTCTCGCCCGAGCCCCAACCCCGGATTGCGAACTCTGCGCAACGTGGGGCCCCGGCCCGGCCCCCCGCCACACTCTGTATCCCACCGACCCGGCTCGCCTAGCAAGTACCGTACCTTGGGGCGGGACAGGAGTCGGGAGGGCGCGGGGAACCGGGGGTGCGGCGGGAAGGGCTCCGCGAGTTGGGGCGCGCGGGAGGCGGGGACCGTGGCCAAGCTCCGTCGCCGCCCTGGTGGGCGCAGGGTCTTGACGCCTCCGCGACTGGTCCCTCGGGTCGCATTTGGTTGGATTGAGAAGCATGGAAGGGGAACATTTTGGGGTGCGGCGGGCACCGTGCAGGAGGTGGAAAACCTGGTCCCTGGCCTTACCCCAGGGAAACTAAGGCTTTGAGACCCGGGAGGGGGGGCGGACCATCACGGTGCCCCTGCGGGACGTAAGGGGACGCGTCGTTCGCACTTGGTTCAGGGCCGCACCGTCGTCCTTGAGCTTGCAGGAGCCTGAGCACCTCTGGGGTTTGGCTAGAGCAGAGTCGGGGAGTCCCCTCCCCGCGAGAAACCTCGGCCCCAGTGCCCACCTCCTCTCACCCTGCTCGGCTCCGGGCTTTGTTAGTCGAATCTCCGAGGAGCAGAGCCGCAAAGACAGCCGCGTCCCCGCTCGCGAACCCTGCTCCGCCTGGCCCGGGCCCGCCCTCCTGGTTCTCTGCCCTGGCCCGGTTTTCCAGCCCGGAGACCGCCCCGCCTCCTGGCCGGCTCCTGCTGAGCCTGCGGACCCCTCCAGCCCCTCCTCCCGCTAACGTGGCTCTGGGACCCGGTCCCGGCCAGGACTCAGCTGCCCGTCCCCCTGGAGGCCTGGATCCAGCCCTGGTCGGCCCACCTCCCGCGAAGCCCTAGACACCTGAGTTCTCTCTGCGGGGCCGAGTGGGTGCAGGGAAGGTACCGAGCCTGGCTGAAGACGAAGGAGGGGGAAAGATGAAGACAGGCTAGACACGACTCCTTGCACAACCCTCGCGCCCCTTGAGGAAGGGGACCGGGCAGGCAAGGAGCCCGATGGCTTCCTGCTATTGTCCCCAGTCCAGTCTCCCCTTTTCCTAGCTCTGCTAGGTTCTGGCTGTGACCTCGGCCACTCCCCAGAGGTAGCTGCCTGGTGAAGAGGACAGAGAAGGGCTGTTTCCTCTTCCCAGAAATGAGGAGTTGGTCAGGTCTCCCAGGGATTCCTGCAGGTCACTGTGAGCCCCTCCACCCGTCAGGGATGGGTGGAAGTCAACCAGATGCTATTCCCCAAAACATTCCCCAAGAGAACATCTCAAAGATGTATTTCAATGAGACTAGGGGGCCAAGGCAGAGGCCAACATAATGCTTTTAGGTGCTGGACCAATTCCACTTGCGTGTGCATGCGGAGCCAGGGTGAAGAGAGGTGGGGGAGAAGGGGCTAGGTTGCTTGTTATCAAAGCATTTTGCCTGGAAATGAAGAACATGCAAATGAGATGCAAATGAGTCTATTGTCCCTAGCTAGGAAGCTTGCTAAGAGGGCTGTAAGAAGGCTGTGGGATTCTGAAGGTTTTGACAGGAGAGGTCCTCATGTCCCACAGACTTCTCCCAGTGGCTCCTTCCAAGTCTGGCCTTGCAGTTTCAGGGATTTTTTGACTAGGGCTCAACCTCTGCCCGCCTATCTTTGCCCTTGCACCTTTGTAACCACACTACATGTCCCCCTCCCCCACTTTCCAAGGCAGTGTCTAACCCAAAGTTTGACTTCTTTCACATTTTCATACTTAACACCCCATGTCTTATGGGGGGGTTGAGCCCAGAGGTGCTCTCCACTGATCTACACACATCCCTTTTTTATATTTTGAGAAAGAGTCTAAGTTATCCAGGCTAGGCCATGCTTGATGTGCAAGGTAAGACAGGATTACCATGAGTTTGAGGCTAGAGTGAATATAAGATCAGCCTGACTACGGAATGAAACCATGTCTCAAAAAAAAATGCAACAACAAAAATAAGTTGCCAAAAGAAAAAAGGAAAGTGGCCCAGACTGGCCTGGAATTTGTGATTCTCCTGCCTCAGTCTTCCTGGGGCTATGGGTGTTATCATCACATCCAGCTTCACATTTACTTCTAAGAGATGTGGTAAGGGAGGTGTAACTAAAAGTCTCTTTCCTCCTTTGTCCCTTCTTCATCAGGTCAGAGGTCTCTTACCCCCTCAGAGGTCTCCTGTTCCCCTGTCCCCATAGAAGCCAACGCGCCAGGTAAGAAAAACAGGGATAGAAGCAGGCACAGTCAGGAAGCAGGAAGAGGGGCCCACTGTTCTCCCCACTTGTTAGACACCAGACTTGTTTCCAGGGTAAAGATACCAGTTGCCCAAGGCAACTGGTTGGGGGGCAGACAGGGGAGCATGGGAGACAAGCTCTGTCCCTTTCTCTTCCCATGGGGGTGCCGGCATCCAGGACCGGACCTCAGTAGTGGGGAGGGAGGGAAGGAGGCTGGGCCTGTGGACGCCAGAGGGTCTAGGTGGCTGGCTGCTCTGCCCCTGGGGAAGGGGGGTCATCATTAGGTGTTCTTACCCCTTCCCTTCCTCCAGCTCTCTGGGGGCCTCACCTGACGTCAGCCTCCACCAGTGACGCTGGATTGAGGGTGAGGGGACACTTGGGTCCCTGCTTCAAGAGTTGAATTACTGGGAACGTAGAAGGGAGCTGGACCTGTAAGCACAGGAGTTCTCTAGGGGACTTGCTGGGATGCTAAACTGAGGATTACTGTGATGTGTTCACGAAGTAAACAATTCTTACCCTCCCTGACCTGATTTCTGGAGCCGCCTCTGTCCTTCACTTCAATTTTAGGGGAAGGCAGGAAGCTGGCTCAAACCTCCCTCTGTGGGAGTCAGTGGGCTGAGAAGGCTAATGGGCTGGGATGAGACTAGTCTCACTGTCCCTTCCACGATATCCATCTTTTCCTGTACTTTGGGCTACAATTGCTTGTCACTGAATTATTTATATTTCAATTTCAGAGGCAGCCTAATGAGGGAAGAGAGGGAAAGAGGGGCACATTCAGCCATTTCACCTCACCAGTCCTTCTATCCTTGGCCTCTCTTAGCGGGTGGGTCAGCCCTTCCCCTGTCAAGTATATGCCCTGGCTCTTAGAAGCCAGGGAGGAACCAGGGGGCTAGGGAGCCTGGGAGGGGGCCAGTGGTCGTGAAGACAGCTGCAGCCAGAGCTAAATTTAGCCTCTGATCTGGCTTTGATGCAGATTCATTTTTGGCTAACACAGCCCCCCGAGGTCCCTCCCTGCCCAGCATCTTCTCTAGTAGTGGGAGGGGCCCCTGCAGCATGAGCCTAGACCAGAACAGTGACACTGGGCAGCAGCCCCCTGCTGTGTTCTTTCTCACTCTCATAGAGACCTGGCTCACACAGGGTGCACAAAGGGTGCAGCACCTACCTCCCTCCCAGGGCACTTGGGGGTCTGTGAGGGAGGGAGAGGCCAACTTGGTCCCCTCTTCCTCTTCCTGGTGCCAAGGAGTCACTATTTATACTTTTAAGGCTTCACGGTCTAATTATAGCTGAGAAGGGGTGAGCACAGGAGGGGCAGGAGGTGTCACCTCCCTAAAGTCCCAGACTGGCAGGAGAGGATAGGAGAGTGAGAAGGCTTGGGGAGGTAGTCTGTCCTGTCCTTACCTGGGGTCACACTGGCTGGCAGCTTCACGCCAGCCGGTTTGGGCCAGTTGGAGAGGGATCAGCCTTGAGTGACAGTGACAGCCGCTGGGACTGGGCCAGTGCACCGAGAGGGTATTTTCCCCCCACCCCTCAGGTCTTCTGGGGATACTTCTGGAGAGGAGCTACTGGCCCTTGGTCCCTTCCCCGACTGTTTTCTGTCTCCCCTTCCAGGCCCGGCATATGGGTGAGGGGGTACCCCCTGGGGCCTGAGCTGCCCAGCACAGGATGCCCCGTGGCTCCTACTTCATGCCCTTCCTGCTACTGCTGCTCTCACTTCCCCATAGCCAGGCTGCCTTCCCCCAAGATCCCCTCCCCCTATTCACCTCTGACTTACAAGGTGAGTCTCACCCCTCTGTGGCAGGTAAGGTACAGGGAGCTCCTGGGCTCCCTTCTGTATTTTTAAGGCAGGGCTTGGCCATATAGTCCAAATTGGCCCTGAACTCATGGTAATCTGTTTGTCTCAGCCTCCTGTCTCTGTTCTTTCTTGTGATTGGGCCTGATTTTCCACTGTGTTGCTTGGTGGTTAAAAGCATGAACTCAGACCAAATCTTAACAGGGTTGAGGCAGGAGGATCCCCACCAGTTCAAGGCCAGCCTGGTCTACATAGTGAGTTTGCAACCAGTCTGATAGCTATGTAGTGAGACCCTGTCTCAAAAAAAAAGAAAAAAATCTTAGCAGGAAATCTCTTTTGGTACTAGGAGTTGAACCCAGGACCTTTGCACTGAGCTCATTTTTTAAAGACTGGGTCTAAATTGCTTTGGCAGACTGGAGCTTGTGACTCTTCTCCTCCAGGCTCTCAGAGTGCTGGGTTTACAGGCCTGTGCCACCATACCTGGGTTTTAGCAGTCATGTGACCTTAGTTAAAGTTATTTAATCTTTTTTAGCCTCAGTCTCCTCATCTCCCTCATAGAGTTATTTAGGGGTTAAATGAATTAATACTTATAAAGTGCAGAAAACACTGTCTGGCACAAAGTAAATGCTTTCTATTTGTTTATTATTTTTAGTTACCAGTTTGGTGGTTCCCAACACCTCTTACCTCCCTTTCTACCGTTTGTACTGCCATGCTAGAAACCACAACTCCCGCCTTTCTGGGAAGAACATTATCTATTTTGCAAGTGCCTATTATATATGGAGGAAGTAGAGGAATTTGATGTGTAGAGGGACTGCAGTTGGGTTGAGAGAAATTGTTGGAGAGATACGAACGGCAAACACTTTGTGCCAGTTGCAGTTCTAAGCACTTTCTGAATGTTGATGCATTTCCCTAAACCCTGGGCTGTCTTTGAATGCTGGGGACTGAGATTCCCAGGATGCAGTCAGGTGGATCGGAAGAGGCAGAAGCCTTGGAGAGCTGTGGTGGATTCGAGGATGTGGAGGGTGTATGTGGAGTACAATAAAGGCTCCAGATGGGCAGTGTACAAGCTGAGCCCAAAAGTAGTCCAGGAAGGGACTGAGCTCAGCACTTGAGTCCTGCAGATCTGAACCTAAATCCTGGCGCCTGCCACTTCAAATTAATGCAGCTGCTTCCTGCCTCAGGTTCCCTCCTGTAAAGCCTGACCTCACAGGGTTAATATGAAATGAAATGGTGCATCAAAAGTGCTACCACAGTGCTTGGCAGGGATTAAGTATTTTATTTTATTTTTATTAATAGCTGGCCCCCTCTTGTCTCCCATCTCTACTCTGTCCATGGCTGGGTTTCCCCTGGATGGAGGGTATAGGGTCCCACATGGTATCTTGGTGCCCTCAGCACCGCCTTGTTTCTGTGCTCTAGGTTCTTCCCCATTGTCCTGGTTCCGGGGACTGGAGGAAGATGCTGTGGCTGCAGAACTGGGACTGGACTTTCAGAGATTCCTGACCTTGAACCGGACCTTGCTAGTGGCTGCCCGGTAAACTGACCGAGGAACAGTTGTGGGGCAAACATGTATGCTCCTGGAAGACATGGGAACTGCATGGCCAGTGCAGCATCCTGCAGGAACATGGACATGCTTGAATTTAGGTCCCAAACACCAAAACATGGACTAAGGGGAAGGCCAGGGGCCAGGAGAGCCATGCGAGCTGTCCCTGTGCAGGTGACCATAGGGAGGTGGGATTGAGGACTGGGTATCTTGGCTCAGCTCTAACCCTTCCTTCCCTGCCCCTTCAGGGACCACATTTTCTTCTTTGATCTTCAGGCTCAAGAAGAAGGGGAAGGGCTGGTGCCCAGCAAGGTGAGGCTGTCTAGGAGAAGGTGTAGGCCCAGAGATAAGACTGGAAGAGAGCTGAGGGCCTCAAGTGGGTGGGAAGAAGAACCAGAAAAGAGCCATACTGTGAGGCAGGGCCCAGGATGCCTCGTGAATTCCTGCTTTTGCTTCTCCCTTCAGTATCTGACATGGAGGAGCCAAGGTGTGGAGAACTGTGCTGTACGGGGAAAGCAGACGGTGAGGAGTGGAAGGAGACATCTGAAGGGGAGGAGAGATTCCCTGCTCATAGCCTCTGCCCAAGTAGTCCTCTGCCCTGGCCAGGCTCCTGTCCACCTTTCCACCCTGGGCCAAGAGAGCAATGGGGAGGAAAATTAATGCTTTTTGGTTACCCATTTCACAAAAAGGCTCAGAAAGGTCTGAGACCACCTGGCTAGCCACCAGCTTAGCAGGGACTCTATGCCATATTACTCAAGGTAGAAGCTTGCTTCCTGTGACTCCTGTCCCTGGCTTGAATTTTGGGTTCTCTAGGAGGAATGCTACAACTACATTCGTGTCCTTGTTCCCCGGGACTCCCAGACGCTCCTTGCTTGTGGAACGAACTCATTCAACCCCAAGTGCCGCAGCTACGGGGTACAAAGGAGAGGGTGGAGGGCAGGATGGGGCTGGGAGCAGAGCCCACGATGGGCAGCAGTTTGATGGGAAGGGACTAGGAATTGGGATTGGGGATGAGATTGCTCAGAATGGAAGTTCCAGAAGGGCTGAGGGACAAGGGCACATGAGGGAGTAGGCCACAGAGCCAGCATCCAAGACCCCAAGTGTTCCAAGAACCTGCTCCCTCTGCCCCCAGATAACTTCATTGCAGCAGGAGAATAAGGAGATGGATGGGCGGGCTCGATGCCCCTTTGATGCCACCCAGTCCAATGTTGCCATCTTTGCAGGTACGTACCTGAACATGGAAGAAGCAGGCATGAGGCTGGAGAGTGCCTACCATAGCTTCTCTCCCAGCTTGGTTTCCTCTGTCCCTGAATAGAGGGTGAGGGAGGGGCCGGGGCCAGGGCCAGGCCTTGTATGGGTGTATGGGTGCTGGCAGCCCAACAGGAGGCAGGAGAAGACCCTGATCACTTCCTTGACCCCACTCCTGCAGAGGGCAGCCTGTACTCAGCCACAAACACAGACTTCCAGGCCAGCGATCCTGTCATCTACAGAAGCCTTGGGCCTCTGCCCCTGCTCCGCACTGCGAAGCATGACTCCAAGTGGCTTCGAGGTCAGTGGGCCTGGTGGGTGAGGCTGTTCTTGGGAAACAGGGGCAGAGGGCCAACTTGAGGGGCAGGCAGGATGTGTGGTAGTGTGTGTGTGGATGCAGCAGGAAGATGCAGTGTGGGGCAGGAGCATCTGAGTGAGCATATACTTCTCCATACTCTTTTTCCATTGCTCCCACCTCAGAACCACACTTTGTCCATGCTGTGGAGCACGAAGAACACATTTACTTCTTCTTCCGAGAAGTCTCTGTGGAGGATGCTCGACTAGGGAGGGTAAGAAAGAAAGCAGGCCCCAAAGCTCTGGACCCTCGTGTCCATAACAATTCCCAGACTATGGGCCTCCAACCTTGAATGACCCCCAGCTCTTGCTCATATGTGCCCATGACCCTCATCTTGACCTCACATGATCCCCACCATGCCGCACTTCCTTTGCTGTGACCCTCTCTCTGTTTCTGGTGCTCAGAAGCTGCCATGTTCTTCTGGGCTAGCTGACCCAGCAGCATGCTTCCTCCTCCCCATCCTGTCAGGTGCAGTTCTCCCGTGTGGCCCGTGTGTGTAAACGTGACATGGGCGGCTCGAACCGTGCCCTGGATGGCCAGTGGACATCCTTCCTGAAGCTTCGGCTCAACTGCTCTGTCCCTGGGGATTCTACCTTTTATTTTGACGTGTTACAGGCCTTGACTGGGCCTGTGAGCCTGCACGGCCGCTCTGCTCTCTTTGGGGTCTTCACCACCCAGACCAATAGGTTGGTACCAAGCTGAGTGCTGTGATCTCACCTGTCCCCTGGCCCTCCAGCATCCAGCTACCCTTTGAAAGCCTGCCAGTACAGGCAGTAAGGGGAAGTGTTAAGCAAAGCCTG
This sequence comes from Cavia porcellus, assembly GCF_034190915.1. Lineage (NCBI taxonomy): Eukaryota > Metazoa > Chordata > Mammalia > Rodentia > Caviidae > Cavia > Cavia porcellus. The sequence goes on along the minus strand of NW_026947484.1, from coordinate 108,052,066 downwards.
TTTGCTATCCTCCCCACCTTCCTCCCTCCTAACATCGCACCCAGTGGCTGTCCTGGCCTAACATGGTGCATGAAGGGCAGCTACCGCTTCTTACTGGCAGGAGCTGCACAGTCCCTTTCAATACCTCTCCTGCATCTTTTCTGGCTTCCCCAGCATCCCTGGCTCTGCAGTCTGCGCCTTTTACCTGGATGATATTGAGCATGGGTTTGAGGGCAAGTTCAAGGAGCAGAGGAGCCTGGATGGGGCCTGGACCCCTGTATCGGAGGACAGAGTCCCCTCACCCAGGTATCCAGGATGGGGGAGACCTCCGTGGGAGCATAAGGAGATGGTACCTGCTCACAGGATGGAGGGGGCCTAGGCCTGCAGAGAGGCTGGCAGCTGCATTGGGGATGGGAAGCAGGGCCGCAGGTATCTGTTGGATGGGGCAGGAGCTGCCGACCATGTTTATGAATAGGGAAGGACACAGCTTAACTAGAGCAGGGTTCCCTGCCCTAAGGTTACCCCTTCTGTGTCCCTGCCAGGCCTGGATCCTGTGCAGGTATGGGTGGAGCTGCCTCATTCTCCTCTTCTAAAGACCTTCCTGATGATGTCCTGACCTTTATCAAGGTCCACCCACTGCTGGACCCTGCAGTGCCACCTGCCATCCATCAGCCGCTCCTTACTCTCACCAGCAGGTACCCTGGCCACCCCTCCCTCAGCTGCAGTCCTTTCTCTCACCTCACAAGGTAACTGCATCAGTAGGGAGAGAAAGTCATGAAAGTAGAAGGCAGAGTGCTAAGGAAATGCTGGGTTGGGGAAGACACAGGACCCGCAGGCACCCCTTGAATGCTCAAGCTTCCACTAGACAGGGTGCCTTGACCTGAGGTCTATGTTCTAGGGCTCTTCTGACACAGGTAGCTGTGGATGGCATGGCTGGTCCCCACAGTAATACCACCGTCCTGTTCCTTGGCTCTGAGGATGGGGTAGTGCTGAAGTTGCTGCCCCCAGAGGGGCATCCTGGAAGAGCTGACCCTGTCCTCTTGGAAGAGATTGATGCCTACAGCCCCTCCCGGTAAGGGGACAGGTTCCCTGAAAAACAGGTTACAGATGGGGATGTGGGAATGGGTTGGGGCAGGAGTAGAGAAAGGCCTTGGAAATCAGGCTAGCACAGTGGGGCAGGGCAGCTCCACAGTTGCACTCTGTTGCTTATGCGCCTCCCCCTCCTGCTTGTCAGCAGTCCCAGAGTGGCTTCACCTGCCTCTTTTGATGCCTTTGAGTCTCACCCTAGGTGCAGTGGGAAACATGCAGCCCAAACAGCACGACGCATCATAGGGCTGGAGCTGGATACCGAGGGTCACAGGCTCTTTGTGGCTTTTTCTGGCTGTATCATCTCCCTCCCTCTCAGCCGCTGTGCTCGCCACGGGGCCTGTCAGAGGTAAGAGAGGCCTGAGGCCAGGACTGCCTGGGTGAGTTCCCTGGCCAGCAGGAGCACAAAAAGACCCATAGATCTTGGGGCTGCCAGGGACTTGGAGGGAGGGCATCATTCTCAAGGAGGTCATAAGCAGCACCTGGAACAGAGATGGGGATCAAGGAATGGGACTATGGTGCTGGGAGTCCCCTCTAAGCCAGGGTGACAGAAGAGACTGGAATAGAATGTGGGTCCCACTCTGACATGACTCAGTTTTTCCTAGGAGCTGTCTGGCTTCTCAGGACCCATACTGTGGATGGCATAGCTCCAGAGGCTGTGTGGATATCAGGGGTCCTGGTGGGTAAGTAAGCCCCTGGATTACCTGAGAACAAGGTTTCACATAGCTAAGAAAGGAAGCTGAGGGCCAGAGTGGGGCATGGGGCCAAGGTGTAGCACCGCATCCAGCCACCTCCTTTTCTTCCCAGGACTGATGTAGATCAGGCTAGAAACCAGGAATCCGTGGAGCATGGTGACTGCCAAGGTAAACAGAAGGGGTGGCTGCAGCCATAGCCAGAGCTGCACGTGGCTGATAGCCACAGACATCACCTGCGTGTGGGCTTTTGTCTTCCTTGCCTTCTGCGGTGCAGTCAGTTTCCATCAGTTCTTCAGGTAGCCTCCCACTTTCCCCCTTTTCACCCTGTCTCTCCCTGCTTCATAGACGGAGCCACTGGGAGTCAGTCTGGTCCTGGGGATTCCGCTTACGGTGAGTCATCTTGTCCCGGCTTCACCTCCCTTGCTTATTAGCCCACATCACAAGTCTGTACCCCATAGCAGCATTGGACCAGCACCCTGAAGGCTCACACACGCATCACCATTCTCCAGATTCCCAACATCTAGCTCAGGGCCTGGCGCCCTATAGGGTGTGCAGTAGTTTTTTCACCAATAAATGAAAGAATGTTCCCATGGTGAGCCCTTCTCCATACCCAGAAGAAAACAGAAGCTCGGGTTCCAAAGCCCCGGGGGACACTGGGTGGGTGTTTGGTGGAGGGCAGGAGCCTCATGGGCTCTGACCTGGTCTCTGTCACCAGTGCTTCTGGGTCCTGGCCCTTTCCCTGAGGCCCCCAGCCCCCCCAGTGATGCCTCGCTGGGGTCCCAGTCTTCCACTCTTGGAGCTCACACTCAGGGTAAGGGGGCTGCTGGGAGGGGTAAAAGTGACATGGGGCTGCTGACTTGGAAGATTCTGCGCCTAGCACGCCTAGCACGGACTGGTGTTTGATGTTCACTAACTGCCTGTTTGGAGCCTTCCCCACCCTCAGCTGGGCCTGCAGCCCGAGTCCAGTCTTTCTGCACTGGCGGTTTGGCGACTACTCTTAGCATGGCTGCAGAGCCCAAATGCTCTGGCCTGTGCGTGTGGGTAGTCCTGGGCTGTTTAGAGCGTCAAGGGTGGTGGATACTGAGGAAGGAAGCCTAGAGTCCGGCTGAACCCCTGCTTCCCTCGGTACCAGGTGTGCGCAGGGACCTCCCGGCGGCCTCACCCTCGCTCTCCGTCCCTGTCCCGCTCCTCCTGGCCAGCGTGGCCGCAGCCTTCATCCTGGGCGCCTTCATCTCTGGCCTCCTGGTGTCCTGTGCTTGTCGCCACGCGCACCGCCGAGGGAGTAAGGACATCGAGACTGCGGGGCTCCCGCGCCCTCTCTCTCTCCGCAGCCTGGCGCGGCTGCACGGGACAGGTGCAGAGCCCCCACCGCCACCCAAGGACAACGACTCCGCACATACGCCACAGCTCTACAGCACCTTCCTTCCCCCGCCCGAAGGCGGGTCTCCACCCGAGCTGGCCTGTCTGCCCACACCAGAGTCCACGCCCGAGCTGCCGGTCAAGCACCTCCGCGCGCCTGCGGCGCCCTGGGAATGGAACCAGAACGGCAACAACGCTAAGGAAGGCCCGGGCCACATGCGGGGCGGCCACGCGGCAGGTGGGGCCGCACCGCGCGTGTTGGTGAGGCCACCGCCGCCCGGCTGCCCTGGGCAGGCAGTGGAGGTCACCACGCTGGAGGAGCTGCTACGCTATCTGCACGGCCCGCAGACGCCCTGCCAGGCTGCCGAGCCAGCGACCCCGACCCCTGTTGCGGCGCGCGCGCTCCCGCCCGAGCCCAGTCCACTGCCGCGCGAGTGCGCGCCGCCCTTGCGGCTGGACGTGCCCCCAGATGGGGGCTGCGGGGCGCGGCCCGCGCTGTCTGCCCCTGCGCCCCGGCTGGGCGTTGGGGGGAGCCGCAGGCTGCAGTTCCACCCGCACCGCACGCCGCCTGCACTGCTCACGCGAGTGCCCTCCGGCGGACTCTCCAGGTACTCAGCGGGCGCGGGCAGGCATCTCTACCTGGGCCGGCCCGAGGGCTACCGTGGCCGCGCCCCGAAGCGGGTGGACGCGGAGAAGCCTTCGCTGTCCCCGAAGCCGACCCTGGTCGTGCCCACCCCCCAACTGGCCGTCCCCAGAAGCAGCCACTTTAACTTTTAAGACAAGCTGCGCCACGAGTTTCGGGGTCCTAGACCCCCATGTCCCGTGAGGCCGTGGGCACGGACGCTTCTCCAAGGACAGATGCCCATCCTCAATCCGCCCACGCATCCAGCCTTCCTGGACTCCGCGAGTCTCCGGGGATTCTCGCCTCGGGTTATTTATTGACTGCCCCTCCCCCGCCCTCGAGAGTGGAGTGGGAGTCAAGACGCTCTTTCCCTCACTGAGCCCACATTTCTAGGGGCGCTGCAGACTCCCATTCCCCCCTCTTGTCTCCCGCCAAGCTGCCTTAACTTGCCGCCCCGGCCCCTTCCGCGGCTGGGCCCCGGGCGGGCCACCGAGGGCGGACGGACGCATGGATCGGGCTGGGAATACGCGTTGTGCCGAGTTCTCGGGCCCCTGGGACTGGGACGTGCCTCTCCTACTGTGTAGGAGCCTCCGCTTCCCAATACAGCTGTGTCCCTGAGCTGCCGCCTGACTTCACTCACATGGGGAAGGGGGAGGGCGGGACGAAGCCTCGGCGCTGCTCCGGGCTGCTGCGCCCGCATCTTGGCCTCGAGAGCTCTCCCGGAGAATCCGGGCGGCTGCGTTCCCCCGGGTTTAATCAGCGTTTCCTGAAGGAGGCAGGCGAAGAAACGGTGCATGTGAGTAAGGCAGGATCCACAAGCCACAGCAGAGTTAAGTGGGGTCGGGAGGCGCTCAGAGCACAGTTCTGGGTTGAGGTTAAGGTTACAGGGCCTGGTGCCCGGCCTAGGCTGCGGGGCTATGGAGGGGATGTTTGCAGCAATAAAACGAAGCTGCAGCTTGATTTGAGTTTTGTATCAGCAAACCTTGCCCTAAAGAGAATTTGGCTGGAAGAATGGATTGCTTAAGGGCAAAAGCTAAAAAAAAAAAAAAAAACCAGCAAAGGCTCCAGCCCTGGGGGAGCCAGGTCCCCAGCTAGTCCCCGCCAATCCCTTCTTCAGACAGCGGTAGGGGGCGACAGGGCGCGTACTTCCTCGCGCGCATGCGTGGCCTCGCCTCGCAGACCCTCGGCCGCACTGGAGGATCCCAGCGCTGGTCGGCGAGCGTTCGCGGGACGCGATGCGCTCGTTCTCCAGCTGGTGCTGGCAACAGAACCCGTGTATTGTCCTGGGTGCCAAGGGGAGGTGTCAACGACACACCCGCTTTGCCTGCCTCCTTGGCGTTAAGGCCACTGAAGGCCTTGCGCGGGCGGCGGCTGCCTTTGCGGATTTGCCAGTGAGTTTTCGCAGGCGCGTCGTCCCAGTTTCCGCCCAGTTCAGCTCAGGCCTCGGCCGTGGGCGCCGCTTGGAGGCCGCACCGAGCCCTGCAGCCCCGGGGCCCCAACGAGTGCCTCTCTCGAGTGATTCCAAAATGTTAGCCAGAAAGTGCTGAGCGAAATGGGTGAATAAACCTGGGATTAGTTGTTCCTGCTTCCGCCCTTTACTGCTGGAGTTCGCAACGCTGGCCCAAACCTGTTTCCTCTTGATCTGAAAACACAGTATGGAGAGGCCGTTCTAGGATTGTGAGGTACAGGTTAGAGGCAGGAAGATTGCTGCAAATTCGAGGCCACCTCTGGCAGCGCAGTGAACTCAAGGCTAGCCTGAAATACACAGTGAAACCCTATCTCCAAAACAAAGCAAAGCAACAACAACAAAACCCATAAAATGTCCTCTGAACATTCTTCACATCGCATTTAAGCTCCTTTGGCCAAATTTCGTTCTCCATGAGTTTAATCTCTTGTTTTTGTTTTTGTTTTTGTTTTTTTTTGTCGACACCAAAATGCTTTGGCCCATAGTGGTGGTAAAGAACAGGAATGGCAAGCCTTTTTTGTCCCTGAACTTCATTGACTTCTTTTTTTTTTTTCTTTTTCCTTTTTATTGGTCCTGGGGATCAAACTGATGACCACCTGCATGCAAGGCAGGTGCTTATGCCACTGAGCTAAATCCCCAGTCCCCTTCATTGACTTCTTAAAGAGGATAAGGAGGCCATACCCTTTCACAGCCCTCTGAGGAGCACATCTCACAATGGAGTTCTTGCCCAGAAAGTGGACATAAGCAAAGGGGGGTAAATGAATGATCATCAGGCTTAACTATAGATCAAATAACACACAGGCATCTCTCTGCATCAGTGGGAAGGGGGATCCTGGTGCCTCCATTACCCAATCCCCTGTCTAGAATAACCTTAGCATGGAGGCTGTGCACAGCCTCCCGTGTACTGTAAATCATCTCTGTGTTCCTTATAATACCTGGCACAATACAAAGGGTAGCTAAATAAGCTTTATGCTGTTGTTTAGGGAATAATGACAAGGAAAACGGTTCAGTACAGACACGATTTCTTTCAATGTTATTTTTTTGTTTGAGGCAGGGCCTCACCATGTAGTTCAAGCGGGTCTTGAACTTATTGTGTAGCTCAGGCTGGCCCAGAACTTGTGGTAAACCTTCTATCTCAGCCTCCTGAGTGCTGGATTACGGCCTGGGTTTATTTACTTGTTTATGTTCCTGGGGATTGAAGCCAGGGCTTTTGCACTGAGCCCCATGCCCTGCTCTTAATTTTTTAAAAATTTGACACAGGCTGTTAGTCACCAGGTTCCCAGGCTGGGCTTGAATTTGCTGCAGTCCTGCCTCAGGCTCTCAGAATTGCAGGTGTGCTCTCTCAGAATATTTTCTGTCTGCAGTAGATTGACTCCAAGGATGTAGAATCCATGGGTTTGGAGGACCAACTATACACACATTGAAAATGTAATCTTGGGGCTGGGGATTTAGCTCAGCAGCATAAGCGTCTGCCTTGCAAGCAGGCAGTCCTGAGTTCGATCCCTGGTACTGATAAAAAGGAAAAAGACAAAAAAAAAAGAAAATGTAATCTTGTGACTCTGCAGGCAGCAGCAATTTGCAGGTTAAAGGCCTGGCTGTAGTTTAATGATAAAGCAAATTCATTCATTAGGATCTTTCCCGGAAGTGTCTAAGCTGGGCTGTCAGAGCTAATGAAGGCAACTGTTGCAAGGTGAGCAACAGTCTGTGGTTGCTCACATTGGTTTTGTGTGTTTAATTCATCTCAACTGTGTGTCCTGTATTTATTCAGGAATGCAAAGAATGTATGTCAACAGGAATATGTAAAAATAGGGCATAAATAAAAGTTTAAGCGTTTTTTAAATTTATTTGTTTGAGACAGGATCTTGTTACGTAGTTCATACTGGCCTTGAACTCTGTGTGGCCTATCTGCCTCTGACTCACAGTGATCCTCCTGCCTCAGCCTCCTGAGTGCTGGGATTGTAGGTGTGTACGGCCATACCTGGCTCCAAGTGTAAGGCTTTCGTGCAAAACCAAAATAATGTGGGCCACTAGCAATAATGTACTTCATTAATACTCATGAGGTGCCTCTTTCTGACAGTAGTGACTAATAAATGAAGGAATGAATTCAAAGAAATAATTATTACTGACAAAAGAGAGGTGATCATGACCTCAATTAAGGAATCTGATTTTTTTTTCCTGCATTAGGACCTCGTGCATGCTAAGTACTCTGCAACTGACATATGTATCATTCCCCCCACTTTTTAAAAATTTTAAGCTGCTGGGTATGGTGGCACGAAATCTGTCATGTTAGTGCTTGAGAGGCTAAGACAGGAGAACTGCCTAAAGTTCAAAGCCAGCCAAAACTACATACTGAAATCCTAAAACACTCAATCAACAAGTAAAATTTTACAACAAGGTCTGTAGCTCATAACTGTAATTCTAGCACTCTGGGACGCAGAGGCAGGAAGATCAGGATTCTAAGTTTGAGCCCATCTTGGGTAATTTAGTGTCTTAGCCAGACATTGTCTCAAAATTTTAAAAGAATATCTCAAAGGGATGCGGGTGTAGTTCAGTCTGAAGGCCTTAGGTTCAATCCCCAGCATTGCAAAAACAACACCAAAACAAACAACAAACCCACAAAACAACAACAAAAACCAGGGTCTGGCCAAGTTACTCACGCTGGACTTGAACTTTTGATCCTTCTCCCTAAGTTACCATGCTACTTCTTACAGGTTTTAAAAATCAAAATATCGGGGGCTGGGGATTTAGCTCAGCAGGCATAAGCGCCTGCCTTGTAAGCAGGCAGTCTTGAGTTCGGTCCCTGGTACCGATAAAAAGGAAAAAGACAAAAAAAAAAAAGATCAAAATATCAGCTCAAAGTTAAATCTTTAAAAGCCAGAATGTGCCAACCCAAGGACAAAGCTGTCTTCCTTGGGGGTTCCCCAGCTGGTTTCTCAGAGGTGCCTAGGAGGTTGTGAAAATGCAGCCCTAGCAGCCAGAGTCTCAGCTTTTGTGAGGCTTCAGGGAACTGAAACAGAAGGTTCCAAGTCACAAAGCTCCACAAGCTGTTTAGCATCTTGAGTTCTTTGGCGGCTAAGTCAAAGGGCCTGGGCTGTTACTGTTGGTCCTATTTGTAGCTCCTTAATGCTTGGCAGCCACACAAGTCTGGTTACTTTTTAGCACTTGGTCCTCTGTGTTGATTCATTGAATTTAAGATTATATATATATAAGTAAGGTTAAAGTACATAGATCAATTCTTTTTTTCAGTGCAGAACATTCAGCCCAGCCCTTATTTATGTTTTTTTTTGAGACATGGTCTTATGTAATTTATTTATTTATTTTTTCTTTTTTGAGACAGGGTCTCGCTATGCAGTTCAGGATGGCCTTGAGCTCACTTTGTAGCCCAGGTTGGTCTAAAACTCTCAACGATCCTCCTGCCTCAGCCTCTTGAGTAATGGGATTACATTGGGTGCCACCATGCTCAGCAATATGGATAAAACACCACCAGATTGGAGCTGGGGATTTAGCTCAGCGGCATAAGCGCCTGCCTTGCAAGCAGGCAGTCATGAGTTGGATCCCTGGTACCAGGAAAAAGACAAGAAAAAAAAAGGGGCCAGGGATTTAGCTTAGTGGCTCAAGCACTTGCCTGGTAAGTATAAGTTTGTGAGTTTGATCCCTGGTACAAAAAAAAAAAAGTTGATTGTTAGGGCAACCTACTTGGGACCCCTTCTGTCTCTCTCTCAGACAGAGGCTTTCAATAAATGTTTCTGCAAAGAATGAAGGGCTGTATTTTTATTTTGAGAGGAGGGCAGGCTCTCCTATGTAGTTGAGGCTGGTTTTGAGCTCATTGTGTAGTCCCGATGGCCTCTGACTTACAGTGGTCCTGCTGTCTCATCCTGTGAAGTGCTAGATGACAGGTGTGCACTACCATGCCTTGGTGAAGAAACACTTTTAAAGTATATGGGCACCTACCAGGCATGATGGTGCACGCCTGTAATTCCAGCACTTGGGATGCTGAGGCAGGAGGATTACCATGAGTTCAAGGCCAACCTGGGCTCCATAGTAAAACCCTGTCTCAAAAAATCCAAAGGGAGGGGGACAAAAAAACTCAAAGTGCAGGGCAACAGGGTGAGTCAGTAGTGAGTTTAGAAAATCCCCCGACATAACAAGATGAAGGGAAGTGGTGCACGGAAAGAAGCAGCACACGAAGCAAGGGATAAGGCTGGGGGCTCACAGAAGGGCACCCCGAGGCCAGTGCCCTGGCTTCTGCTCTTTCTCCTCCCACGCTTGCTTGCTCGAGGGCTCCCTGTTGGTTGAATGCAGAGGAAGCCGCAGTGCTGACGTCCCCACCATGAAGGTTATACAGGGTCAGCCTCCCAGGACAGTGCAGAGGTGTGGAGGGAGGCAGGCAACTGGCAGGAGAGAGAGAGGATAGCAGCCTTGGACGTCAAAACCGTCACCCCCATAGATTAACTTTGTCATTCCTGTTCGGGCACTGCCAGCAGCACTACTCAGATTGGAATTAGCTTTGGAACAAAATCCCCACAAGTTGGGGAGCTTGTGGGAATGGCGGCCTAGAGGGGTTCCTCTTCCTCACTTTCTGTTACAGTCAGCTTTTCATCACTGTGACAGAATTCCTGAAACTACTGACCCCGAGGAGGAGAGGTTTATTTCTGCTCAGTTTCCCAGGTTTTGAGGGCCGGCTGGCTCCTCTGCGGTAAGCCTGTGAGGAGCAGGAATATCGCAGTGACAGGGCCTGCACGAGGAAAGCTGCCTGCTTACCTCTGTGGTGACCAGGAAGCAGAGAGTGAGGGAAAGAGCCAGAAGGTGGCTGGGGGCAAGATAATAGTCCCCAAGGTCACACCCCAGCCTACACCCTTCAGCCAGGCCCTGTGTGTGTCCTTGGCCCCACTCAGCTGTGAGCTCAGTAGTGCGGCAATGGAGTGAGTGCCCTCTTGATCCAGTCACCTAAGTGACACCTCTGAATACTGCTACCTGGGGACCAAGCCTTTACTGCACAAGTGCCCGCTCTTCTTCCCTTCCTTACAGTGCAAGAGGCTCAGTGGCATGAGCGCCTGCCTGGCAAGCACGAGGTTGTGAGTTCAATCCCCAGTACCAAAAAAAAAAAAAAAAAAAAAAAAGTCTTGCTATGTAGCCCAGGGTGGCCTCAAAGTCACTCTAGTCCTCTTGCCCCAGTATCTCAGTTACCCAGGGTGTTCTCAAACTTGAGATCCTCCTCTCTCAGCCTTCCAAGTAGCTAGGATTATAGTCATGTGCTAGCACACTTGGCCTATTCCTTAAATGCAATCTGAAATCAATTAAACTAGCAGGGTGTGATGGTGCATGCTTGTAATCCTGACACTTGGGAGGCTGAAGCAAGAGAGTTGCAAGTTTGAGACCAGCCTGGACTACAAAGTGAGCTCAAGACCAGCCTGAACTACACGGTGAGAGTGTCTCAAAAAAACGAACAAACAAACAAAAAAAAAAGGGCCTGGTTTAGTTCAGCATCGTAAGTGTCTGCTTGGCAAACGTGAGGTTGGGAGTTTGATCCCCGGCATCTAAAAAACAAAACAAAAAAACCCACAAAAAAACAAAAATAAGGCTGGGGACTTAGCTCAGTGGTTCAAGCACTTACCTGGTAAGTGCAAGGTTGTGAGTTCAATCCCCAATACAAATAAGTTAATTAATTAAACTGTCCAAAGCCAAGTGGATAAGGTATAATACTGATTACAGGACAAAGTACAGAGGAAAGGAATTTATAACTCAATGTAAGTGTAGCCTCAGAAAGAAAAGAAAAACCACCTGTTATGTTTTTTGAGACAAGGTCTTAGGCTGGGCTCTGACTCACAGCAACCCTCTTGCTTCAGCCTCCCAAGTACTGGGGTTATAAAACATGAGTCACCCTGCCCCTGGCTGTTTTCTTTCTCTCTCTCTCTTTTTTTTTTTTTATCAGTACCAGGGATACAACTCATGACTGCCTGCTTGAAGGCAGGTGCTTATGCCTCTGAGCTAAATCTCCAGCCTCTTCTTTTTCTTTTTTTGAAATAGGATTCACTGTGCAGTCCAGGCTAACCTCAAATTTATTTATTTTTATTTTATTTTATTTTATTTTTTTTTATTTTTTTTTGCATTTTTCCTTTTTATCGGTACCAGGGATCGAACTCAGGACTGTCTGCTTGCAAGGCAGGAGCTTATGCCGCTGAGCTAAATCCCCAGCCCCTAACCTCAAATTTATAATCCTTACTAGGTGTGGGTGGTGGACACCTGTAATCCCAGCACTCAGGAGGCTGAGGCAGGAAGATCACTGAATTTGCAGCCAACTTGGACTACAGTGAGACCCTGTCTCAAAAATAAAAATAAAGGGCTGGGGATTTAGCTCAGTAGCATAAGCGCCTGACTGGCAAGTGCAAAGTCATGAGTTCAATCCCTGGTACCAAAATAAAAAAATAAAAAAAAAAATTGAAAAAATAAATTACAGTCTTCCTGCCTTGCTTGGCCTCTCAAATGCAATAGTTACCAGTTTCTTTGGGGAAAGACAGGGCATGGTGGGATTGAATCTACCGTGTTACATCTCCAAACCTATGTTTTATTTTGAGACATGATCTTACTAAATTGATAAAATTGTTGAGGCTGGCCTTGAAATTGTGATCCTCCTGTTTTAGCCTCCAAAAGTGCTGGATTATAGGGTGTACACCTCGATGCCTAGCTCTCACCAGAATTTTAAATTCAACAAGACTCTTAGTTTTTGCTTCTCAAAACTCCTGAAGTGCCTGCTGTCTTTTATTCAGCACAACACAGACTATATACATCCATGAGGTTCCTGCCAGCAGTACCCTGTAGTGAATGTGTATGGTTATTTGCTGACCATTGTATTTATCAAAAAGCAGTTCTGCATGTAATAATGGTAGGTATTCAGTTTCCTAAATATTGACCGAGAGCTAGCTTGGAAATTGGATTTGTTGAGCAGATGTTTACATGTCTTTGGTCTGGGTGTCAGTCTTACTTTTCAAAAATAATTATTTTGGGGCTGGGGATTTAGCTCAGCGGCATAAGCACCTGCCTTGCAAGCAGGCGGTCGTGAGTTCGAACCCCGGTACTGATAAAAAGGTAAAAGAAAAAAAAATTATTTTATGAAAAAAGTGAAATTTCAATCGCTTCTCAGCCTTTTGGCTAAGATTAAGTGAAAAATGAAATTTCATAACAAAATAATAGAATAACAATATAGCTATTGTTAAATACTGTGTATCATCTTCAAAGTAGATACATGACATAGACAAAAGTTTCTTGTTTACAAACAAGAAATGGTAATAGCACAAAAACTTTTTCAGAGAACTAAGAGAAAGTGGCATTTAATTTTACTTTTTAACCAATTGTTTGCTTTTGTTTTCTGAGACAGGGTCTTGCAATGTAGCTCCGGTTGGCCTTGAACTCACTATGGAGCCTAACTGGCACTGAACTCAGGAGGATCCTCCTGCCTCAGTCTCTCTCTCAAGTGCTGGGATTACATGTGTGTACTACCGCACCCAGAAGTTATTTGCTTTTAGAGAAAAGGATGAGTTTGAGAGGAAGAAGAATGTAATATGTACATTTAAGCTAGTCAGAAGCTTTGGCAGGCTGGGTGTTGTGACACATGCCCATAATCCCAGATTGCCATGAGTTGGAGGCAAATCTGGACTACATACTAAGATCTTGTGAAAATAAAGCAAAAATGTCTTGTTTTCACTTTTTTTTTCTTGACATAGGGTCTCACTATGTAGTTCAAGCTGGACTTGAACTCTACTCTGTAGCCGAGGTTGGCCTCGAACTCTCCCTGCCTCAGCCGCCTGAGTGCTAGGATTATAGGAATATGCCATCATGCTTGGCTTCTCACTTCAATTCTTCAACTTTTTCTTCAAGAATACCAGACTGGAAGCCTGGCGTGGTGGTTCACACCTGTAATCCTAGGACTTGGGAGGCTGAGACAGGAGGATCCTGGCAAGTTTGACACCAGCCTAGGCTCAAGGCCAGCCTGAACTGCTCAGAGAGATCCTGTCTCAAAAGAAAAAAAAAAAAAAAAAAGAGTATCAGACTAGAGCCAGGGATTTAGCTCAATGGCATAAGCACCTGCCTGGCAAGAGCAAGGTCATGAGTGTGATCCCCAGTACCAAAAAAAAAAAAAAAAAAGAATATTAGGCTAAAAAGGACAGCTTGACAAGGAAAAGGCAGAGGGTAGATCACAGTAGATACTGTTTTTTACCTAAGAGATGAAAAATGAATAAAGTGATACTCCAAAATGTAAGACTTCGATATTTTATTAAGAAACGTCTTTATTTTAAATGATAGTACAAAATTGTATATATAATATAGATCTTTATAGGTATATGTACATATAAATGTTCATACACACAAACTTGTTCATAAAAGTCAAACTGTACCCTCAATAAAAAAAGTACATTTAAATTTTCCTAATTACACACTGTACATAAAGCTGTCAGGCAACCTGAAAAACAGAGGACACCATGGAAAGAATCTGTCCCTCCTCAACCATTGGCCTTGGCGGGGAGCAGAAAGCGCTGTAGCCATCTGCCGTCATCTCTGCAGGAAGATCTTGGAGCCAACTGGGAGCACAGCCACAGCGAGGGTATAACCTGGCAGTCAGAAACAAACCCACCAGAATAAACAAGATCTGTGTGAGGAGGGAGGGGGTAGAGGGAAGAGAGATAAGGCCCAGGCCTAGAAGGGGCCTCTAATTAAGCTCCAGTGCTGGGGGAAATTCAAGGGCACAGCAGAGTCAGGCAGTGGACGTGGGCCAGAGGAAGGGCGAGTGAGATGGGGTCACAATCTCCCGCTAGAAACAAGCCAAACTGCACTGTGTCTCCTGGTGGGGAAAAGCAGCAGCAAAGGCTCCAAACTATTTAACCCTAATTCACATTCTTCTGGCTCCTGTCTCTAAACTAACTGGCACAGGAAACAGAGTGCTAACTCAGAAAGGAGCGAATCTTGTAAAATGCAGCTAGATGAGAGCTGTATCCACACGGGCTCAGTCTGCAAGCTGCTTTCCTAGTTGTCCAGATCTGCACAAGGACCAGAGAATGGAAAGCCATTCTTCAAAAACTCATTCCCATTGGGGAACTCTTCTAGGAAGAGTTTACCAAATGCCTCAGATCCTCTAGCTTTGGAAGTCCCTAACACTGTTAGCACAAGCTTTCTGGAAAGGAATACCTTCCTCAAAATGGTGAGATTTCTAGTCCAGGAATGTAGATGTACAGGATGTAACTTTCTGCCACCATGACCCAGTATTTGGAGTTTCTTTTCTGTTCATAAGTGTAGGAGCAATTGTTTCTGCAGGCATGAAGGGACTGCGCTGTCTCTGTGGCTGATGAGGCACATGTGATGTCACCGTAATTCCTGCTAAACAAACTGCCTTTAGAGCCAGGTACTGGCCCTTCCTGGGCATGCTGCCTGCTGATGCACATCCCACAGAGGGGTGAAGGAATGGGTTTGCTTCCTTACCCTGTTCACTGAATCCCAAGAAAAATTTGTTTCTTGAGACAGGGTTTCACTATGCAGTTCAGGCTGGCTCTGAACTCATTATGTAGCCCAGGCTGGCCTCAAACTCACAGGGATCCTCCTGCCTCAGTCTCCCAAGTGCTGGGACTATAGGCCACACACCTGGTAGAAACCTTTTTATGTGTTTAACAAGTAAAAACTCTCCAGGTTATACCAGGTACTTTACAGCTAAACTTCAAATAAAGAGAAAAGTAGAAAAACTTCAAAAATTTACAAACATATACTAACATAGAAAAGGGATATAAAAACTACCCTGCTTGTAACAATATGTAATTTCAACTGCAGAAACCTCTGGTAAAATCATTGTTTGACAGTGATATAAAGAAAAATGTGTTTTATTTGCTATAAACTTTAATATTACTGACAAACACAAACATTTTAAGGGTATAGGAGTAAGGCTGAAAAAGAGGGGAATGCAAAGGAAAAAAGTAACAAAGTCTGTATCTGACAGAGAAAGAACGTCTTTTAAGGCACTGAGTTCAAAACAGAGAGAACCTGGCAGGGGATTTAGCTCAGCAGCATAAGCGCCTACCTGGCAAATGTGAGGTCATCAGTTCAATCCCTGGCAAGAAAAGAAAACCCTACAGCTGAGTTCCCCCATGTTTCAGTCATGGAACCTCAACTCTTGACTATAATTAGGAGATCCCAGAGAGGTAGTAACAGGAGGGGAGCAGGCACTCAGACTTTTATAGCTAGATTCCCTGAACCTAGGAATAAGAAAGGAAACATAAAATTCTTTTTTTCTTGGGGAAAGGCACAAGACCACAATGCAAGTGTAGATTCTAAAACTCCTAATAGTAATACTGACATTGCTAAGATATTGCTAATATAGCTTTAACATAAATATCCTAAGCTCCAAATTTCTCCTGCTCAAACACCAACTCTGCACCATTTGTGTTACATGATTTGTAATAATCCAACCTTACCAATAAACCAGCCAACCCAGATCTAAGCCATGTTTTCCCAACTTTTACAACTAATTCAGAAAGATACATAAAATCATAAGGTAGTACTGGAGAAACACATTATTATTATTTTTTTTTTGGTCTTTTTGAGACAGGCTGTCGCTATGCAGTTCAAGCTGGCCTTGAACTCACTTTGTAGCCCAGGGTGGTCTCAAACTCGCAACGATCCTCCTGCCTCAGCCTCCCAGAGTGCTGGAATTACAGGTATGAGCCACCATAAGGGCTTTTTTGGTCTTTTTGAGACACAGTTTCACTGTGCAGTTCAGGCTGGCCTTGAACTCACTTTGTAGCTTAGGCTGGTCTCAAACTCCCAGTGATCCTCCTGCCTCCGCCTCCTGAGTGCTCCCATAACAGGCAAGCATCACCACACCTGGTATTTAATTTAGTATTTAATTTGTAATTGTGTCAAAGCATCTGATCTACTGTGGCAATACAATTGAAGATCAAATTTACTTCTCTTTTCTGGAATGCTACCAGGATGACTCCAAGTAAATAAAAAAAGAATATCCTTTATCCTTTTTTTTTTTGGCGGTGGGGGGGGGTGACGACCGGGGATTGAATTTAGGACCTTGCACTTGCCAGGCAGGCATTTCTGCCACTGAGCTAAATCCCTGGCCCAAATATGAATATCCTTTTCCTGTCCATCCCTTTTCTGTCATTTCTCCTCTGTCCCTCCCTATCTGAGCTTCTCCTCTGACAAAACCATCTCTCAGAGCCTTTATCATGAAGAATGACTTGGCTTGTATAAGAGAATTTTGGGGAATAGGATGGGAAGATAATCTTCTCTAGAAAGAGTAATGCGAACTGCTAAATAGTTCCCCCAAAATGGGGACTCTGTATGCTTAGAAGGAAGCATTGGATGGACATTCTCCATTTTGGAGGCTGAGGCAAGATGACTGTCACAATTCAAGACTGGCCTGAACTCCTAGCAAAATCCTGTCTTAAAAGAAAAAAAAGGACACCCCCGCCCCCAATCAGTAACTACTCCAGAGTGTGAGGTGGCTGAGCTTCGACATCTTCTACTGAGTAAACCTCCACTCCTTTAACTGGGTTGGGGTTTTAAAGTCAGCACATGCATCAGGAATATAAAAGACATCTAAAGTGATATTTGGTCCCTCAACTGTTAAGCTAAGTTTTGAAATGCAATGCACAACAACTTATTGTTAGCACCTGGTTCCCAAAAGGAGCCAAAAAAGAAAACACTACAAACAAACAGGGAGACCTAGCAGCAGAGACCAGTTTCACCTTTACCCTCATCTGTCATCCTCTGCAGCCCAGGTCAGTCTCTGATCAGCTGATGTGCTAGGTACCCAGACCTTGAAGGAAGCCCAAGGTAACCAGGGCCAAGAATAATTTCAAAAATTCTAACAGCAAATTCTCTTCTCAAATCTGGTTTGGGGAATTACATTTTCAGTCTATTTTGAGCCCCAAAAGATTCCGTACCTCTGCAATACAGCAGCGAATTATTAATCATGGTAAACAGAACTATGTTAACCATCAATTTTTTTCCCCCAAAAATGTTTGTTTTCTTCACAATTGCTAACTAAGAAAACTATATTCTAAACAGTCCCTTAGATGTTTACTGGACACATCTTTCTGGTTTTTCCTTCTAATTTACAACAAAACAGGCCGGCCAGCAGGTACACGGTGATGAAGGCCAAGTTTAAGGGCAGTGACATGTGCAAGGTGACCTCTTGCACTGCTCTCCACCTGACACCCTTTTCTTTGGAAAAAACTTCATGACATGAAGAAAGCCCACACGGAAACACTTCCCAAGCCTGGGTAGAGAGCAGGCACAATGGAAGCAGGGATGGAGGCAGCGGTGAGGCAGACCCCTCCGTCCTCTCATCACAGCACTGGCAGCTGCTCCTCTGCCAACATGCACGGAGCACGGTAAGGCACAAAGTTCTATTTGAGACCTGAGCTTACAAAGCAGCAACTTACTTCTCCTGAATCAAACAGAAACAAAACTGTCATTCTTTTTTCCCTGCATTTAAGAGGGTAGACGCTACACAGAAAAGCAAATGTCCTAAGTGACATAAAAATTCCACAAGGTCTCATAAAATGTTTGGAAGCAAGTAGTTTTGACAACAGACTCCCGCCTAACTACAGTTCCATAAAATCCAGCCAGTGCAAAGTCAGTATGTCAAGCTCAGAGTTTCATAACCTTGTAAGCCTCTTTTCAGCCATTTTCCAGCACTCTGGAAATACAGCCTGGGGATTTGGGTTTTATATATACTTCTTCGACACAAATAAGATTTCTATTTAGTTTTCTCTCTTTTTTTAACACAGGGTCTTGCTATATAATTCAGGCTGGCCTTTAACAAACTCTGTAGCCCAGGCTGGCCTTGAACTCTCAGCAATCCTCCTACTTCAGCCTCCTGAATGCTGGTGTGTGCAACCATGCCTAGCTTCTATCTAGTTTTTAAAAATTCAATTTCAGGTTTTTCTTTTTTCCTTGACCCTAGGACCCTGTATGCTAAGTACCCACACTCACCATACCTGCTCTCCCACTGAGCTATGCCCTCATCTTTTTTGGGGGGTGGTGGTGGTGGCACTAGAGATTGAACTCAGGGGTGTTCACCACTGAGCTACATCCCCAGCCTTTTATTCTGAAATAGTCTCCCTAAACTGCCCAGGGAGCCACTAATTTGCAATCCTCCTGCCTCAGCCTCCTAGTAGTTGGGATTATAGTAGTTGGGATTACAGGTACATATACCCATGCCTAGCTACTTTTGTTTTGTCAACTGGGATCAGAGCTATGGATACATAATTGACACAAACTTGTAAGGGGATCATTAAATTTCTTTTCAGGAAATTAACTCAGGATAGTTAAGAGTCCTGCTCATTTAGAAGTAGAATACAGTAGTTCTTTTCCCCAAAGTCTGCTTCTAAGCTCCCTCCAAATTAATTTCATAAATTTAAGGCAAATTTTTAGGTCACTTGATGATATAATTATTACAGACTTTTGGTGTGTATGTATTAGGAATGTTATCTCAAAAAGCTTTTAATAGAAAGTTATTTAAAAAATAATTAACCCACAATATTAGCAGTCGTATCTCTATGTTTAAAGCAGTGATGTGAACTGAGAAATTTGGTCTTTCCTTTTTTGGTTCCTTAGAGAAAGTATTCCTTATATATGACCTCAAATTTTCCAGTTGCATACAGAGCCTCCCTGGGCCCACGCACTGTTTCCTGCTATAGTTGTTGTTTGGTGGCTTTCTTTCCTTCCAGTGCTGAGGGTCATTCCTGGACCTTGTACATGACAGGCAAGTGTTTACCACTGACCTTCACCTCCAGCTTCTTTAGTTAAGGACACTCTCAGGTTTTATATAGCATTTGCATTCTGTATTATTTTTTCCTCCTTTTGTGGCAATAAGGTTTGAACCTAGTGCCTTGCATATGCTAGCCAAGCAGTCTACAACTAGCTACACCCAAGCCCTTTTAAAAATTTTTTGAGACAGGGTCTCACTAAGTTGTCCATGCTGGCCTTGAACTTCCAATCCTCCTGACTCAGCCTCAAGTAGCTGAGATTACACACATGTGCCACCATTCCTGGATGCATTTTCTTCTTAAAAGAGGAGTAAGATGAACACAGTGCAAGCTGTGGATCTTGCATATTAAGATGGAACAGTTTCCATAGAAACTCCTGCATGAGGCTCTGTGGTACCTCCCGAACTAATCACTTCTGTCTCTCTTCCTTCCTCCTCCCTTTCTGTGATGACTACAGCATCTACTTCGGCTATCTCTTCAACCACGGTGAAGTCAACTCCGTTGGACTGCTGCTGGGCCATGGCCTCCAGCCGGCGGCGGTACTGCTCTGCTTCCTGCTCTTTCTGGCGGAGCTGGTGCCAGTACTCCTGGGCTCTCCGATTGGCCTCCTGGAGTTGCTGTTGTAGTAACTCTCGTTCGCTGCCTTCCTGTAAGGAAGCCACGTCATCACTGGGTAAGAGTTGCTGATCTCAAATTACCCAGAAGATAAACAGGCAAACAAACAAACAAACAAAAAGAAGAAGCCCTGGTGACTATGGCTTTTGAGTGCTTGCCTTTTTCATCCCTCCATCCACGCTAAAAATAACATTACCTTACTTTCCTCCACGCTATTTGTTATCTCTCCCATCCTTGGTTTCTTTGTCACTAGTAATTTCTCTGCTTCTTCTTCTTCCTCCTCAATTACAGTCTCCTCTGCAACCTGACCAGCAGGTACAGTTAGAACTACAAGCCAAAAGACACTAATTAGAGGTAATAAATACACAGTAAAACAAAGAGGCTTTTTGCTTGCTTTTAACTAGAATACAAGTGAAATATATACTGGTATACTGCTTTTTATTCTTTAGATTTCACAATCAAAGGTAATGAATGCTCTACAGAGAGAAACAGAGGATTAAAGGGGCACTTAGAAGGGTTAAACAAGGAAGGGCACTCATTTACAGACTTAAAATCATGAAGATAAATCCAAGGTCTGGGGAAAGCTCTTTCACTCTAGGCCAGTAGCTAGGAATACTGAACTTACTAATTCTGTCAGAATAATCTGCCTAAAAAAGGTCAAAAGGTCTATACCAGTGATACAGCTTAAAGGCAGAGCACATGCTCACTAAGCACAGGATCTTGGTTCAATCATCAGTAACAAACAGAGGAGAAAGAAAGGCAGAAATCGTCATATAAGATTGTTAAGAAACCTCTAATAAAAGGGATTAGCTGAGGCTGGGGATTCAGCTCAGTGGCATAAACACCTGCCTGGCAAGCGCTAGGTTGAGTTTGATCCCCAGTCCCCCTCACCCTCTCCCCGCCAAAAAAAAAAGGGGATCAGCCATTAACAATACCAAAAGAGTTATTTTTCTTCTCATAGAAGCGAGAGAGTCAACACACAATACAACACAACACTCATCATGCATCATTCCTACTGGAATGGCTAAAGTTTTTTTGGAACTGGGGACTGAACTTACAACCTCAGGATTGCCAGGCAGGAGCTTGTGCTGCTGAGCTAAATCCCTGGCCCCTAAAATTTTTTAAAAAAATGATAATAGCCTGGAAATTATACACCTAATATACATACTGGGGAAGATGTAGAAAAAAACTCAGTTATTCACAAATTGCTAAGCAGAAATGTAATATGGTATGACCACCCTAGAAAGCAGTTCAGCAGTTTGTTTTTATTATTATTATTGTTGTTACTATTATTTATTATTATTATTATTATTTTGTGGTTCTGGGGATTGAACCTAAGGCCTTCACACTGACCTGCATCCTCAATCCTTTTTTATTTTTTATTTTGAGATATGGTCTTAGTAAATTGCTAAAGCTGGGTAAAAGCAGTGCTGCCTCAGATTCCCAGAGCACTGGGATTATGGGCATGTATTACCATGCTTATAGTTTAGTAGTTTCTTATAATACTAAACATGTACTTACCATAACCCTGGAAATTATATACCTAAGTATAAAAACCTGTACATGATTGTTTGTAACAGCCTTATTCTCAGTTGAAAACTGGAAAGTATTCAAATGTTATCAATGGGTAAATTAAACAAACTGTGTTATATGCATTCATGGAACAGTATTCACCAATAAAAAGGAATAAACTGGTTTTTTAAAAATCTTTTTTGAAACAGAGTTTCACTGTGCATTTCAGGCTGGCTTTGTAGCCCAGATTGCTCTTGAACTCTCAGTAATCTTCCTGCTTCAGCCTCCTAAGTGTTGTGGTTACTGGTACTTGCCACTGCACCTGGATTTTTTGGTTGAGACAGAGTCTTACATACTCTACGCTAGCCTTGAACTCATTATGAATACAAGCTAGCCCTGAACTCTCACTGATCCACTTGTGTCAGCCTCCCAAATGCCAGGATTACAAGTATGTGCTTCCATGCCCAGCAAAAAAGGAAAAAACTATTGATACAAAGAACAGTGTGGATGAATTTTAAGGGAATTATGCTGAATGAAAAACCCACTCTCAAAGCTGGGCAGGGAGCCAAGAATGGTGGCACATGCCTGTAATCCCAGTACTCTGCAGGCTGAGGCAGAAGGACTGTTGCAAATTTGAGACCAGCGTGGGCTACTAAGTGAGCCCAAGGCCAGCCTGAACTGCATAGTGAGTCCTTGTCTCAAAAAGACCGAAAAAAGCAGAAGAAGAAGAAAAAAAAAGCTGGGCAGGGTAGTGTATGCGTAGAATCCCAGGGCTCCATAGCAAGTTCAAGGCCGGCCTGCACTATATAGTGAAACCCTTTCTTAAAAACAAAAACCCCCAGCAATCTCAAAAGGTTACATACACACTGAGCCACTGTAGCTTAGTAGTATGCTTGCCTAAACATGCCTGAGGCCTGGGTGCTATCCTCCAAAATATACATGTATAAAAAAACTACACGTGACTTTTGAGACAGGGTCTGAACTACATAGTTTAGGCTGGTCTAAACTCACAGTGAAGCCCCTGCCTCAGCTTCTGAGTGCTGGGATTACAGGCATGTACTACCATACCCGGCCCCTTTTTCTTTTTCAGAGTTTATTTGTCCCATCTTGTATCTGGGATTTCCCCAGTCCCACTCTTTGTTTTAATGCCTCATTTTCAGAGGGTGGGGGCTGTCTAAAATAAGCAACTGTCTGCCAGAAGTAACTCACCTTGCTGTCCATCTTGCATAGTTACGATAAACGGCTGGCCAAGGCCTCCGGCAGGGATGGCAGTTTGGATGTTACCCAGAGGGACTGCATCAGTCACTATGGTGATGACTCTCTGGCCTCCATTCCCCACCACTTGCTGAATTGATGAGTCAACAGAATTTCCCTCTATGATTTCCTCTGAATTGGCTAGAGATAATGAAAGTAAATTTAATATTTCAGCTCTTTAAAATATTAGAGTGCAGCAATTCCATCCTCCTTGAAATTGATGCTATTAAAGGAGAAGAAAAATTGAAAATAAAAAACATTCAACAGTTCACAAAATTTTTTTTGAATAATGCTGTCAAGTGAGAAAAGAAAATACGAAACGCATTAACAACAGTGTTTTCTAAATGTCTTCACTGAGATGTTAATACCTTTCAATGAAGATGGATTCCACGTACATTTTCTTTTCTTTTTTGTCTTTTTCCTTTTTATCGGTACCGGGGATCGAACTCATGACTGCCTGCTTGCAAGGTAGGCGCTTATACCGCTGAGCTAAATCTCCAGCCCTTCCGCGTACATTTTCAAAAGGCTAGTTTAAATATGCTTACATTTTGTTCTGTTTGTTTGTTTTGTACTGGACCCTGCGTTTGCCAGGCAGGGGCTTATGCCTCTGAGCTATATCCATGGCCCTTTTTTTTTTTTGGTACTGGGGATTGAACTCACGACATTGCATTTGCCAAGCAGGCACTTATGCTGCTGAGCAAACCCCTGGCTCCTATTTTGTTTTGTTTTGCAGAGAGTATCAGAAGCTTCAATAAACTAATGAACACTGGGAATCTCCTTCACTGTACAGAACATGTTGAGTATCCCCAGTTTTTTGATCTTGAATCCTGCTGCCCCTTTATTGGTGGTACCAGGGATTGAACCCAGGGCCTTGGAACTGAGCTACATCCCAGCCACATTTTATTCTGAGACAGGGTCTCACTAAATCATTAAATTATCCTGGCTGGGACTGAATTTATGACCTTCCCATCTCAGCCTCCCGGATTGCTGACTTTATATCACTATGGTATTATATCATCATGCTCATTTTGGAACCTTTTTTAGGGAGTATCTTATGTGTGATTTTTTGGGGTGCTTTTTTTTTTTTTTTGGTCTTTTTGAGACAGGGTCATGCTACGCAGTTCAGGTTGGCTTTGGCTTTGAGCTCACTTTGTAGCCCAGGCTGATCTTGAATTTGCAAAGATCCTCCTACCTCAATGTCCCGAGTGCTGGGATTACAGGAGAGAGCCATTATTCCCGCTGTTTTTTGAGATAAAGCCTTGCAATGTAGTTCATGCTGCCCTTGAATTCACGATGTAGCTGAGGCTGGCTTGAACTCATTGCAATCCTCCTGTCTCAGCTTCCCAAGTGCTGGGATACATTCAGCTTTAAGGAGTCTCTCTCTCTCTCTCTCTCTCTCTCTCTCTTTTAGGGAATATCTCAAATGCCTAAAAAATCTGTGAAATTTAGAAATAAACTAAATCAGAGTAGATCGTTTTATAAAAAAAAGATGGAGACATTTAATAGTGAATTAACAAAATAACATGTCAAGTAGTCAAAGCACTGAAGTGTGACAGGTAACTGTGCAGCTGGCCCTTCCAACTGACAGCAGTCATATTAGCAGAGCCAGTATTTACTGCTTATTTGCTATATTCCAGGCACCTTTCTAAGGCTTTTCCATGTGTTACAGTGAAAGAAGATACTCGGTTTGGTTAGTCGGAATCTCAATTAATCAACCACTATTAGAGGAAACAATTCCTATCATTATGAAATTTTTTTGTCTAAAGAAGAACAGGTGGAACTTTACAATAATAAATGAGGGTATGGACCATGCCTATGAGATACACTGGGACAGTTCCATGGAAATAAGCATTCATATCTCTTAAAATCAAAGAACAGTTAAATGTTATAGCTGAAAAGCCCTTGCAGCTACTCTGATCCAACTATCACACCAGAGAGGAAGAAATTAAAGTCCTGGAGAAGTGGTATGGTAATTTGTCCCAGATCAAAGAGCAAACTAAAAGAATAGTAAGGAGGCCTGGCACATGGCACACACCTGAAATCCCAGCACTCAGGAGGCTGAGGCAGGAAGATTGTTGCAAATTCAAGACCAGCCAGGGCTACAAAGTAAGCTCAAGGCAGCCTGAAATGTATAGTGAGACCCTATCTCAAAGGAAAAAAAAAGAAAACATTAAAAGAGCCTGTAATCCCAGCACTTGGGAAACTGAGACAGGGGGACCACCACTCACGGCCAGTGTGGGCTAAACAAGCTAGTTCAAGGCCAGCCTGTAGTATGTACTGAGACTTATGTAAAAAAAAAAAAAAATAGCAAAGACTAGTTTAAATATGATTACATTTTGTTCTGTTTTGTACTAGGGATCAAACATGACCCTCTGTGTCATGTCAGACACATATCTAAGTAGATACCTTTATGATTACTGCTAGTCAGAAAAAAAGGACTGGAATTGAAGAAACATTTTTATCACCCAAACATCAACAGACAAAAGAAACTTGAGCAATCTGGTTTTGTTTGTGACACAGCCAAATCTAGCGGGTTCCCAAAAGATTTCTAAACGCCTACTGAGCCTGACCTATGACTTAAGTGTCCCTACCTATGTGAAGCTCTATGCTTTTCCTTTACTACCTATGGCTGAGAGCCTTGAAAACATCTTGAGTATCAGAAAAGCATTATCTAACTTACATCTGCCCATTTCCAGGCTCTGACAATGCAGAAGGAGCAGGGCCTTGTATTTTGATACTTCAATACAAGGTACCTAGGTTGCTACTTTGAATCATTCCAGGATTGCATCAGTTAAAACATAACAGCATCTAAAAAAATCTGATAATCTAGGACTAAACATTTCACTCGAATGCAACTGCAGTCAGAAAAAGTTTCAAACTGTAAAAATACAAATGAATAACTCAGTGGTTTTCTCAGTCATATTGTTCAGCTGCCTGTTAACATTTCTTAATGAATTTTCTTTGCAATATTAGATGACTCCATGGCCCTTTTTCTTAGCTGTCTCTAACTATACTTCTATGTTAGTTCATGCAAATTAAATCTGCTGGAGGTTTTGGAAACAAAGGAGAAATGTTAATTTACCCAGCAGACCTCACCTCCCTCACCTACCTGTGGCTCTGTGTGAGTTGGAGAGGGAAGTGGATGCCTCGGCGAGGCTGGCCAGCGTGGCCAGCACTGAGGTGGTAGAATTTGAGAACTGTACTGTTGAGGCATGGGGGCCACCTATTTCAGTAAAAAAAAAAATAAATCAGGGCCAGTGGAGAGGATGAATTGAAGTAAACTAAAAATGACTTGCTAAATAAAACTTCCATCTTTTCACTCTAATGCCCTTAATCTTGTTCTCTAATCCAAACTGATATAAACCAATTATCAGGGTGTTAAGACTCTTTAAGGTTTAAGTGTGTTTTCCTCTAGAGTGGATTAAGTTAATGGGCAAAGGATGAAGACATTCCCTTTTCTGATGGTGCTCTTGGCACTGCGATGTCAGTGGCTGACAGACTGAAGCCACACCCACTCCCTCAACTGGCCCAGCAGAGCTGCCCTGGTAACAGCTCATCCCACACCACGGAGTACCAGGGAACAGGCTCCTCCCTGGCTCCACCATGACCTCTGTTTCTCAGCTAGAAAGGTGAGAATAAGGCTGACCTCTAGCTCAGGGTCACTTAAATATCTGAAGTTACAGATATCAAACAGTGGTACAGTGGACTAATGAGAAAACCAGTAGTTATTTACTTCAATTATGACATATGATTTCTTTGTGTGTGTGTGGGGGTGTTGAGAGTGAATTGCTTTTTAGACAGGGTCCTACTAAGTAGTCCAGGCTGGGCTTGAACTCACTGTGTAGCCAGGCTGGTGTCAAACTCCCATTCCTCTTGCCTTGGCCTCTCTCTCAAATGCTAAGATGCACCATCACACCTACACAAACTCTTTTTTTTTTTAAATGGTACCGGGGATCGAACTCATGACTGCGCATTTGCATGGCAGGTGCTTATGCTGCTGAGCTAAATTCCCAGCCCCACCTGCACAAACTCTTTAGGCCAGGATGTAAAAGGATGTACTGTGGTAGAGTCAGCAATCTCACTGAGTTAGCAAAAACTATAATTTGAAAAATTAAGTAATCTGCACAGGGTCATATAGCTAGTAAGTGTCAAAGCCCAGATTAGAATCTAATTCATCTGATTTCAAAGCCTGTGTTCTCTAGAATCAATACAAAAGTATTTATGTTTGACTCTGGAATACACTTTATGATCGTGTTAAAACAGGAAATCCATTTTAATGGTTTTATTTTGCCCTGATTCATGTTTAAATAAGTCTGCCCTCCCAAGTCCCTGTAGTTTTTTTTTTCTTTTTTGGAACTCATACCCTAGCACTTGCCAAGCAGGTACTCATGCCACTGAGCTAAATCCCCGGCCTCAAGTCCCTGCAGTTTGATGGTGGCACTGATATTCTTGGTTGCAAATGGGCAACTTGAAAGCAAACACACAGTCCTGAGTTCAATCCCTGGTACCAAAAAAAAAAAAAAAAAACAGAAAGAAAGAAAGCAAACACAGTACTGATTTTGGCATTAAAAGTATCCACGAAAGCCAGGCATGTCTATAATCCCAGAACCCTGGGAGGCTGAGGCAGAAAGACTAATTTCAAGCCTGGCCTAGGCAATTTAGCAATTTAGATCTACAGACCCTATTTCTTTCTTTTTTGTCTTTTTCCCTTTTATCGGTACCGGGGATTGAACTCATGACTGCCTGCTTGCAAGGCAGGCGCTTATGCCGCTGAGCTAAATCCCCAGCCCCTACAGACTCTATTTCAAAATCTAAAAAAAAAAAAAGCTGCAAATGTATATCAGTATGAAGGCTATGGGTCCAATTCCCAGTTGAAAACAAACAAACAAAAGAGACAAAAAAACTCAAGAAAGATAAATAAATATAACTAGTGGATCTTGGGAAACAAGAGGCCTATCATTCCTAAAAAAAAAAAAATCTTTTAGCCCAACTGAATAATTATACACAAAGTGAATTTGTCTTAAAACTTTTCTTTAGGCTGAGGCAGGAGGATCTTTGCGAGTTCAAAATCAGCCTGGGCTACAAAGTGAGCTCAAGGCCAGCCTGAACTGCATAGTGCAAGACCCTGTCTCAAAAAAGACAAAAAAAAAAACCCCAAAAAAAACTCCCACCTTTTCTTTTCTTTAACCTTCACTGATTAGCATTTGTAGGCCAAGCTGCTTCATGACTATGATACAGGTGGTCAGCACAATTTGTAATGTTTAGCAATTTCAATTTGTAGCTGATGACACAGAGTGAAAAGAGTAGTTCTGCCCACTTCTCCCTGAGAAATACAACGCTGGCCCAAGGACACAAAGCAAAATATTCTGCATGTGTTCAGCTTTGATGATGGCTGCAGATCTATCTGGAGAGTTTCAGTATTGGGACTAATGCCCCACTCTAGCTCTTTTCAGAGGTTTATGTCAGATAACTACTGGATTCTACAGGCTTTTACACTACAAAAGTGCTTGTTCAAGGCTGTATATGTAGCACAGTCATGCATGAGGCCCAGTACCATTAACAAAACAAAATACTGTTTTAATCAGTGTGACTGGAACCAAATGCAAATTCAAAAGGCTGTGAGTGTTCTGACTACAGTGATACATTATATTTACACTAAATTTTTGTTTTGTTTTGTTTGTTTTTTGAGACAGGGTCTTGCCATGTAATTCAGGCTGGCCTCGAAGTCATTACTACAGGCACGCATCACTATGCTTATATTATGTTATGTTATGTTTTATGTTGTATTATGTTATTTTATGTTATTTTGGTACCGGGGATTGAACTCACAACCTTGTGCCTGCCAGGCAGTCATGTGTGCCACTGAGCTAAATCTCTGACCCCACTATGCCTATTTTAAACTAATTTTTTTTTTTCTTGAGACAAGGTCTCACTGTAGAGGTCAGGCTGCCCCTGAACTAACTATGTAGCCCAGGCTGGCCTTGAACTCGCAGCAATCCTTCTTCTTCAGCCTTCTGAGTGCAGAGATCACAAATAAACTAAATTTCTTAATCTTCCCTGAAAGCAAAATGATTTTAAAACTATGGCCAACCTATAAAATGAAGGTAACTACTGCCCCCTTGTGGACATGACAGGCTTAACCTTTTTTTAGGGAAACCATATTTTAATTTATTAACCGTTATTGAAGCCCTGGTATGAAACACACTGAAATACAAAATCTCAAAGTCTCAACGATACCCTCATAAAGTTGGTATCATTACATTATTGGAACATTACCTGAGGTTGTTTTGGCGTTGGCTGAAGACACGAGGCTAGCAAAGTTAACCACCTCTCCTGAAGCAAAGATGAATGGAGCAGCCACAGTCACGGGGCTGGTCACAGGGTTGGCTCTCTCAGGGTTAGCGGTGCCCTGACTCTGCATTGCTTCCTGCAAGTGAGGTCAGATATGTCAAAGACAGCATATTCACAAGGCTCAGTAGTGCAGACGGGGAAGTACCAGACACCCCTCAGCCTTCTGCTCCCAGCAATGCTCTACAGAGCAGACTTCTGCACACATTGTCCCAGGGAGCTCCAAGTTCTCATTAAGACTAGAGTTTTTCTATTGTTTGTTTGTTTTCAACACAAAGCAACAGATGTTAGGTTGCTTTCCCACATTTGTTTCTAGTTAAGAAAAACAAAGGTATGTTATTTTCAAAAACTTTCCAGACAGCTGGATTCATCTTTCTAAATCTTGTCTTTTTTGACTTGAAAAATGAGGGAAGTGGTCTGAATAGTCTAACAAGTAATTTACGACATTCATATTCTAAGATCAATTAGCCACAAGTCAATATGCTAGCTGGGACTCCCTGCAGAGAACCTATAGAGAAAAACATTCTCTAGAGGGTCTGTCCTGGCTGTAACCACTTGTTCCATTCTGTCACTAGGAAATTCCTAGGAGAATACAAGCAAATAAACCAGCACCAGCTTTTAAAGTTTACTTTCTGCTATGCTTTTTTTTTTTTGTCTTTTTTTTTTTTTTTTTTTGTCTTTTTCCTGATACTGGGGATCGAACTCACAACTGCCTGCTTTACAAGGCAGGCGCTTACGCCACTGAGCTAAAGCCCCAGCTCCTGTCTTTTTCATTTTTATTGGTACCAGGGATCAAACTCATGACCACCCTGCTTGCAAGGCAGGTGCTTATGCCGCTGAGCTAAATCCCCAGCCCTAATATGCTATACTTTTGCTTCCAGGAATATCTGCTCAATTTTGATGAAAAGATGCTTCATTTTATTTTATTTTTACTTTCAGAAGATTTCTACAAATATAATTACTACTTTAAAAAATCCAGTTATGGTCAGGCATGCTGGCAAATGCCTATACCAGCACTTGAGAGGCTGAGTCAGGAAAAGTGCTAGGAGTTTGAGACAAGCATGGCCTAACATAGGAGGACCCTGTCTCAAAAAAAAAAAAAAAAAAAAAAAAAAAGCACAAGAACTGAAACTTGAAAAACGTAAACTGTCTATGGAAACCATCTGTCAAGAAAAACAAAAAACCGAAAGTGCAGGAGAAACAGCTATTTTCACATATACATACCCTGCTGACTAAGAACTTCAACTGAAATATTATCCATTGTTCTCTGGATCTCACTAAATTTCTTCTTCAACCTTTCACTCACTTTTTCTACTTTCCATTATCACCTCTTCTTTTTCTTTCTTTCTTTCTTTTTTTTTTTTTTAAGACAGGGTCTCGCTCTACAGTCCAGGCTGGCCTTGAACTCTCTATGTAGGCCATGCTAGTCTCAAACTTGCAGCAATCCTTCTGCCTCAGCCTCCCAAGTTCTGAGATTACATGTGTACACCACCATGCCTGGCTCTACTGTCACTTCTTTAGCTGAAGTTGTCATTGGAACTTGCCTGGTCTAATAAAAGTTACCATATGGTTAGAAGCACTGCCTTCTCTTCACAACATACACTGTACTCCAAACAATCTTTTTTGGTACCGGGGATTGAACTTACAACCTTGCACTTGCCAGGCAGGTGCTTATGCCGCTGAACAATCATATTTTTTGAAGCAAATCTAATCATATCAACTTTTGGGATTTTTTTTTTGTTTTTTGGTTTTTTTTTTCAGTCTTTCTTTTTGAGACAGTCTCACTGTGCAGTTCTGGCTGGTCTTGAGCTCACTATGTAGCAGCCTGGTCTCGAACTCACAATGATCGTCCTGTGTCAGCCTCCCAAATGCTGGGATTACAGTGTGCACCACCATGCCTAGTTTGTTTTTGTTTTTTGTTTTCTGAGACGAGATCTCTACATAGTTCAGGTTACCTTCAAATTTGCAGCAATCTTCCTGAGTGCAGGGATTGTAGATATGTACCACTATGGCCAGCAATACTTATCTTTCCTGAAAATTTCGTGTTCTCACAGCTCATCATTGACTTGCTTTTTTTGTTGTAGCCTAACATATAATTTTCTCATTTTTCTGTCTACTTTGAAAACAGTTAAACCAGGCACAGTGGCACGTATTTGTAACCACAGCACTCTGAGAGACTAAGATAGAAAAGTTGCCAAGTTTTAGCCCAGCCTGGGCAATGTAGTGAGACCTTGTCTCAAAATAAAAAATTTTAAAGAGTCTAGGAATGTAACTCTGTACAAAGGTAATGAGTTCATTCCCTAACACTAAAAGTAACAGCGCTGGGCGTGGTGGCACATGCTTGTAACTCCAACACTCAGGAGGCAGGAAAATTGTTGCAAATTTCAGGCCAGCCTGGGCCTCAAAGTGAGCTTAAGGACAGCTTAAACTACATAGTGAGACCCTGTCTCAAAAATGCAAAATAAATAAATAAATAAAAATAAAAAAGAATAAATCATGGGGGAGCAAAGAGGGAAAAGAGAAAGCAAGGGGAATTAAAATGTGTTCTGTACATATACAATTCCCCATGATGCATGCACTACAATTTATCATGCACTTATCATACAATTATCATACAATGCACTTATCATGCAATTTATCATACAAACTTATCATGCACTACAATTCATACTAATAAAAATTTTAAAAAGAAGCCTGGATATCATGGCGCACACCTGTAATACCAGCACTTGGAAGGCTGAGGCAGGAGGGTCACCATGAGTTTAAGGCCAGCCTGGGCTACACAGTGAGTTCAAAGCCAGGCTGTGCTTACACAGTGAGACCTTGAGTTAAACAAAGAAATGAAATCACCACAGTGAATTTTTAATTTTGAGATGGCTTCTTTATTACCTAGTATGCTTTAGAGCTACATATTGTCTTGCATCAGTTGATATACATTCAGCAAATACAAAATGACTTCTAATACTGCCTCAAATCAAATTTAATTATAAGGGGAAGGAAGCTAATTGTGGTTGCACATGCCTGTAATCCCAGCACTCAGGAGGTTGAGTGAGACAGAAGGGATTATGTGAATTCCAGGGCAGCATGGGCTACACAGTAAGACCCTGTCTCCAAAAAAGAAAAACAAAGACAGAGAGAAATGGCAGCAGCGTTGTAATCTCAGCTATTCACAAGGTTGAGGCAAAAGACAAGTTCAGTGCCAGGGTAGGAAACTTATAGGGACATTGTCTTAAAATTTAAAAAACTAGAAATTTAACTAAGTGTGATAATGGCTCAAGGGTTCAAGGTACCAAGATAAAAAGAAAGAAACCAGGGAGAAAATGACTTTGAGTTAGAAGGATGAGACATATTGGAAGCATTAATTCATTAAGATGGGGAAAATTCATGTTTTTTTTTTTTTTCTTTTTTTCTTTGACAGGGTCTCACTGTGTAGTTCAGGCTGGCTTTGAATTCGCCATGTAGCCCAGACTCGCCTCAAACTTCATGGCAATCCTCCTGCCTCAGCATACAATTTGATGGGATTACAGGCATGTGCCACCAAACTGAGTGGAAAACTGTTTTGTTTTGTAGTACTGAAATTGAACTCAGGGGCTGTGCTCTGAGCAATGTTCACAGTATTTTTTAAAGTATTTTTAAAATTTTGATGCCAGATATAATGGTGCACATCTGTAATCCCAGCACTTGGGAGGTTGAGGCAGGAAAATCAACACAAATTTGAGGCCAGCCTGAGCTACACAGTGAGAGCTTGTCTCAAAAAGACCAAAAAAAAAAAAAAAAAAAAAAAATTGCTCAGGCTGGACTCAAACTTTTATCATCCTCCTGCTTCAGCCTTTCAGACTACTGGGATTGCAGAAGTGACCTACCAGGCCCAGCTGAGGAAAATTCTGTTTTAATTCAATTCCCATAAGAAAAAATTCTCAATTTCAACTGAAGTTACTCTGCCCATTATAAAAAGAACTATACCTGGAGAATGACCAAAATCTCGGCGTTGTTTTTCTCCAGGGCTATGTCAAAAGCTGACTTATCAAACTTGCTGAAAGCATGGACATCAGCTCCATACTTGATAAGCAACTCTACTACATCCCGATGATGGTGCTCTGTGGCCCAGTGCAAGGCTGTCATCTTCAACATGTCCTTGGCATTCACATCTGCACCATTCTGTCAGAGAAAAATTTTTTAGACAGCAGCGACAGTAGCACAGATGCAAGATCCCATCACCAAACTATATAGAATTTCCACTGCAATTCTACTTGTTTAAATTTAGATCACGTTTCAGAAACATCAAAACGAAAAACATTCTGAAATTTCCTGAATGCTGACAGACGTTTTTCAAAGAGTGGGTCTTCAAAGGATATCTCTGGGAAATTCTAACAGATAGGAGAGGAGAGGAAGGGGAAAGAATAGATTTTTGTTATATTTATTAACAGAGAGCTAGGGGCTGGGGATTTAGCTCAGCGGCATAAGCGCCTGCCTTGCAAGCAGGCAGTCCTGAGTTCGATCCCCGGTACTGATAAAAACGAAAAAGACAAAAAAAAAAAAAAATGTACAGAGAGCTGAGTGCCTAAAAACAGGCATACGAACAGAGAACACCTGCAGAAAAAGAATGAAGAAAAAGTAAAATCTGTTTAGCACTTTAAAAACTACCAAACAGTCTCCACATAGCCATGCTGATTCTTTTTTTTTTTTCTCTTGGTACCAGAGATCAAACTCACAACCGCATACTCGCCAGGCAGGTGCTTACACTGCTGAGCTAAATCCCTGAGGCCAGCCATGCTGACTCTTGAAAACAGCTGCAACACTCCACATCTATACTGTTTCCTAGAACACCATCTAAGACAACAGGGAGCTGGAAGCATCCCCCCCCCCCCGCACAGCCCCACCCCATTCCTGCTTTACCCTAACAAGCAGCTCAACGATGTGTGCGTGTCCATCAGCCGCAGCCATGTGCAGAGGGGTCCTGTCCACTTTAGTACGAGCATCCCTGCTGACGCCTGCGCGAAGCAGTACTTCTGCAGTGGAGTAGTGACCATATTGGGCTGCAAGGTGCAGTGGAGATGTTCCAAGCTGCAGGAAGACAACCCTCAGTGAACACCTGCTGTGTGTAAAGCCCTGGGCGATGCTGGAGAAACGTCAACAAGAAGTGACCGACTCCTATGGCTTCTGTCCTTGGAGAGAGACTAATTGGTAGATGTAACTGAAAATGATTTCCTGTTTAAAAATTAGTATACTAGAGTCAGGTATGCTGTAATCCTCGCCTGTTAGAGGCTGAGGCAGGAGGATCAAAGTTTGTCCCCAGGTTGGACAACTGAGCAAGAAAGTCTCAAAATTTAAAAATGGGGTGAGAGTGTAGCTCAATGCAAAAACCCTGGGTTTAAAGCCAGTACCACAAACAACAAGGAGCTGGGGGTGCATTTAAGAGTAAGGCCCTAGGTTTCATCTCTAGTGTTGCTGCCAAAAAACCAAAAACACTAATTGCTAGACAAATACATTATGGATTAAATAAATAAGTATGACATATGCTGGCCTTAAGTTAGGTAGATTTATCAGGTACGATTCCTTAAAGGACATGATTTTATTTTATTTGCATTTTGTTTATTTGTCTGTCTTTATAACAGGGATCAAACTCCCAACTTCACACTTGCCAGGCAGGCACATACACCTCTAAGCTAAATCCCCAGCCCTATTTGTCTGTCTTTTTGAGACAAAGTCTTATTATATAGTTCACACTGGCCTTACATTCATTTTGTAGCCCTGGCTGACCTCAAACTTGCAGTGATCTTTTTGCCTCAGCCTCCAGCAGGACATGATTTTAAATAGGGTTTTAAAGAAGACAAAGAAACTGAATCAAAAATATCATTCTGAGAGCTAGGCAGGGAGGTGCATGCCTCTAATCCCAAGACTTGGGAGGCTGAGGCATGAAGAACACTTGAAATTTGAGACCAGCCTATGTTACATAAAGTTCAAAGCCAGCTTAGAATAAATATACAACAAGACCCTGCTCCCTCCCCAAAAAAAGCATTCTGAAATTCTGAGTCAGGGGTGAGGGAAAGGAGTAAATAGGGGCCTAAATAATTTTTTTTTTTTTTTTTTTTGCCTTTTTCCTTTTTATCGGTACCAGGGATCGAACTCACGACTGCCTGCTTGCAAGGCAGGCGCTTATGCCACTAAGCTAAATCCCCAGCCCCCGGCCTAAATAATTTTTAAGAAAATGGCAAAGTTGGGTATGCACAACTATAATCCCAGCACTTAGGAAGCTGAGGCAACATTATAGGCAGCTAAATTATTGTTTTGTTTTGTTTTTGGGTACCAGGGATTGAACTCATGACCTCATGCTTGTCAGG
Organism: Cavia porcellus; assembly: GCF_034190915.1. NCBI lineage: Eukaryota > Metazoa > Chordata > Mammalia > Rodentia > Caviidae > Cavia > Cavia porcellus. The sequence continues at coordinate 108,017,024 of NW_026947484.1, read as the reverse complement.
CAGGTGCTTATGCCCCTGAGCTAAATTCCTGGCAATGCCTGGCCCTGTTTTGTTTTGCTTTTCAGACAGGGTGTTGCTAAGCAGTTCAAGGTGGCCTTGAGCACACTTTGTAGCCCAGGCTGGCCTCAAAATCCCAGCAATCCTCCTGCCTCAGTATCCTGAGTGCTGGATTTACAGGCATGCACTACCACACATGGCTATAAACGGCTAAATTAAATACAATTTAATATACAGTCAGAGAGAGATTGGGCTCTCAAGAAGTCAATGAAAAATAAAGACACCAAAAATAAATAAATAAAAACAAAGGGCTGGGGATTTAGCTCAGCAACATAAGTGCCTGCCTGGCAAGTGTGAGGTCGTGAGTTCGATCCCTGGTACCGCCAAAAAAAAAAAAAAAGAAAGAAAAGAAAAAGAGGGGGCTGGGGATTTAGCTCAGCGGCATAAACACCTGCCTTGCAAGCAGGCGGTCGTGAGTTCGATCCCCGGTACCGATAAAAATGAAAAAGACAAAAAAAAAAGAAAAGAAAAAGAAAGACACCAGGGCTGGGGGTTTAGCTCAGTGGCATAAGTGCCTGCTTCGCAAACATGTCGTGAGTTCCATCCCTGGCACCAAAATAAATAAATAATTAATTAAAAAAAAAAATAAAGACATCAAAATTGTGGCTGGAGGTGCATTTTAAGGCCAGGCCTTAAGATAAAGATGCTTACAGGCCTCCCTAAAGGATAAACAGTAACTTGGAATTATTCTGTGATTGGCACCACCTGGCCCGGGAAGTCCAGCTTGACATTCATTGCCCAGCTGAGTGACCAAAATATCCAGACCCATCCCTTCCCAAAAATGACTTTATTCTTCCCATGTACCCCTGTATATGACTCACTTCTCTACTGGATCAGTAGTGGCCATATTTATAATCCTATAGACTGACTATAGTTTGATCCACCTTGTTTGTACTAACATTGTGACTTTGGTGAGCAAATTACCCCTGACAAAGGGGCTCCCACTTTTAGGACCTCTCTCATCTGTCAGGAGCTACCTTTCTTTTGTTTTTTCATTTTCTTTTTTGTCTTTTTCGTTTTTATCGGTACCAGGGATCAAACTCACGACTGCCTGCTTACAAGGCAGGCGCTTATGCCACTGAGCTAAATCCCCAGCCCCAGGAGCTACCTTTCAATAAACCTTTCTTACTTTTAACCTCCACTGTCCTTTGGAATTTATTCTTCAATATTCTAGGGACAGGAACTTAGCACATTTGGCATCTGACAAATTGGGAGTTACATTTCTGATTGCTGTTAATTTCAGGCCATCCTGGGCTAAAAGTAAGGCCTTGTCTCAGGAAAGAAAAAAGAAAAAAAAAAAGGTCAGAGACCAGAAAGTTACATGTAGAATTAAAAGTACAAAACCAGGCATGGTGGCGCATACCTGTAATCCCAGCACTCGGGAGGCTGAGGCAGGAGGATCATTGCGAGTTTGAAACCAGCCTGGGCTACAAAGGGAACTCAAGTCCAGCCTGAACTGCACAATGAGACTTTGTCTTAAAAAAGAAAAAAAAAATATTATTATATTTTGTCTTTTTAAGACAGGGTCTCGTTATGCAGTTCAGGCTGGCCTTGAGCTCCCTTTGTAACCCAGGCTGGTCTTGAACTTGCAACAATCCTCCTGCCTCAGCCTCCCGAGTGCTGGGATTACAGGTGTGAGCCACCATGCCTGGCTTAAAAAAAAATTTAAAGTACAAATTTGACTGATTAGAACAGATATTCTACTGTTTACTACTGTCACAGTAAAGGAGAGGAAAAATACCAATGACAAGAAAAGGCACCAAGAATTTAGCTATGATCCGCGACAGTAATAAGCAAGTCTGCATCACTGTGATGAAAATTTTCCAGGACTTAACTGCTGGCATTTGCTCTGGGCAGAGATCTAATTTTTCTTTGTTACTATGCTTGTTATTTTAAGCCTGTTTAGTTTATTCTTTGCTTTCCATATATTAGCCTCTGCACCTGACTGGATTTAATTCACACAGCTCTTTTTAGGTTTACTTACAGAAATGCTAATTTCATAGGGTTTCTGTGCTTTTTTGTGAAGTGTTAGAACCCATTGGTCTCTGAATGTATGAATTAATTCAACAAAAGTCACTTGTTCACTGAAATTGTTAAAATTAGTCAGTGCTCACAAAATCTGCAAATGCTAAACAAGGCCACATTACAACTTGGATGTGGATGTTCTGAAACTCTGGTCTCCCAATTTGGCTGTTTTTTTTTTTGATATAGGGATTGTTGGCTGTGTAATTTATATACCTTCCTCTTTCATATTTTCCTAGAGTAGTAAATGAAACAAAAAGACTTTTCTATATGAGCCAGAACATATTACAGAAAAAGAAAAATGAGTTTATTACCTTAGAAATGCATTTATTATGCTGATTCTGTTTAACTTCTAGATAAGTACAAAGACTAAAACCTAAGCACACTCCAGAGAGAATCCTTTAGGAAATATTCTAAAAAACATAACAGAAAATAAAAATACATACTTTCAAATCATCACCTATATATCCACAGGTGATTCTCAATTTAGAAAACTACATATTCAGGTGAGACAAACTTTTTTTTTGTCTTTTTCCTTTTTATCGGTACCGGGGATTAAACTCATGACTGCCTGCTTACAAGGCAGGCGCTTATGCCGCTGAGCTAAATCCCAGCCCCGAGACAAACTCTTATAGAGAATGAAACAGAAAAATCAATACCAAAAAAAAAAAAAAAAAATCAATAATGCCTTTCTACCATTTAAAAGGTTGGACAACTAGGCGCAGTGGCACACACCTGTAACCCTACCACTCAAAGTGGCTGAGGCAGGAAGATCACTTTGAGTTCCAGGCAAGCCTGGGCTACATAGTGAACTCCAGGCCAGTCTGAACTACATATCGAGATTCTGTCTCCAAAAACAACAAAACAAAACAAAAGGTTGGGAGTTGGGTGTGGTGGCACATTATCTGTAATACCAGCATTCTGAGGAGCTAAAGCAGGAGGACCACAAATTGAAGTCCAGCCTAGGCAATTTAGCTAGTTAGCCAAATCTTATCTCAAAATAAAATAAAAAATGGGCTGCAGATATAGCTCGGTGGTAGGCCCTGGTTTCAATCCCCAGTGCCCTATTCCACTGAAATAAAGGAAAAAGAAAAAGACTGGAGCCAAGTGCAGTGACACACATTCGTAATCCCAGCTACTTGGGAGACTAGTGTATGAGGATCACAAGTTCAAATCCACACTGAAGAATTTAGCAAGACCTTATCTCAAAAAATAAAAAGGGCTAGGGATTAGTTTAGAGATGTAGCACTAGCTGTCTTGGTTACTTTTCTCTCATTGCTGGGACAAAACACCTGACACCCAAAATGAAGGAAGGAAAGGTTTATTTAGCTCACTGTTTGTAGAGGTTTCAGTCTATAATCTGCTGGCTCCAAGGCAGAAGTGGCATGGCACCGGGGCAATACTTCAAGGCAGCAGCCAGAGCAAAAAGGAGGAAAACAAGCCTCTTCTCCTCCCCTGCAGTGTATTGCAGCTCCCCCTAGCCCACCTACCCCCACCAGGACAGGTGTAGCACTCAAAAATTCTCCTTGCCCTCCTTTGCACAGGATAAGGATATTTATAAAGTTAAACTTCTAAACTGCTCAAGTTGATACAATATATTAACCATAACACTATCCTAGCATGAGCAATGTCTAGTACTGGGGAAAAAAACAGGAAAAAAAAAAAGAGAGAGAGAGAGAGAAAACATGAAAGTAAAAGACTGTGCACTTGACAAAGAACTGAGGCTTTGTGCTTTCTGGGAACTTACCCAGTCTGTGGTGAATGGGGCACCGTTTGCCATCAGGGTCCTCACTTCGTCATCTTGGCCTTTCCTTGCTGCTTCTAGCAGCCTCTTCCCCAAGTCCACTAGAGACATCTTCATGCATAGGAACAGAGGTTTGCAGGTGGCTGCAAGGCAAACGTAAGGACAGTAGCCTGTAGTATGTTTTAGAAGTCTCCTTATATAGACTATATATATAAGACACAGCGCAAGCCAGGCGTGGTGGCTCACACCTGTAACCCCAGCACTCGGGAGGCTGAGGTGGGAGGATCGTTGGGAGTTTGAGACCAGCCTGGGCTACAAAGTGAGCTCAAGGTCAGCCTGACCTGCATAGAGACCCTGTCTCAAAGACAAAAAAAAAAAAAAAAAAAAAAAAAGACACAGCTCAACCAGACAAGATCATTCCTTTCTACCTTATCTTACAGGTACTTGACAAAGTTTCAGGTCCTAATCGACAGTTCCCTCCCTTTCAATCTCCAGGAAGTACTTTGGAAATATGTGCAGTACATAATAGCCTGTTTAGTGCAGGGAATCAACTCATGCTTTTCATTTATTTTTAGACAATTTTGTTACCACAACAGGATCTTTCATTTTTTAAAAATGCCCATTCACCTGGGTGTAGTAGTACACATCTATAATCCCAGTCCTAGAAGGACTGAGACAGAAGGATTGGCCAAAATTCAAGGCCAGTTTAGACTACATAGTGAGTTTAAAGCAGCTTGAACTACACAACCCTGTCTCACAAAAGAAGAAGAGAGCTGGGCTTGGTGGTACATATGTGTAATCCCCGCACTCAGAAGGTTGAGGCAGGAAGATCACTGCAAATTTGAGGCCAGCCTGGGTTACATAATGAACTCAAGGCAGGCCTGAACTATGTAGAGACCCCGTCTCAGAAACAAAACAACAAAAAACAAACAAACAAATATGCCCTTTTATCAGGACTTTATACCATCTATCCAGTCCATTTGCACAGAGGCCCAGGAAGTGGTCGTAAGAACCCAGTGTTAAGGATGTTAAATACAGCTTATCCTGTTGCCCCAGAATTGTGCTCCAGTCTCCAAGTAAGGACATGAGGCAGTGAACACCCTTTCTGTTTGAATGAGAGTTGCATCCTTTGGAGCCAGGACTCTGAATCTTACAAAGAGAAGATATGGTCAAGCACATTTCTACCAGCTCCATTCCTCAGTCCTGATAGGGTTTCGGCATGAGAAAAGAGGAAAAAATATAAACTAACAGTATCCTTTATTCCAAGGACATGGAGAAGAGTCCAATAACCAAGGACGGCTGGGCCTCTTCTGATTGGGACATGGGGTAAGATATATATATATATAAAAACCTCTGATGGGGGTTGTGCTTAGGGCGGGTATTGGTGACACACGAGCAGCTGACTGGGACTTTCTTCATGCCACTGGTAAAGGAAAATCCCATCTTCCCTTCTTCATAGGGGAAGAAGGAAGTGACCTCAAGGTAAATATCGGATAACTTAATTCTAGGGCAAAATCCTTTCAACTCCACCACAGGATATATGAACACAGCCAGGCATGGTGGCACATGCTTGTAATCCCAGTAACTCTTGGGGGGCTGAAGACTGCAAATTTATTTTTTGGGTTATTTTATTACTTTGATTTTTTGAGACAGGGTTTCACTATGTAGTTCAGACTGGCCTTGAACTCACTATGTGGCATAGGCTGGTCATCCCCTGCTTCAGTCTCCAAAAAGTGCTGGGATTATAGACATGTGGCACCACACCCAGTTAGGATCACAAATTTGAGCTTAGTCTGAGAAACATCTATTTAGTGAGACTATGTTCAAAATTTAAAAAGGGGGCACTGCTGGGATGATGGCAGAGTAATGAAGAGCAGAGAAACAGCCTCTCCAAGATTTGGTTTCCAGACATGAATACAGACTATGAAGAAGAGAACAAGGGAAGTGGGGCTCTGAGACACAGGAAGGATCTGAAGCAAGAATTGAAGCCCACAGGGGAAAGCAGAAAGACTTCAATGCAGAAGGAGACAGCAACCACCACTTTCTACCTGACCCCAGGCTCACTGCATGAGAGAGGCGGCTCAAACCTGCAGATACACAGTGACCACTCCTGACTCCCAGCAATTCGAGAGGCCTCCATGGAGAAACAGAGCAGTAACTGCAGTGGGTTCTGTATTCTTTTCTGAGTTATTCTAGTTCAGACATCCCCCAACCGGGAGAGGATAATTGGTCAGTAGGCATCTTGGAGAAGGGCTAACTGAGCTCAAAACTCAAGAGGAGTGAAAAATGGCTCCAGGGACTGGGGATTTAGCTCAGCGGCATAAGCACCTGCCTTGCAAGCAGGTGGTCGTGAGTTCCATTCCCGGTACCAATAAAAAAGAAAAAGACAGAGACAGAGAGAGAGAGAGGGAGAGGGAGAGGGAGAGGGAGAGAGAGAGAGAGAGAGAGAGAGAGAGAAAATGGCTCCCAGCATCAGGGAAGGTAGAACCAAATTCACGTCAGCAAGAGTTCAAGTAGTCGAGTTCAAGCTAGCAGGAAAACACGTTCAAGCTGGTAGGACACACACAGTGTTAAGTTTGAACAGATCTGGTTTCAACCTCACAGCAAGAAACCAGACTACACTTCAGCAGAACCAAAGGTATAGGCTTGCTGGGATTATCCACTACCATAAATTGTTCCTTGCCATAAATCTATGGCTGGCTTGCTGGGATTAATCAACTTGGATCTGGGCTCTGTTTGTTACTGTCAACTAGTGACAGCAAAGACATACCTTGAATCGGACACTGTTCTCTTTTCTTCTTTTGGTTTGTTTCTTGATTGTTCTTGTTTTGATAAGAGTGTGAAGGACTGGACATGTAGTTCAGTGGTAGAGTGCTTGCCTGGCACGCACAAAGCCTTGAATCTGATTCCCCGTACCACAAAAATAAATAAATGAATGAATGTGAGCACTGTTCCAGGGCCTTGTTGTCTCGTTCTGCTCTTGTCTTTATTCCTTCCTTCTCTCTCTCTCCTGAAGTGTTTACCAGTTTACCAGAGATGGCATCATCTTCCTTTGTCCTCAGACTTGCCTCTAATCTCTTACTCTTCTATTTATTCTCCTCATGCCTTTAAATTTTCTCCCTTGAGGTAAAACTGTCACAGTGAGGGCATGTTTACTGGCATTTACTGCACACAATTTTCTGGTTTGATTTAGATTTTGGTATATAACCACTAATCTAGTTCAGATGGTTAAAGGTGGCAAATGAATAGTTATCACAGTCTGTCATTTTCTAGGCTGTGTTTGATGCTGTGATTGCTGATTGTACTCCGTTAGCTGAGGTGACATAACTATTCTCATCAGTTGTTCTTCCTGGTGTGCCAAAACTGAGATTACCTCAGGGTCATAGAAAATACAGACCAATGCCAAAGAACCAGGACCCAGCTACACAGGCCAATAAGCAGCAACTTCTCATCCCTAATAAACTGAAAAGGTATGATCCTGCAACAGAACTGAATTGAACCCCAAAGAACTTCATGGAAGTTCTTCATGGAAGACATGTCAGAACCAGTTGTCTCCTAAGGTTTCAAAATAGTAGCAATAGGGGCAAGTCAGGAGAGCACAGGGAAACAACAGCAACCTTCCATGTGCCAGCAGCAACTGGGCCAGCTAGGAGGCAGGGACCCAGGAGCAGCAGCACCCTCCAGCAGCCAGGGCCAGCCTGCATGTGCACAGGGAAAGAAGCTATTTCATCCCACTGGCCACCTCCCAGTAAGCAACCTGCTGATTCAGAAGAATGCAAGCTAAAATGATAGCAACTGACATAAAGAAAGAACTTAGTGTTTGTATCGTCTGACTGATTTTGGAGACCTAGAGCCTGTAGTCTCAGCATCTATTTAGAGGATAATAATATGCAATATAGTAACTACTGTGGATTTCCTATTGTCTTGTTTTTGCCAATATCATTCTCATTGTTTTGTTTTGTTCTATTGTTTTGTCCCTTTAAAATTTTTTTTAAAAGGCCAAAATAATAGAAAGAAATAGTAGCAATAAAGCTACATGCCATAATTAATTTACAAAGATCAACCCAGGAATTAAACTAAAATAAATATAGAAAACGAGAAGATACTTAGGCAAAATGTAACCCCAGACTTCCAGTTCCCCAAAGGCAAAATTAAGGGGAAACGAGGTGGAACAGTTCAAAACCCACCCACCTGGACTGTCTGAAGTGGTAACCACAGAAGTAACAAAACAGATGAATGAGGCTCTAGAACAAAATCAAATCAAAAATAATTTCTCAAATAACTACAGAGATGGTGACATAATGAAAGATGCATTTAGGGATTCTCTAGCAGATTAAAAAAAAAAGAAAGAAAGAAAGGAAAATGATGGTAACCATGAATGTCCAACATAGGAAACAAAATCCATGAAACAGATTCAAACAAACATTCAGGAGATAAAAATTTCCATTCAAAGTATATGCTGCAGAATGAACCAATAGACAAATGCCTACCTGATAAATGTGAGGTCATGAGTTGGATCTCCGGTACCTCCCCCTCAAAAAAAGAGCCAGGTGTGGTGGTATACTCCTGTGATCCCAGCACTTGGGGGACTGAGGCAAGCAGATCATTGTAAACTCAAAACCAGCCTGGGCTACAAAGTGAGTCCAAAACCAGCCTAAAGCATATAGCAAGACCCTGTCTCAAAAAGACAAAAAAAGGGGCTGAGGATTTAGCTCAGCGGCATAAGCGCTTTCCTTGCAAGTGTGCGGTCATGAGTTCGATCCTTGGTACTGATAAAAATGAAAAAGACAAAAAAAAGACAAAAGAAAAGCCTAACAGAATGAGCCAATGGGAGGACAGAATATCACATCTAGAAGACAGGATTGTAGAAAAGATTTCTTTTCTTTCCTTTTTTTTTTTTTTTTTTTTTGTCTTTTTCCTTTTTATCGGTACCAGGGATCGAACTCACGACTGCCTGCTTATAAGGCAGGCACTTATGCCGCTAAGCTAAATCCCCAGCCCCTGTAGAAAACATTTCTTATAAACAGTAAGGGAGGAGGCTGGAGATTTAGCTTAGTGCATAAGCACCTGTCTGACAAGCATGAGGTCATGAGTTTGATTCCCCGGTACCCAAAACAAAATAGCAAGGACCACAGAAAAAAATCAATCCAACAGCTACTAAATGATGGAAAGAAAAATAACATAGGGCCAGGGATGTAGATCAGCAGCAGTGTCTGTCTGGCAGCACAAGGTCCTGAGTTGGATTCCTCGTAAAAATAAAAAGAAAAAAGAAAAAGAAAGTAAAATAACATAAAATTAATTGGAGTCAATGAAGAAGCAGGAGATAAGCACAAATGAAATTTAAAAAAATCTGTTCATAAAAATAATGGCAGAAAACATCCCAAGCAGGGAAAAAGAATGTAACACCCAGATAAGGAGGGCATATAGAATTACTACCATTAGCCATAATAAAAAAAAATTTACACTAAGACATACAATAGTCAATATTCCAGAAATTCAACACACAAACAGAATATTAAAAGCTGTTAGAGTACAGAAACAAATCACCTATAAAGAAAAATCCAGAGTCACAGCAGACTTCTCAACACAAATTCTCAAGTTGAGGAAAGCTTGGAGTAAAGAAAGCAATCTCCAACCCAAATTGATGTGCCCTGCAAAACTATCTTTCAAAACTGATGGAGATGCAGGGTGTGCTGATACACACCTGTAATCACAGCACGTGGGAGGCTGAGGCAGGAGGATTGCCATGAACTTGAGGCCAGCATAGGCTACATAAGCAAGACGCTGTCTCAAGCCAAAACAAACTGAACTGATGGAGAAAGATCAACCTGTACTACATAGCAAGACACTGTCCAAAAAAAAAAAAAAAAAAAAAATGAGGGAGACGTAAGTTACTTCCACTAACAAAGAATACCTGAAGAAATTCATGACCACCAAAGCAGCACTCCAAAATGTTCTGAAGGACATTTTGGAAAGAAATAACAAGGACTAGGGCTGGGGATTTAGCTCAGTAGCATAAGTGCCTGCCTGGCAAGCATGACATTGTGAGTTCAATTGCCAGGACTATAATTCCATGAACTCTAACAGAGGGAATCCACCAGTCAAGGGAACCAATGAAACAGACAGACAAAACGGGAACCAAGAGAACCAAGAAGCCAGCCCCTTCCTATGAGCCTGCCTGCACATGGGCTAGGAGACAGGAAGAGCACTGCAGTGCCCTGCCTCCTCAGTAAGCAACCAGTTGGTTCAGAGGAACACAGTCTGAGGTGATAGTAACTGAAGTAAAAAAAACCTTTAATGCTGGTATTGTGTGATTAATTTTGCAGGCCTAAATCCAGTAGACTGAGCATCTATTTAGAGGATAATAATATGCAATATAGCAACTATGGGGGATTTCCTTCTGTCTAGTTTTTGAAATCCAATATTGTTCTAATTGTTTTGTTTTATTGTTTTGTTTTGCCTTATTCCCTTAAAAACAAACAAACAAAAAAACTGACATCAGGAAAATAATATGACAAGGATAAGTCAATACATATCATTATAACCATCAATCTTGGTGGTCTCAATTCACCAATCAAAAGAAACAGATTCAGCCCTCAGCAGGCTGAGGTAGGAGAATTGTTGTGAGTTTGAAGCCAGCCTGAACTACATGGTGATATTCTGCCTCAAAAAAGAAAGAAAGACCAAAAAAAAAAAAAAAAAAAAAGAAAAAAAAGAAAGAAAAGAGAAAAAAAGAAAGAAACAGACTAGCAGAATGGATCAAGAAGTAAGATCCAACAATATGCTGTCTAAAAGAAACACATTTAATTCAAAAATTCGTGTTGGGCATGGTGGTGCGTGCGAGCCTATAATCTAGCACTCAGGAGGCTGAGGCAAGAGAGTTGCCTCAAATCAAGCCAACCTAGGATACACAGCGAGGTCAAGTCCAACCTGCTGAACTACAGAAATGAGGTCCTGTCCCAAAAAGAAAAACCATTCATACACTTAAAAATGGGAAAGTATCTGCCCAGGAAAAAAAAATTAAATGTAGATCTTCCCCCCACCCCCCCAAAATTGGGAAAATTGGGAATACTCTATGTGACAGTAATCCAGAAAAAGCAGAGGTAGGCATTCTGTTTGAGAATAAAGTGGGTTTCAAGCCAAGACTGATTTTTTTCAAGCCAAGACTGAGAGATGAAGATCACTATACCCCTTATGAGGGGAACAATCTAAAAGGCAGACATCAATGTATATACTACCAGCATACCAAACTATAAAAAAACAAATATTAGTGGACATGAAAAATCAAATAAGCACTAATACAACTGTAACGGGGGACCTCAATTACCCCCCCCATCACAAATCAACAAACAAATAAAACTGAATCAAAAGGTTGGTTTTGTCTTTTTTTTTTTTTTTTTTTTTTTTTTTTTTTTTGAAACAAGGTCTTACTATGCAGTTCAGGCTGGCCTGGAACTCACAGCAATCCTGCCTCAGTTTCCCAAATGCCGCTGGGATTATAGTTGTGCAATACCACACCTAGGCTTTTCTCTTTGTCTTTTTGAGACAGGGGCTTGCAATGCAGTTCAGATTGGCCTTGAATTCACTTTGTATAACAGGCTGGTCTCATACTCCTGGTAATCCTCTTGTCTCAGCCTTCTGAGTGCTGGGATTACAGGTGTGCACCATGCCCATCTGAACCAAGCTTTTAAACAAATGGATTTAGTAGATGTTTACAGAGTATTCCACTCTACCACATCAGAATACACATTCTCAGCTATACCTGATGTTCTACGAAACAACCATGTACTAGCTCACTGAACACGGCTGATTAAGTGCAAAGGAACTAACATTTTCCCATGTATATTATCAGACCATAATATAATGAAATTGGAGATCAATGGCAAAAGAAATCACAAGAACTCCATAAACAAATGAAAATTAAATAATACCCTCCTAAACAATAACGGGTTACAGATTAAAGAAACTAGAAATTCAGAATTAGAAAGAAAATAAAGAAATTAGACTGTTTCTACAATGAAATGATAATGCGAATAGAACTTACTGGAACTTATAGGATGCAATGAAAGCAATCCTACAAAGAAATTTATAATAGTGAATACCCATATCAGAAAAAGTGACCACAAATAATCTAATGCTGAACCTCAAGCTTCTAGAAAAAAGAGAGCAAGTCAAGCCCAAAGTTTGTACGAGGGAGAAATTATAATGATCAGGTCAGAAATTAATGCAATGGAGACTAAGAAAACAATACAAAGAATCAATGAATCCAAGAGTTAGTTCTTTGAAAAGATTAAATGAAATTAAGAAATCTTTAGCCAATCTTATCAAAAAAAGAAAGAAAAGACAAATTCATGCAATTAGGAATGAAAGGGTGAAATCACAACAGCTCCTACAGAAATTCACAAGGTTGTCAGTACCTAGTTGAGAACCTGTATTCTGATAAGGTGGTAAATGCAAAACAGAAGAACAAATTCTTAGATATACATGAATTACCAAAGCTGAATAAAGAATATATAAAAATTCTAAATAGGGCTAAGGATGTCGGCACGTGTTTGGCAAGTGCCAGACCCTCAGTTTAATTCCCCAGTACAAAGAAAAAAATACTAAATAAACTAGTATTAGCCAATGAAATTTAAGATGTAATTTTAAAACTACCAATGAGAAAAGCCCAGCCTCTGATGGATTCACTATTGAATTCTACAAGAAATTTACACCAGGTGTGGTGGCACATGCCTGTAATCCCAGCACTCAGAAGGCTAAAGCAGGAGGATTGCCATGAGACCAATCTAGGCTTCATAGTGAAACCTTGTTTCAGAAAAAAAGAAAGAAAGAACTTTAGAGAAGACCTAATGCCACTACTTCTCATACCCTTTAATGAAATTGAAAGGGAAGCAATATGCCCAAATTCATTCCTGGAAATAGAGAAGACCTAATGCCACTACTTCTCATACCCTTTAATGAAATTGAAAGGGAAGCAATATGCCCAAATTCATTCCTGGAAATAAGCATTACCTTGATACCAAAACCAGAGAAGGATCCAACCAAAAAAGAGAACTACAAGCCAATTTCCCTATAGATCCACAAACACAGATACACAAATACTCAATAAGATACAGGCAAACAATGCAGCAAATCATCAAGAAAATTATACACCATGACCAAGTAAGATTCATCCCAGGGAGGCAGGGATGGTTAAACATATGCAGATCAATAACTCTAACACGGAGCCATGGACAAAAAGGACAAAAACCGTATGATCATCTCAACAGATAAAGAAAAAGCCTTTGACAATATCCAACATCTATTCATGATAAAAACTTTTCAGGGTCCCGAGATCTGGCCATTGTGGAACTTAGGCAGCTTATTTGTCTGCCCTCTTAGCAAATGACCCCAGTGCCAGCCAAGAGGAGAAACAGCGGCTCAAACAAACACCCCTTCCCACCCCCCACCCCCACCTCCGTAGAGACTGGGAATAGATATCTCAACATCCCTTGGGAGGATGACCATGCAATATAGCAAATATGGGGGATTTCCTTCTAGCTTCCGTTTGAAGGCAAAGGTTTTCACTGTTTTGTTTTGTTATATTTGTTTTGCTCTATTCAATACTCTTGGTTTTATAATGTTCTGTTTTTGGTTTGATTTCACTATACCTAATGACTGGACAACTACTGTGAAGATAACGAGATATACTATGGTACCTATTACTACTATCCCAGTATCCTGCTGTGAAGCTCTGTACCAATTTCTACTGCATCGTCTCGATTGGCTTTCTTCTGTCTTGTTCTGTTGTATTTTTACTACTTCAAAATAAAATTTAAAAAAACTTTAAAGAAAATTGGAATAGATGAACTTTATCTCAATCTGATAAAAGCCACCTATGACCAACCAACAACCAACACATACTAAATGGACAAAAATTGAAAACTTTCACTCTCAAATTAGGAACAAGACAAAGATGTCCACTCTCACTACTCTTATTCAATATAGTCCTTAACATTAGCAAGAACAATTAGACGAGAAAGGAAAAAAAGAATAAGGATAGGAAAGGAAAGGAAGAACTTAAATTATCACTATTTATGGATGACATGATATTCTCCATAGAAGAACCCAAAAATTCCACCAGAAGATTTCTAGATTTAATGACCAAATTCAGTAGCATAGCTGGGTGTAAAGTACACAAATTAACAAGCTCACTGAGAGGGAGAATAGGGAAATAATACTTTGCACAATAGCACCCAAAAGAATGAAACACCTAGGAATCAATCTAACAAAGGACAAACAGATCTTTACATTGAAAACTACAGAACTATGAAAAGCAAGATTGAACAGGACATCAGAAAATGGAAAGATACAACTTGTTCTTGGATAGGAAGAACCAATATAATGAAAATGGCCTATTTCCAAAATTGTTAAAAAGATTTAATGCAATGCCAATCAAGTATCACACAGAATTAGACAAAACAATGTTAAAATTCATTTGGATAGGGGCTGGGGATTTAGCTCAGCGGCATAAGCGCCTGCCTTGCAAGCAGGCAGTTGTGAGTTCGATCCCCGGTACCAATAAAAAGGAAAAAGACAAAAAAAAAAAAAAAAAAAAAGTTAAAAAAAATTTTTTCATTTGGATCAACCACAAGTGATCTAGAATAGCAAAGGCAATTCTGGCCAACAAAGACTAGACAAACCTACTGTGATAAAAAAACAAACAGCATGGCAAAAATAGATGTGAGGATCAACAGAACAATTAGAAGATGCAGATACAACTCTAGAGATAGGCACTTTATCTCTGACAAAAGAGCCAAACACCTTCACTGGAAGATAGCCTCTTTAATAAATGGTACTGGGAAAACTGGCTTTGCACATGCTGAAGATTAAAACTACATCCATTTCTTTCATTATGCATTGAACTAAAGTAGAAATGGATCAAGGATCTAAATATTAAAACAGAATCACCAAATCTGCTGGAAAATAGAATGGGTAGAACTCTTAAAGACACTGATATAGGCAAAGACTTCATGAACAAATCCTCAAACACATGGAAATATCACAAAGAATCAACAATTGGGATCTCACCTTATTAGAAAACTTTTGCAGCCAGGCATGCTGGCATCCCAGCACTTCAGGAGACTGAAGGAGCAGAATTGCTACAAGTTTGAAGGCAGCCTGGACTACACAGTGAGTTCAAAACCAGGTCAGATCTAGCCGGGCGTGGTGGCTCACACCTGTAATCCTAGTACTCACAAGGCTGAGGCAGGAAGTTGTTTCGGGAGTTCGAGACCAGCCTGGGCCACAAAGTGAGTTCAAGGCCAGCCTGAACTGCATAGTGAGACCCTGTCTCAAAAAGACAAAAAAAGGGGTTAGGGATTTAGCTCAGCGGCATAAGCGCCTGCCTTGCAAGCGCGTGGTCATGAGTTCGATCTCTGGTACCGGTTAAAAAAAAAAAAAAAAAAAAAAAAAAGCTTTTTCATAGCAAAAGAAACTAATGGAGGGAAAAAGATAACCTAAGTATAAGACAAAAGTTTTGTCAGCTGTTCCTCAAAGGACTAGTACCTAGAATCCATAAACTAAAAAAAAATCAAACTTCAGTCTAAAAATGAGCATCTGAAATGAAGAGACACTTCCCAGATGAAAGAGTAGATACAGCTAATAATTACAGGGAAAACATTTCAACAACCTCATCTTCGAGAGACACAAATTAAAACAATGCTGAGAATCCATCTTATTCCAGAAAGAAAGGTTGTAATCACAAAATCAACCAATAATAAATGGTGGCAGGGCTGTGGGGAAAAAAGGAACCCTTTTCTATTGTTGGTGGGTGTGTAATCTGGTGATTTCTCAAAAAACTAAAACTAGAGGTTCCATTCTACTCAGCTATTCCCCTTCTTGGTATCTTCCTGTCAAAAACTCAAAGCGTCATATCACAATGATATATGCACACTCCTGTTTAAGTGGCACAGTTTCTAATAGCTTCTTAGAAACAGCCCAAACACCTACTGACAGAAGAATAGATGAAGAAGATGGTTTTTATACAAGGAGTACTAGCCTGAAACAAAGAAGGATAAACTCGAAACATTTCTAGCTAAATGGATGTACTTTGAGATCATTTTTTTTTTTTCTTTTTGAGATAGGGTCTCACATATGTGGTTCAGGCTGGCCTTGGGCTCACTTTGTAGCCCAGGCTGATCTCAAACTCTCAATGATCCTCCTGCCTCAGCCTCCTGAGTGCTGGGATTACAAGAGTACAGAGATCATACTCTTAAGTGAAATAAACCACACACATATATTTAAATAACACATTGTTTCTCTGGTGTGTGAAACTAAAAGTGTAAATAAGGACCAAAATATAGAATAGATATTGAGAAATGGGAAGAAAATGTTCAAATGACAAAGGGAAGAATACAGGAGGAAGAGGAAAGGAAAGAAGAAAAAAGAACAGAAGAATGGAGGCAAAGCTTTTGTAAATAAGGCCAGGAAGCCAGGCATGGTGGCACATGCCTGTAATTGCAGCTCTCAGGAGGATCAGTGCAAGTTCAGCCTGAGATGCATCATGAGTCCAAGCAAATCTGAAATACATAGTAAGTACCTGACTCAAAAAAAAAAAAAAAAAAAAAAAAAGGAGGGGAAAAAGCTTTGAAGGGATGGGAGGGGATTTGGAAAAGAAGCTAAATATATATAGGTATACATTCTCTATTATGAATGTTATCATTATGTATATCTAAAATGTACCAATAAAAAAACATATACACACACACAAAACCACCAAAATTTTTTTTTTCTTTTTGAGAGAGTCTCACGACTCTCAGGTGGTCTTGAGCTCACAGCAATCTTATTGCCTCAGCCTCCCAAGTGCTGGGATTATAGGTATGCACCACCACACCTGACTAAATAAAAATACTATATTCAGCTCATCAACTGTATAGCTGAAGCTATGAAGAGTAAAGTTCATCACCATTCACCATCATGATTCATCTGGTTCAATTAAATGGAGATGTGATGAAAAACAAAGCAAAATCAAATCAAACAAATAATGTCATTCTTCTCTCCCTTTCTCAGTATGTATTTTTTAAAACTTGGCCTAGTGTGCAGTTCAATCCTAGCACTTGGGAGGTTGAGGCAAGAGGATTGCAGGGAGTTCAAGGCCAGCTTGGGTAACACAGTGAGTTCAAGGACAGCCTGAACTAGGAGGAGAGGACTGCCCTGTATTGGAGACCAGCTTGAACTACATAGAAAGACCCTGCCTCCAAAACAAAAAAAACCACAAAAAATAAAAACAGATGATAAATAGAAAGAATGACCTAGAGGGTGTTGCTCAGAAATGCTGGATCAAAACAGGATTAATCTATCCTAATAACATTTTAGTGCTAGTCTCTACTGCACATTCTCTCTTACATACACAAATTCTCAGTTGGTTTGAGTATCTGAAGGAAATCTGACCTCAACCAGCCTGATCAGCAACTCCCTCTAAACTTCTTCCCTCCCAGTACAGCTGTACCTGAGAACTTGTAACACCTTAACACTGATAGTAGCCACCACTCCCTAAGCTTTCCCCAGCCCCGTCCTTGGGCAACTTATATGGCTTGCGTTCTCTAAAGTCTCATTCTTGGGAGACAGTCACAACTCCCTCTCACTGAACTCTCCCCTCCCCATAACCCTACAAAAGAGCCTGTGAAAAAGTACCTGGTTTGGACTCTAATGCCAGAGCAGTACCTCTCAGGTTTGTTGTGAAATAAACCTGTCCTGTTGAACTTGTACTTGTTTCTTTTCCTTTTTCCTAAAACTATTTGCATAAGGAGAATTCTGGTTTGCTTCAAATTCCTGGAAAGCTAATACTACTAGAAAGTCAAATCTTTCAAATATGGGGTTTGTTTTGTTGTTTTTGAAACAAGGTCTCTGGAGCTGGGTGTTGGTGGCTCATGCCTGTAATCCCAGCACTCAGGAGGCTGAGGCAGGAGGATCATTTCGAGTTCACTGGGATTACAAGCAGGTGCCACCATGCCTGGGTTAAGTAAAATGATTTTTATCCCACTGTAATTGGTATCTTCAGCAGGTAAACTTTTTTTTCTTGAATGAGGGATCGAGCTTGCCAGGCAGGTACTATGCTGCTGAGATATATCCCTGGTCAGCAGGTATACACCTGCAAAAAAAATTTTTTTTCCTTTCCATATTGTGTTCCGAACCCAGAGGCACTATACCAGTAAGCCATATCCTTACCAACCTCCACCCACCTTTCAGTACTGGCCTTTTCACTCTATACCTCTAGCCCAATTAGGAATTAAACCCAGGGTCTCTGCATTTAGCTACATGTCAACCCCTTTTTATTTTATTTATTTGCTTTGTTATGTTCATTCTTTTGGTTTTTTGAGATAGAGTCTCATTATGTATTCCAGGTTGGCCTCCAACTTGCATAAACTTCCTGCCTCAGTCTTCTTGATAGCTTGTTTGGAGGTTCTAGCAGGGCAGCATAGTTATTCACATATCCTTGACTGATGAAATCTTTTTTTTCTTTTTTTTGTCTTTGAGACAGTCTCATTATACAGTTGAGGCTGGTCTTGAACTTGCAACAATCCTCCTGCCTCAGCCTCCCGATGAGTGCTGGGATAATAGATCTGTGTATGTCCTGCTACCCTCACTCACTCTTTTTTTTTTTTTTTTTTTTTTTTTGTCTTTTTCCTTTTTATCGGTACCGGGATCGAACTCATGACTGCCTGCTTGCAAGGCAGGCACTTATGCCGCTGAGCTAAACCTCCAGCCCCCTCCTCACTCACTCTTGATTTGATCTGCAGCGCTTATCTCAAGTAAAAATAATATATTCTACCTGCTTACTTATTTATTTTGATTTTTTGAGATAGAGACTTGTGATATAGTACAAGCTGGTCTTGAACCCATTATGTAGTCAATGCTGGCCTCAAATTCACAGATCCTCTTGTGAGGTTGGATTACAAGCATGTACTGGTAGGCAAGGTTTAAAATTAGCAGGTATTTTTAAAATACCACATTTTGGGGGAACTCATGCCACTCTCTGATTTTATTAAAGTTGAACAAATGAGAGGCTGGAGATTTAGCTCAGCGGCATAAGCACCTGCCTTGCAAGTGTGCGGCCGTGAGTTCGATCCCTGGTACGATAAAAACGAAAAGACAAGAAAAAGAAATTTTTCCTTACTGAAGGTGCCTCACTTTCCCCACGGATAGTGAGAAGACAAATCTGGTCTAAACTGTCTCCTACGACCTTCTTACCCTCCTCCAATGGAGTTAAACCCTGTTCTTCATATCTAGTAGGCAAGTGCCCCACCTCTGAGCTACATCTCCTGCCATCTCCTACGATTTTGAAGATGAATTAAATGAAAAGGCACTCACTTCTCCTTCCTAATAAAAACACAAGAACTCTCGGTAAGTGTGAAAGCTTGAGCTCTTAAAAACAGTCGCTGTTATCAAAGAATAATTACTTTAATGTAAGAATTTGGGTGGTGCAGTTCTCTCACTGTTATCAAAGCAAGTAGGAAAACAGATGCTTAAGAACATCTCAACTGGAGCTGGGGATTTAGCTCGGTGGCCTAAGCGCCTGCCTGGCAAGCACAGGTCTTGAGTTCGATCCTTGGTACAAAAAAAAAAAAAAAAAAAAATCTCAACTGGACTGGGTGGACCCAGCACGATGCAAATATGGCCAAATGGTTGAACAATTGAAGGTACACCACAGAATCCCGTTTTGCACTGGGAGGGCGCAGAGTGCCAATCTATAGAGTAGCATTTAAGAAGTAAAGAGGAAAAGGGCTGACAGCTGAAAGAATTCTGCTAACAAGGAAAAGAGCAATCCAATGAGAGACTGCACGGTGCGCCGGCGGCCAGCTGTGCAAACAGTGCAGAGACCCGCGGTGCCGTCCTCGCCGCTCCTGTTACATCGGTTACGGAGCTCACTAAATCTTTAGTTTACCACTGGAGTCAGAGAATTCGACAGCCCATTTTCTCCCACCACGGAATTCCAGTTCTCCGTATCCCCGCTCGGCAGGCAGCCCCGTCCCGCCACCGGCAGCCCCGGGCCGTCCGCGGACGCCGCCCCCTGGCGGTCACCTCAGTGGTCCGGGCGTCGCGTGGTCCGGCTCCCCAGTCCCAGGTCTAACCCACCCCCATCTTCACCTCCTCCAGTCCCTCCCCTTCCTCTCGACGGCATCCCCTTCCTCTGCGTCCCCCTCCCCGCCGCTTCGATGAGGGGGCGCCGCTCGGCGAGCACCCAGAAGTCCGGGCAGGGCTGGTAAGCGGCATGACTTCTCATGGCACCGTACACTCCACCCTGATGCCCCCGAGTCCGCGCATTTCTTCTCCCCTCACCTCCTCGTCCCGGACGCTGCCGGCCGCGCTTTCACCGAGCCCGCCAGTTTGGTCTCGTTTTCTCCTCTAATTAAAAACTCCCTGTCAATGACGGTTACTTTTATGGCCTTTTCATGTATGCATATTTTGGGGGCCTTTACCCCCCCCTCGTGGAGAAATGGAGGCAACAAAATGGCGGACCCGGAAGTGAAGGTCGCGAGTACGTGTTTCGGCGGAGGAATCTGTGGAGGAAAATTGATGAGAAAGCTCACAATTGCATTCGGATGTGAAAGTGATGCGATTCTGAAGTTCATCTCTTTAAGTATCGAAGGGCTCTTGATTCGGACAAGTGTGTATCGGCGACATCTCAGGAGGGACTATTTAGTGAGGCGGAGGACTATTGATTACGTGTTTTACGATTGTATAGTTCCGGTAAGGGATGGACCTTGAAGGTGGTTTTGGCTGCAAGAACCCAGAAACCGCTAACGAGTCAAGGGTTGTAGGAGTTTTGATTCTACTTCGCAACTTCTCAGGGGGACCTAGCGTTATGGTTGATGGGAAAAACCTTGCGTCCTTGCTCTAAATTCGAATGATGCTTAAGGGGTGTTCCTGGGCTCTGTGCATGACTTAGGCTCTGTTGCTGGAGGATCGCGTATTTCGTGACCGCCTGCAGCAGCAGGCTCTCAGATCGTAAAACAAATACCTGTCCCATATTCGTTCTGGGAGTCCATAAGATGAAATATGAATTTGCACATTTATTTTATCACGTATCAGTTGATCCTATCTCCACCCACCAGTTTCCATGATTAAAGGACTTGAGGTCAGAATAGCCCATCTGAAAAAGGACCTCTTGTCATTCCTTATCCCATTGCTTAGAGTAGACTTGGGTTTGGTTTTTTTTTTTTTTTTTTTTTTTTTTGTCTTTTTGAGACAAAAAGGCCCCTTTGCAGTTCAGGCTGGCCTTCAACTCACTTTGTAGCCCAGGCTGGTCTCGAATTCGCAACGAACCTCCTGCCTCAGCCTCCCGAGTGCTGGGATTACAGGCGTGAACTACCACGCCCGGTTTAGATTTGGGTTTTTGGATGGTAGGTCTTTTAAAGCCTATATAAGAGAATTGATGTCTCTCCCTTGTGCAGACTTCTTTAAATCCTATTTTAAATGTCATCTTTATGACATTAATAACTATTAAGGCTGATATTTTTGAGAATAGAGCGCAAGATTTTTAAAAAATTTTTTTATTGCTAGGGCTTAAACCCTTACCTTCACCATGAACTACATCACCTGACGCCCACACCCCCTTTTTTCAGACAGGGTCGAAGTCACTAAATGAGAATCTTCAATCCTATTTGTAGCCTCTTACTCTGTCTGAGTTAGTGTTTTTCAAATAGTAGCAACACAAAAGCCTTAAAAAAAAAACAAAAAAAAAAAACAGTACTAAGGCCTAAACCTTTGCAGTGAGCTATCTCCCAGTCCCTTTATTTTTTTTTAAATTTTGAAGTGTTTTGCTAAATTGGCTAGGCTGGCTTGAGTTTACAATCCTGCCTTGGCCTCAAAAAGTGCCCGCCATAATAAAGACTTTTTAAGTTATTTCAAATAGTTTTTTGGAAAGAGGTAAATTACAAATGAGCAGATAAATTTGAGTGAGTTAGTTTATTTTTTGGGCACCTAGGAAAATTTTATCAGAAATATGTTGGCAATCCGTGGGCAAGCATAAAAATAGTTAGAATTTAATTACAAATAGATTTCACTCTTTTTTTTCTCCCTTTTCGTTTTACCTATTGGTTCAACCCAAAGTTCACCATTTAATGTATACATCTATTTAAGTCATTATTCCTGATAGTTGAATATTAGATGAATACATAAGCTGAATATGAAAACCTGGCTCCTGTTAAGGCCTACAGAGAGAAAAAAAATAGAATCCAGTCCTGGGACTGAGTGTCTTTATTAAACAAACAAGTAAATAGCAGCACAAATCAGTAATGATGTTGAAGAAGTGGGGAAAAGGTGTAGGGTCAAACGGTAGTTGTTCATTTCATGGTCAAAGTAGTTGAACTGGGCCTCAGATTCACAGATTGTTATTATATATTGCAAATGTAGGTGGGCAAGACTAAAATACAAAGAGCTAAATACTATTCCCTTTAGAAGACAAACTTTACAAATTATCTTAGCAGTCAGCAAGATATCTTAAGATTTCAAATCTGATTTTTCTCAGCAAGTTTTCAACCCAGTTAGGAGCAAAGTTGTAAAGTGAATAGACTAAAAGTATGCTCTTTTTGAAAAATCTTAGCTCTTTCTGAGATGACTTAACACTTTTCATTTTCCATGACATATTGTTTCCTCTTGTTTTACCTTTAAGTAACCCAGTTTCTGTATGGAAAAAGAATATATTACAAGAAGAAGCAGGATTCAAAAGCAAATCTTATCCTTTTAGAAATCTTGTTTTGTAGCAAGTCATCTCAAATTAAAACTTGCAAGATTTTTGTCAACCCTTTAAGAAATATTTATGTTTATTGACCTGGAGCAAAAAAAGTAGGAAGGTTTGAGCAATCTTTGAAGCTGATTAAAATGGAATTTTAAAAAAATCAGCTTTCTATTTTGCACTATCTACTATTCCTTGGTGCCCCCATAAGGACTTTCTGAAGCTGATGGTGGGGGGGGGGGCAGGGGAGAATGCTGTGGAGTCCCTGTTTCCCAATACTCCATTGCTTGAGCCTCTACTTTGTAGCTGGAGGGCTTTTTGAGAGGAATGGAGTAGATTAGATAGAGAGATGAATAGATAGATAAATAAATACATAAATACAATTCAGCAGGCAGATTCATCAGCACCACCAACACAACAGGGGGAAGAGAACAAGATTAAAATGGTAAGGGATGGAAGGAGGGAGGTGGGAAGGGCAGACACTGAGGGCAAGGTGGTGAGAGAAGTCTTGGTCTTAGAGCAAGTCCAGTTCAAAGGAGTGGATGCTGGCAATGGGAGTTCTCCAGAAGTTGAAGGTGCTGTACTCAAGGAGGGTGTCCCCTTCAGGGTTTTTCTCCTGCTGTGCTGCTTTTGCTTGCCCAGTCATTTTGCCAGTGCTGCTGTCTTTGATCTTGTGGGTGGATGTATCGGACAGACCCAGGCCTTGCAGCTCAGAAAGATCCAGTTCCGGAATGGGCATCCTCCAGAAAAGAAAGGAGCTGTACTGGCTGCTCACGGGGTCCCTCATTGTTTCCTAGAAAAAAAAAAAACATTTATCAGTCTTCATGTGAAAGCAACGTCTCTGTCTCCTGGTCTTTCTTTTTTTTTCTTCTTCATTATTTTGGGCCAGGAATTTAGCTCAGTGGTATAAGTATCTGCTTAGCAAGAGCAAGGTCATGAGTTCGATCCCTGGTACCAAAAAAACAAAAAAAATGAGCAGTATTTTTACTTTTTCAGACAGGGTTCCATTAAGTCCCTGGGCTCCAAATGCAGTCTTCCTGCCTCAGCCTCCCAGAGTGAATACTAGGGTTAGAATCTTGTGCTACCATACCCAGTTTGCATGGAGCATTTTCTAGTTTAGAAACCCAACATCCTCATTTATATTTTTTTTAAAAATCTAAGCTCTCTAGAACAAACTTTAGGAATTTTTCCCCTGTATCCTGGCACTTGAGAGGCTAAGGCAGGAGATGTAAGTTTGAGGGCAGTCTGGGCTACATAGTTCAAGGCCAGCCTAGAATATATAGCAAGATCCTGTTTCATTCCCCCCAAAAAATTCAGACTTAAGATCAATTTAATGTAATAGGCAACAAATGTCACTACAAAATGAGAAAAGGTTAGGTTTTGTTTCTCTTTGAGACCGGGTTTTACTATGTAGCCCAGCCTCAGCCTCCTGAATATTTGCGTTTACAGATTTCTGCCACCATTTCAAGGTTTTTTTTTTTTTTTTTTTTTTTTTTTTTGGTAGGGGGATTGAACTCACAACCTCATGCTTACCAGGCAAGCACTTAAGCCACTGAGCTAAATACCCGGCCTATCACCTCAAGCTTGAGTCTGATTTTCAAAGCCTGCTATGTAATATGGACCTGCTAGTTAAGTTATGCACATTCCTATCTTAAAACCTTCCACTCTTAAAATACTTCCCAGGTTTGAAGACTTCACATCTCTAGGGAAATTAAATCTGTTTTTCTTTCTTTTTGTTTTTTTTGAGACAGGGTCTCCCTATGCAGTTCAGGCTTGCCTTGCATTCAGTCCTTTTGTATTAGCCTCCTGAGTGCTGGGATTACAGGTGAGCACCAACACACCCAGCTCTGCTTTTGCTTTAAGAGCTCATGATACTTTTTTTTTTTTTTTTTTAGATAAGGTCTCACTATGTAGTTCAGGCTGGCCCCCAATTCTAGGCAGTCCTGCCTTAGCCTCCCAGGTGCTGGGATTACAGCTGTTTGCCACCATGCCCAGCAAGGTCATGATATTTCTGAAGAGGTCTTCCAAGATTTTTTCTTTCCTATTTTCTTTCTTGCCCTCTAGGCCCTCCCCGCTATCAACACAACTCTTCGAGGACTATTTCTTCAAATTTACTTGGCTCAATATCCCCCGTTTCTCCATCTCTCCCAACATCCTGTAAGGTTTTGCTTAACGTCATCACTCTGGTTGGTTATCTGTTACTAGTAACGTGTTGATGTAGAAGGATAGTCTTGCTCTTTCAACAGATTGGAAGTGTCTCTAAGGATAAAACTAATGTAGTTTCTGGAAATTTAGGCTTTGCACCCAGGCATTGAAGACCAGCTGGTTAATTTCCCCTCAGCATTTATTTATTCTTGGTACTGGGAATTGAAGGACCTTGTGCTTGCTAGGCAGGTGCTATGACACAGCTATATCCTAAGCTCTCTCAGTGTTTAACACAGTGAGTACCCTACCATTCATCTATTAGTCTACAGATAATCTTACTAATCTACCTCTTCAAAACCAAATCCAAGGCTGGGGATTTAGCTCAGCGGCATAAGCACCTGCCTTGAAAGCAGGTGCTTATGAGTTCGATGAGTTCGATTCCCAATACCGATAAAAAAATTAAAATAAAATACTGATGCAATTAAAATATTCTAATTAAAAAAAAATCCAGGTGCTAGAAGAATTGTTCTGTTATAAACAGGACCTCCTCTGACCCTAGTGCTAGAGTATACCTGATAATAAGGAGAGCAAATGAGTTGGATAGCAGGGCACAGTAGCACATAACTGTAATCCCAGCACTAGGGAAGCTGAGGCAGGAGGATCCCTGTGAGTTCAAGGCCAGCCTGAGCTAAATAGTGAGTTTAGGCCAGTTTGGAATACATACCAAGACTCTTATCTCAAAAAAAAAAAAAAAAATTGGTGGGGGGGGTGGTTGAAATGCCAGATAGAGGGAAGTCTAGATTATATGGCAAGACTTTTCCATGCCTTAATGAGTAGCTTCTGCTGATCCTACCTACACCTTGCCTGATGCTATACAGCTCCCTGAACCTCCACCCTCCTACTTACCAGCCAAGGGAAGGGGCAGGAAGCCTTAGCTGAAATGGTCCCATCAAATAAAAAAAAATATTCTAATGCCTCCAAAATTAGAATTTTTGTTTCAAAAGACCTTTGTTCAGTACTTATTAGGCCTGTCAGCTCTCACCAGCCTGTGACTTCTAAACAGCCTGATGCTGAGTACATAGATAGCTCAGTGATAGAGCATTTGCCTGACATACACAAGGCTCTGAGTTGATCCTCACTCCCCCCACAAAAAAATAGCTTCCAAAATGTTCTTATATAATGTGAGATATCTGTACTAAAGCAAAGAGAAAAAGTTTTAATCTAGAACACAGTAATGTGTGAGAATATGGGGATTTCAGGAGTGGTGAGTGAGTAGGCTAATTGTGAATTGTTCTTTTCTTTGGTTCAGGCTCCAAAATAAAGTGGGAACTGAGCATTACTCAGCAGAGAAGCTGCTTGCAGAGGGTGATGGGGGTGGGGTGGGAGAGTGACACTGGAAAGGTAAGGTCATCATCCTGTGGTACTTAGCTCCCATCGCCTTCACAGTAATTTGCAGAAACTTGTGCACAAGAAAGAGATAGAAAAATAGTTGTACCTGTTAACCAACCAGTCCCTGCTTAGGTCTAGGACTGTGGAGACCCTAAGAAGAAAATGTTAAAATCAATAGTATTGCTAACTCTACCTATTAGGACTGTTTATTGTATTTCCAGTTTTTGTCCCTAGGTAGCTGGTTTCTGTTATATCTCCCTGGTAATTCTCCCACAGAGTGACCTTAGTGTAATGCTGGGCACATAATAGGCTCTTTAAAAAATAGAATAAGAAGAAAAAGAAATAGAAGTTAAGAACTAGACCAAACCTGAAAACTTATCTAGTGATTTGTGAAAATTTCTAGCCAGTTTATATAAACCTAAGTCTCACAGTCCCCAGTCTTTGCCAAAGCTTTGTATAATTCTGTCCCAATAGTCTCAATTTTTTTTTTTTTTAATTGGTACCAGGGATCGAACTCACGACCACGTGCTTACAAGGCAGGCGCTTATGCCGCTGAGCTAAATCCCCAGCCCTCAATAGTCTCAATTTTTTAAATTTAATTTTATTGCTACATTTTAGATACACCCAGTGACCACATTCATTAGAGGAAGTTTGTACCTGTACATGATATTTCTTGATTATTCTTTACTATTTTCAAATTTTATGGGACTTTATTATCTTTTTTTTTTTTTTTTTTAATCGGTACTGGGGATCGAACTCACGACTGCCTGCTTGTCAGGTAGGTGCTTATGCCACTGAGCTTAATCCCCAGCCCCCTCTTTCTTCTTTTTTTGAGACAAGGGTTTGCTAGATGGCTCAGGCTGCCCTTGACCCTGCAGTCCTTTCCTTCAGGCTGGGATTCTAGGTGTGCACCACCATACTTGATGAGATTCTAGTTCTTGAAGAACAGATGTTCTGGGGCTAGGAATGTAGAATACTTGTCTAGCATGCATGATATCCTAGGTTTGATCACCAGTACCTCATACAAAGATGTTTCTCTTAGGAAGAAAGAAAAGAGAGGAAGAAGGAAAGAAAAGAAAGAAAGAAGGAAAGAAAAAGAAAGAAAGAGAGAAAGAGAGAGAAAGAAAGAAAGGCAGGCAAGCATTCAGTAGGTTAGGTATTGATTATTCCTGATCCTTATCTAAGTAGTAAAAATGTAAAAGGCAATAGAATGAGCTAGAATCTGAGAAAAGTAAAAAAGCTCTTTGACAAATTGACTCCTTTTCTTGTAACTTGTTATATATAAAACTGCCTGAACAGTCTAAGTGTCTAATGGAACTATCTTGCAATTTTAAAAATTCAAAAGAAATTTTGTGAAATATTAGCTCAAAAGACCTAGAATCCCCAGCTATGTCACAGAGCCACAGAATGTTCAGGTGCCAGATGCACTTAGAAAGACATACACAAATATATGTGGCCTTAAAATCAAGTCAAGAACATAAGGTAAAAAAAAAAAAAAAAAAAAAAAAAAAAACATAATGTAAGACTACACAGAAATTTGCTGCTAAAAACAAGACTATTAACATAAAGATATTAACAATGGAACTTTTAATTTAATATAGTATGGGTTTAACTTCAGTCATTCAGATTTGCAGATGGCTTATCAGGTGGCTTCTCCCATTTCTCCAGTTCTCCACCCACACCTCATCTCATCTGTCATTAATCTGTTATTTACTTATCTTAAGGGTTTGGTCTTGCACCCTAAGCACTCAGTAACTGCATCCCACTGTCCTTTATTTGAAATTATCCAGATATTCTAGCCAAACCTAATCTCTCTATATATAACTATCTATTCTTAGAGATACCTGACTAAAATAACATTAAAAAGATGCACTATTTCTGACCCCCATGGACACACCCAAATACCCTTTGTCCAGATGCTCTGTCTGGACATCACTGGCCTCCTCCACAGGGCATTGCTGTGTCATGCTGCCACCAAGACAGTGGTGGGAAGGGTGTACGGGAGTGGAGGCATGGACACTGGCACACCATGTTTGCCTTCTTCTGAGCGTGAATCTTCCTACTAGCCATGATCTTCTTCCACTTAGTCCACGGATCAACTAAGAATCTGCCCCTATTAACATTGTGTGGTTGGACCAATTTCAGTATGGGATCAAACAGTTGGACACAAAGGCTGCCACCTTCCTTACCTCACTTTGGAGCAAAAATCAGAGAGGTAGGGGGAGGAGACCCTAAATGTCGGGGTTACTCCCAATGTTACCCTATATCTCACCCCTCAAGACCCCTCCCCACAGAGACAAATAGAGTACTACAAAAAAAAAAAAAAAAAAAGGAAATGCAGAGAAGTAGAGACCAGGGAGATATAGAACTAAAGAGTCACCACAGAACTGATAGTAAAAATTAGAGCTAGAAAAGGAAGATATAGATGACTAAACTGACGATATTAAATACACAGGGCAATAAATCATAAGAAAATGGATACTTGAAATGAGCTAAGTGCTGAAAAATCATTACATGTAGATTGTTAGAAATTAATGAATAGGTAAATAATAAGATGGATGGAGATCTTAGTAAAGAGATATCAATCTGGGAACAAATCGCTACCCATTGTTCATAGCGCCCCCTTCTCAAACAGTTCCCCACCTCAATCTTATTTGGGGTCTTTAAGCAGAAGAAACTGCTATTCTACCTCTGCAGCCCTCTGCCCACCCCTCCCAGTTCAGTTTACCTGCGAACAGTGAATTACTAGCGTGTTCCAAAGATGGAATACTTGAGGGTCTCAGGGTCTGCTCTGGACTGGAGAAAAAGGAAGCTGTTGGGGCTTTGACGAATTTGTCTTCTCACACCCTCACCTTCTTCAGTGACAGTCTGCGGGCTCGGTCTCCCTCTGCAATGCAGCCCCTCCTAAGAAGGGCGGGAGGACTCCCCGCCCCCTCCCTTCCGGACTCGGCTAATTCAAATGATAGGCTCCCGAACGTTTGCTGGGGGGGGAGCTCAGCATCTCCATAGGCTTATTGGTCCGACTATCATTCCCGGTCTCTACCATAGCCCCCATGCGGACCAGAAAGCAGAGAATGCGTTGTTCTCTGACTTAGATTTATTGATCAAAAATTTTGATTCTAAGCGATGGAATACAGGAATGTCACTTTGTTCCCAATAAGGACCTTAGGATACTTATTAGGTGTTCTGGGGGAAAAAAATATGTTTTTTCCTTTGACCCCCATCTCTATTCCCGCCTCGCTTTTCCACCCTCACAATAAGAGATTGGCGAGGCTGCTTCGGCGCCTGTGAACTCGGTTAGGTCTGAGGCCGCGGCTCGACTCGGACCCCGCAATGCCTGGCGCGCTGAGACCACGCGAGACAAAGGGTACCCAGGCGGTGCGCCAGCCTCGCTGCGATGGCCACAAACTCCAGGGCGCCGGCTCAGGTTCGGCCATCAGACTGCACTGCAGATGTGCGTCCTCGCGCGCGCGCCGCACAGCCGGCTCGGTCCGGGGAGCCGTGCGCGCGCCCGCTGCCGGCGGGTTTCGTAATCACGTCGCCGCCGTTTCCGCCCTCGGCCCGCCCCGCCTCTGCCGCACAGCGCTCGGCTACGCCGTAGGGTTGCGGAGCTAGCTAGGAAGCTCACGCTGCGGACCGCGGTCCGGAGCTTCCCCGGAGGCAGCCGACGCCTCGATGCCCGAGAGGAGCAGGTAAGGCCGGGAGCGCGGCTCGGCGGCGCAAGCCCGGCGGGGACGCTCCGGATGCCGGGGGTGGGGAAGGCGATGACGGCGACCGGGACTGCGGAGATGCCGGGTCGCGGGCGAGGCTGCCGCGGCCCGGGCGTTTGGGAGCGGAAGGAGGCAGGGCCGGGGTGGAAGGGGGAGGGGCCCAGCTGCCCAGCCTGGGCCACCCCGCTGGCGGTGCGTGCGGGGCCGAGCACGGGGACCTTGGTTCCGGGAGCGGTCTCCTCGGAGCCCGGGGGAGCCGCGGAGCACAGTGACGAAGTCTGAAGGGTCACGGAGAGGTCCCGGGCCTCGGTGAAGGTTGGAAGACTCAGAGAATGTCGGGGTAAGGGTGACTCGTTTGAAGGAAGGCAAGTCTGGACTGAGTTCTTTCCTCCTAAAACTCCACTAGACCTTTCCTGGGCAGGGGGGAGGGTTGGTACTGGGTACATGCATGCCACTTGGCTGGCATATGGGGTCCAGTCCCGTTTCCAAGTCTGGGGTCGCCAAGCCAGGGACTAGCTGCCTCCCTGGGCTGACAGCCAGAATTGCCCACTCCTTTCTCAGTTCTGCGCCTTTCTTCGCAGCTGCTTCTTGTGAAGGCTTGTCAGGCAGCGGGGTTGGAGGCCTTGGGCTGAAGGCCGCGGGACCGGGAGAACCGGTTTGAGGCTACCACAGGACCCAGGGACCTACCTCTGTACATCCTTCCGGGCACGGGTCTCCCGCAGTCCCCTCTGCTAGTCGCCCCCACAGCTTGGGGCTCTTGAGCCTTACCTAGTGTGACCTTGGCTGCGCCAAGATTTGGGGGTACCCTTCCCAGTTCCATATTTAACTCATTTAGACTTAAGAGCCCAGTCCTAGCATTATGTGGCTATTGGAATGCGTCCTTATGTTAATTATGGATCCCTCTTGTCGGTGAGAGACAGAGAGAGAGAGAGTGTGTGTGTGTGTTTGAGACAGGGTCACGCTACGCAATCCAGGCTGGTCTCAAACTTGCAGCAATCCTCCTGCCTCAGTCTCCCTGCTGCTGGCATGATTACAGGTTGTGCACCACCACACCAGGTGGGTGGTTGCAGACCCTTCTGGAAATAATAGGCAATGGATTCTGGCACCTCTGTCTCCTCTGCTTACCAGATTAGGACGTCAGTTTTCCTGAACTCACTCTTCTCTGGCTGTTTTAAAGAGAGTGACAGTCAGTCACTCTTACTTCCTTTTTTGGCACTGTTTCCCTTCCCCCACCCAGCTTTCCACACATTGGCCTTGTCCTGCGTTTTTCACACCCTGACTCCACCCCCGAGTTTCAGAGACCCTAATGTCCCAGGGAATGGAATTTCCTGGTCACTTCTCATCCTCACTGGACAATTCTTGCCAAGTCCCACACACACACTTTCCTTCCACCCAGCTCTGGTTAGGGCCCTGGAAAGGAACAGAAAGGTCCTTGTTTCTTCACTGCCCCTTTCACTCCCCTGCGCCTCTCCCCTCCCAGCACCATCCACCCGGGAGCTGCTCAACTTGGAGCAGAGGGGGAATGTACTGTCTGCTCAGTTACAAACTGTCTGGTGTTGTCCGGGTTTCCTCTGATTCTTCATTGTTTTCTCCATTTCCCTCCAGGCCTTACACCTGCCACCACCCACCACCATCAGGACAAACACTGTGACTGATTGACTGACTTGCCCACTGACCGTAGCGCCCCTCTCTGCACAGTTGTGTTCTGGCTTCCGACCTGATTGCTTTGCTCTTCCAAGGGTGGGACAGGAAGTGAAAGAAAACCCAGACTCCCCTGGAAGCTGTATTTGCCTGATCTCATCTTAAGACTACTAAAAAAAAAACCCCACAACATAACAGTACAGTGTTTTGGTCAGTCTGGGGTGCTCTGGTATCTAGTGTCTAGGGTCCAGGGTTAGAAGGGCTCTTGTTTAAAAATTCATGTTGGACATGGTGATGCTCAGCTGTAATCCCAGCACTCAGCAGACTAAGGCAGAAGGATCACCATGAGTTTGAGTTTAGACTGGGCTACATAGTTCAAGACCAGCCTAAACTGCACACCAAATCTCAAAAAAAATAAAATTCCCGAAGCCGCCCTTTTGGTATCTTTGATGTCACCTGCCCTGTGAGACTGGAAGATATAGGATAGGGAAATGTAGATATGCCCTACCCTGGCTGGCAGTAGTAAGAAGGAAGGAGGTTCTCTGTTGGACAGTCACACTATGATGACACAGGAAAGTGCCTGTGTCTGATTGGTCACTGCAGCTTAGGGGTGAAAGTGGTGAGGCAGCAAGAGGACTGGTGGAAACATGGGAGGAAAGAAGGCCCTTGCTGCTACAGCATGTGAAGCGGAGCAGAGCTGCAGGATAGGACCTGTGGAGAGGGTGGAGAGGCTGGAAAATGGCTCCTCGTATATAGAAAGACACTTGGCACATGTACCTGTCCCATGCACAGATGTCTGCACCAGACCATACACATGGGGGGCATGTGTACACAGGACACAGCTACTAAGTGTACAGAGCCTTCAGGGAGAGTTTCAAGGTCAGGGTAATGAGGTTGCTAAATGGCTTCTTGGGAGAGGCTGGATCTCAGTTGAGGGCAGTGAGGAGCAATGGGGCAGTGTATTGAGAGAAGGAAAAATTTCTCACTGTAGAGTCTTCTGGAGATCCAGCCTGATATAGCGAGTCTTTCCTAGGACCTTGGTGGTCTCAAAAGAAAATTTAGGTATTCTGGGCAAGGTAAGAAAAAGGGAGGAACAGGGTGGAGGCCTTGTTTATGAGAACAAAAAAACCACTATTTCCTCTTTAGAGTCATTTAAATGCCCCTGCCCTTCTGCCCTGAACCCAGGGAGAAGGGAACAGGAGCTCATTGCACCCCCAAACATTCCTTTCTGTCACTGTCCTTTGGACTTGCCCGTCCTCTCACCCTAAGTCCTAACAGCCCCTTTACTCCTGTTTGGTGCCAGCAGCTACTACCCCTTACCGTTTTGGTAGCTTTTTGGTTCTGTTCCTTGTTCGAGAGTCAAACTGAGGTTCCTGTATTTGGGAAAGATTGGTTTTGAGGTACAAGATTGGACCGGTAGGAGAGCACTGGAAAAATAGGGACTTATTAGGAGGTTTCTTAAACATTGCAGCATATGTGTATTCTCAGTAACTTTTCTCTTTACTTTCTAAATTCAGGGTTCTGGATCCAAGGAAAACATAACCTTGTGTGTGCCCACCTTTCTGTGGCCCTGTGCATTTCGGAGACACTGCTCGCCTAAGCGTTTCCTGGGTTCCAGCTGAGTGGACCCAGTGTGAAGTTATAGTGGGATCTTGAGGTGGGGGCGTCAGAGTACCAGAGCAAGAGCCCACTGTGGGGCTTCAGGATTGAAGCTGGCACCTTCACGGACTATGAGTGAATTTTGGCACAAACTGGGCTGCTGTGTGGTCGAGAAACCCCAGCCGGTGAGTGGTCCCCATCCCCTCCAACCCCCAAGAAATCAGTGACTACATGCTATGAAGTACAGTACCTTCTGGGATCTGCCTTGGGAAAAGTGTTCCGCCTCCTTTCTGTCAGGAAGGGATCTGTGTGGCCAGGCAGATGTGTATGTGCAGTAAGAGGGTCTGGGTGGCCGAAGAAGGTAGTAGTACAGGCCTTTACCTCCTGTCCCTATCCATGTTGTGTGGGAGAGTGGTTGTAAGCACAGCCTAGTGCCTGCCAGCCAGCTTTCCCTATTGTTTCCTCATCACCAGAGGTGACTTGGACACGTCCTCTCTTTGTGCAGTACTCACCCTACAGGCCACTGCCCTCTGCAGTGTGAGCTGTGTTCTTAGTATACCACATCCCCTCTTCCCCCCAGGCCCTTAGCACTTTCTGTACTTAGTGATTTTCAAGACTCTTTCCTCTTCC
This sequence comes from Cavia porcellus, assembly GCF_034190915.1. NCBI lineage: Eukaryota > Metazoa > Chordata > Mammalia > Rodentia > Caviidae > Cavia > Cavia porcellus. Next base: position 107,983,369 of record NW_026947484.1, on the reverse strand, counting down.
TCTGCTGTGATTTGAGGAGGGGCCTCTTATCATGACTCTTTTATCTTCTCTAAGCAGAAGAAGAGAAGGCGGATTGACCGGACCATGATTGGGGAACCAATGAATTTTGTCCACCTGACTCACATTGGCTCTGGGGAGATGGGGGCTGGAGACGGACTTGCTATGGTAATGAGGGAATGAGGATGGGCGTGGTTGGTGTGGGGGTGTGATCTGTAACTCCTTTTGAAAGCTGAGAAATATAGTAAAATACTCGGTGAACAAGCAAGAAGCAGGTTTTCTAGTCCTGTTAACTGGTTGTATAAAATCTGAGACCTGGCATTTCAGATCTCTGGGCCTAGGGTCTTTAGCTTTGCAGTTAGCATATTGGTCTTCATTGAGGTACGGAATATGTGTCTTAATATTGGGGGATTTTGCAAATACTATAGTTTCTAATTAAGAACTGCTGATAGGCCAAGGATTTAGCTCAGTGGCATAAGCACCTGCCTAACAAGCATGAGGTTGTGAGTTTGATAAAAGAACTGGTAGCCAGGCATGGTGGCTCACGCCTGTAATCCCAGCACTCTGGAGGCTGAGGCAGGAGGATCGTTTTGAGTTTGAGACCAGCCTGGGCTCCAAGGTGAGCTCAAGGCCAGCCTGAACTGCATATCTAGACCCTGTCTCAAAAACAAAAAAGAACTGCCGATGGAGCTAAGCATGGTGGTGCACTCCTATAATCCCAGCACTCGATAGGCTGAGTCAGGGTTACTATAGGCTCCTGGCCAGCCTGTACTACACAGCAAGACTGTCTCAAGAAAACAAAACGGGCTGGGGATTTAGCTCAGTGGCATAAGCACCTGCCTTGCAAGCAGGCAGTTGTGAGTTCGATCCCTGGTACTGATAAAAAAGAAAAAGACCAAAAAAAAAAAACCACTGCTGATGAGGGTGGTGGTGCATGCCTAACACTCAGAAGCTTAGGCAAGAGGCCAACGTGGGCTGCATAGTGAGAGTGACCCTGGCTAAAAAGCATAACTCAAAACTGCTGAATCAGAGCCATAGTAAGTTCTACTGTGGCTGGGAGTGTTGGGCATGTCAAAGACCGATCAACCTTTGACCTAAATGTACTGTATTTCTGCCCTTGGGATAAAGGAAACAGATCTAGTGGTGGTAATGGAACTTTCCTACTGATGATGAAATTCACATACAGTGAAATTTTTGTGAGGGTGTCTTATTAGTAAAAGACCCGCTTTAACTACTCTTGAAGACTGACATGAAGGGAGGCTTGTTTTTTTGAGATGTCTGAATTGCTAAGTTGCCCGGATTTGGCTTGAATTTCAGTCCTCCTGCCTCAGCCTCCCAGAGTGCTAGGATTAGAGGCGTGTGCCACCAAGCATCAGTGTCTCACATATGCTTTTCAACAGTCAGGTGCAGTTCAGGAGCAGATGAGGTCCAAGGGAAACCGGGACAGGCCTTGGAGTAATTCAAGGGGCTTATAGCTCCTATGGAAATAAATGGTGAGTATCGCATGCTCGTGCCTATAAGTCCTTATAGCCCAGTGCAGAACCCTGGTCCTCTGCCAGAATGGGAAGCTAAGGGGTGTGGAAGAGGAGGGAGAGTTAGAATGGGAGGAATGAGAACGTGGGCTTCAGGCTGGGGATGTAGCTCAGTAGCATAGCGCCTGCCTGGCAAGCGCAAGGGCAGGAGTTCCATCTCTGGTACAAAAATGAGGTGGGCTTCAGCCAGGCATGGTGACACATGCCTATAATCCTAGCACTCGAGGTGCTGAGGAAGAATGTGGGCACCCATTAGAAGGGCACCCAGATGGTTGGCTACACAGAACTGGAGAGAAAAGTCTGCATTGTATAGTGGCTTCTCCCTAAAGTCCTCTGGGTGTGTATATGTGTCTGTTTTTGAGGCAAATTCCCCCCCCACCCCTTTTCCGGTACCAGGGATCGAACTCATAACTGCCTGCTTGAAAGGCAGGTGCTTATGCCGCTGAGCTAAATCCCCAGCCCCAAGGCAAATCTCTTAAAAAACCGTTTTTGTGTGTCTCCGTTCTTAAATTCAGGTTCTGCCATCTTGAAGTTCCAACTCTGTCCAGCCCAGAAGAAACGCTGCCCTCACCTGATCCCTGCTAGGATGTACAAATCCCAAGGGCCCTTCTTGGCCCCTTTTTCCCCTTTCTGCCTAACAGTGCCTCTGAGGTGTGGGACTGGACTCCTCCTCCTCTCTCTGGCTGTCACCCCTCCTGGAGATGGGTCAAGGCAGCAGGACTGACCAAGTGACCACTGGCTGGCCAGAGGAGCTTAGTGGAAACCCTGGACACTCAAGATCTGAGTGAGGAGTTCTCTGGGAATCAGGGATGAGTTCCCTCCTCCTGAATGATGGTCTGGGTGCCAACTTTTTTTAACTCTTAGCCTGGAACTCCTTAGACAGGGCAGGTAGGTGAGAGTGCCAAAGCTGAGGCTGGCTTTCCTGAGAAGCTCTCTACCTCCCTGCCTTTCTCTCTTCCCTGTGATGAACTAAAGCACATGTCAAGCAGGGGCTGGGGAGGGCAGCATTGCCCAGTCTACTCTGTCTTTAGATTGTAGACTTGAAATTCACAGCCCCAGGGGCTAGGGATTTAGCTCAGCGGCATAAGCGCCTGCCTTGCAAGCAGGCAGTCATGAGTTTGATCCCTGGTACCAATAAAAAGGAAAAAAACCAAAAAAAAAATTCACAGCCCCTCTCCCCCGTCTTTCTCTAATCTTGTTTCTGTAGCATTACCAGCTTCCCAGCGGTCCTTTTTTTATTAAAATTTTAATTTAAGATGATTTAATTGCCCCCACCTCACTCTTCTCGCTGCCGTTAACTCTGTTCCTGTTACTGGTTCCCACTGAGTAAGAGTTGTGGTGGATCTTAACTGTCAACATTCCATTTAAGTCTTGGAGGACCTGGCCCACCCTCTACTACCTCCCTGCTGGCCCAGGTGAGAAAAGGAAGAGGGATGTGAGGAGAAAGCGAATGCAGAAAAGTAAGAGTTAATCTCAAGGTATACTTCCTGACTGTGGTGAGGTACATAGAGTAGAAATTACTGCCTCTGTAAGATCCTTATTATAGCACAGGAACAGGGAGAAGCGGAGCAAGGCTTCTCAATGAGACACATTTGACCTTGTAGACTGGATAATTCTTTATACTAGAGGGCTGTTTTATGATTCAGTGTTGAGCAGCATCTCTAGCCCATTCTAGTTTTGACAACCAAAAATAGCTTCAGAAACTGCCAGGTGTCTCCTAGGAGCAAAGTTGCCCGAGGCTGAGAATCCCAGCTCTGAAGTCCAGGCACTTGTAAGTGGGTTTTCGATCCCCACCCTACTCCTCATCTGGTTATTCCTCATGAGCCATGGATAGACTGGGACCCCTTGGAAAGTAAGCTCAGGAAAACTCCATATCATCTTTATTCTGTGTGTTCCTTATTTTTGTGTGGCTTCGGGTCACCAAGAGGGTCATGTGTTAGTTTCTTTCTTGCAGTGTGAAGACAGGAACAGGCTGCATTGGGATTGGAGGAGGAGGAGATAAAAGCAGCACTCACACCCTAGCTCCCGTCCCCAAGCTCAAAGCTCTGTTCCTGTGCCCTAAGACCAGAACCAGACACAAATAAAACTCAGGGAGTTTTATGTGAAGATCAGGACCCACCCCCACCTGGTTGCAGTGTTCTTTGGATGGCAAAGCAGTGGAGGAGAAGGGTCTTCAGGCACTTTGTTTTCTCAGGTGTTTTTTGTTCTGGCCCTTTCTTTGCAGGGTGATTAGGAAAGCAGAACAAGACAGATGAGCTCCTGCCTGCTCTGAGACAGGAATGCTGGGATCTCATTGGCTTTAACAGGGTCAGAACTGTGGAATTGGATCCACTCTCCTGATTCCATACAGCTATCCTTTTTGTCCCCATCTACAGTGACTGAAGTTTTTCAAGCGTCAGTGTACTGTATAGTTTTGCAGGGTCTAAGATTGATGGTAGAGCTGCATTCCCAAGTACTCTCGGTTCTAGTCAAGCTAGTTGTCCAGATGGAAATGGCCCACCTTGTTGCCCTAGAAGCTTGGTAGCCTGAGGGCTAGACTAGGGATGGAAAAAGGGGATGCAGTAAGGTAGAAAGGTGGGAACTCCTATCTCCAGCCTCACTTAATAGCCATTCTTTGGACAGTCTTTGGTGCTCTCTTGCCTCAAGCCACCGTCTGTAATGTGTATGGGGTTGAGAGTCCTAATTTATATTAAGAATTGTTAAACTTTTAAATGCATTTTTCAAATAAAAAATGTAAGCAAATTAGTTGTAATCATTTCAAGTGTACATTGGATTAAAGGGTGAATACAGCTGATAGACAACTTGAAAGTGACTGGCCCTCATCACGATGGAGATGCAGCTGTGTGGTAGGAAATGCACATTTCACAAGTTTTAGGTGTATTGCGGAACCAGTGAGTGTGAGTCTTTCTACATGTGGCAAAAGAGATGCTGAAATGGAATTTTATAGAAACATTTTGCTTTTTCAGAAGAGACCCAGGCATTAAGGCCAGGAGGAAACACTGAAGGGTTCAGATCTTACATCCTTTTCCTGTTCTTGTTCCCTTTTTTTGTTTTGTATATTGTGCTGGGATTGAACCAAGGGCCTTCACAAGCTACATGAGGGTCAGACTAGTAATATAAAGGGTTAAGGGGACCCAACTCTTATTTGGAGATGGTCTCACTAAATTGCTGGGCTCAAATTTGTAATCGTCCTGTCTCAGCCGCCCAGTGTGTTAGGATGACAAATTTAGCTACCATGCCCAGCAATATATTCTTGGGATTTCAGATTTTCAAGCTTTTGAAGTACTTGGTGGCATTTGCCTGTAATCCCAGCTTTCAAGAGGGTGAGGCAGGAGGATCACTATTGAGTTTGAGGACACCCTGACCTACACCCTGTCTCCAAAAAAAAAAAAAAAGGTACTTGCAGCCAGGTACAAGGAGGACTAGCACATGTTCAAGGCTGGATGGGGCAGCATAGTTCAGAGTTAGCCTAAGCTACATAGCAAGATGCTGTTTCAAAAATAAGAAGCACAGTACTTATTTAGCCCAGCTGCTCAGGAGGCTGAGGCAGAAGAATTACAAGTATAAGTCCAACCGGGGCAATTAAGATTTCATTTCCAACTAGAGAAAAGGACTAGGCTATATAGCTCAGTGGTAAAATGTCCCTGGGTTCAATGCCCAGGCCCACTAAAGACCAGCAGCAGTGTTGTAAATGAGAAGATGAAGGATGTATCAGTGTTTTATCCTGAGATGGAGAGCAGTGGAGTAAGCCTGGCTTCTGGGTTGAGGTTTATGTTCTCCCTCAGATACTTTTGTAAAAAGACGACCAACAGTATTTTTTTTTTTTCAGTTTTATTTTTCTGTACTAAAAATAACTAGTGGGTGCTAGGATTGAAAGAGAAAAGCTTGAGATGCTGACATCGCCTCTTGTGGATGAAGTGGCCGTTACCTCTGGTTTATATCTGTCTGGATAAGGAAAAAGGGAATTACAACCACATCTACAGCCTTAGCCTTTCCTTGCCCTACCCCTACCCCTGCCCCTCACCCCTCTTCCTTCAATCCTCCTGCCTGCCTTTTAAGTTTTTTAATATTCAAAATAATACTGGGGCCAGATGTATTGCACACCTGTAACCTCAGCACTTGGGAGGCTGAGGCAGGAGGATTGCCATGTGTTCAAGGCCAGCCTAAACTACACAGCAATAGCTATCAAAAAACAGTATTTGGAGCTAGGTGTGATGCATACCTGTAATTCTAATACTTTGGGAGGCTGAGGCGGAGTACCCTGACTTTGAGCCCTGCCTGAGAATCTTAACAAGAGCCTGTCTCAAGAAATAAAGGAGGATATAACTCAGTGTGAAGGTCCTAGGGTTTAATTCCCCAGTACTGGAATGGGTAAGGAACACAGAAGGAGAAAGGCAAAAACAAAAACCAGCAAGATGAGCCTTTGTGGCCTTTTTCATCATCATACCTAGCAACTGAGACTGCTTTATCAGGCCAGTCAGACAGAACTCCAGTAACTTGGTAAAACAGAGAACTGTCCTTCCTCCCCGGTTCTTTTTTTTTTTTTTTTTTTTTCTTTCCTTTTACTACTGGGAATTGAATCCAGGGCCTTCCCACTGAGCTATAACCTTATCCTTTTTACTTTGAGACATGACATAAATCACCAAGAGGGCTGGGATTAAGTTATGAACCACTACCTGGCTTTTCTTAGTTAAATTGTGAGGAAGAAGCCCAGGCTAGTTCTTTGAATGATGGTAGCTATAAAGTGTGGGCACTGATGTGAAACCTGGTGTTGATCTTACGTGTGGCTCTGCAACATACTAGTTTTGTAAACCTGATATCTGTAAAGTGGGGATGATACAAGGTTATGAACACTGATCATAAATTCACATAATAGAGCTGGGGATTAGCTAAGTGGTAGCGTGCCTTTAGCACATACAAGGCCCTGGGTTCAATATCCATTATCCACACACACACACACAAGTCCAGTAAGCTCAAATATCACCTGTTAAAATGAAACTTAATTACATCATAACTTTAATATCCTCTGTATTTACCATCTGTTCAACAAGAACCTTTTATGTTGAACTTTCTGTGTAGCCCAGACGAGCTTCGAACAACTGCCTCAGCCTCCTGAGTACTGGGATTAGAGGTGTGTGTCACCATGCCTGGCTGTCTACCACCTTAGTAATTACTCATTGGCCAGGAAAACATGTTGCCAAACAGCAGTTCAAAAAATAGGTAGCCAGGGGCTGGAGATTTAGCTCAGCGGCATGAGCGCCTGCCTTGCAAGCAGGCAGTCGTGAGTTCGATCCCTGGTACCGATAAAAATGGAAAAGACAAAAAAAAAAAAAAAATAGGTAGCTGGTAGTGGTGGTGCACACCTGTGACCTCACCTAATTACTTAGGAGGCCAAGGGAGGAGAATTGCTTAAATCCAGGGTTTCTGGGACCGCCAGAGACCTCATTTCAAAAACAAAATGAAACAAAAAGGTAATAGAATCAGTGGGCAACAACAATATCAATGCATGTTATGAATCATTAGCAAAGTTGGGTGGTGCATGTTTCTAAATTCAAACAGCCTGAGCAATTTGGTAAGACCCTGCCTCAAAAAATAAAGACTGGGGGTGTAGCTTAGTGTAAAGGCTCTGGGCTCAACTGCCAATACCAGAAGTAAATAAAAAGTTTAAAAAAAAAAAAAAAAGTTAACAGTTCAGGAAGCACATTGCTCGGGCTGGGGATTTAGCTCAGCAGCATAAGCACCTGCCTTGAAAGTGTGTGGTCGTGAGTTCCATCCCCGGTACTGATAAAGAAGAAGACCAAAAAAGAAAAAAGGAAGCACACTGCTTGGCTTAGCCCAGGGCTTGCAGTGTCAGACCTTCACACCTGCCTCAGTAAGGATCCCGGCGCATTGACAAGACACTTACTGGTTGCATTTCTGTGAACACTGAAGACAGGCTGTTCCAAATATCCTCCAGACCGGTCCTCACCCGTTTCCAAAAAGCCAGAGCTGCACTGGGGCTGGGGTAGGCGCTGGGTGGGAGGGGGCTGGGCCTGCGCCTCTCGTGGATTGGGGGCATGGGAGAAGTGGTGGTGGTGGTGGTGATGGTGGTGGTGGCGGCCCGAGATCTGCAGCTCGAATCATGGCAGGGACTCGAGTCCAGGGGACATTCTTCCCGGAGCCGGTTGCAGGCACAGTGCTCATAAGTGCAAGGCCGGTGCTCTGTCCGGAGCTGGCTTAGCGCCCCAACTCGAAGACGCCCAGAAAGGCCGTGCAGCTTCCCAGACCTGCTCCGGCTCATGGTACCTGCCTTGCAGTGGCAGTGCCACGGGCCCCAGGGCATTAGCACCAGCCGCAGATCCTCAGGGGGCGGCATGGACGTGGGAGAGAGGCGTGGCCAGCCGCTGGGCTTGGAGCCAGCCGTGGACCACTTGCTCAGGCTCTCGGAGCTCAGCACGTCGCCCTCCTGGCTGGTGAATCTCGTGGTGGCCGGCGGCAGGCTGGTGGACAGCCTGATCTCTCGCTCCTGGGTGTTGGCTGCAAACTTCCCGGTGGTGCTGGCACTGGCACTGACCGCTCTGCTGGAGGTCTTATGGGAGCCGGCCCCTGGGGTGCGGCTCTTTCTGGCGTAGATCGCCACCCCCTCTTCCAGAGAACCGTCCTCATCCTCGTCCGTGCCGGGCGTGGCTGGCGAGCTGATCCCGGTCACCGTGGCCAGCAGCTCCTCAGCGGCTGGGCCAGCCAGGCGGTCAGCGGTGACGTGGGCGTCGCTCTCGTCCTCCTCGGTCACCCTGGTCCTGCGGGGAAAGCGGGTCCGGGCCGAGCGCGACATGCTGCTGCTGCTGCTGCGGCTGCGGGCTGGGCTCCCGAAGCTCAGGCTGACGCCCCGCGTCCCTGCCGGGGCTCGCGTCTGACCTTGGTGCCCCGCCGCCGCCGCCGCGGACCCCAGACTCAGCAGCAGGGCCCAGAGCAGCGTGCAGGCGGCGGGGACCATGGGGCTGGGTGGCCCGGGCTGCTGCCGCCTCACCCTTCGTTCTGCTCCGCTCCACCGACTCGCAGGGTCGTTGGAACCGGCGCGCGCCCCCCCACACACACACACCCCGCACCCCCAGCTGAGCCTCTGGTCTAGGGAGCCTCGGCCACCAACTCGCGCACAACCCCGGCCGATTGTGATGCAAGGCTGGGGGAAAGGCCCTGTGCACACAGGCTTCAGTCTCATATCCCAGTTTATTAATCGCTACAAGTATAGTGTGAACAAACAGTACAGGCTTTCAAAGCATGCCTTCCCAGGCTCACAGGTGCAGACATGACTTAGAAGGAAGAAAGGGCAGACAGGTTCTTCAGGATTTTGTGAGCTGTCTCCTGGCCCTCAAAAGGGAGCCTGGCTGAGCTAAAGTAGGCCCTTCCTGTCCATCATCTCCCCTCAGACTGCTAGAACACCAAGCCGAGAAGGCTGTAGAGCAAAAGCAGGATTAAAACTCGGAGTTTCCCACTCCCAACACTACCCTCAGGAACTCCAAACTCAGCCCTGAGCAGGCAAACAGGATAGGGCAGGGAAGTGTCCCATTGAGAAGTGAAGGTGGAAGGAGAGGTTGGGCTTCAGGATGAAAACGTTTGCAAACAGCTCAGGGATTAGGAAGTGTTTAGATCATTATCTTTGCTTGGTTCAAGGTCCTTTGTCCATTCCTCTTGAGCCACAGAGACCCTGGTCCAACCTACAGGGGAGGGAGTAAGGAGATGAATGTTGTTTGGGGCAGAAGTTGGATTTTACTCACTGGTTGGTGAATTAGATGAGCTAAAAGATTGTTTTTTGCTGTTGTTTTCTTTTTGAGACAGGATCTCTCTATGCAGTTCAGGTTGGCCTTGAGCTCACTTTGTAGCCCAGGCTGGTCTTGAACTTGCAAGGATTCTCCTGCCTCAACTTCCCAAGTACTGGGATTACAGGAGTGCACCTAAGCACCCTGCTAAGACTGGGTGTTTGATTCAGTATTTAGCATCCTTTGCTCCTTAGTATGATCGATTCACTGTCCACAGATCCCTTTTGAATTTCTAGGGCGACTCTAAGCCCCCTTTAACTCTATGTGGTGATTTTGCCTTGGCCTCTGCACATGTACACGTGAAGGTTTTCATTTGTTCCTGTTAACACAGTCCTGTGCTTCACATCTCCCTGAGCATATGCACTTTTCCTAAATACACTGAAGCAGTGAAAGCAGAACCTCTACCTTGTAGCACCTTTGTATCTTCCCAAGGCAATTAGGAGGAGGGGACTGGCTTTACTCATTGCACCCCAAACCTTCATCCTTTAGTGCAAGACTCACTGTCTGACAGCATCAGGGATGTGAAGCTGGTCTAGGCAGATGAGTTGGCCTAACTCCCCCAGGCTGTCCAGAAAACGGATCTTTCGTGTGAACTTGGAACTGAAAAGACAGAATAAACCAAATCATGTTTCATACCAGCAGGGTGGCTCCTGGGGACCTTTACAGAGAAAAATGTAACAAGCAGAATATTGTGGGAGGCAATTTTGAGTGACTCCCCTTGAATGCTGAACAATTGCTGAGACTTTGATTATATCAAGACTTATTTCCTTATACTGATATATACAGAGCTAACTGGTACTTCCTTCTTACTTCAATTGGCTGTACCCGTTGCAAATAAGGCTAGTTGATGTACTGGTATATAATCTCTAAAGCCATCAGACAGTCTCCTGTTTCCTTTTAAAGTGTTCTCTGTGAAATATATGAACACAGTGGGATGGTAGGGCCAGTCAGCTCCAGGAATGTCAACTGGGTATGAGTCTTGAGATAAACTGGTAGGGCACAAAAATTTACATATCAGAAACTAAAGCAACAGCCTCTAGAAACAATTCAGTAGCTAGTTTAATTGAATTATGCTAATTGATCCTTCTGCACATCTTTAACCCTGCATTTTGCAAAGATGCTTTTCTTGCTACCTGGCCAGCCAGCTCAAATTACTCACTAGTTCCCCACCATCCTCACTGTGACTCATCCTTGAGCCACTCCCTTCTTCACGAGACAATAAATTCTGGGAGCAGCCTAGGATCAAGGCTTTTGTCTGCACATCCTCACGGGAATTAGACTTAAAATCCCTTGGCTGCCCTTAACTTGGAATATGTCTTGGTGTCTTTATTCTCACTCTAGGTTGCATTGGAGGTGGTAGACTGGAATTAACTTGCTGGGATTCCAGTAATGACTCAATGGAATTATACATATAATTTTGGATTGTGAAGAAGACTGGAAAAGATTACAATACTTGGATTACCGTACTCAATATTTGGGGATTACAATAGAGTATTTAAGGCTAGAAAGAGCAAGGGTAGGACCAGATTTTTTTTTTTTTTTTTTTGTCTTTTTCATTTTTATTGGTACTGGGGATCGAACTCACGACTGCCTGCTTGGAAGGCAGGTGCTTATGCTGCTGAGCTAAAATCCCCAGCCCCAGGACCAGATATCTTTACCAGTACTTGACTGAATTCAAGGCCTTTGCACTGAGATACATTCCTTACCCAGCCCTTTTTATTTTTATTCATTAATTTTTGGGGCAGTGTCCCACTAAACCCTAAATTACCCAGGTTGGGATTGAATTTGAGACTGTCTTGCCTCAGCCTCCCGGAGTGCTGGAATTACAAATGTGTGCTATCATACCCAGCTAAACTCTTTCATTTGGCAGGGGGTGGGTACCAAGACTTATACTTGCCAGGCAGACACTGTGCCACTGAACTACATCCCTGGTCTCCAGCTAAAATCTTAATCTTGATTTTTTTTTTTTTTTTTTTTTTTGTGAGACAAAGTCTTGCTATGTAGATTCCTTGTTTAATGGCCTATTTGTTGAATGACTATTTGGATTTATGACTCATCCTTTGGATTTATGATCCGTCTTTTTTTTTTTTTTTCTTTTTTTGGTAGTTCTATACATCTTGTTTATAGAGCCTCAATGTCTTTTTGGAGGGTATAGTACAAAATTTGTTTACACAGTACGGTCATTTTTGCTGGTTTACTGTGTAGTATAGTACTATAGTTTTGTTATACATTACAGTATGCACATAAGAGTTATGCAAATAAAAGCAAAATCATCAAGAGTTTCCTTTGACAATTTCTCCTGAATATTGTACAAGATATATACAATTCCTCATTTAGTGACCAGTTCATTCCTCATTAAGTGAGGAATGTCTGTAATTCTGGCTAAACTTGAACTCACAAGGAGCTTCTTGCCTCACCATCCAGAGGATTACAAGTGTGTGCCAACATGCCCAGCTTAATCTTCATTTTGAAAATGAGGAAAAGAAGCTGAGTATGGTGGTGCATGCCTATTATCACAGCACTGGAAAGGGTGAGGAAGGAGTATAGCCTAGGTTATACAGAGAGTTCAAGGCCTGAACTAGCAAGAGCCTGGAGCGAAGAACAAAAGGTGGGGGAGAGAGAGAGAGAAAAAAAGACAGAGAGAGAGAGAGTAGGAGGAGGAGGAGGAAGAGGAGGACGAAGAGGAGGACGAAGAGGAGGAGGAGGAAGAAGGAGAAGAAAGGAAGGAATGAAGGTAAATGAAGTCCTTGTTCAAAGAGCTAATACCTATTTGGAAGACACAGTCATGGTAAAAAAAACAAAAACAAAAAACAAAAAACCAAAGAGCTAATACCTGATGAAAGGCCGAAGCATCGCCACAAATGCCTTCACATACCACGCAGCATGGACAACCAACAAGGCCCGCAGGTTTTTCCGGAGCCTGAAGGAGAACGTGATGAGATCATTCTATTCCTGGGTTTGTCTTCATGCTTGCAGATCAGGTAGAGCCTTTGCCTATACTGCAGCCGCCCTTGACTTCTCTAAATGATTCGATTCTTTGCCAGTTACTGGATTTAATCCCCCATTCTTTTAGTTGGAATCTCAGCTCCACTTATCTCAGTCAGCCTGACATGTCCTCTTTTTTAGGAAAATCTCCATTTGGACTCCTTCTGTTTGGGCTTGGCTTATATTTTATTTTATTTTATTTTATTTTATTATTTATTACTCATTATTTTAAAGCAGTGACAATGTTTATTAAAAAAAGTAAAAGTGAAGTGTGAGGGGGAAACTGACTGCAGGGCAAGTTTGGGGCGAATAAGATAAAAAGCAAGGTAAGCCGGGCATGGTGATGCACTCCTATATCCCCAGCACTCAGGAGGCTGAGGCAGGAGGATCGTTTCAAATTCAAGACCAACCTGGGCTACAAAGTGAGCTCAAAGCCAGCCTGAACTGCATAGCGAGAGCCTGTCTCAAAAAGACCAAAAAAAAAAAAAAAAAAAAAAAAGCAAAATGGAGCCTGGGACATAGCTAGCAGCACAAGTGCTTGCCTGGCAAATGCAAGCTCCTAAATTCAATTCCCTGTACCAAAATAAATAAGCAAAAGGAAAATAGGAAAACAAATAAAAAAACAACATGAGAGAGAAAAAATACATAAAGATCAGGTATGCAGCTGGAAGTGGCGGTGCACTCCTGTAATCCCAGCACTCGAGAGGCTGAGGCAGGAGGATCTTTGCAAGTTTGGGACCAGCCTGGGCTTCAAATTGAGCCCAAAGCCAGCCTGAACTGCATGGCAACACCCTGTCTCAAAAAGGCCAAAAAAAAAAAAAAAAAGGAAAACTAGGAAATAGACTTGTGCAAAATGAAGAAAATGTGAGACTGGGAGAAAAGCAAGAGTATTTCTGTGTGCCAGCAGGGTGTCACATGGTGGTATCCGTTTTCCACAAAGGCTCAGTTACAGAAGTTTGATTGCTACCACTTTACAGATCAAAACATGAGGCCCATATAGGCTTGTCTAAAATCATCTGGCTAACAAGTGATATGACTTGAAAGTAGGATTTCCAAGAGGGGGCGAGCAGCAGACAGAAAAAGAACTACGACATGTGACATGTGTGCACCACTGCCCTGTGATGAAGGAAATCACTACGCAAGGCCAACACAAACTAATAAAAATAAAACCAGGACAAAAGTGTTGTACTCTAAGAAAATAGCTTCGTTATATGTGTATTATAGCAAACCTGTAAAGTGGCTTACTAAGTGTGTTTTTTTAATCCTTTTTCCCTAACTGATATGTTAAGTGACCTAATTGATATGTTGAGCAATACTCTCCTCTGTAAAGAATTGCAAGAATCTCACCTAATTGATATGTTAACCATTGTTGCCCTCTACAAACTTCAGAAGTTGTGCTAAAACAAGCTAACAAGGGTTGTTAATCACTGTTAGGCGCCTCTATTCTCCCGCTAAAGAGCTAAAGAAAACTAGAATGGCCCATTAATTTATACTTGTTTAAAGTAACCTGCTTGTGTGCAGAGAGATTTGCATATGAGTTTAACCCTTTACCTGACCTTGATACATAACCGCCGTTTTCTGTTCTGTATGGCGCCTTATTGCCTCCCTCTCCCCTCACCTATCTATCTAGGCCATAAAGAATTTGGGTTTCTGGTGACCTCCTCCCGACCCGGTGATGATCTGTCATAAAATGAGCCTGCCCCAAATTTTAAGAACTGTTTAGCTTCAAAGAAATTACCGGGAAATACTATGGCCCAAACCCCAATCGATGCTTTCCTTTTGTTCTGTATGCATCAAATGAGTTAGATATCAGATCTTTGTAAAACTTTCAAATTTTTTTTTTTCTTTTTCATTTTTATCGGTAGCGGGGATCGAACTCACGACCGCCTGCTTGCAAGGCAGGTGCTTATGCCGCTGAGCTAAACCCCCAGCCCCTGATCTTTGTAAAACTTAAGTTTCAGCTTCTTGTAACTCTTGACCCCTTCACACCCACTAGCGAAAACGAGCTGTCCTGGGATAATTAACTGTCCACTTTCTTCCCCAAATATTGCTGCAGATGTGCCATTCCGAGATAATGTCAGTCTGTAGGATGGGAGTAATTTGAGAAACACCAGGAACTCCCGAGATTGTCAGAGCTAAGTGGACAGCAATACAGTTTCCAGACTCGGGTCAACAAGTTTGATGGCTCTGCAGGTTTCTTTGTCCCACCCCCGTTTTCCTCCAGCCTCTTTTTAAAGTCCTCCCTTCAGTCTCTGGGGGACAGTCTCCAAATTGGCTCCCGGAGACTGGTTGCCAGGCCTGGAAATAAAGCCTTTGCCACCTAAATTTTCGGTCTCTTGCCTCCTTGGATTTTATACTGGGGGGCCAAGTTATAACAAAAAGAAACTAAGCTTTCGCTTCTGAGAGGAAGGACACATGAGCATCTGTGGGAAAGTGTGGACGAAGAGAGCATAGTGAAGGCACTAACTGGCAGAGGGAGGACTGGAAAGATGGGAGATGAATGGGAAGGTAAGAGTCACAGCACCCTCAGCCTGAGGTCTCACCGAGGATCCAGGGCACGGTAACACTGGCGGATCCAGCTCAGGGGTGGAACCTGGGCCCTGCTTGTGCCTCCGCTCAAGTGAACAAGCAGATAATTTTCAGCTGCCAGCAATTCCAGAGTCCCCACCATATACCTAGGGAGGGGTGGGAGACATTGCAGGGAAGGGATGTGACAGGGGCCCAGGGAATTCAAGTAACATTAATGTAGCTTCTAACCAGCTACTGACTGAACAGAGATTGCTTTTCACTTTTCCCTCTCAAATCCCCTTCTTATAGCTTTCAAACCTTTCACTTACTTAAACAAGTGCTCCATGATGTAGGTGTAGTTGGGGATGCTGCTCTGGGGTAAATAACACGAAGCAAAGAGGATGACAGCAGTAAGGCCATCACCATGGTAACCTGGGGACAATAAGGGAAAAACTCACTCCCCACAAATACGTATCCATAGACAGTAGGATTGGGTTGAGGAATACTGAGATCTTGCTTTTACTCGCTATTACCTCTATGAGACAGGACTTTCTTATAAGGCTCAATGACAGTCATGTCCACGTGCTGTTCCCGGAGTCCTGTTCGGAACACCCTCCAGCGATGACCATTTTCTCCAGCCACATCCCATACACAACCTTGGCCCAGCCCTTCTTCCGCCTTGCTGGCCCCCAGGCCTTCTGCTCGGGGAAGGTCATCTAAGACAGAGGGTGAGGGGTCAACAAGGGGAGGCTTCCAGCCTTAGGCACCTTCTAACTTCTCTAGATCTGTTCTGAGGTTACTAGTTTAACATCTCACTCAATTATTTCCTTGCCTTCTTAGCCAGAATATCCAACTAACCCAACCTTTTGCTGGTCTCTTTCTTCTGTAACTTTTTATCCTCGATTTTTCACTGGTTGGTGACCTTGGGGTAGGCTTGCACAATGGCAGGTTTATAACTCTTGCCAGATGCTGTTTTTTTTTCTTAAGTCTTTCTTCACATGTTTTTCACTGTGTGAGCACCTCTATTCCCATGTTTTCATTACCACCCACGAAATGACTTGCAAATTGGCCTTTCTTTCTTTCTTTATTTTTTTTGTCTTTTTTGAGATAGGGTCTTGCTATGCAGTTCAGGCTGGTCTTGAGCTCACTTTGTAGCCAAGGCTGGTCTCGAACTTGCAACAAATTTTTTTTTTTTTTTGGTCTTTTTTGAGACAGGGTCCCGCAATTGGCCTTTTTAACTTCAACTCCATATTCCTAAATGCCAGGACATCTCTATTTTGCACCTTCCCAGCACAAGTTACAGACATACAACAGAAATCAAAATCATTTTCTTCTTCCTGTTCCCCTGTATTTCCTATCTTGATGAATTACTCATCCATCCAGCTGCCTAAAAATGTCACCTGAGACTCCTTTTCTCTATCAATTTGCAGACCAAACTGGGTTACAGAGCCTTTTCCTCCTACTGCTTCCCTCATCTGTCCTGCTGCTACTGGCCTAGCTTGTGGACATCTCTCAGATGCCCTCAGGTTGTTTCTGTTCTCCCTGCCTCTAAGTTGTTCTGCCAGTCTACCCTCTACACCATTGCTAGCACAACCTTTTTCTTCTGCATTACCTTTTTTTTTGAGACGGGGTCTCGCTATGCAGTTCAGGCTGGCCTCGAGCTCACTTTGTAACCCAAGCTGGTCTTGAGCTCAAAACAATCCTCCTACCTCAGCCTCCCGAGTGCTGGGATTACAGGCGTGAGCCATCACGCCCGCCACGTTATTTTTATTTTTTGGTCTTTTTCCTTTTTATCGGTACCGGGGATCGAACTCACGACTGCCTGCTTTCAAGGCAGGCGCTTACGCCACTGAGCTAAACCCCCAGCCCCCCCGGCACAGTTATTAATTTGATCACATTATTTCCATGATTGAAACTTTTCCATGACACTCCCTACACCCATAGCACAAAATCTAAACTCCTCAGCATGGCGACATTTTTACTTGCTTAGCTAGCACTGCTGTACAATCTGTTGCCTTCACCTACCAGCCCGTTGGATATGAATAGTTGTGCTCTCTACTCTGAATTCCCAATTTGAGATCCTCTTGCTTCAGCCTTTTGAGTGCTGAGATCACTGGTGTGTACCACCATGGCCAGCCCTGTGTGGATGCTTATTTCCTACTCTACCGAGGCTTTTCTGAAGGTAAGGCCTTTATCTTAATTTATTTATTTAGTCTTTTTAAGACAGGGCCTCACTATGCAGTTCAGGCTGGCTTGAACTCACTTTGTAGCCCAGCATGGCCTCAAGCTCATGGCCATCCTCCTGCCTCAGCTTGCTGAGTTCTGGGATTACAGGTGTGCACCACCAGACCAGGCTTTGTCTTTATTACTTCTGTTCTAGGTCAGTGACAGCATGTAACAGGTATTGAGTAGTTTTCCTTAATAAACAATAGATAACCCCTCCCCTGCTCCTGTTACAATGATCTATAAACTCTTTTTCTTCTGAAGAAGTTAATTTTGCTGGTTTTCCTTCTTATTCTCTACCTTATTAGGTCTAACATCAGTCCCCTTAAATTTATACAGCACTGTTTTTTACACAGCCACTTTTTTTTTTTTAAATATAAGGTTGGCTAGGATGGGCATGGTGGCATGTTTGTAGTCCCAGCATTTGGGAGACTGAGGCAGGAGAATCACCACCAGGTCAAGGTCAGTTTGAGTTACAAAGTGAGTTCATGGCCACCCTGAAATACTCAGCTAGACCCTGTCTCAAAAAAAAAAAAAAAAAAAAAAAAAAGGCCTGGGGACATAGCTCAGTGGCACAGGCCTGCCCTACAAGCACAAGGTCCTGAGTTTGATTCCTGGTACCAAAAAAAAAAAAAAAAAAAAAAGCTAGGCAGGCCTCACCGAATTATAATTTTTTTTTTTATCGGTACTAGGGATCGAACTCACGACTGTCTGCTTGCAAGGCAGGTGCTTATGCTGCTGAGCTAAACCCCAGCCCCCCTGCCTCACCGAATTATATGCAATGTTTTTTTCTTTTCCTGCTTGTGCTGGGGCTTGAAGGTAGAGCTTTGCACATGTTGGGCAAGCACACGGCCATTGAGTTAGGTCCCCAGCCCCACCGGTCTCTCTACTTTGGCTAGTTCTGTCCTGGGGTTTGTCCCCACCTTCCCATTCATATTCATGTCCACTGTCCAGCTGCTCCGAGTCTGAAGGTGTCTCCAGTTCATCTACATCCAGGTCTGAGCTGCCCTCAGAAGAGGAAGCAGTGGAGTGGATGGGAGAAGCTCCCTGATCTCCAGGCTCTTCTAGCAGATTCAGTGTCAGTTCCGGGGCAGACAGGAGCTTCCGCATAGGGCGCATAGGGCGCTGACCACATAGGGCTAAACTGCTGGGGGTAGCTGGGGTAGATCAAGTGGAGAAATATATAAAAGATGCACATATGGGGCTGGGGATTTAGCTCAGCGGCATAAGCGCCTGCTTTGCAAGCAGGCAGTTGTGAGTTCGATCCCCGATACTGATAAAAAAAAAAGAAAAAGATAAAAAAAAAAATGCACATATAAAGTATATATATATATATATATATATATATAATATATATAAAAAGATAGTTAGAATTCCTGTGGATAGGAACAATAGGGGGTGAACTCTGAAGACGAAAGTGACATGGGACATTTGGGAAAGGGGGAAATGGAGCTGCAAAGGGATAATAGCAGCATGGCCCTTAAGTGGGCTACCGCCAGGAACTGAATCCAGGTTCCACTTCATTCACCTGCCTGTGAGTCTCTCTGACCATTGCTAGGCTCTTCAGAAGGTCCAGGCTCCTCAGGCAACAATCTACAGAGTAAAAATAAGGGGCTCATAGTCGCTTCAGATGATCCGCTTTCTCCCTGCCACATTACTGCATCCATTTTTTCCCAGCTCTTTCCTTCAAGTCCAAACTTGCCCTCTGTTTGTGGCATCTTTCCTTTCTCCCAGGCTCTCTCTCCCTTCCTCACCTAGGGAAGTCTTCATCCTGCCATTCTTCCTTCAGCTCCAGCTCCCCAAGTCTCAGGTCTGTGCCTGGCTCTGGCTCTGGCTCTTCTGCATTCTCCCTGACCCTGAGTCCCCAGGAGAAAAGATTATCACGGAACAACACAGACAGTATTTTAAGAGCAGACACTGGGTTGGAGGACAGTTGTTAAGCTACAGAGAGCACACCTTAGAGTAAAAGAACTCAGCTAACTCCAGTAGTGGGGAGGTTGAGGCAGGTAGGGAGTTCAAGGCCAGCCTGGGTTATGCAATGAGACAACTCAGAAAACAAAACAAAAACTCAGATTTCTGGTCTCTTATACAATGTTTCTCTATTTTCCCCTGAGTTTAGGGGCAGAGGAAAGATGACGTGAGGAGCCAATCACATTGTCCCTCTGGCTGTGGCTCCACCAATGACACAGGGGTGAGCAGCGTCCCTGTGAGGAGTGGCTGGAACCCAGACCGGCCTGCCAAGCCTTCCCGGGCTGCCAGGGAAACTGCCGGTGCAGCACAGCTGGTTGGGCCTGCTTTGCTTCTGCTCTGCCAGGAGTGGCTGCACCTGGAGCACGGAGGAAGGCAGGGAGCTTTGCTGGGAAGGACGACCTGGATCTAAATTCACTTCTGGACCAAGCATTCAGTAGGGGAGTTAGGAAAACAAACCAGCAAACAAAACAACAAACCACAGGCAGATTTATCAAATACGAAGTATAGAAACTTCCATTAAAAAAATCACGTTATTATTCTGGAAGCCCAGTTGCTCAGTTCCAAACCGTACTGATACTTCCTACCTGAAGGCAAGCTAGCCCTTCTCTGAAAATTGATTCTGCTTTCAGTCTTCTCCACCTCTGAAAAGAAGCCCTAGGAAGGGGCTGGATGGTGGGAAATCCTGGGCTCCACACCCTGTCAGGTAGCCATGCTCGTACTTACCCAAGGTCTGATGTCTTTTCTCTTGCCTCTTGTACAGTTCCCATCTTCACAGTCTTCCTGCCTTTTTTAAACACCTAGAAGTTGCTGGTGTCCTGGCCCCTAACTGTTTTTGACCTTTTTTGGCCCCAGCCCTTGTTGCTCTGGCCTCCTTGGAAGAGGAAGGTGTGGAAGGCAGGCAACCTCATCTTCAGACAGGTTTTGCCACCTCCCCTCCTGAGGAGGAGGTCTGCCCAAAAGAACAGCCCTGCCTCCTGCGCAGGGGCGGGCTGTGGGGAGGAAGGAACATTTCCCACGGAGTCACTGAGCTGGGGTGAGTCCAGGAAGGAAATGTGTTCCCTTTCCTAGATATCCGGTAACTCCTGAAGTGGCTTAGAGGTGGTGTGTGTGGGGGGAACAGTAGAACTGAGTACTATCTGGGCTACTTTTCTTTCTTCCAGACAGGGGTGTACTTGAGATCACTATGTAGCCTTGGGCCTACTTTTCAAGTACCGTGCAGTGTAAGCAAAACTAGGGAGTCTAAGTATGTTGTAAGGAAGGTTCAGGGAGAAGAAACAAAGGGAAGGGCAGCTGGGCAGGGTGGCATACGCCTGTGATCCCAGCACTGGGGAGGCTGAGGCAAGGCCAGCCTGAACTGGACAGGGAGACCCTGTTCTTCACACTCCTAAAATAAAACCCAATAAACAAAAATTAAAACCAGGAAGCAGCAGCAAGGAAGCCATGCAGCCCCCTCACCAGGTGCCAGTGGTCTGAGCGACTGTTTAGAGGATAACAATGTGCAACATAGTAACGACGTAGATTTCTCACTGTCCTGTATCACTGCTTGGTTTCATTTTACTGTTCAGTTTTATTCCTTTAAAATACAAATTAAAGGAAAAAGAAAAAGGACTGGGGATGTAGCTCCGTGTGAAGGCACTAGGCTCATTCTTCAGTAATGCTTGACAGACAGATAGCTAGGTACAGTGGCACAGGTAAGCACCCTGAGAGGCTGAGGCAGGAGGGTACCGAGTTCAAGCCCAGCCTGAGCACGCTGGTGACTCAGTGAAACCCTGTCTCAAAATAAAAAATAAAAAAGGCTGATGAAGCTCACTGCAATGGCACCAACTTCACTACCCAGTCTGCTCATCCCCCACAAAGACAGAGTTAACAGAAGACAATCAGTAGAAAAATGAGAAATAAACCTGTGAGAGATCGAAACAATTACCAAAGGTGAAGGCCTATTATGGTTGTAAAAGGATACAATGAGGCCCCAAACAGGAAAAAGTATTTAATACTTCAACAAAATACAAAATAAAGTACCCAAGTTACAAAACATAAATTCCTTTGGTTCAGTGATCACACCACTAGTTTTACCTTCAAATGGCTACAGGCATATCCCCTTACAGTGAAGTCAGATTGTCCCCGTCACCCTGGAAGATGTCATACTGAAACCATCAAATACCTCACTGTTCAGTGAAATTGTTGGGAAATAAGAAGGGGCAGGAAGAGCAGGCTGGGCTGGCCTGAAGGAGGAAGGGAGACTACACATGCAGAACAAGTGGGGGTGCTTTCTGCAGGGTCACTGTGGTACATGCTACACAAGACTTACACCCTTGGTACAATCACACAAAAACACTGACAATTCAGCGACCCTGAGCATTCCTGGGAAACAAACAAAAGATGCAGACAAACTGAAGAGAGAAAAGACAGCAATAGGCAGATCACAGCATACAAGAGAACATCTAATCCAAACCCTGTTCTACAGATGAGGATAATGAGACCTAGACACACCAATGTCTTGCCAGAATACACACAGGTTATGGCCATTGGTATAAGAACTTGTGCTTCCTTTTAATACAACCAAACAGAAAGAAATGGATAAGAAAGTCACTGACCTGCTATGGCAGGGGACAAACTCAGGATTCTCATTCCTTTTAGGAAGAGAACTCAACTCTCAAGAACTAGGGGTCTTCAGGGTCCCCTCAGGGTTCCTGTGACACTGGGACTGAGGAACCCAAAGAAACAGAAAGCTGATTGGGACGGATGGTTAATGGCCTTCAGTCTGTTCCCAAACAAGCCCTGCCAGGAAGAAGAGTTAGAAACCTGAAAATCTGCTGAAGGCTGAAAACTAGAGTGAGAGTTTCTAAAGTGTATCCTCCTTCTATCCAGTTTGAAATAGGTATTTAATAAATACTTAATAAGTAAAAGAAGAAATGAACTAGAAGACACTATCAATGACTGGTTCCATGACGAATATTGATCTATTCAAGATCCTTACTGAGGACACTTTTGGGGTTACATTCTTTTTCCCACTCTGCTGGGACTGTGGGTGTATTGCATTACACTGTGCCCCCTGACAAACGAAACAGAGAAAAGTCAGTACAGATTTAAATAATAAAATTAAGTAATAACATCTGTCTGATTGGTAAGAGACTGGAGGCAAAGGCAGAAAGCCATTCTTTCAGCAGCTGCTTTCGTGGGCTGGGGATTTAGCTCAGGGGCATAACAGCATCTGCCTGGCAAGCACAAAGTCGTGAGTTCGATCCCGGTACCCTACCCCCCCAAAAAAAGTCACTAATCCAGCAGCTGCTTTCTTGCCCTTCCTTCACCCCCAGTTGCATGAAGACAGTACTGTACACCAATAGCCGAAATCTCCGAATGTCTCAAAACATGCAATTGAAGTGGGTCAAGCAAACTCTCCTGTGCCCTGTCCCGTCCCAAGAGTCATTTCTTTGACCAGGCAGCAGTGGGAGACTGCGACAGTGAGATCTGACTGCACTTCTCAAAGACGGCCTCAGCTGAGAGCTTGGGCAGCCCCTGGTCCAGAGGGCACTCATCCACCAAGCTGTTCATGGGTGTAGGAGGCAGTGGGGGGTCATCTTCATCTTGACTCAGTCCGGGAGTCAGGGAGTTACCTGCCCTGTCCGATCCCTTGTCCCCCTGCTCTGTGGACACTCCCACTGTCTCAGGCTGCCCTGCTGGAATCGTCCCTGAGTCAGAATATGCTGACAGGGCTTCCTGGAGCAGAGGCAGAAGTTTCTTTCGAGAGACTTGGGTGTTGCCTTGAAGATAGGCTTGGAGGTCAGAGTGAGTGGTTGGGAGAGGAGTCAGCTTCAGCACCGGGGAGTGGGAGTGTTCCAGGGCTCCACAGATCTAGAGAGAAGACAAGAACGGGAAATGCTATGTCACTCAGTGTAGCGAGAAATCAGGCTTCCAAGTGAGAAGCTTCCAATACAGGAGGAAACTTTAATCATGTCATTTCAACTTCAGTTTGGTCATTGCAACAAAAGGAACATCTCCAATACACACATTATTTTAGAAACAGGACCACCCTCCCTCACCACTGGGAAAAGAAGCCAGGACCTTTGTACTGAGCTACATCCTCAGGCCTTTTTTATTTGCTATGTTGAGGCAGAGTCTTGCTAAATTTCCTAGGCTGGATTCAGATTTGCAGCTTGACTCAGTCTCCCAGAGTGCTGGGATTACAGGCATGAGTCACCATGCCTGGAAAGAAATAGAACATTTTAGATCATATTTCTTTTTATTAATAAGGAAACAGGCTGGGGACTTGACTCAAGAGTAGAGTACTTGCCTAACAAGTGCAAGGTCTTGAGTCCATCCAGTCCCTTGTACCACAAAGAAAAGAAACAAAGGCAGCAGCCTGTGCTACAAAGTGAGCTCAAGGTCAGCTTGAACTGCATAGGGAGACCACCTCAGGAAAAAAAAAAAAGTCCTCCAAGCAAGGCATGGTGGCCACTTCTGTGATCATCCATGAGGTCACACTAGCCTGAACTACAAAGGGAGACCTTGTCTCAGAAAAACAAAACAAATCAAAGTAAAATGAAACAATGTCTCCCAAAGGCCTCCTCTCCTGTAGGCAGGGCTTTGGAAGGCTGTTGAGCCTTGGGGCAATACAGCAGACTTGCTCCTAGGAGGAGGGGTCTGGTCACAGGAATCAGGTCACTAGAGGTGTCAATGTATCTCTCTTTCCTCTCCTCTCTTCCTTCTGTGTCCTGGTCATGATGCCAGCAGCTGTCCCGCACTAGGTCCCTCCACTATGCTATTTCTGCCCCAGAGCTGGCCAGTCATAGACTGTAACAACAAGCCAAAAGAAACCTCTCCTCCTCTGAGCTGTGGGTGACCCAGTGAGGAGAAAGTGGCTGAGACATCCAGCAAGTGCATGCCTGTGCACAAGAACTTGAGCTGTCCCTTAGCCAGGATGGGGCTAATAACCCTACAGGCCACGGGAAGACGAAGGCAGAAAGAGGTAGTGACGCCAGGGATTTAGCTCAGGGGCGTAAGTGTTTGCCTGGTGAGCATGAGGTTGTGAGTTCAATCCCTGGTGAAGGAAGGAAGAAAGAAAGGCAATGACAGCAAACAGGCCAAGCATGACACCATGCCTGGCTATGTACAAATACTATCCCATTTAACACTTACAACTACCTCACAAGATTAGTATTGGTATTTAACCTTAGTCTCTCTTTTTTTTTCTTTTTGGGTACTGGGGATCGAACTCACAACCTTACGCTTGCAAGGCAGGTGCTTACGTTGCTGAGCTAAATCCCCGGCCCCTTACCCTCATTTATGATAGGAAAATGGAGGTTTAGGTAGATTAGGTAACTTATGGTTTATGTCAAGCAAAAACTGACATAACCCCAGGTCTGAAACCAAAACAGTGTTCTACATCAATACATTAACACTCTTCCTAAGGTAGGAAGAGGACAGGTAGTGAGGTATGTTAGGAAAAGGATTCCATGGCACCCAGGGTAATGGACAAGGCATTAGGCATCCACACAGCTTCAGGCCAGCAGGAGAACAGATTCTGGAAGGGGGAAGAGCACTTCTTTATTTTTTGTGACATGGGGTCTGAACTCAGGAAACACTGAGCTATATCCCTAAGCCCTTTTTTATTTTGAGACACACTCCTAAACTGGGGAGGTGCCTAGGCCGGCCTCAAACATGCAATCCTCCTGCCCCAGCCTTTTAAGCAGCTGTGATTGCAGGTGTGTGCATCCATACCCAGCAGAGTAGCACTTTTTAATAGGCCAAGCATCCTCCCCTTCATGACAGGACTAGTAGGAGCCACTATGCTCTGAGTGCTCATGCCTCACCTGATCTCACATGTGTACTTTACATAGGATATCATGTTAATGGTCACATCGGGCTACGCCGTATTGTGCCATCTATAGTCTCAGAAGTCAAGTGACATCTTAGCTCAAAGGCAACTAAGTGACAATCCTAGAACAGAAAAGCATGCCTATCAGCTTTCAAAAAATAGTTTTTTCTACAATGCCAGACTCACACTGGATGATATCAAATTAGTTTGCTGGGGGAGAAAACAAAGGCAAAAGGATGGGAAATGGCAGACTCTCCTTTCATGAGTACAAAGAGTTACCTGGCTCTGTGGGGTCCTAGCATCCCTGGCAACCCAACAGTCCCTGGACTGCCTCGAGTCCACTTCTAAATTCCTCTCTTGCGAATAACCAACAGGAACAGAAAGGGAAAGCACTGGGAAAAACAGACAAGTGGAAAACAGGAAAGGAAAAAAATATGGTCCTCAATCACTTCTCTACAGAGTTCACACTATAATGATTAATCTTTGCATGGTATTAAAAAAAAATGCTGGAGACAGAAGCCAGGCCTCCTGGTCTACCACCAAGCCATGCTGACCCATCCTCTAATTATCTAGGCAACAGAGCAGAAACAAATGAATTTTCAGAGAATTAATGATTAAGCCAAGAGTCAAATCTGACTCCAGATTTATACTATTTCCTTCTCAGTGGATTTTGAGTTCCTTCTAAGCAAGGACTGTCTCTAATTCTTGTGGAGTCCCCCTTTCTCAACAGCGGTATGATGATGCCACACATTCATGTGTGAAGGATGGAGAAAGGGGAGTGGGGTTCCAGGCACAGGTCAAGAAGCCTCAAGTTCTTAGAGGTAAGAACTGAGGTCCTCAGAGCTTCAGAACAGAGGTGCACACAGGCAAACTGAAAGAAACACTCACCATCATTCGAAGTGCCACATGGGGACAGAAAACAGCCAACTGCCGCACTGGCTCATTGTGAGTGTTGAAAAAGATGGTCATCGTAACCAGGGCATCGCAGCTGTGAGCCTGGCAGAAAGTGCCAAGGTCTGTGAGGAGGTCAGGCCTCTGCAGGAAGGCCTGGGAGGGAAAAAGAGAGGGATGAGAGCTGTTGTGGGACCCTCTGTCTCTGACAGCAAAAAAGCCTTTAAGGTTTCTTTGCATCTTGATCACAACTTCCTGTCCATCAGAAAGATATCTGATATCTACTGTGCCATATCCCAGCTGGGAAGCAATGAGAACATGAAGAACACAGGTTTTGGATTTGGAACACAGAATTGCCTGGAAAACGAGCTCTATTGACTCTTAGCTAGATGGTCAAGTAGTTATATTAACTTCTTGGACCTGAGTTTTGACATCTAAAAAATGAGACCAACAATTACCAAAGGTGGCCAGTATGGTGGCATACATCTATAATACCAGTGCTTGAGAGGCTGAAGCAGGAGGATTGCTGGGAGTTCATGGCCAGCTTGGGTTACACAGAGTTCAAAGATAGCCTGAATTACATAACAAGAAAACAAATTATCAAAGTAATTGTTTTAAGAACTAAAATGTGGGGCTGGAGATATAGTTTAATGGCACAGCACCTGCCTGACAAACACAAGGTCCTGAGTTTGATTTCCATTACAAAAAAAAAACAGAATTAAAAGGTGAGGAGCTGGAGTGCAGTTCAATGATAGATAGTATCAGCATGTTCAACTGCAGGACAAGAACAAACAAACAAAAAGAATTAAAGATGATAATGGAACCTGACACATTAAAGGCTTTTCTGTTCTTATAATCAAATAAGCAAGACTTTTGCTTTGTGAGCATTTTTATTAGAAAGCAGAACAACAGGGCACATAAATAAAAGCAGGTGTATGCTAAGTGTAATTGTACATGCCTGTAATCTTAGCACTCTGGAAGCTGAGACAGGAGAATCTCAAGTTCAAGCACAGCCTGGGAATGGTGACAATTGTCTGTATTCCCAACTGTTTGGGGTTGAGGCAGGACTATCGTTTGAGTCAGGAGTTTGAGATTACGCATATACCATGTAGTCAGACTGCATCTCAAGTAAAACCCTATCTCAAAACAAAAAGTAAACAGGGTCCTAGATTCAACTCGTAGCACCTTTAAAAAAAAAAAGTGCAGACATGTGATGCTACCTCCTTGACTCTCTGTTCTTCAGAATCTCCGCTCTTCTCCCAAGTCAGGGCTTTTCTCTATCTTTGGCCTTCACTAATGTACTCTAGTTACACAGTGAAATCCTGTCTCAAAACCAAACAGGGCTAGGGATTTAGTTCACTGATATAAGTACCTGCCTGGCAAGCACGAGGTCATGAGTTTGATCCCAGGTACCACATATACAAATACAACAAACAAACAATATGGAGGCTGGGTATGGTGGTGCACGACTGTAATTTCAGCTACTTGGGAAGCTGAAGTGGGAGGATCACAGTGAGTTCCAACCCACTCTGGACTACACAGGCAGACTCTGCCTCAAAAAAAAAAAAAAAAAAAAAAAAAAAAAAAATTTTAAAAAGGGCTGGTGATGTAGCTCAGTGGTAGAGTGCTTGCCCAGTGTGCAGGAGGCTCTCTAGGCTTTACTAAGTAGACAGTTATGTGCTACATATCATCAAAAATGTCAGAGAAAGCAGAAAAAAAAAAAAAAAAAAAAAAAAAAAAAAAAACAAAAACAAGAGAGGCGCCTGCTCTTGGCAGAGTTGATAAATTAGCAGAGGAATATAGACAACAAAGAGATAGGAAACAAGATCATTTCAGTGTGGTAAGTGTTATGAAGAAAACAAGACAAATTAACAGCTGGAGATTTTTACTGTTATTTTTATTTGAGATGCAGTCTGACTATGTGGTGTACGCTTGATCTCAAACTCCTGACTCAACTGATAGTCCTGCCGCAACCTCCCAAACAGCTGGGAATACAGACAACTGTCACCATTCCCAGCTATAGATGTTTTGAACACAGAAAATAGAACTTCAATTACAGTAGTCAGGAAAAACCTCTCAGAACAGGAGGTATCTGAGCTGAGGCCTGAGTGATGAGGAGTAAGCTCTGTAAAGACAGAAGCAAGTTCAAAAGCTGCGTGTGGGGGATGAGCTTAATTGTGGGAGAAGAGAGAAAACCATCGTAGCTGTAGGAGTGCAAGGGCTGTGGCTAGGCGAGGAGGGACCAAGACAGAAAGACAAGAGTCAACTCAAGTGGGATGATGTGAACCTCAGGAAGGGCTTTAGATTTTATTAAAAGCACGATGAAAAGGCAGGAAAAGGAGTGGTTTGATATGATCTGATTCACATCTTAACAGCACTCTGCTGGCTGCTGCAGAGACATACTGCAAGATGACAGGCTGTCAGGGTCACAGAAGAGGTGTTTCCCAGGTGAGCTAGAATGAGGGCCAACCTCACATCCATAACTCAAAATTTCCCTCCCCGCCCACAGCCACACCCTGCTCTTACCACCAGATCCATATATACTGCACTAACGGCCACCTTGATGCCTTGTCTGTAGACAACCTTCTGGTCCTTTCTCAGCATTTGCTCAGTGGTCAAGCCTGGCAATCAGACATCAGACCAGGGTCAAATAGGGAACAAATGGTCCCAACACCAGCAGTGTGAGATGAAGATAAGGAACAGCATTGCCTCTCTTTGGGTGATGTATACTGGAGATCACTGAAAGTGTAACTGTGTGGTCAATTACTTAACTGGATTACAGTGGTTACCTTTAGAGCAAGGAACTTGGGAGAAAAGAATAAAAGAGGAGAAGTTTCTAGCTTAAGTCTCCCCACCCTTTATTTGTGGTGCTGCAAGCTGAACCCTTGCACGTGTAGCCAAGAGATGTCCCACTGAGCTACACCTTCAACACTAACGTCCCCTCTTTCTGGATTGTTTAGCCTTCTAAGTACCTGTGGAATTTTTCTTCTGCCTATCTTCTCCCTTTTTTATGTCAATAGGTAGGAGCTGGGTAGATTAAGAAGTTTTTGGGTCTTTTCCTTTGCCCTTTATGTATTCCCTCTAAATGTCTCTTTCACCTCTCTAACCTCAGTTCTTGGTCTAATAATTTACCATCCCTCAGCACAGAAGCACAGATATATACCCAGAACTTCGTATGGGAATTCAGGGCACTCTATACACTAGGCAGCAAGTGCTCTGTCACTGGACTGCCTTTTTTCTTTTCTCTTTTCTTTCCAGCAGTACTGATGATTGAACCCTCATACTGAGCTACATCCCCTGTCCTAGTTAAAATGTGTTAAATTTTGAAGCAAGGTCTCGCTGAGTCACCAAGTTGCCTGTGCTGGGCTTGAACTTGTGATCTTCCTGCCACAGGTTCCTGGTGAGTGCCATCCTGTTGGCTGATATTGTCTTGATGGTATTCCGGAATATAACGAACAAAGCTTGGCCACCTACTTTCTCATGTGGAGGCAGGGAATTCAGCTTGCCAACTTATACCTGATACATCAAACTTTGCCTTTTGTAAGCAATCAAAGATCTCATCTCTGTCCGGCAGATCTGGGAAGAGGCTCTCCAGCTTTTCCACATACTTCTTGTCCTTTAGGGTTGCCTTTCCAATTTTAAGGTCCATGTTGACACAGTCCAGAATGATGGTTCCTGTGGAAAAAGGAAGTCGCAAAACTTAAATCCTGTGACTACTGTTCTCTCTCTCTCTCTCTTACACACACACACACACACACACACACACACCAGGAATCAAACTCACAACCTCACAACCTCACACTTGCCTGGGAGGCACTCTGCTGCTGAGCTATAACCCCGGCTCAGGATATGAAGTTTGCACAAGGATACTGAACTCTTTCCGGGAGTGGGGGCTGGGATCAGATGCTTTCCAGCTCCTTCTGTGAAACAAGGCTGCCACTAGGAAGCTTTAAGGTCTGCTGCCCTGTGCTTCCTTTCCAACAAGTTTCTCCAATGTAATAACCCATAGGCCTTTAAACAAGTGCCTAAGTGTTCCCCAAAAGAATCTCATCCTTTGGTGGGAGCTGGACGGTTTGGAAAGCATGTGGGTTAGACTGGAAAAATCTAGACTTCTCTGCTTTCCCTAGAGAAACTAGTTGGGTCCAACCCCAAAGTTGCGCTCACCATGCAGGAGGGCTGCAGTCTCTCTATCCAGGATCTCTGGTGCCCCCTGCAGGATCCTCTCGGTCACCAGAGTGGCACAGGACCCCACCAGCTCAACCGAAACATGGCAGGGAGGACAATGTTTCTGATCAATGGGTCGATGGTCAATCACTTCTGCTACTGCCTCCTCCAAAGCTGCGTCACTTCTGTAGAAGGGGAGTTGCAGGAAGAGAAAGAAACATAGGGACATTGTGGCTGTTTCTAACCAATCTCCACCTCCCCGCACCCTTATAATGGAAAGCACAGGTGGTTTAAGCAAAATGACGTTGGTCATTTTTATCTCCTTCATCCCTCTCTGTTTTCTTCTGTCGTGTGTATTGGGCAGGGAGGGGGTACTGGGGACTGAACCAAGGGAACACTGAGCTATAATCCAAAACCTCTTATTTTTATTATGAAACAGGGTATCCTTAAATTGTTCAAACTGCTCTAAAACTTTTAATCCTCTTGCTCAGCCTCCAGAGAAGGCTGGGATTAAAAGCATGTACCCTGTTTCTCCATTCTTCATTTTTTTTTTTCCTTTCCTTTTGTATTTTTTATTTTTGGCATTGCTGGGGACTCAGCTCAGATGTGCTGGGCAAGTGCTCTGCCACTGAGCTACATCCCTAGCACATCTTCTCCATTAATGTTGCCATCAATGTTGCACCTGAGGTGATGTTTATGTTTACATAGCAAGTAAGTAGATTCTGAGAAATATCTGCTGCAAATCTCTTATCCATACATTTATTGTCCTTCAGTGTTGCCTTTCTAACTGACATCCTTGATATGACAAGAATGTAGCCAGGAGGGCTGGGGATTTAGCTCAGTGCCATAAGTGCCTGCCTTGCAAGCTTACAAGGCCTGGTGAGTTCCAGCCCCGGGTATTAAAAAAAAAAAAAAAAAAAAATAGCCAGGCAGGAAGGCATGCACCTGTAATTCAGTGGGATAACAGATGTCCCGGCCAGATCACCCTAATATCCAAAAGAAGAAAAGAATGGGGATATAGCTTACTGCAAAAACCCAGATCCATCATCCAGTACCACAAAAACAGCAGTGAAAAACCTCTCTTGTTCACTGAGTCCACTCAATACTCAAATTCTATTCAGTTCATCAGGGCCTACGGCTTCTATTCTGCATCCTTTTTTTCTAGCCCTGCATCGGTGATCAGTGGGGTCTCAGGACCTCTCAACTAGACTGGACTCTCAACAAATCTCTATCTTGGGGCTGGGGATTTAGCTCAGCGGCATAAGCACCTGCCTTGCAAGCAGGCGATTGTGAGTTCGATCCCCAGTACCGATAAAAATGAAAAAGACAAAAAAAAAAAAAAAATCTCTATCTTTCAACAGTCTCTTAACCAATCACCTCTTCTAACTAGGGTCCTCTGAAGCCATTCTTCACAGAGCTGCCTGAGTACCTGGAATAGAAGTGATATCAAGTTCCCCACTAGTTACACTAAAGTACAATCTCATTCAAGGGCTCCATGATTTTTTTTTTTTTTTGTCTTTTTCGCTTTTATTGGTACCAGGGATCGAACTCACGACTGCCTGCTTGGAAGGCAGGCGCTTATGCCGCTGAGCTAAATCCTCAGCCCCCCCCCCCCCCACTTTTTGTCTTTTTCTTTTTAATCAGTACCGAGGATCAAACTCACGACCACCTGCTTGCAAGGCAGGTGCTTATACCGCTGAGCTAAATCCCCAGTCCAAGGGCTCCATGATTTAGGCCTATTGCTCTAGTCTCATCTTTTTCTTTTCCATATTTGGCTTTTTCTGAGATACTATGTAATCCAGGCTGTTCTTTTATTTATTTGCTTTTTTTTTTTTTTTTTTTTGGTATCAGGGATTGAACTCATGACCTTGTGCTTGCCAGGCAGGCTCTTATGTCACTGAGCTAAATTCCTGGCCCACCTGTTCTTTTATTTATTTAAATTTTTTTATTTTTTTATTTTTTTTGTCATTTTCCTTTTTATCGGTACCGGGGACTGAACTCAAGACTGCCTGCTTGCAAGGCAGGCGCTTATGCCGCTGAGCTAAATCCCCAGCCCCTTTTTATTTTGTTTTTTTGAGACAGGGTCTCGCTATGTACCCCAAGCGGCCTTGAACTCACAACAATCCTTTTGCCTCAGCCTCCCGAGTGTTGGGATTATAGAAGTACACCACCATACCCAGCATCAGGCTGTTTTTGAACTCACAATGTAGCCCAGGCTGGACTCAAACTCATGATTTCCCATCTCAGCTGCCCAAGTGCTGCAATTACAGGTATGTGATACTATGCCCAGTTTTCACATCTGACTTCCCCATACACTTTATGCTCCAGCTGTGCAAAACAAATTCCAGTTCCCCTACTTCCCAGACTGTTTTATGCCTGTATGGCTTTGCTTCTATGAATTGTTCCCTCTAGAATGCCTTGTCTAATCACCTTCCCTCCACACTCAGGGAGCAAACACCTACTCCTCTTTGAGGCTGAGATTAAGGTTCAATTACTATAAAACATTTCCAGGTGCTCTAAAATCTCCACTGGTGGGATGGACCATTGTACTCTCTATCCTGCTCCCCTCACAGTGGCAGCACTTACCACAACATCCATTACCAGTTTTTCTTGTTCCCTCTTCCAGACAGCTTCGTAAGAACAAAAGTGAGACTGTCTTACTTTTTTCTTTTTCTGCTACTGGGAATCAAACTCAGGTCCTTGTGCTTTCGAGGCAGGTACTTGTGCTGCTGAGTTATATCCCCAGTTACCATCTCACTTTTATCTTCCAAACAAAAGTTCATTCATGGGGCTGGGGATTTAGCTCGGCGGCATAAGCGCCTGCCTTGCAAGCAGGCAGTTGTGAGTTCGATCCCTGGCACCGATAAAAACGAAAAAGACAAAAAAAAAAAAAAAAAGTTCATTCAAGAGTGAATCAATATGTACTAATAACCTTCTGTCATTTCCTGGTATAACTGCAGTATGCTCAAAGAAAAAAATACACATTTTAAGCTCTAAAGCAGAATCAGGGGTAGGCATAGTGCCACGGGTGATAATCCCGGTTGCTTAGTAGGTGACGACAAGAAGATTACAAATTTGAGGCCAGGCTGGCATGGTTGTGCATGTCTGTGACTCCAGCACCCAACGAGCTGAGGCCAGAAAATCACTGCAAATTTGAGGCCAGCCTGGGGTACATAGTGAATTCAAGGCCAGCCTGAACTACATAGGAAAACCCTATCTAAAAACAAGACAAAAAAACAAACAGAACAAAATGTTTGCAGTCAGCCTGAGTGATTTGATAAGATCTTTTGTAAAATAAAAATCTTTTAAAATAGCTGGGAATATAGCTGTAGTTGATTATTGTACTTGCTTGTATCTGACGCCTTGGGTTTTGTCTCTAGTACCAAAAAACAAAGAAAATGATTAGCAAAAGCCAAACAGTCTTAGTCAAAGCTCATCCTCATGTTGCTTTTTTGGCAGGGTTTTTTCCAGTCCTAAATTAGGAGCAGAATTATTATAGTTATACACATTTGTTAAACAGACATGAATGAGCTAGGCACGGTGGTACATTCCCTAGACCCAAATAAGGTATTTATAGATCTTATGTGTGTTGCAGATAACACATTCCAAAGTCACTAAAAGTCTATGCAGGAAATACCTTTGTTAACTTAAAAAAAAAAAAAAAAAAAAAAAAACAATAGCTGAAGCCGAGCATGGTGGCGTACACCTATAATTCCAGTACTTAGGAGGCTGGGGCAGGAACATTTAACTGTGAGTTCAAGGCCAGCCTGAACTGCATAGTGAGAGTCTACCTCAAACACACACACACACACACAAAATATATGCAGGGTGTGGTGGGGCACTCCTGTAATCCCAGTACTCAGGAGGCTGAGGCAGGAAGATGTTCCAAGTTCAAGACCAGTCTGCACTACAAAGTGAGTTAAAGGCCAGCTTGAATTGCATAGCAAGACCCTGTCTCAAAAAGACCAAACAAAACAAAACAAAACAAAACAAAAAGTTTCTATTATAACAAATACACCACAAAAATCTTTTTGTTTTGGTTTTTTGAGATAGGGCTTGGATATATATAGCCTAGGTTGACTTTGAATTCTTAATCTTTCTGTTTGAGTCTCCCACTGGAATTTTAGACATGTTTTACCATGCTTAGTCACAAAAATCTTAATGACAAACAATAATTGCTGGGTGTGGTGGCTCACGCCTATAATCCCAGCACTCGAGGAGGCTGAGGCAGGAGGGTCCTTACAAGTTCGACACCAGCCTAGGCTACAAAGTGAGCTCAAGGCCAGCCCAAACTGCACAGTGAGACCCTGTCTCAAAAAAGACAAAAAAACAAACAAACAAACAAACAAAAAAACACAATAATGAAGGCTGATTTAACTGAAAAAGATTTTTCTTTGTGAGACAAGCACTTATTATGTACATTGGACTTGAATTCACTGTGATCCTATTGTCTCAGCCTCTTGGATACTGGGACTATATGCAAGCACCACCATAGCCAGCCAATTTTTGAGTTATTCTTTTTTAGTCTGAACTCACCATGTTTCTATTTCTTTTTATGATGGTATATATCATGGGTTTTTTTTGGTACTAGGAATTGAACTCAGGGCCATGTTTTCTTTTTTTCTTTTGTCTTTTTCATTTTTATCAGTACCGGGGATCGAACTCACGACCGCCTGCTTGCAAGGCAGGTGCTTACGCCGATGAGCTAAATCTCCAGCCCTGGGCCATGTTTTCTAGGCAGGTGCTGTGCCACTGAGCTACATCCCTGGTCCAACAGTATGTATCTTTATGACATAAACATATACATATAACTTAAGAGATGACAACATTTGGTCACGATTTTCTTTTTCTGATTTTTTTTGGGATTCTTTTGGTACCAGAAATCAAACTTACAATTTTGTGCTTGCCAGGTAGGTGTTGTGCCACTGAATTATATCCATCATCCTTTTTGACACAGTTCAGGCTGTTCTTTTTTTTTTTTTTTTTTTGGTACTGGGGATAGAACCCACGACCTCGTATTTGCCAGGCAGGCACTTATGCCACTGAGCTAAATCCTAGGACCCCTGGCTGGTCCTGAAGGCGCAATATAGCCCAGACTGGCCTAGAACTCACAGACATCTTCCTGTCTCAGCCTCCCGAGAGCTGGGATTATAGGTGTGCACCATCATATCCAGCTCTTTCTTTTTCATATTTTAGTAAATTTTATCTGGTACATGCATATCAATTTAAATCCTCTCTACTTACTTGGGTAAGACATGATGGTCGACCAGAATGAGGGTGAGCAAGCCAGCCTGGTGCAATGCATCAAGGTCAATCTCATCCCGGAAAATCAACAGGGTCTCTGGAATATGAACCCTCTGAAGGAAGAAGACATTGTCACCTCGCAGAGGTAGCTCAGAACGTTTTATATTTAAAACTGGTATAAAGACTTCCTCAGCTTCCGTTGTCTGGACAGGAAAGTAAAAAGAAGGTATCTCAAACTTTTGGAAGACGAGAAATAGTCAGTAGCAAGACTAGGCTGGAGGTGCAGCTCAGTGGCGGTAGAGCACACACTAAGGATCTGTGAGGCCCACAGTTCCATGCTAGCACCAAAAAATAAGAGCAATAAAGGAGACATGATCTGAGGTAAGTCACCACCTTTGTCAAAGCTGCAACTATCTAGTCCATAAAAATAAAAGGGTGAGGACAGGGATAAATCTTTTTTTTTTTTTGTCTTTCTCATTTTTATCGGTACCAGGGATTGAACTCACGACTGCCTGCTTGCAAGGCAGGCGCTTATGCCGCTGAGCTAAATCCCCAGCCCCCACAGGGATATATCTAAGTGGCACAACACCTGCCTGGCAAAAGGGAGGTCATGAGTTCAGAGAGAAAAGAAAGAAATGGGTGATGATCCTTTAGTTCATGAAGGACTCTGGCACATTACTGCTCTGATACTAAGAGAGAAACAAAGAGAAAGAGAGACAAGAAAATAAATGGAGAATCTTTTTTTGTTGGGGAGGGTTCTGGGGTTTGAATCTACCTGTGCTCAGCACATGCTCTACCACAAGCTGCACCCCATGCCCAAAAGGATTGACCCTGGCCTCTCCTCCTTGGGAGTAACATGAAGGTTAACAAGATAATCCCTGGGAAGTCCTGGTTTTACATACAATGCCACAGAGATTATCAATCCTTATGAGTTAACCTGGATGAGATCACAAACACCCAGAAGGAACTCATATGCTGTTTGTACGCTGCTTTATGGTTTACAAACCCCTCAGAATAGATTTCCTCATCTGTCCCTCACAGCAACACTGTGAAATGTTACTCTGGATGTGACATAAGACTTCGCAAAAGGGAGAGCTGGGGATTTAGCTCAGCAGCATGTGTGCCTGCCTTGCAAGAGTGCAGTCATGAGTTCGATCCCCAGTACCAAAAAAAAAAAAGGCTCTTAAGTTTTGAGCTGGGGATTTAACTCAGTGGCATAAGCGCCTGCCTGACAAGTACAACATTGTGAGTTTGATCCCCAGTACCAAAAAAAAAAGGAGATACTGAGAAGATTTAGCAAAAGGGGCTGGGGATTTAGCTCAGCAGCCTAAGCGTGAGGTCGTGAGTTCGATCCCCAGTATCATACATAAAACAAAACAAAAGACTTAGCAAAGGCTAGGCATGGTGATATATGCCTATAAGGTTAGCACTTGGGAGGACATGGCAGGATTGTTGTGAATTTGAGGTCAGCCTAGGCAACATAGAGATTCTGTCTAAAAAAACTTAGCAAAAGCAAGGGATTTAACTGACCCTAGGCTAAATGCTGGTAAGTGGCACAGCATCTAAATCTTTTCATCCTAAGAGATTTTATTCCTAGGTACTCACCTTTGTCAGATAAAAAGCCAAGGTGAGAGCCGACACCATGGAGTCCAAGTCACAGGCTTCATTTCCTAGTACCACGTGCAGAGGCCGAGACTCCTGGAGAGGAAGAAGAGCAATGTTTTATATTTAAAATTTGTGGACTGGAGATTTAAATCAGCAGCATAAGTGCTTGCCTTGCAAGCATGTAGTCGTGAGTTTGATCCTCAGTGCCAAAAAAAATAAAATAAAATAAAAAATAAAATTCGGGGGCTGGGGATTTAGCTCAGCGGCATAAGTACTTGCCTTGCAAGCAGGTGGTCGTGAGTTCAATCCCCAGTACCAGAAAAAAGAAAAAAAAAAAATTCATATAAATGATTTTCTCAGCCTCTGTCCATTTGCACTTATCTTCAGCCCTTGTGGGGCCTGGCACACAGCCTTTCCCTGAGCCTTGCAGAAGAGTTGGGGCAGGGGAGGGTCTTACCAAAAAGGCCCGAGGGTTTCAGATAAACTTTAAGCATTCTACACATAACCAGTTGGTAGGAAAGTGCATTTTATTGCTACTCAACTGTCTGCTGAAATGTTACCTTTCAGAAGAACAGGAGAAAAGAATTAGCTGATATCTTATGTTTCTTAGGCATTCAAGGTAGTCAAAAGTGGGACATTTCAGTAGCTGATAAACCCAACATTCCACTTGACTCCATTTTAAAAATAGGAAAGTGACTCTTCTATGTCTAATGAGAACAGGTGAGAAGATTTAGGAAATAATGGTAAAAGATTTAGTCCCTTATTCAACTGTCCAAGGAAATCCTGCCTTCCTTAAGAAGCCTTAATGATAACTATATATAACTGACAGCTCTCACAATCCAAGAGGCAAACTCAGATTAAACAACAGTTGTTGCCACTGGAAATTTTATTTTTAAAGCTTTGAAAAGTCCAGCTACTCTGAGTAAGGACAGATAGATGGTTTATTAATCCTGCTCTCTTGCATCTCCTTACCTGTAGTTTTAAATAAAACACATTTCGACTACAGTGCCTATAATAGTAGAGACAGGATTTTGGTCTTGTTTGTAAACATGTGGTAAATATGCCAGGCATTATTCTAATATGTTTATTTAATATTTTTGCAGTATTAACTGATCATTTTACAGGTATGATGGTGTACATCTGTAATCCTAGTACTTGGGAAGATCATCATGAGTTCTAGGCCGGCCTGGGCTACATAGTAAGACCCTGTCACAAAAAAAGAAAATAATGAACAATTGTTTAATCCTCAAAACAACTCAATTAGGTAGGTACTTTTAGAATTATTCTTTTATTCCAAAAAGGAGCATGCTGCCAGACAGAATGAGCCAGGTAGCAGCACACGCCTGTCATCTCTGAGAGGCTGAGCCAGGAAACAGAGCAGGAGCTCAGCCAGAGCAATTTAGCAAGACCCTGTTTCAAAAAATAAAAAAAGCTCAGTGCAGCTCAGTGCAAAGGTCCTGGACTCAATCCTCAGCAGCATTAAAAAAAGAGGAGTAGGAGGGTGGAAGAAGAGAAAGAAAAGGAAGGAAAGAATGAGGGGGAGAAAGCAAGAGGGAGGGAAGGAGGGAGGGAGAAGGAAATAAATGCAGAATCTTTTTTTTTTGGGGGGGGGTTCTGGGATTTGAATCTACCTGTGCTCAGCACATGCTCTACCACTGAGCTGTACCCCATGCCCAAAAGGACTGACCCCTGCCCTCTCCTCCTTGGGAACGAGTGGAGAAGAGGGGAAGAGAGAAAATCCATGGCTCAGTTTAGTGCAAAATGATTCTCTTTCCACTTTTCTTTCAAAACAGTTCTATCTCAGTCTGCCTCTCAAAGAGAATAGGATGAAGAAGACCAAAAATAGACGTACTAATGACAACACTTCAGCCTTGTTATTTGCACTGGATAATTCTTGGTTGTGGGGCCATCCTGTGTGTGTTAATGGGTACTGGGCAGTTATAGAGTTGCACCTGTAATCCATGTGCTCAGGAGGCTGAGGCAGAAGGATGACCATGAGTCTGAGGCCAGAGTGCTACACAGTAAGCTCAAAGGCCAGCCCAAACTACACAGTCAGACCCTGTCTCAAAAAAAGAAAAATATGTCACCCAGAGCAGTGTGAGTAAAATGGCAAGTTATTACGTTGTATGAAATAAGATCGAAACAGAAAACCAAACATTATGTGTTCTCACTTATATATGGAAACTAAAAACTTGATCTAAAAAAGTAGAGAATAAAATAATGGTTACCAGATTGTAGGCAGAATGTGGGGGAGAAACAGCGAAAGGTCAGTTGTCAGGCACAGACATTCAGTTGTACAGGAGGACTAACATAACTACTGTTGACAAATATGAATTGAAATATTTCAAAATAATCCTGGGTAGAGAGGATTCTGAATGTTTCCAACACAAAATGATGACAGGCGGGAGTTCAACTCTGCTGCAGAGAATATATTTTTGTTGTATTAAAAACAGCAACAGGGGCTGGGGTTTTAGCTCAGTGGCATAAGCGCCTGCCTTGCAAGCAGGTAGTCGTGAGTTCGATCCCCAGTACTGATATAAAGGAAAAAGACAAAAACATAAAAAGAAAAGAAAAAAAACAGCAACAAAAAGCTGGACCTGGTGGTTCATGCCTGTAATCCCAGCATGCAGGAGGCTGAGGCAGGAGGATCGTTGCAAACTTGAGACCAGCCTGGGCTACCAAGGGAGCTCAAGACCAACCTGAACTGTGCAGTAAGACCCTGTATCAAAAAACAAAACAAGGGGCTGAGGATTTAGCTCAGCGGCATAAGCGCCTGCCTTGCAAGCGCATGGTCGTGAGTTTGACCCCCAGTACCAATAAAAAATAAAACACCAAAAAACAGATGATAAATGCCTGAGTGACAGAGATATCAATATCAATGAATCATTATACACTGTCTACATGTACTGGAATGTTCACTGTACCCCATGAGTATGTATAATTCTTTTATCTCAATTCAATATACAAATATATATATATATGGAAAAAGGTTTTTTTCCCTTCATTTTGGAGGCAAGATCTTGCTGTACATAGTCCAGGCTGGACTTGAACTCACTATATAATCCAGGCTGGCTTCAAGCGTATAGCAGTTCTCCTGTCTCAGCCTCCTGAGTGCTGGGATTACAGATATGGGCCATCACATCTGGCCAGCAAGTCTTTCTTCACATTAAACTGTTTTCTAAAGCAAAGAGAGAATTATGCCACCCAGACCCTACTCCTATATCAGCACCTTTGATTTGCAATTCCTGTCCCTGCTATGGAGGAGGCCTGTTTTCTGGAGAGCAACAGCTGGGCTGCCACAATGACTGTGGCACAAAGTGACAGCCAAACACTTGAGCTGAGTGGCTCCAGTAAGTACTTGTCCACTGAAGCACTGAGGGGCCGTGTGCTCTGGAACCATACAAACACAAGGAGCCATTCAGCCCTGACTCTGGAGGAAAAGAGGAAAAGAACAGAGAAAAGGTAGAGTGCAGCAGACAGGGAGACAAGGAAGCCCATGGAGAACTCGCCCCCACACTCACTTACTCTAGCACTGCTTCACTGCAAGAGGCGGCTGAGTCGGCAGGGAAAGAAAGCAAAGCAAAGCGAAAGGCAGGCGCCAAATACAACCTCGTGTCTGTGCTGAGAAAGAATTCCAGAGTGTGGGGAAACAAGCACCCTTTTGTGCTTGGCTGCGCTCTGGTAGAAACCAAAATGCAAGACTCTAGGCCTTCAGCACATCTTGGGCAGCGGACACAAAGGTAGATGGTAGCACAGCCAGCCCTTCTCATTGTCAGCACTATTACCCGCGGTCTGGGCTGTTTGCCACTCCAAAACCACGATGTGCACGTTCCCAGCTCTGCCTACCCTCTGCGCTATTTGTTGCAGTGTTTGAAAGCAGAACTGCCACTTGAAAAGATCACAGACTGGGGCTGAATCCCAGCCCTGCCTCTTATTTGCTGTGGGACTCTGGCTTTCTCTCATCTTTCTCCTCCCCATTCCAGTCCTTTTGTCTGTGATGCCATCCTCACCATCCAGGCCAAAACACTCTTTCTCTAAATACCACCCCACTTCCAGCACCTGTGGCTCTTTGATGGAATTTAACTTCTGCCCTACAGAGCATCACTATCTTATCACGGCTATGTGTCTTAAATCCTAATCTGGCGGCTATATCCTTTGTTGTTCAAAACAGAGCACTTCTGGGAAAGGAAAGGTGTACCCTTAATGATCATGTTCAAGATAATCGACTCCTGGCAAAACTGGGTGTATGGGTGCCCAACTTACAAGGCATTATTATCCCATTGATCCTCCTGAGTGCTGGGAATGCAGGCGTGAGCCACCACGCCCGGCTGCTACATCCTTCTTTTATGGATCACTGGCATGTGTCACTAAACCCAGATAGGATTACTTTTTGGTTTGTTTGTTTGAGACAGTCTGGCTGTGTAGCTCAGGTTAATGTTGAACTTACCATGCCCAATACAGGACTACAAATTTCTAAGGACAGCCAATCACTCAGGATTTCCGTCTCCTGCCTGAGAAGTGTGCACAATTTAGTATCCAAAGATCATTGGGGACTTTGTCCCTGGTGCTACCTGAACTTGAATGTAGCCCCACCCTGAAGATTTCACCCTCTTAAAAGTAAAAGATGAGTCACCAGGAATAGACCATTTAGTTAGACAAGGTTCCTTTTACGTATTGGCAGTGTGGCAGAGGCTAAAGAAAGTTTCTCTGAAAGCATGTGATAAAAATGTGGCATCAAAAGGAGACTTGGCTGAATTATTACCTGTCTTTACCCTATACAAAAGTCAAACATTTACAATTCCCTAAGAAATTTACTACTAAGTTATCATTTAACAGAAACATGCAAACTTAATTGTGTCTGAAACATGTCTCCCTTTATACAAGAAATGATGGGATGGTCTCTGGAGAATGGAATGGAGAAAAAAAAGGTTTTTAATCTTTTTTGACTTAGTATCTTTTTTTGGGGGGGGAGATACTGGGGATCGAACTCCTGACCTTTCAGTTGCCAGGCAAGAGCTTTATGCCAGAGCTAAATTCCTGATCCTGACTTAATTATCTTTTTAAACTTGGTTTTTTGGTGTGGGTAGGCTACTGGGAATTGAATCCAGGGTCTTTGTAGTGAGCTACATTCGCAGCCCAGTCTTTTTCTAAAGTGAAAAAAGGTTTTACTCAGCCTTTTTCTAGAAAAAGGTTTCACTAAGTTCACCAGGTTATGCTCAAATTTGCAATCCTCCTGCCTTAGCCTTCCACATTGCTGAAATATGAAGTGTGTACCTCCATGCCTGGGTTATATGTATTCTATTCTGTAATTAAAAGTGATCTAAATCATTGGCATATGCCCACCAATGTATTCTGACACCTGTTTACCAGTATTCTTGAGACTCTAATTTGTTCCTTTCACCAAATCTTTTTCTTTTTCTTTTTTTTTGTCTTTTTCTTTTTTATCGGTACCAGAGATCGAACTCACGACTGCCTGCTTGCAAGGCAGGCGCTTATGCCGCTGAGCTAAATCCCCAGCCATGTTCCTTTCACCAAATCTTGATGAGACTGTGTGATAATTAGCATTTTAAGGCATAATGTCACCTTTACAAGTTTCCAGGTTTGGAAGAGAAGATCTAGATCTTGCTCTTTGGCAGGTGAAAGAAACAGGTCAAGATATCAGTAAAATACCAGAAAAAAAAAAAATCAAGTCTTTTTCCAGCTTCACAATGCAGAGATATACTGTCCCAAAGTGGGTGAGGAACTGAGGAGAGCAGACACTGGAGTAGATCAGCCAAAGAAGTAAGTTTCTGGTGAGGTTTCTGGTCTGACCACTCTTCACTGAAAGATGGAAAAGAATGCTGGTGGTGAAAAATCTAAGTCTTTAGTGTTGAGAATGGTATCACATAAATCCTACATTAGCCCTTCAGTGAGCTTCCTGTGATGGAATCAGAGGTAACCAAGATTGGTTCCAAGTTGTCTTATTCATGAAAGCAACTTTCAGCCACCTATGGTGGTGCATTCCTGTAATCCCAGCACTCTTGAGACAGAGTCTGGAGGATCCAGGAGATTTCAGGGCCAGCCTGGGCTACAATTTGAAGTACATAACAAAACCCTGGGGTGGGGTGGGGGAGCAACTTTCCTCAAATTTGTTTTTCACAAGAAAAAACTTGGTGTAACTGATGTTAAAATTGCACTTCACCCTAACTCAGTATGAAAACATTCATTTATCCCAGAAGCTGAGTATGCTGCAGAAATTAGGTGATTTTTAGGATTTGTCAAAGATCAGAATCTACTGTGTAGTGTAACTTGTAAGCACTTAAAATATTTTATTTATGTGTTTATTCGCAGTACTGGGGATTAAGCCCAGAACCTTTGTACTGAACTATATTCCTAGTATTTTTATTATTACTATTATTTTATGTTTTGGTCTTTTTGAGACAGTCTCACTATGCAGTTTAGGGTTGGTCTACAATTTGTAGCAAACCTACCTCAAGTGCTGGGATTATAGGCATACACTACCACACCCAGCTTGCCCAATCCTTTTATTATTATCATTATTATTTTACTTGGGAACAGGGTCTCATTAACTCACTAAGTTGCCCAGGCTAAGTTTGAACTTGCAATCTTTCCGTTTTAGCCTCCCAGAGTGCTGGGATTACAGATAGGTTTAAGGTATTTTATTTTATTTTTTTGTTTTGTTTTATCGGTACCGGAGATCGAACTCATGACCACGTGCTTGCAAGGCAGGCACTTATGCCG
The DNA here is from genome assembly GCF_034190915.1 of Cavia porcellus. Lineage (NCBI taxonomy): Eukaryota > Metazoa > Chordata > Mammalia > Rodentia > Caviidae > Cavia > Cavia porcellus. The sequence continues at coordinate 107,939,897 of NW_026947484.1, read as the reverse complement.
CTGAGCTAAATCCCCAGCCCTAAAGTACTTTAAAATAAAGAAGATAAATAAAATGAAGATATAGTCCAGGTTTCTGCAGGGGTAGTGTTATAGCAGAGAACAGGTGAACTCTTGGAGCCTCTCCAGCTAGCTTTCCACTGCTAACTGCAGATAATAGCCTAATGCTGCATCACTAGTCAGCATGGGGTGAAGCCAACTGCCTCAGAAAGAACCCAAAATAAGCTCCAAAGTATTCAGTCACGCTTCTGGTTTTGATTCCAAACATACTTTGCGCTTATCCCTTTCAAGAGGGAGTGGTGTTGGGTGTTTTCCATAATGTGTCAGGGAGCAAAGGAATGCAGGTTGTGTATCAACAGACACGGCTGATGTGTTCTACATGTTTGGCTTAAAAACAGATTTAAAGTAAAACACCGTGGTCACCCCTTCCATCTAAGAGTTCTGTTCGCCAGGGAGACACTGCCAATGGAAGATGAGGCGTGAGCCCAGACCCCCTGCACACCCCTCAGATCTGCTCGGCGGCCGGAGGCTCAGGCAGGCCCGGGGAGCCAGGAACTCAGAGGGGCGGGGAGAAAGGAAGCGCGCTCGGGCGCTCGGGCGGCACAGGCGACAGCAGCCAGAGACTTAAGTCAATTAGGTCCCCGACCCCCGATTCATTCCTCCCTGCCGCTCCTGGGCGGATGTCGAAGGCGGGGAACCTAACGCGGGGAGAACAAGCAACATTCTCTCGCTCGTAAGCTAATTCGCTCTTCGCACTTCAAACCTGATCAGCCCCCGTCCCCTCCCCACAACTCGGTGATCCCTTCCACACGGACTGTCCAGGTTCCCCGAATCGCACATACTCGTCCCTCCCAGACCCCATCCAAGCTCCATTCCTTAGTCACAGAGACCTATTACCTGCAGAGCGGCTCGACAACCCTGCAGGTAGTCCTCCATGGTGAAGACCAAGGGATGTCTTCGGCCCTAGTTGAGAGGCTCTCGGGCGAACGCACCCTATCCAAAATTCAGGGTCTAGAAGTGAGAGTCAGAAGGCGGGACTCGAACCCGCCACAAAGCAATTCGGTCGCCAGCCCTGGGAGGAAGTGCGTCACGCGGCGCTCTCCGAGTCCGACATTCCCCGCCCCAGCAGCGCAGGCGGAGTTCTGCTCCTAGAGACTCCTGGGACGTCGCCCCGAAGGTGAAAGGGCGCGGCGCAGGGCGTGCTGGGAAATGTAGGCCAGGAGGTCCGAAGTCATTCCAACACTTGGAGAATTTCCTTAGGGTTTTGACACATAGATGTGTACGTGTCACATTAACCCATTTTTGTGGCTTCTGAACTTCCTTTCTCAGACTGGGCTAAGTATAGTATCTTAAAATATATGACACCAAAAATCTAGTTGTCACTTTACAACATGACGCAACAGCTCTCCATCTTCTAGAATTCTCTGTTCACCCAGCTGATCTATTGCTACCAATTTTGTAGTTGTACATACAAGAAAAACATTAAAATAGTTTTTGAACTCTCTTCTTAATAGCTTCCCTTGCTGTTTCTTCCTCTGCAGCCTCAGCAGATACTGTCTCATTCCTTTCTTGGACTGTTGTAACCTTTTTTTATTCCTGATTGTTCCAACTGCTCTTTCAGTCTTCAGAGTTGCTTCATGCCTCATTCTACGGCAGCTGTATAGGTGGAGATTGGAGGACCCTTCAGAATGTAGGTTCCAACTTCCCTTAACTGCCACTTTCCACTCCCAACATCTTTGTCCTTCCTTTTCAGAGTCCCCTCTTCATCAAGTGTTCCCTCATTTGTTAACCTATCCCTCTGCTTCCTACTGCCAGCCTCACACAAGCTTTTCCTTGTTCCCCAAGCTGAGGAGGGGACTGATGCAGGGAGGCCTGTGAGCACAGGAAGTCAGATCTCCTGTCAGCTGCTTCTCTCCTTTCTGTGCTTTCTCCCCAGAACCTGGGGCTTCTCCCACACCTGTGAGCTACCAGATGCACACAGCCCAACTCGTTTCATTTCTACACTAAGAAAAATGGTACGGTGTGTGTGTGTGTGTGTGTGTGTGTGTGTGAAGGAGCCCTCAGTAGGCTCCAGAGGAACAGAAGTAGGGCTGTTTTTTATATTAAGTGAGTAAAAATGCAAATATTGTGCTCTTTGGCCCTGCTTCTGCAGATCTAGAGCACAGGTCTGTCCAGCACGCATAGGGAGAAGCCCAGATCCAACAGCTGCTGCTGTCCAGCCTGCCCCCCCCTCACTGGGCAGGACTCTTGCTCTTCCCTGTTCTCACCAAGAGAGGCACAAGTGCACCGTCTCTTCCAGCGGCAGGCAAAGGGAAGAGAAAGGGTTTGTTGTTTTTTTCTGCTTGTTTCTGTCTCTGTCTCTGCTGATCACTAAGCTGCTGACTAAGTTTGATGGAAATCCTCCAGTGCTGGGCAGGCCCCTCCTCCTCCAGGGAGCTTGTCCTTGACTAATTTTTCTTTTTCCCCAATAGAAAACTGAGAGAGAGGAACACAGACAGGGAGAGGAAAAAGCAAAACCACAAACTTCCTTTGGAAACCAGTTTGGATGCAGGGCCTGGAGCACATGCTGGAGACTCAGCCACTCAGGAATCCTGAATACGCCTGGAGAGTGAGCCCAGGAGCACCTGGACTGCGTCCTACTTGCCTTCACCCTGCTGTGGTGCCCCGAGCCCTGGGTGTGAGTCCGGAAGTGACCACAACGCAGCTAGCCCCAGCCATGCTTGCTCTGAACCTGTGTCAACCTGCATAAGCTTGGCGTTGACAGCCGGGAGGCAGTGAGCTCTGGTGGCCCTTGCTGACCTCCTCCTCCTTAAACCTCCAGAGCTGAACCCTCTCGCTTGGTCCTGGAACTGCACCCATTTCTGTAAGGTAAAAACTTTTTTTTTAACCATCTTTTCACCTCTTCCCTCACCCACAGTTCTCCTTTTTCTCGACAGCTCCGGGGAGTTGGCAGCTGGCTCTCCTTTGATCAGTGGTCTCTGGAAGTCTGGCTTGCTTGAAGGAGAATGGAAAGGAGATCCTGGTGGTCCCTTCATTTCCTCCCAACCAAGTTCTTCCCCTTTTCTTTGGGAGCAGATAGACAGTGCACTGTTTGATATATTCAGAGGGAAAATTGAAACCATTGGTTGCTTGAAGATCTAGGTCAGACTGGGGAGACTGGCCCGGGACGTTAAGGGACTTGAGGGGAGAGAAAGGTCTCAGAAAGGGGCTCCTTCTGGAAACCACAGTCACACCCATTTTATGTGCTGGTTCTACTCTGAGCAATTTCCTCCCCTTGAGATGGGGCTGGGGCTCTTTTAACTCCTCACCTGCCACCACAACAGAATTCGGAGGTGGAGAGAAAGTACAGGACTTGAGCTGAGAAAAGAGAAGGAAAAGGATGAAATTTTGATTTCCTTGAGTACCCTCCCCCTTGTCCATTCCCAGTCTGAAGTGTTCTGTGGCTTTCCACCAGAGTACTTTACAGGTGGAAGCCCTCTTTATTCTCTGCCTATCTCCCACATTACTCGCCTCTGCCTGGGTTCTGAGGACCTCTCTCTCTCTCTCTCTCTCTCTCTCTCTCTCTTTCTCTGCGGGGGGGGGGGCTCTAGTTTCTTTTGGTCACTCCCTCTGGCCAGCTTGCTTCCAACCCCCACTCAATTATTGATCATTTCTAGCACTGGGCAGAAAATAAGCCTGATTTTCTTCAAGCTTTTTTAACTTTCTCACTCTGGTATCTGTTTCAAGGCTTACCCTAAGAACCATGTGAAAGGGGCGGAGGAAAGGAGGAAAAGAGAAAAAAAAAAGTCTTAAGGCTTGCAGGCAATTTTTACTGCCTGGATTCAAATTAACATGTAAATGAAATGTAGCTAGCAGAGAAAAAAAAATTTTTTTTTTTTGAAATAGGGTCTTGCTATGTAATTCAGGCTGATTTTGAACTCACTATGTAGCCCAGGCTGGTCTCAAACTTGCAGCAATCCTCCTGCCTCAGCCTCCCAAATGCTGGGATTACAGACATGTACCACCCTGTCTACTGCCCCAAATTATTGCAGGTTATAAGAAGACAGTTTTAGGGGCTGGGGATTTAGCTCAGCGGCATAAGCACCTGCCTTGCAAGCACGCGGTCGTGTGTTTAATCCCCGGTACCGATTAAAAAAAAAAAAAAAAGAAGACAGTTTTGCCAGGAGTGGTGGTACATGCCTGTAATCCCAGCACTCAGGATGCTGAGGTGGGAGGATCGTTGTGAGTTCGAGACCAGCCTAGGCTACAAAGTGAGCTTAAGGCCAGCCTGAACTGCATAGCGAGGCCCTGTCTCAAAAAAGACTAAAAAAGAAAGAAAGAAAGAAAAAGAAAAGAAAAGAAAACAGCATTATCTCAGGTGAGGAGGAAGCTGAAGAAAAGTCAAGTTCAGTTTCTTTTTTTTTGAGAAAGGGTTTTGCTGCTCAGATTGATCTTGATTTTTTTTTTTTTTTTTTTTTTTTATCGGTACCAGGGATCGAACTCACAACCACACACTTTCAAGGCAGGCACTTTTGCCACTGAGCTAAATCCCCAGCCCTCAGATTGATCTTGAATTCACCATCTTCCTGTCTCAAGTCTCCCAAGTGCTGAGATTACAGGCATGTGTGCCACACCTGACTGAGGGAATATTTTTTTCTATGTAAGCCAGTAATTAGTATTTTAATATTCCACATAAATATTTGATGAAAGCCAGACGTGGTGGTGCATACCTGTAATCCCAGCACTCAGCAGGCTGAGGCAAGAGGATTGTTGAGATCAGCCTGAACTGCATAGTGAGACCTTGTCTCAAAAAGACAAAAAAAGAAAAAGTTGTTGAGAGCATTGTTGGCAATCTGGAGGCAGAGGCAAGAGGCTTGCTTCCAGTTTGAGGTCAGCCTAGGCTACAGAGTAAAACCCTATCTCAAAAAAAAAAAAAAAAAAAAGCTGGTCTGAGTACAGTGGAATTTACAACTAATTGATTTAAAGGGAGGAGAAGAACAAGAGGAAGGAGAAAAAGCAGGGGAAGAGGAATATTTCTGGGTTTATGCAATTTGGGTTTAAAGAGGAACTATCTCAACTCTAGTATCAAGAGAAGCTCGCTAGAGTTGTGTGGTGGTGCTTGTCTAATGCTAGCACTCAGGAGGCTGAGGCAGAAAGACTGCTGCAGAGTTCTACACCAGCCTGGGCTACATGGCAAGACCCTGTCTAAACAAAAACAAAAAACGAGAGGAGAAGCTCGCTGGAAGAATTTGAAGGAAGTGCTTTTTGTTTCAGCAGCCTGAAGTTATGTACACCAGGCCCACCTTCCAGTTCGAGTCTTTGTAACCCACCTTTTCCCAGCAAACAGGAAGGCCCTCCCGGGACCTTTGTGCTGTGGTTTGGGTGGTGTAGATTTCAGCAGAACCTGGTTTCCTCACCAAGGAGTTACCCCAGGAGCGTGGTTATGCCCTTCATCTCTACCCTAAGCACTATGTGATTGTGAACCTTTTTAGCCCTGAGGTGAGGCAAGAAGGGGGTACCCCTAAAGGCCCTGTGTGTGTTGTGGAATTCTGCGAAGGGCAGAGGAATTGGCCCAGCCTGCCTGTGGTGTGGGTCAGGCAAGTGCTCTACTGTTGAACATCTCAGGCCCCCTCATTTTGTGACAGGGCTCCTAAGTTACCCAGAATGGCATGAACTTTTCATCTTCCTGGTTCTGTCTCTCGAATCGCTGAGGCCTGTTCCACCATCAGTAATTTAACTTTTCTTTCTCATTGATTCTCTCTCTCTTTTTTTTTGGGGGGGGGCAAGGTCACACTTTGTAGTCCAGACTGGCCTTGAAGCACAGCAATCCTGCCTCAGCCTCCTGAGTGCTGGGTTTACGAGTGTGCATTATCATGCCTGGCTCTTTCTCCATTTCTGTTCCTTTGCTTTTTCTCCTTTCCACTTTCCCCTCCTCTTATTATAGACAGCTAAGTTAGGAAGCCATATTACCCAGTCAGAAAAGCCAGGTTGGGCTGGGGATTTAGCTCAGCTGCACAAGCACCTCCTTGGCAAGTGTGAGGACCTTTGATCCCTGAGACCAAAAAAGAAAGAAAGAAAGGAAGAAAGAAAGAAAGAAAGAAAGAAAGCGCAGCCAGGCCCTAGATGGAATCAGTGCAGAAGATAAGAAGACACTGTGGCTGGAGGTACATTCATTGCAGGCCAGCCTCAGGACAAAGACAAGTGACTACACCTAGGTACCTCCCACAGGGATCAATAGTAGTGATCAATATTCCAAATGGCCATCAGTCACCTGGGAGGCGGAGACCTCGAGACTCATGTCTTCCAAAAGACGTCCTTGTTCTTCCCATGCACACTTGCTACAGGCCTTGCTGCCCCACTGGGCCAACAGTACACAGGCAGATTCCACGTGTAATCTTATTGGTTCCCCATAGTTTTGTCCTACCTTATATCCATTTTATGATGTTATTGTTGTACTTCCCCAAAAAGGCCCCCGAGATGAAAAATGGGGCAAAACCCCATTTTTGATGGAATGGAAAAGACAGGGCAAAACAACATCGTTTTTAGGAAGAAGCGCTTTTATTTTAGCTGGCCCAGCGACACAGTGCAGATGGAATTTGCAAAGCTGTGCAACTGAGTTAGAATTTTGACTGATTTTTTTTTTTTTTTTTGTCTTTTTCCTTTTTATCGATACCGGGGATCGAACTCATGACTGCCTGCTTGCAAGGCAGGAGCTTATGCTGCTGAGCTAAATCCCCAGCCCCTTGACTGATTTTTATAGTTCATTTATGATTAGCTCATTGATCATTAAGTACATAGTGATGAGAAACAGAAACAAGGTGGGCCTTTGTTCCCCTTTGCTTGAGGTAAGAGGCATTTCACAGTGGGTGGTTAGCCAATTCATAGCTTGGTCTACCAATTCCAGGAACATTAGTCTCTTATAAAGGGAGTAATGGTTGACACATCATTTGTCTCTTACAAGGGGGAACAAAGGTTGACATAGCACACAGGTTACTTGCGGGGGGTGATGCATGCAGAACAGCATAACTACGCAGTCAGTTAATCTATAACTGTGGTTGGTGCTTGGTTACTAGGGTGACGAACGAGCTCAGTACAGAATGACAATATTGCTAATAACTATCTTTTTAATTATTTTTGCTAATTATCTTTTAATCAGTTATTTTAATTTTTCAGCATCTTAGTATAACAGTTATACCTACCTTGTGATTTTAATGTATAAATCTTCCTTTGAAGCTGGGTATAATGGTGCAGGCCTGCAGTTCCCGTACTTGGGAGACTGAGGCAGGATTGCCATGAGTTCCAGGCCAGCCTCGCCTATGTAAGAAAGTTCAAGACTAGCCTGAACTACATAGCAAGACCTTATCTCAAAAAAAGACAAAAAACAAAAACCAACAAAACTTCTGAGGACTGGGCTCATGGTTAACCCACTGTCTGGTCCCCTCTGTCTCTCAGGAGCTGTCTCCCCCACAGTAAAATTTCCTACTCTCTTTTTTTTTTTTAATTTCCTACTCTTAATTTCCATTGTTCCTCAGAATTCATTCTTTGATTTTGGGGAACTTGCATGTATCAAACACTTATCAGATTGGGAGTTATAATAGTTTCCTATATTGGGCCAGGGATTTAGCTCAGTGACATCAGCGTCTGCCTGGTAAGCGTGAGGTCATGAGCTTGATCCTCAATACACCAAAAAAAAAAAAAAAAAAAAAGTTTCCTATATCATTTGGAGGTCCTCTATCACTTTGTCTTTTCCTCATTCTCTGTCATTATGTGTTTCAGTGAAGCTGAGTCCACCTGTGGCATTCAATCCCCACCCCCATCCCAGTCCTCCCTGTCAAGCCTGGAAGCCCAGCCTGTACCCATCCCATCTCGAGGCAAGTTAGTGGTGGAGAGCTCAGCCTGAGTCCTTCTGTGTACATAGCGGGGAAAGGCGGGTGCTGCTTCTATCTCAGAGTGGCTGTGTAGACTGAGCCAACTTCCATACCACTTCACTTCCCAATCCTTTTCCAGGTCTCTCTGCTTTGCAACCCAATGACCTTGGTGGACAGGGCTCTGCTTTGTATATCAGGACTGGCTTAGGTAAAGGTCAAGAACACTGTCAGGGACCCTTAGTTGACTCTCACCCACTATGGAACACGCTCAGCCTGAGCACCAAGTCCCTGATAAGCCCAGGAGTGCAGAAGAGGTCACCTGTGAAAACCACGAGGTCCCCTTGGGATCCGAGGAGCAGCCTCAGAACACGAATGCTAAAGATGCCAGTGGGGAGAGGGAGCAGGGAGACCAAAGACAGCTGGAGCTGGGAGACCAAACTCTGCTCCCTGCCCAGGGCAGGGAGAACCTTGAGTGCCCCCCACCTGAAGCCCAGGTGCGTCCACCTGGGTCCCCCGGCGGGAAGCCACGAGAAGTAGAGACCATCGAGGCCTGCTGTGGGCCCCAGGAGCTTCCCCAGTGTCCCAGGGCCCGGCAGCCTGAGCCCGACTTCTACTGCGTGAAATGGATCCCCTGGAAGGGAGCACGGACGCCCATCATTATGCAGAGCACTAACGGCCCTTGCCCTCTGCTTGCCATCATGAACATCCTCTTTCTTCAGTGGAAGGTAAGAGGGCGCTCAGACAGGCACTGGGAGGATACTGAGAGTTCTTCTTTCCAAGCCACCACCTTGATCTTTCCTCAGCCCTGTCAAAATTTTCCAGATTGTTCTCCATCCGACTCCTTTCTCTGCTGTTTTCTAGCATCAGGAATGCCTTACAGTATTTCGGACCTGTCTAGCTTCCCATAGGTCCCACCATGAGGCTCTGGGAGGGAGGCAACACCTGCTCATCTTTTCTGCTTTCAGGTGAAGCTGCCCCCCCAAAAGGAAATGATCACATCAGAAGAGCTAATGGCCCACCTGGGTAAGACTGGCCACCTTGGGGCTCCCAGAGCTATCCATTCAGCCAGAAGCCCAGACTGTGGAGGGATCCCCATTGGGAGTGATGGTGTGGTTGGAAAGGGTAAGGGTTTGCAGGGCTTCTTTGCAAGGATGGACAACGAAAAGCAAAGATCAAGATAAAAAAAAAAAAAAGGTTAAGGTGTCAGGAATCCTGTTTTTTTGTTTTTTGTTTTGTTTTGTATTTTTGAGACAGTTTCACTGTGCAGTTCAGACTGATCTTTTTTTTTTTTTTTTTTTTTTTTGTCTTTTTCCTTTTTATCGGTACCAGGGATCGAATTCACGACTGCCTGCTTGCAAGGCAGGCGCTTATGCCACTGAGCTAAATCCCCAGCCCCCAGTTCAGACTGTTCTTGAGCTCACTTTATAGCTCAGGATGACCTCACACTCACAGTGGTCCTCCTGTCTCAGCCTTCCAAGTAATTGGGATTACAGGCATGAGCCACCATACCCAACCATTTTGTTTTGTTTTGTTTTTGTACTGAGACTCAAACTCGGGGTTCTGTGCTTGCCAGGCAGGTGCTGCGCCAATGAGCTATATCCTCAGCGATTTGTTGTTTGTTTGTTTGTTTGTTTGTTTTTTCCTGTACTTGGGGCCAACCCTCAGAGCATGCTAGGCAAGCACTGTACCAGTTAGTGATATCCCTATCCTCCTTCTACCCCTAGCTTCTGTATGTGACCTTGGGGAGGCCCTTCACCTTTGTAAGCTTATTTCTAAGGAGTTGGATTAGACTCTGAGGTCTCTTCACCTCTGAAAATATGTGGTCCCATGACAATACTATCATTTTCCAGAAAAAGAGGCTGAGGTTTGGGGTGATTGGTAGGGTAGGCTGACAAGGGATTCTGTCTTATAGGAGACTGCCTCCTGTCCATCAAGCCCCAGGAGAAATCAGAAGGCCTTCAGCTTAATTTTCAGCAGGTGAGGCCAATGTTGTGCAGGTTTGTAAAAAGGTACTGGAACCACTTAGAAAAGCCTTTTACTGCTTCTGAACAAGGTTCCTTGAATCTTGACTTCTGCAAGAAGAGCAGGTGACATATTTTTGGTGCTGAGAGCTGACTATGGTAGTATGTACCTATAATCCCAGCACTCAGGAGGCTGAGGCAGGAGGATTACCATGAATTTGAGGTCAGCCTGGGATATATAAGCAAGTTCAATGCCCTACATAGTGAGACCTTGTTTCAACAAACACAAAAACTCAAAACTGAAAAACAAAACAAAACTCAGCCTAGGCAAGTTAGTAAGACTCTGTTTCCAAAACAATAAACAAAACAAAACAAAAAAACTGGGCATGACTGTGCATACTTGTAATAGCATTTGGGAAGTTGAGGCAGGACAATCACCTGGAATTTGAGGCCAGCCTGGGCTACACAGTGAGTTCAAGACCAGTCTAAATTACTAGTGAGACATGTCTCAAAAAAAGAATAAATTAATTTAAAAAAATAAAAAATTTTAAGAAGGTCTGGTGACATAAAGGAGGAATGGAATGACTTATAAGAGATGCAGGGAAGAAAAGTAACACGAATAGTGTTATTTTTTAAATTTCTGGGGATAGAGCAGAGTGTGCCGGGAGAGGAGCCTGGGCCAGCCATCACTTTTTTCTCTGTCTCCAGAATGTGGACGACGCAATGACAGTGCTGCCTAGGCTGGCCACTGGCCTGGATGTGAATGTGCGGTTCACAGGGGTCTCTGACTTTGAGTACACGCCTGAGTGCAGCGTCTTTGACCTCCTGGGCATCCCTCTATACCACGGCTGGCTGGCGGATCCGCAGGTGAAGGGTAGCTCTGGGTGTGAGTGAGGCACACTTTGGTGAGGCGGGGTTGGGGATTTAGGAGTTAGGTTGACTGGGAGGGAATAGGTTTGGAAACCAGACCTACTGCAAAATTCCTTGAGTTTCTTTCTTTTCTTTTTTTTTTTGTACCAGTGATCAAACTCACAACCTTGTGCTTGCCAAGCAGGCACTTAAGCTGCTGAGCTAAATCTCTAGCTGCAGAATTCCTTAACTTTCAAGTTTTTTTTTTTTTTTTTGAGACAGCCTTCTAATATGTGCAAATAGGATCTGTTCTTTTTCTTTTTGGTACTGGGGATGGAACTCACGGCCCGGCCTTGCACTTGCCAGGCCGACACTTATGCCCTGAGCTAAATCCCCAGCCCCCATCTGTTCTTTAGACATCAAAAATTCAGGATCCTAGCTGGGTGTGGTGGCGCATGCTTGTAATCCCAAGTACTCAGGAGGTAGCAGGATCATTGCAAATTTGAGATCAGCCTGGGCTACAAAGTGAGCTCAAGATCATCCTGAACTGCATAGTGAGACTGTCTCAAAAAAGAAAAAAAAAAAAAAAAAATTCAGGAACCTTTGATCCTGTGGGCTTGGTTCATTTCCTTCCTTGAAAAATGAAACAAGAAAAAAAAAAAAACCTCAGATTTTGTTTTGGTCCCGCCCACTTTCACTCCTTGAAGAGTCCTGAGGCTGTGAGTGCAGTTGGGAAATTGAGTTATAACCAGCTGGTAGAGAAGATCATCACCTGCAAACACTCCAGTGACCCCGACCTTGAGACGGAAGGTGAGATCCCTTGGCCTCCAGGGTTTCGCATGCTGGGAAGAATGGCTGCTTGGGTTCATGTTTTACTGTGTGTCACCTGCCACCCCATCCCACTCATTTACACACACTAAATCTGAGCCTTAAGCACACTAGGCAAGTGCTCTGCCACTGAGGTATATCCATAGCCCCAGCAATAGGATTTCAAGTGGAACTCAGGAGGGCTTTTGATAGGCTATGTGGGGATGATCGTTCCCATCCTGGATTTTGTTTTATTTGTTTTTGATGGTGCTACAGGTCAAATCCAAGGCCTCATGCATTCAAGGCAAATATTCTACCCCTGAGTCTTACTCCTCTTTTTTCCCACTCCATCATAGGCTTTTTTTCTTTTCTTTTCTTTTTTGACAAGGTCTCCCTGTGTAATTCAGACTGGCCTTGAGTTCACTGTGTAGCCCAGGTTGTCCTTGAACTCACAGTGATCCTCCTGCCTCGGCCTCGAGTGCTGAGATATATGTGTGTGGTAGCACACTAGGCCCATCATGGGCTTTGGACTGAAGCCAAGTTTCTGTCTTGTGCCTTCTGGCAGGTCTGATTGCAGAGCAGTTCCTTGAGACCACTGCAGCACAGCTGACCTACCATGGCCTGTGTGAGCTTACTGCGGCTGCCAAAGAGGATGAACTTAGCGTCTTTTTCCGGAACAACCACTTTAGCACTATGACTAAGCACAAGGTGATGAGGATTTGGAGGCGGGGGCTGAAGCTCTGTCTTTTCCCTAATACCTTTTTCCTCTTGGGTCAGTGTCTCAGCTAGGATAAGGTAGGCTAATTTGTAGGTACAACTGACCTTAAAATCTGGTTTCCTATGATAAGCATTTATTTCTCATTCACGCTGCATTCCACTGCAGATGAGTGACATTCTGTTCTTAGTATCTTTCCACTGGACCTAGGCTGACAATGAGCCTTTATCTGGGAAATGTGGGGAGAGAAAGTTGGTCACTCTGTATTCAGTCTTAGTGCTTCTGCCTAGAAATGATGCCTGTCATTTTTGCCACTTTGCAGTGGCCACAGCAAGCCATGCGGGATAAGCCTGCCATTAGTAGATTCCTCTCTCAGAAAAGAGAAGTGCAACTTTCAAAGAATACTTAGAAATGGCCAAAGTTCTCAAGGAACTCATACAAGAGGGAGACGCCCCTGGTTCTCAGGGGTTTAGCCCCACTGCCATCAGCAAGCTCAGCGAGCCAGGAAGAATAGGGTGGAGACAGACTCTTGGTGGCACCTCAGCCCCGAGGACCCCACACTTGACCACAGTAACACTGCACTGTCACCCACCCGGCCATACACTTGGGGTGCCCTCTTCTCTCCATTTATAAAAGGGCACATGTTCCGGCCAGCACGCCAGGGGGTTCAGAGGGTCTCTAGGTGTGTGTCTCAGCTGATCAAGGACAGAAAGTCGCCCCTGTGTCCTATCCTACCCATGGGCTCCATCCTTTTCTTTTCAGAATCACCTGTACCTACTGGTCACAGACCAAGGTTTTCTACAGGAGGAGCAGGTGGTATGGGAGAGCCTGCACAATGTGGATGGGGACAGCTGCTTCTGTGACTCTGACTTCCACCTCAGCCACTCCCTGGGCGAGGCAGCTGGGGCAGAGGGTGCTGGTGGCTCCCCGGAAAAGCAGCTGCAGGTAGACCAGGTGTGTGTGGCCTTCGGGAAAGGTACATCAGTCTCATTGCTCTCAGAGCTTTGGGCCTTAAGTGAATCGCATGGGTTTTATCACCTGGTGGCCATGACATCTCACATCCATGCTCCTTTACTCTCTGTTCCCTGTGGACCATCTCTCCACTTGGTATGTATTTTTCTGGCACCACAGAGAATACATTGGCTCTTTGAAAGGAAATCTGGTTTGGAAACCTAGCCTGAATCTCAGTCCACCTCAGTTTACATCACCTTGTAACACTTTTTTTTGAGCCAAGGTCTTACTGTGCAGCCCAGCCCCACCTCAAGCTTGTGGGGATCCTCCTGCCTCAGCCTCCCAATGGCTGGAATTACAGGTGTTACCTTTTTTAACTCTTTTTCTTTCCAGGACTACCTTATTGCCCTGTCCTTACAGCAGCAGCAGCAGCCACAAGGCATGGTGGGCCTGACTGACCTGGAGCTGGCCCAGCAACTTCAGCAAGAGGAGTATCAGCAGCAGCAGGTGGCCCAGCCCATGCAGATGCGGGCCCCACTGCCCCAGGTGAATCTACTGAGCTCTTCCCTTTGCAGGCCTTTCTCCTGCCTGCCCTTTCCCTGGCACCCGTTGCTGTCTTTCTTTCCCCACCGATCGTGAACCTCTTTAAGAACCCTGGGCCCTTCCAAAGGTGTTGGATTACCAGTTGTTAAATCCCATACAGGGACGAGGAGCCACATCTGGACGGCCAGCTGGGGAGCGGCGGCAGAGGCCAAAGCAGCAGTCTGACTGTGTTCTACTGTAGTTCTGCCTCTTTGTTCAGAGGCTGTGGTTGGCTGGTTTGCTTCCCCACTTCAGCCCCTGATATATACAGGGTAACTTATTTATGGGTCGACGGGGTCAGGGCAGGCAAGGACAGACTCAGCCACAAGGCTGAGGCAGGAGGATACTAAGGGCCAACTCAGCAACATCCTTGCCCTCACGTGCTGCCGCCATCTTCTCTCCCTCCCATCAGGGATCGGTGGGGAAGGATTTCTGGTTTCCAGTTCCCTTCCTGGGGTAGCCTGTGGAACACACAGACTCAGGCTCCAGGGCTCTGTCCTTCTCTGGAATGCAGATCTCCTACCTTCCATCTCCAAGTGCCTGGGGGCCCTTGGCTACTGCAGGCCCCTTTCCACTTGTTTCAGGGTTTGATTTGGGTTTGTATCTCTGTTATTTGTAATACCTGCCTAAGGTTTGGAAATAAAACCTCTTTCCTGAGATCTGTTGTTTGCTTTACCCTGCAGCTATGGGGTGAGGTTTTTGACCCCTTGGAGGAATGTAGAAAGGGCGGGGGTGGGGAGAGGTAGGCTGCATTCTAATGAAGCCCAGCAAGGGAACTGTTTCTCTTTTGTTTATGTTTTCTTTCTTTTCTTTTCTTTTCTTTTTTTTTGAGACAGTCTCACTATGCAGTTCAGGCAGACCTTGAGCTCACTTTGTAGCATCTGCTGATTTTGAATTTGCAATGATCCTCTTGCCTCAGCCTATCAAGTACTAATATTACAAGCATGAACCACCAAAATTGGTTTGTTTTGTTTCTTTGTGATAAGGTGTTGTTACATATTTTAGACTGGCCTTGAATTCCCGCCCTGGCCTCTTAAATGCTGGTATTACGGGCGTGCACCACCACGCCTGGCTTCTTTTGTTTATGTTTTTCACAGATGTTCTATGGGAAATCCTGCCCCAAAGAAAAGTGGGTTTCAACATCCTTCCATGCAGAGATGAATTGGGCAAGTTACTAAGATTTCCCAGGTTGGGGAGGGTAGCTTGACACTCTACTATCTTCCCAGTTCACCAGATGAACTCTACCTCTGACAATTTCTAATGTTCTGATAGCTGTTTCTCAATTATTTTGCCTGAAATTTCCTGGGAAAAGAGGGTAATGATGTTAGGGGGGCCAGTCCCTCAGGGCAGAGTGTGTTGACAATTGTAGCCCTGGACAAACACAAGATTCCTGTTGGACAGCTAAGTGTCCATCAGAGGTGTGCCAGGTCGAAGCCTCTTCCTGGTCCATGTCCTGTTCCACCCAAACTTTAGAACACAACAGTAGTGAGGTTTGCAAAACAGAGGTTAAGTATCAGTGAGGTTCGGGCCAGGCTCTAAGAGGATGGGCAGAACGAAACTATCAAAGATACCCATTTCCACACACCCAAGACGGAGCAAGAGGACTCAGGTACAGACATTATTTTGAGATAGGGGGAATTAAGGAATTTATGTGTTTATTTTTTTGGTACTGGGGATCAAACTCAGGACCTTGTGCTTGCCAGGCAGGCGCTTATGCTGCTGAGCTAAATCCCCAGGCTTGAATTAAGGAATCTGAAAGAAACGCAGCGTCCTGATCTCAACAAGGAGCTGGTGCATGTGGTGCTGTGTGTGTGCAAGGTTATCCTGTTTGGAGGCTGAGCTGGTCTCCTGCAGGCTCAGCCAAACAAGGACTTACAGTTTCTTAAATGTTGCTGTGAGGTGGAAGGCAAGGCGGTCTCAAAGGTCTTCAGCTCTGCACAGGGCTAGCAGGGCCTGCTGGCAATCTCCTTTCACTGTGTCCTACAGACAAGGGAGTCAGTGTTAGGAAGACACACCGTGCCAGGGCTCTGGCATGCTGATGCCTCCCTCATGCCGGTTCACAGCTCAGCCAAGGGCAGGGTCAGCGTCCAGTTAACCAAACACATGCTCCTCACAGGCAGGGCGTAGATGCTCAGCGGCAAGCGTCTGTCAGGGGTGGCGGCAAGGAGAGAAACTGAGGGCTCCTGGCTGTTTCACCTGGAGAGAAGAGTAGAGGGACTTCCCAAATTTCTTCTTGAACTCTGCTCGGATGCTTAGAAGGTCAATCTCACTTCGAGAGATAAGGATGCGCGTCAAGACTTGGTAATTGGGCTCAGTTTCCTGATAGAGAAAGGAAGAGATGAGGGAATATTTAGACAGTAAGATTTTCACTAGGAATGAGTCACTTGGAGGTTTAGCATAGGAAGCGGGGTCAAGGAGAAAGAAGTATACATAAATATTATTCTGGGGAAAAGTTATTTTTATTGGTACATTCTCATTAGAAGATGATACAGCAAGAAAGATTAGTCCCTGAGGGAGAATTTAAACATTTCTCTTGTTTCTTCCTCATGTCTTCCTTCATCCTGCCACAAGTGAAACAGCTGTGTAATGAGAGCTGAGATAGGAAGAGCACAAGTTCAAGACTAAGACGAGGCGGGGCCATTTAGTGGCTTAGCAAGACCCTGCCTCAAAAAAAAAGGTAGTGCAGCAGTAGAGTACATAGTTAGCATACATGAGCCCTGGCCTGGATTCAGTCTCCACCATTAGAAAAAGAAATGTTATTAGAACAATATGTTCTAAACAGTATGGCTTGTAATCCTGTTGGGGAGGATGAGGCAGGACGATCACAAGTTTGAGGCCAGCCTCAATTTAGTGAGTCCTTGTCTCAAAATAAAAAGGCCTGGGGATATAGTTCAATACAAAGGACTTGGTTCAATCCCCAGTACTACAAAATAAAAATCTACAGGAGTGTTTGAGAAAAATGTTTCTCTCTCTCTCATACTGGGAATTGAACCTAGGGACTCACACATACTAGGCAAGTGCTCTACCACTCAGATTTCTTCCTGGCCTGTTTTTTCCTTTTAAAATTTTTCAGGAAAAGGGACCTATATTATTTTGTGACTCTATTATTATTATGTTGTTGTTGTTGTTATTGTCTTTTTGAGACAAAGTCTTGCCTTAGTTCAGGTTGTCCTTGAGCTCACTGTGTAGCCCAGGCTGGTCTTGAACTGGCAGTGATTCTCTTGCCTCAGCCTTGCCATTGCTGGGATAACAGGTGTGTGTCACCACACCTGGCTTATTTTTTAGAAAACACTGATTGATTGATTGATTGATTGAGGCAAGGTCTCACTAGGCCATGCAGGTTGACCTCTAACTCATAGTGATCCTCCTGCCTCAGCCCCTCAAGTGCTGGGATTGCAGACAAGTGCCATCATGCCCAGGTTTTCAAATTTGTTTTATGACAAGAATATAGACAGGTAACTACTCTTCAAATGAATCTTGAAGTTGGCTCATTATAATCCAGGCTTTCCTAGTCAAGAACATTAATCTAGAGACACTGGAATAAATGACAATTTAGGGAAGAAAAAAAGCGAAGTAGATTGCCAGGAATTGGGAAGAAACTGAGAGGAAAAATTAAAAGCTATAGAGAAGCTCGAAAGACAAACCAAAGCACAGAGAAGGCAACGAAACAGTCTGCATACTCTCCACGGCTCTGGCTCATCAGGAGAGGAACCCAGTTCTGCAGGAGCAGGGTGAGTGCTGGGGACTACAGGGACAGATGGTGTGGACTGGGTCAGCCATGCAGGCTCCAGGGGCAGGTACCTCCAGGACAGTGCAGGGTTTTACTCCAAGGGGGCTTCCTCACTGCGGGGCACAACAGCCAGATAGGCATCATAGCACAGGCAGCCAGCATGTTGCCAGAGAGTGCTTGGTTGGGTGCCATTCCAAGAAAGAGTTGATTGAAAATTAATTGAGTTGGGGGCTGGGGATTTAGCTCAGCAGCATAAGCGCCTGCCTTGCAAGCAGGTAGTCATGAGTTCGATCCCTGGTACCAATCAAAAAAAAAAGAAAATTAATTGGGTGAGTTCGATCCCCGAAAAGAAAGGAAATTAATTGGGGTGCAGAGGAGACTTCACTTCTGCACCCTCCATGTTGCCTTCTCACAGTGACAGCCATGAGTGACCCTGTGAAGAGGGAGCAGGCTAGAAAGAGACCCCCCTGGGAGGGTTCACACTCAGGCCAGGAAGTAGTAGCTGAACTCTGATCTCTGCAGCAGCAGGAGTCCAGGACCAGCTTGAGTTGTGTGGGGCCTGACAAAGTTAGCATTGAGTGTGGGAGCCTGCATTTGCCCATACTTGGCACAGATTTTGGGGTCTGACTGCCTTCCTGTCCGCTGGTGCAGTGGGGACACCGCTCCTGTTGCCAAAGCCTTGGAGGAAGGGGGTCCTCTGCAACGGAGGGGGCACCTTGCAGAGTCACAGGCCATGAGGGTAGGCAGAGAAAACTGAACTGCTGGACCCCAAAACTGTGGCTCTAGGGAAAAAACATTCATTCAAAAGTATAGAGAAGTTTCTTTCTCTGTTTTTGCACCTTATTTTATTTATTTATGTGTTTATTTATTTATGTATTTGTGTCTCAACTTTTATTTAGTTCAGGTCAGATTATTGTCTCTGTGAACTAGTGAGACAGTCTTACCACAAGAATATAAACCAAAATGAGGAAAAATTTATCTTGGCGCTACCTGCAAATGAGACTTTCATTCTTTTTTTTTTTTTTTTTTTTTTTGTCTTTTTCCTTTTTATCAGTACCGGGGATCGAACTCATGACTGCCTGCTTGTAAGGCAGGTGCTTATGCCGAGCTAAACCTCCAGCCCTGAGGTTTTCATTCTTATAAAGTGCAGCCTGTGGAAAGGCAACAAGTTAAAAAAGGAAAGTTGGACTCAGTCCCAATCTATAAAAGTTTGCACCCTTTTAAAATTTTTATTTCGTTCGTTCCTGGATTTCAGCACCAAAAAAAAAAAAAAATGTATGGGGCTGGGGATTTAGCTCAGAGGCATAAGCACCTGCCTTGCAAGCAGGCAGTCGTGAGTTCGATCCCTGGTACCGATAAAAAAAGAAAAAGACAAAAAAAAATTTTATTTCCCTTTCTCTTTTTTCTTCACTGAATTATTTTGGGCCTGGGGAATTTCTCTTCCTGTTTTTCTATTTTTATCCATCATAGTATTTCTTTTTCTTCTTCTTCTTACATCTCCTCCCCTCCCCCTCCCTTTATTTTTGAGACAGGGTCTGCAGTTCAGGCTGGCTTTGAGCTCACTTTATAGCCCAGGCTGGTCTTGAACTCACAGTGATCCTCTTGCCTCAACCTTCTGAGTGCTGGGATTAAAGGCGTGAGTCACCTTTATGTTCTATTTCTCATTTGTTTTATTGTTTTGTTTTTGTTTTTGTCTTTTTCCTTTTTATAAGTACCGGGGATTGAACTCATGACCACCTGCTTGCAAGGCAGGTCCTTATGCCGCTGAGCTAAATCCCCAGCCCCCATTTGTTTTCTTGTTACCTTTACCTAATTCCATAAACATCCTTCTCCTTAATAAGATCTTTTGTTTCACTTCTTAATTCCACCTCTCATCCCAAGGAGTGAGAATGCATTTGTCTCAGGAAAAAAGTGAAATAAATGATAATAATGATTCAAAGGAACCTTTAGAAAGAAACTTTCTCAGCCAGGCGTGGTGGCACAGGTCTATAATCACAGCACTTAGGAGGCTGAGGCAGGAGGATTCTTGCGAGTTCGAGACCAGCCTGGGCTACAAAGTGAGCTCAAGGCCAGCCTGAACTGCATAGTAAAACCTTGTCTCAAAAAGTTTAAAAAAAAAAAAAAGAAAAAAAGAAAGAAACTTTCTCTACACAGATGGGTTTTCCAAACTTGGGAATGGGAAACAAACTACAGTCACTAGTCTACACTTTAAAAAAGCCCTATGAAGCTTATTTTTAAGGAAATGGAGTCTCCTGATGAGTATATTCAGAAACACAACTCAGCCAAAGGGCAAACCAGCAGTTGCCCCTAAGCGAGAGCCCTACCTCCAGTTCAGCCGAAGACCAGCCTGCCCTGGTTTGGCCAAGTGTTCCTCCACTTTCTCTGCTGCTAAGATACATGTAAGGCTACCTGGGAAGACTAGTATGAGCGACCCTGACCAAGACTCTAGCCCGAAAGTCTCCACATGTGACCACATCTGGGAACAGTCCAAGGCCACACTGGAGACTGCCAAGGGGTCACCGCTGCTGCTGCTGCTGCCATCCCTGCATTCCAGTTGACAAGCAGGACAGGCAGACTCCAGCTCCAGGAAGAAACCAGGAAGTCTGATCTCGGGGCAGGTTTGTTTCCTCCCCCCAAGAAAGCTGAAACCGGGCTGCAAGCAAAGGCAATGCTTCTCTGAGCCAACACATGAAATGAGGGAGCCTGCATGAGAAATTTACCACCTCATCTCCAGACCCGGGAAGAGTGTTCGAAAGAACAGAAGAAAGCCAGCGTTTTGAGTGCTTTTGATGGGGTTTCATTATGGTTACAGAGGAATCTTTTTTTTTTTTAGGGGGGATATTACTTTATTCTTAACTAGTTTTCCTCTTGTAAATATTTATTTTTTCTTGTAAATATCTTTACACTGCACTCCTCCCCATTTTAATCAAAAGACCTTTTCCTACAGATAGTTTCTATTCATTATTTATGTAGTGCCTTGGAAGTTCACGTGCCACTGCTTTGAAAGCCGTGGCGGCCTGAAAGCTCATAAATTCTTTGAATGGTTTTTAGCTACATCTCTGTACAGCTCAATTTTCTGCTGAGACCCATTCCACATCCTGTGATGTCAAAGTCCCTCTGCCAGTGCTAATATTAACAGGCTTGCAGTCCTCTTTCTGGGTCAAGGGCAGTGAGTTGTACCACAAGCTTCAACAGAATCTGAACAATAAAAGGTTAAGAATAGGGACAGGAAGGCCACCTCTTGGTCCTCTAGAGAATCTAATGAGCTGGCCAATGGTTTGGTTATAGCACCATTGTTTTGCCTATACGGGAAGCATTTTGTTTCTACTTGTAAGTACCTTTGTTCAGATCACTTCATGTAATTGCCATTTGTTAATTGGTACATTCTTTTTCTTTTTTCTTTTCTTTTTTTTTTTTTGAGACAGAGTCTTGCCATGTAGTGCATGTTGGCCTCAAACTTAAACTGGTCTTCCTGCCTTGTGAACCATCACATCCAGAACAATAGCTAAATCTTGGAAGTGGCCTATATGTCTATTAACACATCACTGAATAAAGGAAATATGGATTTATACATAAAAGAATATTACTCTGCCATAAAAATGGACAAACTTGCCAGGCGTGGGGGTATACACCTGCAATCCCTGCACTCAGGAGGTTAAGGCAGGAGGAGTCCTGTGAGTTTGAGACCAACCTGGGATACATATGAAGTTTAATGCCAGTCTTGACCTCATAGCAAGATCCTGTCTAAAAAAAAACCAGGTAAGTCATTTGCAGAAAAACGAAGACACCTGGAGACATCATCATTAGGTAATAAAATTAGGAACACGCTTAAATATCACATGGTTTCTCTTATATAGAAACCCAAATATACATAAAGGGTAAAATAAAAATTTCCTAGATAAGTTCTTGGTTTATGAGTCAAAACATTATAATTTTCTGCATTTTGTGATGTTTGTAGCTTTTTAAATGAGAATAAACTTTAGGCTTTTACTAAGGTTCTCTCCGTTTAGGATAATATCACATTGTGTTTTTGTCAAGTAAATAAACTTTTGAATGTGAAAAAAATTTACTGTCAGGATGAGAACCTCTGGATGATAGAGAAAGTGCTTATAGACTGTCTTTCCTTTTTTGGTTTTCTTGCATTACATAGCAATGAACACAGGTCCTTGAATATGTTGGACAAGTGCTCTACCAATGAGCCACATCCCCAGCCTTTTCTAAGTTTTTACTTTGAAACAAGGTCTTGTTAAGAGGTCAAGGCTAGACTTGAATCCTCCTGCCCCAGCCTGCTGAGCAGCTAGGATTACAGCTTTATAACTTTTTTTTTTGTCAATAAGGCATGATGACCTCTCAGGCTGTACACAGAAGAACTAGTCCATCTACCAAAACAATCTCTTTTACCTTCTTCACATTTTACTTTCTGTAACTTGGTAAATTTTTATATATAGGTTTTGGGGGATGATTCTCACAGGGGACCTAGTTCATAGAGCAGAATGCCTGGATTCTGTTGGTAGAATTACTCCAACTGAGGCTGCTGGTTCAAGAATGGTTGATATGGAACAAATGCTGACCAAAGTGGGCAAAGGAGCCCCTAGGTGCTAAGCTAGCAGACTAAGTGACCCAAGTTGTGAATGTCCTGAATTATTAAGTGTTCCTTAGGGAGGCTGTATCACTTACTAGCTGTGTGATTTTGGCAAGGTACTCAACCTTTTTGTTCTTTGGTGTTTTAGTTATAAGGATGGAACATGTTTGTGGTGATCAGGTGACATCTGTTTAACACATTCGGGATAATCCCTTGTGTGTAATAAGCAGGCTTCTGTCATTATTCTAGTTTAGTACTATCACCGATGCCTACAACTGGAAATAAAAGCATAGAGTAAACCCAGGGCTTTCACATGGAGGTTCATCCCCAGACCTTTTCTTTTCTTTTTTTGTTTCTTTTGAGACAGGGTCTCGCTATGCAGTCCAGGCAAGCACTGAACTGACTTTATAGCCCAGGCTGGTCTGGAACTCTCAGTGGTCCTCCTGCTTCAGCTTCCCGGTGCTGGGATTATAGGCGTGTGCTACCATGTCCACCTACTTTTAAAATTTACTTTTTATTTTTCATACCAGGGATCCCACTTATGACCTTGCGCTTGGCAACTAGGTACTTACACTGCTGAGCTAAATCCCTGGCCCTTTTTTTTTTTTTTTTTCATTTTTCATTTTTCATTTTGAGACAGGGTCTTGCTCAGCCACTAAATTGCATAGGCTGGGCTCAAACTTTCTTTTTGTCTTTTTCATTTTTATCGGTACCAGGGATCGAACTCACGACGGCCTGCTTGCAAGGCAGGTGCTTATGCTGCTGAGCTAAATCCCCAGCCCCAAGCTCAGGCCCTTCTACCCTCAAGAAGACAGTTGAGAAACTCGGGGGAAGAGAGCTGCTGTGGCTTTATGAAAGCACATGTGAGCCTGCTGTGTTACCACCCCGCCATGGGAGGGGAAGGGAGTGGGCTTCTCACCTGGAGGCCCTGGTGAAGTTTGTCAGCAAAGTACAGCGGCGTGTTCCTGACCACTGAGGCTGAAAGCAGAGAGGGAGGGAAAGAGAGCCAGGACTAGGGCCTAAGATTCCCATCCCAGGAGAGACCCCTACTCCATGCCGTAGGTGGGCCCCTACCTAGAGTGAGCAGGGCCACCTGGGCATCTCCATGGAAACGGTCTCGCACAGCCTCCTCCAGCGCTTGCCCAGTGTGCCACTGGTACAGATCAAACACTTGCATGGGGGGAGTAGGTAGAAAGATGACTTGGTGGTTGCGGAAGTAGTTGTCATAGAGAAAGGGTTTCCCTCCTACCTCCCTCCACCACAACTCATCATTATAGCAAGCTGAGGGGACGAGAAGGCCTGCGCATACCTCGCCTGAGGTGTTCTGGATTGCGCTGGGAGAAGATCTGGACCCATGGATCTTCCTTGCCAGGCCCTTCCCCCTGCTGTAGCACCTGGGATGGAGAGAGGAATCAGCCATGGCTGGGATTTTCCCAGGATCCATCATCACCATGAGGAAATTAAGGATGGTAAATGGGATTTTAACCTGTTAACTTGTGTGTGTGCGGGCACATGCAGGTGTATGCATACACATGTGTACACATGTTTATGTGTGTGTGGCTAAGAATACCAGCTCTGCCTTCACAGCTCTATTCTCTGCTTTGGAAAACTCTGGGTGCCCCAGGAATTAAATGATGCCCAGGACAGGTCTTGAGAGAGGGATGGCTGATGAGCTCCTGCGAGATGACTTACAGGCTCCTGGGCCATGCCTGCCTGGGGTGGGGATGGGGAGCCCGTTTACAGACCTGGGTGCACAGCCTGGGCTTTGGGGGTTGGGCTTGGGTGTTGTATCTTACATGTGTGGCCTTGAAGAGGTGTAGGCCAAGCTCACCTTGACATCTTGCTCTGCCAGATTGTAGTCAGTGATGCCACAGTAGCTCTCACGACTGCCCTAAAAGGAGACACTGCTCAGGGGGCCTCTTCTTTTTTCCTCTCCTCTCTTTTACTCTCTTCTCCACTCCTTCTTTCCTCTTCTCTCCTCTCTCTCTTTCTTTCTTTCTTGGGCATTATTGGGGATTGAACCCAGGGCTTCTTCATTGAGCTACATGCCCAGCCATTATTATTATTATTATTTATTTTGAGACAGGGTCTCTAAATCAGTAAATTACCCAGGGTGGGCTGAAACTTGTGATCCTCCTGCCTCAGCATCCCAGAATGCTGGGATTATAGGCTTGAACCACCAAGAGGCAGCCTTTTATCTCCAGATCTCAGCTTCCCAAAGTCCCCTTTTGTTTATCATAGGGTAGTGATCCTTTTGCTCTCTGACCTGATGCCCTGACCTGATGAGGGTAACTCCCATCCCTGGCAGGCTGGTCCTTCTCACCTTGGCCAGGGCCAGGAGCAGGTCCTGCAAGATGCTACTGGTCCCAGACTTGATGTCCTCCTCAGCTTCCACCTGGAAATCTGGGGTGGGGCCAGGAGCTCTCTGACTCCTCTGGAGCCTCCCCAGTGTAGACAGCCCCAGGACCTACCAAGTGCCTGACTCACGGTGTCCTGCCAGCCCTGCTGTCTCCTGCTCAGCATAGCAGGACAGCTGCCTATTCCCAGGATGTGAGGCCTAGGTCCACCATGCCATTGAGAACATCTCACAGCTTGAGATGTGCTCATTCCCAGCACCAAATTGCCAGGCAGGAGGTAGCCACTGTTAGAGGGCACCCAGACAAGAGTGGAACAGGAAAGCCATACTGTGAGGTAAGAAAGATGGCCAGTATGGCCTCGAATCGATGACTGTCAGCAAGCAAAAAGGATGTGTGGAGGAGATGTGGAGCTGGGAGAGCTGGAGAGAGAGAAAAGAGAGGGGAAAAGAAAAAAAAACAGGAGGACACAGCTTAGTGATGGAGTGTTTGTCTAGCCTGTGTGAAAGTCCTGGGTTCCATCCCCACCATGGCAAATGACAGAAGGGAGGAAGGGGGGACAGGCTGAGATCAGACATCAGAGGAAAGGGGAGGGGCCAAGATGAAGACCAGACAAAGCCAGTTACAAATTAGCGGTGAGGCAGGTGCCAGCCAGGGGCCAGACAGATGACACCCTAACTTCCCCTCAGGCTGCACCCAGGGTACCTGCAGCTGGAGATCTGCCACGACAAGGATAGCAAGGGGGTTGGGAGGTGGTGCGGTGCGGGCATGTTTGGGACTTTTACAGGTCCAATGTCATTGGACCCCCAAACTAATCATTGTTTCTCATTCTTTAATGATCACACGAGGGTCTCCTCCGGGGACACTGAGGCATGGAAGGGGAAGGGAAGAGAGACCCCAGAGGAAGCAAACTGGGCCAGTCAGGATTCCAGATGGCTGTATCTAGGGAGTGTGGAAGGGGCTGTCCTACAGCTCCCTGTCCCCTAGTCACCCGAGGGGCCCCTGCAGTATTCTCACCACGTTTATAGGCTTGCAGGCACTCCTGCAGCCTGGGCGGAGCTCGGGTGGCAAGAATTTCCAAGGCTACATCCTTAGCAGGGCTTGAGGCCTACGGGAAATGGGGAGCCACTCTGAGATGTGCCATGGGCCACTTCACTTGATCTGGGAGGGTTACAAGTGCCCTCCTGCTTCCCTCAGTGTCCCTGATTCCTGGATGCCCCCGCATGGAACCTGTTCTGTACCTTTAAGGCTGTCCTCAGTTCCTGGGCGTCAGACTGGGCCAAAGGCTGCAGCAGGGCCACCACAATCCTCTCCAGGTTTCCAGAGAGAGCCGCCTGCAGGGACTTCAGCAGGTCCTACGGTAAATTGTCCCCACAGCAGGGGCAAGAGGGCTCCAGGGGTCAGGGGCATCAGGAAGTGTGGGGGGCTTGGGATTTGGCTGGTTTTTTATCTCATCTTAGTTGGGGGCAGGGGCTGGCCTCGGCCGCACTTGCTGTACCCCAAACCCTGCTAGGACTCTCACCCTGGACTCTGCTCCGGGGATCAGCGTCTCACCTGCTGGGTGCGCTCCCAGAAAGCTCGGGAAAGGAGCTGCCTCTGCTCTCTGCTGCGATTGGTCAGCACTTCAATGATGGCACTGTGGTCTACACCTGAGCCAGGGGAAGGTGGGAATGGAGCCAGGGCCCTCACATGAGACCCTCTGCTCCATGGGAGAGACAACAGCATCTAGGGAAGGGCCAGGAAGGGAAGGAGCTAGGGTTCCTCACCCCTGTTTACATTTTCTCTAAAAAAAAGATGCAAATAAATGTCAAAATGGCATGCAAATCTGACACCTATTATGGTAAAGGGGGCCAGGTGTGATGGTCAAGGAAAAAAAAAGAGGGGCCCAGGATACAGCTCAGCAGCACAGCACAGCACCTGTCTGGTAAGTGCAAGGTCATGAGCCTGACTCCCAGTACCAAAAGAAAAAAAAAAAAAAAAGAGAGAGAGAGAGAGAAAGGGAGAAAGAAAAGGCTTTTTGCATTGGCTAACATGGCTTGGGATCTCAGTTCTTTCTGTTTATTTATTTATTTATTCATTTATTTTTTTGAGACGGGGTCTCACTATGCAGTTCAGGCTGGCCTTGAGCTCACTTTGTAGCCCAGGCTTGTCTGGAACTCCCAAGGATCCTCCCACTTCAGCCTCCCGAGTGCTGGGATTACAGGCATGAACCACCACACCTTGCTCTTGTTTATTTATTTTTGAGGGTAGGTCTCACTATGTAGTTCAGATTTGCCTTGAATTCACTATGTAACCTAGGCTGGCCTCAAATTTGTGGTAATTCTCTTGCCTCAGCCTCTCCAGTGCTGGAATTACAGGCATGCACTATCATGCCCAGCTCTAGAATCTCAGTTCTAAACTGGGTACAGTGGTTGAGGCAGGAGGATTACACGTTTGAGCCCAGTCTAGTCAATTTAGCAATTTAGCAAGGACTTGTTTCAAAATAAAAAGTAAAAAATAAGAAGGGTTGGAGATATAGCTTAGTGTGACACTATAGGTTCAAGCCCAAGCATTCCTGCCCCACCCCTAATTTTTTTTAAATTTTGGATTGGCTAACTTGGTTTGGAATCCCAATTCTGGGTATAGTAGAATATGCCTGCCTATAATCCCAGCTCTCTGGGAGGCTGAGACAGGAAATCAGTGTGAGCCCAGCCTGATCACGTTAAGGAGTTGATGAGACCCTGTCTCAAAATTAAAAATAAAAAATGCAAGGTGAAGTATGCCTGTAATCTCAGCACTTAGGAGGCTGAGGCAGGAGGATAACTCAGTTCAAGGCCAACCTGGGTTACAAAGTAAGTTTGAGGTCAGCCTGAACTGCATTGTGAGACTCTGTCTCAAAAAGACAAATAAATAAATAAAAATAAGATAAAATTAAAAAATAAAAAATGGTACCAGGTGTGGTGGCACACACCTGTGATCCCAGCACTTGGAAGGCTGAGGCGGGAGTATTGCCAGGAGTTCAACTCCAGCCTGGGCTACATAGAGAACAAAACAGGGGCTGGGGATTTAGCTCAGTGGCATAAGCGCCTGCCTTGCAAGCAGGCAGTCGTGAGTTTGATCCCCAGTACCGATAAAAAGGAAAAAGACAAACCCCGCCCCCCCCCAAAAAAAAACAGAACAAGGGTGGGGATATAACTCAGTGCAAAGGCTCTGGGTTCAATTACTGGGGAAGGAGGAAAAAAAAAAATGAATCTCCATTGTGCTGTTCTGAGCTGCGTCCTCCCCATAGGGTGGGAATAAAAAGCTGCCTCACAGGTGTGTTGTGGGGACAGATGTGACACTGCTGTGGTCCTCACCCCCATGCAGGGGTTAAGGCATTTCACAAGCATCTGGGAGCTATTAGCACCTCCCTCCCTCCTGGCTTCCAACTGGCATACCCAAGTACAGAGGGAAGAGGCTTACCTTGGCCTGTTATGGCTCTCAGTAGCTTCTGGACATCCTTGTCCACACTGAAGCTCAAGAAGGTCCTGAGAGTGCCCAGGGTCCCCCATGCTGCAGTCTATAAAAGCAGATACGATTAGGAAGGGCCTGCCACCCCCAGTGCCCAGCTAGGCCACTTTCCTTTTCTTATTCTCCCATGTTCTCACAGTCTCAGAGTAGATGCATAAAAAATGAATCTTGGGCTGGGGATTTAGCTCAGTGGCTTAAGCGCCTGCCTGGCAAGCGCAAGGTCATGAGTTCGATCCCCGGCACCAAAAAAAAAAAAAAAAAAGATTCTTATCTGGGGGTGATGGCACACATCTATAATCCCAGCTACTTGGGAGACTGAGGCAGGAGGATCTGCAATTTGAGGGCAATTTGGGCAACATAATGAGACCCTATTTCTAAAAACAGTATCAGATCTGGGAATAGTGATGCACACCTGTAATCTCAGCACTCTGGAGGTGAGGCAGGAGTTTGAGGCAGCCTAGGCTATAAAATAAGTTCAAGGCCAGCCTGAACAGCATAGTGAAACCTTGTCTCAAAAACATAACAACAAACAAACAAATACTAATGACAACAAAAAACTCAAAAAACAAAATCCAAACTTGATCCCTAAAATCCCAGCAGCTCCTACCTTGTTGGCAAGGCCCAGGTGGCTGAGGATTTCCTGCGTTAGTGATGGCCCCATCTCTCCACGGCTCACAGACATGGTTCAGCAAGCTGGCTTAGGCAGGAAGGCAAGAGTGGGAGACAGAGCCCAGGCAGGACCCCCAACCCCCAGTGTCCCTCAGCACTGGGCTTAAACTTCACTGCCAATTCTTTCCCTTGTTGTGTTACAGACAAAACAAAACAAAACAAAACACCAAAAAACTAAGCTGCTCAGTGGGCTTGGGAACATGAACAGAGGATAAGAGCAAAGAGAAGGGGAAAGTTTCCCCTTGGCATCCCCTTCACTAAGGTGAGGGTCGACCAGGGAGACCCTTAGAACAGCACCAACCAAACCCTTCCTAACTCCAAGCTGAATGCAAGTTCCTCAGCCCTGGGTCTGAGATTATGTCCCCTTCTGAGGTCCACATCCTGGCAGGATTCTCCTGGGGCTGTGTGGGGTGTTTAGGTGCCACGGCCAAGTCCAGGGAGTGGGAGATGCCCCAACTGCAGCTCCCCCAGGTCCAGCTCTGCTAAGGCAGCCCCAAGCCCTGCCCGCAGAGCGTACCTTCTATTTGCCCTTCCCCAGGGAACCTCAGTGGGCTCCTCAGTCAGCAGCAGTGAGGTCTGAGCTGATGTGAGAATCTGTGTCCTTGTGGACACAGGCACCTGGGCAAGTGAGAGAGCAGGCAGTGTCAAAGCAGGAAAATAAAACATTCTTCCCGCCTGCAAGCAATCAGTGATGCCCCTCCCCAGCTGACAACCCAGGAGATCCGGCTTACCCAGAGGTGCTGAAGGTGTGGCAGGCGTTGTGCCGGGTGGACTTTTGTGTGGGCACCAGCTCCTGTGCAGCCTGGTAGAGGAGAGGGGGTGTGGGCAGCATAGGCAGGGCAGCCAGTCAGATGGCCTCTCTTGAAGACCAACCCAGCTGTTGTCTTGGGCCCTGGCCCCTCCCAGTCGGGGGAGAGAACTAGGCTGTGCCAGGTGCCCCATGTGGACACCTCCTTGCCTAGCATCTCTCCTCCGGAAGCTAAGCAGGAACCCATGCAAGTGAACTTGCTCAGCCTGGTAGTGCCCAGCAGGGGACATGGACACAGGAGGCTTTGTATGCTGTGTTCCCTGGAGGGCCACGTAGGCCCGCAGAGACCCAGTTTCTAAGTCCAGCTTCTGACCTGGCTCTGCCACTGGCTCCAGCTCCCCAGGGGGCAGGTCAGACGGGCTCTGGGCTGATTTCAAGGTTGATAGAGAAAAACCTGTTGGGGCACATACCAACAGGGCACCCCAGCCTGCATCCCAGAAGGGGTCCCAGCCCAGAAACTCCCTGGCCACAGCCTGACAAAAGCCAGCCAGCCTAGGAGAGCCAGGCAGGGCAGGATGTCTAGTCAGAGAAGAAAAGGGGAAGGTATGCAGGGGTGGGATTGGATCAGCAGAGTTGAGAGAAAATGCTCAGGGAATTTCCTCAGGACTGTATCACTGTGCTCCCAAGGCAACCACCTGGGAGAAGCAGGTGGTTTTTGGTCCCAGTTTTCTAAAACAATTTCCACTGCCTTTTGGCTGCCAAGGTGCTCTGGCTGCTCTGCAGCAGGTGATGCAACCCCAACATCTGGTCGCAGGCTGTCAGTGCACAGAGCAGCAGATGAACCGTCCCTGAGCAGCTAGCTGCTCTAAACTCACCGATAGCTCTCATGGGCCTGGGAGGAGGTATTTTTTGTGTGTGCCTCCTCTGAGGTTTGATGGATCTGAGTACAGAAACCTTCCCTTCTCTTCCCTCCCCCCCTCCTCTCCTCCACCATTTTGACCCAGTCCAGGAGGGCCCCTGTGGCACTTTACACCACAAAGGGAGATATCCATGGCGCGCATCACTGCACCCCACTTCTCTCCTGTGAAAATGGAAGAAATCAAGCACCAGTTTTAGACCTAGAGAATGTGAGTTCAATCTCCAGTTCCACCACCTGGCTAAGGTCTAAGTGGGGTATGGGAGAGGCTGAGTGGGGACACATGTGGGGCATCTGAGGACAGGTTCCTGGGAGGAATGGATGAGGTAATGGATGTGATGACAGAAGGCAGAGATGTGTCCTGTAAATTAGTGTGTTGGATTCAGTAAGCAAAACTTCTGGCCAGCCAAGGAGGTGCACGCCTGTGATCCCAGTATTTGGAGGGCTGAGACAGAAGGATCAACTCAAGTTTGAGGCCAGCCTGAGCTGTTTAGTGAGTTCAAGGTCAGCCTGAACTGTATAGGGAGACCCTGTCTCAAAATAAATTTTAAAAATGAAGTAAAATAAAAAATAAAATAGATGTGGACGTCAGTGGCAGAGCAGCCTGCATTTAGTGTCACAAAAATCCCTAACTAGTATATAACAATAAGTACTGTTACAATGCTGTTTTATAACGGTTACTGTTACATTGTCTCTAAGCTCGATCTTGACGGTTCAGCAACCTGCCGTTTCCAATGTGGCCACAAGAGGGCATTAGCAGCCACTGAGTGTCTCGCATCTTCTTGAGGCCACGCGAGGTCTCTGCCTGCACCTCAGATGTTGAGGGCCTCTCACTGCCCAGATGAGCTATGCAGCCTCCTGGGTGAACGTAGTGGGCAGGTCGTATCAGGAAAGAGCCTCAGTAGCTATCTGCTTACCGTGTGGCATCGAGGTGGACCTTGGACAGCGCTGGAGGCTGGGTTCCCACACTCTGGCTGGGTGAATGCAGTGCAGCCACCCAGCTGGGGTCCCCACACCCTCAGCTCTGAGAACCCTTCAGACCCACTGCTGCCTGCACCTGCCAAGCAGGCTTAGAAGGACAAGCAGCAGTGGTGAGGGCATTTGTCTGCCTGGTCCTGACCTTTGCAGGGGATGCCTGAAAGACCTACAAGGCTGGAGAAGACACCTGAGCCCAATCACATGGCAGAAAAAAGTCCAAGTGGTGTGTGTGTGAGTGTGTGTGTGTGTGTGTGTGTGTGTGTGTTGTATTCACAGCTACTCTGCTGAAACTTGAGTGAACTCTCTTACTTTTTTTTTTTTTTTTGTCTTTTTCATTTTTATTGGTACCAGGGATCAATCAAACTCACGACTGACTGCCTGCTTGCAAGGCAGGTGCTTATGCCGCTGAGCTAAATCCCCAGCCCTGAACTCTCTTACTTTTAATCTCTGGGCTTTGTTTTGTTCAATATGA
This sequence comes from Cavia porcellus, assembly GCF_034190915.1. NCBI lineage: Eukaryota > Metazoa > Chordata > Mammalia > Rodentia > Caviidae > Cavia > Cavia porcellus. The sequence continues at coordinate 107,908,250 of NW_026947484.1, read as the reverse complement.
GGCCCAGACTGAGGTTGTTTTCACATTAATAATCACTTCCCACCACTGTACCCTATGATTTAGGATTTCAGGATCGGAGGACATCTTAGGGATGACCTAATCTGCTGTCCTTCCTCACTGATTCTAGGAGACTACCCAGGCTTGGAAGCTGATACCAGTAGATCCAACCCTAAGGAGGCTGATAAAGAAGAACTGCAATTTTTTTTTTTTTTTTTTTTTTTTTGTCTTTTTGAGACAGGGTCTCTATGCAGTTCAGGATGGCCTTGAGCTCACTTTGTAGCCCAGGCTGGTGTCGAACTTGCAATGATCCTCCTGCCTCTGCCTCCCGAGTGCTGCGATTACAGGCACGAGCCACCACGCTCATCTAGAGAATTGCAAATTTTTTTTTCAAAAAAATTTTTTTTAACTTTTTATCAGTACTGGGGATTGAACTCACCTGCTTGCAAGGCAGGTGCTTATGCTGCTGTACCTAAATCCCCAGCTCTGAGAACTGCAAATTTGAGACCAGCCTGAACTACAGAGTGAGGACTTGTCTTCAAAAAAAAAAAAAAAAAATTGTGACTGCCTTCCCAGGGGCATGCAGCTAGGACACCCTCTCAGGGTTTTCTTTCCCCTTGATGGTGGTAGGACTGATTTTGGGCTCCTCTTAGTGGAATATAGGTGCAGAACAATGACATACAGTGGTTTCGCCATCGGTTTGTGAACATGTCTTCTGGGGTTGTTTTTGTTTTTTTGGTTTTAAAATCAAACTCAGGACCTTGAGTTTGCCAGCCAGGTGATGTGCTGCTGAACTATAACCCCTGCCTTTTCTTTCCTTTTTTTTCTTTCTTTGTTTTTTTTTTTTTTTTTTTTTTTTTTTTTGTCTTTTTCATTTTTATCGGTACCGGGGAATGAAGTCACGACCGCCTGCTTGCAAGGCAGGTGCTTATGCCGCTGAGCTAAAGCTCCAGCCCCCATCCCTGCCGCCTTTTCTTTTGTTTTGTTTTTGAGACAGGGTCTGTACCTCAGGCTGGCCTTAAAATCACTATGTAGCCCAGCCTGGCCTCGGACTCGTGCGTGCTGGGATTACAGATGTGTACCACCACTCTAGGCCTATTTTGTTTTCTATTTTTTTTGTTTTTGTTTGGTTTATAAATGTTTTTTTTTTTTTAATTTTATTTTGTCTTTTTGAGACAGGGTTTTATTATACTGTTTGGCCTTAAACTTACTATATAGCCCAGGCCGGCCTTGAATTTGCAGGGAGCCTCAACTTCCTGATTGCTGGTATTACATGCATGTGCTGATATGCCCAACACGACTATATGTGTTTGGTAATTCTTTTTTTTTTTTTTTTTTTGAGAAAAAAAAAGTGGTTACGTAGCCCAGGCTAACCTCAAACTCAGTGGCAGTTATCCTACATCAGCCTTCCAAGTGCTGAGATTATCGGCATGTGCCACCATGCCTGGCCTACAAAGGTCTTCTAACTCCAAGCCTCAAACTGCTGTTCAGCTAGTACCTTACATTGTTAGATTTGAGAACATGGGAATCTCTTCTGACTATTTTACCTCTTGTTAGAACCCCCAGCATCTGAGGCTGTTCAGGCAGGAGGCAGGCTGTACACCTTACTCAAATAGGCTCCCAAATTCTGCAAAGCCCAGCCTAGTCTTGAAAGATGTATCTTTCCTAGTTGAGTGTCAGGTGTTCGCCTGCCTTAGGAGCCTGCTGAGACCTCTGGGTCTGGCTGGCCTGTCCTCTGCCTTGGGACACCTCAGCAACCCATACAAAGGAAGTGAGTCACGCAAGGGCAAGGCAGGCTGGCCCTGGGCATGGTGGGCGTGGCCATGCCAGCCTGGAGGTGGGGGAGGGGTCAGAAGGGCAGTGATCAGAATCTCTTGGTCCAGCCTGGGACGGTGTGTGGAGCACCCCTCTTGATGCTGGCTGAGAATGAGTTTCTGAGTTTCTGCCACTCCATCCAGGGTCTCCTTTATCTCCTAGCCAAGGGTATACTCTCTTATCTTTATTTCTCAGGCCCTCATTATTCAACTTCTGCCCCAAAACTTCCCCTCCTCACTGCTATCTTTTTTTCCTTTTTCTTGCAGGGCTGGAGATTGGACCCACTGCCTCTTAGGGAAGTGCTGTGCCCCACCACTGCTTAAAAAGGAGGCGGGAGGGAACCACTCTTCAGTCTTCCAGTTTAAAAAGTCTATGAGGGCTGTGAGAAAGCCTGGCACCTAGGAAAACCATCTGAGAAAAGAGTTCAGAAACTTTAAAAAAGGGACACAAGTAGCAGAGGGACAGGGAGGGTTACAGAGGGACCCAGAGGTTTGCTGCAGCCCAACTAGGAGATCCTGGGAGCCGGTTGGGAAAGGGTGCTTGGATGTGTAGCAGGAACTATAGAACAGCAGAGGATGCTGTGGGACTGGAAGGCTGAGGGGAGGGTGTCACAGGGAGGGAAGGCAGCCCCAGTGTAAGATATGTGAATAGGAGCAGAGTTCAGACAGGGACAGAGGAGACTAGGACCTGAGAGACTGCTAGGAAGATCAAGAAAAAGTCCAGTGTGTCTCTAGGGGCCGATGCAGGTGACTAGTCAAACAGCTTCATTTCTCCTTGGTAGCCCTGGTAGCCCTGGCGTAACTGCTAGAAGCAAATTAACAAACAAGCTGGAAATTAACTGTCAGCTTCCATCTCACCGCCCCTCCAGAGAGAGCCTGAGCTGAGGCCAAGCTTGCAGCCCTGTATTAGAGGGGACCACAATGCTTTCTAGAACCGGCAAGCACGTGGGCTTGATTAGAGACTCCAATGCAACGAGGTGCAGTCCCAGCATAAAACAATCATTTCATCAATGCACAAAACCCTAAAAAGTAAGAGTAAACGGTAGCGCTCCCTGTAAATAAGCCCTCAGCACATCCTGGTCAAGCTCCTGTCCATGGTCAAGGTCAAGCTCTTTGAAATATCCATTTCATCAGACTGTGGAAGGGTGGGAACATTTTGTACTATGAATTAGAGTAAACGTGATGTGCACTGAAAACGCAGATACACTTTGCAAAACAGAGGTTGAAGGGCGGCTCTTTCTTTCGGGTTTCCGGTCCACTGGGGGGGGGGCTTCCCAGGGGAAGCTGATCGGGGCTGTGCTGCTCGCTCCAGCTCTGTGTGGCGATCACGCCGTACTTGGGACCGTTCCTTCGGCACACACGGGGCTGCGCCCAGGCCTAGAAGCCGCAGGGCCCGGGCCGAGGCCGCGGAGCCTGACCGAGCACCCGCCGGCCCCCTCCGGCTGCTCCAGGCTAGGCCCCAGCCCTCCGGCCCCTCCGCCCCCTTCGCCCCCTCCGCCGCCTTCCTGCGGCCCGGCCCGGCCCGGCTCTGCCCGCTGGGGCTCGGCGGGCGGCGCAGGGAGGGGCGCGGCGGGGCGGGGGCGGAAGGGGGCGGAGGCGCGGGCCGGGCCTCCCGGAGCACCCGGCGCTCGGACGCAGGACGCGGAGCAGCGGCTCCGGTCCGGCCAGCTCGACGCCGCCGCCGCCGCCGCGTGAGTCGGGCCCGGGTGGCGCGCGGGGCTGCGGTGCGCGGGTCCAGCCGGGAGGGCGCGGCGGGGCGCGGGGAGGCGCCGGCCTGGCCCGGGGCTGCGCCCATGGCGGCGGGCGCGGAGGGTGGGCCGAACCTCGCGGCGGCGGCGGCGGCGGCCTGGGCCCAGGTTCCTGGCGCCGCCCGGCCGGGAGCCCTTGGCGCGGGGTAGGGCGGGCGCCCCCCGGCGGGGAGGAAGAGGCCCGGGACCCTCGCGATGGCCCCGGCCGGCGGCTCGCGGTGATGCCCCGGGGGGGCCTGGCCGCGGCCCGGGTGCCCACCCGAAGGCGGTCGGAACGTCCATGTGCCGAGCGAGAAACAGGAAGGAGGGCGCTGGGTCTGTCCTGGGCCCGGGTGCGGGCCCGGGCTCCTGCACCGTTAATAGGTGAGCGTGGCTGGCCTGGGAGCACTCCAAGAACCTGGCTAGAGGTTGCTAATTATCCAGCATCGCCAGAGACTGTCTCGCTGGTGAAGTAACTGCAGGTGTGTGGCGTGGGTCCTTGGCCTGCACTGGGGGATTTCATTTCTTCCCCAGGCCAGGTTCCTTCTCATCAAAGTCTGATCTCTGTCCCAGTTTCAAGGCCCTGGAGTAAGGGGTTTTGAAGATCCTGAAATATGGAGTGAACCCTCCTTTGTCAGAAAGTCCTTTGTCAGGTAGTCACCCTGTGGTAGAGCCGGTCTCTAGGGGGACCTGTCCTGTGCCAGAGTTGAGGTGACCTGGCCTGAATGAGTGGCTGATTGCACTTGCAATGGGTCCTTAAGGGTAAGGACTTGTCTGCAGCCCTATCCCCAAAGCTGGACCCTGATCAGATTTGCATAGATGCTTTCCAAATTGAGAACCTTGTCTCCCCTAGCACCTTTCACCTCACCCTCTTCATGGGGCGACTGGCTAAATTTCAGCCTCCTTTTTCCTCACCTCTGGCAGGCAGCTGGCTGGCTCCACTCTGCTGCCTCTTTGCCTCTGGCCTCCTTGGGCCCCAATCTGTAGGTTGCAGTGTTTGACAAGTTGTGGGCCAGATGGGGGCTGAGGACACCTGTTCTTATTGAGCCAAATTCTGGGTTTTGTGCCGCCACTTGGGGCAGTGACATATCTTTTCCTGGTTCATCCATACCTTGCAGCCTTCTATCTTCTGCTGCCTGAAATGAAAGTTTTCAACAAGGGGGACCGTTAGGATTTCTTCTCTCCCTTTTATAGTCAGTCGCTCAAGCTTCAGTGGAGGCTGGGAGTATTTGAGACTCTTTTTCGCTCTCTGCCCTTGCTGGCCCTGTTGTATTGTCCATAGTTGTTCCTGCAGACTTGGAGCTGAGTGGGCTGTTCCCACGGTGAGCCTCTGAGAATACTTTCCTTCCAGGCTTTCTCCCTTTCCGGCCTTCTGTCTGCAAGCTCTTGTTATCCACCTGTGAGAGACTTGGGGAGGGTCTGTCAGACCTGGGGGGGGGGTTAAGGCTGAGCAGAACCTTGCTAAAGTTTTTGGTAATCTAATGCTCAAGAAATCCCTGTGCTACTGGCCTCTCTCCAGTCTGTGGCTTACAAAGTGGTGTCTGTGACTCAGGGAGGTGTGTGCGCACATGGCTGCATGTGTGTAGGAGTGCAGTTTTCTTTTTTGTCCCTTTCTCCTCTTTTCCTCATAGGCTTTATTTTTTTGGTTTTAAGAGACAGGGATGCACTTTGTAGTCTTGAACTTGCTGGTCTTGAACTTGTGATCCTACTTCCTCAGCCTCCCAGAGTGTTGAGCTTGTAGGTATGTACCACCATACCCAATATGGCAGCAGAATGTTTTTTTTTTTTTTTTAGAATTTCAAAGTAGAAAAGTTACGTGTGATTTTTCTCTGCTAGGAAATTCCTGAGAACTTAGGGGACAGAAGCTGATTTCCTCCCCTGTGTGCATGCCTGTTCTCATCCCCACCTCATGTTTGTGGGATCCCTTGTTTGGCTTGATGTGTTGGCACCAAGAAGTTGGCAGGGCTGCCACAGGTTCCATGGGGCTGTGCAGAGTAAGGCCATCAGGAAGCCCAGCTGACACAGTTTCCCCTCCTGTTGAGGCAGAAATCTGACCTTGCTCGTCTGAGGCCTCTGCTAGTGGAAGTTCAGGACAGAAAGGGACGGTGGTGGTCCCAGCAAGCCTGAGGCTCAGCACCAATACTCTGTGCTCCCTCAAATGCCTGCCTCTACCCTTCCTAGTGGAAGATGGTGGGAAGGATCTGAGGTGGGTGTGTCCAAGTTGTTTATCCATAACTGTCCCTGACACCTATTCCGCCTGCCTCCCTAGCACTGCACTTTATTTGTAAGCTTAAGATGGGGATAAGACATTCCCTGGCTCTTGGGAGAGGGAGCTCTCCAGATCCCTAGCTTGTTCTCTGAATTTTTTACTCTGCCAAATGCCTCTTGACAAGAGAAATATCCTAGCCAGTTTCCTTTGCCTGGAATGGGGATGGGTTCCAGAGTCCATGTCTGCCTGTACCCGTGGTGTTAAGACTCACTGGTGGAAAGGTAGGGCCCAAGGGACAGCAGTCAGATGACTGGGTCAGGTATAGTCCCACACTTCTAGGTAGGCCAAGCTGGGGAAAAAAAAAAAAAGTGGGAGGTATAATATGACATCTAGGGTCCTATACCTCCCTCCCCTCTACTCAGATTTTTACTTTAGGAAGAGTATGTGTGTGTATATAAAGTTCCACTGTAGCCAGTTGTATTTGATTTTGTTCAGTTCGGAAAGCTTCCATCTCTTTGACTAATTAAATATTTATTCTGGCTGAGGGGGCTCAGGAAGGGGCAGTGCTGAGGCCTGGAATGTGCCTGTATGATTTGGGGCAGGAAGGGAGAAGGTGGAAGTGCGGTTCTTTTATTGTCACTACTGACCTCTGATTTCATCCAGGAGAGCAGTGACCAGGAGTGGGGACAAGAGGGTAAAGTCCTTGAGCTTGGAATACTGAGAGGCTGAGAGAGATTTCGCAAGCAGTTCTGTGGTAGCTGGGGGTGGAGCCACACAGCCCTCCTCACAGTGGACAACGGTCTCTCCTCTTCCCTCCCCAGCTGGGAGGGAGCTGCCTTCCTTCTCAGCTTTTAGTCTCAAGGCTAGGCAGAATCCCACCACGCTCAGGGAGGAGCCCGAGGGGCAGGGAGCCTGGCAAAGGCTTCCCAGGCCCTCATGCTGGGGTTTACTGTGGAGCCCCAGGGCTGCCTGGGGTCACTGACTCTCTATCCTGTTGCTTTCTCAGCTCCACACACCTGCTGGCCCCCACAAGCCGCACACCATCACTTCTCCCATCTGGGTGTCCAAATGGTCAGTGCTTTCTTTGTCTCACAGGAAGGTGTAAAGCAGCCCATTCTGGGGCTATTTGTTTGTAGACTGGCATCACTCTGCAGACTAGAATGTGTTTTATATTCTGGAAGAGACCGAGACATAGCTTGGTTCTGGGTTGAGGATGTAGCTTACTGGTAGAGTGCTTGTCTAGCATGTGTGAAGCCCTGGTTCCCCCCGCAGAGTACACACACCCCTGCCACCTGGACTCCCTGTCCCCATGTCTAACTCTAGGAAGATTTGCCTTCACTTTTCCTTCTGAACGTAGGATTTATCTGCTTTATTGGCAGGGACGGATGGCTTGGCACGTGGCTGTCTACTCTGGCAGTTGTTTGATGTTCACTGATCACCCAGAGCTCAGTGTACCTTGAGGACATATTTTTGCTTCCCTGGGCCTCTTCATTTTGTCTGAGGTTGCAGGGAAGCACTAGGCCAGCCCTGGGGTGTGTTTCGAGGCTCTCTTCCTGTTCCTGTGCAGGGCAGCTCCCAGCTAAGGGTAGATCTGACAGTAGGGTGAAAGGAAGGTGGTGTTGACTTTACTCAGATTGGCTATAGCTTCTCAGGCAAAGTTCTGCCTGTCCTCCAGGTTGGGATAGAAAAAAACATGGAAATCATAGTTATTCTAGGGATTAGGACTTCGGTTGTCACAGGCATTAAATGTTAAGATCTAGAAACTATCTTACTACAGATGAAGAGGCAGACTTGCCCAAGGCCTCAGAGCCAGGAGTAGGCTCCAGAGTTTGAGTCTCTGCCTACCCTTGATACACCAGAAAAGTGTTCATCCCCCTGTTGCCCGCAGCAGCCCTTCTTGACAACTTCCCCTCCTCCTCTTAGGATGCTGCAGACCTTGTATGATTACTTCTGGTGGGAACGGTTGTGGTTGCCTGTGAACCTGACCTGGGCTGATCTAGAAGACCGAGATGGAAGAATCTATGCCAAAGCCTCAGACCTCTACGTCACATTGCCACTGGCCCTGCTCTTCCTTATCATCCGATACTTCTTTGAGCTGTGAGCACAGAAGCCCTCTCTCGCCCTCCCCAAGCTACCAGTCTCCCAGCCCCTCAACTGTCTTTTGCTGTTGAATTAGTTCTAGACCCTGGTGTTCGGCCTTCCTAGTTCCTACCCACTGTGTCACCCACACCCAGGGCACTATTGTCTTCCTGAGGGCTCAGTATCCCCAGGCCCTTTGCTTCAATGGCCATTTGTTCTCACCCACTGCCCACTACCCCGCCTGGTCACTAGGAAACACAGGCAGCTTTGTCAGCTCTGGGCAGCTCAGGAGACTACATGGAAGGGGGTGAGGCCAGACTACATGGGGAAACTGAGGCCCAGAATAGAGCTGCCTGAACTTGAGCTTCCCACTCCCACCTTAGGGACTGGGAGCACTCCGAGAGCATGACACCTCTCTTGTTCCTTCCCTAGTTATGTGGCCACACCACTGGCAGCCCTCCTGAACGTGAAGGAGAAAACTCGGTTGCGAGCACCTCCCAATGCTACCTTAGAACACTTCTATCAGACCAGAGGCAAGCAGCCCAAGCAGGTATGCACTGTGCACTCTTGTGGCTCCAGGAGTCTAGGCCGGGGAGGGGGATGGTGGGCGGGCATAAGATTTGAAGGCTGGTTCTGGTGGGTGCAAATGGGAGGGCCTGGTGATGCATTATTACTAGGAGTGGGTGCTCTGTGGGTTCTGAGGCTGAAAGTAAGGACTGTCATCATACCTAGGTGGAAGTTGAGCTCCTGTCTCGGCAGAGTGGGCTGTCTGGCCGCCAAGTAGAGCGCTGGTTTCGCCGCCGCCGCAACCAGGACCGGCCAAGTCTCCTCAAGAAGTTTCGTGAAGCCAGGTGGGGAAGTTGGGGTAGAGGAGTCTAATGGGGCTTTGCTGGGAGGCTGGGGCTGTTTCAGGGAGTGAAGTGTCTGTCCTTTGAGAGCACGTGGGACTGCTGGGGGCCGTGCTGTCCTCCTAACTCTGTGCTTCTTCTTGCAGCTGGAGATTCACATTTTATCTGATTGCCTTTGTTGCTGGCATGGCTGTCATTGTGGATGTGAGTGAGATTACTGGGAAGTGGGCAAGACCAGAGTGGGTCTTTCCTCGTTTAAACTTTCTTTACTGTCTCAATGCAGAAACCTTGGTTCTATGACCTGAAGAAAGTCTGGGAGGGATATCCCATCCAGGTATGGAGTGGGCCCTCCTAGGGGCAGGTGGCCACAGATACCCTTGAGAAGAGTTCTGAACACAGGGCAGAAGAATGAATCATGGAAGCAATAAGCTCAGGGGCTGGAGGGGCTGGGACTAGAGCAGGAGATCCTTGGGCTAGCTGTTCTGGGTCTCTTAATTCTCTCTGCTTTCCCAGAGCACCATCTCTTCCCAGTATTGGTACTACATGATTGAACTTTCCTTCTACATGTCGCTGCTCTTCAGCATTGCTTCTGATGTCAAGCGAAAGGTAGGTGAAGGTGTTACACAGTTAAGCCCAAGGGGTAAATGAGGAGTTGGATGTGGTGGTATATAGCACTGAGGAGTCTGAAGCAGGAGGATTATGAGCCTGGGTAGTAGGGTGGCCTACCGACCAAGCTCTAGTTGGCCTGGACTGTGTAGTGAGACCTTGTCTAGGCCAAGGGGAGCAAAATGAGGTCTTGAGATGGACAAGCCTCTCCTTTGACTTATTTTTTTGATACTGGGAATTGAACTCAGGACCTCACACTTGCCAGGCAGATGCTGTGCTGTTGAGCTATATCCCCAGCCCTCTCCTTTGACTTTTTTTCAGCTTTGGCCAGAAGTGTTGGGACATGGGACATATTTTGTATGTGTATGCATGTGGGAAATGGGATGGGGAGCAGGAGGGTTCCCTGGAGCCTGCATCTTTGCAGGATTTCAAGGAACAGATCATCCACCACGTGGCCACCATCATCCTCATCAGCTTCTCCTGGTTTGCCAATTACATCCGCGCAGGGACTCTCATCATGGCTCTGCATGACTCTTCAGACTACTTGTTGGAGGTTAGGTTTCCTCAAACTAAAGGTCCCAGTGCAGTCCTCTGTCCTGTTTTGGGGGTGAGGAAGGCAGTGACATTCCCAGGATCAAAGTGTGGGACTCAGAGCCAGTGCTGCTAACTGGGTGATGTACCTGGGAGTCCGGGGCCCAAGATGATGATGGATGGGGGCTATTTACAGTCAGCCAAGATGTTTAACTACGCGGGCTGGAAAAACACCTGCAACAATATCTTTATCATCTTCGCCATTGTTTTCATCATCACCCGCCTGGTCATCTTGCCCTTTTGGTAAGTAGGTGGTCAGGCTGTCCTTGCCTCAAAAACTAAGGAGGGCTCCCCACTCCATTGACAACTGTGTTTCTCCCCTTGAATCCTCAGGATCCTACACTGCACACTGGTGTACCCACTGGAGCTCTATCCTGCCTTCTTTGGCTATTACTTCTTCAATATCATGATGGGAGTGCTACAGATCCTGCATATCTTCTGGGCTTACCTCATTTTGCGCATGGCCCACAAGTTCATAACTGGAAAGGTGAAAACTCTGTCCCCACTTTGTGGGCCTTACTGCTCTCAACTCTCGACCTTCCCAAATTCCTTGTCATGCCAGCAGCACTTCCAAAACTATGATAGCGGGCTGGGGATATAGCTTAGTGGCACAAGTGCCTGTCTGGCAAGCATGAGGTCATGAGTTCAGTCTCTGGTGCTACCAAAAAACCAAAACAAAACCCCAAAAAGCAAAAAGAGAAAACTACATAGGAACAGGCTCTGAGAGGCAATTTTTACGCTTGAGGCTATCAGGTAAACCATCTTATTCCATTTCTAGGTGATAGAAGATGAACGAAGTGACCGCGAGGAAACAGAGAGCTCTGAGGGAGAGGAGGTTGTCACTGGGGCAGGAACAAAGAGCCGGCCCCTAGCCAATGGTCACCCAGTCCTCAATAACCACCACCGTAAGAATGACTGAGCATCACCTCCACTGCCTCCCAGATGAATGCATAAAGCCAAGGAACTAGCCAACCTTACCTATAGGCTCACTTTAAGCTCTGGGGGAAAAGGAGAAGGGTAGAAGAGACTTCTGCATTCCCTTTTTTCTTTGTCGCCCGGTTGCCTTTAAACCAAATTCTAACCAGCCTATCCTTGGGTGAAGAGGTGGGTTATATATCTTTTGTTAGAGGGAGGATGGTCTGACTTTTTTCTGTCCTCCAGATTATCCTTTCTGTTGCTTTTAACCCCTTCATCAGCTCTAGGGTAGAGTTATAACTCACATTCCTTATTCTTGAGGATTTGGCCCTGTTTGCCTTTTGACTCCTTGGCCTTGAGAAGTGCCAGGGTTGTGCCTTACTGTCTGATCTGTGGGCCTAATTCTGCCAAAGCTGGACCAAGGCTCACTTTTCTAAGCTAACTTGGGCCAGAAACCAAAGCTGAGTTACTCTGAACTCTTTCCTCTAAGACACCGTGAACTGAGTGTAGGGGGTGCACCTGACCTTACCCTACCTCTGCCAGAGTGGGGACTAGATGAGGACACTCAGATGGTCTCCGTGTTATTTCCCTGCCAGCCGACCCTGTGGCCACATGTTCAAGATCTTATTGTTTCCTTCTCGGGCCTTTTTTCTTCCTTCAACTAGTTTAGCTGGTTTGGGGTAAAATGGCAACTAGTTCTAATTTTTATTTATTAAACATTCGAGGTTTCGATTTTAAAGCCAGAATTATAGCTGGCACCTGGCATGTCAGCAGTGGGACCATTTCAGATGAAAATGTACTGTTAAAAGGTTTTTTTTAATGAAAATATATTAAAGATTAAATAACACATGTCAACAGGTGTCAGACTATTAGGAATTGAGAAAGGGGATCAACTAAATAAACTAAAATAGTCTTTCTTATGCTTTTGCTGCAGTTAACATTTTCTTTTTAAAATTCACATGACAAGAAAAAATGAGTAGGAAAAAACAAGATTAATGAGAGCTGCCTATTGGGGAGGATAAGGGAAACAAACCTCTCATTGAAAAGATCAGTGTATGAAAAATGGGGCTGAGGGAGAAATCAAAGAGCAATCTTACTTGTACCACGTTAAAATACTTTCATGAAGTAACACAAACCAGGGATACCAGATACCTACCCCTGGCCCAGAAGTAAAGTCTATGATGAACACTTGAACAGACATGGGACAGGAGAATGTCAGGCCTAGGTGAGAGCGGCGCTCTCTTCCCACCCCAGTGCCTTAGGAAGCCATGGAGGTACTCTGCCTGCTAGCACCACATTGGAAGAGATCTCTGGATCTAGAACTCCCATTTCTATCTACCCGGAGCTAGGGGAAGTAGCTAGACCAGAAACTTGGGGTCAGAGTTCAGCAGTGGGGAAGACCCATTTCCTGAGGACAGGACAGTTGCAGAAGGGTTCCCAGGGTGAGGAAGAAGTCTGTCCTCTAGAGAAGACGACCTCTGCATTCGATGGCCCCACAGCAGCACAGCAACTCCTTGCCTTCCACACTGCCCACCTCGTAGTTATAGTCCCAAGTAAGTTCTGTCCCAGCCCGGATTCTCCTGAGGGGGAAGAAAAAGGAGATGTGTGATAGTGTAGCCAGTGACACAGAAGCCTAGGTTACACAGTGCAAACATGAAAGGGGACCACAGATGGCAGGTGTGAATTCACAATTTCCAAGGTCCTTGCCTTTCCCCACTCCTCCCAAAGAATCCCCTCTGTTGACTCCGTCTTACTTGCTGGCAAAGAAGGCTACCCAGGGGAAGCGAAGATCATGAGTATCCACGAAGACATTCTGGACAAACAGGTTGGGGCTGCAGCTATGCTGTAGATTTAAGAACAGCAGTGAATCAGAACCAGGTACACAGAGTTTGGTTTGGGGGTGGTGGTAAGAACTGCAAGAAAATGATGGTATCTGACCCTCCCCATCATAAAGATGTTTTGGAAGAAAGCTACTCAAGATTCGGTTTTTTTTTTTTTTTTTTTGCTTTGAGACAGGGTCTCACTGTAGTTCAAGCTGGCCTTGAACTTGGCGGTGATCCTGCTGCCTAAGAGTGCTAGGATTACAAGTATGCCACCACACCCAGCCTTCAAGATCTTAGGAAATCAGTTTATAGGAGGAAAAAGTAGATTTCCATAGTATGTCAAAGAACAAAAGCTGAGCCCACGGATTAATTCCACACCCAGGGTTAGGGGGAGGTCTCACATTGAGATAGCGGCCCAGGTTGCCTTCAAGCTTGGCATCAATGATGTAACAGGACTCTTCACCATCATAAAACTGACGTGTGTTTTTACGGACAGGTGCGCTTTCCCCCTTGTCCACGGAGGCCATGTTGGTCGATTTAATGGCAATGCCATGGGTCGATTTAAGAGCAAAGCCTCGGGTTGATTTCACTGCTACTTGACGCTTCGTTGGACCTGGACAAGAAATGGTCCGATGTTGTCAGGACCTATTCCAACTCACAGCCAGATATTACTCTATCCTGATCTTTATCCCACACACTATAGCTCAAGAATGTCAACAAGGGGGCTGGGGATTTAGCTCAGTGGCGTAAGCACCTGCCTTGCAAGCAGGCAGTCATGAGTTCGATCCCCGGTACCGATAAAAAAGAAAAAGCCAAAAAAAAAAAAAAAAAAAAAAAAAAAAAGAATGTCAACAAGGTAAGTTTCAGGCAAAGACCCTAAGTGGCAGTTTTCAAGTAGGATTACGCAAAGAATAAGGAATGGACATGTCAAACACAACAGTTTAGCTCAGGGGCCTCCCAGAAATGCTCCCACATTTAAAATCTGAATCGCACTCCCTTACTTCTTTGGCTTCCCTTACAAATGCTCTATGGGGCTGGAGATACAGATCAGCAGCACAGTGCCTACCTGGCAAGTGCTAGGGGCCGAGTTTGATTCCCAGTACCCACTCCCCCCAAAAAAGCTCTATGCCTATTTTCCTGTTTCTTCCTACCACTCCCAAAATTCTTCCAGACTACCAGACATGTTCTTCTTGTCCTCAAAGTCATCCCCTTCAGAGCCAGAGGAAATGGTTTGGATATCATCACTGTCAACTGCTGTGGCTGAAGTCTGACCAGCAGTGGGCTTCCGGCTGGTCCCACTTTCCCCCTCACTTTCTGTGCTGCTGGACAGTGTCAGGACATCCTAGGGAAGCAGAGTGTGAGAAGAGGAGTAAGTGGAAAGGCTCCTTCAAGTTCTTGCTTTTACTTAAGGCTAGGCAGAAGGGGCTTAGACTAGCAAGAGGAAGATTAGATGCTGAAGAAGATGAGTCAAGAGGAAGTCAAGGCCAAATAAATAAAAGAGACTTATTATTTTATACAAAGGACTTGAGGCGAGAACTGTCTCAGCTCCTGTACTTGGATTCTAAATAGAACAGATAGGAATGCAGCTCAAGAAAGGCACTTACATCAGGGTTGGACTGTGCAGAGGCAAGGAGTCGCCGGCTCTGATGCATGCTCGTCTTACTAGGTGGGCGTCGAAGTCCTTCAGGCTTCACTGGAGAAGGATTGTAACCATAATTTCGAGAGCTTTCAGTGATACTGATGGGATAAGAGTAAGAGGAAGACAAGTTATTGGCTATTTCTTGGTCTATTTTTTTTTGCGGGGGAAGATAGGGTCTCACTTGTAGTCCAGGCTGGTCTGTATCCCTGGCTGGCCTTAGCCTTGCAATACTCCTGCCTCAGCCTCCCAAGTGTTAGGTTACACGTGCCACCTTGCCTAGCTTCTTAGGCTTTCACAGGCTTTAGAGAAGACAGATTTGGAAGTAGTTCAAAAGAAAAGCACTTACACTGACATCTTGTTTCCGTCATCAGGGTCCTACAAAAAAGCAAGCGCAGCATTAAGTGCTTTAGTGGGCCACTGTAATGAGTCTAACAATTAGATTTTATTTCAAATGACCTCTAAGGTAACATTGACCAGTGGGAGGTCACTAGCTAAAGCCAGACAGGGTCAGGAAATCACTTTGACTTGATGGAACAGTCATATTCCCATCTCTATAAACTCTTGTCAGGCTTTTTTTTTTTTTGTCTTTTTCCTTTTTAGCGGTACCGGGGATCAAACTCATGACTGCCTGCTTTCAAGGCAGGCGCTTATGCTGCTGAGCTAAATCCCCAGCCCTGTCACAGGCTTTTAATCCTTTCCCACAAGGGGAGAGCCTCACAGGGATCCAGGACCCAGTCTGATCACCCCTAACATGGAAAAGTTCAACACCATTAAAGGTACACTTGGAGTCAAGTTGTTTTTTTTTTTTTTTTTTTTTGTACTGGGAATCGAACTCAGGACCTCATGCTTGCCAGGTAGGTGCTGCACTATTGTTTTGAAATAGGCCCTTGCTATATTATCTGGGCTGCCCTCGAATTTGTGGGTTCAAGCAATCTTCTTGCCTCAACCTCCTCCCTACCCTGATGCTCCTAGTGTTGCTAGGACTACAAGTGGCCACTGCACCGAAGTTTGAAAATTTTTGTTGTTCTCCTGGGGAGTGAACCTAGGGTCTTCACTCTGAGTTACATCCTCAGGCCCCTCCCCATCTTAAATTTTGAAATAGAGTCTAAGTTGCCTAAGCTGTAAGCCGCAAGCCTCCTCTGTCTTAGCCTTCAGAGTGTGGAGATTATAGTTATGTGCCGCCACATCCACTTTAAAATCAATTTGTTGGGCAGGGGTTTAGCTCTGTGGTATAAGTGCCTGCCTGGCAAGCATGAGGTCCTGAGTTTGATCCCTGGTACCAAAAAGAAAAAAAAAAAGGAAAAAAAACAAAAACAAAAACAAAAAAAACACAACCTGTTTCCGTTACTCTCCCTGCCTTTCTTCTCTTCCTTTCATGTTTCTAAGACGGGATCTCACTATGTAGCCTAGACTGGCCTTTGAAATCACAGCAATCCTGTTTGTGCTTCCTGAGTACTGCAATTACAAACGTGGGTCACAATGCCTGGCTTTGTTTCTGTGCTTTAAAGTAAAAGCCAGCAATGGTGCAGAGAATTGAAATATCAACATATATATACACACATAAATCCTTCACTTTCAAGTGATATACTCCCCTTTTTCTACCACGTGAATCTTAAAATAATTTGGTTCTTTAAACAAATACTGGGAATGTACTGGGTTGAGAAGAAAGCTAATCAGGTTGCCACAGAAATATCTGTCATGTAAATAATCTACATGCAAACACTTGTGATACTGAGATACTGAATTCATTACTACATTAAAGTTAAAAGCCACAGCTTAGGGGTGGGGGGCTTGGCTCAGTGATGCAGAACCTGCCTGGCAAGCATCCTGAATTCAATTCCTGGTACAAAACAAAACACACTACTTACCTCTTTTTTAGCCTGCTTGCTGTCGCCCTCATCCTTGATTCCCAATCCTGAGGCAGAGGTCTTCTCAGCCTCCCCTCGGCCTCCCGCAGCCCGGCCCTCACCACCCTCACTTGTCTTAAAGGATGAGCGGCTGTCAGAGTCAGCAAAACCACCTTCGCTGACACTATTGCAGCTCAACCAGGAGGCCACCTTGTTCTTGGGTGTCTCTTCAGAGGAAGGTGGATTGCAGCCCCCTACAGGGATTGCGGGAGGAAGAGGAATGTGTGGTGGCCCAAGGTCTGGGGGGCGAGAATCTTTGGAAGCCACCTCCGACAGTCCATTCTCCTTTTGGCCCCGGGTCTGTCTCCGAGTGGCATAGCTGCGCCACACTGAGCTGGTGCTGAAATCTTCATCCTTACAGAAATTATCATCTGAGCTATCATCATTGGACTCTTCAGCATCCTCTGTACCACTATTGCCATCTTCCTGGTCTTTCAAGTCCACACCACTGCTGTCAGAGGAACAGGGAACGTCACTCTCATATCCTTCCTTGAAGTTCTCCACGCTTTCAATATGGTCCAAATTTGCAAAGTACTCATCACCCATTTCCAGGCCCTCCTTGTCTGCAAAGTCATCGGTCAGGATTTTACCTGAGAAAGAAAAGAATTAAAGACCTTCTAGAGTTATGAGGAGCTTTTTTTTTTAATCGGTACCAGGGATTGAACTCACAACTACCTGTTTGCAAGAAGGCAGGCGCTTATGCCACTGAGCTAAATCCCCAGCCTGAGGAGCTTTAAATATATGTGCTACTGAAGCTGAGGTGGGAGGATTGTTGTGAGTTCAATGCTGGCCTGGGCTACTTAGTACTTTAAGGTCAACCTGAACCTTAAGGTTGACCTTAAGACGCTAAGATCAACCAGAGATAGTGGGATCCTATCTCTGAATGAATGAATATCAATCTCTTGAGTGCAAGAAAATGACACGAGGAGTCAGCAATCATTGTCTCCTCTTAAAGGGCAGTGCTGATGATTTCACCCTTTTTTATCCTTGTCTGTATGAAGCACTCTGTCCCTTTAGGGTCATTCCAGCTAGGCACATCAGTCATCATGTTATGCAAAGAGGGGATCCCTAACAACTCTTATTCCTGGTTCAAACATCAAGCATTTTATTCTTTTTAAAATTTTGTGGTATGGGGAAGTGAACCCAAGATTTGCTTACTATACATGTAGTACTTATTAATGAGCTACATCCCTCAGCCATGAAGCACTTTTTTCTTCAAACTGTCTCTGATTCAATCCTCCACCACATCCCAACCTTTATCCCATTACCAACCTGCATAAATACACACAAAAGAGCCTTTCGCAATGTCGTCCAAGCAGCGGATACCCCAGCCTTTGTTCTGGGTCTTAAATAGCTGTAGCCGGACCTGTAGCCCATGCTGCACCAACCGGTTTGTGCACATGTTTGGGTCACATTTGCACCGTTTGTTACATTCATATACCCTACAGGAAGTTGGAATAAAATCAATCATGATAAGATCAGTAAAGCACTAGAAAGCCATAAAACGTTACTAAGGTTGAAAATTAGGTAGTTATCCACCCTCCCAAATTTAAAGACCCAGTCCAAAAATAGGTATCTGAAATGAAGAGACACTTCAAGTAGAAATGGCACATAAATACATGAAAAAAATCTTCAATATCACTTGTCACTCAAGAGGTTCAAATTAAAACAACACTGAGATTCCATCTCTAAGAATGGCTATTATCAAGAAATCAACCAATAACAAGTGCTGGCAGGGCTGTGGGGAAAAAGGAATCCTTCTCCATTGTAAGTGTGAGTGTAGACTGGTACAACCACTATGGAAATAAGTCTGGTAATTTCTTAAAAAATTAAAACTAGGAGTTCCACTCAATAGTTATTCCGCGTTTTGGTATCTTGCCTAAAGAATTGAAAGCATCATATCACAGTGATGTATGCATACCCATGTTCATAGCTGCAGTTTATACTAGTCAAATCTTGGAAACAGTCCAAATGCCCATCAATCAGTGAATGGATAAAGATGTGATTTTTTTTTTATACAATAGAGTACCTACTAGTCTGCCATAAAGATGAATAAGCCTGAGACATTTCTAGCTAAATGGATATATCTTGAGATCATACTCTTATGTGAAATAAATTGGACACATAAGTTTAAATACCATATCATTTCTTTGATATGAGAAACTAAAAGGGTAAACAAGGACTAAAAAATGTAATAGACATTGAGAAATGGGAAGAAAATGTTCAAATAAGAAGGGAAACAAGGGAATGGGGAAGGGGAAAGGAAAGAAGGGCAAAGAAAAAAATGAGAATAGAAAGAAAAAATGAAATAAACCTTTTGTAAATAAGGAAGAGGGGATGAAGAGAGGAGAATGGGAAACAAGAAGCAAGATTTATCCTGAACAGGTACAGATTCCCTGTGATGAATGTTATCATTATGTATACCTAAAATGTACCAATAAAATTTTTAAAGAGCCAAAAAATTAGGAAATGATCTAAGTCAGTGGATTTGCAGAATGTCAGTCTTTGATTCATTTTAGTACTATCCCAAGGAAGCAATTCTGAAGAGGGAAGGATGATTTTTATATGGAAAGAGTACATAAAAGAAAACACCAAAATGCCAAATACTCAGAAAACAGCTAAGTGACATGAACACAGACTACAGAACACTGTAAGTATATGTGGGAATGCGTCTGTAAACCCGAGAAAGGGCAGTGAGAAGAGCAGATGCCGGTGTAAGAGACCGAGGGGCTGGGGATTTAGCTCAGCGGCCCAAGTGCTTGCCTATCAAGCATGAGGTCCTGAGTTCAATCCTGGGTACAGGAAAAAAAAAAAAAAAAAGAAAAAATAAGAAAGAAAGAAAAAAAGAAAAGACTAAAAACAAATAAAGACATAGGAAGAGCAGGTACTAATTTTTATGAGATTCTGGGAACAAAATTCATTTTCTTTCATTTAGTAAACAATCAGCAAGAGTTATATAACACACTAGGAACACAGTAACAAAAAAGGTTATGATATTTACTCTCAACGAGCTTATATTCTCAACTTAGTAACCTAAGGTTTTTGTTTTGTTTTGTTTTTGTCTGAGACAGGGCATCACTATATAGTCCAGGCTGGTTCCTCAAACTCAAGTGTTCATTCTGCCTCTGCCTCCCGAGTGCTGGGATTATAGGCAGTTGCCACCATACCTGGCTTAGCATACAACAACATTAAAGGAAAACAATAGTTATACCAAGAAAACCAACTGCTATGCTTTGCTCAGTATGACGGTTTATGTATTTTCCTGGCTGGGCAGATTTAAAGGAGAGTGTTACTTGTGTAAAGATGTTACTAGTGTGATTATCTGACTGATGACATCAGCCATACCCATCTGAGTGAAGATGATGAAAGCAGCTTCTATTAGCTGAAAATATACTTTGTGTTTTGCATTGCATATGTGTTACATATTTTTATTCTATCCTCAAGCAGACCTTAAATTTTTAAAAAAAACTTTGTGCCTATATGTGGCATTGGGGATTAAACTCAGGGCTTTGAGCATGGTAGGCAAGGACTCTATCACCGAGCTATATCCCCAGTCTATTCTATTTCATTTTTGAGTTATAGTTTAAGTTCCCTAGGCTGTACTCCAACTTGTGATTCTCCTGCCTCAGTCTCCCCAGTAGTTAGAATTTAGGTGTGTGTCACTGCACTCGTGTTTATTTTATTTTTTTAATTTTAGAAAGAGTAACTGCAGTGACATATATATAAATAGGTCTGACAGGCACGATGATATGTGCTTGTAATCCTAGCACTTGGGAACTGAGGCAGGAGAATCATGAGTCTGTGGGCAGTCTGAGGCAAGGCACATAGTGAAACTCTTTCTCAAAATTCACAAAAAACAAAAAACTATAGCTCAAATATTCAAGAATATACCGTTTAATCAGCATCACATCAGGAAACAATTCTGTGAGGTCCTCTAGGTCCCTACTGGGAAGGAGGCAGGTGCTATTTGTGTTCATATTCTATTTACAGCTGATAAAACAAGATCAGCTTGGAAGGGGCAGGATCTGATTAGAACTCAGGTCTCATCACCACCATACAGAACCTGTAGAGAACACATGCTGAGTATTATTCATTCATCTCAAAAAATGTTTCAGTGGGTACATGACCCCGGTATTGTGTACATGAAAGACTAGGAGAGAGTTGGCAGAAGACAGACCAGGACACTCTTACGGAGCTTACACTGTTTTTAATTCCTTTTCTTTCTTTTTGAGACAGGATCTTGCTATGCAGTTCAGGCTGGCCTTGAGCTCATTTTGTAGCCCAGGCTTGTCTTAACTTGCAATGATCCTCCTGCCTCAGCCTTCCGAGTGCTGGGATTATAGGCATGCACTACCATACTCCACTTTTTTGTTTTTGAGACAGGGTCTCTTCTATACAGTCCTAGCTGGTCTTAAACTTGTAGCAATCATCCTGCCTCAGCCTCCTAAGTGCTGGGATTATAGACGTGTGTCGCCATGCCTGGCCGATACAGCTCACATTCTAATAGGAAAATGGAACAAAAGAGTCAACATAGTTGTTATGCATGTGAGAAGAATACAAACATAGTCCTTGATGAGAGAATTCAGTGAGGGAAAAATGGCCCAGTTTAGTGAGCAGAAATGTCTCTCTGAGGAGGCAAGACCAGAGCTGAGCACTCAAGATTGAAGAAGATAGCCATAAAATGAACAGTGGAAGGGGCCAAGAAAAACACACAGTGTGTATAATGGCCCCAGAAGGGGGCTAAAAAGCACAAGGAGAACTGCACTCGGGCACTGAAGCATATCAGTGTGGCTGAAAACACTCTGCAGGCAGAGAGATAGGAAGGCCAGATAGTACAGTGTTTTGCAACCCAAGGTTAGTAAGGGTAAGAATAAAACCCAAGTCCAATGCGAGACAACTATTTTCAAGCAGAGAAGTGACATGTTATTTGTGGTTATTTAAAAAAAATGTACACACACACACACACACACACACTCTCACTCACTTTGAACTCACTTTATAGCCCAGGCTGGTCTTAAGTTCACAATGATCCTTCTACCTCAGCCTTCCAAATGCAGGGATTCTAGGCATGTGCCACCATGCCCGGCTCAAAAAAAAAAAAAAAAAAAGATATATGGCTGGGGATGTAGCACAGTGGCAGAGTGTTCTCCTACCACGAGATGCCCTGGGTTCCAACCCCAGACCACCTACCCCAAAACGCATTTATATAAAAAACATGCTGGGCATGGGGCTCACGCCTGTAATCCCAGCACTCAAGAGGCTGAGGCAGAAGGATTGTTGAATGTTCGAGACCAGCCTGGGTTACAAAGTGAGCTCAAGGCCGGTCTGAACTACATAGCAAGACCCTGTCTCATTTAAAAAAAAAAAAAAAAAAAACCAACCAAAAAAACATTTTGAACACATGAAAAAAATAAACAACAGCTACTACCTAGCATTACTAAATGTAAACATTAAATAGGGCTCAGAATTTTGTTAATTTGTTTCTTGAGATGGTCTCATTTTGTAGTCCAGGCTGACCTGGAATTGTGTAGCCCAGGCTGAGTTTGAACTTGAGGCCATTCTCCTACCTCAGCCTCCTGAGTGCTGGAATTATAGGCATGTGGTACTGTGCCCTGAGCAGAAATTTTGTTTATAAGTAAAGCATAATGCCTGTGATTATCACTGCATAGGAGCAATGGTAGAATGGGCAAGGCCATAAAGGAAACAAGCTAGATCCATTCCCACATCTGGGAGGTAATCTCATTGACCAGAGGAAGCAGGATTTTGCATTTCAAAACCAGTCCACATGATAGGGTCAGTCTACTATGTCAAGTTAAAGTTTGTGGTCCCCAACAATGAAGCAGGTCTGGAAGTCCTCTTTTGACAGTGTTCATGAAGTGAGGTCAACAGTATGGTTAATGCTGTTGCCAAGCACCATCCAGGGAAAGCAGGCTTGTGAAAACATGATGGTATGTCCTCGTGTACCTGCTTCACAGCATCTGACGACATGGGACCTCTTTTCCACTCTAAAGTCTAAATGACTATGAGATGTAAAACATCTAAGCTGAGGCAGCCAGGACAGTGTGACTAAAGAGTTGAAGGAGAACCTCCAGAAAACACTTCAGACAGTGGCAAGAACAGGATAAACATATTGGAAGCAAGGGGGAGCATTCTGAGGGAGACTGATGGCAATGTCTCTTTTATCGCAGTAATTTCTTTTGTAATTTAAACATTCACCAAATCTTTTAATCACTCCTCATGAAAGGTCAGAATACAAAGGACAAAAGAGTCATAAAATTTCAAACTGAGACAAATTATCAATTAGGTGTTCAGATAGGTTACAGAAATACTTTAGATACAGTAGGTCAAAGGTTTTCATTATTTCCTTTCCCAGGGCCAACAGACAAGAGGATCCACCCCAAAAGAGGAGGTAGAAACATCCCAAACTGCTGCTGTGTCTGCAGGGAGAGGAGCCCCTGCTAGAGCAGCTTAGATGACTCCAGGAAACCTGCTGTATCTGAGCATCTCCTGGGAAGTTCTGTGGGTTCTGGGGGAAATGGGGGCAAAATTGTGTAATGAGACAGAAAACTAGCAAAGGAAAACAAGTTATCAACTTTAACTATTGCTATCATTTATAATTTTTTTTAAAACAAATAACACATAATCCATGTAATGTGTTAAGTGTTATGATGTGGTTCTCATAGGCCATCAAAAATTATCAAGGTACTAAATGGGAACCATTTATCAACACATTTACTGGCCTTTTTATTTATTTATTTATTTTTTGGTACCAGGGATCAAACTTACACCCTTGCACTTACCAGGTAGGTGCTGTGTCACTGACACATCCCTAACCCTAAACAAGGACCTGTTAGACTTAGAAGAACTATTGGACGAGACTCCCTTTGGTGAATAAAGGATCAGCAGCCTGAAAAAAAATCATAATCCAGTCTTTGTTCATTAATGGGGGTCCTAATAATGTCCACAGCTTTATGGGAGACACCCCAATAAACATCGTTAAATATATTATTATATGTTTATATTGGTCATTGTCAAAAGCTCGTATTTTCTTTTTACTGGGGATCAAACTCATGACATCGTGCTTGCCAGGCATGCGCTTGTACAGCTGAGTTAAATACCCAGCCAAAAGGTCAAGTTTTCTATAAACAGAACAATAAGGTCTTCTGATTAAAAGATGCTCTTGGTATAAAACTAAATTTAAAAAAAAGTTTTCATATGGTTATGACAATTCATTATTGTTAATCTCATAGTATATTAAATATATTCACGACTTCCAGCTGTATAGGTCTTCTAGAATATAAAACTGGGACTGTTTATTCTGGTAGGATTTTTCTTTTAGTTTCAGATATCTGCCTTTGTCTTGTGTTCCAGCTACTGGTAGGAGAGATATATGTCAAACCAACATGAGACTGCCTGTCAAAAAATAAATTTTTTTTAAAAAGGGCCTCTATGATGTTTGTTATATGTGTTATTACACTTAGAAAAGCCTAGGTATTAAACAGTTCAGACAATGCCACAAATTTCTTCAATGGCATTCCATTAAAAACCAATAAATTAGGTGAGAACTTTTTTTGTAATACATAGAGATGACTAAGGCTATTATTCTATACAAAAATAGAGACAAATATAAAAAAGTCATGATTGTCATGCTAAAATATTATGTAGCTTTTATTCTTAAGTTTTCTTTATAAAGTGTTGTATGTTAACACTCAATTACAATAATGACTGGTAAAGAGTAACAGTCTTCTGGCTATACTTTATATTTCAAAATGATTGACAGCCAGATAAAATTATGATAATTAAGTTCACTGCTTTTACTACAACACTAACGCCGCTGATTTTCTCTTATTGGTGTTCAACAACTGAGGTTTAGAAACCAAAGTAAAAAAGGTAACTGGACTGAAAGGACAGCCAATATTTTGACCCTGGCCCTCCAGGGTCAACAAGGACCCAAACATGAGGGAACCTTTGTTGTGATATCCTACAACTCTGGTAGATCACTCATCTCCTAGCCAGGGAGACTGATGAACCACAGAGGACAGAAATCAACAATGTACAGTATGCCTATGAAGAGTCACCAGGAGAGAAAAGTCTCCCGTACTTTCAAAGAAATCAACTGGCTTAGCAAAGGCTGTGACTTATACTGATGGCTGACACTGACAAAAAAAAACCAAGGTGCTCCATACATGGTTCCAAGGTAAATCCTGAAGATAAATAGCAAGGGATTAATTTGATTACTACAGATCTCACTTTAACTTGGTATTGAACACCCCACAGAAAGATATAATAAGATATATAAGATATATAGTAAGATATATTACACAAGAAGCTCTCACCTAACTTGTTGGTTTTTAATGGAATGTCATTGAAGAAATTTGTGACACTGTCGGAAATGTTTAATACCTAAGTAAGCATTTCTAAGGGTAATAACACAGGTATACAGAAGATATATAAAATATTGACATAATATCCTAGATAAAGGGAAAAAAAGGCTCCAATCACCAATGCCTTATGGTAATTTTCAGCTATGCCAGTAACTAACCATTCTCCTTCAACCAGTTAAAAGATATTTCTTCAGAGGGAGAATATTATAGATAGTTCAGTTACTTAGATCCACATATTCACCTTTCTTTAAAAACACAATTACACAAACAAAAAGGAGGAATATGGTTACCTCCACACGCACAATTAGATCTTGTTATCATTACCCTAAATTGTAACCTTAAAAATTTTAAATTTGGTTGCAGAAAGCAAATACAGCAGAACTTCAATGGCAAAAGGACAAATCTGACAAGTACATCCAGGGTTCAAGTCTTATACAAGGACGTTCAACCAGAAAGTGAGATGGTCCAGAGCAGTTAGTAACATGGGGTTAAGGGTGTTTGTGTATTAACAGACAATGGATCATTATGGCTGCCTGCCTGGAACCTGTGACCACAGGAGAGGAACAGTCCAGTTCTATAGTAGAGACTGTTCTCTGACCCTCCATTACAAGCATTCTTGATGATGACCCTAGAACAAAGCTGACACTCCAAGTACTGAGATCCATGCAGGGTAAAAAATCCATGACACGGAGATAACTAAAGACAGTGCAAGAGGCTGGCATGATGGTGACACACATGACCTCTTAAAAATACGTTTGTTGCTATGATAGTCATTATAGCCTGATGCTGTTTCAACTGCTGCAGTTACGAAAACAAAAAGGGGGAAATGTTAGGGACTACGAATTATAAATGGACACAGTATCTGTCCTAGGTTCTCTACCCTGGCTGCCTCATGGACCAGTTTTGCAATGTGGTAATCCCACTTCCTCTGGTAAATGAGATTAGCACACCCAAACGGGGATGGACTTTAGCTTTTTTTTTCCCTTTTGGTACCAGAAGTTGAACTCATGACCTTGCACTTGCCTGGCAGGTACTTAGGCCTCTGAGCTAAACCCCCAGCCCTATTGGCTTCTTTCTTTCATGATGATAAACTTGCCCATTCTACTATTGCTCCTACCTGTTACAGGAAAAGCACATCACCCGCTCCCCTGCCCATAGGCTAATAAAATGGTGGCTAACTGGAGATTGGGGCCTTCTGTTCTCCAAGAGTAACTGGTTGTCCCAAAATCCCTAATGTACCCTCTACTTTGTCTCTTGCTCTTTTGTTTCTTTCTTGTCACATGCTGTAACCTGAGTAGGAGATTGTAGGCTCTTCTTGGGGGTCTTCAATAAGTTACACTGACTATTAAAAGGGTCTCTAATACTTCAGAAAGGGGCAAGGAAGAAGAAAGAAAAAGAAAGAAAGAAAGAAAAAAAGAAAGAAAGAAGCAACAGCAATGGGATAAGTAAGTGTGCCCAAAGTGGGGGTGCTTTTTTTTTTTTTGGTATAGGGTCGAACTCTTGACCTTGTGCTTGCCAGGCAGGCGCTTATACCTGATGAGCTAAATCCCCAGCTCAATGGGGAGTATTTTGAGAAAGATGAATGGTGATGTTTTCTTTTTTTTTTTTTTTTGGTCTTTTTCTTTTTTTATCGGTACCAGGGATCGAACTCACGACTGCCTGCTTTCAAGGCAGGCGCTTATGCCGCTGAGCTAAACCCCCAGCCCCTGAAATAAATTTTTAAAAATTTAATACAGAGTGGAATTTCCATTCATGAATACTTTTGTTTAGAAACAATTTGGTCGGCAAACACACATTTGGCAAAATTTTGTTTTTGTTTGCAAACTCTATTAGGTGACTGACACCACTGTGGCCATCTTTTCCAATACTGTAGAACAAATTAAGTTGTGGATCAAGCACCACTGTATTCCCTATATATGTCAGTTACTTCTTACATGATCCTCTCTCTTAGTGGGGATCAATATTGTTGTTGTAGACCTGGGAACTAAACTAACTCCCTTGCACATGCTAGGCAAGTCCTCTATGATACCCCAGGCCAAGGACTTTTTCAGTCTGGAATCAAACCCTTCAAAAACAGGGAATTTTGAATTATTTCATTGACACCTTTCTCCTGTCCTCTTTTTTTTTTTGTCTTTTTCCTTTTTATTGGTACCAGGGATCAAACTCACGACTGCCTGCTTGCAAGGCAGGCACTTATGCCGTTGAGCTAAATCCCTAGCCCCATCCTCTTGTTAATTATGTATATGAAGCATTAGCTTCGTTAGTTCACCTGTGCATGTACTTTTTCATCATGCTCTATTCCACGCAACCACTGTTTTCTTTCCTGACTTGGGCTTTTCAGCTTCACATGGGGAATCTATTTCCTTTGCTCAATCTCAGTGTGAGGCATTCAGGATTTACTCCTGGGGTCCTTTCTCTAGAACATTCTAAGTGAACTCATCTAAGTTCAAAATATTACTCCCAGATCTTTATGTATGGCCCTTGTTGTACTTTGCTCCAGAAATCTAACTGTATTCTTGACATTTGCATTTGGATTGCTTAACAGGTATCTTGCATGTAGAAGCTGAACATAATGGTCCACATCTGTAATCCCAGCACTTATGGAGGCTGAGGCAGGAGAACTGCCAGGAGTTTGAGGCCAGCCTGGGTTCCATAGTGCATTCTGGGCCAACCTGAAGTGCACAACGGGATACTGTTCAAAGACAAACGGATAGACCAACTTAGGACGTCCATTCTTTTCCTTTTACTTCACTGCCCACCTATCAAGTTCTGTAGCTCTCAGTATCTCCTAATGTATCCTATATTCGCAGTCCAATCCTTTTTTTTCTCTTCTTGGTACTGGCAATTGACCCCAGGGCCTTTGCACTGAAACACTCCCAACTCATTTTGTTTTGAGGCAGGTTCTCAGTAAGTAGTTGAATTGCCCATGCTGGGTTGAACTTGCATTCCACCTGTCGAAATCTTCCCAGAGTGGTAGGATTACAGGTTTGTCCCACCACTACCACTTCATTCTAATCCTCTTTCATTTCTTTTGCTTTTGATGCTGTGTTGGCTTTTGTTTGTTGAGAAAAAGTGTTCTTACATAGTTCGGGCTGGTCTTGAACTCATTATGGAGTCCAGGTTGGCTCTGAACTCACAGCAATCCTCCTGTCTCAGTCCCCTGAGTACTAGGATTACAGGTGTGTATGCCTGGCTCCTCTTTCATTTCTACTGTCACCTCCATTCTGACATAAAGTCTAACCACACTCTCTCTTTCTTTTGTTCTTCTGTGAGGGTGAGTATTGGAATTAAATCCAGGGGCACTGTATCACTGTATCTTTAGGTGTACTTCATCACACTGCCCAAATTCTGCTCTTGTTGCCCTAAGACTTATATTTCATGAAGAAACCAGAGTAAAGTTCTTGGAGGTGTGTGACAGGGTCTCACTATGTAGTTCAGGCTGACCTTCAACTTAATATGTAGCCCAAGTGGGCCTCAAGCTTGTGGTGATCCTCGTGTCTCAGCCTCTTGAATGCTGGAATTACACATCTGGCCAGGAGCCACAGTCATCTTAAAAAGGCAGATGTGATCACTTACCAATAGCTTCCTCTTGTATCATGAATTTGCTTCTGACTCTTTATTCTAAATGACAAAGCCCTACATAATCAGGTCACTGTCTCCTTTTTCATTCTGAACATTTCACTTGCTAGAGTAAATTATACTAGTTTAGAAATTTTTGGTACTGGGAATTGAACTCAGGACCTTATACTTGCCAGGCAGGCACTATACCATTGAGCTATATCTCCAGCCCATATGTATGAAACCAAGGTCATCTTTCTTTTGCAACAAAAAATTAAGTCTTCGCTTTAAGAAATGCCCAAGAAACATGCTGGGTATTGATGAAATAAGATTACAGTTAGTAAAATGCTTACTTGAGTATTCTATTTTTAGCTCCAATTTTTAGATTTTTGATGGAAATAAGAATATGCCCCTCCTGACCTTGAATCAAGGCCGGCAGCTTCCTGACACTGTTGGTTTCAAACAGGAGTCTAAAGAGATGTCTTTATGATCTCTTGGCCATTTTAGAACTTGGGCAGTGAAGTGGTCAATTCATTAGAAACAAACAGCTTGAAGAAATGCCCCCGGACGCCCATGAGCAGCTGTAAGCGTGGCAGACTGCAGCAGCCCAGGATAGGAGACACCGGCTTTTACTGGGACCCATATCATGCTGGGACCTGGAGTGCTGGGAAACCAAGCAACCTCTCATCCTTGCCTGTTTTGTTTTGTTGAACTTCAATATACATGAGCGTATGGACAGCTATTTTGAAGAGAAAGAGAGACTCTGACAGTCATTAGTGACTTCCCTACTGTCTGGTTTTAAAGACCTAAATCGCCTTCCTCATTCTGTTTGGATCAGTTTTATACTATGTGGTTTTGTATGAATTTTCTGTTTGCAAAGACATGGACAACTATTTGGAAGAAAACAAAGAGACAATATGATAGACAGTGAAGATCTCAGGTCGTCTAGCTTTGAAATTTATATCTCTTACATTGCTTTCTTATGTACTATTTTGTTCTGTTTAATTTTACTCCTTTAAAAAAAAAAAAAAAATCTCTGAAGTGGCCTTATCCCTGATTACTCACCCTGTAGGTAAACACTCTTCAAGTCTCTTGTACTGGTAGCCAGAATTAGGGTTGATTTGGCCTCCTGGAGTGCAGGCTGTAGCTTGGATAGTTAACTGGTGGCAGGCACACTTGGATCTGTACAAGACACAACAGTACAAGAGCTAGAGCTTTAAGTTTTTTGTTCCTTTCTTTTTCTTATTGTGAGACTTTCTTTAGAGATAGAAATACTAATAAAAGGATAGGGACAAGGTAGTAAAAGTTTCTTTTCTTCTTTCATATATGTAAATGAAAAAAAAAGAGAGAAAGAATAAGAGAGACCTGTGCCTGTAATCCCAGTTGTATAGGAGGCTGAGGCAGGAAGACTACAAGTTTGAGGCCAGGCTAGGCAATCCAATAAGACCTTGCCTCAAAATAGAAAATAAGGGCAGGGGATATACTTTGTTGCTTTCTGGATTCAATCTTTTTTTTTCCTTTTCCTTTTTGAGGCGGGATCTTACTATATAGTTCAGGCTGGCCTTGAGCTCACTTTGTAGCCCAGGCTGGTCTTGAACTTGAAATGATCCTCCTGCCTCAGCCTCCTGAGGGTAGGATCAGAGGTATGCAGAACCACACCCTACACTGGATTCAATCTTTAGTAACTCCCCTCAAAAAAAGTGAGAATTACAGACATAATGAAACAAAGAAATAACTGAAAGCATGATGGAGGAAAGCAGAAAAAAAGGAGCTAGAGACAGTAGTAATATAAGACACGTATCACTAGGCTATGTCACACTCCGACCTCTTTTCCTCCCTGTTAACTATCACAGAGGCCAGTGGCAGGAGTTCCAGCAGTGAGTGGAAGAGAAACGGGGAAAGCAGTACAGATATAAAGTGAAGGAAGAGGAAAAGAAACCATAATAAAGTTGGAAGGAGGGGCAGCGGTTTTCCCACAACTTACTTGTCCCGACACCCATCCTTGCAGTCACAGCCAACCAGAAATTCCGGACCTGTATTAATGAACACACCCTTGCCTGGAATCCGTTCCTTGCTATAGGCCACCTGGGGTGGAGGGGTTGTGTCAATCTCATTGACACAGGACAGGGGAACATCTTCCTTCCCATAGGTGATGTCCAAAATATAGTAAAAAGGCTTATAGGGCTGAAATTTTCGGTCCACTAGAACGTATGGATCCAGACAGAACATCTCTAGGAAGAGGAAGTCACATCCAGTCTCAAAAAGGTAGCGTTCAATCTCTTGCATTGTCCGAAGGCAGAGGCCACAAGGTGTCTTATAGATAACGTGAAAGCCCATTTTGCGGTTAACTCGGCGCCGGGCAGTCATCCGTCGGAAGTCATACAGTAGTGGAACCAACAGAGGGTTTTTGCCTCGGTACTGCTCATTCCTCATAGGTCTGACCCGAGACAGACAAGTATAGCTGCAGACATGAGGTAAGTAGAAAAGCTTTTCCATGGGGGCGCGGTAGGAGGGCTCTGCTGGGGCCCGTTCCAGCATGCCATGAAAGGCTGGCGGGGCTGGAGGAACTGGGGGCGCAGCTGGTGCGGGGGTAGAGGTTGTTGAGCTTAAAGGTGATCTGTAAATGGGATACATCAGATTAGAAGGCAACAAGGCCCTTCTATTGTGTAATTACCCTTCAGCTAACTAAACCATTTCTCTCATCTTTCAAACTACTGTGTGTGTGGGTGTTGTTGTTGTTGTTGTTTTTTTTTTTTTTGAGACAGGGTCTCACTGGGTAGGTCAGCTGGCCTTGAGTTTACTATATAGCCCAGATTGATCTTAAACTTGTGGTTATCTTCCTGTCTCCACCTCCTGATTGCTGGGATTACAACGCACTACCAAACCTGGCTCAAACAACTGTGCTCTTGAAACTAGAGATGACACAAAAATGGGAATCTTCCTTTGTTTTATCAAACCTGGGCAATGAAATTCACTGGTTACTCTTCATTGATTGAGAAATTGCAATTTGAACAATATATCTTATTCTATCTGTAAATTATGGAGGTATTGCCCAGTCTCTACCAAACCCTTTTATTTTTGTACCCTATAAATGTGCTAATGCCTAGGATTCAAGGAAAGAGATAGTAGAGTCTACTTTCTATTGTAGCACTGATGGTGCCAGGTTCTAACAAATGTCTCTTGGTGGTAACGTTTCTAAGCATCCAGTTTCAACTGCAGATCTTTTTTTGTATTTATCCTTTTAAGATGAAAGCTTTCTTTTAAATCTGAACTCCTCACCATCATAACCTAAGGTCCCTTGAAGCCAAGAAGCTGGCCCTAGAAAGTGATCAACAGTTTGTGTTGTCAGCCCACCCACAGAAGCTGAGATTTTCTCACCTGAATGTCTGGTTGATCCCAGGTTTCCCACCAGAGATATTTTCATTGAGTGCAGGGGATGTAGGGGAAGAATGACCAGAGCCCACAGATCCTGGTCTGAAGGATGTGCTCTTTTTGGCTACCTGCTTCCGTGACTGAGCAAGCTGGCTTTCTAAACTTCTAGGAGGTGTGAGAAGAGATCATATAGTAAGGGAAGCAGAAAATGTATGAAAGAAACTGAAGAAAAAAGAATGAATAGCACTCACTCATTTTCACCTGCTTGGGGGGACACAGGTGGGGCAGGTGGAGCAGGTGGAGCTGTAGGTTGTGGGGGCTCCACTGGCTTATATTGGGTTCCAGTGCTTGTTAGATCCTGGGTATACTGGACAACAGGGCCTTTGCTCCTCACAGCACCTACAGGAACAGGCAAGTAATCACTGAGAAGGTGGTAGCTGTATTGATTCACATTCCTGATTCTTAACTTCTATGCAATTAAAAAAGCAGCAACTTAGCCAGCTATGGTGGTGTATGCATATAATCCCAGTACTCTGAGAGGCTAAGATAGGCAGTTCACACGTTTGAGCTCAGCCTGGGCAACTTAGTGAGACTCTGTCTCAAAACAAAAATACGAGTTTGGAATGTACAGTGTGAAGGCCCTGGTTTCAACCTCCAGTAATGGGGGACAGGGAACTAGCAACTTAGTGATCATAAAGAAGATGGCAACAGAAACATTCTAAGTGCCAAGAGCATCAGTTCCCATTATTTACTCCTATGAGAAGGAATGCTAGCATATACTGGTTTTGACTTAAATATCAGGATTTTATTTTCCTGCCTTAGATAGTTTACTTCATTAGTTATAATTTGCAAATTTTTTTTTTTTTGGCTTTTATGTGAGTTGCTGGGAATTGAACCCCAGGCCTCCACCACTGTGCTGAGCACCTTATCACTTGTGCTACATACACTCCCAGGCTCCAATTTGCAAATATTTTGAAAAATGTGTTTTGTGATCAATTAATGTTGGTGGGAAAAACTAACCAAAGTACAACAGGAATATAAAGACACAATCAAAACCAAGATGAAAGCAAAAGAAAAGAAAGACTAAGAGGCTAACAATTATGTGGCTAACAAAGGTAACTACCACCTCCATACCTACCCTAACTACCACCTCCCTAAGCTAAGCCAGCACCACAAATCCATCACCACCACTGGAAACTCAGAGTGAATGTGCTGTTTCCAGTGGGTTGGTAGTGTCACCCTGGTAAACAAAGTCACTGGATATAATCACCTTTGCTGGTCTACCCATTTCTCCCTCTCCTGGTATATTTTAAGACATACCCATATTTGGACGTGTCCTGAGCTGTCCCCCTTGCTTCTTCTCCAGTGTAGAGGCTGAGGATGTCTTCATGCTAAACATGGGCTCTAGCCGTGTAGAGCCTCGATAGATCCATTCACATCTTTTATCATCCTGAGAGGAAGGAAAGGAGAGCAGGGAGAAATAAGTTAATGGTTAGAATCTATCCTGTTACTTGTGGAGAATACAGACAATGTAGCATCTCTGGGAAATCTCCCTGATGTGCCTCAAATTCCCTATCTACTCAATATATTTATGTGCTAAGTTCCATGAAAGGTAGTACCAGTATAAAAAAGAAAACTATGTATCTTCATTAACACTAAAAAGAATTGTTTTTAAAAATTTTTATTAGTACATGTTTATAGTATTCAATGGGAACAATCATTGTGAGGAGTTGATACATGTATATAACGTATCTTAATTTTTTTCAACCCTTCCCATTTCTTGCCCTTTTTTCATTTGCAAATTTTGTTTTGTTTTGGAGACAGGATCTCATTGTGTAGCCCAGGCTGGTCTTACACAGGAGGCAATCCTCCTGCTTCTGCCTCTTCAGTGCTAGATTAGAGGCATGCCACCATACCAGGTTCTCATCTGCAAAATTTGAAAGATCATAAAGAAGGTGGCATATAGAAGGTAGCAATAGAAACATTCTAAGTGCTAAGAGCATCAGTTCCATTTTTTAAATTCCTTAAGTCATCTTCTTTGCCCTATTATTGTACACAAACTGAAACCCATGGGAAAAATGGAACTAGCTGCTTACCCTGTATTTACACACAATGTAAATAGTTCAGGGTGTGCGTGATATGTGTGTGTGCGCCAAAATCATGTAGACTAGTAGTACAATAAAATTCATGAATTTTCAACAATCAATTGCATAAGAACAAAAAAAGTAAAGAAGCACATGTTAAAATTAACTAAAGCAGTAAGGACAGATATAAAGGTAAGAAAGAGTTAAGCTATCTAATCGATATAAACTTTCCGTTTTTGCACTGCTGGAGACGAAACCTAGGACCTCAAGTATGCTATATAAGTGTTCCACCAAGAAGCTACATCTACAGCCTTTATTTAAAAAAATTTTTTTGTAAATCCCTTCTTTAAAACATTATTTTTAATTTACATTCTTTGGAGATAGGGTTTCCCTATGTGATTCAGGCTGACCTTGAACTATATAGCCTAGACTGGCCTCAAACTTGCAGTAAACCTCTTGTCTCAGCCTCCCAAAGGTTGGGATTATAGGTGCATGCTACCATGCCCAGCATTATTTTTTAAAATTTTACTACTATTTTCTTGAGAAGGATCTTGCTATGTAGTTCACACTGGTCTTGAACTCATTACATAGCTGAGGCTGGCTCTGGACTTGCAGTGTTCCTCCTGCCTCAGCCTCCTGAGTCCTGGGGTTATAGGCGTACACCAGCACACCCAGCTGGCCCTCATTATTGTCTCTTATGTCAACTCTCTAACCCCACTCTGCCTCCAAAATCCTAGGGAAAAACAGTACCAGGAAAAGGATTCTGACAAGGCTGCCATCCACCTCCTCAACTCGGGACTTCCACCAGGTGCCTTCCCACTCGGTCTTGATAAGCTGGCCACTCTTTAGAAGCACCATAGGGCGGTTGGGATAGGCAGTGATGTACTCCTCTATAAAGTCTCGGCAGGAGGTGTCCTCTATGTCCTCCCAAGTCTTTTGCACTGTCCCAAGGAAGAAGAAGAGCTGAGAGAGGGCAGGTAGTTTTGTGACTGGGCAACAGGGTGACAGGGACACAGTTAATATTTTTCAAATTGACATACAGAAAAAAATAAAGAAATCATAACCTCAAGGGAAGCAAAACCAAGAGTACGTACGTACTGAATCTAATAAATAAATGTATATACCAATTAAGTAAATATTAAGCAACAAATATAGATAATTCACTCATTCATACAAATGGACATTTTTCCTTATAAAAATTCAAAAGGACATCCTTCCTAATTTGTTAATATAAGTTCAATGGTGAACAAAAGCTACTGGAGACAGAAATACATTTTTGGAGTTTTGGGTGTTTTTTGGTACTGATAACTGAACCTCACACTGAGCTACATCCCCAGCCCAACAAAAGCTATTGCAAGATACCATGGAATTAGTAAGAAAATTTGTCCTTCTCTCCTTAGATTTTTTTAGGGTTACTGAATATGTAACGTGGCAGTGTTAGTTGACTCTTCTGCAATTAAAAGCAGTTGCTTCTAAGAATCTGTCCCCAAGCCAATTGTAGAGACACTATGAATCTCTGCCTGGCATAGCTTTTTTAGGAAACATTATGTGAACTACAGATTTACAGAAATGTCAAGTAAAACATCAGACTAGGAAAGTAGTAATACTTTTTCAAATTTGAATCACTCAGAAATGAAATCAAAATACATCTATAATATGAATAACCTATCCAGTATCAGCCATGACATTCTAGTATTTTACTCGTTACAAAGACCTAGCCATAAAAGGAGGACATATAATGCTTCTCCCAAAGAGCATCAAACTTACATTCTTTAAGAGTAGAACACTTAAAACACTAGGGCTTTTCAGCTGAGCATCTGAAGAAGAAATACAAGGCAAAAAAGGAAACTTGATAGAGCTAAGGAATACTCACATGGCCGGCAAATGGGATATAATTCTGACTGTGTGACGTAGGAAGCATAGCCATCATCAAAGAAAATGAGAAATCTGTGAAGGAAGAGTGATAGTTAAATAATGTGGGCGTTATATTTAACATGATCTATAGAAATTATTTTATCACAGTCATTCCTCTGGATAATTGGACACACCCCACAGAAAACACTCTGGTCTATTTTCTTTCTTCTCACCCAAAGAATAGGAATTTTTCTTCATCTAACTACTATAGCCCCATTTTGAAAAAAGTCACTTTTGTTCCTCTATTCCTACCATGCTGTCAACTACTTAGGCTCTTCTTTCTGCCTTCTCTGTGAATCTCACAGTCAAAATCCCCAGTCAATCATTCGTCAATCCTGATTGCTCTCCTAGTTTTCTCTTTGAGAAAAGAAGGCGCTGGGGATGCAGAAAAGTCACCATATAATTCTTGGGATACTAACTCATTATCTTTTATACCTATGACAAGGGTTTTCTGGTCACTGGAATTAAGAACACAAAACTGGGTCGGGGGTTTGGCTCAGTGGCATAAGCACCTACCTGCCTGGCAAGCATGAGGTTTTGAGTTCAATCCCCGGTACCAAGAAAAACAAAAAAACTCCAAAGCTAATTGTGAAACCTAGACTGTCATGAATAGGGCAGGTGTTGTGCTCCCAACCTTTACTCCCTTTACAATTCTTCTCCCAGGTACCTGAGCTTGTTTTTGACGTTTGGAGTCTCAGCTACAATGCCAGCATAAAGCCAGACCTGATTCCCATCTTTGTATTTGGCTACCACTCGACTGCCCACATACAGGTTGTCAACAGGAGGGTGGTAATCATAGGCAATATGGTTCCCAGACAGCAGACTCTTTCCTTTGTTGTCAAATTTCACCTTGTATTTCTTTCCTGACCCTGAGTAAAAGGGAAAGACAAAAAAATTTTAAAAAACTATCAGTTTCTATGTAAGTCCTAGTTGCCATGTGATGGATAAAAGAAAGGCTGTGGGGAAAAGAAACAATCAACAAGAGACCTACAGTTTGCCTGTCATCAGTGCTTCCTGTAGCTGGAACATACCCACTGTCTGGATGGCGATAAGGGTGCCTTTGTGCCATGTCTTCGTTCTCTTCTTGCCCAGAATCCGCATGCTGACTATCAGGTCACCATCTTTGCTCAGTTCTCCAGACATGTGACTGAAGGTTCCTATGGAAGAAAGCAAAGTGCCACTGTTTGTGTAGCCAGCAGGACAGTAAATATACCAGTTACAGTATTAGTCAAGTATGCTTCCCACCTGGCCAAAGACAAAAATGCAAGACAGAAAATTTGACAGTTTAGGCTAACAGGAGAAACCTGAATAACTGAAGTTCATACACAATTCAAAAGCATCTCACTTCACCCCAATGTTTACAACTCCTTATGAACAATGGTAGCTACCATTCATTAAATGCTACAAAACATTTTCCCTGTTCTACAAATAAAGCTTTTCCCAGACCTTTTTATAATAGCCTGAATTACCTTTTTCTTCCTAATTTTTCTCTGGATGTAGTATTCAAAAGCATGTAAATAGCCTAAATGTAGGGAAATAAAAGGTACTAAGATAGCTGGTATGGTGGTACATGCTTATAATCCAGCACTTTGCAAGGCTGAGGCAGGAGGATCACAAGTTTGAATCAAGCCTGGGTAATTTTATGAAACCCTCTAAAAAATAAAAAGAGGTTGGATATGTAGCTTAGAGCAAAGGCCCTGGGTTCAATCCTCAGTGCCACAAAAATAATAAATTAGTGAATAAATGAATATAACACTATTACGGATCAGAAAATCAGTTGCTGTATATTGGAATTTGACAAATAATAAGGACAATGAGTCTGGCATATTACAACAAAACAAACATCAGACAGGGGAAACAAAAATCACAAATAATCTTATACTGATCTTGGACATATAGCATATGGTATTAAAAGAAACTTGGGGCTGGGGATTTACCTCAGTGGCATAAGCGCCTGCCTTGAAAGCAGGCAGTCGTGAGTTCGATCCCTGGTACCGATAAAAATGAAAAAAGCAAAAAAAAAAAAAAAAAAAAAGAAGGAACCAGGTCTGGGAACTTAGCTTAGTGGCATAAGCGCCTGTTTAGTAAGCACAAAATTGTTAAGTTCAATCCTTGATATCACCAAAAATCAAACCAAACAAACAAAGAAACCAGAAGAATTGGAAAAGGAGATCGCAATTCTACCCATAAAATCTCTGTAAGAATTCATCTCTTTGTCCTTACATACTCCTTGACCCTAACCTTTATGAAGATCCTGACAATTGGTCTTCTTATTCACAGCATCCATGAACTTCTGGACATCTTGAGCTGATTTTCTTAAGGCAGCCATAGCTTCACGGAGCTATAGGAAAGTAAATTAGAGAAACAAGTTTTAGTAATAGGGGTTAACAACAATTTGAAAAGGCTGAGGGGGAGTGGTTGAGTGCTAGCCTGATATATGTGAGGCCTCGGGCTAGATTCCTAGCAGTGCTTACAATAAACTAACTTAATTTATCTTTTTATTTTTATTTTCTTGAAACAGTTTTGCTACACAATGCAGCTGCCTTTGGACTCACTCTGTCCCACAGGCTGCCCTGTGACTTGCAGCAATCCTGCCTCAGTCTCGAGTGCTGGATTACAGGTGTGCATCACTACATCTCGTCTTCCTTTTACATTCTTGTAATGTCTGTTAGGACTGTAACTAACAGGGCTGATCTCAGGGTCAATGTGTTGGTGACTAAACTAAACAAATGCTCAAGTCAAAAGCTTCATCCATTTTGACTTTTTCTTTTTTCTTTCCTTTGTTGCAGAGTTGGGGATTAAACTCTGTGCTTCTTGCATATTTGGAAAGTGTTCTAGTACTGACCTCTACACCCAGCCTAGTTTTATCCATTTTCAACTCAATCTCTCAACTCTCCTTTACCAACCCAATCTCACCTTCTGGTCTTTGGGAGTTCTGCTCCCAGCATCACCTGTGGAAGAGAAGCACTCAGGTAAGTGTGAGAGATTTATGCCTAGGAGTTTCCAGGAAATCAAGAATTTACTTAAAAATACTGCCATAGAAACATTATTAATAGCAATGGAAAACAATCTAAATATAGTCATATACACTTATAAAAAGTACTCAACAGTCTGGGAAGATATATAGTATGACAGTGCTTAGTTCTTTCTTAAACTCACTATGCAGCCCAGGCTGGCCTTAAACTTGCCAAATTCTCTAGTGCTGGGACTATAGGCAAGCACTATCACAATACATACTTCTGGATAAGGCACTGAGACGGTAAATATATGGAAAATTGGGTTTTTACTACAGATTTTAAGTTTTATAATAATTTATATGAATCATTTGTACAACTTTTTTTTTGTTTTTTTGTCTTTTTCTTTTTTATCGGAACCGGGAATCGAACTCACAACCACATACTTGGAAGGCAGGCACTTATGCCACTGAGCTAAATCCCCAGCCCCTCATTTGTACAACTTTAATAAAATCAGACATGGCTGATGAATTAAACCAAAAGTTTATTTTTTCAGAGCTAAAAACTGAACTCGAACCTTGAGCATACTAGGTAAGTGCTCTACTACTAAGCTGTATCTGAAGCTCAAGTATTTCTTTTCTTTTCTTCTTCCTATACTGGGGATTATATCCAGGGCCTCATGCATGTTAGGCAAGTGCTCTATCAATGAGTTATACCCCCAATCTTGAAATGTTTATTCTTTAATAGCTCTGTCCAACAGAACTACCCATGTTGACTGAAATGCCTTGTACATGCACTGTCCAATCTGGCAACATTTGGTAGCTTAGCGCACAAGGAATGAGGTTAGTCTACCTGAGGAAATAAATTCTAAATTTCAATGAATTAAAGGTAACATTTTAATTGTTGTAATACACATACCGTAAATCACATACTCAGACACACTGCCATTTATATTCCTCAGAAGCTTCCCCTAGTTTTTTTATTTTTTTTGAGACAGAGTCTTACTATGTAGTTCAGACTGGTCTTGAATTTGCCATTTTCTGAGACTGGTCTCAAACAATAATCCTTCTGCTCGGCCTCCCAAAGGCATGCATTACAGGTATACACTACCACACCTGGCCCTCTCTGTCACTTTTAACACACTTATTTCCTGGCTCTTTCTGAAGCAGTTCTGGAAGTTCTCTTTTGTTGCTGTCTGAGTTACGCTATCCAAGAGAACTGCAGGCTCATAAAAATACTGCAGCGTGGCCTTATTCAGCTTATCTATCCACCAGATCTGGCTCTTCCCAAAGTTAAAGTGACATGAAGGTTGAACATTTTAAATTGATTCTGAACATTAGGGCAGCAACAATGGCACAACTAAAGACACTCACAAAAGAAGACTTCCGGAACTGCCTCAGAAAACCAGGTGGAGGATTTTAAAGGGAAGTAATGACACACCACGCTTTTCACTCACTCGTAAAACTGTACAATCATCTTCGTTATTTAATTCCAGAATATTTTCTTCACTCTAAAAAGAAAGCCCATTCCTATTAGCAGTGAGGCCCCTTTCTCTCCTGGCAATCCAGTCAACCAATGATTGTCTGTATCTATAAGTCTGCCTGTTCTGAACATTTCACACACACACACAACAACAACAACAAAAACAAAACAAAAGAGAGAGAGAGAAAAGCAGCAGCAAACTCTTTGTGTTTCAGATGAGGTTCATTTATGTTGTAGCATCTATAAGCACTTCATTAATTTTCTTTTTTAGACTGGGTCTTGCTGTGCTGTACATGTTGGTTGAGCTTTGGGCTCTAGAAATCCGTCTACTTCAGTTTCCTAAATGCTGAGACTACAGGTCCATAATATCATCCTGAGCTCTGTTTTAACCTTTTGAGAACTGGAAAGATTACTTTCCAATATGGCTACAATCATCTTACATTCCCAAAAGTGATTTATGAGGGTTCAAATTTCTCCATATTCTTATCAACAGTTGTTACTGGTTTTTGAGAACAGGGTCTCACTATATAGTCCAGGCTGGCCTTGAACTTACAGTGTAGCTCAGGCTGGTCTGAAATGCATGATCCTCTTGTCTCAGCCTTATCTTACTGGGATGATAGGCATGTGCTACCATGCCCAGTTATTGTCTTTTAAAAAATACCTATACATTTACTGTACTACTGGGACCTGAACCTAGGGCCCCTGACTGAGCTACATCTTTGGCCCTTAATATTTTGGGGGAACAGGGGTCTTAAGTCACTAAATTGCCCAGGTCTTTAACTTGTAATCCTCTTGCCTCAGTCTCCCAGAGTACTGATTATCACAGGGCTGTACCCTGCATCTGGATTATTTTTTATTTTGATTTTTTGAGACATGGTCTTGTTATGTAGTTGAGGGTAGCTCGAACTTGTATGTAGCCTGGGCTGGCCTTGAACCCAGAGATCTTTCTGCCTCAAGCCTCCTGAAGACTGGGATTACCAGTGTATGCTACCATGCCCAGCTCATCTTTTTACTGTAAAATGTGTTAGTCACTTTCCTTGTTACTGGGACAAAATATGACATCTGCAACCTAAAGAAAGTTTTAGTCCTTGTATGGTTGGCCACATGGTTGAAGGTGCTGGGTGAATGAAAGGCTGCTCGTATCATGGCAGACAGAAACCACAAACAGAAGAGTTGGAAGGGAGATACATCATTCTAGGTCATGCCCTAGTGATCCCCTTCTTGTGAGTCCACCTCCTAAGAGCAAACTAGCCATAATGCCTCTATAATCTAGATATCTTCCAAAAAGTCCTGCCTGTGAGCACTGTGGAAGAGGCTGTGGGGAGACATTTAGATGTAAATATGAGAGGAGATTAGGGGAAGGCAAAATTGGCAGGGACCTGTTAAATACAAGATCCCACAACACAAGTGCAGAACAGTTTCTAAAGCGCAGCATGTGGATGGACTTCTTGAGAGAACTCAAGAATTAGGATGGTCTGGACTTGATATCAGCTTGAAGCATGGAATTTCAGCATTCTCTCAGGAAGCAAATGCAGTTCTCCTGGGTTGATTTGGACAGTGTAAAAGGACACAAAGGCCAAGAAAAACTAACTCGCTATCTTGGCTTTTCTCATGACAGCTTCCCCTGCTTTCTCCAGTGCTCTGTTACCCTACTTTTCCCTCTCTTACTCAGCCCATGCTCATTCTGCAGAGCCAGTTTCTCCCTCATGTTTTATTTTTTTTTTAATTTTTATTTTAAAGCGATTAACACAAAAGAGGACATAACAAAGCAGATGAGAACAGAACAATTTAAGCAACACAGTATCTCACAAGACAACCCGATAAAACAGTAGCTACCATGTCTCTCTCTTTGAAATAGTTGAGCATACCTTCATATACAACAGTATCAAACATAACAAAATAGTATAAAATCATTCAAGAGAATGAAAGTATTACAGAGCGGAGCTGGGGATTTAGCTCAGTGGCATAAGCACCTGCCTTGCAAGCAGGAGGTCCTGAGTTCAATCCTTGGTACCGATAAAAAATGAAAAAGACAAAAAAAAAAGAGAAAGTATTACAGAGCATTCCGAGCCAAATAACAGAAAATGAACAATGGCTACTATATTAATCTCACTGTCCATAAAAAATTTATTTATACTATCACACATAAAATCTAATAAAATACAACATTCATGTTTTACTTTTACCTGTTTAAAAAAAACCTTACCACTGTTTTTTGCTTGTTTTGTGTAAGTCTTTATGTGAGATGAGAAGAACTTTGAATACAATTCCAGAAGTAAGCAATCTCAAATCGAGTATTGGCAAGCCACTTTTAGAAGGAGCTGGTTCTTCTAGAACAAATTCTAGAACGAGTTCTTTCTATATTACTCTTGAAATTTTATTAATTTAGGTTTTGATGGGCACATGCAGTTAGCATCTATAACATTAGTACAGTTGCAGAGATTCAGAACATACATTTAAATATAGAAAACAGGGGCTGGGGATTTAGGTTGGGGCTGGGGATTTAGCTCAGTAGCATAAGCACCTTCCTTGCAAGCAGGTAGTCATGAGTTTGATCCCCGGTACTGATAAAAGGAAAAAGACAAAAAAAAAAAAAAAAAAAATATATATATATATATATACATATATACATATATATATGTATATATATATATATATATATATATGGGTGTCCAACTTCTATCACTTAAAAGTATGATCTCTAGGTACATCCATTTAGCTATAAATCTCTCAAGTGTATCCTTTATATGGCACTTTGGTATTCCATTTTTTTAAAAACCCCAAAGTTTTTAACCATTCTTTGGTTAATGGGCATTTGAGTTGTTTCCAAGATTTAGTTCTTACAAATTGTACTGCTATAACATGGGTAAGCATATATTGCTGTAGTGGATGCTCTGAATTCTTTTGGGAAGATACCAAGGAGAATAGCTGGGTCAAATAGGACCTCTAGTCCTGAATTTTTGAGGAAATCCCCACAGATTTCCACAGTGGTTGCACCAGTCTGCACTCCTGCCAACAGTGGAGAAGAATTCTTTTTTCCCCATAGTCCTGCCAATATTCATTATTGGCTCATTTCTTGGTACCATTCTTCCTGGAGGTGGAATCTCAGTGTCATTTTAATTTGTATCTCTCAAATGACCAGTGACATTGAACATTTTTTCACATATTTGCTGTTTATACTTCCTCATCTGAAAAATAAGTATTCCTCTCACATGCCCATTTTTGGGTTGAGTCTTTAAAAGTTGGGGCATCTGATTATTTTTATTTCTTTATATGTTTTAGATACTAGTCTTTTGGTTAAAATTTTTCCTCCCTTTGTGAGTTGTCTCTTCACTCTGTTGATGACTTCTTTTGCTGTGTAAATCCCTTTAATAAGATGAGATCCTGGGGCTGGGGATTTAGCTCAGCGGCATGAACGCCTGCTTTGTAAGCAGGCAGTCGTGAGTTCGATCCCTGGTACCGATAAAAATGAAAAAGACAAAAAAAAAAAAAGATGAGATCCCTACTGTTGGTCTTTGTAATATTTCTCATGCAACTGCAGTTCAGTTCATAAAGTCTTTGCCTATACTTGTCTTCAAGAGTTCTACCTATTCTCTTTTCCAGAAGATTGTGTTTTGCAGCAAATTCAAGACCATCTTAGATTACATAATGATACCCTATCTTAAAAAATAAAATACAAAACAACCAAGATATCATCAACAAAGAAAAAATCCCCTCAAAAAAAGCAATGTAAATGTCCTAAAATAACAAAGTAATTAAATTAACTATCATATAGCCAAATGAAGTTCAGAAAGGATCTTTTAATAATATGCAGTAATGACATACTGTGTCTTAAAGGTTTGGAACAAAGTCACTTATTTGATAATTCAATATTGGAAGAAAAAAACATATCATGCATATGCATAATTTTCTTAAAAAACAATAAATATGGGGGTGGGGTTTAGCTGCATAAGCGCCTGCCTTGCAAGCAGGCAGTCGTGAGTTCGATCCCCGGTACTGATAAAAATGAAAAAGACCAAAATAAATAAATAAATATGACATGAATAATTTTATTATGACTAAAGTGGAAAAGGCTTTAAAACACATGCCTTAAAACAGGGTCTGGGGCACACATGGATAATTCTAGCTACATGGGAGACAGAAGCAGAACTGTGAGCGCTTGAGTCTCACTGGGGCAACTTAACAAAATTCAATTTCAAAAAAAAAATTTTTTTTTTCCTTTTTATCGGTACCGGGGATTGAACTCACGACTGCCTGCTTCCAAGGCAGGCACTTATGCCGCTGAGCTAAACCTCCAGCCCCCCCAAAAATTTTTTTAAAAAGGGCCTGGGGATGATGCACACTAATGCAGTGAAGGTCTCAGCAGGTTGACTGACCCGGAGGGGAGGAACCAGCATACGCTGTCCCTGTGTGACCTCAATAACACACTATAGTGGACAGGATTAC
Organism: Cavia porcellus; assembly: GCF_034190915.1. Lineage (NCBI taxonomy): Eukaryota > Metazoa > Chordata > Mammalia > Rodentia > Caviidae > Cavia > Cavia porcellus. Next base: position 107,863,901 of record NW_026947484.1, on the reverse strand, counting down.
CTAGCCAGTGTGCTTCAGAAGAACCATAACCAACAAGGAAAGGGACCTGGACCTCCTCTATATGTCTGTATGGAAGAAACCAAAAACATCAGAAGAGGAAGAAACAAGAAAAAGTCCCCAGCCCCTAATCCTGAGAACAATGATCCAGGAGAGGCAAATACAAAAGAGACTAAGGACAGCAAACATGCAATATCAGACACAACATCAGGAGACATGAAGAGATACCTTTAGGATCTCATTAGATGAGTTCAAAAGTGAAGTATTTAACCAAGTAAAGCAAGATACAAGTAGATTAATAAAAGAAATGCTAAGCACCTCTCAAGAAGACACAGACGGAAGAATAGATGAGCACAAAAAAAGGAGAGAAACGTTTGATAAGAATATAAAGAAAACATACAAAACATGAAGCAGGTTCAAAGGGATTACCAGGAAATAAAAAACTCCACTGAAAGCTGGCAAAACTGCTTGAAAGAAACTAAGGATAGATTATCCAAACTGGAAGACAGGTTTGCAATGTGTGATCATGAAAGAAGAAATTTCTTAAAAATAACAAGGAAACAGAGGCAGTAACAATACAAAGGCTAGAAGATGACAAGAGGATCTGTAACTTAAGAATAAAGAATGTGAATGAAGAAGCAGGGCTACGAACAAAGGAACTACAAAGGCTATTCACAGAAATAATTAAGGAAAACTTCCCAAGCATAAGAAAAGGAAATGATATTCAGATGTCTGAGGCATACAGAACTCCAGCCACCTACAACCAAAACAGAGCTACACCCAGACATATAATAATCAAGATCCTAGAAATTCAATGTAAGAACAGAATATTAAAAGCTGTCAGAGAAAAGTAACAGATTACCTATAAAGGAAAACCCATCAAAATCACGGCAGACTTCTCAACACAGACCATGAAATCAAGAAGAGCTCGGGGCGAAGTATTTCAAGCCCTGAAAGAAAATAATCTCCAACCCAGATTGATGTACCCTGCAAAACTGTCTCTACAAATTAATGGAGCAACAAGATGCTTCCAAGGCAAAGAGGAACTGGGGGAATTCGCGACCACCAACCCAACTCTACAGAGAATACTGAAGGACATTCTAGAGAGAGAGTAAAGTACCAGGATTCCAGGAACAGTGGTAGAGGGGCCGCAATGAATGGAGCAGAAAGTGGAATGAAGAAGAAAAGCAGACAACTAATGGCAGAAAAAGAGCTCAACAGAAATGAGGCAGAGAAGGTTGGCTATAATCTGTAAATATGGATGGCTTGATATACACACACACAAAGAAAAAAAAAAGAGAGAGAAACACAGGCAGGGTAGATCAGGAGGTAGGGTCCACCGAGATGCTCTATAAAGAAAAATAATTAAGGAAATATAATAAAGGAAATAATAATTAACCCGAAAAAGGGTTTATGGACCAAAAAATCAAGTATAAGAAAACAATGCTCTATGTGACAGGGAACCAGAGAGTAATAGGGGCAACTCGACCAGTATTTGTAGATAGGTTGGAAAGACAGGCTTTAATAGATAAATGAATACAACTAGAGATCAAGTCCAGGAGGGAGAAGGTTTGGAACCACTAAGGTAAATAGCAGGTTGCCCACCTGCCCCAATCTAAAAATTCAGAGTGTTGGTGAGACCCAAAAATGCACAGTGCACCCTGGGAGAGTGAAAGGGGAGGAACAATCTTAAAAAAAGAGGGCAAAGGGTATTGTTAATAGTATATCAGGATTTAAAACCCACATTACTCACACTGCTCTGCTTAGATTTTATTCTGTTCCAGTTTGTCTATTTGCACTAGATCTGAGGGCAAAAATAACACAATATAGTACAGTAATCATCTTTAATTTCCTATTAACTTAATCTGGAGCCCTGTATAACTTATACTGTTTTATCATGGCTGATCTTAGTTAAATCTGGTTTGTTTGACTGCTGTTTCGTATTGACAGATTTTATTCAAAACTGTTATGACTGATAGTATCAAGTCTGAGAGTATAGGCAACTACACCGAAGATGACAAGATTCACTGCAATACTCATTCTGGTTTGATTATTACCTGTTTTTGAAGTTTTACACTATCTACAAAGTTTTGTTTTTATTAATATTGCTATGCACTGCTATATTCAATTATACTATGTCTCATGATGTAGACAATTCTATTGAAGATAAGAAACAACACAGGAACTATGGTAGAATTCTTTGTACAATGATCTTATATGTCTTTTTTGTTTCAAGTGTTTACAGGAATATGTTTTGTTTTGTCTTACTTTGTTTTGTTTCTCCCTCTAATATAGAAAGGATAGAAATACATGTTAAGACTCATGCATGCGTAGAATCTATAAACAGTTCACGAGAACTGATCTTATAACGCATGATGAAATGAACAAATACTTGGAAGAAAAAAGGAATTCAGTACCCAGTGCTGATCCCGAAGGTGTCATGATGTGAAATCAGCAATAGTATTATTCTTTGTTCAGAGTGATTTTAGCCTCCTTTAGTTTGTTTAACCTCAACATAAATGAAGATATGGATAACTGCATGTATGTTTAAGTGTATAGGATTGACAACCATATTACTAAGTTTTTATTGGATAGCTGAACTGAACTGTAAGCAGTCTCACTGTTTGTATCCCCACTTTGTATGTTTCACTTTTGTATCTTGAACAACTATTTGTATGAGAACGATATGTAATCATCAACTAGTGATTTCTTACTGTTTATTTTTTCTTTGAAAGTATGTATTATTTCTACCTGTTTTCTGTTTTAGTCTTTCTTTAAATAAAATTTAAAAAAAAATTTTTTTCACTCAGTAGTATTGCAGAAAAAAATTTTTTTTATTTTTAAAAAAGGGCCTGGGAGGGGCTGGAAATTTAGCTCAGTGGCATAAGCGCCTGCCTTGCAAGCAGGCAGTCGTGAGTTCTCCAGTACCGATAAAAAGGAAAAAGGCCAAAAAAAACATTTAAAAAAAGGGGGGGCCTGGGTAATATAGTCCAGGGGTAAAGTGTCCCTGAGTTCAAGTTTCAGCACCACAAAAAGAAAAAAAAAAACCAAAAACATCTGTCATATATTTGAGTTAAGGAGTTAATTTTGCAGAGGTTTTTTGGGGTTTTTTTTGGCTTTTAAAAAACATTCAAATAGCCATATAATTCAGGCATGTCACCAATAGATAGATATTCAAAAGAAATTAAATCAGTATCTTGAAGACAGTTGCACCTCTATTTTTATTATAGCTCTATTCACAATGCCCAAGAAGTATAAATTAAGCGTTCATCAACTCATGACTGAATAAAAAAGATGTGATACACATACACAACAGACTACTAATAGTCATTAAAAAGTATTAAATTCTTGCTAGGCATGGTGATGCATGCCTATAATCCCAGTATTCAAGAGGCTGAGGCAGGAAGATCACTGCAAGTTCAAGACAAGCCTGAACTACATAATGAGACCCTATTCTTCTTCTTCTAAGTGTTAAATTCTCTCATTTTCCACAAAAGGGATTGGAATTAAGTGAAAAAAGCCAGATACAGAAAGACAAGTACCTCATGATTTCACTTGTATGGACTAAATAGGTGAACTAAAGTATGGTATTTATCATAGGCTAGGGAGAGTAGGAAACCAGAGATGGGTAAGAATGATAAACAGGTACCAAGTTACCAAGTTAAATGGGAGAAAAAAGTTCTACTATACAGCAAGGTGATTATAAATGACAAAGTAAGATATGTACTTTGGGATGCGGTGATGAGGACTGAACCCAAGGCCTCATATAGCCTATACACTCTTAACATTGAGCAACATCACAGTCCCTTCACTAGCTATTAAAAATTTTTTAAAAATGTTTTCAACCTAACTGATATTTGACATTTATCCTGACCTAAATATTACACAATGCATACATGTATTAAAATATCAAATGAAACTTCATAAATGGGTAAATTTTTATGTGTCATTAATTTTTAAAAAAATCACATGGAACTTGCCTGTAGGTCTATGATCCTCCTGTGAGACAGGAGGATCATTTGTGTGTATACTCAGTAAAAGATTAAGGCTCCTGCGTATTCTCTGGTTCTACTTACTTTCTCAGAAACAACCAATATTATCAGTTTCTTTTTAGCTAAGGATAGACTATCAATGTAAGTAAATGTAGTCTCCCCCTTTTTCTATCTTTTCATTTACTATCAACATGAAGTTTTTATGTTGCTTTTTGGGGGCAGTAGTGGGTTAGTATCACAAGGACCAATGTACTAAATTCCCAACCTAACTTCAAGACACTGTTTTGCTAAATTGGCCAGGGTGACTTTGAATTTGTGATCCTGACGCTTCTGCCTCTGTGAGAGCTGGGACTGTAACTGTGTGCTGCCCTGCCCAACTTGCTTTTGTCTATTTTTTTTTATTGAGGTAAAATACACACAGCATAAGCTTTCCACTTCTAATCATTTTTAAGTATATAGTTTAATGGTACTGTCTTCATATTGTTATATACTATTTCCAGAACTTCCGAAGATTGAACTCACAACCTTGTATTTGCAGATGCTTACACCACTGGGGATCCAGCCCTAAAACAGAAACTGTTTACCCATAAGCAATTAACTCTCTTTTTCCCCTGTCCTTAGATCATCAAAAATCCAACTGTCTTTGTGAATCTGACTATTCAAAGTATATCTTCTTCCTTTTTATCGGTACTGGGGATCGAACTCACGACTGCCTGCTTGCAAGGCAGGCGCTTATGTGGCTGAGCTAAACCTCCAGCTCCCCAAAGTATATCTTATAAACAGAAACAGTATTTGTCTTTTTACGACTGGCTTATTTCACTCAGCAAAAATGCGCTATAGGTTCAATTATGTTTGTCTTTTTCTTTTTTAATGAATACACACATAATTCTGTAGATCATATGATGCATATTAAATATGCTAGTCATCACCATCTCTTCATATATTTTTAATTTAATTCTTTATTGGTAAGTACTAGTAGAGTACAACAATGCTATAATGAACATCTTTAAGTATCATATTGAGGTCTGAAGAGGGTCATTCCAAAACTAGTTTGAGCATTAGACAAATTTGTTACAGGTATTGATTACAGAACATGTCCTAATCTCAGACTTAAAGGCAAAACGGAGAGTAAGAGACAATAGAAGACAATAAAAACGTTCAAGATAATAATTCCTGTAAAAGATCTGAATTAAAAGTCAAGCTCAGCTAAAAGCAGCAGCAGATTTTTTTTTTTGAGACAGGGTTTCACTCTGCAGTTCAGGCTGGCCCTGAACGCACTTTGTAGACCAGACTGGCCTTGAGCTTATAGGAATCCTGCTTCAGCCTCCAAAGTGCCGGGATTATAGGTGTGTGCCACTGCATCCTACTCAGAATCTTTATTCCAGTGAACTGAAAACTTAAAAAGACAAAATGGCTAAACTACTAGAAAATTACAAACTGCCAAAACTGACTTGATATACACTAGAAAAGCCTCACATAAAGAAAATAAACACAAGGGCTGGGGATTTAGCTCAGCAGCACAAGCGTGAGGTTGTGAGTTAACATCCCCAGTACAAAAAAAAAAGGCAAATAAACACCTAAATAGGTTTACAAGCAAATTTTACCTAATACCCAAGGAAAAGATAATTTCATTTTTCTTTCTCTCGTTTTTTTTTGGTACCAGCAATTGAACTCACAACCTCATACTTGCCAGGCTTATGCCACTGAGCTAGATCCCTGACCCCAATAATTTCATTTTTATGAATACTTTCAAAGAATCTGAAAAGGAAATACTATTTTTTTCTATTAAATCACTGATATCCTAATGCTAAAATTATAAAAGGATAGTAGGAGGGAAAAAGACTCTTCTCTCTTACAGTAGTGAATTACAAAAAATTTTAAATAATGGGATGAGGTGGTGGTACAGGCCTACAATCCCAGCTCCTTGGGAGGCTGAGGTTAAAGGATTTAAAGTTTTTGGCCAGCCTAGGCAATTTAGTGAGACTCTATTTCAAAAATAAAACTTAAAATGGAATGGAGCTATAGCTCATTGTTAGAGAGCTTGCATAGCCTATATAAAGGCTTTAGGTTCAATCACTAGCACTCCAAAGTAACATTCCTAAACAACGCATCAGTGCGTCAAAAGTAGCAACATTTAGCTCAACGTGCTGGTATATCTCTGGGACCCAGACTAAGATAGGCAGATCATAAAGTTGAGCCCAGCCTGGAAAAATGAATGAGACTCTGTTTCAAACTAGTTCAGTGGGAAGGCTCTGGGTTCAAAAGCAAAAACAAAACAAAACAAAATCTAAATTAATTTAAAAGGAATGATATTGAAAAAATTATTTTCTGACCTCAACAAAATTAAACATTACCAACAAAAGTATATCTGGAAAATCCCCAGATATATGGAAATCAAGTAACATATTTCTAAATAATGCCTTGATAAAAAAAAAACGGTAATTTAAAAATGATGCTTAAGGGGCTGGGGATTTAGCTCAGCGGCATAAATGCCAGCGTGACAAGCAGGTAGTCGTGAGTTCGATCCCTGGTACCGATTTAAAAAAAAAAAAAAAAAAAAGATGCTTAAAGGGAACATTACAGCTTTAAATGATTATATAAGAAGCTAGCCATAAAAAAAAAAAAAAAAAAGAAGCTAGTCATGGTGGTGCAAGCCTGTAATTCCACCACTGAGGAGGTTGAGGCAAGAGACTGTTGCATTTCAAGGCCAGTGAGGTCAACCTGAATTATGTATTTAGTGAGACCCTGCCTCAGGAAAAAAAAAAAGAGAGAGAGAGAGAGAAAGAAAGGAACCAAGAATGGAAGGAGAGATGGATGCAAATTCTTAACAAACTATTAGCAAATAATTTTTTTTTTTTTTGGTGGTCTTTTTCCTTTTTTATCAGTACCGGGGATCGAACTCACGACTGCCTGCTTGCAAGACAGGTGCTTATGCCGCTGAGTTAAATCCCCAGCCCAGCAAATCACTTTCAACACCACATAAAAAGAAACTATTACATCAAAACAAAACTGGTTTACTATCTCCCCAAATTATTGTAATATAACCTTCTTTCTCTTTTTTTGAGGGGAGGGGGTTTCTAGGTACTAAGAGCCTTTGAACTGAGCTACATCTCCCCACTTCCCATTTTGAGATGGGGTCTTACTGCTGCTAAATTGCCCTGGCTGGGCTCAAACTTGCAGTCCTCCCTCAGTCTCCACAATGCTGGGATCACGGGTATATATTACCACGCCCAGGTGACATAACCTATTAAATGAACAAAAGCTATCTATGAGGAAGACATAGACAAAGTAGCTGACAAAAACCCAAAATCAAAAACAAACAAACAAACAAAAAACCTCAAAGATCCAACCACCCCAAACAAACAAAAAACCCCAGCTAAACAAAAAATAATCTGTAACCAAAATCCAATCAAGAAATGATAAAAACCCACTAGAAAAGGAAACTCCTTCAACCTGATAAAGGGCATTTACCAAAAAAAAAAAAAAAAAAAAAAACTGATAATTTTGATAATTTTATAATTTGATAATTAATATCAAAGTAAGTGGTTAATAATCAAATGCTTTCACTCTAAAATCAAACAAGGAAATACGTCTGTTCTCCAAACTTTTACTCAATATTATCCTGAATGTTTTAGTGGGTGTAATAATGCAAAAAATAAGAGACATTCAAGTTAGAAGGAAAGAAGTAAAATACACTTTATTTCCATGACTTAGTTTTAGAAAAGTTCTAAGGAACCAAGAAAAAACTTTAAAGAACTACTATGTGACCCTAGTAAGATCACAAGATATAAGGTCAATATTTAAACCTCAAGCATATTATTATAGCCAATGACATTATGAATATCGTCACATTAGTATAAAAATTAAAAAAAAAAAGATAAGGCTAAGAAACATTGGTAAAATAATGGAGAGAGATGGCATGATCCTAAATTAAAACTTGGTATTGTTAAAAAAAGTTAAAATCCCCAAATTGATTTCCAAGGTGAATATAGTCCCTTAATAAAAAATCCTTTACTGTGTCTCTTTTTCTGGAGTAGAAAATGACAAACTGACTGTAAAATCTGTATGCAATGTGCATGGAATACAAATAAATTGGGGGACTTATACTGATACTAATATTTATCAAAAAGCTACAGTAACTAAGACAATGTGGTGCTGGCAGAGACAAATGTTTATGTGAACCTGATAAAAGACTTCCACATTGATCATTTGATTCCTGGCAAAGGGATCAAAAGGACAGTACATATTCATGGGGATGCCTGGGTAGTCATATTTAAAACAACCCTCAGCATTTATCCTTAATTTTTATTCTTTAAAAGACACCATTGGCTGGGGATTTAGCTCAGAGGCATAAGCTCCTGCCTTGCAAGCAGGCAGTCGTGAGTTCAATCCCTGGTACCGATAAAAATGAAAAAGACAAAAAAAAAAAAAAAAAAAAAAAAAGACACCATTAACAAAATGAAAATGTAACTCTAGAACTGGGGTGGCTGAAGTAGGATGATCACAAGTACAAGGCCAGCTTGAACTACACAGCAATACCCTGTCTCAACCACACTACCCACCCTAAAAAGCCTCCAAAAGAAAATAGATGAAAGACAGGGTGCTAACCTAGTAGGGTATGTACAAGGCCCTAGGTTCAATCTCTAGTACTACTACAAAAAAAGACTAGGCATATCTGGTAGACATTTTTATAACATACATTTGATAAAAGAATTATATGTAGAGTACTTAAACGTCTTTTATTTCAGTGTGTGTGGGTGGTACAAGACAGGGTCTCACTATGTAGTTCAGGCTGCTTTGAACTCATTATGTAGCCCAGGCTGACCTGGAACCTGTGGTGATCCTGCCTCAGTCTCCCGTATGCTAGGATCACAAGCATATGGATCCATACCCATCTTAAATACACAAGCATATAGGATCCACACCCATCTTAAATACCTTTTAAATCAATAGAAAGACAACTTTGGGGCTGGGGATTTAGCTCAGCGGCATAAGTGCCTGCCTCGCAAGCAGGCAGTCATGAGTTCGATCCCTGGTATTGATAAAAAGGAAAAAGACCAAAACAAACAAACAAAAAAAACCCCAAAAATAAAAAAAATAAAAACAAAAAGACAACTTCATCAAAGGAAAAGATTTAAAGTTATTTCCCCAAAAAAACATACAAAAGTGGCAAATAAGCACATGAAAAGACATTCAATATCATGTCACAAGTGAAATGTAAACTACAATGATAAAATGATACTACCAAACACCAACTAAAACTACTACAGTGAAAAACTGACAATACCAAGCAATGGCAAAGATGCAGAAAAAGTGGAACATTCATACTTGGTTAATGAGAATGTGAAATGGTAGCTTCCTGAAGAGTCAGTCATACACAGAATAATTCCCACAAAAGATTTATATACACACATGTTTATAGCAGCATTATTCACAATTGCTAAAACTAAAATAGTCCAAATGCATACCACCTATGGAATGGATAAAAAAACACAGAGTACATCTACAGAACTGAAGATAATTCCCCCTCAAAAGACTAAAACTACTGGTACATGCAATAGCTTGAATGTACTTCAAAAATATTGGCAGAAACCAAACACAAACAAAGCAGTATCTCTACTTATACAGAGAAAAAAAACATATCAATAGTTGTTGGGGGTTACAGTGGACATTGATAAACAGGCACAGGAAACTTGATGCGTGATGTTCTAAAACTGGATTGCTATATAAATGTACTAAATTTCAAATCATACCAGTCAAAATGGATAAATTTTATGGTATGTAAATATCTTGATAAAACTAAAAAAAAAACAAAATAGGGAAAAATCTGTTTGGAGATACATACATAACGTGATGGCACCTATAAAGAAAGACAAGAAAAGTTAAAATAAAGGTTACACTAACTGGGGACAGATGGGTAAAGTATCAGAGTACAGCACATTGAGGACATCTATGGTATTAACATGGATACATTTTTTTCTGAGCAGGTTGGAATATGGAGTTAATGACAATTTTTTTTTCTCTTATCTCTCTATCTTCTAGCATTTTTACTTCAATCTTGAGACTTTTCTACCTAAATCCTCATCTCTTACCTGAATCAATACTGAGCACATCATCATCTTCATCAGGAATCTCAATTATTTCTGTAGGCTGAGATGCTTCATCCTCAGAGCTACTGTCCCGGTACTGTAATCCCAGGTTGGAATAGAAGTCCTTCACCAAAGATTCACAATTAGTCACTGCCCTAATATCAGAACACAGGTAGAAAAGGTCAAAGCCAGCAGAGGAGCCATTACAATTTATATATGTATTTAAGTACACATTATTCTTAATATTGGGCCCTACATATTCCATAGTGTCTCAATCTAGAATACATTTCCCAGCCAGGCATGATGCATGGCTGTAATCCCATTTACTAGCTGAGGTAGGAGGATCATTGTGAGTTTGAGACCAGCCTGGGCTACAGTGAGCTCAAGGTCAGCTTGAACTATATAATCATACAGTCTCAAAAAGACAAAAAAAACAAAAACAAAAACCTTTTCCTATAGAAAAATGTTTTAAACAGTGGTTTGGTTTTGCAGACTATTTCCTCAAAACTCCAAAGTAAGCCAGAAGTACAATGCTTTCTATCTTATTATTTACCTTGCTGTTATTTGAAACTATAGTTCAAGTGACATGTAGGGCATCAAAGACAAAGCTAGAGAATTTAGGAACAACTCTCAACCTGCACCCCCCAATACAGCAGACTGAACCTAGGACCTTGTTGTGCTTTCTAGACAAGCATTTTGTCACTGAATGTCATCCCAGCTCAAGGAACTAATGTTCCATAGGTACATCCTCTGTCCTCGGATGATTATAAACAAAACAACTCTTCTAGAATAGAGTACAAGGGAAGAAGGAAGAAATTTAGGATTTTCTGTTAAAAAAATGCAATATATACACATATACATATATGCGTCTCTCTGTGCGTATATATACATATATATTCTTATAAGATCAGATTTCAGATCATAAACTTTGAAGAAGTAAAGTTCCACACAACTGTACTTAGTAGAAACTTCTTAGTATAATGCCACCATTAACTATACTCAAAAATGTCTGCAGTGGACAGATTTCTGTCTATTTTCTACTTAGTCCTCACCTGGATGCATCATCAAAGAGCTGGTCAACATGAGCCACTTCAGATTCTTTCTGTATCACCCATGTCTCCAACTCTGCTAATTGCTTCTTGCGTTGTTTTACGCAATCCATCTTTTCCAGCTCTTCATCAATGAACTGTCGAAGTTCCTCCATAGAAATACCTAGCTCTTCAACCACTGCCTGTTGCAGCTCTGCAATCTCTTCAGATTCCCCTGTAGCTGTTGCTGCATTCAAACCAATGCACCCGGGGAGGGAAGACATGGTTTTGTCCTTTATATCCAAGAAGAAATTAAAATTACTCTGAAGTCGTTAACCACAACCAACAAAGAATTTCAGTCTTCTAAAAAATTCATGCTTCACTGCTGTTACTCAATTAGTTTTTTCTCCCCTTTCTCCAAAACTTAATGCTGCAATTTTGTGGTATTTTCAGTGTTTCCTATAGGCCAACAGGCCTGAATAAGAGAGTTTAGAAGTTTGAGTGTGCCAGGCATGGAGGTATATGCCTGTAATCCCAGCAATTGGAGAGGCTGAGGCAGGAGGCTACGGGTTCGAGGTCAGCCTGGGTTACAAAGTAAGTTCAAGGCCAGCTTGAACTGTACGGTGAGACCCTATCTCAAGACCAAAAAAAGGGTGAAACATCTATTATGCCATAAGGAGTTACTCAGGATAACTGAAAAGCACCAATCTACACAGTAAAGTATTTCTTTGATCTAGTATTTCTTTGAGTGTCTGAGATAACTCACTCTAAATAATATGCTTACCTTGAACCTTCTCATCTAGGGGTGGTAATTTGTAACTTACTAGTTCAATGTTTTTCAGTGATTTGTTTCTCTCATATTACTTTGTTTCTACGTGAAAATCTTACTTTTTAAAGACTACCACGCTGAGAGTGTAACTCCGTGGTAGTGGGCGCGATTTGCATACATAAGGCCCTGGGTTCAATCCCAGCACTCAAAGAACCAAACAAAACAAAAACGATATTATGTTTAAGTATACACCAGCTTGCACTAAAAAAGGTTTCCCCAAAGGAAAGTAAAGCAATAAAATCTGGTTACCTAGAATCCAAAATCCAAAGAACTCATTAGTTTCAACTCCTTTTTTGTACAGTTACAGGAAAAACTCCCACTAGAATAACGTTCGACCGCAAGGTGAGACCTCACCGCCTTCACTACTCTCGGGGCCCCCAACCCTGTACAATCCGTTTTAAGGGTGCGTCCCATCCACCTCCGAGCCGCCCGTGTTAGGGGCGCGTCCAACCCAACCGTAACCTTGCTCAATCCCGCTTCGCTTGCCTCTCAGCGAAGACTTTCTTCTCACGCTCGGCCAACGTCTTCTCACAAACAGAACATCTCACACAAGCTTTTGGTTTCTAAATTCCGTAATTAACAGTACTCTCCACACCTCCCAAGATACAAACGGTTTTTCACCAAGCAGACCCCAGACTCACGACTAAGGGGTTGGCCCCGAGGCGAAAGAGAGAAACCAACGGGAAAAGGGAGCGGGAGGGGGGAAGGGAAGCAGCGTGATGGTGGGACGGGGAAGCAAAAGAGAGATCCGGAAGCAGACGTGCCGTTCCGGTCACCGCGACGGTAGCCTGACCGGGTCAAATGCGAAGCTACCCGGCGCCCCTCAGAAGCTACGGAAAACTAAATTGATTACGCATGCGTTGAAGTAGGGCCTTTTAGAAAAGACTGGTGAGACGAAGTGGGCGTGGTCAGGTGTACGGAAGCCCTGCCTCCTACAAGTGGCCGTAAAACTGAATTTACTGTGTGAAGACAGTTCTCAAACAAGATTAGATTCTGATTTTTTTCGTCTTACTTTTCCTTCAGATTTTTTTTTTCGTACTGGGGATCGAACTGACGACTTCGCGCTTGCAAAGCAGGCGTTTATGCCTCTGAGCTAAATCTCCGGTTTCAGATTTTTTTTGTTTCGTAAATTGTACAAACTGTAAAGGATATCAAAGCATATCAAGATGTGCACTGGAGGTGTTGTTCAGCACTGGTTAGGTGTGGGCTCTTGCTTTCGCCAGGGACTGGGTTCAGTTTTGAACTCCATTAAAAAAAAAAAAAGCATATCAAATGTAACAAAGAGAGCCGGGCGTGGTGGCTCAAGCCTGTAATCCCAGCACTCTGGAGGCTGAGGCAGAAGGATCATTGCGAGTTCGAGACCAGCCTGGGCTACAAAGTGAGCTCAAGGCCAGTCTGAAGTGCATAGCGAGATGCTGTCTCAAACAAACAAACAAAAAAAGATGTAACAAAATTGGGTGTGGTAGGAAGGTTTGTAATCCCAGCCCACAGGTTGAGGCAGGAGGATCATTGCCAATTCCAAGCCAGTCTGAGCTACATTAGTAAAGGGGCAGCCTGAGCCAAAGTACACAGGAAGACTGTCTCAAAAACAAGAAAGGAAAAAGAGACGTAATGAGAAAAACAATATTTACTCCACTACTACTGCTTACCATCTTGCTACTTCGGGCTAACACTGTTTAGTTTTCTAAGTGTCTACATATAAGTCCTTGTGCATAGATTTTTTTGTTTTGTTTTCATTTAACATGTGAATGTCCCTGAAGTAAAAAAAAAAAAAAAAAGTTTTTTTATAGCTGTATAGAACTTCACAGTATTGCTAAACCATATTTAGAAAAATAAATTGTTTCCTATGTATGGTAAGCTGTATCCTGCAGTACCTACCCCCTTTTTTGAGACAGAGTTTTGCTGAGAGAACTTTGTATCCTTGTGCTTTAGCTCTTAGGGTGCTGTAACTACAAGTGTGCACAATCATACTCTGCTAAAAACATTCTTTTGAAGTAATACTTTTATTTTTGATCTGGTCACTTGGCACTTACTTTACTTATATTTGATTTTATTTTTTCTGCTGGGGGTGAATTCAGGTCTTCACATATGCTAAGCAAGTGATTACTTTTATTTCTGTAGGGCACATTCCCAAAAATGGAATCTGAGTTTTTAAAAATGCACTTTTATTTCATTTCTTCAGAGTCTGTTGTCATATTACTTTTCCAAAGGGTTGTAACAATTGTTATTATCACTAGTAAAACTCCCAAAGTACCCATTTCCATACACTCTCATTAGGCCTGGATGTTGTCTAATTTTTGAGAATTTGATGTGCTAAAGTACGATCCATATCAAGATAAAGTATATTATGTTGTTGAAACAATTTAAAAATCTAAATGGTTTAAAACTAAAAAGTGTCTTCTTTCTTTCTTTCTTTCTTTCTTTCTTTTGAGTCAGGGTTTTGCTATATAGTTCAGGGTAACCTTGAACTCACAGTTTAAGACCTGGGCAGGCCTTAAACTCATGACAATCCTCCTGCCTCAGCCTCTTAAATGCTGGAATCAGAGGCATGTACCACCATGTCCCACAAAAGTATATTTTTGTTCACCTTCCATAATCACTTATGAAAGTGGACATTGCAACTGTGCTTGCGACCACTGCTCTGGAACATAGACTGATGGGTAGTTGAAATTGAACATGTTCCAGATTCATCCTATCTTCTAACATTTGAGCCTAAACATTTTATTTATTTATTAATTATTGTTATTATTATTTTTTGGTGCTGGGAATTGAACTCAAGACTTTGTGCTTGACAGGTAGGCACTTATGCCACTGAGCTATATCCCAGTGAGCCTAAGCATTTTAGATATATTGCGCTTGTGGTATTTGTTTTGAGGACTTGCTACATACCAGGTACTGTTTTAAGTAATTTACAGTTTGTTTTTTGTTTGTTTGGTACTGAAAATCGAACTCATAAACTCGTACTTGCCAGGAAGGTGCTATACCGCTGAGCTATAACCCCAGCCCAATAATTTATAGTTATTAATTTATTTAATGCTCACAATAATCCTATGAGCTAAGAATTAATATTAATCTTTTTTTGTATGGGCAAAAAAAGTAAGGGACACAATATACACCATACCAAAAAAGAAAAAAAAAAGATGGTTCATAAGTGCTATGTTCCACCCCTGTGAAACTCAGCATGGTGCTTGCCCAACATGGTGTTGGCCCTAGAGCCACAGTGTGTCACTTCAATGCTAACTTCTACAGTCTTCTTCCAAGCTGAACTTGAACTTTCCACTTTTTGTGTGCTTCAGCATTCCCCAAATCAGCTGTTGATAGGTCATTTTGCCATCCCTTCAAATTCCATCCCCATCAAACCTAATAAAAAGCCTGCTGCTTCTTTGTCTGCTTCAGAGGGATCTTGCACCCTTTTCCAGCCCTCCTGCTCCCGCAATCAAAGACTTTTTCCTTTTTCTTTTTTTCTTTTATATTTATTTTTTTAAATTTTATTTAAGGAGAAAAAGAAAAGAAAAAAAGACAGAGAAAGGGTACAAGTTATACAGATTTACAGAAAGAAATAAACAGTAGGAAATCACTAGTTAATGACTTTTTCCTTTTTCTTCTCTTTCTTCTCTACTGTGCCAAGGAAAAAAATCTAACAATAAATATGAGCAATGGGTCTTAAGTCCAAACAATGCATCTTGGTCATAAACTGGAACAGTCCTTCAACAGGTAAGTCGTTAAATGAAGAATAGCTGTATATTCATGTATAAAGCTCTGATCATGGGGCTGAGGGTTTAGCTCAGCGGCATGAGCGCCTGCCTTGCAAGCAGGCAGTCGTGAGTTCGCTCCCCGGTACCGATAAAAGGGAAAAAAGACCAAAAATAAATAAATAAATAAAGCTCTGATCATGTCACACAGTTTTGTGTGTTGTATCTAGATGTCCCCCCAAAGCCTAATGTGTTCATAGGTGTTTTTTTTTTTTTTTAATCGGTACTGGGGATCAAACTCAGGACCACTTGCTTGTAAGGCAGGTGCTTATGCCGCTGAGCTAATCCCCAGCCCCTATAGGTGGGTTTTTTGGCACTGGCTGGATCTAGGCTGTTTGACACTGGGATTAAGGGTGTATGATATTAGATTCATCCACTAACTGGAATTAGTATAGTTCTGGGAGGTGCTAAATGGATTTATTATTGACAGAAACCGTACCCTAGGTGTGGGTAGTGGCACCCAAAAGGCTTGCACCCTGGATATACCAAATGGAAAAGATGGCAGGCAGGCTGTAGGCAGTTTGCTGCTGGCTGCCTTGCTGTGAACTGTTTCTCCTCTGCGAGTCCCCTCTGCCAGGCCACCCTGCCTTGGTCCTAGCTGACTGTGCACTGAATCCTCTACAAACTATAAGCCAAACATAAACCTTTTTTCCTTAACTTGTGGGTGTCAGATATTTTGTCTCAGCAACAAGAAAAATAAGATACACATTTATGCTTTAAAACCTTTTTCCTTAGTCTGTACAATAAAGTTTGAACTGCATAATATGAAATTTGAGACTTTTTATAATTTAGCTCTAATTTACCTCTCTGGCCATATTTCCCATCCTTCCCATTTACATTCTTGGTGTTTTTTTTTTTTTTTTTGTCTTTTTTCTTTTTATCAGTACCAGGGATCAAACTCACGACTGCCTGCTTGCAAGGCAGGCGCTTATGCCACTGAGCTAAATCCTCAGCCCCTACATTCTTGCATTTTTGTATTTCGCTTTTACATCTCCATACTTTTATTTATCATCGTCTATTTACTAGTGTCCCTTCCCTTTTTCTGCATAGTAAAATATTAATTCTCTAAGGCCAAATTAAATATCTCCTCCGTGAAGTTTTTCCTAGACTAGCAATTAGCAAACAGCATGCATCAGAATCACACCTGAGCTGGGGATACAGCTCAGCTGTATAGTGTCTGCCTGGCAAGCATGAGGTCCTGAGTTTGATTGCCCGGCACCAAAAAGAAATCCAGCACCATATCTGAAGGGTTTGTTAAAATATGAGTTGCTTCCCACTGTTATTGTAGGAGTGGGTCTAGTGTAGTCTGAGAATATGTGTGTCTGATTTTTCCCCAGATGGTGTCCCCACTTCTGGCCCTGGAGCCAGGATCTTAGACTCATTGCTTTAGACTTTCACTTATCCCCTGTGAGGTTAACTCTTGCTTCTGAGCTTTTGTGACCACAGTGTTTTTCACTTTTAGTTATCAGTGTACATCTCCATCTGCTCTGCTGGTTTATCATACATGTTGTGCTCTATAATGTGACTGTGTGATGAAAGAGGGGAATCTTTAATTGAGTGTAATTCTTTTTTATTTCTTTTCTGTACGGGGACTGAGCCTCGGGCCATTGAGAGATACCTCCAGGTCTTTAAAAACATTTTTTTGAGACCGGATCTTGCTAAATTACCCAAGCTAGCCTCAAACTTTCAGTTCTCAGCTGGGCTTGTTGCTGCTTGCCTGCAATCCTAGCACTCGAGGCTGAGGCAGGAGCATCACCATGAGGTCAAGACCAGCTTGGCCTACATAGTAAATTCAAGGTCAGTTTGGACACATACTGCAACCCTGTCTCAAACAACAAACTAAAAATCCTTTTAATTATCCTATTTTAGCCTCTGGAATAGCTGGGATTACAAGGGTGCATTTCCACAGTTAGCAGAGTTGTGTGATTATTAATATATATATTTATTAGTACTTATTACTTTTAAAATGTATGAATTTTCAATGTGGAATTTTCAAACATGTATATATTTTGAATGTGTCCATCTTGCCTGTTGCCCTCCCTTGTCCTCCTTATTTCCTTCCTTTTGTCTAGATGTGGTGGTGCATACTTATAATACCAGCATTCCCAAGGCTGAGGCAGGTGGGTCACCACAAATTCAAAGCCCATAAATCTGAAGCCAGCCTGTGCCAAATAGTGAGCTCAAGGCAAGCCTGAACCACACAGAGAAACCCTGTCTCAAAACAACAACAAAACCCCTACTCTCTTTTATACTGTCATGTCGTCTATTTTAGATTCCACATATTAGAGGGAACATTTTATAAGTCTGAGTCTAGTTTATTTTCCTTAACATGATGATCTCTAGCTTATTTTCCTGCAAATGGCATAATTTCATTCTTCTTTACAGCTGATAATATTCCATTGTATGCATATATATTATATATTACATATAATACAATATATATTATATGTATTATAATTATATATATTATAATTACAATTATATAATATATATAAAATCTTTTCATCTGTTAATGGGCACTAGGCTGATTCCATTGTGAACTGTGTCACAACAAACATGGGTGAATTGTATAATTCTTTAAAGGGCAGAGCATCATGATAAGCAACCAAACTTTGGGTTCTGCTTCTAAGATCTGAAGACTAACTCTTGTCAGAGGTGACATACATGACTCGTATTATTAAAATTAGAAATTATGAAGCTGGGCCTGGTGGCACACACTACCCAGAAGCACCCAGGAAGCTGAGGCACTTGGATTGCTTTCAGCTGAAGGCCATCCTGTTGAGGCACAATTATAATGTAAGAACACATTTATAAAACAGCAAACTTATAGGCATTTCACGATCAATTAGAGGTCTCTAAGTTTCTGTTCTGATGTTTTTGCTGAATTCAGTTGACCTTGACAGTGTCTACAGCCAGTGCAGACCTCTGAGGAGCACTGAGTCAAGGTAATTGTCCATACCTTAAGACACCCTGGGCTATCAGTTCACCTTTAACTCTGCTCACTCTGTAAAGGCTTCCTGCTTGGAGGGTTTCTATGTTATGGTAGTGCCTTTAACTCAGCTCACTCTGTCAGAGCACTTCTGCTTGTTCCCTGGAGTGTTTCTATATTATAATAGACAATTCCTTTATTTGTACAAGTCTGTTCAAGACTAGCCTGCCTGTCAATATATGACTCAATGCATGTAACCAATTATGCGATGTTTTGTCATTTGCTTTATATCTCCCACTTCTAAATTCTATGAAAACTAAGCTCTCTGTAGCCGAAAGAAAAAACATATGTATATCTATATAAAAATAGTTAAGATAATTATAGTACTGGTTTCTCTGAGTTCATTGAAGAGAAAGGTTTGTGCTGATATTGTTTGGACAATTGAATGCAAATGTCTTGTGCTTTGGGTGAATCATTTGGGTATGCCAGTGTACAATGTATGTACCATTGTTGCCCCCTGATTGATGTGTTTTGAAATTTTGTTGCAGTTTCTCTTTCTTTCTTTCTTTCTTTCTTTCTTTCTTTCTTTCTTTCTTTCTTTTTTCTCTTTCTCTCTCTCTCTCTCTCTCTCTCTCTCTCTCTCTCTTTCTTTCTTTCATTCCTTCCTTCCTTCCTTGAAATAAAATGGATTTGGAAAAACAAAAACAAAATTTCTTTGTAAATTCATCACTGTTGCATTTGAGGAATTATCCTGCAACAGTCCACTGGTGTGAAGATCCAAAAAGCCGCTGCTGTAAAGATTAAATGCTGCCTTCTTATCTTCTTGGGGCAAAGAGCCTTCCTTTCAGTTTGTTTTGATTTGGCTTGGTTTGGAAATTTTCCTGCAAAAATCCTGAGCAACATAGTTCAAAACCAGCCTGGATTGTGAAGCATGCCTATAATTCCAGCACTCAGGAGGCTGCAGCTGGAGGATCTTTATAAGTTCAAGACCAACCTGAGCTAAAACATGAGCTCAAGGCCAGCCCGAACTGCATAGTGAGACCCTGTCTCAAAAAGAAAAAAAAAAAGAAGACTTGCAAAACAAACAAACAAAAAAGCCATCATCGACAACAAAAAGATTGTAGTAAACAGTTTATTGCCATTATTAATATAAGGTAATAAGTAACTGGTACAATATCTGGAATATTGGTGCTGATGTACTCAGAGTGTTCACTCCTATAATTCCTTGTATTCCTAGGCTGGGTAGGAATACTGGAAAATCACAAGCATACACTGCTTAACACTTAACTGTGAGAAATCATAGAGTTGAAACATTATAATGCCAAATGGTCCTTTTTCTGGCAAGAGACTCCAGGGAAACTAGATCATAAGAGAAAGGTGATCTGGGTGTGGTGGTGCACGCCTGTGATTCCAGCACTCAGGAGATTGAAGCAGAGGATCACTGGAAGTTTGAGACCAGCCTAGGGTACATAGTAAACTCAGTGGCAGCCTGAACTACACAGTGAGATCCTGTCTCCAAAAAAAAAAAAGACAAAGATGAATGATAGACCTCAGAATCATAAAAAGTTTCCAAGAATTGGGGCTGGGAATTTAGCTCAGCGGCATAGGCACCTGCCTTGCAAGCCCGTGGTCGTGAGTTCGATCCCCGGTACTGATAAAAAAAAAAAAAGTTTCCAAGAATTAAAATTGTTAAGGTTTTCAAGTACCAAGAAAGTAATGTAAGCCGGGTGTGGTGGCTCACGCCTGTAATCCCACCACTTGGGAGACTGAGGCAGGAGGATCATTTTGAGTTCCAGACCAGCCTGGGCTACAAAGTGAGCTCAAGGCCAGCCTGAACCGCATAGTGAGACCATGTCTCAAAAAG
The DNA here is from genome assembly GCF_034190915.1 of Cavia porcellus. Classification (NCBI taxonomy): domain Eukaryota; kingdom Metazoa; phylum Chordata; class Mammalia; order Rodentia; family Caviidae; genus Cavia; species Cavia porcellus. The sequence continues at coordinate 107,843,421 of NW_026947484.1, read as the reverse complement.
AAAAAAAAAAAAAAAAAATTAATGTAAAAGGTCAAAATAGAGAGGCTAGGCATGGTGGCACATACTTGTAATTGCAGCACTTGGGAGGCTGAGGCAAGAGGATTGCTGCAGTTTTGAGATCAGTCTGGGCTATATAAGTGAGTTCGAGGCCAGCCTGCACTACTTGGTGAGATTCTGGCTTAAAAAAAAAGACAAAGTGAGAGGTATAAGTCTCACCTGAAGTGAGGAATTGCTTCTCAGCTTCAGCTAGTTTTTGCCTGTGCAGTACAGTGTCCTAAGGTCCTTCTATTTTTCAAGTGATTTTAAAAGTGCATAGGTGGCATAAGTGGCACACAACTATAGTCCCAGCCACTATGGGAGGCTAAGGCAGGAGGGTCATGAGTTTGAGCTCAGCCTGAGCATTTCACAGACATAGTGAGACTGCCTCTAAATTAAAGAAAAAAGAAAGAAATAACTGGTTGTAGCTCAGTGCAAAGGTGATGTGCTCAATCTACAGTACCAAAAAATAGGTAGATAATATAGATAAATAGTAGAAAAACAAAAAGCCAAGAAAATTCTTTGTGTATTTATTCGAAATAATTTTTTGAAAGAATTTTTAAGGTATAATATTAAGCAAAAAAAAAAGATGCAGGACTTTTATAAATCATGATATAATTCAAGTGAGTACTGGCAAAAATGTATTTTTTTTTCTTACATATATACACGATACCACTGTAAGAATGCACAAGGAATTACGAACACCAGCTGTGAAGAGACAATGAATGGAAGGAAGCTGGAAGCTCACACCTATAATCCTAGCACTCGGGAGGCTGAGGTGGGAGGATTGTTGCGAGTTCGAGACCAGCCTGGGCTACAAAGTGAGCTCAAGGCCAGCCTGAACTGCATAGCGAGAGCCTGTCTCAAAAAGACAAAAAAAAAAAAAAAAAAATTAAAAAAATTTTTTTTTTATTATTTTGAAGGTAGTAAAATAAAACAGAACAAGATAGAACAAAGCCAATTGAGACAGTATAGTGAAATTGGTACAGAACTTCACAGCAGGTTACTGGGATAACAGTCATAGGTGCCATAGTGTATCTCATTATCTTCACAATAGTTTTTTTTTTTTTTTATTTTTTTTTATCGGTACCAGGGATCAAACTCATGACTGCCTGCTTGCCAGGAAGGTACTTATGCCACTGAGCTAAATCCCCAGCCCCAATAGTTGTTCTTTCAACCAGGTATAGCAGAACCAAATGAAATACAGAACATTATAGAACTTATCAAAACAGAACATTGTATAGAGCAATACCATTAGGCAGAACAAAGCAAAACAGTGATAAAAATACTTGCCTTCAAAGAGATGGTAGAAGAAAATCACCTTTATTTGCTATATTGCATATGGTCAGCCTCCCAAGAGATGCTCAGACCTCTGGCTCCCATTTGCTAATGGGGGAGTGGAAAGGGCACAGGGGACGGGGGTAAGGATGTTTGATTCTCAGCGAGTGTACCAGTAGGCTAGGCTCACGGCCCCTTACCAGGGAAGTAAGTTGGATGCTTGGTGCCCTAAGTTCCAACCTGGCGTGGATTTCAGGAGACACTGGTGGTTCTTGCCCTGGGGCCGCCACAGCTTGCTGGGCCACAGCCAGCTAACCAGGGAGGCCAGCTGGTTGCTTGGTTTCCCAGCACCCTCTCCTTTTGAAATTTGAATCATGAAAATGGATACTCTACTTAAAAATAGTTCACTAAAAGATAAAGAAGAGGGGCTGGGGATTTAGCTCAGCGGCATAAGCGCCTGCCTTGCAAGCAGGCAGTCCTGAGTTTGATCCCTGGTTCCGATAAAAAGGAAAAAGACCAAAAAAAAAAAAAAAAAAAAAAAAAAAAAAAGATGAAGAAAAGACAATGTTTGGAAAGATAAGCTTATATGCAAACAAACTTTACTTTTTTTTTTTTTTTTTGTCTCATTCATGTTTATGGCCTCAAACTTGCAGTGATCTTTCTGCCTCAGTCTCCAGAATGCTGGGATCACAGGCATGCACCGCCAGCCCTGCTACAAAAACAACTTAACAGCAGTTACCTCTGGAAAGAAGAAATAGGAAGCAAGGCATCAGGCTAGGCATATCAGGTAAAGTTTGGAAAGATTATTTACCATGTGTGCCACTGTAGCAGAAAATGCTCCTCACCAGCCAGTGTACTTCAGTTTCTGGTAGTTGCCCAGGTAATCTCCAGTTTATTTTAGTTCCTGTTACTTCTGTTTCCCAGAAACATTTGGTCACTATGATGCATGATGACTCGTCACTGTGATGCACATTGTATGAACCAATCAATAACTGCCAAATACTCTGCTGCTTGCTCACAAACCCTATAAAATCTTCCCTCCCTGATCCTTAGCTGCCTAAACACTTTCATGAGGATTGATTTCTCATCAGTGCCCATCGATGTTAAATAAATCTGCCTCTAACTCCTAGATGATATTTCAGTGTTTCTGTTTGCTGTTGCACTATGGTTTAGATCTTTTGTGTCCCCAGAGGCCAAAGTGTTGAAGACTTGATTCCTACTTTGTGGCATTGTCAGGAAGTAATAGAACTTGTAGGATGTGAAGCCTAGAGGAAGAGAATTAAGTCATCTGGCTGTGCCAGGGTAGGGAATATTGGAACCCTTGCTCCTTCTCTGTCTCTCTTTTGCTTTTTGGCTGCCAAGAGGAAAGCACTTGCCTCTGCTACACACTCCCACGATAGGACACTGCTGCCAACAGTGCAGGTGCCAACTCAATTTAGTCTCGTCAGAAACTGCTGATAGCCAGAGCAGAGTTTCCTCATGTGTTGAGTAGCTCAGCTACGTTGTCACCTAAACCTAACAAAATGTGCATGTATTACTCCCCCGCCCCCAGTACTGATGATTGAACACAGGACATTGCATAGGCTAGGAAAGCACTCTACCACTGTACTACATCCCCAACTTTCTTAGTTTTAACTTGATATAGGATTTTACTACATTTTCCAGGCTGGTCTTGAACTTGTGATCCTCTTGCCTCAGCCTTCTGAGTATCTGGGATCCATATATTAACTTTATAATAAAAACTGTAAAGGGCTGGGGTGTAGCTCAGTCACAGAGTACCTACCTAGTCTGTGCATGACAATTCTATTCCTAATACTGCAAAAAATAATCACTTTTTTTAGAGATAAGGTCTTGCTCTGTGTTCAGGCTGGCCTTGAACTCATTATGTAGCCTAGGCTGGTCTTGAACTCACAGTGAACCTATCTCAGCCTCCCAAATGCTGAGATTACAAGTGTGCGGCATCACATCCAGCTATAATTTTAAAAGATTGATTCAAAAAGCAAATAAATATAGGACGGGCAGAGGGGAGGAAAGAAGGGACAAGAAAAAAAGAGAATAAAAGGAAAAGCCAAATATAGAACTCCACTATGTACCCATATATGCTTTGTAGATTAATACTGGACATGTTCTGGCCCAATAAACCTGCAAAGCCAGGCATAGTGGCACATGCAAGAATCCCAGCACTCTGGAAGGCTGAGGCAGGAGAATCACAAGTTTGAGCCCAGTTTGAGCAAAGGAATTTAGAGGGAACTTGTCTCAAAACTAAAAAAAAAAAAAAAAGAAAGAAAGAAAAGAAAAGAAAAAGGCCCTAAGTTCAATCCCCAGTACGATGAAACAAAACAAAATCAAAAAACTTCTCTCCAGACTGATATGACACGTGAACTGTCAGGCTGAGGTATGTGAAAGGAAAGCGTAAGGACGTAATATTAACAGATACTGTGAGCAATAAACCCCGACAGACCCAATGTCCAAACTGCAGCTCTCTGAACCTCTGTTTCAAGGACTCTGGCCACCAGGACTGGAAATGTTTGTTATATATCCAAAGGCTACACTATCCTATTTCCAGAACAGCATTCATGTTGGCTCCATATGAGTTTCCTTTAGGTTGTTGCTCTTTCTCTGACTGAGGTGTTTTTTCTTTAGGTTACTTGTGAAAGTCATATAACTGTCAAACCTGTGATTGTCAGGTGACTGCATATTGATGCTCTTATTATGTTTTTAGTTTGCAGCTTATTTTTAGAGATGAGGGAAAGGTTAATTTCTGAGTTCCTGGTCAGAATGCATTGCAAACCTCAAGTGCTGATAGTGGTTTTAATCTGCTTTTGCCTGACCTGCACCTTGCCTTGATTTTCTTTTACGAAATCAAAACACAATCCTGCACCCCCTACAATTTAACTAATAGAGCACATTTTCAGCCTACATTTTGGGGCATGTAATGTCATGCATCTCTTGGAAGGTTTATGATTTTCTTGTCCCATTTTCAAAGAATCCCAGGGGCTTACTCAGTCCAAAGAAGGGAGCTGATTCATGGAGAGAGGCTTGGGTTTAACTTTCTTCCTCAGGCAGCTGCCTGTGTGTGGTGCTGGTTTCCAGGTAGGGATTACCTCCTGGTGAGGCCTGGTTCTCTCCCTCTGCAGTCCTCAAATGGTGCTGACTCATGCAGAGAGGCATGGGTCTGGCTGTCCCCACTCTGGCAGCTGGCCTGAATATTTCTAAAAAATTTATTTTATTGATACATGTTAGATGTCCATAATAGTCACATTCATCACCGGGAATTTGTACCCGTATTATATAATATATCTTGATTTTTCTTTTTTCCCCAGTTCTCACCTTTCCCTTCAATCCCCCTTCCTCTTCTCATCTATAAAAGCCTTGTTTATATTTTTCTTTTTCTTTTTTTTCCTTTATCTCTCCCCACTCCCCTTTTCCCCTCCCCATTTGAACATTTTCTTCCTATTTCCCGATGTCTGTTATATACGTTGGTCTTTATTTAACCTTTTGGTTTCTCATACCAGAGAAACAATGTCATATTTAAAAGTATGTGTTGATTTATTTTACTTTTGAATATAGCCTGCCTAAATTTTTTTATACAATGTTTCTTTTGATGGTAAAATTTACCTTAAATATTAGATACAATAAGAGATAATTAACAATAACTAATAATAAAGTAGAACCATAGAAGCATATATTCTTTCTTTTCTTTGTCTGCCTTTTTGAAGACTAAGCACAAGGCACTGTGTGTTTTATGCAAATACTCTACCCCTGAGCTATACCACCTGTGCTGGGGGTTTCATTGTTACCTCAGATCTTTCCAACCTCAGCATATGATTAAAAAAATTTTTTTTTGAGACAGGATCTTGCTATGTAGTGCAGGCTGGTCTTAAATTCCTTATGTACCCCAGATTGGCTTCAAACTTGTGGTGATCCTTCTGTCTCAGGCTCCTGAGTGCTGGGATTGTAGGCATGCGCCAGCATACCTTCTGAATATTTTAGCTGTGCACTTGGTTGAATCCAATCACGTAGAAATTTTGGCTGTGCACAGCTGACTGTACTGGATTGCTACTGAAACTTGCTCTAGTGTGGTGCTCTGGAGTGATTATGACTACTCCAAATTCTTGGTTTAGCCCAGGGGATATCCCATGCTTAGAGTCTAAGATGATGGATCTCAGTTCACACAGAAGAGCTACTGTTGTTCTTCTGTTGGAACATCCATCTGGCCCTTAGGACTTGTTGTGATAGCCTTAAATCTCCAGTATTTGCTGTGCTAGATCCTGTCCTTTTCAGAATAACCCTTGCTGAACTTTGGTAAGCAGCCTGGAGGCCCTCTTTCTTTCCAGTGAATTACTTGGCCCATAGACTAACAAGTTTCCTTCATTTTGGACTTTGAAAAATAAGATCTCCTTCCCTTTCTTCTTGAGAGATATCAGGAGTGATGATAATGATGGTCATATTATGTATTACGTATAAGCTTCCTGTGATTATTATAACAAATTATCATACTAGTGACTTAAAACAACAAGAATATAATCTCTCATAGTTCTGGAGACCAGAAACCCAAAATTAAGGTTCTGGGGACTTCTGGAAAAATGGCAGGAAGATGAATGGCAGAGAAACTGCTTCTCTGAGATTTGGGGTTCAGATGGTGGAATATAGAAACATGAGGAAGAGAAGGAGAGAAGTGGGTCCCGGGACCCAGCAAGTATCTGAAGAGCAAACTGAAGCCCATGTGGAGAGTGAAGAGAGAGACCTCAACACAAAAGAAGGAGGTGGCAGGAAGCCCTTTCTCCTTGAGCCCCAACTTAATGTGCGGGGGTGGCAGCTCAAACGTGCAAATGCATAGTGACTACTGGCAGCCCCAGAAGCCTCCATGGAAAAATGCACCACTGGAAAGGTGCAGTGTACACAGCAGATTGCAGTGGCTCTGGGTTATTGGGGTTGAGACATCCCCCAGGAAAGGGAGCTTGGGCAGTAGCCATTTTAGAGAGGGGCCAGCTGAGCTCAGAACTCAGACTAGTTGTAGGCTGGCTCCATCTAGTGGCTCCCAGGGTCAGGGTAGCGTTAGGGTTAGGGTTAGTTCAAATTGGTAGGAAGACAACCAGCTGAGTTCAAGCCAGCAGGAGGCATGTCAGGTGTAGGCTGAAAAAAAAATGGGACTTCACAGACAGTCTGACTTTAGTGGAAATAAAGATGTAGGCTTACTGAGATTAATCAACATGGATCTGGGCTCTGTCTGCCCATTACCAGTGACAGCAGAGACATGCCTCAAAATAGACATTTTTCTTCCTTTTTTTCCCTCCTCCTTTCTTCTTCTTCTTTGTCTTTTTTTTTTTTTTTTTTTGTCTTTTTCATTTTTATCGGTACCAGGGATCGAACTCACGACTGCCTGCTTGCAAGGCAGGCGCTTATGCCGCTGAGCTAAATCCCCAGCCCCGTTCCTTGTCTTTTTGAGACGGGGTCTCACTATGCCGTTCAGGCTGGTCTTGGGCTCACTTTGTAGCCTAGGCTGGTCTCAAACTCGCAACGATCCTCCTGCCTCAGCCTCCCGAGTGCTGGGATTACAGGTGTGAGCCACCATAATGTCAATGCTTGAATTTTGGTAATTGTTAAAAACCTTTCCAAAGAATATAGTACAAATAAAAAAAATGAGTTTTAAAGCCCAAATCTGAGCCACAATTCAGTGGAAAGCAAAAACCAGCATGGGGCAGGTCACATTTGATAAATTATACTTATTACAGGCGTCAGCCACCATGCCCAGTTTCTTTTTCTTTTTTTTTTCTTGTTTGTCCTTGTTTTTTTGAGTGTGAATATTTTTTTCTAGTTTTTCGTTTTCTGTTCTTATTATTTTTCTCTTCTCCTTTTCTTTCCTATCTTTCCCAAAATTTATGTAATCTTCCTTTATCCTCCAGATTTACTTCTAATCTTTCTCTTGTTCTATTTCTATGTTTTCCCTCTAATCCCTTTAAAATTTTCGCCCTGAGAGTAAAATCACCATATTGAGGGCATTTTTACTGTATACAATTTTCTAGTTCATTTTAGATTTTGTTATTGAAAGGGTTTTGGCCCAGGCCGGATACTGTAGCCGGTAAAGCCAAGGAGCTCCTATCTCCCCCCACCCTTAGGAATTACCTCTGGCACCAAACTAAGACCAATGGGCTACCTGTGCATTCCTAGTACCCCCTTAGGTTCCACCCCAGGCTGAGGCTACTTATGTGCCTCACTCCACGTGTTCCACGGGAGAGATCACCGGCCCTGAGAGATGGCCCCGGGGTGGAGATGCCACGCCCCAGGGGGTCGAGGGTGTCTCTCCCTGCATTCCCAAAATAAAGGTTATTTATATTTCATACTTCTTACCTTTTCAGCCGCCACCGGTCCTCCTCCTCTTCCTCCCCTCCACAGTTCTATCAGTTATATAGCCACAAATTTAGTTCACACATTTAAAGGTGGCAGTTACCATGATTTGTCATTTTCTAGGCTACATTTGATGCTATTGTTAAATGCTGATTGTACCACTTTTGCCAAGGGGACATGATCATTCTAATCATTTGTTCTTTTGGTATCCTAAGAATGAGATTGCCTAAAGGTCATAAAAAATATGATAGGCCAGTGCTAAAGAACCAAGGACTAGGCCAAATATCATCTATTTCTTGTCCCCAATAAATTGAAGAGATAAGTTCTTGCAGAAGACTTAAACCCCAAAAGGCAGCTACACCTGGAAGACATCTCTGAGAATTAGTCATTTCCTAAGGGTTCTAAATAGTAGCAGTGAAGCTACCTGCCATAAGCAATTTTCAAGGCTCAAACCAGGAATTAAAATTTAAAAAATAGAAAATGAGAACACTTTAAAAAAAATTTTACTTAAAGAAAGACTAAAGAGGTAGAAATAATAGATACATTCAGAGAAAAAAATAAACAGTAAGAAATCACTAGTTGATGCTTACATATTGTCGTTTTCCAAAAATGGAACATATAAAGTGGGAATTTAAATAGCGAGACTGCAAACAGTTCTGTTCAACTGTCCAACAGAAACTTAGTAACACGCCTGTCAATCCTATATACTTAAACATACATGTAGTTATCCATATCTTCATTTATGTTTAGATAAAACAAACTAAAGCAGGTTAAAATCTTTCTGAACAAATAATAATAGTATTGCTGGATTTTACATCATGATACTCCATGATCAGCACTGGGTGCTGTAATGTCTTTTTTTTTTTTTAATTTAATTTAAAGAAAAACTAAACAAAACAGAAAATGGGTAGAGATAATACATAATTTCAAAGAAAAAAATAAACAGTAAGAAATCACTAGTTGATGATTACAGATTGTCTTCTTACAAATAGTTATTCAAGATATTAAAGTGGAGCATATAAAGTGGTGATTCAAACAGTGAGGTTGCAACCAGTTCTGTTCAACTATCCAACAAAAACTTAGAAGTATGCTTATCAATCCTATACACTTAAACATACATGCAGTTATCCATCTCTTCAATTGTGTTGAGATTGAATAAACCCAAGCACTCTGAACAAAGAATAATACTATTGCTGGGTTTCACATTATGACACTCCAGGATCAGCACTGGATATTTTAGTGTCTTTTTTTCTTCAAAGTATCTGTTCATTTCACCATGTGTCGTAAGATCATTTCTCATAAACTGTTTATAGATTCTACATATGCATGAGTCTTAACGTGTATTTCTATCCTTTCTATATTAGAGGGAGACACAAAACAAAGCAAGACAAAACAAAACATATTCTTATAAACACATGAAATGAAAAAGACATATAAGATCATTTTACAAAGAGTTCTACCATCATTCCTGTGTTGTCTCTTGTTATCTCCAATAGAATTGGCTATATCATCAGACATAGCACAATTGAATATATCAGTACATAACAGTATTAATAAAAACACAACTTTGCATATAGTATAGAAATTCAAAAATTGGTGGTTATCAAACCAGAATGTGTATCGTAGAGTCTTGCCATCTTCAGTGTAGTTGCCTATACTCTCAGACTTGATACTATCAATCATATCAGTTTTGAATAAAATCTTCTCTGCCTCATTTCTGTTATGCTCTTTTTTTGCCATCAGTTGTCTGCTTATCTTCTTCATTCTGTTTTCTGCTCTATTTATTGAGGCCTCTCTGCCACTGTTCCTGGAATCCTAGTACTTTTTTCTCTCTCTAGAATGCCCTGCAATATTCTCTATAGACTTGGATTGGTGGTTGTGAATTCCCCAAGTTCCTCTTTGTCTTGGAAGCATCTTGTTTCTCCATTAATTTCTAGAGACAGTTTAACAGGGTATATCAACCTGGGATGGAGGTTATTTTCTTTCAGGGCTTGGAGTATTTTGCTCCAGGCTCTTCTTGACTTCATGGTTTGTGTAGAGAATTCTGCCATTATTCGGATGGGCCTTCCTCTATAGGTTATCTGTTTCTTGTCTCTAACAGCTTTTAATATTTTGTTCTTATATTTTTTTTCACAGCTTTATGAAAAAGGATATTTTGTTCTTATATTGAATTTCTGGGATCTTTATTATTATATGCTTGGGTGTAGCTCTGTTTTGGTTGTAGGTGGCTGGAGTTCTGTATGCCTCATCTATCAGAATATCATTTCCTTTTCCTATGTTTGGGAAGTTTTCCTTAATTATTTCTGTGAATAGCCTTTGTAGTTCTTTTGTTTGTACCCCTGCTTCTTCATTCACATTTGTTATTCTTAAGTTATAGATCCTCTTGTCGTCTTTTAGCCTTTTTATTATTACTGCTTGTTTCTTTGTTATTCTTAAGAAGTTTTCCCTTTCATAATCCCACATTGCAAAATTGTCCTCCAGTTTGGATAATCTATCCTTAGTTTCCTTCAAGCTGATTTGCCATCTTTCCATAGAGTTTTTAATCTCTTGGTAATCTCTTCGAATCTGCTTCATGTAGTCTATACTTTTCTTATATTCTTCATCAAATGGTTCTCTCCTTTGTTTGAGTTCCTCCCTTCTTCCATCTGTGCCTGCTTGAGGTGTGCTTAGTATCTCTGTTATTAATCTTCTTATATCTTGCTTTACTTGGCTAAATATTTCATTTTGAACTAATCTATGAGGTCCTGAATATATCTCTTTATGTCCTCTGGTACCGTGTCCAATATTGCATATTTGCTGTTCTCATTTTCCTTTGTATTTACCTCTCCTGGGTCAATGTTCTCAGGGTTGGGACCTGGGGCCTTTTTATTGTTGCTTCCTCTTCCTATCTTTTTGATTCTTCCAGGAGGCCCCAGTTTCTTTGTTTGTTGGTTACAATTTTTCTGAAGTGTGCTGGCTAGATGACCCTTCCCCACTGTCATGTGCTAGTGAGTTGCAGACAGGGACAGCGTATGATGGCCCCTCTTCTCCCAGTCAGTCAAGCTGCTGTGGCCTGCATTGTATTACTTTGCACTGCCTCCCCTCTGGGTTAGTCAAGCTTCTGTGGCCTGCACTGTATTACTTTGTGCTGTCTCCCCTCCGGGTCAGTCAAACTTTTGAGACTTCACTGGGTTAGTGTGGTTTGTGTGCGCCACTGCTATAGTGACTTGATTTCAGATAACCTATTGAGTCTCAGCCAGGTCATGTGACCCAGGCCTAGCTCACTCCACCAATCCTGTTTGGGAAGGCACAACCCACTGCAATCACTGCTGTTCCCCCCCAGTCCCACCCAGTCCGAGAAAACTGTCTGCCGGAGTCCCCCCCAGAATGGCTCCACTCCCGTCCCCCACCACAGGTCGATGCAGGCACCCAACCAACTCAGCTCTCTGCTTGGCCTGCCGACCCCCAAACCCAATGCAATTGTGCCTCCAGTGAGTCAAGTGGTGGGACCCTGGATGGCCTGGCAAGTTGCAGTGGGATCTTAGCAAGTCGTGGTGGGACTTCGGATGGTCGGCAAGTTGCCTGCTGTGACGGGAACACTGAACCTCTAGCTTTTCCAATAATAGCACCGGGTCTGTATGTTTGTTTGGTTCCTTTCACCTTAATTTCTTTTTGGGATGAGAGAATTCATCTCCCTCTGTTTGGGGCTCCCTATTCTGTACTATGTTGAACTCCAAGTTGACTGTCTCAGGGAGTCTCTGCAGCCAGCCACCATCCATCTGCCATCCTTGCTCCTCCCCTCAATGAGAACACTCTTAAGCAGGATGCAACCCCAGATTTTCAGCTCACCTCAGGCAAATCCAGTGAGGTGGAACAGTTTGAAAGTCACATACCTGTACTCTTTCAAGTGTGTCATGGTTTATGTTTGTGTCCCCCAGGCTTCATGAGTTTGCATTGTTCATATGTGATGGTTCATTGTATAGTGCTTGGATTGATGGTGTCAGTGCTCCACCCGCATAGGGGGTGGAGCCAGGATGTGATGTAATGGCAGGAAGAAGGTGTGTCTTTCTCTTTGCTGGTTTGAGCTTGCTGTCGACGACTGCCATGAACTGCGGTCCAGCCATGCCTGCCTGCCTTGGAGCCAACTGAGTGTGGGCCGAAACCTCCAAAAACTGTAAGAAATAAACCTTTCCTTTCCCAACTTGGGCATCAGGTATTTTGTCTCAGCGATGAGCATAAAGTGACTAAGACAAAGTGGTAATAGCAGAAGTAACAAAGCAGATGAATTAGGCTCTAGAAAAAATAAAATCAGAAATAACATCTCAGAGAACTACAGCGATAGTGACCATAATGAAAGACATGTGCCTCTACAGCAGATATAGATTTAAAAAAAGAGAGGATTAAGAAAATGATGGGGTCCATTAATGTTCAACATAGGAAATAAATGAAATCTGTGAAACAGATTCAAATAGATCCAGGAATTAAAAATTCTATTGAAAGTATTTGCAGCAGAATGATCCAAAGTGAAGATAGAATATGAGATCTAGAAGACAGTTAGTAGTAATGGTTAGTAATAATGAAAATTAAGATTTATTAAAAATAGCAAGGGACCAAGAAAAATCAATCCAACTTCTGCTAGGTTGTAAGATTGATCTCAGTGAATAAAAATACAGGAGATAGTGCAAATGAAATAAAAAGAAAAACTTGTTCCCAGAAGTAATGCCAGAAAATTTCCGAAGTATGGAAAGAGAATTTCACATACAGATAAATGAGACATTTAAAACTCCATTAGCCAAGATCAAAAAAGGCGACAGCAAGGCATATCATAGTCAAAATTCCAGAAATTCAAAACAAGAATAAAATATTAAAAGCTGTTAGAGAAAAGTAACAAGTCACCTATAAAGGAAAGCCCATCAAAATCACAGCAAACTTCTCAGCACAAATCCTCAAGTCAAGGAGACCTTGTAGTAAAGCATTTCAAGCCTTAAAAGAAAACCATCTACAGCCCAGAGAGATGTGCTCAGAAAAACTACCTTTCAAAATTGATGAGAAATAACATACTTTCATGGCAATGAACACATGAAGAAATTCATGACCACCAAACTAGCACTTCAAAATATTCTGAAGGATATTCTAGAAAGAGGTGTGAAAATTACAACTCCATGAATCTCAGCAGAATAAATCCACCAAGAGAGGCAAATAAACAGAGGGGGAAAAAAGGAAATCACCAACAGAAAAAAAACATGACAATATATGAGATATAAGTATTCATGTAAACAGGCTCAATTCACCAATTGAAAGAAACAGAAAAAAAAGAGAAATAAACTGGCAAAATGGATCAAGAAGCAAGATCCAACAATATTCTGCATGTAAGAAACATATCTTATTAAAAAGGAAATTCATAAACTGGAAATCAAAGGATGGAAAACAATACTTCATGCAACAATAACCTGGAAAAAAACAGGAGTAGCTTTTCTATTTATACACAAAGTGGATTTCAAGCCAAGACTGATTAAAAGAGATAAGGAAAGTTACTACATCCTTGTAAAGCAAAGAATCCAAGAGGAAGAGATAAAAATCATAAATATATATGCAAAAATTCCTGTTCATCCAACTATATAAAACAAATATTAATGGATGAAAGCCCGCCCAGACAGATGCAAGGCCCTGGCATCACACTCTGGGGGTGCATCCCAGCTAACTGCCTGGATCTAGGAGGTTCTAAACTCTACCCAGACAGGCACAAGGCCCCAATGCCACAATCCAGGAATGTGTCCTGGCTAGCCACTTGAGTCCCAGAGGTTTTGAACTCCACTAAGTCAGGTGCAAGTCCCTGGAGCCATACTCAGGGGGTGCATCCCTGCCAGCTGCATGGAGGATCTGAGCTCTGCCCAGCCCAGTGTCACAGCACAATCCATTGGGAGAACATCTGGCCAGGCTCACAGGTTACAGAGGTACCAAGCCCCGACCAGCTAGAGCACCAGAGCCATCCATCAGGCAGTGACCAGCCTAACCGATTGGTCCTGAAGATTTTGAGCTCTGCCTATCACAACACAAGGCTCTGGCACCATAGTTTGGGGGTGCACCCTGGCTAACCACATGGATATCAGAGAATTGAAGCTCTGCCTGGTGTAGCATTACAGTGCAATCCATCAGAAGGATGCCTGGCCAGTCACACAGGTCCCAGTAGAAAATGACAAATGCAAAGAGCAAGATTCAGTCTCAGTCCTCCAGCCCACCAAGAACAAACCCAGGAGACATTGAAATGGAAGACCCTGGAAATTGCACAACTGAACTTTCTGAAATGATAGCAACTGAAGTAAAGAAACAACTCAATGAAGCTATAGAGGAAATCAGGTCAGAAATAATCTCCCAGGTTAAAAAAAATGACAACATGAAAGAAATTTTGAGTGTATCTTAAGACAACCTAGACACAAAAAAATAGAGGAACATAAAATTATGGAAATTTTGAATGAATAATGTAAGACAGAATTAGAATGCATGAAACAGATTTGGGGATAGTCAGGAAATTAAAAATTCCATTAAAAGCTGGCAAAACTGCTTGAATGAAGCTAAGATAGACTCTCACACCTTAAAGACAGGATAGAAGCTTATGATCATGAAAGAAAAGATCTCTTAAAAATAACAAAAAACCAGGAAACAACAACTCAAAAGCTGCAAGATGATGCAAAGAATAACAATATAAGATTGATAGATGTCAATAAAAAAGCAAGGGTCAGCACAGATAACATAAGCAGAATATTTTCAAAAATAATAGCAGAAAATTTTCCAAACACGGGAAAAGAATCTGATATACAGTTAAGTGAGGCATATAGAGCCTCCAAAATACCAAAATTCCAAAATAAATCTTTACCTAGGCATATAATAATTCAGATCTCAGAAATTCAGCGCAACAACAGAATACTAAAAGCTGTCAGAGAAAAGAAACAGATCATCTATGAAGGAAAGCCTGTCATAATCATGGCATACTTGGTTGGGGATTTAGCTCAGCGGTTCAAGTACTTGCTTGGTAAGCGCAGGGTCATGAGTTCGATCCCCAGTACCAAAAAAAAAAAAAAAAAAAAAAAAAAAAAGAATCATGGCAGACTTCTCAACACAAACCTTCAAGTCAAGAAGAGCTTGCAGTGAAGTATTTCAAGTCCTGAAAGAAAACAACTTCCAAACTAGATTGATGTACCCTGTAAAACTATCTTTCAAAATTGATGGAGAAATTAGATACTTCCATGACAAAGAGCAACTGAAGAAATTCATGACTACCAAATCATCACTACAAAGAGTACTGAAAAATACTATAGAAAGAGATAAAGATAACTACAATTCTAAGAACAACTGAAAGAAACCTCTACGCAGAGCAATCAATTAAACAGAAAAAGTAGAAAACCAACAACAGAAAGATAACATGACAAGGATAAGTCAGTATATATCAGTTACATCCATCAATGTAAATGGTCTCAACTCACCAATAAAAGGAGACAGACTGGCAGAGCGGATTAAGAAACAAAATCTAGCAACATGTTGTGTACAAGAAACACATTTTTTTTGGTCTTTTTCCTTTTTATCTGTACCAGGGATAGAACTCAGGACTGCCTGCTTGCAAGGCAGGCGCTTATACCACTGAGCTAAATCCCCAGCCCCAAGAAACACATTTAACTCAAAAGGAAATTCATAGACTAAAAGTCAAATGATGGAATGCAATACTCCATGAGACAGGAAACCAGAAAGAAGCAGGGCCAGCTACTCTGTTTGCAGACAATGTGAACTTCAAACCAAGAATGTTCAAAAGTATAAAGAAGGTCACTACATACTTATTAGGGGAAAACTTGAAGAGGAAGAGATTGTAATCATAAATATATATGCACCAAATTTGGGAGCACCCAACTATGTAAGACAATTTTTTTTTTTTTTTTTTTTTGGTACCGGGGGTTGAACTCATGATCTTGCACTTGCCAGGCACTTGCTTGTGCCACTGAGCCCAAGACAAATCTTTTTTTTTTTTTTTGGTCTTTTTTCTTTTTATCAGTACCGGGAATCGAACTCACGACTGCCTGCTTGCAAGGCAGACGCTTATGCCGCTGAGCTAAATCCCCAGCCCCGACAAATCTTAATAGACATGAAAAACCAAATAAGCAATAATATTGGGGGAACTTAACACGCCATTGTCACAAAAGGACATGAAAAATCAAATAAGCACTAATACAATTGTAATAGATGACGTCAATATCACAGTGTTACCAATATAAATAAACAATAATACAGGTATAATGGGAGGGTACTTGATACCCCATTATCACAAAGGGACATGAAAAATCAAATAAGTACTAATACAATTATAACTGGTGACCTCTACCTCACTGTTACCAATACACAGATCAACTAGATGAAAAATCAACGATACAATGTCAGAGCTGAACCAAACTTTTGAACAAATGGACTTAGTAGAGGTATTCCACCCTACAACATCAGAATACATATTCCTCTCAGCTGCACACAGGATGTTCACAAAGTAGATCATATACGAGCTAATAGAATATGTTTAAGTAAATGCAAAGGAATTGAAACTATCCTATGCATATTATAAGACCATAGTGCAATGAAATTGGAAATCAACGGCAAAAGAAACACAAGAATGTCATAAACACATGGAAACTAAATGATACTCTTCTGAAAAACCAATAGGTCACAGATGATTTTAAAGAAATCAGAGTTTCTATAATTAACAATAATGTCAATACAACATACCACTACTTGCAGGACATGATGGAAGGAGTCTTATGAGTAAATTTATGATGGTGAATACCTATACCAGCCAAACAGACTAACCTCAAATAAAATACTTACATTGCACTTCAAGCTTCTAGAGAAAGGAGAGTAAGCCAAGTTCAAGGCTCATATTAAGGAAGAAATTACAAATATGAGAGCAGAAACTAATGCAATGGAAATAAGAAAACAATTGAAAAGATTAATGAATTGAAGAGTTGGTTCTTTGAAAGATTAAGTAAAATGGACAAACCCTTAGCCAACATTATAAAAAAAGAAAGAAAAGACTCAAATCCACACAATTAAGAATAAAAAGAGTGAAGTTACAAGAGGTCCTGAAGAAATCCAGAAGATAATCTATATCTACTTTGAGAAACTGTATTTAAATAAGATAGAAAATGCAAAAGAAATGGACAGATTCCTAGATACATATAAATTAAAAATCTGAATCAACAAGATACAAAAATTCTAAATAAATGAATATCAATCAAAATTAAAGATGTAATTAAAAACCTACTGTCATGGTTTATGTCTGCGTCCCCCAGGCCTCGTGAGTTTGAATTGTACATCTGTTATTCGTTCATTGTCTAGTGCTTGGATTAATGGTGTCAGTGCTCCACCCACAAAGGGGTAGAGCCAGGATGTGATGTAATGGCAGGAAGAAGGTGTGTCTTGCTCTTTGCGGGTTCTGGCTTGCTGTTTGCAGCTGCCATGAAAGGTGGCCCAGCCATGCCCGCCTGCCTGGGAGCCAAGTGAGTGTGGACTGAAACCTCCAAAAACTGTAAGACATAAACCTTTCCTTTCCCAACTTGGGCATCAGGTATTTTGTCTCAACGACGAGTAAAAAGTAACTAAGACACCTACTATCAAAGAAAAGCCCAGGCCCTGATGAATTCACTGCCAAATTCTACAAGAAATTTAGAGAAGACTTAATGCTGTTACTCTTCAAATTCTTGAATGCAATTAAAAAGAAGCAATACTCCTAAATTCATTCCTGGAAATAAGCATTACCCTGATACCAAAACCAGAGAAGGACCCAACTAAGAAAGAGAACTACAGTTTAAACTCCCTAATGAACATAGTCCCACAAATTCTCAATAAGATACTGAATTCAGAAGAATTCAGCAAGTCATCAAGATTACACACCATGACCAAGTAGGATTCACTCTAGGAATGCAGGGATGGCTAAACATATGCAAATCAATAAATGTGTAATATACCATATTAACAGAACCAAGGACAAAAACCACATGATCGTCCATGCTAAGTCCATGCCAAAGGAAATCCCAAGAACTTCATAAATACATGGAAATTAAATAGTACCCTACTGAACAACCAATGGGTTACAGATGAAATTAAGTAAGAAATTAGATCATTTTTATAGTTGAACAATAACAATACAACATACCAGAACTTGTGAGACACAATGAAAGCAGTCCTAGGGAAATTTATAGCAGTAAATACCCCTATCAGGAAAACAGAGCAAATGCACATAAACAACTTAATGTTGAACTGCAAACTTCTAGGAAAAAAAAAGAGCAGGCAAAACCAAAAGCTCGTACAAGAGAGGAAATTATAAAGATTAGAGCAGAAATCAACACACTGGAGTCTAAAAGAAAAACAATATAAAGAATCAATGAATTGAAAAGTTAGTTCTTTGAAAGATTAAATAAAATTGACAAACCCTTAGCCAACTTTATTTAAAAAAGGAAAGAAAAGTCTCAAATCCATGCAATTAGAAATGAAAATGTCAAAAATCACAACAGACACTGCAGAAATCCAGAAAATCTATACCTACTTTGAAAACTTGTATTCTTTTTTTTTTAAGGAGAAAAAGAAAAAAAACAGAAAAAGGGTACAAGTAAGACAAAATTTAAAAAATAAACAGTAAGAAATCACTAGTTAATAGATTACATATTCTCATCTTAGAAATAGTTGTTCAAGTTACAAAACTGAAGCATATAAAGTGGACTTTCAAACAGTGAGAGTGCAAAGTTTTGTTTAATGATCCAAAAAAACTCAGTAATATAGTTTTCTATCTTATACACTTAAACATATATGCAGTTATAACCTTTAGAGCACTTTCTTTTCTTTTGTACAATGACAATTACACATTTTAGGTTTTATTACTCCCACAGTTCTTACTACTTTTTTTGAAGAGAGTAAAACCAAATGCGACATATCAGAACAGAGTCAGTCAAACAAAAGGATGGACATAATAGATAATGTAAAAACAAAATACAAGGTGATCAACAATGGTTACCATACTGCCTCTTGCTATTTTAAGAAGAATTGCCAGTTATAATAAAATTGAACAAAACAGTAAAAAATAAAACCAAAGCATGGAGACATTACAGGACTTTAAAAGAAGATAATAATCAACCGGAATGGGCATCATAATGAATCTTATTGTGTTCACAGAAAAACTTGTATTCTAATAAGATGGAAAATACAGAAAAAGTGGACAGATTCTTAGATACATATGAATTACCAAAGCTGAATTAAGAAAATATAAAGATTCTAAATAGCCCAATATCAATCAATGAGATTGAAGATGTAATTAAAAACCTATCAGCAAAGAAAAGCCCAGGTCCTGATGAATTCATTACTGAATTCTATAAGAAACTTAGTGAAGACCTACCACCACTACTTCTCAAACTCTTTTACGAAATTGAAAGAGAAACAATACTTTAAAATTCATTCCTGGAAGCAAGCACTGAATCCAAAACCAGAGAAGGACCCAACTAGAAAAAGAATTACAGGCCAATCTCCCTAATGAACACTGATACAAAATCCTCAGTAAGATACCAGCAAACAAGACTGCAGAAAACCATCAAAAAGATTGTACACCATGATCAAGTGGTGTTCATCCCAGGGATACAGGGATGGTTCAACATATGTAAATTGTGGGCCTGGGGATTTAGCTCAGCAGGCATAAGCACCTGCCTTGTAAGCAGGCGGTCGTGAGTTTGATCCCCAGTACCGAAAAAAAAAAAAAGTAAAAAAAAAAAATGTAAATCCATAAATGTCATGCATCATATTAACAGAGCCAAAGACAAAAATCATATGATCATCTCAAAAGATACAGAAAAAGCTTTTGACAAAGTCTAGCATCCATTCATGTTAAAAACCCTGCAGAAAATTGGAATAGATGGTTTTATCTCAAACTGATAAAAGCCATCTACTACAAACCAACAGCCAACATTGTGCTAAATGAACAAAAGCTGAAAACTTTTATTCTAAAGTCCAGAACAAGACAAGGACATCCACTGTCTACTTTTATTCAATATAGTTCTTTTTATCTTTTTTTTGAGACAGGGTCTCGCTATGCAGTTCAGGCTGGCCTTGAGCTCACTTTGTAGCCCAGGCTGGTCTTGAACTCGCAATGATCCTCCCGCCCCAGCCTCCCGAATGCTGGGATTACAGGCGTGAGCCACCACACCCGGCTTCAATATAGTTCTTTAAATATTATCCAGAAAAATTAGACAAGAGAAAAAAATAAAAGGAATAAGGATAGGCAAGAAAGAAATTGAATTATCAGTGATTTTGGATGATATTCTCTATAGAAGAACTCAAAAACTATGCCAAAAGACTTCTAGATTTAAATTTTTTTTTTGTTTGGTACTAGGAATAAAATTCAGGACCTTCCACGTGCAAGGCAGGCGCTTGTGCTACTGAGCTTTTTCCTCGACCCTTCTAGATTTAATAACCAAATTCAGTAGTGCAGCTGGTTACAAAGTCAATACTCAAAAATCAATAGACTTGCTGTACACAAATAACAAACTCACTGAGAGAGAAATTAGGGAAATACCATCCTTCGCAATAACATCTAGAAAAATGAAATACCTTGGGATCAATGTAATGAAGCAAGTAAAAGATCTCTACATTGAAAACTACAGTACTCTGAAAAAGGAGGTGGGAGAGGCCATCAGAAAACGGAAAGATAATTGTTATGCAGATTTAATGCAATCCCAATCAAAATTCCAGCAACGTATCTCACAGAACTAGGGAAAGCAATCCTAAAATTCATTTGAAATCACAAGAAACCTGTAATAGTAAAAGCAATTCTGGGCAACAAAGGCAAGTTGGAGGGGCATCACAATCCCTGACTTGAATATACTACAAAGCTACTGTGATTAAAAAAAAAACCAAAAAAACAGTGTGGCACTGGTAAAAACAAATGAACAAAGAAACAAACCAAAAAGCCAGACCTGAGGATCAGTGGAACAGTTCAGAAGATGCAGAAACACCTTCATTGAACAAATGGTGCTGGAAAAATTGGCTTTCCACATGCTGAGGATTACCACACACTAAACTAAAATTGAAATGAATCAAAGGTCTAAATATTAAAACATAAACATTAAATCTGCTCTAAGATAGAATAGGTAGAACTGTTGAAGACATTGGTGTAGGCAGAGACTTTATGAACAAAACCCCAATCACACAGGAACTTTCACAAAGGATCAACACCTGGGATCTCATCTTATTAAAAAGCTTTTGCACAGCAAAAATAATCACCAACAGAGTAGAGACAATGCACAGTGTGAGAAAATATTTTTGCCAGCTGTTTCTCAGACAAAAGACTAATACCTAGAATATACAAAGAACTCAAAAAATTCAGACCTCCAAATTCAAAGGCACAATTAAAAAATGGGCATCTGAGATGAATACACACTTCTCAGATGAAGAAGTATGAACAGCACATAAATACACAAAAAATGTTCAACACCACTGGTCATTTAAGAGATGTAAATTAAAACAATGCTGAGATTCCATCTCACCCCAGAAAGAATGGCTACTATCAAGAGATTAACCAACAATAAGTGCTGGTGGGACTGTGGGGAAAGAGGAACCCTTGTCCACTGTTGGTGGGAGTGTAGAGTGGTGCCAGCACTGTGATCATTGTGGAGAGTTATAAAAAAAAATGGAATTAGAAGTTCCATTCTACCTAGGTGTTCCCCTTCTTGGTATCTTCCTAAAAGGATTTATAAGTATCATTCCACAGTGACATACGAACAACCATGTTTATAATGGCACAGTTTGTAATAACCAAATTTTGGAAACAGCTCAAATGCTCATCAGCTGGCAAATGGATAAGGTTTAGAAAAAAAAAAAAAAAAAAAATATATATATATATATATATATATATATAATGGAGTACTAGTCAGCCAGAAAGAAGGATAAACTTGAGACATTTTTAGCTAAATGGATACACCTCAAAACCACAATCTCGGGCTGGGGATTTAGCTCAGCGGCATAATCACCTGCCTTGCAAGCAGGCAGTTGTGAGTTCAATCCCTGGTACCAATAAAAACAAAACAAAACAAACAAACAAAAAAACCCCCCACAGTCTTAGGTGATATAAATCAGACACATGTGTAGATACTGCATTATTTCTCTGGTGTGAGAAACCAAAAGTTTAAATAAAGGGGCTGGGGATTTAGCTCAGGGGCATAAGCGCCTGCCTTGCAAGCAGGCAGTCGTGAGTTCGATCCCGGTACCGATAAAAAGGAAAAAGACAAAAAAAAAGTTTAAATAAAAATCAAAATGTATAATAGATATTGTGTATTAGGAAGAAAATGTTCAAATGAGAAGAGGCACGAGGAAAGGGAGAAGGGGAAGGGAAGGAAAAGAGAAAAATGATAAAAAAGAAAAAATAGAAACAAAGCTTTTGTAAATAAAGAGGAGAAGAGGGGTTGAAGGGAGCACAAGGGAATGATGAAAAAAAAGAATGAAGTTATGTCATGCACAGGTATAAATTCACTGTGATGAAAGTGACCATTATACGTACCCAAAATGTATAATAAACAAATGTATAATAATACCCAAAATATATTATAAATGTATAATAAATAGTAAAAAATGTAAGTGCTGGTAGTTAGAATGTAGACTTATCTTTTGGGGGCCCACTGCCAGCCACATGTTATTTTATAGATGAAACAATTTTGGTTTAGTAATTGGTATTTAACTAAGGCAAATTAGTTCTCTACCATAGAGGCTTGCCTACTTCAGAAGGATAGTGGGTTTTGAAAAACTTCACACTGGCTGGGTATGGTCACATACCTGGTAGTCCCAGCAGTTGGGAAGCTGAGGCAGGAGGCTCACGGGGAGTTGGAGAGCAACCTGGCTACACAGTAAGTTCAAGGCCAGCCTGAACTACATAGCAATACCCTATCTCAAAACTAAAATAATATAAAATGAAATACCCTTATGAGAGTTATTATAGGATTATCAGCTCCTGCTTATCTTACATTTCAGTAACTAAAGGAAGCCCTGAAGTCTGCTATTCCAAGACAGCTTCTACTTTAGAAGGGTGTTACCAAGAATAATGATAATATAACACTGCATCATAAAGTTGTAGCCCACTGCCCCGTCTTAAGGACACTAGAAACTGGACTCATGAGCTTACTCTACCCATGAGTTTGACTTGTCTCTTTCCCCCTTTAGCAATCGTTTCTCCAAAGAAGAGTGATAAAAACTGACGTGGGTTTCATCTCTCTTTATTATTCTCAGCTCACTCTGACAGCCCCGTTGTGGAGGGCCAGAGTGAGGAGGCTGAGATGAAGGCACAGTAATGTAGAGTCAGGGAGGTAAAAGTCTGTGTGAGAGATTTTAACTCTTGTGAGGGGCTGCAGAGGAGGCTTCCCCCTACTTCAGCTCAAAGACGGCTCTGTGCTTGGGGAGCTGGCCTTGTAGGGATTCTTCACCAACTTGGCACACCGAAAAATCATCACGATTAGGAAGATAAACAGAACAATAACAAAGGCAATGGCAAAGCCTTTGTCTACATCAATACTGCTGGACAGATGTGACTCTTCCATGGAGACAGGCAGCTCTTTACTGTTTTCCAGCTGCAGCTACCTCCTCAGGTGTGTGTGTCTTCCAATTTGTCATATTCCTAGACAAAAGAAGACAAAACATGGTCTTAACTTGGAGACTAAAATTTAATGGACAGGGGTAAGAAACAATTCTCTTTTGCAACCCAGAACTCATTGTTTGGTATGAATTTTGACACAAATAAAAAGGAAAATTACTGCCATGCACAGGGATGCAAGCCCGGGATCCTGTGATTCCTGAGTTGGAGGCGACAGGAATGAGGCCTGGACTATGTGGTGAGACTCTGCTCAGAAAATAAAGCAAAAACTAACACTGATGATAACCCAGTACGATTTAAAATGATGGAACGTGTTAATCATTTAAGTTTTATTTGGAGACTAAAGTTAAAATAAAGCCCAGGATATGAGCAAAATCTCAAAAAAAGAAAAAAAAGAGGAGAAAATAAGTTTATTAATATGTGTGTGTGTGTGTGTGTGTGTGTGGGTGTGGGTGTGTATTTCCTGATAACACTGGGTAGAAACCAAAAAGGGGCCAAGGGTTGGGAAAAAAATCATTTATTTTATTTTATTTTTTTTGAGAGAGAGGGTCTTGTTCCGTAGTTGTACAGGCTGGCCTTGAACCCATTTTATGTAGTCCAGGTTGGCCTCAAAATCACGGTGAGCCTGCTGCCTCAGCCTCTGATGTTTGAGATTACAGGTGTGTACCACCAGGACCAGCTTATCAAGATTTACGTAAGAAGCATTTATGAAATTGAGAAGGCCAACATAGATGGCTAAAAAGATTTGTATGTACATAAAAGCATATATTATCTGAAGACTTTCCCCAAGGCAAAACATAAGGGCCATGCTTTTTTCTTTTTTTCAGTCTTTTTGAGGCAGGTCTTCACTTTGCAGTTCAGGTTGACCTTGAGATCACTTTGTAGACCAGGCTGGCCTTGAACTTGCAACAGTCCTCTTGCCTCAGCCTCCTGAGTGCTGGGATTACAATTGTGTACTACCATGCCTGGCTAGCGCTATGGTTTTCATGAGAGTCCCCCAAAGGTTCACATATAAAGTACTGGTCTCCAGGAATATAGTATTTGGAGATGCTATGGAGGTTAGGCCTAGTGGGAGGTTGTTAGGCTGTGGGAGGTCACCTGGTGAGTTCAAGGCCAGCCTGAACTACATAGCAAGACTATGAAAGGGACTGTGGGTCCCCCCTCCTCTGTCTCTGTTTCTTGGCTTGAGCTGGGAGCACACATCTAGTACAAGCTCTCGCCATGATATGCGCCTTCATTAGAGAGCCAAACAAATATGGTCTCCAAGTCCTGGACTGGAATTTCAGAATTGTGAACCTCCCTGTACTCCATCAGTAATCTATGTCTGGTATTTCATTATAGTGATGGAAAGCTGACCCATACTGAGTAAGTTTATGTAATCCAGAAATCAGCTGGGGCTGCCTTGCTCTGCAAGATCCAGGTAAAACCATTTGCAATATCTCAATTCTGAGTGAAGGCCAAACTTTCTCTAATTATTCCTGAGATTCCCAATTTTTTTCCTGATTCCTGTTTTACTGCATTGTCATTCTCATAATGAAAAATCAGGTACATGCCAGAAGAAATCAATTTTAGTTATTAAAATTTAACTCACCACAAGAAGTCTGGAAAGGAATATAGTCATAATACATACTTCCCAACTTCAAAACTCATTATAAAGCTACAGAAATCAAAACAGTATGATGCTGGATAAACATAGACACATAGATCAATAGAATAGAATTGGAAGCATAGAAATAAACCCATATTATTAATAATCAAGGAGTTCTCAAGAACAGGCTGCCAAGAACATTCAGCAGAAAAAGAAAATAAGTGGTTCTGGGGCAACAAGACCGCCACATGTGAAAGAGTGAAGTTGGACCCGTTACTTTAGATCATACAGGAAAATTAACACAAAAGAAAGAAAATATAGAGTAACTAATTTTGATGTAGGATTTGGGAAAGAATTCTTAATCACTAAGAGATTATACCAAAATCCAGGAGTTGTGGTAGACACCTGTAGTTCTAGTATTCTTGGAGGCTGAGGCAGGAAGATTATAAATTGGAACCTAGTCTAGGCAATTTAGCAAGACCCTGTCTCAAAACAAAATTTTTTTTAAAAGTCTGGGGATACAGCTCAGTGATAAAGTGCGCTTGGTTTCAAGCCCTAGTTCTGCAACAAACAAGCAAAGAAACCACCCAAAACATGAGCAACAAAAGAAAAAGCATGGATAGGACACTTACCACTCATGCATGGGGCTCTGTGTTCAATTCCTGGAAAAAGAAAGAAAAAAAGAAATAGAGAAAGTAAGAGAAAAGAAAGAAAAAAAAAAAAGAAATTAGGAATATAACTCCATAGCAGAGTTTGTGTCTGCTGTGTGAAGCCTAGGAATCAATCCCCAATACCAAAAAATCCAAGACAACAACAAAAAACCCAAAAGAAAAAAAAAAAGAAATAAGCTAGAAAACACCAAAATTTAAAAGTTTTGTGTTTAAAAATATATTATCCTGTAATCACAGTACTTGGAAGGCTGAGGCAGGAGGATCGCCATGAGTTCAAGACCAGCCTGGGCTACATAGCAAGTTTGAGGCCAGCTAGAACCGCTTAGTGAGATCCTGTCTCCAAAACAAAACAAAAACCAAAAAGACATTATCAAGAAATTGAAAAGACAATCTACAGAATGTGAGAAAATTTTGTAAGTCATATATCTGATAAGTGATTTGTATCTAGAATATGTAAATAATAAAAAGATAACCAATTAAAAATTTGGCAAAGGATCTAAACAGAAATTTTTCTAAAGAAGATATTGAAATGGTTATCAAACAACTTTAAAATACCCAAATCAGGTTAGGCATGATGGTGCATGCCTGTAATCCTAGCACTTAGGAGGCTGACACAGGAAGATCACCATGAGTTGGAGGCCAACCTGGGTTATGTAGTGTCTTCAAGGCCAGCCTGAACTACATAGTGAGATGCTGTCTCAAAAAGGAAAATCAACAACAACAACAACAAAAAAAACCTCAAATCACTTTTATCAGGGAAATACAAATGAAAACTATGATCACTTCATGCCCATATGATGCCTGAAATTAAAAAGGTAGGCTCTGGCATGGTGAAACAGGTCTATAACCCCAGTACTCTGGAATGTTGAGGCAGAAAGATCACAAGCTTGAGCCCAACCTGGGTAATTTAGTGAGACCCTATCTCAAAATTAAAGAAAAAAAAGTTCTTGTTATGTAATCTAGTGCAAAGGCCCTGGGTTCAATCCCCAGTGGTGAAGGAAGAAGGAGGAGAAGGAGAAGGAGAAGGAGAAGAAGAGAGGGATAGGAAGAGGAAGCAGAAGAAGAAGAAGACGAAGAAGAAGACGAAGACGAAGACGAAGACGAAGAAGAAGAAGAAGAAGAAGAAGAAGAAGAAGAAGAAAAAGAAGCAGAAAAAGAAGCAGCAGCAGCAGTAATAGCTAGATAAATATAAATATAAATGTTGGTAAATATGTAAAGAAATAACTAGATCCATCATTAGTAAGAATGTAAAAAAGACAGGCAATTTGGACAATAACCTGCAGGTTGCTCAAAGAGTTAAACATAGTTACTATGTAATCCAGCAATTGTACTCCTATGGTTGTACCCAAGAGAAATGAAGACATATGTCCCCCCAAAACTTTTATGAAAATGTTTATAGCCACATTATTCATCTGGCCATTAATTTAAGAATGGATAAACAAAATATGGATAATGCAGTGGGCTATTATTGGCCAGAAAGGATCAGAGTATTGATATGTGTTACATGTGACCCTGAAGCTTTATGCTCAGTGACAAAAAAGCCTATCATAGGGAAGTCTACAGAGATAGGAGCCAAATTAATGGTTGCATAGGGCTCGATGTAGGGGTGAATGTTGCGGGGAGCTGGTTAGAGAGAGGGTTAGTGGGTTTCTCTCTGAGGGAATGAAAATGTTCTAAATTTGGGGTGATGAATATATTAAAACCATGAATTACACATTTTAAATGGTTGAGATGTATTGAATTACAACTGCAAAACTATTTTAAGACTTTTTTCCTGACTGAAAATTAAATCCATGACCTTGCACATGCAAGGCAAGTACTCTACCACTGAACTATATCCTCAGCCCTAAGACTATTTCTTTTTAAAATCTGGAAAGCTTCACGACTTTGCGTGTCACCCTTGTGCAGGGGCCATGCTAATCTATTCACTCCAATTAAAACTATTTATTTAAAGACAGCTTAGTTCAATTATTTTAAATTTCTAATCATATAGAGGATTTAGAATTTTGGGAGGGTTTGTTTCGTTTTTCTTGTTTATTTTTTGACTACTAGATTTTGAGTTCTAGCTCTCTTCAAGGAGAAAGGAAGTTGATGCTGTGTTGTTTCACCACTTAATGGACTCAGGTGCTGCCAACTGTGAGTAGGAGGCTTTATTCTAGTTAAGTGTGATGGTTTCTAAGTGAAGTGTGTGTTATAGAGTTTTGTTTTGTGTGCTTTGTGTGTGTACTTTGTATGTGTGTGTGTGTGTTTTGAGACAGGGTCTCACCATGTAGTTCAGGCTGGCCTTGAACTTACTATGTAGCCTAGGCTTGCCCTGAACTTGTAGTGATCTTTCTGCCTCCTGAATACTGGGATTACAGGCATGTGCCACTAAACCCAGCCATGTGTAGCTGTTTAATTAATTAATTAAAATTTTTGTTAGAGCAGAATGTCACTATGTAGCCCAAACTGGGCTCCAACTCTCAGTGATCCTCCTGCTTCAGCCTCCCAAGTGCTGGGATTATAGGTATGCACCACTACATCCAGCCTTTTTTCCCCCCTTGAATAGTGTTTATCTTCACCCTGTACTTTTCTGTTGCTGATGATCCCTGGTATTGCCAGGTGTTACCAGTTCCCTAATTTCTCATTCTAAACTCGGGTTGGATATCCTTTGCTTGGTACATTGGCTTCTTGGCTTCTCCTATTCCTCCCGCTTCTTCTGAGACACTTGAACTCCTTCAAGAGATTTCAAACTGGGATGGATGGCAGGAGTGATGGCCACATTTTCTTTTAAAACATACTTTACTAAGGGACCTACAAATGCTGGTGGTACAAATTATTCCATTGGGCTTTCTACCTTCAAAAACCTAGCTAAAAACCAGCTTTCTTGTTGTGCAAGTTAAATGTCACACACTCTTGCTTTATTCAACCCTGATTAGAGTGGGCTGGCAGGTTCTGAACACCCATCCAGGGGAATGACATGAGACTCTTCCCTCCTGCAGTCTTACTGATCTTACTAGCATCTCACTTGAAATGTCCTTATCTTTGGAGTGGGGAGAGGAGGAAGCACTTTTCTGCCTTGGAATAAATAATATTATTATGTCACAAAAACTATAATATTCCATAAGGCAAATAAGGCCACCAGTAAGGACCAGTCCTATTTGCCCTATAAGTTCTTTTTGCTTTTTCTTTTCAATGCTGGGGATCAAAACCAAGCCCTTGTGCATGCTACACACGTGCTCTACCTCTGAGATACATCCCTGGTCCTAGTGCACTTTTTTCCCCCTCAGTACTGAACCCAGGGCCATCTTATCAAGCTATATCCCCTCTCTTTTAATTTTTTCATAAGTATTAATTTATCACCTTTAGTCATATGAACTAGATTTTTGGTTGTATAACAAAATCTAAAACAAATCAGAAAATTATATATGGTAAAGATGCCCTCAGTATGACAATTTTAGCTGAAGAGGGAGAACATTTAAAAGAGGTTGGGGGAAAAACAGAAATAAAAGGAGAAGACGAGATTAGAAGCAAATCTGGCAGACAAAAGGAGATGACACCAACTTTGGGAGACTGGTGGTGAAGACAGAAAAGAGAGGAGGAAGACATAAAAACAAGAGCAGAAGGGGTTGGGGATTTAGCTCAGCGGCATAAGCGCCTGCCTTGCAAGTATACAGTTGTGAGTTCGATCCCTGGTACCAATAAAAACGAAAAAAAAAAAAAAAAAAAAAAAAAAAGAACAGAACAACAACTAGGAACTAGAAAAAAACTAGAAACAGTGTTCACATTCATATGAAAATAAGAACAAACAAGAAGAGAGAAAACAAAACAAAAATGAATAACAAGAAAATAAGAAAAAACGTCCACTTCAAGGCATGTCTCTACTCTCACTGGTAGACAGAACTCTACCAGTGGGAGCAGTTAGGCCACAGCTGAGCCACCTGGAGACTTTCTCCTAGGATAGTTTTCCTTAATTGGCATCATTTGGTTTCCTGCATTTTCCACGTCAACTTCTTCCTTGTTTTGAATAAATACAGGTCACCCAGGGACAGCTGGTCAGTCAGCTATCAGAATTATGAACTCTGCACAGGATTTTATTCCTCTTGGAGTCCTGAAGATCATGCCACTTGTCTCATTCCTTTGGTCTTCGCTGTGCACTCATTTGGGGGATTGGGGATCTAGGCACAGACCTCAACAAGCCCAGATCCATGTTGATTAATCTCTAGCAAAAGAGTGGTAGATTATGGCAGGGTAGCGGATAATCCCAGCAAGCTTGCCCTGGAGTTCCACTGAAATTCAGGCTGGTTTCTGGCTTTGAGGTGGGAACTTGATTTGTTTAACCTGCAACACTCAGGGTACCTCATGCCTAATTGAACTCAGCTACCTGACCGTTTACTGACTTGAAGGAAGTTCCACTTCACCCTGACCATGGAAGCCACTAGATGGAGCCAGCTGACAGGGATTCTGAGTTCTGAGCTCAGCTGGCCCCACACAAGATGGCTACTGGCCATTCTGGGGGACTTCAGAACCAGAATAACTCACCAGCCGCGGCTGTCCACTGCATCCACTGCTCTGCTCAGCTAATGCATTTCTCTGTGGAGGCCTCTAGGGTTGTCAGTGGTCACCCTGCCACCGCCTCACCACAGTCTGAGCTACCCCTCCTTGCAGTAAGTCACGGCTCAGGGAGAAAGTGCCACTTTCTATCTCCTTCTTCTGCATTGAGGTCTCTCTCTTTGCTCTCCCCATGGACTTCAGTTCTCTCTTCAGAGCTGTGCTGGATCTCGGGGATCCACTGCCTTCCTTTTTCTCTTCCTCATGTTGCTATAATCCAATACTAGACATCAAATCTCAGAGAAACTCTTTTCCTGCTGAAGCACTCTTGAAAAGGATCTCACTCAATTCATGTTTTCCAGGATGGGCTCTAATTTCAGATCCTAGCCAGGTGTGGTGGTACATGCCTGTAATTCCAGCACTCGGGAGGCTGATGCAGGAGGACCACGAGTTTGAGGTTGGCCTGTGCTATATAATGATTTCAAGGCCGGCCTGAAAACAAAACAAAACCCCTCCAAAACAAATTTGCAATCCTTGGTCTCAGCCAGAGTTGTTGGGATTACAAGAATGTACCACCATGCCTGGCTCTGTCCTTTATATATTTGGTGGTGGAGTGAGGAGAGGAGTTGGTAGAAATGTGTTTGACCATATCTCCTCTTTTTAAGATGTGGAGAGTCCTGGCTCCAAAGGATGCAACTCTCATTCTAACAGAAGGGATGTTTACTGCCTCATGTCCTTACTTGGAGAGAGGAGCATAATTCTGGGACAACAGGATAAGCTGTATTTAGCATCCTTGACACTGGGTTCTTATGGCCACTTCCTGGGCCCCTGTGTAAATGGACTGGATAGATGGTATAAAGTCCTGATAAAAGGATATGTTTTTGTTTTTTTCTTGAGACAGGATTTGGCTATGCACTTGGCCTTAAATTCACTATGTAGTCCAGGCTAGCCTTGAATTTGGGTCAATCTTTTTGCCTCAGCCTTTCTAGTGCTGGAATTATAGGTGTGTAGCACCATGCCCAGGTAAAAGGGCTTTTTTTTTTTCTTCTTTTGGTACTAGGGATCAAACTCATGACCTTGTGCTTGCCAGGTGGGCACTTACACCACTAAGCTAAATCTCCAGCCCTAAAAGGACATTTAAAAAAATAAATAAATAAATTAAAGCTCCTGTCATGATAACCAGATTTTCTAAAAACCAATGAAAAGCATAAGAGTTGACAAGACAGATACAACAGGGTATAAAATAAGACTGTCTCACTACAGTCATGGTGTAAAGTCCAAAGCTAATCAATAGATAGGAAGTACTCTTAACATTGCAAAGAGAAACCTCAGAACTAGGCAGAGCAAAACAAGTGACTATACACCGTTTTTGAGATACTTAGTCAATATTCACCGTAGAGGGAGTGAAAAGGGCTGGGAAGAGACAGTAACTTTTTATTTTTGAGAAAGCTGTTGAAATTGTTGGTATTTTTCCTCTGTATTTTATGGGTAAAACAAACGTATTCTATTTTGCTCAAGCTTTATATGTTGGCCATGGTTTAGGACACAGTGGTCTCTTTTCTATTTTGTTTACATTACTTTTTAAGAGCTTTTCCTCTGGGGCTGGGGATTTAGCTCAGGGGCATAAGCACCTGCCTTGCAAGCAGGCAATTGTGAGTTCGATCCCCAGTACTGATAGAAAGGAAAAAGACAAAAAAAAAAAAAAAAAAATCGCCAGTTAATAGGTTACACATTGCCATCTTAGAAACAGTTGTCCAAATTACAAAATTAAAGCATACAAAGTGGACATTCATACAGTGAGACTACAGACAGTTCCGTTCAATGATCCAACAAAAAGATCAGTAATATGTTTTTCCATCCTACACACTCAGACATACATGCAGTTATGTCCCTTAGACCATCTTCCTTTCCTCTCTTTTTTACAATAACAATTACACTTTTTGGGTTTTTTTACTCCCACAGTTCTTATTACTTTTTTTAAAGAGAATAAAACCTAACATGACTAAACAGAACAGAGTCGGTTAGAACAGAAGGATGGGCATAGTCCATGATGTAAAAATAGAATATCAGGTGATCAAAAATGGTTACCATAGTGCCTCTTGCTATTTTTAAAAAGAGTTGCCGATATCATCAGGTATAATAGAATTGATTAAAACAGTACAGTACAAGACTAATAAACCTACACTGGAGACCTTACAGGACTTCCAAAGAAGATAATAGTCAAACCATAATGGGCATCATAGTAAATCTTTCTGCCTTCAAAGTGGTTGCCTATACCCTCAAACTTGATTTTATCAAACAAAATAGAATATAGTAGAATCAGACAGAACAAGATGGGGAGAGAAATACTGGGGTTCAAATCAGGTTAATAGGAAAACAAAAAAGTTACTATAGTATATCCCACTATTTTTTAATTTAGTTTTCCCTTAATTGAAAAAAAATAAGAAAAAATAGATTAATTTTTTAAAAAAGGGTGGAGATTGAGATAAAAGAGGACATTGTAACAGAACAACACAGGTCAGAACCGAACAATTTAAGCATCATTGTGTTTCACCCCCAGATAATCTAACATAATAATAGTCACCATAGTGCCTCTTTCCTTGAATTATTTGAGTGTAACTTTGTATACTATAGCATCAAGCATATCAAGACAGTGGGAAGCCATTCAAGAGAATTAAAGAATTGCAGGGTATTTGGAACCAGTTAACAGAAAACGAACAACGGTTTCTATATTATCTCTTTGCCTATAAAAAATTTTGTTTATACTATCGCATATAGTAAAATATAGTAAGATACAACATGTTTTTTTTTAAATTTTATTTAAAAGGAAAGAGAAAAAACAAAACAAAACAAAGTGGTGTAAGGGTACAAGTAATACAGAACTACAAAAAAAAATCAGTAAGAAATCACCAGTTAATAGATTACACATTATCATCTTTTTTTTTTTTTTTTTTTTTGTCTTTTTCCTTTTTATCTGTACCAGGGATCGAACTCACAACTGCCTGCTTGCAAGGCAGGCGCTTATGCCTCTGAGCTAAATCCCCTCACATTATCATCTTAGAGATAGTTGCTCAAAATACAACATGTTAAAGCTAGTGGAAACTGATGTACAACAGCTTCATGGGACTTCAAAACAAGATGATATTAAATCAGCACTAGCTTTTATGATGTGTTGTTTTCTTCAAAATAGCTATTCGTACTATCACATATACTAAAATCGAACAATCCAGGTTAAAACCTCTGCAATCATGTTTTGTTTTCTTTGTCTCCATGTTTTTCCCAGCTAGTAGGAGCCCCATAGTTCTACCTCAAATTTATTTCCACCCCCCCCCCCCATTTTCTGTCACTAATTGCAGTAATTAGAAGCCAGAAGTCTGGTATTAATCCAGTCGCAGAACATATGCTCATTCAGGTTCTGTGTGTGTGAGTAGGGTTTAGTGTGCCTTTTGAACTGAAAGTTCTGCTCTCTGTGATACTTTTCTCAGATTTCTTACTCTTAAGCTTTCCAATTGGATAAGATTCCACTTGTTGATTCTTGGCACTATTTCAACAGGAGTTATGTTGAGAAAGTCATTTTCTATGTCCATGCCTTTAAGAGTTTTACCTATTTTGTCTTCCATCAGGTTACATGCTTCTTTTTAAACATTTAGTTCTTTGATTCATTTTGATTTTAGTTTACCATATGGTGAGATATATGGGTCTAGATTCCAACTTCTGCTTGTGGATAGTTTCCCCAGCACCATTTACTAAGGAGGCTATTTTTTCTCCAGTATATGTTTTTGATTCCTTTGTTAAAAATCAAGTAGTTGAATGTACTTGGGATTGTTTCTGCAACCTCTATTCTGTTCCACTGATCCTCGTGTCTGTTTTTGTGCCAATATCATGCTATTTTTATCACTATAGCTTTGTAATAGAACTTTAGGCCTGGGATTATGATGTCTCTCATTTTGCTCTTTTTACTCAGGATTGATTTTGCTATTCTCGGGATCTTCTGGTTCTGTATGAATTTTAGGATTGTTTTCTACACTTCTGTGAAAGATGCTGCTGGAATTTTGATTGAAATTACATTAAATTTGTCTATCAATTTTGGAAATATGGCCATTTTGACCATCTTGGTTTCACTTACCCAAGAACATAAGATATCTTTTCATTTTCTGATGTCCTATACCATTTCCTTCTTCAAAGCACTATAGTTTTTGTTATTAGAGGTCTTTCACTTCAGTATTTTTTTTTTTTTTTTTGTCTTTTTCGTTTTTATCAGTACCAGGGATCGAACTCACGACTGCCTGCATGCATGGCAGGCGCTTATGCCGCTGAGCTAAATCCCCAGCCCCCACTTCAGTATTTTAAGTGTTTTCCACAAAAAAATAATTTCACAAATGAACAAGTAAAATAAATTCCTAGGCTCTTTTAGAACTGTGACACAGACATGCAATAAACCACTAGTGGACTTAATTTTAATGACTACAGGAAGTATGGAATTGTAGATTTCCATCATTATTTTTTTCCTCTTTAGACCAAAAACATGGTTTTTCCATCAGATGCTTATACTTGGAGAAAGTAATTTCTGTTTAAGAAAACATTTTGAGAAAAATATATAATATGTAGTATTGATATTTTCACAACTAGGTATTTGTTTCTATATATCTGAACTGTACTCAGAAATCAGTTTTGTATTTATTTTTTATTTTTTTAAGAATCAGTTTTAAAGGGCTGGGGATTTAGCTCAGCGGCATAAGTGCCTGCCTGGCAAGTACAAGGTCGTAAATTCAATCCCCAGTACCGCAAAAAAAAAAAAAAAAAAAAAAAAAAAATCAGTTTTGAAAGGTACTTTAAAATTTTTTTTTTAATTTAAGAACATTAATTCATCAACTGTGTACTGAGTACTTACAATATGCCAAACCCTCTGTTAGGGATTAAGGTCAGAAACAGTTCCCTGACCCACAAGAAACTTTCCATACCAGGGAGGAGACACACCCAGCACAAAAGAAAACCACAGAATAGTGATGCTTATACCAGTGTGCCAAAACAACTAGTATTACATTTTTAGGACTATTACAGGCTGGTTTTAAACATAGTTATCTTACTTTAAAACTTAAAATAAAATTTGAATTAAAGACAAAGGTAATAAACATTCAGAACTCATTTTTTTTGGAGACAGGATCTCTCTACGAAGTCCAGGCTGGCTTTGAACTTCCAGTGATCCTCCTGACTCAGCCTTCCAAATTCTGGGATTACAGGTGTATGTGAGTGTGCTTGGCTAAACTCATCTGGTGGTAATTTTACTGTATTTTTCATCTATGTTTTTAAAACTGCTTACATCTATGATATCTGCATGGTGGAAATACTGTATGTAGCTGTGACACTGTGCACACTTTTGCAAGTTTCCAGTATGTCACATCTACCTCTCAATCAGTCACCAAGTGTGAAAAGATGATCCAACATACTTGAAAAGGACTTATCAGAGTCACTGGGTTCGAAAGGTGATGTTACATTTTTAGGTAACATCCTATTACGTAGTCAGGTTGCAGCTCATTGCAGAACATAGTTCTGAATCTGAGCACCAATTTCTACTTTTCTGATAGAGTTTAGTTCAACTAGAAGCCAAAGAAAACATAAAAAAGCATGCATTTTTACTCCTGTGACATTGTATTTGGTACAATTCTTAAAAGCATAGGCAAGATGATAAAAGGCACACATTTTGTCATTATAAGGTAATAAGCTATGTTGTCATTTATAGGAATGTGACAGATCTGTATGTACTGACATAGGAAGATATCCTTAACATACTGCATTAAACAAGCAGAATGCAAAATAAACACAGCTAGCAGGAGCTTTTTCATTAAAAAAAAACAAACAAAAGTTAAATTCTCCATTTTGGTACATATGCTCAAAAAAAGTCAAAGAATTTGCATAAACTGCTAGCCATGCTTATCACTAAGAAAAAGAATTGGGTGTAAGATGGTAAGGAAAATTTCACTTTAAATCCTTCCATACTGTTTCATTTGAAGAAATAAAACATTAAATTTATAACCAAAATATACTGTTGCTTACTCTCACCCCTGACTGTAATTACTGGCAAGATATCGATGACTAAATACATTGGGACACTTTCATATCTTACCATTTCCTTGGAGAGGTACAGTTTTTGGAGGACTAACCATTCTACTAACAACTCATTCCTCCTTTTAATGGATTCCGAGCAAATAAAAACATACTTTGCCATAAAATATCTGAACATTAAGTAGAATTAATTTTCATTACTTATTTTTTCTTTTTTTGGCTTTTTAACAAAGTCTCACTAGGTAAGTCCAGGCTGGCCTCCATCTCAGAGGGATCCTCTTGCCTCAGCCTGCTCAGTGCTGGGACTACTGACATGTGGCGTGATACTGGGGTCTTAAGCAAAAGGTCCTCCTTACCCATGGTATTCATACAATGTACTGTATTATAAATGCTCTCCTCTACAAAAGTAGCCTTGTTTTAACTTTTAAACAGTATAGTAAGTAATCTTGGGTGAGAGGTTATAAATTTTATCTGTGTAATAATCAATTTTAATCTTTCTTTCCACATGCAAAGAGTTTTCCCAGAAAACTAAACAGTATGCAAAGATTGCAGTATCCAAAACCCATATGGAACTGTCACCTCTTTTTTTGAGGATGGAAGAGATATATTAATATGGCCTTATATTCAGTTTCTAAATGCACTCCTAGGGGACCAAAGTGAACTTTTTCAAATGGCAATAAATAAGTGAACTTAATTCCATGAAGAAGTGCTTATTTCTTTTCTGTGCTGCTTATATGTGCAATTTAATTTCTTCATAGAAAATTTAGTTTATTTTAAAAAAAAAGAAAAGAAAATTTAGTTTAAGTGGAGATAAATTGCATTTTGAACTTGTCATATGTTGACACCCAGGCAGTTTTATCCAATTATCCATGTC
Source organism: Cavia porcellus (assembly GCF_034190915.1). Taxonomy (NCBI): domain Eukaryota; kingdom Metazoa; phylum Chordata; class Mammalia; order Rodentia; family Caviidae; genus Cavia; species Cavia porcellus. The sequence continues at coordinate 107,806,402 of NW_026947484.1, read as the reverse complement.
AGGTGTTGTATAACCTGCTGAAAAGTCACATTCCTGACAGGCTCATCGCTACCCTTCCATTTTTGTGATGTAGACCTCTACATTCTGAGGAAGTTTTACATTTTTTCCATCTGCAGCTGTGGGCAACCCCTATGGCATCCTGGCCACCAGCCTCCAGGTAGCTGCTACAGGCTCCACCACTCACATCCTTGGCCACGCTTGGGATGCAGAGGAGCCTGAGACAGGACCACCATTCTGAAATCCTGCCTGTCCCTCAGGCCTGCCTTGGGGACCGGGAGTGCCTGGGGTACAGCTGCAGACCCTGCCTAGCAGGAGGCCTTGACTGTGACCCAGGCTGGCACCCTTTCATTTGTTTTGACATTCCGAATGAGGGTTGAGGACTGGTTGCCTGGTTTCTAATTTACAGCTGAAAAGCTTTATAGAAAAAAAATTGGCTGGTCTGGGCTACACAGCAAGCTCAAGGACAGCCAGAACTATGAAACTTTGTCTCAAACAAAACAAAACAAACAAACAAACAAAAATGAGGAAAAAGAGAAGAGGCTGGTTAAAACAACTTGTAGCGGCAGAGTAGAGGACAGAGGTTGGGACTGAACTGAGCATGAGGAGTATTTCTAATCCTGAGGACGAGAGACACGAACCTCGTAGATAAAAGCCAGTGGAAGAGCCCACACTGGAGGACTTCCGCTAGGACGACCTTACAGTAACAGAAAGTTGCTGCAGGTCATCTTATGATTGTCAGCATTTTAAAGAACAGCCAGAGCAAAGACATGAATGGTGTGGAGTCTGCATTTAGATAATCCTAATTAGTGGGGAAATTTCTGAGAAAAGTATACATCATGAGAGAGAGCCCTGAATATCATTGAATCCAGGAGAAAAAAAAGGGCCAATAGATTTTTTTGGAAAAATCACGTAAGGGGCTTTTGGTTGCAGATGGGTAAGGCAAAAATGTTTGGTAAATTGGGATAGAGAGGAGCTAAGCTGCTCTGTGAAACAGTATCGAGAATTACGGTCATTATGGACAGTTGCGCCTTATCAGAGAATTGCAAGGGAATAGTCCTAAGATTAGGATGATAGAAAACCATAAGATTAGGATGATAGAAAACCGATTTGGAGCTCTTTCTGTTATGAAGATTTGTAGGTATTTGTGCCACCCTTGAGGTATGTATACTATTTATACATATGACACCATTCTTATCCCTTCTACAATGCTCTTCCCCCCAAATTATTTTATTTTAAAGAGAAAAAAATTCAAAAGACAACAATTGGGGGATAACAATGCTATATGCATTGCATATTATATATATGTATCTAGTTTCAGTCTCTCACAGTAGTGTGACAATGTGACGTTTACACATGCATGTCTGATTTATTTTACTAATGAGTACAGTCTCAAGTTGCATCCCTTTACCTATAAAAGTCTCCAGTTTAGGGGCTGGGGATTTAGCTCAGGCGGCATAAGCGCCTGCCATGCAAGCAGGCAGTCGTGAGTTTGATCCCTGGTACCGATAAAATAGAAAAAGACCAAAAAAAAAAAAAGTCTCCAGTTTATTCTTCTTTATGGTTGAGTTGTACTCCATTGTATAAAAATACCATGTCTTTTTAATCCATTCCTCAGTTGATGGGCATTTAGACTGTTTCCAAGATCTGGCTATTATAAATTGTGCTGCTGTACACATGGGTGCACATATATCACTGTGATATGCTGTTTTTAATTCTTCTGGGAAGATACTCAGCAGAGGAATAGCTGGGTCAAATGGGACCTTCAATCCTGGTTTTTCAAGGAATCTCCACATTGATTTCCACAGAGGTTACATCAGTACTGTGCTCTTTCAGAGCAAGGTTCTATCCTGTGGACAGAACCCAAGGTCTTGCATAAACTAGGCAAACAATTTGCTACTGAGCTACAATTCCAAGTCCCTCCTTTCTACTTTTTTTTTCTTTTGTGATGGTGGAGATGGAGCCCAAGGCCTTAAGTATGCTAGGCAAGGACTGTACCACTGAATCACATTTCCAGCCCTTTTTGTTTTGAGACAGAGCCTCACTGGATTGCCTACGCAGGCTTCCAGCTCGTGATCCTTCTACTCAGAGGACTACAGATGTACACCACCTCATCCAGCTCCTTTTTTTCTTTTTTGTGCTGGAATTGAACCCAGAGCTTTGTGAATGCTAGGCGAGCACTCTACCTATAAGTTATACCTTAACCCACCTTGTACTTTTTGATCTTGCAATGTTCAACCTCTCAGAGGTCCACAAATTTCACCCTCATCTCTAAGCCTTTTCCATTAACATTCTCTTTGCATTATTCTTTCTTGTATAGTCAACCTTGACATCTTAGCTTTCCTAGAGAAATCTTACATTAAATGTCATTATAGTTTGTTGTAGTTACTTTAGTATCTGTATTCTCTGATAAAATTATAACTTTTGTGAGTAGGGACTATATTTATTTCTTACCCCTAAAGTCTGCAATACATTAGATGCTCAATAAATACATGTTCAATGAATGTTAAAGTGGGCATGGAAACATGTTTGATGAATGAATGATGACTTTGAGATGTGACATTGGCCTTGATCTAAAAGGAAATTGTGCTAAATGAGTAGTAAAGAAAGAATCTAAACTGGGCATGGTGGCACATGCCTATAATGAGGCAGGAGGATTTCTGTGAGTTCAAGACCAACCTGGGGCTGGGAACTTAGCTCAGTGGCTTAGCTCCTGCCTGGCAAGCATAAGGTCTTGAGTTTGATTCCCAGTACCAAAAAGAAAGAAAGAAAGATTCTAGATTTCAATAGATAAAACAGGAAACGGCAGTGAGGAAATGAAGACACGAAGATTTTAAAACATTTATGAGAAATTCAACAAGGAAAGAAAGAGGAGAAGTAAAATAGCCGCTGAGAGCCTATTGCAGATTCAAGTGAAGGATTCATTTTCAAAGGTAGGATAGAAAGGTATCGAGTAGGGTGCTTTTGTTTGAAAGTGACAGAAAAGCCCACTCAATGGAAAATAAAAAATAATATGGGCAGGAAATGTAGCTTAGCGGTAGGACATGTGCTTAGTGTGCCGAAGGCATTGAGTCCATTCCCCAGCACCAGAAAATGAAGCGAAACAAAACAAAACAAAACAAAACAAAATGAAACAAAACAAAACAACCATGGAGTTTACTCAGGCTAAGAAGTCCAGAGTGAGGCTTTAGGTATGGTTGATTCAAAACTTGAGACATTTCTAGGTAAATGGATGCACCTTGAGATCATATTCTGAAGTGAAATAAATTGGACACATATGTGTAAATACCAAATTGTTTCTCTGGTGTGAGAAACTTTAAGTGTAAGTAAGGGCCAAAATATATAAGAGATATTGTGAAATAGGAAGAAAATGTTCAAATGGGAAAGGGAACTAGAGAGCGGGGATGGGGAAAGGAAAGGAAAAAATGAAAAAAATGGAAACAAAGTTTTTGTAAATAAGGGTGGGAAGAGGGGTTGAAGGGAGAGGAGGATAATGGGGGAAAAAGAATTGAGCTATATCATGTACAGGTACAAATTCCCTAAGATGAATGTGATCACTATATATATCTAAAGTGTACCAATAAACTTAATAAAAAAATGAACCTTCTAATTTACTTTTTCCATAAAACTCTCAGAGAGAGATTATACTTTATTTTACAGAAAAAAATGTGGTTGATCCAGAGAGTTAAGGTGTCACCAATGAGCTGCCTTTGTATGCTTATGGTTTTTTCCAACCCTGTCATTTTTCTATGATGATTTTATCCCCAGGCTGGCTTTTCTATGGTTAGAAAAATGCATCCTACAAATCCAGACCTCACAAAGTTCCCCTACATATCATCTCTCCCTCTTCCATTTCAGAGGAAAAAGAACAATTTTCTATTAGTCAGGGTTCTTGTATAAGCAATGGAAGGGGACCTACCTCTTCTCCTCCTTCTCCTCCACCTCTTCCTCCTCTTCCTCCTCCTCCTCCTTCTCTTTTTCTTTTTCTTGAGACAGGATCTCACCATGTAATGCAGCCTGGTCTTGGACTCACTATGGACCTCATAGTGAGCTGGCCATGAACTCATGTTAACCCTCCTGCCTCAGTCTCCTAAGTGTTGGGATTATAGATGTGCACCACCATGCCCAGTTTTGGGTTTTCTTAAATAGAAAATATATTTATGGTAAAAAAAATCAGGTAGCTCAGGAGAACTAATCTTCTAAACAGGTGAAAACCAACAAAAGCCAGCAGTCAGAAACTATGCCAAGGTTTGTATAAGAAAAGTCTGGTTAGGGCAGTGCTGGCACTAGACATCACCACCACCAGACATTGCCACTGCTGTCATTGGATATTGTGATCTCTTCCATGCCTGGACTGCAATTTGTGTCATCTCTGTGTTATTCAATATTCCAACCCATCTGACTGATCAAGGCCAAATCATAAACCAGCACCTGAGCTGCCATAAAGTGGGAAAGGAAATATTTGACTTCTTTAAGTTCCTAGGGAGAATGAGGTTCTGTCTCCCTCAGATTCACATTGAGGAAAGTTTCCCAAATAGGAGGGATTTTGGATGTTTGTCAGATAAAAAATGACAAATAACTACTTTTAGGTCTTTGCCCCTGTCCGGTTATATGGTGTTTAAAAAATATTCATCAGGGGCTGGGGATTTAGCTCAGTGGCATAAGCGCCTGCCTTGCAAGCAGGCAGTCGTGAGTTTGATCCCTGGCTTGCAAGCAGGCAGTCATGAGTTCGATCCTTGGTACCGATAAAAAATGAAAAAGACAAAAAAAAAATTCATCTATAATCTAAAGACATGGAGAGACTGAAAAAAAAGTAGGGGATAGAAGAAAAAAGTACACTAGGTAAATAACAATCAAAAGAAAACTGAGGCTGTATTAACGTCAGACAAAGAGTTCTTAAGACTGGGTATGGTGGTGCATACCTGTGATTCCATTATTCGTGAGGCTGAGACAGGAAGAGCACCTCAAATTCAAGGCCAGTGTGGGCTACATAGGTAGTTCAAGGCCAGCCTAAACTGCATAGTTAGATCCTTTCTCAAAAAACCAAAGACCAAAAAAAAAGTAATATTAGAGATGAAGAGGATTAATAGGCAATGATAAATGGTTTGATTTAGTAGAAAGATATAACCTAATAAAAATAGCCTGAAAAAATAAAATAAAATTTCTGCAGGCACCCCAGGGGAAGAACCACCAATGACTCCTGAGATCTGCGCCATGTTGGAACTTAGGACGCTGGGAAACCAAGCAATAAGCCTGCCTCCCTGTTAAGCAATAGTGAGCCTACCTGTACACGGGCTTAGAGTTAAACATCCCACTTCCCCTGGCCCCCTCTAGCAAATGGGAACTAGAGATCTGAGCATCTCTTGGGAGGTTGACCATATGCAATATAGCAAATAAGAGGAATTTCCTTCTACCATCTTTTTGAAGGCAAATATTTTTACTACTATTTTGCTTTATTCTGACTAATGGTACTGTTCTATTCACTATTCTGTTTTGATAAGTTCTATAATGTTCTGTACTTCATTTTATTTTGCTATACGTGATTAAAAGAACAACTATTGTGATGATAATGAGATATACTATGATACCTATTGTTATTATCCCGGTAATTTGCTGTGAAGTTCTGTACCAATTTCACTACAGTGTCTCAACTGGCTTTGTTCTGTCTTGTTCTCTTGTATTTTACTACCTTAAAAATAAAAAATAAAGTAGCCTGAAGATAAATAAGAAGATAATGGAATTATAGGAAGCAATTGACTTTAAAAACCATTATCGTGGATAATTGACTTTTTTTAGTCAAGGAGTGAAAGATCTCTACAATGAAAACTATAAAACATTGATCAAGGAATTTGAGGACAAAAAAAAAACTATCTCTTGTTCATGAATTAGAAGATTCACTATTGTTAAAATGACCATACTACTCAAAGTGATCTACAGATTCAGTACAATCTTTATCAAAATATGAGTGACATTCTTTACAGAACTAGGAAAAAAATACTAAAATTTTTTGTGGAAACATGAAAAACTCTCCAAAACCAAAGCCATCTTGAGCAAAAACAACACAGCCTGAAGCATTACACCATTTGACATCAAAATATAGTACAGAAATATAGTAATCAAAACAGCATGGGACAACCAGGCATGGTGCCACAGTCTAGAAGGCTGAAGGAGTAAGATCAAAATTCAAGTCCAGCCTGGCCAATTTCTTGACTCAGTGAGATTTCTGTCTCAAAATAAAAACACTTTTTAAAATACGGGCTGAGGGTGGGCATGGTGGCTCACGCCTGTAATACCAGCATTTGGGAGGCTGAGGCAAGAGCATCCTTGCGAGTTCAAGACCAGCCTGGGCTACAAAGTGAGCTCAAGTCCAGCCTGAACTGCATAGAGGGATCCTATCTCAAAAAGATAAAAAAGAAAAAAATGAGGACTGAGGATGGAGTTTAGTACAAAGATCCTGGTTCATTTGCCAATATAGGAAAAGAAAAGAAAAAAGAAAGAGAATAAAGAAAAAAAAAGAAAGAAAGAGAGAAACAACACACAGAGAATGGCTAGGCATGGTAGCGCATGCTTGTAATCCCAGCACTTGGGAGGTTGAGGCGAGAGGATCACTGTGAGTTTGAGGCCACACAGTGAGCTCAAGTCCAGCCTGAACTACCTGGTGAGACCCTGTCTCAAAAGAACCAAAAACCAACCAACCAAACAAACAAAAAACACCCCCAAAACAACAACAACAACAAATGAGAGGAAAATCCCACTAAAATAAAAGCCACAACCTAAATTAAAAAAACAGCATGGTGTTGGCACAAAACCAGATACTCAGATGAATGGGCTACAGAGGAGAACCACAAATAAACCTCCACATCTGCACCAGCTTATCTTTGACAAAGGTGGAAAGGATACACAATGGGAAAAGCATAGTATTTTAATAAATGGCACAGGGAAAATTGGATGTTCACATACAGAAGAATGAAACTAGACCAGTTATAAAAGTCAACTTAAATGTGGTTAAAGACTTAAATGTGAGATTTGAAACTATGAAACTATTAGGAAAAAACAAACAAAATACTTCTGAGTATTGAACTGGAAAATAATTTTTAGGGAGAAGACCCTAAAAGATCAGTAGACAGAAGAAAAAAATGAGATTATCTCAAGCTACAAACTTCTGCTTAGCAAAGGAAACAACACAGTGAAGGATCACAATGGGAGAAAATATCTGCAAACTCCACATCTGACAAGCAGTTAGTATCCAGAAAATAGGAGGACTCCAGAGCTGGGAACGTAGCTTGGTTGCTGTGCAAGGAGTATCCCCAATACTATGCACATACACACACACACACACACACACACACACACATACACACACACGACAGATAGAGAGAGAGAAAGAGAGAGAGAGAGAGAGAGAGAGAGAGAACATGGGTGACGTGCCTAAATAGACATTTCTCAAAAAGAAGTCACATAGGGGTTGGGAATGTAATTCAGTGGCAGGGTGTTTGCCCAGTATGTGTAAGTATGTTCCAAACTTAGCACTGAAAAGAACAAAAATATCAACAGGTATATGAAAAAAAAGTTTAACATTACTAATCATCAGCCAGTACAAATCAAAGGCCACAATGAGGTATCACCTCACTCCAATAAGAATGACTATCTCAAGTAACAGAAGTATAGCATCTAGATGAATAATCTAGATGAATAATATTGATTTTCGTTGGTGCCATGGTTTGTGTCTGGATGACCCCCAGAGCCTCATGCAGTCAAGGGGTGGACTTTTGGAAGGTTGCTGACTTTTGGGAGGAACATTTTCAATTGATTCATAGCCCAGTACTAGGCTTCTGGGTGTGAGTGCTACACTGCATACAATATAAGGGACACAAAATGTCTCTCTTTCTCCCTTTCCTTGCCTATAGCTTTCCACTACCATGAACTATTGTCCTTTTTCCCTGTGCCACTCTCCTTGGAGTCGGCAGATTGTGGACTGAAACCTCTACAGACTGTGAGCCAAATAAACCTTTCCCCCTTTTACTTTGGTGTTGAGTATTTTGTCTTAGCAATGAGAAAAGTAGCAAAGGTACATGGATTTTATATTTTAAAAAGCATAGAGACATATTAGAAAATTGTATGCAGTACTGGGTGTGGTGATGAATGCCTGTAACCCCAGCACTTGAAGGCTGAGTCAGGAGGATTGCCACAAATTTGAGGCCAGTCTGGGCTACATAGTGAGTTTAAGGCAAAGCTGAACTTTATAGCAAGATCCTGTCTCAAAAAAAAAAAAAAAAAAAAAAAAAAAAAAGACCAAACCCTGTAAATAAATAAATAAATAAATAAATAATGGAGAAGGCCAGAGTGAGAGACCGTATCTTCTGAGAAATGATTAAAGAAATCAATCAACATATACTTGAGAACTATTTTTAAATTAATGAAAATCTTGAGCCTTGAATGTCAGGACAATAAAGTAGGATTTTATTCTTTCCGGTACAGAGTGATCTCTGAGGGTTGTTAAGCAGATGAACACTTGAAAAGCAGGAGTCATATCTTACTGAGTATCTTCTCGGCTCTGACTGGAGGTAAGCCCCGGGGTCTTGCCTATTCACGGCATAGCTTCAGTGTCTTGGGGCTGTGTTGGCACATTGAAAATATTTACTTAGCAAACCTAAATGAGTGGATTTATATCGGTTCCTGGCACATCATGCCTACACAATGCATGCTTACTGAATGAAGGAAGTTAAATATCAAACCCATGCTTCAGAAAGTTAAGTAGCAAGTATGTAAAAGGTATTGGGAATATTAAATAACACAACTTAAGACAAAACAATAGTGAAGAGTTATAGTAGTCTCAAGAGGAAACAAAAGCCAGGGTCACAGACTGAGTAATAGAAATAATTGACGTGAGATTGTGAAAGGATTTACAATAATTTAGAAATTAAATGCATGTTGAGTGGGAAAAGGAAGTGACCAAGAAATTCTGGGACTTGAATTTGGAAAGTTGAAAGAAAAATGTTCCCATTCATAGAATTATTTATTTTAGGACTAGCAGATGTTTTAAGGGGTTGTGATGAATTCTGTTTCTGGCAAACTGAATTTTTTTTTTCTTTTTTTTTTTTTTTTACCAGGGATTGAACTCATGACCTTGTGCTTGCCAGAATTTAAACATGTTCAGGAGACAGAAATATTGGACTAAGCACTTAGGGGAAAAGAAGAGCAAGATCTCTGGAGTTAATAGTCATCAAAGGGTTGCATAATTGAAATCACAGATTAGAAGACCAACGTAGGACAAAATGATGGGATGTCTGCATTCTGGAGAAAGAGATCAAGGAGACCAGTGAAACAGCCTTGTGTAAGAAAACGTGAAGAGGTAGGATCATGAAATTGAAGAGATGATTTGAAGGGTGTTTGCTGTGGCCTCTTACTACAGAGAAACTGAAAACCTTCATTCAGAATTTGGAAAGTGGAAGGGATCGATTGTCACCTTTGGTTCTCTCTTTTATCTAATTACATCTGAATTTCTGAACCTGGGGGCAAAGTGTCTCTAGTTTACCCATTCAGACTTCTATCAGCTATCAAATTCCACACTGTTCTTTTCCCTCCTCGGTCAAAAAGTAAAGTACATTGGCAGTGAAATGGAAAAAAAGAAAAAGGCTAGTGTTGTGGTTCTAATTTTGTTATGTTTATTCTTGGCTGTTCTTGTCATATGTAGGGATCTAGATTTTATGGCCCTGAAGTTTATAAATCTGTCTTTAAGAAAAATACAAGATTTTGATAGAAATTTAGATAAAAATTTAGATTTTTAACTGAAGAAAAAAAAAAAAGGTTCAACAAATTATTAGGGCCTTGGATCTTCAGTTTCCTTTCTTTATGATCTTTTATGGACAGCCTGAACTGCATAGTGAGATCCTGTCTCAAAAAGACAAAAAAAAAAAAAAATCTCTTATGCAAAAATTGCTTTTCTTGACTGATACCCTGTCAAACATGGTAGATCCAACGAGGCATGGTGGCACATATCTAGCTACTCAGGAAGTTAAGGTGGGAGGCTCTCAAGTCTGAGGACAGCATATGTCAACAGAAAAACAAATTTGAATTCTCAATGAAAGTTCTTTCCCAGTAGGGTAAATAAAATGGTAGGTCTAAAATTTGTTTTCCAAAGAGAACAGTCATCTTTATTGGTTTTTTGAAAGGCCTTTTAAGGTTCCTGTTTTGTGTGAGATAAAACAAGGAGCAGTACTATTCAGGACTAGAGTGGGGGGAAGAAAGTGAGGCATGGATCTTTTGGTCTGTGGTAAAATTGGTCCTGCTAAACTGAGAGAAACAGATTGAAGGCATTTATGAATCTTCAGCAAAGTCAGTTCCTCTTTGACTTCTACAAAGATCACTTCTTCTTTTCCATGTGTTCTCTTCCCAAATCACCACAACATTTCCACCTAGAATGCCATTTCGTTCTTAAAAATCCCCCATAACTACTGGGCACCATGGTACATGCCTATAATCTTGGTACTCAGCAGGCTGAGGCAGAAGGATCCCCATGAGTTTAAGGGCAGTTAGGGTTACACAGTGAGTTCAAGGTAGCCTGAACTCCAAAGGTGAAACCCTGTTTTGCACCCACCCTAATAAAAACCACAACTAAAAACAAAGAAAACTCCCCACAACTAAAAAGACCCGTAAGTGCTTTCCTGATCATAAAGTTAATCCTAAGAAGGACGTAATGATGAAGAAACATAAAAATGAAGCTTCCTGACTATAATCCCTAAAATCAAAGACAGGATTTGGCGAATAGGACCAATCAGAGGTTCTTCTAATTTATCTTAGAAAAAGACCATGCCCCAATATCATCCTCACTCAGAGAAAAGTCTTAATTAAAAAAGCAAAAACAGGGGCTGGGGATTTAGCTCAGCGGCATAAGCGCCTGTCTTGCAAGCAGGCGGTCATGAGTTCGATCCCTGGTACCAATAAAAAGGAAAAAGACAAAAAAAAAAGCAAAAACATTCTTTAATGAAACAAACATCTTTCTTCCCCCATTATTATCCCTGTTTTCCCACAGGAAGGCAGTATTAAACTCAAGATTGTTGGAATTTTTCCCAGTTGAAACACCAGTAAGGCAATGGGTAGTTTTTACCTTTCATGAGGGCTATCCAGGGTTGGATTTGGCTGTTGCCAGGGCAGTCTCTTCCTACTCAAGCACATCTCTTGGCAACCTCTCTTATTCTCAGCCCCTTCTTACAAAAGCAGAGTGGCTGGTGGCCCTTCCGACTCCTACGCTGAGCTCAGAAGCTTCATGAATAGTTCAACAAGAACATGATCAAGTTTCAGACACACCCACAGTGAGTGAGAAAATGATCCACTAGATTAAATTGGAGCCTAGATCAGCAGAGGAATATTTCCACAACTGCCAGGGTTGGGGCAGCCAAGGTTAATAGCTCAAACAACATTTTCTAAATAGGATCATGTGGGTGGATCCAAAGCCAGGCATCACAATGCTAGGCCATTACCTACACCCATCTACAACCCCCAGCCCTTTGTGTTTTATTTTGCTATAGAGTCTTGCTAAATTCTTAGGGTGTCCTCAAATTGGAATCTTTCTGCCTCAGCTTCTAAGTGGCTGAAATTACAGGCTTGTGCCACGACACCTGACTAAATTTCATATTATACTGTTATGTGTTTCATTATTATACTTTTCCATGTGTCCTCTTTCCAAGTCACCTCAAACTGTTATGGTTCATATCTGAATGTTCCACCAAAGCCTTATAAATAAAAAGAAGCCAAGTCAAGTACTTCGGATCAGGACAATAGGAAAAATGGTTTGAGGGTACTTAAGAAATCAGCAAGGCCCTACCCTCACAGACTTAGAGGTGCAAAAGTGAAAGACTTTGAGAAGGGAGCCCCAAGAAATTGGTTTCCTGGGATTCAGTTCACAATGTTCAGCCATATAGCCACTCAGAGGTCTCTGCATCCTCAATTCAAAGGGGCCTTGCTCAAAGACTTTTATGTTTTTGGTACTGGGGATCCACCTCACGACCTCGTGCTTTTTTTTTTTTTTTTTTTGTCTTTTTCGTTTTTATCGGTACCAGGGATCGAACTCATGACCGCACACTTGCAAGGAAGGCGCTTATGCCACTGAGCTAAATGTCCAGCCCCAACGACCTCGTGCTATGCTGCTGTTCCCTGACCCCCTCCCCACCTTTTTTTTTTTTTTTGGGAGACCCCTTGTCTATGTATCTTAGGCTGGCCTTAGACTCACTGTGTAGCCCAGGCTGGCCTCAAACCCATAGTGATTCTTTTGCCTCAGTATCCTGAGTGCTGGGATTACAGGCATGTGCCATCATGCCCAGGCTCAAAGACTTTATGAATGAAATCCTGATCACAGAGGAACTATCATGAAGAATCAACAACTGGGACCATCTTATTAAAAGGGTTTTTCACAGCTAGAGAAATCACTAACAGAGTGAAGAAACAATCCACAATGTGGGAAAAAATGTTTGCCAGTTGTTCCTCAGACAAAGGATTACTATCAAGAACATATAAAGAAATGAAAATAATCAGATCTTCCAAATTTAAAAACTCAATCCAAAAATGGGCATCTGAGATGAAGAAATACAAACAGCAAATAAATACATGAAGAAGTGTTCAACATCACTGGTCATTTGAGAGGTGCAGATTAAAATAACACTGTGGGGGCTGAGGATTTAGCTCAGCGGCATAAGCACCTGCCTTGGAAGCAGGCAATCATGAATTCGATTCCTGGTACCGATAAAAAGGAAAAAGACAAAAAACAAAAACAAAAACAAAACACTGTGTTTCCATCTCACCCCAGAAAGAATGGCTAGTATCAAGAAATCAACTAATAGGGGTTGGGGATTTAGCTCAGCGGCATAAGCACCTGCCTTGCAAGCAGGCAGTCGTGAGTTCAATCCCTGGTACCGATAAAAACGAAAAAGACAAAAAAAAAAAAAAATTTAAGAAATCAACTAATAACAAATACTGGAGGGGCTGTGGGGAAAAATGAACCCTTCCTCACTGATGGTGGGAGTGTATGCTAGTGCAACCACTGTAGAGATCAGTGTGGAGATTCCCCCCAAAAAACTAGGACTAGAGGTTTTATTTGACCAAGCTATTCCCCTTCTAGGTATCTTCTCAAAAGAATTGAAAGCATCATACAAAATGATGTATGCATACCTATGTTTGTAGTGCCATAGTTTGTAATAGCCAAATCTTAGAAAGAGCCCAAATTCCCATCAGCTGGTGAATGGATAAAGAAGATGTGGATTTTTCTACAAATGGAGTACTACTCTGTGATAAAGAAGAAATGCTCAAGACATTTCTAGGAAAATGGATGCACCTGAGTCCATACTCTTATGTGAAATAAATCAGATATAACACGTGTAAATACCACATTGTTTTTCTGGTATGAGAAGCCAAAGGTGTAAATAAGCACCAAAATGTTATAATAGATGTTGTGAAATAGGAAGAAAATATTCAAATAGGGAAGAAGGGAAAGTGATGAGGAAAAGGAAAGAAGAGAAAAGTAAAAAAAAAAAGAGAAAAAAGGAAAATATGGAAACAAAGCTTTTGTAAATGAGGAGGTGAGAAGGGGTTGAAGGGAAAGTAGAGGAATGGGGAAAAAGTTATATCATGTACAGGTACAAATTCTACATGATGAATGTGAGCATTATGTACATCTAAAATGTTCCAATAAAATATGATTTAAGAAAGGGGTGCCTGGTGACTGCTCTAGCTGGCAGCATGCAATGGCATCACCCACATAGTGTTGATTTTACAAGGAGCAGCAAATGTTATGCTCTTAGGGAGGCTTCCAACCAGATTGCAGAAGAAGCCCTGTGATGCCAGGCAGCATGCCCCTGAGAGGGCGGAGCATGAAGCAGTAAGGGCGAAGCAGAAAATGCAGTGGAGACCTCAGGAAGTTGCAGAAGCCACAAATGTGGACCGTTTGCAGCAAGCCACAAAGAGTGAGCAAAACTAGCTGAAGAAAGACACTATCAGGGCCGCAATTATACGCAATGCTGTAGCAGCAGGTCCACCGAGCTTCTTGGAGTTCACACGTTAGCACAGCTTGCCCTTGATGCTGGACGTGGAACCACAGAATTTAATGTTTGCCCCACTGGATTTTGGTCTTGCTTTTCCCACTAGTTTCTGTCCCTACATTTCGTTTTGGAGTGGGGATAAACAATCCCTGTGCATTGTATGCTAGCAGTGTTTAATTTTCTTTTTTTAGTTTTGCAGCGACACAGCTAAGAGTTTGTTTTGAGTTTCAGAGGAGACTTTGGACTTGGACATTTCAGCAAAGCTGGAACTGTTAGGATTTTGGTGACTAAACACTTTTTGTTTTACTTTGTTTTGTTTTTGAGACAAGATCAGTATGTAGTTCAGGCTGGCCTTGAGCTTGTAGCAATCCTCCTGCCTCAGTTTCCTGAGTGCTGGAGTTACAAGTGTGAGCCACTATGGCCAGACTAAATGCATTTTGCATAGAGATGTCTGTGAGTCTTTTGGGCCTAGGGTGGAACGTTAAGGTTTATATTTGGATGTTCCCACACAGCATCATGTGCTCACTTAGTGGGGTTTTTGAAAGATGGTTGAATTATGGGCATCATAGCTGATTTGCTGTTAGGAGATGGGGTCTGCTCAGAACAGGAGGGTCCCTGTGGGCACAGCCTAGAAAGGCGAATCTCCCTTCCCAGCTTTTCCCTTCACTTTTTGCTTCTTAGATACCATGAAGCAAGCAGTTTTTCTCTGCTCGGATTCCTCTGCCACGTTATTTCTTCTTGTGAGCCACTCAACCACGAACTGGAACATTAACCAAAGCACACCTTTCTTTCTTTAATTTGTGAGTTAATTTTTGTCTCAGTGAAAGAAACTGATGAATAAATATACGAACATTGCAATGAATATCCTTGTACATATTTGTCTAAGCACTGGTGAAAATATTTTTTGTGCCAGGTTTGTTGATTCCAGCACTTGGTAGGCTGAGGCAGGATGGTCACAGTGAGTTTGAGGGCAGCCTGGGTTACATAGTGAGTTCAAGGCCAGCCTAAAATGCGTCCTGAGACCCTGCCTCAAATTTTTTTTAAACAATTTATCCACTAGTGATTCCTTACTATTATTTTTTTGAAATTCTGTATTACTTTTACCTTTTTTTCTGTTTTGCTTTTTCTCTAAATAAAATTTTTTTGCATGTTAAATTCCCTAAAGTATTAAAAATATAAATGTTATAGGGCATGTATATTTAGAATTTTAATAGCTATTACCAAATGTATACTACAAAGGTTATAACAATTTTTATTCCTATAAGTAGGTATGGAAGTGCTTATTTTTCATCACTTCACAAATATAGGTTACTCTTAATCTCTGAGATATTTACTCAATAGGTTAAAAGATATTAATTTTTAAAAACTGCACTTCTCTAATTACTATGGTTTTAAAAATTACTATGGTTTTAAGACTCTATTGTTTGTATATCTTTTGCAGATTTCCCTACTGATCCCTTTTGATAGGGCTATTTATCGTTTACTTTTTTTTATTTTGGAACCGGGGATCAAACTCGTAACCTTGCACTTGCCAGGCAGGTGCTTATGCCACTAAGCCAAATTCCTGGCCCTATCTTTTACTTACTGATTTCAAAGTGAATGTGCATTTATTTGCAAGTATATATATGAAATGTTTGTATTTATTTGTAACTTTTTGTGAAACATGCTACCAGTGTCTCTCCTTTGCTAGTCCTACTCTGCCACTTTTGAATCTGTTTTCTATCAACGTCAGGTTCCAGAATTCATTTTCTTCTCAACCATTAACTTCTGGCCTCACTTGTTTCCCAGGGTCTCATTCCTTTCTTCCAATTTTTAGACTGCATCTCTAATACTGTTTTAATTTTTCAACTTGTCTATTAGGCCTCCAAACTGGGGAGAACTGCTCTCTATTCACTCTCTTGTATCAGGTCTCTAAATAGTACCCATAGAGAAATTAGTAACCGTGTTCTTTTATCGCTTCATGAAAAATGTATGCCTTCCAATTTTGGTAAGATCTCAGAGCACTTGACAATTTTTTATTCATACCAAGTTGACCTCCCAATTGCCACACCTGCATAGTTTATCTACGAGAACCAAAGTCATCACACGTGACTTAACTTCTCTTTCCTCAACTTCCAAATGTCCACATATATTATTAGTAAAAGGGTGCCTCCTTGGCTTTCTGAGAGTAACTTTTCCATGCAAAGTTCTTAATCCTATCTCCTTACTTCCCCTAAAACTAATCTTGTCTTCTCAGCCACATGTTTGTAATTTGCCCGTTTCAATAAGATCGGTCTATAGACATACTTTACAAAAGAAAAGAAAAGAAGACATTTTACTATTTCCACCCCACACCACCCCCATTAAAAAAAAAAAAACAGTCTTTCTATATAGTTCAGGCTGATTTTGAACTCAATATGTAGCCCAGGCTGGCCTTAAACTCACGGCGATGCACTTGCCTCCATCTCCTGAGTGCTGGGATTACAGCTGAGAGTTACTATATTCTGTGCACTGTCACCTTGTTTGCTCTTCAGCTAACTATTTGATTACTTGGTCTTCACTGTGATGTATCTTCAGAAAGTGATATATAGTAATTAGCTGATCATTATGTTTTACATACAGGTGTCATCCAAAGCCACATGTGGTCATAGGTGATTCTTCTGAAAGGTGATTGGATTTTGGGGGCGCTGTTGCTGTGAGTGCTGTTGGAAGGCATGGCCTGGTTGGAAGAGTTGGGTCACTGCAGGTGTGACCTGCCATCTCAGCTTCCTGGCCCCAGAGACATGAGAAGTCTTTCCTTTGCTATTCCCTTCTGCTGAAGTGTCCTGCCTTGGAGCCAGCTGATCATGGAGTGACACTGTGGGCCAAAATAAACCTTTCTTCCTTTAAGTTGCTGATGTTGGATATTTTCTACTAGCGACCAAAAAATGTGACTAAGACACTGCGTCTACTTTCTGTACATTTCTCACCCAGTTGCAATTTCTATTTCCAGGATTTTCTTATCCATCCTTATCTTCCATAATATGAAACATATGATATTCTTGTCCAAATTCTTTTTCGTGGTGCTTTAATTCAAGGTCTTCTTACTGAGCTACATTCCAGCCTCTTTTTAAAATTTTTTATTTTTCAGACAAGGTCTCATGAGTAGCTGAATTACACAGGTTGGGCTCAAACTTCTAATTTTTGATTTTTTTTGAGACAGGGTCTTGCTATAGTTCAGGCTGACCTTGAACTTGAGGCAATCCTCCTGCCTCAGCTTCCTGAATGCTGTGATTACGAGGCATGTGCCATAATGTCTTGCTTTTTTTTTTTTTCTTGAGACAGGCTCCACTGTGCAATTTGGGCTAGCCTTGAAGTATGTAGCCTAGGTTGGCCTTGAACTTGAAGTGATCCTCCTACCTCAGCCTCTGGAGTGCAGGTATCACAGGCATGTGCCACCATGCCTGACTTGCCTATTTTTGTTGAAACTCTTTTAGCTTCCTATTGTCAGATTCTTTCCAGGTTATCTCTTAAACTTTCTCCATAATCTAAAAGAAATATTTATTTTTAATCTTTTTTTTTTTTTGGTCTTTTTTGTTTTTATCAGTACCAGGGATTGAACTCACGACTGCCTGTTTGCAAGGCAGGCGTTTACGCCGCTGAGCCAAACCCCCAGCCCCAAGAAATATTTATTTTTATTGGTTTATGTTTGCAGTGTATGATTACACTCATCATAGGGAGTTGGCATAGGTATAAAACACATTTTAATTTTTTTATGTCTACCTCCCCTTAATATCTTGGACTCCTTCCCATTTGAAAAGATCTAGCTCTATGTTAAAACAAGTATTTCTTGAGGCATTCCTTTTATCTTCTTTTCTTTCTTTTTTTTTAATAGGTAGATTCTTTCAGCTTGTAATAGCCAAATCTTGGAAACAGCCTAAATACTCATCAACTGGTGAATGGATAAAGAAGATGTGGTTTTTTCCTACAATGGAGTACTACTCTGCTATAAAGGATAAACTTCAGACATTCCTAGGTTAATGGATGTCTCTTGAGACCATATTCTCTAGTGAAGTACACTGGACACATGTGTAAATACCACATTGTTTCTCTGATATATGAAATCAAAAGTGTAAATAAGAACCACAATCTTATAAATCAGTATAAGAAGAAAATGTTCAAGTGGGAGGGGGGAAAGAGAAAGCGGAGAGGGAAAGGAAAGAAGAGAAAAATAAAAAAAAGCAAGAAAAGGAAAAAAAGGAAACAAAGCTTTTGTAAATGGGGTGGGGAAGAGGAATTGAAGGGAGACTAGAGAAATGGGAAAGAAAGAATCAAGAAGGGCTGGGGATTTAGCTCAGTGGCTTAAGCACCTGCCTGAACCAAAAAAAAAAAAAAAAAAAAAAATCACAAAAGAATCAAGTTATATCATGTATAGGTACAAATTCTCTATGACGAATGTGATCATTATGTATCTAAAATGTACCAATAAAATCTGATTAAAAAATACACAAGTGCTTTAACCAGCCAAGCTTCTTTTCTTTTCTTTTCTGTCTTTCTTCCATCCTTCTCTCCTTTCTTTCTTGTTAAAATTCGTTTTAAAAACTTTTAAAAACTGAATGTGGTGGTGCATTCCTGTAATTCCAGAATTTGGGAGCCTCAGCCAGGAGAATTACCATGAGATCAAGGCCAGCCTGAGATACATGCTGAATTTAAGCCAAGCTGAACTACTAAATTACATAGTGAGACCCTGTCTCCTCAAACAAATAAACATTAGCATTTTTTACCTGGATATCCCACAAATCAATCCAATTTCAAGGGAACTTCCACTGTCCCAACTCTGTTATGGAAATCCAAAAGCCTCTGACATTACAGCTTCTTTTTAGTCCATATTTAGTGGTAGATCTTTCTGGTTATTTGCTGACAACAATATTGTTGCAATTATTTTCTTTTCAGTTTCATGGACATACACCAGCTCCTTGTAATTTCTCCTCTGGATTTCAGCAGTAGCTACTTACCAATATGGATTTCCTAGGTCTTTCTTCTTCCTCAAATAGCCTCAATTTGTGTTCCTTAAAATTTTAACCTCTTATGAGGATTGACAGATAAAATATCAGTAACTCTTTAGTGTGGGCTCTTGGGCTTTCCTCACAGTGCCACCCTGTGTCCTTCAGGGTGTCTTTTCATCTTCCTTTTTCCTTTTACTTGGCTTAAGCTCACTCTGCAGAGCCAGTTTCTCCCTCACTCGTCACTTTTATCTTCTTCAAATAAACTTTGCTACCGCTTAAAAAAAATTCTTTAGTGTGAATATTTCCTATCTAGCATTTGAATCATATTTTTTTTTCCACTAGGGATAAAACCCTGGGTACTCTACCACTGTGCTACATCCCTAGCTCTTTTTATTTTTCATTTCAAGATAGCCTCAAACTTGCTATCTTCTTGTCTGAGTAGGTGAGATTACAGATGTGTGCCACCATGGTCAGTTTGGATCATACTTACAAAATTTATTTACCCAAATTAAATTAACATTCTTGTGTTTTTTTTTCTTAAATCTGTCATTTTTTTTGAGACAGGACCTTGCTATGTAGTGCAGGCTGGCCTTGAATTCACTTATGTAGGCCACATTGCCCTTGAACTCATGGTAATCCTCCTGCCTCAGGCTCTCAAGAGCTAAGACTATTTGTGTGTTTCATCATGTTGCACCAAAATCTGGCAATTCAATCTATAGCTGCTTCATAAAATTTTGACACATCTGAAGACTATTATTCTAGTAAATTAATTTATTTGCTTTGAGCTAGATATGTAGTTCAGCAATGGGATGCTTGCCTCATATATGAGAGACCATTTGATCAATCCCTAGAACAACTGAAAAATAAAATAAAACAAAAAAGTTGTTTTACCATCATGGTTAAGATAACAGAATATGTAATAGTTAAAAAAAATTTTTTTTTTTGTCTTTTTCATTTTTATCGGTACTGGGGATCGAACTCACGACCGCCTGCTTGCAAGGCAGGTGCTTATGCCGCTGAGCTAAATCCCCAGCCCCCCCCAAAATTTTTTTGAGGCAGGAACTCTCTAAGTAGAGAGTAGTTCAGGCTGGGCTTGAACTCACTATGGTCTTGAACTCAACAGCAATCCTCCTGCATTATCCTCCCAAGTGCTGGGATTATCGGCATGAGCTACAATGTCCAGCAATGTTTGCAACTATTTTCAATAATATTATCTGTTTAATATTGTAAACTAAAAACATGCCCATTAAAACATGTGTGTCAGGCTTCACAACCAACTAATGTCTCTTTCTTTTTTTCTATTTTTTCTTTCTTTCTTTCTTTCTCTCTGGGTACTAGAGATTGAACCCAGAGCCTTTGCACTGAACTATGTCCCCAGTTCTTTTTTCATATTTTATTTGAGACAGGGTCTTGCTAAGTAGCTAAGTTACCCAGGCTAGGCTCAAACTTGGTAATCTTCCTGCCTCAGCCTCCCAGAGTGCTAGGACTACATGTGTATACTACCATATCTGGCATGATCAACTAATTTCTTAATTTTTTTTGTCTTTTTCATTTTTATCGGTACTAGAGATCAAACTCATGACCGCACACTTGCAAGGAAGGTGCATATGCCGCTGAGCTAAATCCCCAGCCCCTAATTTCTTAATTTTTAGTTCTACTAGAATTATAAAACTTGGTTTACAGAGCTTGCCACATATGGCAAGGGCTGTCTGACAGCTACTTGATAATTCTGAATAAGTGGGGCTAAAATAGATCAGTTAACATGAAGAGTTACCAGCTGACTATAGCTTCAAGTTATCAGATTCTAAGATCCAGAGTACAGAGTAACCTTAAAAATTGAAAGTTGTAATTTGGGAAAGAGAAGAAATTGTATTAATTTGCTTTGGTTATATTAAGTTCTGGGAAGTTTCTCTTTTTTCCATTCTGTTGCAACATTTGGATGTGGTTTAGAATATGTTCAATAATGCGTCATTGATTTTTTCCTTTGATGAATAAAAAAAATTGCCGCGTGTTGGGAAATATTAAACTCTTGGCAGTCAAGATGTTTGCATCATTTGGTTTTATGAAATTCTGATATTTTGCCAGGTGGTGGAGGTGCACGCCTGTGATCGCAGCTATTTAGGCGGCTGAGGCAGAAAGATCATACATTTGAGACTAGCCTGGGGAATTTGGTAAGACTCATCTCAAGAAAAAAAAATGCAAATAAACAAAAGCAAAAACAAAGCCCTCAACAAAACAAAACAAAACAAAACAAAATAAAAAGCCTGCATGTGTTGGCACATGTCTGTAATCCTAGCACTTAATAGGCTGAGGCAGGAGGATTGCTCTAAGTTTGAGGCCTTACATAACACATGCAAGGCCAGTCTAAACTATATAGTAAGATCCAGCATCAGAAAACCAAAAATTAAAATTAAGTTGAATTAAATTAAATTACATTTTGTAAAAAAGGCCTCAGGATGTGGTTTAGTGCTCCTTAGGCTCAATTCACAGTACCATAAAAGAAGGAAAGAAAAAGATAAGGTCTTGGAAGTTTCCTAGGCTAGCCTTAGACTTGCTATCCTCCTGCTCCAGTTTCCAGAATAGGTGAGGTTACAGATGTGTGCCACCATGGTCAGCTTGGATCATAATTATAACACCTTGTTCTTAAGATTAAAAATCATTTGTAGTGCATCTGCCTCTAAGATGCAGATTTTTTTTTTGTCTTTTTGTTTTTTTTGATGTGGGGATTGAACTCACAACCACACACTTGCAAGGCAAATGCTTATGCCGCTAAGCTAAATCCCTAGCCCCAGATGCAGATTTTCATAAGAACTGTTCTGAGGAAGCCAGTCACTCCTGAGGTTGAATCTTCTGATACAGTAGAAAAAGGTCAATGTCTTCAGGGTAAGGAAGCGATTCTGTCCCATCAGCAAAAACTGATCTGTGCCGGCACACAAGCACTCAGAGGATTGGGTGTGCTTTCACAATAGCCTTTAAAAGGGTTTCACTGTTATTCTTTTTTTTGGTGCTGGGCATTGAGTCCAGGGCCCTGTGCTTACCAACGCACTCCTTATTTTACATTGAGACTTGGAAAAAAAAAAAAAAAAAACCAGAAGACTTACATGCCTGAGGACACTGAACATTAGATAAGGCAAGTTATTTTGTATGGGTTTTGTTTGTTTGTTTTGAGACACGGTCTCACTATGTAATTCAGGCCTTGAACTCATTATGTAGCCCAGACTGGTTTTGAACTTGTGGTGGCCTTCCTTCTCATCGCCAAGTGCTAGGATTATAGGCATGTATCACCATATTCATGAATGTATGTATGAATTTTTAAAAATACGCACTTTAAAAAACCCCACGGTGAGTTAGCCAGCTTTACATCACTGTGACAAAATACCTGAGATCAACTAAATTAAAAAGATGGTTTACTTGGGTCTGTGGTTAGTTGGTCACTTTGCCCTGGACTTGTGCCAAGAATACAGCTCATGGTGGGGAGTGCATGGCAGAATAAAACTGCCCTCCTCATGGCAAATGAGAAACAGGGAATAAGGAGAGGCCAGGGTCCTGCTATTGTCCTCAAGGTTACTCCCCAATGACTTCTTTGTCTTCCACTAGGCTCTTCATCAGATCACATGCGCCACCAGCTAGGGACCAAATCTTAAACATATGAGTCGCCAGGGATGCTGAAGATCCAGACCATCACGTGACATTTGATACCTGAAGTTCTAAGCTCAGGTTCATGAAAATATTGCTCATAGGCCATGTGAGCACACTTAAAAGAAAAAAGTTTCTATTAATATTACCTACATTATAAAGATGAGCTAAAAATTGCTTCTTCAATGTTAACAGCAAGTATAACTTTGAATGCCTAAGAATTGGATTTTACTGGGCCTAGCAATTCATTTGTCTCTCACCTACTGCCCTTTCACTGTTAGGAAATATTGTCAAACATTGATTTGGAAAGGCATTCTAAACAAAATACAATAACTTATCTACCATGTAAAATATGCTTTTTTCAGAATATTGAGAAATAACATTTTCTAACATGTTGTGGATTTGCTTTGTTTTATTTTATTTTATTTTTTGGTGCTGGGAATCAAACTCATGATCTTGTACTTGCCAGGCAGGCACTTATGCCACTGAGCTAAATCCCTAGCCCCCTTGTTTTATTTATTTTTTTTCACTATTAGTAATTGTCAGTGGGACACACCTATATTTTCAGCTGTTTATGAAGCTGAGGCAAAAGGATTGCAAGTTCGAGGCCAGCCTGGGCAATTTAGTGAGACCAAAATAAAGATCAAAGGGCTGGAGGTATACTCAGCAGCCCAGGGGTTCAATTTTTTGTAGTGCTTCCCATGCCATACGGTCCCAGCTTTTATTTCTCAGATCACTCAGCAGGTATCCTCAGCTTACACATCACCTGGCACCTTACATTCCAAACCATCCACAGTCCTCAGGAAAAGTAGAAAAGGCAAATGGCTTCATAAAAACACATTTTAGAACTACACCAACCTTAGCCTCAACTTCTGCCCCTAGCCTTAGCCAAGCTCAGGGCTCTTCCCCGCCTCTACATTTTTAAGTCCTTTTGAATTTACGTATGGCAGGCCATTCTTACTCCTCAATTTTCCTATCCCTAAAGTCTCCCTCCTCTTGCTGACTGTATCCCAATCCTCTCCTTCCTCCGATACTTGTTACAACATGCTGATCTCTGCCTTTCCTAACCCTCGGAAGGACCAGTCCAGATCCTCCCATTTCCCCAGGAGATCTAATTTATCTCCACTGTTCTAAATCCACAGGACTACAACCAAGGTGGAGCGGCGCCTACCTGGTCTTCTTGGCAACCCCAACAGCAGTCAAAGTTGCTGGACTGCCATCCTGGTTCCACATCATTCAAGCGGTGCCCTCCCAGCCCTAAATCTATCCATCCTGAGTGGTCATCTCATCTTCTGTTGCCCACCAGTCTCCATCTCACCAAGGCCTCACAGCCACAGCTCTCAGGCTGTCATGTTTTGTTATCCAATTTGGTTCCTAATCCCTTATATTCTATTAAGTGATTATCTTTTTTATAGCAGGACTCTTAACAATCTTTCCTAAAGACTCCCACATCATGCATAAGATCATCATGCATAAGATAGTTGTTCTACGTGACAACTGTCTTAGTCCTCTCTACCCTCAGCTGTTTAGTCAAACATGAGATCCCTATGGGCATAGGCTCCTGTTTCCCTTATAGTGACACAGCCACGGCCTTCCCCACCCCTCTTATTCTTTCCAGCTCATCTCCGAGACCAGAGACAAGCCCTACCTACTTACGCTTTTAACTGTTACTCTTTCAGATGAGAAAATAATCACCTTCCATAACTTTACTCCTTCTAACCCTACACTTATTTTTCAGAATTCTACCTCACTGTGGTCTTGATAAAATGACATTTCTAAATCAAAGGCACCTTTCCTTCTACCTCCCCTGAGTCCTTAAATATGATAGTGGCCTGCCTCATAATACCTTGTCTCTTTGTTTTTCAGCCTAATGTGCGGGCATTCACCAATGATAAAGTTGCCCTGGCTGAAACACCTGGCACCAGCTTCTACACATGCATCAATCATCATCCTGTCAACCTTCCTGAACCCCAACACGGTGCCCCCTTTCAGCAGGAAATAGTAAGAGAGAGACTTTGCCCTTTTCCTAACAATAAAAAAGACGGGAATGAAAAGATTTTGCCTTAGATATGATATTATGGCAGTGGGAGGTGGGATCAAGGGATGTTTACCTTGAGGTCACTTCCCCCTTCCCCTATGACAACTTCCTTTTCCTTCTACCAGTGGCGTGAAAAAAGTCCCAATCATCTGCTCACGAGTCAGCAATGCCCGCCCTAAGTGCCACTCCGGTCAGAGGTTATATGTATGTCTCATGCCCCATGCTCTGGTAGAGAAGCCAAGCTCCAGTAGTCATGGAGTTCTCTCTGTATCCTTAGAATAAAAGCTGTTTTTACTTTATATTCTCTCTTTTATTGTGCCAAAAATCCTATCACAATACCTTTTATGATAGCATCCAAAGAAATGAAGTACCTAGGAATCAATCTAATAAAGAATGTAAAAGACCTCTAAATTGAAAACTACAGCACTTTGAAAAAGGAGATTGAAGAGAATATTAGAAAATAGAGAGATATCCTGTGCTCTTGGGTAGGAAGAACTAATGTAGTGAGAATAGCCATACTTCAAAATTGTTATATATATTCAATGCAATCTCAATCAAAAGTCCAATAGCGTTATCTCATAGAATTAGAGAAAACAATCCTAAAATTCATCTGAAAAGGGCAGTGAATATGGGTCAGCAGTGCAGCACTTGCCTGGCAAGCATGAAGTCCTGAGTTTCATTCCCAGTACAAAAAAATAAACAAATTTATCCGGAACCAGAAGAGGCCTAGAATAGCAAAGGCAATCCTGTGTAACAAAGACAAGACAGGAGGCATCACAATTCCTGACTTGAAATTATAACTATAAAGTTACTGTCATAAAAGCAGTGTGGTACTGGCAAAAAAACAGACCTGCAGATCAGTGGAACAGATTAAAAGATGCAGAAACAACTGCAGACACACTAAGCCACCTTACCTTTGACAAAGGTGCCAAACACATTCACTGGAAGAAAGATAGCCTCTTTAATAAATGGTGCTGGAAAAACTGGCTCTACACATAATGAATATTAAAACTGGACACATATCTTTCACAATGTACTAAGCTAAAATCTGAATGGATCAAAGATCTTAGCATTAAAATAGAAACATTAAGTCTGCTGGAAGATAAGAGGAGGTAAAACTCTTGAAGACACTGGTGTACACAAAGACTTTATAAACAGAACTCTGATTGCACAGGAACTATCACAAAGAATCAACAGCTTAGATCTTACCCTATAGAAAAACTTTTGCACAGCAAGAGAAACCACCAACAGTGAAGAGACCACCCACACCATGGAAGAAAATGTTTGCCAGCTGTACCTTAGACAAAGGATTACTACTGAGAACACATAAAGAACTAAAAAAAAAAAAAATCAGTCCTCCCAGATTAAAAAACCCAATCCAAAAATGTGCATCTGAGATGAATACACACTTCTCAGATGAAGAAATTCATACAGCAAATAAACATGTGAAAAAATGTTCAACATCACTGGTCATTTGAGAGAAGGTCATGAGTTGGATCCTGGGGACAAACAAAACAAAACAAGAATCAACCAATAACAAATGCTGGAGGGGCTATGGGGAAAAAGGAACTCTTGTCCACTGTTGTTGGGAATGTAGACTGGTACAACTACTGTGGAAATCAGTGTGGGGATCCCTCAAAAAAACTATGACTGTTGATCCCATTTAACTCAGCTATTCCTCTTCTGAATATCTTCTCAAAAAAAAAATGTCATACCACAATGATATATGTGCACCCATATTTATAGCAGTTTATTTATTTATCTTTTGTCTTTTTGAGATAGGGTCTCACTATGTATTTGAGGCTGGCCTCGAGCTCACTTTGTAGCCCAAGCTGGTCTCAAATTCACAACGATCCTCCTGCCTCAGCCTCTCCCCAGAACAGCACTGTTTATAATAACCAGATCTTGGAAACAACCCCAATCCCTAGGGACTGAGAAATGGATAAAAAAGATGTGGTATTTTTATGCAATGAAGTACTACTCAGCCATAAAGAAAGATAAACTGGACACTTTCACAGGTAATTGGGTGCAACCTGAAAACAGTGTATTAAGAAAGATGTATGTGTAAACATTGTATTGTTTTATTAGTGTGACAAGCTGAAAGAAAAAATATATATTTATGTATATATATATATGTATATAAAAAGTTAAGTTAGTTGTACTACTGATTTCTCTGAGTTCGCTCAAGAGAAAAATTTGTATTGGTATTGCTCTGACAACTGAATCCAGATGTCTTGTGCTTTGGGTGAATGATCTAGGGATGACAATGTGCACTGTCTGTACCATTCATTGTTGCCCCCTGATTGACACTTTGAAATTTTGTTGTTTTTTTCCTTTATCTTTTTGTTTGAATAAAATGCATTTTAAAAAATAAAAAGCATAAAAAAGAACTAAGGAAAAAAAAGAAAACGAAAAAAGAAAAAATTGTACCTGGCAGTGCTAAAACTATGGAGCTAAAACAGGTATGGTGCTCCTTCAGTCTGCTTTTCACACTGCTACTGGATTTACTCGGTGTCCCTTGCTTGTTTGCTTTTATTTCCTAATTTGCAAAATGGAAATGCTAGTATCAGTGTACTTCAGTGTCATGAGGCTTAAAAGAGTTAAAACAAATATATGTATATATAGTAGCTTGAAGTGCTAAATGTTTTTTAGTTTTCAAAAACAAAATAATTGTACCGGCATCATTTTGTGACTTCTTTACTAAAATCCTGTCGCTTTATCCTATGATTGACCAAAAGAAGCTACCCTTTAAAATTCCTTCCTTATCCATCGCCTCCAGTTTTGGCTGTCAATACTTGACTTGCCAGATCAGAAGTGCAGACAGTATTTTACTCTATCAGCTCGATGCCTTTCAAAAATAAGCCACTTAGTCTCCATGAGAAGTTTAGGCATTAGAACAGCTAGAGAAGATTTACAAAAAAAAAAGTCTTCTGTATGGAGAATACCCTTGGGAATCCAAACCCATAACAAACTTTTCAGTAAATACCCGTTTTCTTCGCCCTTCACCGACGTCACTCGGTCACTGACCTCTGACGCAATGAAGGCTGGATTGGGCAGGCAGCTGGATTTCTTAGATCTTTGCCTGCCTCGGCTGGTCCGGCTGGCTCTGCCCGTCTGTTGATTTTGCATTTTCATTGGTCAATTTTCCAAGGAGGCCGACGGCGGATGGACCCCGCCCCCCATGGGCGGGGCCTTTCCGCCCCCCCGAGGCCGGGATGATGGGGGTTATCCTAGCCGCCATCTTGGATTCCGCGGTAGCGGTGGCGGCAGTAGGGCGCCCCTTCTGGGGAGTGGCTCTCCTCCCCTTCATCCCCCCACCCCGCGCTCGGTGGCAGCGGCTCCTCCCATTGGGGGGTGGCGCGGCGGCGGCAGCGGCGGCGGCGGCATCTAGGCCATGGCGGCAACTACTGCTAACCCCGGTGAGGAGAAGTAGGACTGGGTCGCCTCTAAAGGGGGAGCAGCTGAAGGGGCTGACAACTGAGGAGCCCAGAGGCTGAGCGGCCGGGGCGGCGACGCGAGGCGCTGGGACTGGCTGCGGCGGCGGCCAGGCGACTGTGGGGGAGGGGAGGTTGGGGGAGAGGCCTGACCCTGGGGACCCGCGGAGACCCGGGTAGACCGGGATCGGAGACCCGGGCAGACCGGGATCGCGGGCGAGCGGAACTTGCGGCTTTCCAGCCCCAAACTCTGCTGAGCAGCGGGCACACGGGGTCGGGCGCCTGTGCTCTTCGGACGGCATCTGGTCCTGTGATGTGGTTGTCTTTTAACCCTCTGCCGGCTGAGGCGCCCCGTGCCAAAGGACTGCTGGCAAGAGTGGGTCAGTTTACTTGGAGTAGTTCGGCGTCATAGCCATTGGACCACGTTGCTGTTTATCAGAGTGTGTGTGCTCCAAACACTAGATTTTCGTGTAAGATGTGGCGTTCTATGGGTTCATGCTTATGTTCTCGGGGCTTTACCTCCCGCCGCGCCCCGCCCCCTCGGGCTATACTGGGAGATCTGCGTTTGCGTTTTAAGAGCCCCCAAAGCGTCTTCAGCTGCTGGAGGCGGAGGGTTTGTACAGTAGTTGGGATTTAGGATAGTTTTTTCGTTCAGGGCCCCACTGCAAATCTTGGTGGGGCTACGTCGGGGCGATTTCCATTCCCTCAGAAAAATTTAGTTCATGCCGTTTTGCCGTTCTTCTCTCTTTTTCATGCCATTTCTCAATGCACATTAATTTGAAAAATGTAGCCAGTCGTGTCTAAGAGATAGAATGAGTTGTGATACAAGTCCAGGGAGATCAGATCTTTTGAATTTCTAGTCGCAGACCTCTCTCCACTACGTTATGGTTATTTTTTTCTAGAAAGTATTTCATTTTATGGGACTACGTTTAGTTTGCTTAGTTGGCCATTTTTCCCTAAATAAATAAAATGTATCCATTCCTAGAAATGCTTGTGTTTGATAACTTTAAAAAAATCCAAGGGAAGCCGAAGAGTGTGGGGGTGAGAGGAGAGAGGTGGGAGGTGGGAAAGAATTTGCTGCTGTCCTGAAGTGGGAGTTTGATTTTCTTCATGTCTCTGAAGGCGGTATTATTTCGCAATTCTCAGGTGTTGCTATTACAGTTGGATCACTATGAAATTTACTATCTTTTCCCCATGTTTCCGGGAATAGAACTGTTTAAAGAAATTGTTAATTTGTCACATGTCAATATGAGTTTTTAATCTTTAAAACATTTTTAAGGGAAAAGGAGATAAAGTTAATGATTTTCTCGAGGAAGAAGTGCTGAGTGATAGAATAAAATTGAACAGTTGGAGAAATGCTATAGAGAAAACCAGACCTTGTAGTAAAACAGTCAGTCAGTGAGCTAGGGATAAGATTTAAAACTGATCACACAATGCAAACTCCTTATATAATCCTAGTCAAATTGCAAAGCATTTCTTATAAGAAACGGCCAGGGTAAGCAAGTTTTAGTGCATATGTCAGAAGCTTTTTTCCAGCTATGTGGGTGGGGTTACTTTGTTTTGTTTTTTTAAACAACAGTCACCAGAATGACAATCTCTTGACCATATTTTCAGTTGGCTGATCAATATCACCTTAAATCTCTGAGCAGAAAATAGCATTTTTTGTTGCAGAATCCTTGGCAGTAGTTTTTTTTTTGTTGTTGTTGTCACGTTTGGTCCTTGGCTGCTTGCTTCTGAAAATTACAGACTACCTTTTTGGTAGATAATTTTTGGTTAAATAATTTTTCCATTTCTTCAAAGGTTTTATTTTTTATTTTTTTGGTACAGGGTTTTGCTGTATAGTTTAGGGTGCCTCTTATTTGTGTAGCCCAGGCTGACCTAAAACTCAAGGCAGTTCCCTTGCCTCAGCCTCCTGAGTGCTGGAATTACAGGTGTGCACCACCCACACCCAACTCTTCTGAGTTGTTATGTGTTCACCACATGCTAATCACATCAGAAAGTGTATTTTTTCCCTTTGCTTTTTATCAAAAGGAAGAGATCAGATCAGACTTTTTTTTTTTTTTTTTTTTTTTGATACTGGGAATTGAGCTCAAGACCTTGCACTTGCCAGGCAAGCACTTACGCCACTGAGTTATATGTCCTCGTGGTTTATCTTGTTTTGTTTTTATAGCCTGTTGCATTTTAGTAGCCTGTTGCACACAAAGTGGAAATATATCATGCTCAGTGAAAAGAAATAAGTGGCTTTTAAATTTTGTGCTGCATTATCAAATCTTTTTTCGTTCACACCTATTTCTTTGAGATTTTTCTACTCTGTATTTTGGCTGGAGTGACAATTGGTTAGGTTTCTCAGCAGAAGAGTTTATAAAAGGGATTTCACTTTTCTCTCTTAAGCTTTAATTGAATTTAATCTTTAGCAACACTTATATTAATTATGCTTCCTCTGCTGTGGAGTCCTTTGCTGGTGGTCTCTTTAGGGACCTGCTTTCTCTACTTTTTTTTTTTTTTTTGGTCTTTTGAGACAGGGTCTCTCTATGCAGTTCAGGCTGGCCTTGAGCTCACTTTGTAGCCCAGACTGGTCTCGAACTCGCAACGATCCTCCTGCCTCAGCCTCCCAAGTGCTGGGACTACAGGTGTGAGCCACCATGCCCAGCCTTTCATTATATTTTAACATGGTGCTACATTAGAAGATAATGAATTTGTAGTCTCTGAGTTGTGTTGAAATGATAGTTCTAAATGTCTAAATGTGATGACTTTTTTTTTCCTGTATGAGTTGGTAATTCTTTGTACCCTATTTTTTTTTTTTTTTTTTGTCTTTTTCATTTTTATCGGTACCGGGGATCGAACTCACGACCACCTGCTTGCAAGGCAGGTGCTTATGCCGCTGAGCTAAACCCCCAGCCCCTCTATTTTTTAAAAATTAATACTACTTACCAGTGGTAAGTGGTTTTCTTTTCTATGGTTTTTAACAGAGTGAAGGTTAATACTTTAATTAGATTTGCAGTTTGCAGTACATTGACTAAGGGACCAGTTGGCAAAAGATTAGGTTTTTTGTTTGTTTGGTTTGGTTTTGGTATCAGGATTTGAACTCATGACTTCATGTTTTCCAGACAGGTGCTATGCCACTAAACTATATCCCCAGCCCAAAATTAGTTTTTAATTTTTAATGTTCAAACCTGAGAATTGAACCAGTTTGTGGTGTTACTTTTTTTCTCCCCTGATTGTGTTATTCTCATTAATGGAGAAGTCATTGTATACACTATTGTTTGTTTATTTCTGTTTAAGCCAGATCCCAGGTATGTACTATTAAATACCTTTTATTGCTGATGGAGAATGTAGTAGAGGGCAAAAGAAGGAACACTGGGTTTGTAAGGCTGATATTTAGGCAAAAAGTTTCTTATTACATAATTTTCAGTGCTGTAAATTATAGTTTTAAGCAACAGTTAACAGAATTTTTCCTGTGGATTGAACTCAGGACATCTAGCATGCTAAACAAGTGATTTATCACTGAACTACATCCTTGCTCTTAATTTTCTAAATTTTGAGCAGGGTCTCTTGTTATCCTGGTTGGTCTTTAATTTGCCATCCTCCTCTCATGTTAACCTCCCAAGTAGCTAGGATTACAGATGTATGCCCACCATAACCTAGTTCTCAAAATTCTTACCCATTACCTTTATATACTTTTCAGATATGGGAAAATAGAAATTTAGGTAGTATAAAATTGAATTTTCAGCTGGTTGTGGTAGTACATGCCAGAATTGAAGCACTCATGAGGCTGAGGCAGGAGGATTGCCTTAAGTTTGAGGCCAGCCTGGGTTATATAGTGAGTTCCAGGCCACACTGAAGTGCATAGCAAGACCCTGTCTCAAAACAAAAACAAAAACAAAAACAAACAATAAATTGTCAAGATACTTTTTTATAAATTTTACTGCAAAAGACCCTTAAAAAGTAATTGAGCATATTTTACTAATTCAGCAATAGAAATAACAATTGACATTCTAAAAAAGGAACCTCAGTTTGTATACTTTTTATGCAGTGGGTTTGTGGTACCAACATGAGTCTTCTGTGTTCCTTAGAATTAAGAAGATAGTTCTAGGGGCCAGGGATATAGCTCAGTGGCACAGCACCTGCCTGGCAAGCACCTGCCTGACAAGGGTGAGGTCATGAATTTGGTCCCCGCCACAAAAAAAAAAAAAAAAAAAAAAAAAAAAAGAAGATACTCGTGCATTCTTGGAACTTTAGTTGTCATTTTGAAATAGTAATCTCAGCTTAAGTTTTGGCCTTTTAGTTCTTTCCATTCAGAAAGTCCTCTAAGAGACACTGATTTGTTGCTTTATGGATATTTTGTAGAAGCCTTTTGTGGTTCTTTGTTACAGGTGACTTTCTTCCAAGGCCATAACAATAGGAATTTTCACATGCCAAATGGTGGTTGATCTTCAAAAACTCAGTTGCAACATTTAAAAGGAAAGTAAGATTTTTTTGTTTGTTTGTTTACTAAAGTAATAATATCTTGGAGTTTTTTTACTTCTGAAACTAGCAAACTAATAAAATTTAAGTTCTCCATTGTAGAAACTGTTTTTGGAGTCATTTTTTTTCCCTAGTTAAAAGATAGTTAAGAGGGCTGGGGATTTAGCTCAGCGACATAAGCGCCTGCCTTGCAACCATGCGGTCGTGTTGTGTTCAATCCCCAGTATCCAAAAAAAAAAAAAAAGTCCTGGAAAGAGGTACAAAAGTAATATTTCTGTCAGTACTGCCCAGTGTTTCTGTGGTTATGTAGCAAATTTCATTTAGATGTAACAGAGAATACATTTAAAGCCCTTTGGAAAATGTAAAGCCTTAATTCAGTGAACATGCCTAAGTATTGGCCTTG
This sequence comes from Cavia porcellus, assembly GCF_034190915.1. Lineage (NCBI taxonomy): Eukaryota > Metazoa > Chordata > Mammalia > Rodentia > Caviidae > Cavia > Cavia porcellus. Next base: position 107,773,436 of record NW_026947484.1, on the reverse strand, counting down.
CTTGTTCATCTATCTTTTTTTGTTTATTTCTTTTTTTTTTGAGACAAAGTCATGCTGTGTGGTTTAGACTGGTCTTCAACACACTAAGCCCATGCCTCAGATTTGCAGTGATCCTCCTGCCTCAGCCTCCCAAATCCTGGGGTTATAGATATGTGCCACCACACCCACCTCTCATCAGTCTGTTTTTTTTTTTTGTCTTTTGCGTTTTTATCGGTACCAGGGATTGAACTCACGACTGCCTGCTTGCAAGGTAGGCACTTATGCTGCTAAGCTAAATCCCCAGCCCCCTATCAGTCTGTTTTTAAAGAAGCTGCCTCCTGTGCCGTGATGACTTCAGTAAATAGACTTAGTGAATGTCAGGTTGGGAGGAAGACGGTTGTTCTGATTTACACACAACTAAACAAAACCATGGAAAGGAATGGATATATCTATTAAACATTTAGTAATTTCTCTGTATATCAGGATATACTTTATTTTGTTGATTAGTCTCTGTATTAGAAAATATCTTCTATTTTGCAGATAAATTCTCTAAATTTATGTCGCTTTCATAATTTTTTCTTTTATTTTTTTCCCTTCAAATTACATTGTAATTGAGTAGACAAAGTAAGGTTATAGCTTCAACCTTATAATTGGAACATAAGCTCCATGGGAACACTTGTTTTCCTTATCATAGCATGCTGGTGCTTACAGTTAATGGTTAATGTATAGGACTGGAGTTAAGTTAATATGTGTTGAATAAATGAGTGAGTGTAAGACCCAATATTGGATGTTTTCCATTGAAAGGAAAATACTTTTTTTTTTTTTCTTTCTTTTTTTTTTTAATCGGTACCAGGGATCGAACTCATGACCACACACTTGCAAGGCAGGCACTTATGCTGCTGAGCTAAATCCCCAGCCCTTGAAAGGAAAATACTTTTAAAGGAACATGGATTAGGTCATTTGCATCAGAAATTACAATGATACAGCTGTATGGTTACAATAATTATAATAATTCCCCTAATATTTATTGTGGCAGCTATTTTATCTTAATCCTTGTATATTTTACCTCATGTAATCTTTATATCACCGTAGATCAATATTATTGTTCTTTTTTACAGATGAGAAAAGCAAGACACAGTAACTTTTAAGTAATTTTTTTTGAAGTCATATAGGAGGTAAACTTTGATTGCTGGCACTTAGCATTCCTTTTATTGAGACAGGCAAGTTTTTGCCGTGCGTTGCAGGCAGGCCTTGAACTTACCATGTAGACTTGGCTGGCTTTAAACTTGCATCAACCCTTCCACCACAGCCTCAAATGCTGGGTATGCAGATGTGTGCCACACCTGACAAACCTGAATTGCTAAATTGTAGGACTTTTTCCTTTGTGATTTTTCATTTCCATATTTATTTAATTTCACTGGAAAATTAAAAATCATCAAGCTAAAAGACAAAATTTGAAAACAAGATAATAGAGGAACAGTGGTTAATACATATTGTTACTTTTTTTTTTTTTTTTATCGGTACCAGGGATCGAACTCACGACCGCCTGCTTACAAGGCAGGTGCTTATGCCGCTGAGCTAAATCCCCAGCCCCGTACATATTGTTACTTTTAAATCAGTTACTCGGAATACAAGATATAAACATTTAATTGTCCAAAGAGTGTTAGCACAAACTTTACTTTTCAGTGAACTAAGAGAAATTAGTAGTATCTTAACTATCTTTTTGTTTTGTTTTTGTTTTTTGTACCAGGGATCGAACTCATGACCTCGTGCCTGCCAGGCAAGCACTTACACCATTGAGCTAAATTCCCAGCCTCTAAACTATACTTTGTTTTGTTTTTATTTTGTTGTTGGAGATCAAACTCATGACCTTGAACTTGTCAGGCAGGCACTTATGCCACTGCCCTAAATCCCTGGCCTTTAACTATCATTCACATATCTACGTATCTATATCTATACATATATATATGAATGATACATATCTATAATGATAGATCTCTCTCTCTCTATATATATATATATAGTTTGTTTTTGCTTTCCTCTTCCTTTTCTCCTTCCCCCATCCCAGTTTCTCTTTCATTTTGAATAGTGTCTTTCTATTTCACAGGGTCTGTTGTACATTTTGAATCTTATTTACCATTTCAGCTTATCACACTGAGGGAACAATATGAGTCTCCCTGGGCTGATTTATTTCACTTATGGATGGATTTGAGTTGCATCCATTTACCTATAAAAGCCTCCAGTTTGTCCTTCTTTATGGCTGAGTAGCACTCTATTGTCTAGAAAGACCACATCTTTTTTTATCCATTCCTTGGTGGGTATTTGAGTTGTTTCCAGGATTTAGCTATTAACAAATTGTGCTGCTGTAAACATGAGTTGCACATGTATCTTTGTGGCATGATGCTTTTAATTCTTCTGGGAAGATATTCAGAAGGGAAATAGCTGGGTCAAATGGGATCTCCAATCCTAGTTTTTTGAAGAATTGGCACACTGATTTCCATAATGGTGGCACTAATGTACACTGCCATGAGCAGTGGAGAAGGATGGGGGGAAGGGTGTTTCCTCACATCACACCAACATTTGTTATTGGTTGATTTCTTGATAATAGCCATTCTTTCTGGGATGAGGTAGAATCTCAGTGTTGTTTTAATTTGTAACTCTTGAATGTCATTGATGGTGAACATTTTTTCACATATTTATTTGCTGTTTCTATTTTTTCATCTGAGAACTGTTTATCTCAGATGCCCTTTTTTGGGTTCAGTCTTTAAATTTGGGTGTGGGTCTGATTTTTTTCAGTTATTTGTGTTCTTATTAGTAATCCTTTGTCTGAGGAACAGCTGACAAACACTTTCCATGTTGTAGGTTGTCTCATTCTGTTGGTGGTTTCTGTTGTTGTGCAAAGACTTTTTAATGAGATCTCAGTTGATTCTTTATGAAAGTTCCTGTTCAATTGGAGTTTTGTTCATAGTCTTTGCTTATACCAATGTCTTTAAGAGTTTTACTTCTTTGTTCCTTCCAGCTGATACAATGTTTTTGTTTTAAAATTTAGATCTTTGATTTGTTTTGAATTTAGTTTAGTGTGTAATAAAAAATATGGGTACAGTTTTCTTCAGCATGTGCAAAGCCAGTTTTTGTAGCACCATTTATTAAAAAGGCTATCTTTCTTCCAGTGAATTTGTTTGGCACTTTTGTCTTGGAGTTGTTTCTGCATGCTCTAATCTGTTCCACTAATCCTTGGGTCTTCTTTTTCTTCTCCAGTACCACACTATTTTTAACATAGTAGCTTTATAGTGTAACTTTAAGTCTAAGATTGTGATGTCCATGCCTTGCCTTTGTTGTTTAGAATTGCCTTTGCTGTTCTAGGTCTCTTGTGGTTCCAAATGAATTTTAGTATTGTTTTCTCTAATTTTATGAGATATACTGTTGAAATTTTGATTGGAATTGCATTAAATCTGTGTAATAGTTTTGGGAGTATGGCCATTTTTACTATATTGACTCTTCCTACCCAAGAGCAATGGCTATCTTTTCATGTTCTCTTTTTCTGTTTTCTTTTTTGTTTTTTTTTTGAGACAGAGTTTCACTATACAGTTCACGCCGGACTTGAACTCACTTTGTAGCCCAGGCTGGCCTCAACTCACACTGATCCTCCTGCTTCAGCCTCCCAAATGCTGGGATTGCAAGCATGTGCCACGATGCCTGGCCTCCATTTTCTGATGTTTGTTCTTCAATCTCCTTTTTCAGAGTACTCTAGATTTCAGTATAGAAGTCTTTTACGTTGTTTGTCCTTAGTGATTTAGAGTCATTAATTACTGGGATGTACCACAGTAGATTTTTTTTTGAGGACAGTAGGGTATTTATTCAGTAGGTACAGAAGGTGAAATAGAACTTTGGACAGCCTCGAGGACATACCATGACTTGGGGAGAAAATGAATACAAGGTGCTGAAAAAGGACCCGGGAGAAAGCTACAGTTTCCTAGAATCTTTTGTATGACTTCCCATAGTCATTCCTCACAGTTCTGTGTTTTAGCTCTTGGAGTACCACCCCCTGCCCCAGCTCCAGCCTCTGCCCTTATGATTGAACCCAAGACTTTACATGCCTACAATGGTACTGACTACTAAGGCACATTCTCAGATCTTTAAATAACTTTTAAAGTTCTTATTGGAATCTTTCTATGAGTATTTTATATTTTGTAACTGTATTGTTTCATGAACTTCTTAAAACTTGGTTTCGGAGTCATTATGGTTTTGCCTCTGATTGTCCCTTTCACCTATTTGTTTTTCCTTGTTTAGTATGCTTCTATTTCTTTTTTCTTTTTTTGTCTTTTTCATTTTTATTGGTACCAGGGATTGAACTCACGACCGCCTGCTTCCAAGGCAGGTGCTTATGTCACTGAGCTAAATCCCCAGCCCCAAGTATGCTTCTGTTTTTCTTGAGATCTAGTTCCTTACCTATTTGTCTTCTTATCTCAATTGCCACTTGTCTTCCTACCTCAGTTTAGAATTTCAAAGATGTATTTCCATCTTTTTTATCATTTAACAGTTTACCTGAACATCACTTGGGGAGCACTTTTGTATATGTAATGACTATCCTGAGCATGGCTCAGGCAAGTGTCATTTCAACCAATTGATTCTTGTATTAAATAAATTTGATAAAACTGTTATTTTTGTATTTCTTGTTGTTTTATAGAAACTAATGAAAAATATGCATTTTTGGTTATCCTGTGTTTAAATAATTGGATCAGTAAAGAGTTAGAAAATATCTAATATTTAACATATATATGTGTATACACATATATGTATCCTTATCAATATTTTCGTCACATCTGTTGGCTGCCTAACTTCTGTATGTTTCATGGTTCACAGTTCTTCTAATACTCTGGGCTGAGCATCAAATACAGTAGTGTGTGTGTGTGTGTGTGTGTGTTTTTTTTTTTTTTTGTCCTGAGGATTGAACTCACAACCTTGTGCTTGCCAGGCAGGCGCTTATGCTTGCTGGGCTGCGTTTGGATTTTTTATGTCTATGTGTTTATCTGTATGGATATTGTACCTATCCTGGATCTTTTTATTTAAAAAAGTATGTGTTAATTTAAAGTAATTTTAATCAAAATTTAACAGTGCATTTATTTAAAAACTTAGCTTTACAGGTTCGTTAAAGAAAATGGCAATTCTTTAGTATATGTGCTGCCGAAGCAAGCACTGGAAAATAGCAATCCTTAATACCTTTTCTCTTATTTCCTTCTCATTTTTATTTCTTTTAATAAGACCTTTTGTTTTTGTTTAAATAAAATGTCTCAGGAATAAAACATGTTTTCAGAACAAAAAGGCCTGACTAGTGGATGAAAACAGTACTGTATCAGGATGCATTATGCTGAAATTTAAGCACTAGATATGAAAGTAATATCCTATATAGTTCAGAGAGAAAAATTGGTCATACACTGTCTTGTCTTGTTGCTGAGATAAAATACCCAGCACCCAGAGTTAAAGGAGGAAAGGTTTATTTGGCTTACAGTCTGTAGAGGGTTCAGTCCATAGTCAGCTGGCTCCAAGGCATGGTGGGGGGCATGGCAGAAGGACATCACAGAGAAAAAAAAATTCATGGTGGGCTGAACGTAGCAAGGCAGCAAGCTATAAGCAACAAGCAGTGATAGCAGCAGCCCTCTTTCTGTCCCTTAAATCTTAGCCAGGTTACCCACTCTGAGCGGGCACACACATCCAGGGTGAGGCACACTTAATCCTAGCATTACATCATGAATCAATCTCGTTATCACATCCTTGTGATAATCATCCCGTTATCAGCATCACACATGTTAGATCCAGCTACCTCTGAAAAGCCTCACCTGTGACTGCATGAGGCTTTAGAGGGACATCCAGGCACAAGCCATAACATTCAAAAAGAACCAGGAATGAAAAGCAATAACACAACCACAACAAAAAATCAAATCAAATTGATCTTGCTTCTCAATAGTCACCCTTGAAAGTAGAAGACAGTGCAACAATGTCTTCAAATTCTGAGGGAAATAATTTCCAGTTTAGAATTCCTTATTGAGGCAAACTATCACTGAAGTAAAGTAAATTATTTCATTCATCCAAGGTCTCCCTTGTATCTTTTCTTGGGAATCTACTAGCAAACGTGCTCTACTAGTAAGAGAAAGTGAAGAATGAACTTGGAAACAGGGAACCTAGAAAGGATGCAGTAAACACAAGAGTGGAGGATCCAGGATACATACACTGACACTGGTTTCCCTGCTTTAAATATGGAGTTTCCCTCTTCTTGTTCCTGGTGTTCCCTGGGCCATAGGACCTTTGGTTTATGTTTTCTGGAGAGTAAGTGTTTTGGCAGGGTGGAGGAGGGAGAGGAAATCTTTTTCATTTTACAAAGATGAAACTGTTCCCATTACAAAGTAACTCTCCATTTGCCCTTCTCTTGGCCTTTGGCAACTACCTTTCTATTTTCTTTTATGAGTTTCATAGTTTTCAGGGCTAAGTTTAGGTCTTAAATGCATTTCAGATCAGTTTTTTTCTGTCAGAAAGTAAGGTCCAACTTCATTCTTTTGTGTGTAGTATCTAGTTTTCCAGCACCATTTGTTGTAAAAACTTTCTGTTATCGTTGAATGATCTTGGCACTCAGGGTAAGAAGCATTTGGCCATATTTGTGAGGACTTTCCTTGGCTGTATTCTGTTCCATTGGTCTCTGTGTTGTGTATCTTTGCCAATATTTTCTATTATTTTAGCTTTGTGATACCTTGTTATTTTAGTGGTGATGTTTTAGTTCACTCCCTGCCTCCCTCTCCCTCTCTGTCTCTCTCTTTTGCTTTTATTTTATGATCCTAGGTATCAAACTCAGGACCTCACATTTTTGGCTGAGCTATATCCCCAGCCCTTTCAGTACTTTTATTTATCCTGTGTTAAAACCGCTGTGTATTAAAAAAAAAAAAAAAAGAAAGAAAGAAAGAAAGAAAAAGAGCCAAATGCTTCAAGAACAAAACAAACAAACAAAAAAACCCACTGTGTATTAAGTAGAATTATAAATATTTTTTCTTTTTGACTTTTTGAGACAGAGTTTCATTAAGTAGTCCAGGCTGGCCTTGAACTCATTTTGTAGCCTAGGTTGGTCTTGAACTTGCAGCAATCCTCCTGCCTCAGCCTCCTGAGTGCTGGATTATGGGAATATGCTACCATACCTGGCTTTAAATAGAATTATAAATACTTGAGTGTTATAAGTCTATACAAAAAAGCTAATTTATGTTTGTGGTTTGATGCAGTCTCTATCTTATTTTTGCATTTTTTTGTTTGTATTGTTTTTGGAGGGTCTCTATGCGATTTAGGTTTGCCTCAAACTCATGAAGCTTTTGCCTCAGCCTCCCAAGAGCTGGAATTATAGGCTTGCACCACCATACCTGGCTTTAAATAGAATTATAAATATTTGTATAGTATAGTAAGTCATACAAAAAAACTAGTTTGTGTTTGTGGTTTGATAAAATATATATCTCTATATCTATATCTACCAGTATATCTCATATTTGTTTTTGGCGACAAGATTTTACTATGTAGTTCAGATTGGCCTCAAACTTATGGTGATCTTTCTGCCTCAGCCTCCTAAGTGATGGGATTACAGGCATGTGCCCCTCACATCCTGCTTTGGTGCAATTTATTTTATTTATTTAGGTACCGGGGATCGAACTCATGATCTTGTACTCGCCATGCAGGCACTTATACCTCTGAGCTAAATACCTGGACCTGGTACAATTTATTGCAAATTTAATTTTGAGGTAAATTTTAAGATAAATAGATAAAATATGAAAAAATTCAAGATGGTTCATATGTTAGACAAGGAATATGAGTCATGTTTTTACCATTCCTTTTTTTTTTTTTTTTTTTTTTGAGACAAGGTCTTGCTTTGTAATCCAGGCTGGCCTTGCTCTCACTATGTATGTAGTCCAGGCTGGCCTCAAACTCCTGGCAATCTTCCTGCCTCAGCCTCCTGAGTGCTGTGATTATAGGCATGCAGCATCATGCCTAGCTTGCCATCTTTTTTTAGAAGGGTGTGTTTTCCTTATCATTCCTATTTTTCTATTGTTTTCAACATCTTACATCCTTTTTTCTGTTTCAGAGAAGCAAGTTTAGAGCTAACCTTGATGTAAATTTGAGTGAGTGTATTGACTTAAAATATGTTAATGTAATGCTAGATGTAGTTTTCGTAAGAGATACTTGAGTTCAGTATACTAAAAATACTCTTTGTGTTACCCTTATATCACATAGGGTTTTTTTTTCCTTTAAAAGGAGCTAATCTTTCAGAGGCCCTGGTTTCAAGCACCAATAACTAAACAAATAACTGGAGCTAGTATTAACAAATCAAATTTGGCAGTATGTTGTTAAACCATATATTGTTATTATGTTGTTTGGGGTGCTGGGGATGGAAACCAAGGCCTTGCACACTACTACATCCTCAATCCCATTATTATTGTGTCAGTTTTCCAGGGTTCTTGCAACAAATTAATGCAAACTAGAAAGATTAAAACAACAAATTGATTCTCTTGAAGTTCTGAATACTTCCAGTCTGAAGTAAAGATGTTGGCGGGGCAGGTTACATCTGAAGGCTATGAAGGGCTAAACTCCTCTTCTGGTTTCTAGGTATTATAGCCCTACAGTCCATGTGTCTCTGTATCTAAATCTCCTTCTTTCTTTTATAAAAGCACTGGTGTTTGGCTATAAAATCTGTCTCCTGATCAAGTCTGACTTTAAGCTTATCAAATCATATATTATTTCCAACGAAAGTCACATTTTGAGATTCTGGGTGAACATGCATTTTTATACCCAATTGGTTGATTGTTCCCACGATTATTGTGGGAACTCAAAATGGTTCAAAATGAGAAAGCATATATATATATATATATTACTAATAAACTAAAGGAAGATATAATTTTATGAATTAGTGCTTTACATTTGCATTTCTTCTAGTCTTGCTTTAATAAAAAGTTTTTTCTTTTTTTTTTTTGGTACTAGGGATGGCACTCATGACTTCACGCTTGACAGGCAAATGATTATGCTGCCCAGCTAGCTATATCTCTGGGCCCTAATAAAAGTTAAATCAGAATAGAATTAATTTCAGGGAAGATCACAGATAAAGTAGAGATATCTGTATTCAATTTGGAAATTCTCCAGATCAAGATTCCTTAAACTTTTTGTATAATTTGAATCTTTTTTTAGCTGTTTGGTATCACTTTAAGAAACTGAACGTTTCTTAAAATGTTACTTAGAGTTGGGCATTGTGGCACATGTCTGTAATCCCAGTACGTGGGAAGCTGAGCCAAGAGGACCAGGAGTTTGAAGCTGGTCTGGGCCATTAGAAGGTTCAAGGCTAGCCTGGATCACATAGTGAGACCCTGACTCTGAAGAAAACAAACAAAATTAATGCATAAGAATAACATTACGTAGAATCACATAGGAATTAAATTATATTAAGGTATACTTGTCTAAATATTAAAGTTGGGCTGGGTGTAGTAGTGTATGCCTTTAATCCCAACATTTAGGAGGCTGAAGATTCCTGGGAGTTAGAGGCCAGTTTGGACTACATAGTGACTTCAAGGCCAGCCTGAACTCCATAGCCAGACCATCTTAAAAAGAAGTCATATATTGTTAAAGAGTAATAAATAATAAGATGTAGTGACAAGTCTAGTAGCTTCTACATATATACATATGAGTGATCAAAATATATGGTATTTCCTTTTTTTCCCCTCTTTTTGGTCTTTTTGAGACAGTGTCTGAATAAGAATAGGTAAAATAATTCACTATATTTATATATGCTGTGGAACTATACAGGAAGACTTAAAAAAACAAAAACAAAACAGAATAAAGTTATGCTACAAAGGAACAGTGATAAAAATGACATGGTACTGGCAGAAGAACACACTTTTAAATCAATGCAACAGAGTAAAAGATACAGAAAACATCCCCAGACACATTCAGCTGTTTGATCTTCAAAAGAGTGACCAAAAACATACACTGGAAGAAAGTTAGCCTGTTCAATAGATGGTGCTGGGAAAATTGGCTGTTTGCAAAAGATTGAAGCTAGACCCAAATCTCTCACCGTGTACTAAACCAAAATCAAAATGGATCAAAGATTTAAACACCAAAATAGAAACAAGGAGCCTACTGCAGGATCAGTAAGTGAAATACTTGAATTCACAAGTGTAGAAAAGGAATAGAATAGAACCCAAATTGTACAAGAAATAACAGCAATAATCAACAAATAGGATTATATCAAATTAAAAAGCCTCTGTATAGCAAAGGATATAAAAATGAAGAGAATGGGAAGCAAGTGTTGCTAGCTATTTCTCAGATAGCACACTAGTATCTGGAATGTTAAAGAACTAAAAAAAAAAAATGAGTTCAAAGTAAAAGACCTAAATAAGAAACAGGCAAGTGAAAAGAGTAGACACTTTCTCAGAAAAAGTACAAATGACCAACAAACATAAAAAAATGCTCAACTTCTCTGGCCATTAAAAATTAAAACACCACTAAGATTTTTTGTCTTTTGAAACAGTGTTTCACTATGCAGTTCAGGCTGTGAACTGACTTTGGAGCCCAGACTGACCTCAGAATCGCAGTGATTCTCTGCCTCAGTCTTCTGAGTGTGTGTGCCACCACAACAGCTAAGATTTTGTTACACCAGAAAGAGTGCCAGTCTTTGATGAAGCCAAAGAATAACAAATAATGAAAAGAAAAAAAATAAATGCTAGTATGATTGTAGGAGAAAGGTACTGGCCTACATTGTTGGTTGGGTTGGTAACTAGTACAACCTTTATCAAAATGAGTATGGAGATTTCTTCTTCTTCTTCTTCGTCTTCATCTTCATCTTCGTCTTTGTCGTCTTCATCTTCTTATTTTCTTCTTCTTCTTCGTTGTCGTTGTCATCGTCGTCGTTGTCTAGGCTGACCTTGAACCTTCTTTGTGGCACAGGCTGGCCTCAAACTCTCAATGATCCTCCTGCCTCAGCCTCCCAAGTGCTGGGATTACATGTGTGCACCATCTTGCCTGGCTGGAGATTTCTTAAAAAACTAAAATTATGGCCTGGGAGGATGTAGCTCAATGGCACAGCACCTACTTGGCTAGTGCGAGGCCTGGCTTTGATTCTTAATACAAAATAAACAACAACAACAACAAAAAACCACTCATGAATTAAAATTGCAAATTCCACTTGACCCAACTATTCTTCTAGGTATCTTCCCAAAAAAGCTAAGCTATCATATTGTAATGATTCATGCATATGCATATTTATAGCAGCATAATTCATAAGAGCTAAAGTGTGGAAGACAGTGCATGTCCCCATCAAAAAGATGAATGGATAAAGAAAATATGGTGTCTGTACATAATAAATTACTACTTGGCTATAAAGCAGGATAAATTAGGGGCATTGTGGGAAAATGGATGCACCTGGAAAATATAATGCCAAGTGAAATAAATCAAACATAGAGACTTAAATACTGAATAGTATCTCCTTTGAGTAAGGCAAAGTACAAAATGCAAAACAAATATGGGTGTAGTGGTGCATGCTTATACTCTGAGCACTCAGAAGGCTAAGGCAGGAGGATCACTGTGAGTTCTAGACCAGTTTGGGCTACACAGTTCAAGGCCAGTCTGAACTACTTAGCAAGGGCCTGTCTTGAGGGTGGGGGAGGGGGACCAACAAACAAAAAGCAAAATAAAGGATGGAGGAAAACAAAGAGCTGGATATGGTGGTGGCCACTTGCCTGTAATTGGAGGTCTTGGGAAGCTGAGGCAGGAGAAGCACTGAGTTCAGGCCAGCATGGACTACATAGTGAGTTCAAAGCAAGTCAGAACTGCATACTGAAACACTGAGTCAAAAGAACAACAACAGCAACAGCAAAAATATCTTGTAAATGGGAACATGTCTAGAAACTGAGGACAAGGGAAGGAGGGAAGAGGAAGTAAGTTTTAATGTGTTTTATATAGTACCCGATGCCCACAATGAAGGTAAGCATTACATGTCATAAGTATGAACTAAGAGTAATAATTATAGTAAGAAAAATGGGGAAGAGGGTTTAAAAAAAGAGGGATGGAGTTGGTTGGGAAGGAGATTAAAAATGATTTAAGGTTGTGTTACGTATCTGTATCTGTTGCCTAAGATGAATGTAAACTTCATTTACTACAAACCTGTACTAATATAAAAATTTTATGGAACTCTGTCATTAACAAGGGTCCCTCATGATATCCTTTCATAGCTCCTTTTATTCTGCTTCCACTTTTCTTAACCACTGACATTTCTCTATTTTTACAGTTTGGTCATTTTAAGAATATTCTATGAATGGAATTATATAGCATTTAACTTTCATAATTTACTTTTTTACTCCACATGATTTCTCTGAAGAGTCATCCAGATTGTCGTATCAATAGTTTGTTCCTTTTTATTTCCAAGTAGTATTTAGTGGCCTAGGTATATTAGTTTGTTTAACCACTCCACCTTTTGCAGGTAAGTACTGAAACTATAGGGATATGTCACCACAGATTTTAGCTTTGTTTTGTTTTATTTTGTTTTGTTTTTTGAGACAAGCTCTTGCTGTGTAGTCTAGGCTGGTCTTAGAATGTGTAATCTTCCTGCCTCAGCCTCTCAAGTGTTGTGATTACAGGTGGGTAATACCATGCCCTGCTCCAGTTTTAGGCTATTAAAAATAAAAACTGCTGTAAGACTTTGTGTACACGTTTTTGTGCAAGTGTTGTCAGGTAGTTCTTTAGAAAAGGTTTATCAGTTAAAACTATTCTGAGTTCATCTTGTCTTGAACAAAGAATTGTATGATACAAGCCAAAAATTGTATCAAAAATTTATTTGAGAAGTGTAGGGTGAAAGGGTAAGGGAAAAAGCTTTGTAGAGCAAACTTGGACTGAACAAAGAGAAGAAAGGATAAAAGCAAAAGCGTAGTCTTATGTTTGAGAGATGCGGAGTGGGCTAAGGTAAAGAGTCAGATAGTGGGGCTCCTTGTGGCATCTCGTCTCTTTTATGCCATCCATATCTCATAGGAGCCTACAAGAAGTTCCACATGTGGGATCCTGGGAATTTTTTGACACTGTACTGAGATCTTGTAATTGGCAGGTCCCACTTCATTTTCCCAGTCAGCTTTGCCACATTCCTATCTCACAAATGTAGGTTTCCCATTTTCCTGAGATAAATATCTGGAAATACAGTTGCTGTATATATGTAGTTTTGTGTTTTGTTTTCTAAGAAATGGCCAAACTATTTTCTAGAGTGGCTGTACTATACAGTACTTTAGAGTCTCACCAGCATGTATATGTATGATCACTTTTTAATATCCTTTCCCACATTATTTTTTCTTTTGGTCATTTTATGTGTTTCAGTATTGTTTTTTACATTAAATTTTTTTCTTCAGATCTCTTTTATTAGTGCATATTGGTTATACAGATTATTGGGTTTTATTTTGTGGATGTGTGCATGCATATTTTAGTAAGTTGTTGGCAAAGTGAGTATTTGTGCGTGTATGTAATCTACGTTAATAATCATCTACCTCAGTTCGCATCTCCGTGGATGATGATATTGAACATCTTTATATATGTTTATTTACCTTCTATAATTCTATTGTAGAATGTCTTTTTTTTTCTTTTTTTTTTTTTTTTTGTACTAGGGATCGAACTCATAACCTTGTGCTTACCAGGCAGGTGCTTACATGGCTGAGCTAAATCCCTGCCCCTCTAGAGTGTTTTTTATGTCTTTTGCTTATGCTAGAATTGAACAGTTTGATCTTTTTAATGTTTTAGTGTTGAGTTTTGTACTCTGGATATTTTAGGTCTTTGTGGATAATTGATTTACATGTTTTCTTCCACTCTGTAACCTTGTCTATTTCATTTTCTGATAGGATCTTTTACAGACCATAAGTTTTTAATTCCCATGCAGTCCAGTTTATATCAATAAAGATATCTAATTTTTAAAAGCAATTTATACCAGCAAGTGAATTATGGTAAACATTACTGACAGGAATGATTTGAAGAGAGAATTAGGATAATTAAAGATGCAAGAAGCTGCCTAGTATTACAGAGTTTAAAATAACAGTTACTTTTAATGCTTGCCATCATCCTACCTCATTATGAAACTATAAGTTCATTAACTAAATGTTCACTGATAGAGCTGATATACAAATCTATTGTGGGTTTTTATTTTTGAAAAATAATCTGATAATTCAAAGCCACAGAACATGGAGGGGATGGAGAAAGAAAGTATCTGAAACAGATCATCCAATTTTTCCTGTGTCCATCTTGAAAACAGTTCTAGTAATAGCAAAACCCAGTTAACACTTTAAATATAAAACTTAAAATGTTTTAATTTTATATCTTTTTGTATAGCTCTATAAGGAAATGTTTTGTAATTTGGTTTTATTACTAAGATCCAGGGTTTGGCAGCATTAGTTTAAATAATATTGTTTAGTATTATATGCTTGCATGTTAACAAAATCTTTTGGAGGACCTGTAAATCATAATATTGAACACATTTCTGAGGCATCCTGAGCATCAAAACAATTTCTGTGGCAATACCTGAGTAGACTGAGATATTCCAGGCTTATTTCAACAAGAAAAACCATGAGAATTCTGCGTGCTTTGAGAGTATGGGTTCATGTGTTTTCCCAGTTCTGTGGGTCACTGATAAGGGCATTTATTGTCCCAGTGACATCTAGCAGTGTGGCATACTTGCATTGCACCTTACAGTATTAAAGCAAGGTTTCTATTATAAAACTTAAGAGTAAAACTGTTCACTTATAAAAACAACTTAAAAATGTTAATTCTGAAGTAAATTCTTTCTCTTTTAAATTTCAGTTTCTCAAACAGTTTTATCTTAGGCAGAAATGGGGTGACTGAGACAAGTTAGAAGTTAAAGAAAAACTACCATTCCACAACTTCAAAAATTTTTAGGAAAATCTGCTTCCACTTATGTAAAAGCCAGAAGCAGTTTCTATTAAGATTGGTAATATTAATATTGTTATATCATATTTTTTCTTGATACAAGGATTACTTAACATTATTGGAGACTGAAGCATAACCCAGGGACACTACCACTAAACTATATCCCAGCCCTTTTTATCTTGGTGAATTGCCTTGGCTGACCTCGAACGTGCCCCAGTTTCCTAAATAGTTGGGATTATAGACACACACTGCTGTCCACATGCTATAATCATCCCACTTTTTTTTTGTATATGTGTGTAGTACATAATAATATATTCATTATGAGGCCTTGATAACAGATAAAAATAAAATAAACACAAGCTCTGAAGCTCATTTGGTTTGAGTAAAGAGAAAGCAAAACAGAAAACACATGTCCTAGGGGCTGGGGATTTAGCTCAGCGGCAAAAGCACCTGCCTTGCAAGCAGGCGGTCGTGAGTTCGATCCCTGGTACCAATAAAAATGAAAAAAGACAAAAAAAAAAAAAACAAAAAAACCCAAAAAACACATGTCCTTTAGAAAGCCAGCGGTTAAATAAACTGACATACCCACACCATTGAATACTATTTAGCAATAATGAGGCATATCCGACGTGGATACCCGGGAGGTCACTCTCCCCGGGCTCTGTCCAGGTGGCATAGGAGAGCATAGGGCTCTGTCCCATGATGTACAGTCCCTTTCCACAACTTTGGAGAAGAAGCTGGGCCTTGTGCCTGCACCTGCATATTCCTATAACTTCTCAGAGTTCTTTGGACAGTGACTGAGGAGATAAACCAGGCAGGCAACAATGTAAAAAAAAGTAATAATGAGGCATAAACTGTTCATACGAGAGTCTGGAGATAAATCTTCAGAGAAATCATGTGGAATAAAAAAGTCAATTGCAAAATTTAAGTACTATATGATTCCATTAATAGAACATTCTTGAAATGACAAAACTATAACATTGGAGAAGAGATTAATGACTTTGCCTTTTTTGTATGTTTGCAAGAGCATAATACATATATTTATTTGTCTAGCCCAAGAGCCTAAAGATATTCTTTTCAAGTTTTATAATTCTGTATTTTATTTTGAAGTCTTTGGTTCATTTTGGTTAAATTTTGTAATAAGTATGAGGCTTGAATTTCTTTCTTTTTTTTTTGGTCTATGAATGTCTAGTCCTTCCAGCACTATTTGCTGACAAGACTAGCTGTCTTTCATTGAATTGCTTTTATGCTTTGTCAGAAATGGTTTGAATATTAATGTATAGGTGTATTGTTGGGTTCCATTTATCTGTGTATCTATACTTCTGTTAAAAACCACATAAATTTGATTATTCTAGCAATATAATGTCTTGAAATTAGGTCAACTTTTATATTTTTCAAAATTGTTTATTCTGATTCCTTTATCTTTCCATTTAAATTTTAGAACAGCCTTATTTACATCTATAAGAAATCTTGTTGGCATTTTGGTAGGAATTGTGTTAAACCTGTATATCAGTTTCAGGAATATAATTAACATTTTTATTGTGTTGAATATTCCAGTATTTGAGCACAGTAAGTTTTTCCATATACCTAGATCTGTGACTTTCATCAGTGTTGTGCAATTTTCAGCATACAAATCCTTTTAAAAAAATGATTATAAATGGCTTTATATTTTTAATTTTGATGTCCATGTATTAATTGAATATAAAGTACAGTTGATTGTTATATGTTTACCTTGTACTATACAACTTTGTTGAGTTCATTATTTCTAGAAGGTGTATGTTTATAGATGCCTTAGGATTTTTCTGTGTAATACACTTAAGAATTATACACAGAGGAACAGTTAGATTCATCATTTTTATTTCCTTTTCTTGCGCATTTGCTCATTTTAGGACTTTTTATACTGAATAAATGATGAGAGTAGATATTCTTGTCCAGTTTCCAGTCCTAGTTATAAAGCAGGGCATTGTCTTTTGCCATAAGTATATTAGCTATAAGGTGTCTTTTCTGTCATGCTAGGGGTTTATCAATTTTATTAATCTGTTTAAAGAACCAGCTCTTTGGGCCTGGGATATAGCTCAGTGGTACAGTGCCTGCCTGGCAGGTGCAACTCCTAGTACTAGGAAAAAAAAAAAAAAGAACCAGATTTTCTCTATTGTTTTCTTCCTATCAAATTCATGGATTTCTGCTCTGTTTCCTTCCATCTGGTTGCTTTGGGTTTATTTTGTTCTTTTCCTAGGCTCTACAGGTAAAAGAGATGACTGATTGGACTTTGTATCTTTTTCTCAATACAATAAAGCATTAGTTTGTGAGTATAATTTGTTCCAGGTATATGCTTGTAATCCAAGTACTCACCAAAGTGAATTTCCCCATAGGAAATAATAGAAACTCAGATGATGTGTTCCACAACAAAATATTCATAAAAAGGTGATTATAGTACTGTAATATAATACAAAATAGTAAAATAGAAAATATAAGGAAAAATAAATTTACCTGCACTTACTTGAAAACCTTTGTGGCTGATATGAGGGAGATGAGAGGGAGGGTTATTGTGTAGGACAACTTTCAGTACCACTAACGAAATCACTGCTATTTATTGGCCCAATAGCATCGTTTTCTTTTTATGCAGCTTTAGCAGGGAACTTATTCAGTGACACTTACTTTGCCCCCTTTTGAGGATTTCAGGGAAATGTGATGTTGCATTGTCCTTAAACGGATTCATTGTTCTTTTATACATCTCCCTAATCTCACTTGACGTAGGAAATTCCTTTGCCTTTTTCTGCTGTACCTTTGCTCACAAGATCTCTATAACCTCTTGCTGCTGGAGATGATTACCCACAATAAAGAGAGAGAGAGGGAAAGGGGCATGCGGTGTAGGGGGAGGTGCGGGGGACCCACTGGTCCATTTATAAGCATGTGACATTTGGTCTCACAGTACTATTCATACTGCAAGACATTGTTCATTTGTCAAGTTTCAATTTATTAAAAGAAATGTTTGCTCATCTAGGAGAACACTTAACAGAAAAACTTAACAATCCAAGGTTTCTCTTTTAGAACTTAAAAAATATTACTTCCTTCTTGCCTCCATGATTTCTGATAAAGATTGAGTGTCATTTGAATTGTTTGCTCTCTGTAACTAAGGTATCATTTTCTGTAGCTACTTTCATTTTTTTCTTAGTTTTAAGAAATGTTTTTAAAAACTGGCTGTGGTGGCGCATGCCTGTAATTCCAGCACTTGGGAGACTGAGGTAGTAGATCAACTACAAGTTCAAGGCCAGTTTGTACTACATAATTAAAGCCCTGTCTCAAAAAAATAACAAAGAAGTTTTTTAAAAAAACCTGTAGATCTTTCTTAATTTTTGTTTTTCAGAAGTGTAGTTATGTGTGTTGTAATGTGTTTTGGTTTTTCCTTTTTGGGGTTTATACAAGTGAATCTGTAGATTTATGTCTCTTACCAAACTTGAGAATGTTTCTGTTATTTTTCAGCCTTGCCTTCTTTCTCATCTCTTATAGCACTCTCAGGACAGAAATGGTAGGTGTTTTTGTTGTAGAACTGTACATCTGCTGCATTGTTCTGTAAACAAAAGTCAGTATATCACATTTAATGAGGAAACTTTGTGAAATAAATTAATGGGAAATACAGGGCTTTCTCTATTAGATGATTAAAATGTAGTGGTACCTTGGTTCATGGACACTTTTTTTTTTTTTTTTTTTTTTTTTTGTCTTTTTCCTTTTTATTGATACCGGGGATTGAACTCACGACTACCTGCTTGCAAGGCAGGCGCTTATGCCGCTGAGCTAAATCCCCAGCCCCCATGTAAACTTTTTTTGAGAAAAATATGGTTGGAAAACAACTTTATTTGGCAAAAATTTTTTGTTTGCTTACTCTGTATTGAGTGATTTACGTGACTATGGCCATCTTTTTGGCATGACCACGAACATGACCATTTCCCTCAGAATCATGGAACAAATTAAGTTTGTGAACTGAGTTACCCATGTATGCTAAGAAGATGTGAGCAAGTGTTTGGTACTGACAGAAGAGTAAAAAAATATATGAATGCAGAGTAGAAGTGTAGAAAGAGAACAAGTAGTTGAAGACATTTAAGATATGGTATAAAAAAGAAGATAGTTTCAGATAAATGAAGAAAGGATGGACTGTTCAGCAAGTGATATTGGTATATCTAGCTGTCCCTTTGGGAGAAAATACAGCCATACATCATGGAACAATGGGATAAGTTCTAAGAAATGCATCAGTTGATTTGGTCATTGTATGACCTTCACAGGGTGTGTTTACAGAATATCAGGTCCTGACCTAGATCCCGTCTCCCAAACGAGTGTATGGTGGAGGTTTAAATAAAATGAGACAAATCGTATGATTTTAGGGCTCCAGCAGGGTCAACACCTTTAGTTGAGGTCGAGACCCTGAGGGCTAAGACAAAGACTTCTCTGGGCCACCCACTTTATTTATTAGGTCCAACAACAAGGGGTGGGGAAACTGAGGAAAGTGCAGGCAATGAGTAGGACCTCACTTCAAGGACGTCTCCAAGTTATGAATCATGTCAATTTAGGAGAACTGTCTTTATCATGAAGACATGGTAGAAGTGAGACTGTAGGAGTAATTGCTGTAGTTGCAGTCTCTATCTATTTGATATTTGAGCAAAGTGTCTGCAGCTGTGGCCTTGTCTTGCCCTTTGAGGTATCTCTGGCCTCACAGGCCACTACCGATCTCAGCCAGGACCCAAGTGATTCATAGAGGTTCACTTACTATGAATCAGCTCTTGTCATCAGGCAAGGGGCTGAGGTCTAGGACAGACTCAGATAAACATAGAAAGTCAATTAGTTAATTTTAAATCCTGCTCAGAGCCGCTTTGTAATGGTCTCCAATACAGAAACTGAGAACTACAGTGTTAATAGGCAATACAATATCATGAGCTACCATTGTATATTCAGCCCATGATTCACTGAAATATTATGCAATAGTTTGAGTAGAATAATACCTTATGTTTTACTTTTTTCGTTGTTGAGACAAAATACCAACACCCACAAGTTGGAGAAGGAAAGATTTATTTTAGCTCTGTTTTAGAGGTTTTAATCTATAGTTGGCCATCTTTAGTGCAGGGTAATGTGACAGGGACATTGCAGTGAAGAAACAGTTCATGGCATGGCAGGCAGAAGGCAGCAAGCAGTGAGCAGAAAGCAGCAGGAGGTCTGCCGCCTTTCTGTCCCTTTGTATTCCATTTAGGCTACATGTCTTTTTTTTTTTTTTGCTATGTAGTTTAGACTGGCCTTGAACTCACTATGTAGTCCAGACTGATCATGAACTCACAGAGATCCTCCTGCCTTGGCCTCCTAAATTGGGATTGCAGGCATTTACCATTACATGCATTGATTGGTGCTACCCACACCCAGGGAGACTTCTTTTATCCACACTCTTAATTCTAGTATTATACCCTCAATCCATACTCACATATATTAAATTCAACCACCTCTGAAACACCCTGCCTTGGGAGTTTTGGGGGCAAGGTACATCTAAATACCAGCCATAACATAGCATATGCAAAAATGGGTTCCAAGTGGATTAACAATCTACAGGTGAGAAAACAGTTATATTAAGAAAATACAGACATAACCAGGAGATAGAGGAGCTTTCCTAAGCAAAATACTTGGGAAACATTGATGAATCTAGTAACATAAAAATGAAAAATATATATAGTTAAAAACATGGCTGGAAGTTTATCTCAGTGGCATAAGTGCCTGCCTGGCAAGCACAAGGTCATGAGTTCAATCCCTGGTACCAAAAAAAACCCCAAAATGAAAAAGTTATGGTTCATGAGGAAGTTTTGACGGTACCTGAAGGATAAAGGGCCTCATGTCCTTTACATGCTAATAGGTCCTACTGATTCATTAGAAAAATACTCATTGTATTAATTAAGCTTTATGTTGCTATAATGAAGTACTAGAGGGAACTAATCTATAAAGAGAAAAGATTAGTTTATAGATTTAGTTCATAAGTGGTTCAAAGGAATGGTTTCTGGATTTGCTTAGTTCTGGTGAGGACTGTAAATCTTGGCATATGATAGCAGAAGCACATGTGGTAACTGGGGTGGGCAGAGAAGAGAAAATATAGGTGAGGTTTCATAATCCTTTTTGAGGGCATGCCCAGTGGCTTAGGGAGGTCTTATCAGACCCCACCTCTCTGAAAGGTTCCACATCATTTCCCAGTAATGCTACCCTAGAGACTAAGCCTTTATCACTCAAAGGGGGACACTCATACTACAGTTAAATGATATCCAACAGTAGCATACATTTAGCATAAAAGTACTGCACTAAAGATATGAAGAGTCAGTTCTAGTTTCAGATGACTTATAAATCTAAAAACATAATACAAGTGAAAACAAGTAATATGCCATTTTTAAGTTGTGTGATTTGGTAAAAATAAGCATATTAAAAGTGTGTGTACCCTTTAGCCAAAATATCTGGGACCAGAAATATTTCAGATTCCAGATTTTTTTAACATTTATATAAAATGAGATATGTTAGGGATGAGACTCAAGTCTAAACCCAAAATGCACGTATGATTCATATACACATGATTAGAAGATAATTTTGTACAGTTGTTCTAGTGTGCCTACATTTTGATTGCAGTCCATCACACTGTGGTCAGATGATGTCATGTTGGCACTCAAAAAGTTTCAGATTTTGGAGTATTCAGGATTTCAGATTGAGATTAGGAATGCTCGATGTATAGCCAGTACTAATGAGGGAAATAGGGTCTTTCATAATCTGTTATTGGAAGCATGTAGTGCAGTGCTCATTGTGGAATATAATTTGGTACATCCATCCAAATTTTAAATGCTTACTTTCTTGGATACAATTTTACCAGTAGAAGTCTACCCTAAATAACAAGGGTTTTTAAATGTGTATTGGTAGAGAGGTGTGTGTGTGTGTGTGTGTGTTTTGTGGTACTGGGGAGTAAATGCAGGGCTTTCATACTGAGCTACACCCCGAGCTATTCTTTTTTTTTTTTTTTTTTTTGGTACTGAGGATTGAATTCACAACTCTGTGTTTGCCAGGAAGGCAGTTAATGCTGCTGAGCTAAATCCATGGCCCCCCAGCTATTCTTCTATTTTTAATTTTGAGACAGTGTCTCACTTAGTTGCCCATGCTGAGCTCAACTTAATATCTCCTTGCCTTAGCCTTTTGTAGGACTGGGATTATAGTCCTGCAAAACCACCATGCCTATTTATGTAAAGGACCTTTAAGTACTATTTATAATAGTAGTAAAAATAAAAATAAAACTGCCTAAGTGTCAGTCAGTTGGGGACTAGTCGAATAAAATACCATACATTTTAGGGATCTCTGTGTCAGAATGAGGGATATAACTGAAGTAGGCTGATACTGTTGGTACTCTAGACATGGCCTACATTAGCCAAGGTGAGCCCACCAGCCATAATGTAAAAAGCAGAAGGATTCTGGAGAAAACATTGATGTTGATGGGCTTTCTGGTGCTGCTCACGAACAGAGCGACTCAGAGACCATGCAACAGAAGTAAAAAACAGCCAAGGAGAGGAAGGAACTCAAGTAGTTTTGTGGCTTGTATCTATCTTGCCTTTGTCCTGTGTGCCTGGAGTCATTCCTACCACATTCACATTTCCCTTATATTGCTCACAGCTTGCAACATTGATGGCATTCCCTTTGCCCTGAGTTTGCAGGAGGTCCTTTTGTACTACCTTCCCCTCAGGTAGCCTCTTTCTGCCTGGGTCGTTCTGTGAGGAGAGGGGATTACTCCTTCCTAGTGTTTTTTGTTTGTTTGTTTTGTTATTTTAGTGTGGGATACACACCAAGGAGCAAAAAATATCTATTTATCTGTCTATTTATCTATGGCATATACTTAAATGACAAAAAGTAAGTTGCATATCAAGATTTCATTTTTATGAAGCAAAGATGTGCCTATTTTTGATTACAAAGATAGATATATATACAAAAATAAGGAAAATGTAAGTGATAAGTGCACAGCTGTTAGCAAGGTGCTTTTTTTTTTTTTTTTTTTTAATACCGGGAATCAAACTCTAGACCTTGTGCTTGCCAGGCAGGTGCTGTGCCACTGAGCTATACTCCCCAGCCCAATTGAATTGGAGAGAAGAGAGGTTATAAGGATGGGCTAGAGAGGCATAGAAAGGGACTTTTAGTTTTACTTTAAATATTAAAACAGAAATACTTCAATCCCCGGTACCGATAAAAAGGAAAAAGACAAAAAAAAAAAAAAAATACTAAATCTGCTGAAAGATAAAATAGGTAGAACTCTTGAAGACATAGATACAGGCTAAGACTTGTGAACAAAACCTGACTGCATGGGAAATACTACAAAGAATCAACAACTGGGGATCTCATTTTACTTTTTTTTGGTATCAGAGATCGAATTCAGGACCTCGTGCTTGCCAGGCATGCGCTTACACCACTGAACTAAAGCCCCCAGCCCGGCATCTTATTTTACTAAAAAGGTTTTGCACAGCAAAAGAAATCACCAGCAGAGTGATAAGAGATTCCACAGAGTGGGAAAAAATTTTAGCCAGTTGTTCCTTAAACAAAGGATTAATATCTGGAACTTACAAAGAATTGAAAAAATTAGATCCCCCAAATTTAAAGAACAGTCAAAAAAATGGGCATCTGAGATGAATAAACATTTCTCATGCCGGGGATTTAGCTCAGCAGCATAAGTGTTTGCCTGGCAAGCGCCGAGGTCCTGAGTTCAATAAAAAAATAAAATAAATAAATAAATAAAAAATCTCAGATGAAGAGGTAGAAACAGCAAATACATACATGAAAAACTGTTCAACATTCCTGATCATTCAAGAGATACAAATTAAAACAATACTGAGATTCCATCTCACCCCAGAAAGAATGACTATTATTAAGAAATCAACCATTAACGAATGCTGGCAGAAATATGGGGAAAAAAGGAACCCTTTTCCACTGTAGGTGAGAGTGTAGACTGGTGCTAACCACTATGGAAATTAGTGTGGAAATTCCTCAAAAAGCTACGACTGGTGGTCCTATTCGACCCAGATATTTTCCTTCTTGGTATCTTTTCAGAAGAGTTAAAAGCATCATAGTGGAGCTGGGATTTAGCTCAGTGGCATAAGCACCTGCCTGGCAAGTGTGAGGTCATGAGTTCGATCCCCAATACCAAAAAAAAAAAGCATCATAGCATAGCAAAAATGCACAGCATGTTTATAGCAGCACAGTTTGTGATAGCTGTATCTTAGAAACAACTGAGTGCTCATCAGCTGAGGAATGGATAAAAACAGATGTGGTCTTTTAATAAAATGGAGTACTACTCAACCATAAAGAAGGATACCTTTGAAACATTTATAATGGGTGGGCCTTTCACAGTTAAGTGAAATAAATTGGACAAATGTGTAAATGTCACAATGTCTCTCTGATGTGAGAAATTGACTAATATTGTCATTTACACTGTAAACTTTCTTTTTCAAAATTTTTCAAAAGGCAAGGGAAACTAGGAAAGTGGGAGACAGGAAGGAAGGGAAAAATGAGAAAAGAGGGAAAAAATGGAAATAAAGTTTTGTAATTAAGGAGGAGAAGACAGCTTGAAGGAGTGGGGTGGGAAATAGGACAGAAAGAAATTAAGATATCATGTACAGGTGCAAATTATCATGTATACCTAAATGGTACCAATAAACTTAGAAATAGTAACTTTTTAAAAAATTTTAAATATTAGGATTTAGGTTATTTTTACTTTCAAGTTTTTCTGTTAATTTTCCAATTAAATAAAATAAGTTAGAAATATTTGTTACATGAATGGAATATATACATGTATTTGTATATTTGTTTTAAGTTCATATTTTATCACTATTGTAAACTCTTAAAAGTGAAGGCTCTGGAACATGGTTCTCATTCTTGCCAGTTCTGTGTAAAATGGGGAGAAACTAAAAATTTTACCAATGTGAGACTTCAAGAACTGTAATCCAGGTGTGAATATTTGTGTCTTTCAGTAAACTGCAAAGTTTTTAATCCCTAGCTTGAGCTTTTAATTTAGCCAACTTCCTGATACGGATTATAAATAAGGATTTTCACTTTTTAAATGTGTATTTTATTTTTTCCTGATAGAAATGACATCAGATGTACCATCATTGGGTCCATCCATTGCCTCTGGAAATCCAGGGCCTGGGA
Organism: Cavia porcellus; assembly: GCF_034190915.1. Classification (NCBI taxonomy): domain Eukaryota; kingdom Metazoa; phylum Chordata; class Mammalia; order Rodentia; family Caviidae; genus Cavia; species Cavia porcellus. Next base: position 107,748,344 of record NW_026947484.1, on the reverse strand, counting down.
TTCAAGGTGGGGGTGCCATTGTCCAGAGGGCTATTAAGCGTCGACCAGGGTGAGTGTGAGTATAGTGTCAGAAATGTCTCTCCTATAAACCAACCTGATTTAATTGCTGAACCCACTTGCTACTTTTTATCCTCTCACTTCAGCTGTTCTTTACTGTTGCCATATAACTTTCACAATCCCTGAACTTACTTAATATAAAATTGATACCTATCTAAGTTTGTTATAAGTGGGTATGTGTATGTATATGTATGTGTGTGTGTGTTTACACCAAAAACCTCTGCAAGAACTGTGGCCAACCCCAGCAATTTCACTAAGTAGTCTATTGCTAAGAAAACTCTGCTGCTTTTACTAAGCTTTGTATCTACCTTTTCAAAACTTTGATGATCTTCTTTTTTGAATTCAGAGAATGTTAAACTCTAGAATATTTCTTTTTTTAAAAGTTACTGTTATTTTGATTTGGAATACAGAATCCATTCAGTTTCAAATGTATTTATTAAATATCTAATTAGTATATGACATTGTGCTGATTGCTGGTATGAGCCGAAGATAAATAAGACACATTGTGTGTCTCCAATTTGATTAAATTTTGACAGTGATAATCATTATACACATAAATATGATACACGATGGAAGAACTTTCGTAAGAAACAAATACAGTGTTTTTTAGTATGTGGGAAAAGTTTCAGAAAGGAGGCTGCTTTGGAAAGGACTGAAAGAATGGCTAGTAATTTGTATATCCTTTGGTGTTAAACTGTTTTTATTAGCTAATCTTAACTAGCCTTTAAGTTTTTGTCCCATCAGTAATAATGTAACAGTCATTCTTGGGTCAAGAAGTAGCATGATTATTAAGACATGCTATGTATCCAAGAACTTTGTATACTTTAATTTTTTACCAAGGCATAGGATGAATAAGTAACTTCTAAGGTTCTAAGGTTAATAATGATAATGTATGAATCATAGGAGATTAGCATTAGAATGCACTCTCAAGTAATGTGCTGTGGTTATATATAACAGCTAACAAAAGCAATATAATTATCAAAACTGGGAGGTCATTTGAGAAAGTGAAATATTTAACTGAAAAGAGTTGTGTATTCCTGTAACCCCAACTACTATACTTGGGAGGCTGAGGTGGCAGGATAACAAGTGTTAGGGTAGCCTGGGAAATACACTGATACTCTGCCTTTTTTTTCAGTTGTGCCATGAGTTTTGTATATGTCATTTCTTTCTTTGTTGTTGTTTTTAAATTTTTATTTTTATTTGTACAGTAAATCCCTGATTTACAAATGAGTAATGTGCCAGATTTGTTTGTAAGCTTGACAGTGAGTACTATATACTATACTTGTGAAAGAAAGTTCTCAACTTGAATGTTAAGTTGGGAACTTACTGTAAATGTTTGAAATACATAATGATTATATTTATTGTGAGACCCTATCTTAAAATGTATAATGTATACACAGCAAAAAATCTAAATGAACACTCATCAGATTTCTAGGTAATAGGTTTATGAGTGATTTATTAATCTTTTAATTACTTTGCAGGTTTCCTGAAATGAGTATGTATAATTGATAGAAAAATTCATTTAAAAATTTTTTAAAATATTTCTTTTAAAGACAGATTGGAAAATAGAGAAAGCAAGAATAAAAAGTGGCCAGAGTCAGATACTATCACATTTTGTGTATTTCCTTAAGTTTTTATACATAAACCTTTTAAAATAGTTATATAATTATATGAATCTATATAGTTTTATCTAATAGCAATTTTTACATTGTTTTTTGTGTTATATAAACGTAGTTTTTAATGCTTGTGTAAAAGAATGTACTTAATTCCTTTTTTTTGAGAGAGTCTCACTATTTAGGTCAGGTTGGCCTTGAACTTGTGGTGATCCTCCTGCTTCAGCCTCCTGAGTGCTAGGATTACAGGTGTGTGCTACCACACCCAGCCTTTATTCTTATTTTGGAATATTTAAATTATTTTGAAAATTTTACTATTATTTATGGTGCTATAATGAAGTTTTTATAAATACCCTACCCCCTTTTCAAATTTTTTCTTCATGGTAGAGTCTTAGAAATGCAGATATTGGGGAAATGAGTAGGACTTTGACTGTGGACCAGGGGCCAGAAAGCAGTAAGAGGAACAAACATTTTTTGCCATCTGCTTCATATGCAGCTCATCTGCAGACCCATAATACCAGGTTATTGTACTGGTAGAGGAGCCAAGAGTAATCACTGAGTTATGATGGTAACATGAGCAACATTTTAGTTTAATAGAATGTAGAAATTAATAGCAGATTGGCCTACTTTATTACCCATAATCTGCCCTAATCCCCTCAGGTGAAAGTCACCTTTCCTTTCACTGAATGTCTATAACATGTCAGTTATGTGCCTCACATGGCCCTTTCCCATTTCACTTGTTTTTTATTTGTATTTGTCTAGGCAAAAGAGGCCCTAGCGGTTGAGGTTTTGTTTTTATCCAGAATATAGCATCTATTACATGTTTAGACTAACAATTCCTTATGTTTTACATAATTTATGTAATGATATCACTGTTTTGATGTGTTTCAGAAAGCTGGTAGAGTGGCTTGGAGGAGACCATAGAAATAAAAATATAGACTTAGGAGCTTGAGGCATAGTCCAGTGATGGCATGTACAAGGCCCTGGCTTTGATGTTCAGCACCACCAACAAAAAAAAGCCCCAAGTTAAATTACTTAACATTAATTTTTTTCTTACCTGTTTTGAGTAGATTACTGTTCTTTCCATAGAAGTTATATTCTGAGGCAAGCCTTTGCAAAGATGGACTGCTACCCAGGGCAAGCACTGGGTTAGCAGTAGATACTTTTTTTTTTTTTTAAATTTCCCAACTTCTTTGCTTAGTCTGGCATGATGGGGAAGATATATTGTTGTTTGACTTCTATCTACTTTCTGTTTTCCTTCTGTAGGTGGTTGTACAGTATATTGAGTAATTTTATTACCCAATATTACTCTCAATATTACTTAATATATTGAGAAATTTTAATGTTCCTTAATGTTCTATATTATCAGTAGACTTAATGGTATTTTTTATTGACTTTCTCTAGGCTGGATTTTGATGATGATGGAGAAGGGAACAGTAAATTTTTGAGGTAAGAGTTTGAAAAACTTTCTTTAAACTTACAATGTGAAATTAATGACCCGTATACTTGTAACTTGTAATTTTTTATTTTTGGGCCTAAGGAAAGTACTTTTTAAAATCACACATTTTCCTATTATGTCCTATAACATTTTCAGGCATTCTTTTAATAATTTCAGAGACAGAACCTCAAGGAAGAGAAAACAGAATTTACAAGACGCTCTGTATCAGTTATCTATTGATGGAGAGCTTAAAAAGAACAATGGCTTATTATTTTTTCCAATTCTGTGGATCAACTATATGATTATTCTGCTGATCTTGCCTAGACGTACTCTTAAGACTATGTTCATCTGCTGATCAGCTGAGAGGTAGACTTAGCTGGGATGGCTGATAACTGATATTTTGTCCTGAAGGAGGTTAGACCAAATTTCTTCAGGTGGTAATAACTGTGGTGCAAAAGGCGAGTTCCAGTATGCTTCACAAACCTCTGTTTCTGTGACATTTGCTAATGTCCCCAATGGTCAAAGCAAGTCTTATGTTTATGTCCTAAGTCAATATTGGAAAGGACTATACAAGAAAGTTGATACTTTGAGGTATGGCTTGTTAATGTACTACTTTATTATATCCTCTGGTATGATACCTATTGACTTCTCCTATAGGCAGCAGAAATTGGAATTTGTATCCCCCTTTTTTGGTACCAGGAATCAAACTTATAACCTTGCACTTGCCAGGCAAGTGTTCTTATGCTGAGCTATAGCCCTGGCCTGAAATTTGTATTATTGAGTAATAAATCTTTTAGAGCATTGAAAATAAATGTTTCAGTATATTGTTGAAGGAACTCTTCTAAAAACGGGATATTCTTACTGAATAGCTATTGTTTGATTTGTTTCTATGTTTTAAAAAAAAGAGTAAGACTAAAAAATGATAACCATGACTCAAACTTCCTTTTTTCTTTCTCAAGTTTAAACTGTTATCCAGGTAATCTCTGTATTGCTAAGTAGCAAATACTTGGTAAATAAGTAAAGAGGGCCTGTTTAAAAAAATTGGTTGGTTATATCGTATTTGTTTTATTGACTTTTTAACAGGAAAAGTAATATAAAAATATTTTATTTTAGATATTGACATTCAGTAAAAATACATATATATATTTTTGGTAACATTTAAACTCAGGTCATATTTCTAGCTACTAACTGGATAATGTGCTTTGCCACAGACTTTTGAAAACAACAGCTGTGGCTTGGCTTCTACACAGAAATAGTTGTAAATGAAAATAATGTTGTAAGAGGTCTCTTTAGACTTAGTGGGCCTCAAAAAATGTGAAGGGGGTTGAGATTTCATTTTCTGGCAAAAAATGAACTTTTTCAAGCAGCTTTATTGAAAATTCACCCACTTCAAAATTGTTGTCTAGTAATAAGTGCTAATAGTAGAGACTTGGTAATAGATTACTTTGTTATCTTTTTAAGTATTTAATATACTTTTTACTATTTAGTATTATTTTGCAGTGCTGACAATTGAACCCAGAGCTTCTTGTGTGCTTGGCAAGCACTCTCCCATTGAATTATATAGACATCCCCTATTATTGTTAGGTTAGATTGTGAACCTTCTAGAAAAAAAGAAAACAAAAATTTATCAGTAAGCTGCAGATTCTGTAGGGACACTTAAAATAACTTCCAAAATCACTTTCTGCTCAAAGTTGTTAGAATCTTCGCTGTGTCCTGTGCAATGAGAATACAGCTCCAGTTGTCTGGGGAATAGCAGTATTTTGGGAGTTAGGGCTTCCTCTCTCAACATGTTCTCTCCATCATATTTTCTGTAGTAGTGAACAGAATTTATCTGCCAATTAAGTAGAATTTAAAACTATACTTTAAGAACTTCTGGTTGGGTTTAGTGGCACTTGCCTATAATCCCAGCAGTTGGGAGACTGAGATAGGAGGGTTACTGCCTGAACTATAGATCCTGTTTTTTAAAAAGAAAAAAGAAAAAAAAAATTCTGTACAAAGCCTGGTGTAGTAGTGTATGCCTAGTTGTCCTAGTAGTCTAGGAGGCTGAGGCAGTAGGATCACAAGTTCCAGCTCAGCCTGGACAATTTAGCAAGAACCTATCATAAGTTAAAAAACAGAAAAAATGCTGTGTAGCTCATGTAGAGGCTCTAGATTCAAGCCCCAGTACGGGGCGGGGGCTGAGGGGGGAATCTAGGGAATTGCAAGAAAATGTGCAAAAATTTATCTTAGAAAGAATTAATATCAGAAAATTAAAGAATTCCCGCAATTCACGAATAATAACAGCAACGACAACATAACCTGGTTAAAGAATGAACAAAATACTTGAATATTTATCCAAGGAAGAGACCCAAAGGGCCAAGTGTTTGAAGGATGCTCATATCACTAATCATTAGAGAAACACAAAACTACAATGAAATACCATTTTTTACCCATTAGGAGAGCCACTGTCCAAAAAATAGAAAATAACAAGTACTGACACAGATATGGAGGGATTGGAACCCCTGTGCCTAAGCGGTGATGTAAAGCAGCGCAGCCACATTGGGAAAAATACACTGGTGCCGTAGAAAACAAGACAAAAGTTGCCATGTGCTTCCGCAGCCCACTTCTTTTTTTTTTTTTTTTTTTTTTTTGTACCGGGGACGGAACTCACAACTGCATACGTGCAAGGCAGGTGCTTATGCCACTGAGCTAAATCCCCAGCCCCTTCAGCCCACTTCTGGTAAATATCCATAAGAATTCAAATCAAGATTTTATTTGATTTATTCCTTTTGAGATGGAGTCTTGCTGTATTCCCAAGTTGGCCTTAAGTTCCCAGGCCCAAGTGATCTTTCTGTTGCATTCTCTCAAGTACCTAGAACTATAGGCATGTATCACCATACCCACTTTAAAATAGGATTTTGAGTTGTTTTTATACCTGTGTTCATTGCCTAATTTTTTTACAATAGCCAAGAGAGGAAGCAACCCCAGATAATCCATCTACAGATAAATGGATAAAGAAAATTAATATATACATACAATGGAATAATCTTCAGCTTTTTAAAAAGGGAAATCCTCCCAGCACTTGGGAGGCTGAGGCAGGAGCCTCAAGTTTGAGACCAGCCTGGGCTACAAAGTGAGCTGAAGGCCAGCCTGAATTGTATTGTGAGACCATATCTCTAAATAAACAAATGGAAATCCTGTAATGTGTTATAATGTAAATGAACCTGGAGGAAAATTATACTAATTGAAATAAGCATATGATAACCAGGCTAGCAATATATAATTTTACTTACATGAGTTATCTTTTTTTTAAATACGAGTTATCTTAAACTCATAGGTACACTAAGTACAGTTATTATCAGGGCTCAAGGAAGCAAAAGATGAGATGTTAGCCAATTAGTACTATTTCTATTTTACAAAATAAAAAAGTTCTAGGTATTTTTTATACAATGGCATGAATATGATTAACAATACTAAAGTGTAGACTTAAAAAAAAAAGAGTTTATGTGACATGTTTTTAACAATATTTAAAGAATCCTATCCATAGCTTTTTTTTATTTGTTTCTGAGACAAGGTCTCACTATGTAGTTTCAGCTGGTTTTGAACTCACTGTGTAGCCCAAACTAATGATCCTTCTGGCTTAGCCTCCCAAGGTGTTGGGATCCCTGGTGTAGCTGCCACTCCCTGCTGCTGTCCCTAACTTGTGAATGGTGCTGAGAGGGCAGCCGACTGTCTTCATGTGATCATTGATTTTTTTTTGGTATGTCTGATAAGTAGGGGTGATGAAGACATCAAAAACCTGATAAATAATGGTCCTGGTTTTAAAGTTCTGTGGGCTGCTGTTTTATCTTTTTTTTTTGTCATTTTGAGACAGTTTCACTATGTAGCCCAGGAACTCTCAGTATCATGCTTTAGCCTTCTAATTGCTGGGATTACAGGCATGGCCTTTCACTTGCTTTTTGAGGCACTGGCTTTTTTTCTGTTGAATATTTTGTTTTCTTGTTTTATTTCAGAATGAAGTAAATATAATGAATATAATATTTTGAATTAATAAGTTTTTTTCTCCTTCAGGTGTGATGATGATCAGATGTCAAATGATAAGGAGCGGTTTGCCAGGTAATGTAATACAGTATTTTGGCCCTTGGTATGGGACCAGGCAGCCTATCCACACTGAATTTTAATTTTACCTGCATGAGAGTGAGTTTCTGTGTCCTATATATTTCCTGTTCCTGGTGGAACTTAGTAATGTTGTTGGCGTAGATGTTCAGGTAACATGGCTTCAAACCAGTCACATCTGTGTATCTGTGTTTGTCTGTTTATCTTATGCAGTGTTTTTCTGGGTATGTGATAACCTTAGGAGTGTGTTTGACAGCCATCCACAGGAACACAAACTATGGATTTCTTGATTGCATTTATTATAAAACTGTTATAGATAATGGAAAAGTCTGCATAGAGAGTGAGTTTATTCTTTACAGAGTGACCATAGGAAACTTTGTGGATATTGGAGTTTTGATTAAAATATACTTACATTTACTTAAATAACCTGTCAAAATGATGATACTTTTTATTTCACCTTTTATTAAGTAGGTAAATCTTTTTCAACTTGGTTTTCTTTGAGAAAGTTAATTTTTATTTGTAGCTATCTTAGAAAAATTAATAACCTTATTATTTGAAAGCACCCTTAGCTGAACGCTTAGTTCATTGCTGATATTGTCCTTGTGGGAACCACTTTGAGAACCACTGATGTGAATAAGAAATATCAGGCAGAGTAGTTTTTGAGCACTCTGAAACAGGAAGAATTTTGAGTTAGAGGTGGTTATATAAAGTAGTTGGTACAGATATTTCTGAGATGCAGCATACAGAATTGCAAAAGAAAAGGGCTATAGACAGGTAGTTATAAACTGCTCAAGTGAGACAGCTGTGAACTTAGGAGTGCCTGGTGGCTGTGGCAATAGGAAAAGTTTAAATATAAGAGGTTTTTAAAAAATAATTCACAAAAACAAAACAAAAAAATAATTCACAAACTGTGTGAAACATATAATTATAAATTCTTTATGATGTGAACCGTCTCTAAGATGAGAAAAGTTAATGATAGATATTTGAGGAATAGTTTTTCAAACTTAATTAAAAGGTAAAGCCATCTGTTTGTATGGATAGTACAAATTTCAAAGAGCCATGAAAACTTGAGCTATTTTAGTCTTAATTTATCCTGCTTAATGTGAATATTTATGTATTCATGTTTTTTATTCAGAAATATTTGAGTAGGTAAGAGATTATGGATCTGTAGCATTAGCAAACAACACAACTCATTCCTCTAATATGTGATTTGTTAAAGAAGTTTACTTCATATACCTTTGAGAATCTGATTAGAGTCTTCACAGGCTGAAAATTATGAAACCAAGTGTGGTGCATGCCTGTAATCCTAGCACTCAGGAGGACGAGGCAGGAGGATCACAGCAAGTTTATGGCCAACCTGGACTACATAGTGAAACCTTGTCTCCAAAAACAAAGATGAAAAACAACAACAACAACAAAAGCTGAAAATTACAAATTTTAATTTTTGAAAAAAAAAGTTATTTTAGTTTATTAAGGAATTATCTATTTAGAGCACAAACTCTAAATTTAATATCATTGAGCTTCTCATCATAATATATATGCATTTTTACTTTGTTCACATTGTTTTTATGTGATTTTGTGTGTCATTTTTTCTACTGATTGTTATTATTGGCACTTTTTCATGTATTGCTAAATTCTTTTTTGTTTTTTTTAATCAAGTTTTGCTGTGTTTCCCCGGGTAGCCTGAAAGTCCTGGGCTCAAGATATCCTCCCATATCAGCTGCCTGAGTAGCTGCGAGTACAAGTGTGTACCACTAGGCCTGGATTCATTGTCATTTATAATAGCTAAAGTTTTCAGCCTTTTAATGTGTTGTATTTTACTTAGAAATTTTATTTGAGCACACAGCACCTGCCTGGCAAGTGTGAGGTTCTGAGTTTCATTTCTGATACCCACCAAAAAAAAAAAAAAAAAAAAAAAAAAAAAAGAAAAAGAAAAAGAAATTTTATTTGAGTCTTAACTATTTATCTATGGAAAATACAACGAGGACTGATATACTGGTCTGGCAACATGTCGGATTTTTTTTTTTTAGTTGCCACTCCCCCTTTATAGTAATTTAGTTTTCTGGAAAAATTTAGTAATAATCCTTAAAGGAGGGAAGGGGAGTTGTGGTTATTCTGCAAAAAATGTCAAAATAACTGGATCAAAATCAAGAATAACTTTAGGAACACATCAGTGATAGAGAATATGCAAGAAATCTAGCTCCTAGTTGTAGTTACTCTGGTTGACTATTTGTGTATAAGTGTGTGTGTGTGTATGTGTGTGTGTTCAGGGAGAGATTGTGTTTGTGATCCCTTGTTATCTTTAATTGTTTTCATTATAGAATGGTACTCGTGAATAATCTTTCCAGATTGGGAGCAGTATATGAAAATGGTATTCCTCAGTTCCTTTGGTTGGTTCTTCAAAGTCTGTATATCCTTGGTCTTTACAGAGATTGATTGACACTAATGCTTTCTGTATTATTCTACCATATGTATTAGCTTTTTATTTGTGTTGATCTTTTGTCTTATAAGTTACTTTTTGTTTACCATAACAGATAACTTCGTAGATTACAGGCAAGGTACCTGCCCATATTTCCTTCTCTGCATCTGTCTGATTTCTTTGCTTTCTTCTTTATTTCTTCTTTCTTTCCTTTTCCATTTCTGTATTTATCCTCCCTCCCTCCTTCCCGCCCTTCCTTTTTATTTTAATTTTAGCTTAGTTCATTAATTCTGTTTTTAGGTCGGATGATGAGCAGAGCTCTGCGGATAAAGAGAGACTTGCCAGGTAGGAGAACAGTGTGTTTTAGCATGATGAAGCAGATGTTGCTGCTTTTCCTATCCTTTTTCTTACTCTCTCTTTTCTTTCCCTTTCTCTTTGTATTTTTCCCTATCTGTGGCAAGAGAGGACAAGATTTTTTAGAAGTTTGAGTGTTACAGGAACTTTGGCTTCCCCATCAGAAAGTGGGTGAGTTGAGGGAGCTTTACTTAGGAATTTAAGAAATTTTTATTAAACTATTTTATTTTCCTCTTTTTTTTTTTTTTCTTTTTCGGTTTTTTATCGGTACCAGGGATCGAACTCACGACCGCCTGCTTGCAAGGCAGGAGCTTATGCCGCTGAGCTAAATCCCCAGCCCCTTATTTTCCTCTTGATCGCAACACTTTCACAGAATTAAAAGGATTTAGAAATAATGGAGCTATGCCAGACTGTCAGAAAACCAATAAATGTACTGTAGTTACAATTAATTTCCAGTATTTAAACCTCAGGCATTTACTGTGTACCTCTCTAGAAAGCTCATTTATATTTTCCTGTGTAGACTCACAGCCTTACTATGTCACAGTAGAACTAGGGTTGCTTTGATGATTAAAACCTTGCAATTTACCAGAAAAAATTTTAGCTGCCTTGGTTTGGCTGTTTGTACTTCAGTATCAGAAATTTTTCAGCCACTAGGACAGTGGGAGCTTTTAAGTTTGAGAATAGAATTTTATGTATCTCAAGGAAAGTAACTAAAAATGAATGTATGTGACGACACCTTTCTGCCCTTAGGATTTGCTGTCATGTCAATCCAAACATCCTAACAGTCTTCCTAACAAAACTTATTCATCTTCATATGGCAAGCAAAGTGTTGCAGTGGGAATGAGGGTAGTTAAAGTCACTTAACTATGTGATCTCAATTTTCTCATCTTTTAAAAAAGATTTATATTAGATTAGTTTTTTTTTTTTAACAAAAAACTTTTGTTCAGATAGAATCCTTACGTGGTAATAGAAGGAAATAAATGTGACAAAGCAAAACTGCTGAAGTCGAAGCAGAAACACACCTGGTGTTAGATTCTTCTTAAGGCATCCCCATCCTTGTGGAGGACACTGTAGAACCTTCTGGGCTTTTCAGAATTCCTGTTCAAAAAAAATTCCTGCAGTTTTCCTCTTTACAGTGATGTCATTCTGACTCAGTTTTGAGGAATGTGGCTTATTTACCCTGGTGAGATCCAAATTGTCTTTTCAAGCTTTTAAGCATCCCTTTCACCATACTCCTATACCCCAGTTCACTTTGCCCCAGTCTGTCGACTCATATGGATGGTATCCTACAATCTCTTAAGTTCAGTACACTGGCCTTAGACCCAGATAAAGAAGGTAAGGCTGTGTGCATTAGTGCTACAAATAAAACTTCAGATTTGTCCAGTTCTGTCTTTTAATGTCAGAAGAGAAAAACTCAGAAGAAAGCAGTATTTTTTGACTAGGGGACCTATACTGTCATTTCTTATATCAGCTGTTGAGCAACATATTTGAACTGACAATAGGTGGTCGTTTTTTTCTAGTCTTTAAATAATTTGGTTAGAAGAAAAAGCCAGTTTAGTCAATAAACATGTAATCAACCAAGGTGAGATTATTTGTCTCTCAGGAACTAAATTCACTCAATATTTTTAGGTACTGTCATTTCTTATAATTTTTTTGTTGTTGTTCTGAGGGAACAGTAATTTATTTTTGTAGGCAGTGACGTTTCCAGGAGATAGATAGAGTTGTATCTGCTTGTTCTGTTTACCTTATTAGCTTCTGTTCCATGCTTGTTCTGCATGAGAAGTTGGCAAACCTTACTTTAACTGCTGAGACTTAAGCATCATTAAACCTAAATACTACATTCTTCAGCAGCTTAGTTGGTATCTATATTGCTCTCTCTGCTACCAAATGACCAGATGTGACCACCTGGATGGGGCTTCTTTCTCTCTTCATGCAGGGAAAATCATAGTGAAATTGAACGGCGGCGGAGGAACAAGATGACAGCTTACATCACAGAACTGTCAGACATGGTACCGACCTGTAGTGCGCTGGCTCGAAAACCAGACAAGCTAACCATCTTACGCATGGCTGTTTCTCACATGAAGTCGTTACGGGGAACGGGCAACACATCCACTGATGGTTCCTACAAGCCATCTTTCCTCACTGATCAGGTCTCTGGGGCTTGGAACTCTGAGAGCTTCTAGATCTAGTTGAATCTGTTGAAAATGTTGATTTTGGGCCTGGGATATAGCTCAGTAGCACAGTGCCTGCCTGGCAAGTGCAGGATCCTGAGTTTGATTTCTGGTACCAAAAAATAAAAAATAAAAAGAACTCACCTCAGAAAGAATGCACACCATGGAAAAATTAATTTCAGGCCTAGGCTGTCATATTAGTAGGTATTGGAGTGGTAAGAAGGAGAGAAAAGTTGTGGAAGCAATTTATTAAACTGATGGATAGAAACTTGCCTTATAAAACAACCTATGAGGTGGAAAAAGAAGAGTGGGATCCAGAGATGGATTAACAGGTCCAATGTATTAGTTCTTTTCCTTCACTTTAGAATTACTGTAAATCTTTTTCTGAGCCCTGCAGCAGCTTCCAGTTTTAGTGAAGGGAGGAGTCTAATAGGGAGCCACTGTTGCTCAAGAATGTGCTGTGTAACATTGATGTACTGTGAGACAAATGGAGAAGACAGAGTTACTTCCTGCCTTTCAGCCCTTCAGTCTGAGTTTAAATATGCAAGTGGCCGGTGTACACAAACTAAAAAATAATAAGATGCCTATGGCAAAGAAATATGTTTCCCCCATACTAATAATCTGTGTGTGACTAGATAAGTAGATACTAGAGGGATATCTAAAAAGCACTAAATGGCCAGACTTAAGTGGGGGTGGTTAAGGTGGAGAGGTCGTGTGTGTGTGTGTGTGTGTGTGTATGTGTGTGTGTGTGTGTGTGTGTGTGTGTGTTTTGAGACAGGGTCTTGCTGTATAGATTAGGCTGGTCTTTGACTCACTATAGAGCCAAGCTGGCCTTGAACTTGAGGCAAACTTGCTGCCTCAGCCTCTTGAGTGCTGGGATTACAGGTATATACTACCACACCTGGCTCTTAAAGACAGGTTATTGGTAAGTTGCCCAAACTGGACTGAACTGGAGATCCTACTGCTTTAATCTGCTGAGTAGTTGAGATTGGGTGTGTACCATTACTCCTGGCAATACATTGTGTTTTGATTGCAGTATTAAAAATAGCACATGATCACAGTAGAAAAGTATGAAAAACATAGGACGTATGAGGAAGAAAAAGCTTATGTTGTTGTACCATAATTTAAATGAAAGAATTAGAAGGAAGAAATACAGTTTGGGGGAAAGAAATAAGAATTCTTCAAATAGGATGATCTATTTAAAAACACATGTAGCACATTTCACAGCTGTATATATTGAGATAGTTAATTTAATTTACCAAACACCTACAGATTCTAATTGAACAGACTTCAGTTGTGTCCTTTTTGTGGGAAAGCCAGGTACTTTGTGCTGTGAAAAACATAAAGAATAATGAGATAGTCACTGTTGGAAATAGACATATAAATAAGTATATCATGAACACATAGTTTTACAATAAAGGTACAGAGATAAGGCTGGTGCACATGCAGATAAAGAAAATGAGTAGTATCCTAAATTTTTAAAATAACAGCAAAAACATATGAAAGCAATTGAATTATTCAAGAAAAGTCAAGTAATTTAGTATGTGTTGGGAGATGAAATAGGAAGGTAGGCTAAAACTTGATGATGGAATACTTAGGTATTATGTTAAAGAATTTTAAGTTTTAGGCAGTGAGAAGCCATAAAAATGTATGGATTGGAGAGAGTAAAAGCAATGAGAACATATTTAATGGCATAAGGTAACTGGCACAGTGACATAGCACTGCTAAATGGAGTTATTACAGAATGTGAGTGAGAACAGTTAGACTCTGAGGTTTCTAGTTTGGGAGGATATAGTTAAGAAAAAGCATGCCAGAAGAGCACAGAGGGCACTGTTTGGATGTGGGTGTGATGATTGTGATTTTTGAAGTGTTGAAACTGAGTAGCTGGTATAATATTAGTTTGGAACTTTTAACAGATACTTAGAAATCAGATTTGTTGAAAATTTAAGTAAAAAAAATTAGGCAAATCTAGGGATGTAGATTTGGGTATCATTTCATAGTGGAAAGGCGTGGATATGATTTCCAAGGAAGGTATGATAGAGAATAGATCATTGGAAAAAAAAGAAGAGAGAGAGAAAATAGGTCCTTGAAAATATCTGCATCAGGGCCGGGGATTTAGCTCAGTGGCATAAGTACCTGCCTGGCAAGAGTAAGTTTGATCCCTGGTCCCCCCACAAAAAAAAAAAAAAAAAAAAGGAAAAAAAAAAAAAAAAGAAAATGTCTACATTTAAGACTTGAATGAAGGAAAAGCCAAAAGTAAAGGAAGAAGCAAAATTGGAGTGGTGGCTGGTTGAAGCAGGTAGGAGAAAATATATAAGGAATATAATGGACAACACTGTCAGATTCTGAAAAAAATTGAGTTTAAAAAAGATGAAGACCCAGCCTAGGAAAAGGCATTTACATTAACAGTTTAGAAAACCTTTATAAACTCCTTTAAAAATTTTATACTATGGTATTAAGTGAAAATTGCATTGGGATTTACAAGTAAGTAAAAGATAAGAGAACAGAGGCTTTAATTACAAAATTATTCTTAGTGTACTATTGGCACTGAACATTCCAACCAAATTGAGGAACCAAGTGAGGAAGCATTGTATTTTTAGTTCTAAGAAGAAAGAAGGAGGGGGTTGCATATTTGGTGAGAAGATCCTAAAAAGAGACCAGAAAGGAATGGATCAAAAAGTCAGTTATTTTGCTGATTAGCCGTTTTATTCCCCTCTCGCATCCTGAGATAAAGAGGAAGAAATAGATAGTGACATGTGGAAATTGAGGAAATACTGGAAAAAAACTTGTCAATGAGAGTAATTACTTTAGGGTGGAAATCTGTTGCAGTGGATCTAGTATGAGCCAACAGTTGGTAATGGAGATAAACATACGACCTGAAGAATCATACTTCAAGTAAATAGAAATATTTGGGTTTTAAGAATTCAGTATTAATTTTTATTTCTTTTGTTTGGCCAGGAACTGAAACATTTGATTTTGGAGGCAGCAGATGGCTTTCTGTTTATTGTCTCATGTGAGACAGGCCGGGTGGTGTATGTCTCTGATTCAGTGACTCCTGTTTTGAGCCAGCCACAGTCTGAATGGTTTGGCAGCACACTATATGATCAAGTGCACCCAGATGATGTGGATAAACTTCGTGAACAACTTTCCACGTCAGAAAGTGCCTTGACAGGTGAGTTGTGTGGATGGAAAATGAATGGGAAGTCCTTTCTTTTGTATTTTTCTGATGCATAAAAGCTCTTAAATTAGTTTTTAAAATCTGTAGTATTTCTAGATTCTCTCAATATAATAAGTCCTTTTTATCCATATTCAGCTTACCTACTTTGTGACTCATTTTAGATAAGGATTCATTAATGATTATGTTAATATAAGCATTTTTTTTGGGGGGGGTACCAGAGATTAAACTCATGATCTTGCACTTTCCAGGCAGGCACTTGTGCAACTGAGCTAAACGCCTGGCCCTAAACATTTATTTTTAATATTATTGTAAATAAAAGAGTAAAATCTAACCTTATAGTAAGTCTTCTTTTTTTCCTCCTGCACAAAAAAGAATCATCTATGCTTCTACTTCATTTGTATGAATAAATTACCTCATATTTTTTCTATCTACTTGTGATTGGCTTTGTGCTAGGTTCTCGGATAACAGATTTTTATTTTATGGGGGAATGGCTCATAGTCAATATATATGGTGTTTTTGCTGCCTGCCTGTGTGGCTGCTGTTGGCTGGGCTGTCTCCTTCTCCTTTTCCCTTTCCTTCCTCCCTGCTCCTTTCCATCCTGCCTGCCTTCTGTCCTTCATTTCATAAACATGCTATTATCTCTACTCCCCACTTCCCTTTTAATGTGATCCAGTTCTTTTGCCAAAACTTGACTGGAGGAAACAAGTTATATCTGTTCCTAAACAACTGTAGAAAAAGTTTTAAAGTGGGAGCAGTTTAAAAATGGTAGTTAAAATGCAGAAACTCAGTCACATATTCCCTTCTCAAGCGGGATTGGTGGGGAGTGCCTGACCTGCGTGACGCTGCTGACTAAGACCCAGTAGGCTAGCCCAAACCAGGTCCCAGCGCCTGGAGGTGAACCCTAGCAGTGAAGTCTTCTGTAGGTTGACCTGGAGGGGTGGGCCCAGCATAGGCTGCCCAGGTCTGTATCTCCCTAGTGCACTGCAGTGGGTGGGAACACCTGGCCGGCGCAATTCAAACAAACTGTAACCAACAAAGAAAGAAACTGGGCCTCCTATATACAAAAAATATGGGAAGAGGGAGCAACAAGAAAGGGTCCTCGGCCCCCAATCCTGAGAAACATGCAATAGCAGACACACCACCAATAGACATAAAGCGCTATCTCCAGAGCCTCATAGACAAGTTCAGGAATGAAGTTATTAACGACCTGAAGCAAAATATAAGTAGAATAGTTAGAGAAATACTAAGCACTGCCCAAGAAAAAACAGATGGTGGAATGGAAGAACAGAAAAAAAGGGGAGAATTGTTTGGTGGAGAAAGTAGAGAAAACATAGAATACGTGGATCCTGGTAATCAAAGAGATTACCAGGAAACTAAAAACTCTATCGAAAACTGGCATAACAACTTGAAAGAAACGAAGGATAGATTATCTGAACTGGAGGGCAAATTTGTAATATGGGAGCATGAAATGAAAAACTTCTTAAAAATAACAAAAAACCAAACAGCAACAATACAAAGGCTAGAAGATGATAAGAGAATCGATAACTTAAGAATTAAGAACATAAAAGAAGTAGGGACACAAACAAATGGACTACAAAAGCTATTCACAGAAATAATCCAAGAGAATTTCCCTAATTTAGCAAAAGGTAAAGATATTCAGATGTATAAGGCATACAGGACCCCAGTAACCTACAACCCAAACAGAGCTACACCCAGGCATATAATAATCAAAATTCCAGAAATCCATTATAAGAACAGAATATTAAAACCGTCAGAGACAATAAACAGATCACTTACAAGGGAACACCCATCAGAATTACAGCAGACTTCTCGGCACAAACCATCAAATCACGAAGAGCGTGGGGGGAAATAATTCAAGCTTTGAAAGATAATAACCTCCAGCCAAGATTGATATATTCTGCACAATGGTCCCTAGAAATTGATGGAGAAACAAGGTGCTTCCAGGATAAAGAGGAACTGAAGGAATTTGCAATCACCAATTCAGCTCTACAGAGAATACTGCAGGATATTCTAAAAAAGGAAAATACCAAGATTCCAGAAATAGTGGCAGAGAGGCCACAATGAATGGAGCAGAAAGCAAAATGAAGAAGACAAACTGACAACAAACGACAGAAAAGAGCTCAACAGAAATGAGGCAGAGAAGATGGGATGGTAGGAACAGCTATTTTGGAGACAAGACATCGTAATAGCTAGTGCTGATTTAGTATCATCTTGTTTTGAAGTCCCATCAAACTTGTATTCTTCTGTCTCCATCGGTCTTAAAAGGTTGTATCTTACTGGATTTTATTATATATGATAATATAAGCAAAAACTTTTATAGACAAGGAGATTATACAGAAACCATTGTTCATCTTCTGTTAATTGGTTCTAAATACCCTGTAATAATGTCATTCTCTTGAATGGTTTTATAGTGTCTTGATACGTTTGGTGCTACAGTATACGAAGTTATACTCAAAGATTTCAAGAAAAGAGACAGTATGGTATAACTATTTTTATGTCAGGATATCTTGTGGTGAAGCACTATTTTGCTTAAATGGTTATGTTTTGACTTGAGCTGTTCTGTTTTTATGCCCTCTTTTATCTCAATCCCTTTTTTAAAAAGTTACTTTTTTCTTTTTCTTTTTAATTAAGGGAAAAATAAATTAAAATAGCAGGATACATTATAGTAACCTACTTTGATTTCCTGTTAACTTAATTTGAAATCCTGTATTGCCCTCACCATCTTGTTTTGATTGATTTTCCCCTATTCTGCTTTGCTTGATAGTACCAAGTTTGAAAGTATAGGCAAAACTGTGAAGATAATGAGATTCATTATGACGCCCATTCCAGTTGACTATTAGCTTCTTTTAAAGTCCTGTAATGTCTCCAATGCTTTGGTTTTAGTCTTTACTGTTTTGTTCAATTTTATTATAACTGGCAGTTCTTCTTAAAATAGCAAGAGGCAGTATGATAACCATTGTTGATCACCTTGTATTTTGTTTTTACATTATCTGTTATGTCCATCCTTTTGATTTGACTGACTCTGTTCTAATATGTCGCATTTGGTTTTACTCTCTTCAAAAAAAGTAATAAGAACTGTGGGAGTAATAAAACCCAAAATGTGTAATTGTCATTGTACAAAAGAAAAGAAAAGAAAGTGCTCTAAAGGTTAAAGCTGCATATATATTTAAGTGTATAAGATAGAAAACTATATTACTGAGTTTTTTTGAATCATTGAACAAAACTACACTCTCACTGTTTGAAAGTCCACTTTATATGCTTCAATTTTGTAACTTGAACAACTGTTTCTAAGATGAGAGTATGTAATCTATTAACTAGTGATTTCTTACTGTTTATTTTTTAAGTTTTGTATTACTTGTACCCTTTTTCTGTTTTTTTCTTTTTCTCCTTAAATTAAAAAAAATGTAAAAACTTCAATATGATCATATTAGTGTTGATCATTTGTTTTCCCCTCTTTTACCTTTTATGAATTTTGTTTTTTCTAGTTCTTCTTTTTCCTCAAAAGTTGCCCTTGATTTCCATAAAGGACAGAAATAGCTTTGTTTTGAGACTGATGTGTGTATGTTTTTTCTTTTATTATGTGTTTCTGTAGCATACTCCTACCTTTCCTTGCATAGTTATTTTCCATGCTGCCTTTGAACTTACAGTGAGATTCTTAGATTAGATTAAAATACTTTAGGCTTAAAAAAAATCTGTTTTCTACTTGGCCTGTTCTCATAAGGAGGTTAGAGTATATGAATGGGATGCCTCCTTATCCTTGCCTCCAGTATTATTCTCCCACCCCACTCAAAAGAACATGCTTCAGATTGCTCTTCCCATCCTTCTTTAGGGCGTATCCTGGACCTAAAAACTGGAACAGTGAAAAAGGAAGGTCAGCAGTCTTCCATGAGGATGTGTATGGGTTCAAGGAGATCATTTATTTGTCGAATGAGGTGAGTGTCAGGCAGAGCATTGTGATTTGGAATAGGAACAATCAAGAGTCAAGCTTTTTTATTTCCTTCAGAGGAATTAGCTTTTTAAATCCAAGTTTCAACTGGATTAAATGTAATTTTCAAAACCCAGATGAAGTAACATAAAATGTTTGGTTAGGGATCTCACATTTACTGAACATGTCTTATATCAGATAATGCAATAGGTGCTTTATGTCGTCTTATTTCATCCCTACAGCCGCCCTGTGGAGTAAGGTTCCTAGTTACCATTTTGCTGATTAAAAAGTGATTCAAAGCAGTTAATTTTTCAAGATTCCATTGGCAGAATTTTGTTATAATCCATAGTAGTCTGATTATAAAACCCAAATTTTTTCCCTTTATATCTCCAAGCAGCATCTGTATACTGAGACCATTTCTATATCATTATTGTTATTATTAGGTAAGAAATTTAAGACAAAGATCTTTACGTCTTTAAATTATTATTTAGTGTTTATGAATTATATGCTATAGTGTACATTTTAGGGTTCTGCAGAAAGGATGATGGTCTATTCTACATAGGTGGAAAAGTCATCTCTCAGTGTTGGGGGTGTACTTCAAATGGTAGAGTGTGTGCCAGGCATGTGGGAGGGGAAAGAGAAGGGAAAACATTCACTCTCTCCCTCTGCCCACTCTCCAACCCCCAGTCCCTCTCTTCTCTTTTCTGACTCCCACCCAAGTCCTCACATGGGCTAGGCAAGCACACTACCACTAAGCTATCTCTTGGAAAGGTCTTTCTTAACTACAGTCACAAAGTAAGTTCAGGTTGTATTCTAAAGTCCAGCTACATTATACTGAGAAGATGCTTAATACAGATGATAGGTAGAATATTAAGGGGCTGAGAATTATGGCATACACTTATAATCCCGTACTTGGAGGCTAAAGCAAAAGGGTTGCAACCAATTCAAGGCCAGCCTGAGCTACGTAGTGAGAGCCTATTGTGAGAAACCCAAAACCAAACAAACAAAACCAAAACCAAACAAAAGTAAAAAAGAAGAAAAAAGACAAAGGTTTCCTGGAAAAGGTAGAAAATTGTGTTAATGCTTTAGAGTAGTCCCTGGATCTGACTGCTGGATTGTGTTTGAATCTATACTATTCCGTGGATTCGAATTCCAGCTTTGACATCTTCTGAAACCTTGGACAGGTTACATGAATTCTTTATGCTTTGATTTTATCTTGTAATGTTGGAGATGATACTAATATTGACTTCATAAAGGTATGATGGTTAGATGAGTTAATGTGAAGATATTTAGAACATAGCACATATTGAAGTCTATGCAAGTTTTTTTATTGGTTTTATTTTAAAGAGATGAGGGGGGGAAAGTAAAATTGGAGAGAATGTCCCAGCATGTGGGTGTGGCTAATGTAAAGAGGTAGGCAGGAGCAAGGTTAGTAATAATGAAATATAGGGATACATCAGGGTTCCCATAAAGCAGGAGTCAACAAAGCATATCTCTTTGTAAATAAATTTTATTGGAACATAGCCATGCTCATTCCCATATATTTCCTATGGCTACTTTCACACCATAATGCCAGAGCTCATTACTTACAATAATGGATTGTAGGCTCACAAAGCTGAAAATATTCACCTTTTGATCCTTTACAGAAAAGATTGAGAAGCTTGATCAACTTTGGATGTAGAGGATCTCTGCTTTTGCAGAGCATATGAGATAACACTCCTATGACTACCATACAGCACTGAGCTGTATCTCCAGCCCCTTTTATTTTGAGACAAGTTGTCACTAAGTTGCCCACAAAGGACTTGTGGTCTACCTGTTGCCTTGGCCTCTCAGAATATAGACATGGGCTGCTGCAACAATTTGAGGCCAGCGTGGGCTACAAAGATTTGGGCTGTGAAACAATTTTTAACTTCAAATTCTAGGATACTTTTAAGTTTTAGAAATACCAAATCTGACTTCACCTTTGTCCTTTTTCTTGTTAGGAACATTGTTAGGAGTGTTCTGTGTCTAATTGTACCCAAAGCAGGTTGTCCTGTTCTTACTAAGAAAAGTTCATTGATAATGTAGCGTAACTTTTAATCTCCTTGTTCTTTAAAATAGGTGTGGTAATAGCTCCGTGGACCCAGTCTCCATGAACAGATTGAGCTTTGTGAGAAATAGATGCAGGTAAGCAGTAAAGACCAAAGGGATGGTAGAGAGCATCCCTTTGTCATCTAACTTACTACAGCTCTGCCTTTAGCAGCTTTCATCTTCATCCTTTACGTCATAGTTACTTTTTTTTCTGGAATATTTTCCTAAGATTTAAATCTTTTCTTGTTTGTCCTGCTTACCTATTTTCCTCGTGCTTCAGTCAGTACCATTAGTTGTTTTACTTGGCAAGGGTTGAAAATATGGTCTAAGTATTTTTGATGATCTAGTTAATTCTGTTTTCATTTTTATTTGTTTGGTTTGTTGGTATGGGATTTTATTCCTTTGGTTTTATTTATTTATCTATTTTTGGTGTCTTGAGACAGAATCTTGCTAGGTAGTTCAGGCTGGCCTTAAACTCCCTGTGTAACCCCAACTGACCTTGAATTTGCAGGGATCCACCTACATCAGCCTCCCAGGGGCTGGGATTTCAGGTGTGTACCACCATGCTTGGCCTATTTTCTAAACACTCAAGAGCGGAAGGTCAAAGGCAGCATTTCTTTTGTAGTGTTTTCTCCCTGACTTTTGTAACTCTTCTAGGAATGGACTTGGATCTGTGAAGGATGGAGAACCTCACTTTGTAGTTGTCCACTGCACAGGCTACATCAAGGCCTGGCCTCCAGCAGGTAGGAAAGTTCTTCAGAGAGCCCAAGAAAGTTATCAGCATTTAGTTGTTACATTTATTGTGTAGCTGGTATATGAAATGTAGTTGGTTTAAGTTGAAAAAAAGCGAGATAAAGACATCCTCACATCCATTATTGGTTTTATTATATTCTAGTTGGGAGATGGGTTGCTAAAACTTGAAAATGACTCATTATTGGTTATATTAGAGAATATGGGTTTTTGTTTTTGCTTTTGTTTTTTTGGTATTTTTGAGACAGACTGTCTTGCTGTGCAGTTCACGCTGGCTTTGAACTCACCTTTGTAGCCCACGCTGGCCTCAAATTCCCAATGATCCTCCTGCCTCAGCCTTCCCAGTACTGGGATTACAGGTGTGAGCCACCACACCCAACTGAGAGCGTAGTTTTTAAAAATACTTAAAATTTCGTCTTTAAAAGTAGTGTTTCTGTGTTGTTCCATTAAACTCTTGGGCCAAGCAGTTCTCCCTCCTCGGTTTCCCAAGTAGCTGGATCCACACATGTGTGCCACTGTGCCAGGCTTAAGAGAATACTTTTTAAATGTGACAGTTCTTCGTAATATGTACTGAATGCCTATGTTCTAAGCAGTTGTTGCAAAGAAACATTAACATTTAATACAATTAAGCAATAGTGGGAAGATGACTTACTTGTAATTACTGATAAAGATGATAGTCCCTGCAAAGACTCTGAGTCAAGCTAAAAGCAGACTAGCTTTATTTGAACTTGAGGTCTTATTTAAATATGAGAGGTGGTTGCGGCTTAGAGATCAGCTTTTTAAAAGATTAAAAAATAACTTACAGGAAACAGGGAGATAGACCTTATGGCTATGGGAGGGGAATCCAGGAATAGGAGGAGAAAGAAGGGGAGTGTCGGGGAAGATACAGTAAAAAAGACGGAGATACAGCATGTATACGTGCCAGTTTGCCATGGTGAGTGTGTTTACCGTGTATCACAGAAATACACTAGTAAAAAGTGGGAAGAAAAAAGTTAAATTCACTTGCCATAAACTTCTATATCTTACCACCTCTATTTCTCCCATGTTTGATGGGCATTATTGAAAAGTAGAGATTTTGGGGAGACAAAAACTAAAAGAAGTTAGGTAGTATATATAATAAAATATATAATATATAATATATAATATATAATATATTTTTAAGAAGACATTAAACTTTTATTTGGAAAATCTGTGTTTGAGTTCTGGCTTTTTTTTTTTTTTTCTAATGATGCAACCTAGAGTAAGTTGCTTAACCTTTTTCTTATCTTTAATTTGGTGATAATATATCCTATATGGAGTAACTATGAATATTAGATTTAATGTAAGGAAAGCATCTCAGTGCCTGGTATATGACATGAAAAATTAAAATAGTGTAGGTAGTGACATTTGAACTTTTTAGTCTATATATTATACAAAATTATATTTGAAGTATATGTGCTCTTTTATGATTTTGTATGACTCTCAGGGAAATAACTAGTTTTTTGGATAAAAAGAAGATAACTATGCAAAGAATAGAGGAGAGTATATACTTCCCTTTCTATATGTAGAACTTCTGTCTTCTCCAATGGTCATAAAGAACTATTGGTGTTTGTTCACTTACTTTAAAAATCATAGGTTTGGCAAGACATCTATCTGTCTGTGATGCAGTCACAGAAAATTTGCCTTTATGTGTGATTTGGCCAGTGTGGTTTTTAGATTTCTTTGGGAGGAATTTGTACTCCCTAGTTTATTATAGTTTACATGGGTTAAGTATATTAGTCTTTATACAAACACATATTTACAGGTAAAACACATACGGTAAATTCTGTGTAATTGTTTATTGTTACCATTCATCATTCTCTTGCTGTATCCCTAGATTCTTCATACTTAAAATGCGTTTTGAATCTTAACTCACCTGACTTTTGAAAACTTTCATGAAATGTCTTATTCCTTTCATCTCACCTTCCTAAAGGTGTTTCCCTCCCAGATGATGACCCAGAGGCTGGCCAGGGGAGCAAGTTTTGCCTGGTTGCCATTGGCAGATTGCAGGCAAGTGTGATTTTTCCATATCCTTGTCTCTTCATTTAGAAGAACTTTCCTTGAGAACTTACTCATGTTAGTTTTCTTTTACTAGTTGAATACAAATGGAGAATTTCATAAAATTCTGAACATTTGAGGAAATACAGTGTTCATAGTGAACATTGCTCCTCTTCAGTTTAGCAAAACTTGAAGAATGTGAAGAGAGAATTCTTTTCCTCTTATCTTTTTGTTAATAATGGGTTCTGCTATGTCGCCAAGCCTGGTCTCGAACTTCTAAGTTCAAGTGATCCTCCTTTCATAGCCTCCTGTAGCCTGTTCCTATCCCCTCTTCATTTTAGTTTTATAATGCTAAAGTTTCTATTTGTAGTTAATCTCCCTCTACTTCTTTTCCCTTCGTTACTGGGGATCCAAGGCCTTCACACTAGCTATATCCCTAGCCCATTAAGAAAAACTTAAAAAAAAAAAAAAAAAAAACTCGAGACAGGATCTTGTTAAGTTGTCCAGGCTGGGCTCAAAATTGGTGAACTTCTTACCTCTGCTGGTCATTACAGGCAGAACATCATCCTATAATCTAGCACTGCTAGGATTACAGACATGTAGAATCATGTTAATCTAGGAAAAAAAATCCCTTTTATCATTGCATAACTAATAGTAGGCAAGTGGAATTATTTTGAGTCTTCTAAGCAAAGATAAGTCTCTTGGTTACTTAAACTGTAATTTTCCTATGTAGATAAGATAGTCAAATAAAAATAAATGGGCTTTGAGTTGAATTCATTTTTTGTTTACTAATTTGTTAAAAGGCACATAAGTAGGAGTAAAGCTGACTTTTATCTGATTGTGATTACTACTTTTTCCCTCTTAGGATGAGATGTGAAAGTTTAGAAATTCTTGCAACTAAGAGTCTTCATACTATGTAAATACCTATGAGAAGGTCCAAAATACATCTATAAAGAATGGCATAATTTCACTTAACTTTTATCTCTCCACTCTTAGGTAACTAGTTCTCCTAATTGTACAGACATGAGTAATGTTTGTCAACCGACAGAGTTCATCTCCCGCCACAACATTGAGGGGATATTCACTTTTGTGGATCACCGTTGTGTGGCCACTGTTGGCTACCAGCCACAGGTGAGGAGCTGCAACTGTTCCATCACCCACCCTTAGGCCTTTGTTTTCCCTTGCCAATGTTGAGGTTACATAATTATGTATTTCTAGAAATAACCAAAGCATATCAGCTCTAGTTCAGAAAAATAAATAGTCTTAGTCTATCAGTAGCTAAATTTATTCTTTCTACCAAGAGTATTATTTCCTCTGGAGAAATATGGTTTGTAGAAGCAGAAGGCACAAATATGTATTCATTTTTGTTGCTGTCAAGTGCTAATTTTTTAACATTTTAAAGTGATTATTCTAATTGATTATACTGATATGATGACCTAAAGGAATAGTAACCTATAAAATACACAAATTTACCATTGTTATAACTTATCCACTTGACAGACCTGTTAACTATCCCTTAATTGACTGATTAAACTTTCATGACTGTCAGTTGAGTGTTGTGACACATACCTGTAATCCCAGCACTCAGGAGGCTGAGACAGGAAGATTATTGTGAGTTCAAGACCAGCCTAGGTTACAGAGTGAGATCAAGGCCAGCCTGAACTGCATAGTGACACTCTGTCTCAAAAAGACAAAAAACAAAACAAAACAAAAAAACTGTCAGTGCTGTAGTGATACTTAGGGCTGTAACAATGTGAGATGATCGGTAAGTGAAAGACAAAGTTGGAGGACTTATACTACCTGATTGAACACCTGGTTACAAAGCTTGTTATAAAGACAATGTGCTATTAGTGTTAGGATAGATATTTTGGTCAACAGATTAGATTTTTACATTTATAGTCGGTTGATTTTCAGCAAGGTGCCAAGACAGTTCATTGCAGAGCTGTTTCCAACAAATGCTGGAACAATTGTACATCCATTGTAAAAAATCCTTATGTGTTACCTCACACTACATAGAATCACCTAAAAGGACAAAATGTTTAAAAGTTAATTACAAGTAAACTTCCGGGAGAAAATCTTTTTGGTCTTAGGCATAGATTTTTCATATGATACTTAAAAATATGACACACAAAGTAAAAAAAAACCTTTTTTTTAGTAAAAATATTGGTACATTTAATTTCATCAAAATTAAAATTGCTCTCATGAAAAGGTATCATTAAGAAGGTAATTCGCTGTCATGGCTTTCCTCAGGATAGCTTATAGTGTGTCCTCTCGGGTATTTTTTATCTTGCTTTTTCTTTTTACTTGGCCCACGCTCACTCAGGAGAGCCAGTTTCTTCTTCACTCTTGTCTTTTACTTTTTGAGATACACTTTTCTATTGTTTAAAAAACAAAAACAGGTGTAATGGCATGTGCCTGTAATCCCAGCACTCAGGTGGCAGAATGACCTCTGTGAGTTTGAGGCTGGCCTGAGCTACATAGTGAGACTGTCTCAAAAAGCCAACCCTCTCTCCAAGGAAGAAGACAGTAAAAAAGATCAGATACAAACTGAGAGAAGATATTTACAAATCATACATCTGGAAAAAGGATTTGTATCTGGAATATATAAGCAACTCTTAGAACTTATTAAGACAAGCACCTAGTAAAAAGGGCACAAGATCTTTCACTAAAGAAATATGAATGGCACATAAACGTCGTCATCATTCATTATTAGGAAAGAGCAAATTAAAATCTCAATGAAATACTATTATATGGCCACTAGAATAGCTACCACCAAAAAATGTTGAGAATGAATAGAAACTAGATGCTTTATACATAGTAAAAATGTAAGATGGTATAGCTTGTTTATCAAAACATTTTGGCAGTTTCCTTAAAAGTTAAACCTGTACTTAAAACCTGGCAGTTTTACTTTTGATTATCTACCAAACAAGTGAAAACATGTTCATACAAAGATTTATACACAAATGTTCATAGCTGTATCACTTAAAATAGCCAAAAAGTGAAACAACTTAAATGCTCATAAAAAAGGAATAAAAAGAATAAAGTACTGATACATGCAACAACATAGACTAATTTCACAAATGCTAGACTGGGTGAAATAAGCCAGAACCAAAATACTACATATGTAATGATTATGTTTGAAATTTTTAGCAGTGGTAAAATAAAAAGAGGCAAAAAACAGATGAGTGATTCGCTGAAGGGTACAAACAAGGATTGAATGAGTACATATGAGCTTTGTATAAAGGAATTTTTTGTTCCAGTGAACATGTTATAAAACTAGATTGTAGTAATGGTTGTACTATTAGGAATGGTCAGTTATATACTTTAAAAGGATGAATTATAAATGTAAGTTGTACTTTGTCTGTACTAAGTGCTATTAAAATAAGTATGTGGTATTCTGAAAAAGGGAAATGTGCCAGAAGCCAGGTATGTAACAGAGTTCATCTTTTTTGTCTTTTTTTCTTTGCCTTCACACTTATTTATAATTTTAGGATTAATACAGGAGAAATAAAATCCAGTTCCCAGGTAATGAACAGAACAAGTTAGATAAGCATAAAAGTGTAGATTGTATCATCCTCTTTTTTATCTCTTCTAGGAACTCTTAGGAAAGAATATTGTAGAATTCTGTCATCCTGAAGACCAGCAGCTTCTAAGAGACAGTTTCCAACAGGTGACTTTTGTTTTTCTGGTTTAAATCTTAAGCTACATTTCTGTGTGTTTATCACATTACACCATGCTTATGTTAGCACTGATTAATTGAGTACTGTGGCAGGCACAACAGTTTTATGTTCTTTATACTTAGATAATACTTACAAATTATGGATGAAATCAAAGTAGTTTCACTTATTTATTTGTTTATTTATTTTTGAGACAAGATATCACTGTGTAGTATAGGCTGGCCTTGAACTTGCTATATATCCCTGTATATCCCAGGCTGGCCTCAAATTTGTGGTGATCTTCCTGCCTGAGCCTCCCAAGTGCTGGGATTAGAGGCATGTGGCACCAAGCCTGGCTTGTTCAAGCGGTTTGGGCTTTGGCTAATTACTGTTCTGTATCCAACTAGTTTTACCCAAGGAACTATCTTTAAACTATGTAAAATATCTAGAATTTATTAATCTGTGGGGTACAGTAGAAACATTTATTTTCCAAATTTCTTTTATAGATAATTGACAGTTTAAAAATATTTGGTGAATTTAATAGACTTAGCTTTAGATAACAGCTTTTGTTAGACAAGTTAATTAACCTCTGAGTCTCTATAGAATCCTTATAGATACAGTAGGGATAATAATAGCACTTATATTCAGAAAGTAGTTGGGAAGTTTAAATAAGATAATGCAAATAAGGCACATAGCCCCAGTGGTTGACATGTAATAGTAGTATATTTATTTGCTGCTGTTAGGAAATATAAAAAGATTATTTTCGGGGCTGGGGATTTAGCTCAGCGGCATGCCTTGTAAGCAGGCAGTCATGAGTTTGATCCCTGGTACCGATAAAAAGGCAAAAGGCAAAAAAAAAAAAAAAAAAGATTAC
This sequence comes from Cavia porcellus, assembly GCF_034190915.1. NCBI lineage: Eukaryota > Metazoa > Chordata > Mammalia > Rodentia > Caviidae > Cavia > Cavia porcellus. Next base: position 107,719,707 of record NW_026947484.1, on the reverse strand, counting down.
TTTCTATTTCATGCCACAAGAAACCTAAAATTACTTTGTGTGCAGAAGATTACTTTTATAAAGCAAAAGTAAAATTGGACTAAAACTTTTATTTTACTCATACTGGGTACTGTGAAAATAAATTCTCAAATCTAGGAGAAAAACTAGGTTGGAAGAGTAATACACAAGCTATTTTCAGTGTCATTAAACTTAAATTTCTGATTTAGATTTGTAAAGGTAGCTCAACATTTCTTTAATAAACTTTTCAACAAAAATGAGGGAACTAGCACTGTCTCTTGGAAGTAATTGTTTTTCTTTTTTAACTAAGATGATCAGATCACACAGGACTCTGGGAAGAAAAGTGATAAATACACTTTTTCCTTATTTAGTCACCTAGTTTTTCCTGACTTGGTATTTTGGTTGGTTGTTTTGAGTTTTTTGGGAGTGGGGTTTGGTACTGGGGATCAAACCCAGGGCCTGTGCACTCTAGGTAAATGCTCCACCACTGAGCTACATCCACAGCCTTCTTGTGTTGTCTTAACATTGAAAAAGACAGGTGCTTCAGGGAAAACACCACAAGAGGCTTAGGGTTGTAGAAAGGTAAAATTTTTATTTAATGGGAGGGGTTTTTTTTCCCCTGAATTCCACTGATAGTTTGAAAACCTTTTTAGGTGGTGAAGTTAAAAGGCCAGGTGCTGTCTGTCATGTTCCGGTTTCGGTCTAAGACTCGAGAATGGCTCTGGATGAGGACGAGCTCCTTTACCTTCCAGAACCCTTACTCAGATGAGATTGAGTACATCATCTGTACCAATACCAATGTGAAGTATGTACCCTTCATCCCTTTTCCAGGGTTGGCATTTTTCACATGCTAAATCTGCTTAGCCTTACAAAGCTATTTCTGGTGCTGGGGGTATAGCTCAGTGGCATGGTGCCTGCCTGGCAAGTGCAAGGTCCTGAGTTCAATTCCTGGTTCAAAAAAAAAGCATGTGATAAAGCTGTTTCCTTCTTTTCTAGTACTAAAAACTTGCCATTTAAAGTTCCTTCTTTTCCATCTTACAGGATTTGATACAGTTGATCAAAGTAGAAAAAGATTTTAATAAACGTTAATCCAGAGTATGTCTTTAGATGCAAGGATTTGTTTATAAATTTCAGTGTTATGATCTTGTTTATAACCAATGTATTGTTTTAGTCTGTCAGAATTTTTATCTAGAGCCAGAATTGGGCAAACTCTTTCTGTAAAGGACCAGGTAGTAGATATTTTAGACTTTGTGGGCCATACCATCTAGATTACAGCTATTGGACTGTGATATTTACAGCTTGAACATATTTATAGAGAAATTAAGTTAACATGGCTTTGTTCCCATAAACCTTTATTCGAACAGGCAGTGAAATGGATTTGGTCTATGGACTATGATTTGCCTTAGACCACAGTTATATCCCATCCTCTTAGTTTCTGTTCCTTTGTTTGAGATTTCTTTTTTATCTTTTAAAAGATTGTTCATTAAGATACATTTCACATGCTGTACAGTTCACTCAATGAAAGAGTATACTGTTTTAGTGTATCACACAATTGTTTAATTATTGTCACAATCTGATTTCAGCACATTTTCATTCTTGCTAAAGAAATGTGATTCACTGCTGGGTATGGTAGCACATGCCTGTAAACCCAACATTTGGAAGACAGAGGCAAGATGATCCCTGCCAGTTCAAGGCCCTCATGGGCTACATAGTGAGTTCAACACCAGCCTAAACTACTTATGGAGATCCAGACTCAAAAAAAAAATTAGTAACATCATTCTCCATTCTCTCCATTTTCTTTAAAGCCTTCTAACAACCTCTTAATTTACTGCCTCTATAAATTGTCCTTTTCTAGACATTTCATTTAAGTAGAATCATAGAATAAATCGTTCCTTTGTGACATTATTGTAACGTGTGGAGTATATCAAAGGTCACTCATGTTACAGCATGTATCAGTTCTTGATTTCTTATTTCCAAGTAATACACCATTGTGTGCCTTAACACATTCTGAATGCTGTTGTAAACATTGCCATACTAGTTTTTATATGAAAATCTGCTTTTATTCTTCTTACTGTATACCCAGGGGTAGAATTGCTAGGCTGCATGGTATGTTAGCTTTCTGTTGCTGTGGCCAAATAACCTGAGAAAAGCGCAGGAAGAAAGATTGATTTTACCTCATAGTTTCAGAGGTTTTGCCCTGAGTTTCTATTCGCATGCAGCTTATAGCATTTTAGGACTGCCTCCAAACCTTTGCAAACTTCCCATAATCCATTCCAAAGGCTTTTGAACCATATAGTCAGGTACAATCACAATAAAAACCCTGTTTATTTCGTACCAATATCTAGCTTAGTTATCTCGTTGCTGAGACAAAATACCAAGCACCCAAAAATTAAAGGAGGAAAGGTTTTGCTTTGTTTTGTTTAGGTTCATATTCTATAGAGGTTTCAGTCTATAGTCAGCTGGCTCCAAGGCAGGGTGGTATGGCAGAGAGGCATTGCAGGGAGAGCAGTAATCCATAGCAAAGTAGAGCAGGCAAAAGTCAGCAGAAACAGCAGTAAAGAAGCAATGAGCAGTAGCAGCCAAACTTGCCTTCATGTTTGATCCAGGCTATCTGCCTGTAACCCATGTCCAGGTTGGGTCACCCATAGCTCTAGCATTACACATCCTGGATCCAGCCACTTCTGAAATCCCACCTATGACTGTACGAGGCTTTGGAGGGGGGCATCTAGACATAAACCTATACTGCTATAATGATTATCAGTTGTCAGGTTACCTCTTCTCACCATTTAAGCCACTTTGGTAGAACTAGTTTTGAATCTATTTCTTGAAGGTCTGATTATGAATAATGATACCTGGGATAATAGTATTATTCCATTCAACATTTAGGGGTCATGAAGTTTAGTTCTTTGCTAACAGTAAAGCATGGTACACAGAAATTTTTATTAATTTAGAACTCAAATATATGTCTTAATCATTGTTGTTTGTGGTATTGAAGTTGGAACCTAGGGCCTCACACATGCTAGGCAAGTGCTCTACCCACTGAACCATCCCCAGCCCTTTTAAATTTGAAACAGGTCTCACTATGTTGCTTTAGCTAGTCTCAAACTTGCAATCCTGAGTGTCTGGGATTTTGAGAAAGTAGCATCAGTTTATGTTTCCATTATGTTTAAATTTTGAAAATTTTTTCTATTTTTGTTGTTGTTTTGGTAATGCTAGGGTCAGACACATGTTCTCAGGCATTTTAGGCAAACACCTTATCACTGAAGTACATTTCTTATCTCCAAATTTTGAAAAATGTAAACCTTTTTAAGGATTTAAGATTCTGATAATAATTGTTTCCTCTCTTTTACATTATTATTTTCCCACCGTGACTTTTTTTTTTTTTTTTTTTTGGATAGTGGTGATACTGGGGATTAAACTATGGTATGGCCTTGTACTTGCTAGACAAACTAATACTAAGCTACATTCCTCAGCCCTTTTCCTTTTTTCTTTTGAGACAAGAGTTGCCTAACATGATCTTGAATTTGCAATTCTTCTGTCTCAGACTCTAAAGTAACTGGGGATTAAAGGTATATGCCATCACACCTGGCTTTATTTTTTTTTTTAACTTGGAGGGTATTGAAAGATATAGAGAGATAGGAAAAAATTATCATATGCCAGATAATCTTTGATAACATTTCAGTATCTTTTTTACTTATAGTTTTAAAAATACACAGTAAATATTCGGTCATAATAACTAGGTATTGAATACCTAGGAGTTACAAGTCAAACAAGTTGAACCTTTGTGCCTGGGATATAGTTTCTATTTATATCATGTTGTCATAATTTGAATTATGGAATTACACATTTTTTATTAGTATATGTTTATAATACATAATAGATTCATCATGGAGAGTGGGTACATACGGGATTAGACTTTAAAGATTAGTGAGCCCCCCCACATATGAGTATATAGAACTTTCTGTACAGTCAAATTCCTTTTTTTTTTTTCCCTTTCTCTGTTTTTGTCTTTATTTTCATAGGAATTCTAGCCAGGAACCACGGCCTACACTGTCTAACACAGTCCAGAGGTCTCAGCTAGGTTCTACAGCTAATTTACCCCTAGAGATGGGCTCAGGGCAACTGGCACCCAGGTAAGAAATGGTGAAATAATCATCTGGTGAGTAGACACAACACCAGGGGGTGGCTATCTGCAATCTCATTTTTTTGTTAGGTGGTTTGTTTTATTTATTTATTTATTTTTGAGGCCCTTTCAATTGATTCTTAAATCTTTTTTTCCTGTTTCTCTCCTCACTGATTATCATATAGGCAGCAGCAACAGCAAACAGAATTGGACATGGTATCAGGAAGAGATGGATTAGCCAGCTACAATCATTCCCAGGTGAGTGTGTATCATCTTTGAAGAGGACAGTGAACATTTCCTTTAACAATGTCCCCTAGAGCCAGTCAGTGTATGTATTTTATAAGAATTTCAGAATTTATAAATTATGTTAAACTTTCAATGATTATTTTCATCATTTTATTCCACAGGTTTCTGTTCAGCCTGTGGCATCTACAGGGCCCGAGCATAGCAAGACCCTTGAAAAGTCAGATGTTCTATTTGCCCAGGACAGAGATCCCAGATTTTCAGAAATCTATTCTAACATCAATGCAGGTATATTTTTTCAATCTTTTTTTAAAATTCTCATTTCTTAAATTCTTACTCGTGAACCTGTTACTGTCCAATCAGTGATCTTCCAACATTTTTCCACTTAATCGTAGAATGCCTCATGAGTAAGTAGGAGCTTGCTGAATTATATACTACAGCCCCTTGACTGGCCCTCCCCCCACTCCTTTTGGTCCGCAGATCAGAGTAAAGGCATCTCTTCCAGCACTGTCCCTGCTACCCAACAGCTATTCTCCCAGGGCAACTCATTCCCTCCTAACCCCCGGCCGGCCGAGAATTTCAGGTGAGCCCCATATGTGTATGCTGCTTTTAGGGTCTTGAGGGATTCCACTGCTAAATCCAACTTTCATTCTTCCCCTGCTTTCTCTAGTTATTTCAGGCAAAGCAGTAGAGTGAGCAAAGGAGCTGCTTTCTTTCCTATCTGTTTCTTTGCACCTGTCCTATTGTGATGTTCTAGGTTCCATCCTTGTGTGTGCTGGTCAGTGTGTGGCTGTTAGTCTTTATTGTTTTTTTTTTTCCAAATTCTGTTACTGCATTTTCCTTAAACCCAAGGAAGTCAAGGGGATCTAGGAATAGTATGATTGTCCTTGGATTCCTAGATTCTGTGATGAACCCATCCCTTTAATCTTTTACTTCACCATTTGTTCACTCTTAGGAATAGTGGTCTGGCCCCTTCTGTAACCATTGTCCAGCCATCATCTTCTGCAGGGCAGATATTGGCCCAGATTTCCCGCCACTCCAACCCTTCCCAGGGAGCAGCCCCAACTTGGACCCCTAGTACTCGCTCAGGCTTCTCTGCCCAGGTAAAGTTTCTCATCTAATCCCTATGTATTAGTTTTTGTTTCTTTCCACATGTATGATTATTATCTCTTTTAGGTAACTTCTTAACCATTTACCAGTCCAATTGTTTAAATACAATATGACAAAAAATTGCATATTTTTTGTTAATTTTATAAGATAAAACCAAGAAATATAAAATCAATCATTTTATCAAATTTATTCAATACTGGAATGGATTGGTTGAAACGACCCCTGCCCAAGTGATATGAAAACTAACATGCTGCCTGAGTGATGCTCGGGATAAACTGTTAAGTGGTTAATCTTCATTCTCCAGCTTCTAAATTTTGGTTTTCTCAGAGCAACTAGATAATTAAAATGCTATAGATAATCCAAAAGTCTCATTAGCATCCATGTTTCTCACATAGTGACCTTTAGTTAGAATTGCTTATTTAGAACACTTAGAGATTTGATTCTGAGCTCTTTCTTGGAGTAAATTCTAAGAAGTTTACTCTTTGATTAGAACTGCATAACATAAAAACAAAAGAGAAAATTACTAATTACATATAGTGATGTGTGTTTATAAAAAGAAAATCTGTGTATCCATGTGTACGATATGATAAATGTGCAAAGCCTATAAAGCAAATATCCCTTACTATTTTACTATATTTATAAGTAATTTTTTTTTTTTTTTTGGTACTGGGGATTGAACTCATGCCCTCATGCTTGCCAGAGGCAGGCCCTTGTGCCACTGAGCTAAACCCCCAGTGTTTATAAGTAATATTTTATTAAAGGAAAAAATCAGAAACAAAAGCAGGGTCTAAAGTTACTGTACACATTATAATGTTAGTTGTGCAAAATGCACAGAAAGACTATTCATTTCTCCATCAGTCAGGAGGGATATCGTTCTTGAAAACAATCACCACAGTGCTTATGCTGTAATGAAACCAAGAAAGCTTACCTCTATGATTTCATATTCTTAAAAGATTTATTGTCTCTCTGTAAATTTGCTGTGGCAGAATCAAGAAAGGTGGTATTCATAGATGTCTATACAAGTCATGACTCCATCAAAGATTTTGAGGTGAAAATGGCTCCCATCATGAATGCAAACTATTTTTTGAGTAAAGAATTTCTTTGGATTGAAGAAGTTTATCACTGATTGAAGAAGCTGGTCACTGATCTGTGTTTCAGAACTATGAAGAATGAATATGCAGGCTTATGAGTTGTTTCTCTTAAACTTTTAACACTTTTTTTAAGATAGCAGGGTTTTACACTTACTAATGATAATAAATGAAACATGCTCTATAGAGCTACTCTGGGCCAGTTAGAAATAAGAGAAGTACATTCTACAGGGTGAGAACAGACCACTGTGAAAGAGAGTGCACAGTGGCCTTTAACACATATTTAAAAAAAAAAACAATTTGGGAAATAAAAATGAATTGATTATTCAAAATAATAAACATGGGTTTCTGGTGATGGAATTCTGAATGATTCTTATTTTATTTGCCTTTTCCAAGTGTTTAACAATGCAGCTACATTATTATCCTGGTGAGAAAAAGTATTTATTAAAAAAAGTAAGACGTTAGGAACAAAGGAATATAGAACACACTCCATAATAAAAGGATACAAAGTGCTAGGCATGGTATCACAATCTGGTGAGGCAGGGGGATAGCAAGCTTAAGCTCAGCTTGGATGACTTAGCAAGACCCTGTCTCAGAATTAAAAAACAGCTGAGTATGTTGCTCAGTATGAAGGTCCTAAGTTTAATCTCCAGATCTTCAAATGATAATACTAAAAGAATGCCTCCAGTTTTATGTAACTGTAAAGCATGTAGTTTATAACATGCCTTAATTCTTACAACCTACCTTTGTTCTTTGTCCTTTTATCTCACCTGCCTAAAAAATAGTACTGAGATTGATAGCTAATCAAAAGAAATAACACAGTTGAAAATAGTGATGAGCTTGAATTAGAAGAACACAGTGATCAATAATGTTGACTGCTATAGAAGTGGTCTGTGCAGTAATGTTAGTGTTCTATTTGTTGCCCTCTATCCCTTCTCTTTTTAGCAGGTTGCTACACAGGCTACAGCCAAGACTCGTTCTTCTCAGTTTGGTGTAGGCAACTTCCAGACTCCGTCCTCCTTCAGCCCCATGTCTCTTCCTGGTGCACCCACTGCATCCCCTGGTGCTGCTACCTACCCTACTCTCACCAATCGTGGATCCAACTTTGGTAAGTTCAGAGTAGGAGAATCCTAGGAACATTATACCTCTAAGAGAAAGATGCTGGAACCCAGGACACACACACTCTGCCAATTCTCTGCCACTGAACTATATCCCCAATTCTACTGCACTAAAAAGGAGGATTTTATAGTTAAAATGATTTGCCTGTGTCCTAGGTACACTGACCTAACATAGGAAAATGCAAGGTGACAGTCTGTTTGAAATTTAAAACCTCCCCATTTGAAAAATACTTTGGTACATATGACAAAATATTGTAAATATGTTGAAAATATACAATAAATATTATAATATAATTTTTTTTACTATAAAAATTACCAAAAAAACCCCAGTTCAGATGAACCAAGAACTCTTTTGGAACACTGTATAGAGTAGTGTTTTGGGACTGGATTTTGAAACAAGCACCATAGGAAGGGCACCAGTGGCTCTTTTCTCCTTTCCAGTAGGGTTAACAGACTGAGGTTGTACATTGCTGTGTTTCTAAGCTCCTGAAGCTGGACAGACTGCAGGACAGTTCCAGACACGGACAGCAGAGGGCGTGGGTGTCTGGCCACAGTGGCAGGGGCAGCAGCCTCATCATCGGTCCAGTTCAAGTGAACAACATGTTCAGCAGCCATCAGCACAACAGCCTAGCCAGCCCGAGGTCTTCCAGGTGAGAGGGTAAAGACTTCAGAAAATAGAAGCTAGGATAGAATGGATCAGAGGAGAGACAGAGAAAGAAATATGTCTGGATTAAGGTACTTGTTGGTTGGAGGTATATGGGAGAAGGTGATATATGAGGATAAATGTCAGTAATTTTTTTTTTTTTTTTTGTCTTTTTCCTTTTTATCTGTACTGGGGATCGAACTCATAACTGCCTGCTTTCAAGGCAGGCACTTATGCTGCTGAGCTAAACCCCCAGCCCCAATGTCAGTAATTTTTAAAAATTTGAATTTATTATCAAGCCCACCCATTAACCAGACTAGACAAAGGTAGTGGGAAAGATAGCAAAGAAAGTTATTTTAACTCAGTCACAGAGATCAGCCTTATTTCATAGTAGCTCTAGGTTTAAAATGGGCAGGGCAAAGAAAGTCTATGAAGCCAGGGCCTATAATTAGGACTGTGGGAGGCTGAGGCAAGAAGATTGCAAGTTTGAATTAAGTCTTGGCAAGTTAGCAAGACACTGTCTCAAAATAAAAAAGAGCTAGGAAGGCCCTGGGTTTAATCCCCTAGACACCCCCCCCCAAAAATATTTGAAATAGAACACACTGGTAGTTATAAAGGTCTCTTTATGTAAGTCCTAAGGGGACTGCAGGTATGAATGAAGTAATCTTAGACAAAGAGAGAGTATAAACCGTAGATTAAAAGAAGGCAAAACAGATTTTGGTGGGAAACATTGCACTCCTTATGTATCTGTGACAGATTATATGAAACATACTTTTCTCCCTTGGAAAATATCAAGTAGTAGGAGACAGTGAAAGATAGCTGTAGGAGCTGCAGAAGGAAGACAGAAGGAACTCGGGGAAAGGCTGTGATCTGAGGAGTTCAGCACAACAGGGACTTTTGGGGGTTAGCAACAATGGTACAGGGAATGCTGGGCAAGAACTTGCTAAATATAAAGATATGTGACTTAAACATAATCCTTTTCCCTCACTAGGAAATGCTGTCCATGCTGGGAGACCAGAGCAACAGCTACAACAATGAAGAATTTCCTGATCTAGCTATGTTTCCCTCCTTTTCAGAATAGAACTATTGGGGTGAGGATAAGGGGTGAGGGAGTAAAGTTACTGTTTGTTTTTTTAAAAGCAAATCTTTTGTAAACAGAATAAAAGTTCCTCTCCCTTCCCTTCCCTCACCCCTCCCGTGTATCCTCTTTCCCTGCCGGACCTCCCTTGCTCCTACCCTTGCCTCTTTGAGGTAACATTTGTAGACAAAAGGAAATGATAAATCCCCAAGGCTTTTAGGACTCTTTGAAAATAGGGGCTGAGTGAGATAGAAAGCCTTTCCTTACTTCTCCTGATCAGAAGTTGCACAGTGATAATTTGTGCTAGGGTGAAGAGAGGGGTTAGAGGAACCTATACCTACTATCTGCCTTGGAGACTATGGCCTGTTTTAGAAATTCTGAATAGAATGGAGGAGAAATACCCTCTCAGAACCATGAAACATGGTATTATGGGGCTTTAGAAAGCGAGCATAAGTTTTTCTGTTACCTGTGAGCAGTTCTTCTGGAAAGAGACATGACAGTGAGGTTGTGTGTGTGTGTGTGTGTGTGTGTGTGTGTGTGTGTGTGTGTGTGTGTGTATTTCTGTGTTTCTTTTTCCCTAGTGGGGAGTTATGCAAAATCTGTCCTATCTGTGTGCTCTTCAAAGAATTTTAAGGAGTTAAATGTTTCAGGTATTTTCCATTTAGTATTGCAGCCAAAGAGTATTTAAATAAATACCTTTGCTGCACTTATTTCTGTATCCAGCCAATTTGCATCTATAGGCAATGTCTTGCTGATAATGGTTGGTTTCTTACCAAACACACTCAGTGATAAAGCTGGACTAGTCCTGCTTTTGGTGCTCACACCTTGCTTAGAAAGATTGACAAACATTACTGAAACGGGCTGGCAAGATAAACACTTTTAGTAATCCTAGACTTGTCCATAAGAATAATGCTGCATTTTTCTGTCAGAATCACACATAATATGTTTCATATAGAGGTTATTTCTGCATGGAAACTCAACTTCTTGGAGTAGCAATCCCAGTGAAAATACTCACTGTTGGAGTACAAAACAAATACCAAGCCTCTTGCAAAGTAACCTCTTTCATTCCATCCTTAAAAATTGCTTATCTTGATTTTGGCCTTTCCTGGGTCTGTAGGTCTTTCCTCTTTGCTCCCTTCCAATCTTATGGTTGGATGGATCACAAGTATAATAATTCTGTTTGTCATGGGGCCTGAGCTCCCATCCCAACAGGGTCACTTGGTAATTATAGCCATATAAATGTGGATATAGGTTACTGCTCTCACTCTTTACCTTCCTCAGGTAAGTCATGTATACCAACCTTTTTTTTTTTTTTTCTAAACTGGCTCCAGCTAGCATGTAAGTGCAAGACTGAGTTAATTGGAAGACATTAAGTGTATTCATAGGAGACTGAGGAGCACTGATGGCCTTGGAGAAGCTGAGGGAATGTCACTTACTGCTTTCTTCTTTTTGTCTCCAGTCTGGTGCCAGGTAGTGAAGTGGAAAGGAGACAATTTATTTTTTTATTCTATGTGCACACATACAGTATACATATATATTTATATCACAGTTTATGAAACCAAAAAGTTGAGTTTCCAATGGAATCCTTGTTTTTTAATAATCAATTGTTTTTAAATATGATCAAGACTATAATATTGTACAGTTATAATAGGGTTTTGGGGGGAGGGTCTGGGAGGAAAAGGATACTTCGGGGGTTTTGTTTCTGCCTTTACTTCAGTATTTTATTTTTGATTTTTTCCCCCTTGTTGGCCATTTCTGTATTGTTGGGATCTGTGCTAATACAGTGGCAAAAATAATGACATGTAGCAAAGATTTTAAAACAATACTTTTTTCCTTTTGTAAAAAGTTCTTGTGTTGTGTGATCTCAATTGCGACTTTATTATTCATTTTCAGCTCATAAACAGCAGACATTCGCAACTAAAGGAATCCATAGATTGAGCTCCAAACATACAAACATAGTGTGAGTCTTTCATTTCAGGAATCAGAAATCACAGGGCCTTGATCACTCAGCTGCCCTCTTCCTCACTTGTCCTCCTGATCCTGACACATTTCTGAATAAAATCAGCAAGAACATTCTGACCACACTGTTTGAGGGTGGGGGTTCCCCAGACCTTTGAGAGAGACTTAAAGGATTAGGATTTGAAATCACTAGGCTTGTCTGGATACCGCTGTCTCTCTAGTATAACATCCTTTGGATTAAAAAGAATTAAGGATTGGGCAGTTTTGCTATTGTTTTTTGAGATGGTCTCACTTTGTAACCCAGGCTGGACTCTGACTCGAGATGATCTTCCTGCCTCTGCTGGGATCACAGGCACGTGGCTACTATGTCTGGCTCAGGGTTGGGAAGTTTAAACTCCTCAAGTCTGTACCTTGTTTCCTCTTAGAACTACTGTATGTGGTTCGTTAACAATTCTTAAAGTCAAGAGGCATAAGTCCATATTTTTGAGGACTTATTTGTGGAAACCAGCATGGAACTAAATCTAAATTCCATGTATTATCCTTTCAATTCCAATAACTCTCTTTCCCCACATCTTGTTTATGGAAGAAAATGGAGTTGGGTGGGGTGACTGAGCTGAACTCTTATGATTTGTCACATGGGTAGAGTTTGGGGAAGCATTTGGAGAAGCTCATGTGACTAACCTAGAATGGGGATTTTAATCATAGAGGCATAATACTCATCAGACATCCTATCGTCTGAGGCTGGTAGCAGTAGAATCTTCATGTAAATCAATCAGTCCTTTGATTCAGGCATTGTTCTAAAACAGGAGCACTGTTTTTGACTGCTTTTGGAACCAGTGTCATCTGGACTTTCTTAGCAGGTCCTCTCTACAAAATCACCTTAGTCTGGGAATGCTGTTCCCCTGCCTAAAAGCAGTGGCAACTTCAGCCAACTACTTCATAAAATACAAACAATTTTGGAACCTGTGTCTTCTCTTATGTCACTTGCTTCTAGTCTTTTGTGTTTATTCTGTTATTCCAGAAGTGTGGGTCAGACACAAATTTGAAAACTGAGGTTTCAGTGTTAGGGGGCTGGGGATTATAACAAGAAAAAGGAAAAGATACAGTTTATTGTAATAACATATTTAAAGGAGGAAGATGAGGAAGACCAAGTCTGTGTCTTTCATTTTCCCATTAAAGGAGAAAGTATACCCCAACTTGAATAATGCGTATTGTCTTTTGTCTGCCTCCAGAAACAGTCATGTGAAACTAAATACCTAGCAACTGTTTATCCTAGCACACAACACTGCACAGACAGAAACACTGCAAATATGCTGCCTCCTTCCACCCTAACCCCCCTTCTCAACATTTCTATTCCCGCCTCCCTGTCTTATCCAAGTTTTCCAGCCAACTGCTGTGGCTGACTTCCGCAATCCTGATGAAATAAATCTAGCACCCCTGGTCTTCCGCCCACATTAGCCACACTTTGTGCCTGAAAGGAGCACAGACAAGATTCCCAACTTCAGGTAACGTTTTCAGTTTCCTAGATCTTTTAGCTTCTCATTCTTGCCAATTTTCTGTTTAAGAGCATCAGGGATATGGTGAGTCGATCAAAATTATAGGTTCTTTGGGTGAAAACGGATGCCCTTATTTCTTCTGGCCAAATAAAATCTGTCTGGAAATCTTTAGGATTCCTTGTATTACTGCATGTAGCGTATGCATACATGCTTGTTTGGAGAAGCAAAGGAATAGGGGCTCCTTTGCCTTTTTTGAGGTATGAGGTACCTCAAAAGCATACCTTATATCTCAAAAGCAGCCACTCTTGTTTTCTGCTTGGAACAGAAAAGTTAACTGACTACTGAGACCGAGTGATAAGAGTGGTACCAGTAGGTGGTAGCTTGGTATTTCTGCTCTGATGTATGGTCAGCCCTTAACACTCCAGCTATTAAATGTCCTCTGACATTTTACCAGTTTGCAAAGGTTACAAAAATGGACTATAAATTTTGTGCTGTGCAGGTCATATGACTGCCTGGAGACTGCAAATTGTTGTTAAACTGAAGGACTTGCAGTTAAGCCAGTGCAGGAAATGAGTGAATCTTTGAAGTAGTTGTGAATTTAACCATAGAATACTGCTTTTCCATCCTACATTTTTCTAACCTTGGTTCTGAGGGATTTACCCTATGAAGGCAGCCACAGATGTTTGTTGTTGGAAAAAGAAAAATCTTCCACAGCATCTGGTTAAGATTAGGCCAGTTTCCTGCCAAAGAGGAAGGGGAGGAAGAAACTTATAAAAAAGGAGACCATAAATGTTGAGTTAAATAAGGAGATGCTGTCAACTTTTCTTGTCTTCTGGGAAGATTTGGAAAAGTCAGTTTAGGCAAAGAAAAGAAGCTGGAAATCTCTTCTATGTGTATCCTCCAACCCCATTTCTATCTTACCCTTTGTTCCACTCCAAAGTTGGGGACACTGAAAGGTTAACTGAGATGGCCCAGTTGTTTGGTCTCCACCCCATTAATGGTTGTAAGTTTATAGGTATGTGTGTACATACTTTGGATTTCCCTCTGTCATACTTCTTGGAATTAGATAAATCTTTATCTTGTACAAAGCCATCCTCTTCTATCACCCTCAATTCCTCGTCTACCTTTCTCGGAGAGCTAAGTTTTCCTCTGTCTTATGGTTCAGAGGCAGGGCTGCTTATCACTAGTCATGACTCCCCAAGGATTCTTCCCTATGTGTGCACTTTTTTCCTAAGAGGAACTAGACTTCTGTTAGCTTTTAAAAGGAATCTGTGACTCAAAGGTTAAGAGCAACCTACTGGAATATGACTATTTTCTCAACCGTAAGCCAGGCTGTGAATCTCCAGGCAAATGGAAGAGTCTTCCCTAATTATTCCCTTCCCCAGGATGTGGGGGCTCAAGGTTCTGCTGCTGCCTGTGGTGAGCTTTGCTCTGTACCCTGAGGAGATACTGGACACTCAGTGGGAGCTTTGGAAGAAGACCTACAGGAAGCAGTACAATGGCAAGGTGCCTGGGAACTGGGAGGGACACATGGTGGTAGACCTGGGGTCTGAGATCTCCATTCTCAGCTTCTAGAGTCCTCAATCAATTACAGTATTTCATTTCAATGAAGCAAACTATCCCTTCCCTAACTTCATTTCTGTACCTCAGCTCATCATCAAGATCTCTCCATATTTTGTTGTATAATGGTCTTGTCCATGGGTATAGCTCAGTGATACAGCCCTTACCTAGCAAGGGCTAGGCCCTGGGTTTAGTGCATCACCAACAGACACACACACCTTAAATTTGTCTTTTGGGAAGACAGCTTTTCAGATAGTAATGCTATTAATCTATGAACAATTTTCTATTGATCTTTTCAGAGCTTTGCATTGTACTTTTTGTATTTGTTTACATATTTCTTTTTGTATACTCTTAATTCGTGGTTCTCTAATTAGACTACATTTAGAATTTCAAGTTGCATCTTTTATCCACAGCACTAGCTATGTAACTTTGCATACAGTCTATGCAAATACTGATAATCCTTTATTTAGGTGGATGAAATCTCTCGGCGCATAATTTGGGAAAAGAATCTGAAATATATTTCCATCCATAACCTTGAGGCCTCTCTTGGTGTCCATACATATGAACTGAGCATGAACCACTTGGGAGACATGGTAAGTTGAGCCTGAGCTCCTGGCCCCCTGTCACATTTGCTTTAATTTCCTGCTAATGCCTGATCTCTTTTTTTTTTGTCTCAGACCAGTGAAGAAGTGGTTCAGAAGATGACTGGGCTCAAAGTACCTCCCTCTCATTCTCACAGTAATGATACCCTGTACATCCCAGACTGGGAAGGCAGGGCTCCTGATTCTGTTGACTACCGAAAGAAGGGCTATGTTACTCCCGTCAAAAACCAGGTACTGTTTCATGTGTGTGCACAGGAAATCTGGCATGATTTGTTCCTTTTTCTGGTGTTTTGGTCATGAAGCAAGAGAGTACTGGGAAAAGGGGAGAGAAAAATTAAGATTTGTCTTACGCTAAGACAATATAACCTGTTCTGATACTGAAATAATTATTTTGTATATTTAAATGTACATTTTTGTAAGTTTGTTTGTGAGGGTTTTTTTTGTTTGTTTGTTTGTTTTGGAGCTGGGGCTTAAACTCATGATCTCATGTTTTCCAGTAAGCATTAGTAATGCTAAGCTGAATCTCCAGCTCCTAACTTGAGTTTTCCTTATTACAACTACTATTACAATAAGTGATCTTATGTGTATTTTTATGTGTGTGAACTGCAGAAATGTTAAGCAGAATAAAGTTGGAATTGTTTAGTCATAGTTTCAAAAAGTTTTTATAATCTTAACATTCTTGCCAACACAAGAAGGCCAGTTTTCCCATAACCTTTTTTTTTTTTTTTTTTTTTTTTTTTTAGCTTTTTGAGACAGGGTTTTACTGTGTAGTTCAGGTTGGTGATTCTCTTGCCTTAGCATCTAGAGTTGCCAGGATTACAGGCATGTGTTCCCAGAATGTTAATACAGGTTCTAAACAGTAAGATGAATAGTTGAGCTGGGTGTGAGGGTGCATGCCTGTACCCCAGCTACTTAGAAGGCTGAAACAGGAGAATCCAAAGTTTTAGACGAGCATGGGTAATTCAAAGAGATCCTGTCTCAAAAAATGTGGTGGATGTGGGGATCTAGCTCAGCAGTAGAGTACCTCGAGGTTCAATCTCCAGTCCTGCCAACCCCCCCCCCCCCCAAATTAACATTCATTTAACAAATACTATTTATTTCTCCCCTAAAGTCTACCAGGTACCACAGAGGTAGGCAATAAAAATTCAAAATGGCTAATTCATAACCTGCATCCTCAAGAAATCTGTCTTTAAAAATGGCTTAAGAAAGAAAAAAAAAATCTTCATTCTGGCAGAATAAACATAAATTCTAATTTCTTAATCCTCATGATAGTCTCACTAAGTACACTGTTAACCAGATAAGATAAGAAAACTAAGGCACAGAACGCTGTAGTAAGTTGCTTAAGGTAATGTGCACAACTAGTGAGTACCAGGTCTGTCAAAACACAGGCGAACAAATGCCTCCAAAAGCTGGCTGTGCTTTCTGTTTTACTGCAGCTCACAGGAACCACATTTATGAACAGCAGTAAAATTAGGCATTGAACGTTAAGTGAAAGGGAATAAGAAGGCAGCATTTGCGCTGGGTGTGTAAAGAGCATATGGAATGTCATCAGGCAGGTGTCGGGAAGATACAGATGCAGCAGCTCAGGGCTGATCACTTCTCTGTACCCCACTCAGGGTCAGTGTGGTTCCTGTTGGGCTTTCAGCTCTGTGGGTGCCCTCGAGGGCCAGCTCAAGAAGAAAACAGGCAAACTCTTAAATCTGAGCCCCCAGAATCTGGTGGATTGTGTATCTGAGAATGATGGCTGTGGAGGTGGCTATATGACCAACGCCTTTCAGTATGTGCAAGAGAACCGTGGCATTGACTCTGAGGACGCCTATCCCTACGTGGGCCAGGTAAGGCTGTGCCGTATGGCTCCACAGCTCCGACACGGCTGCTGTTTACCTAGCAAGGATAGTGCTTCCTGGGAGGGATTTCAGAAGTTTTGTTTTCTTTTATTTTATTCAGCTTTTTTAAATTTTTTTTTTTTTTTTTTTTTGGTCTTTTTCCTTTTTATCGGTACTGGGGATCGAACTCACGACTGCCTGCTTGCAAGGCAGGCGCTTATGCCGCTGAGCTAAATCCCCAGCCCCTTATTCAGCTTTTTTAATGGGATACTTTCTCACAGAAGGACAAAAAGATTTCTACAATCTTGGGAGTGCTTTAGGAGCTTAAGCTACCATAACTTGTAGCTCTCTGCCCTAGATATGAGAGGGGATAGGTTATCCTTTAACCTCTGCACAGGTCTCAAGAACCCATTGCTAAATTCCCTGTGCCTGCAACCCACAAAACTAACCTTGCTATTTTCATGAATCATGTGACATACTTACTTTTCCTCCCTCCCTCCCTCCTTCCCTCTCTCCCTTTCTCTCTTTCTCTTCTTTCTTTTTCTCTCTCTCTTTCTTTCTTTCTCTTTGAGATAGAGTCTCACTATGTAGTTCAAGCTGGCCTCCAATTTGAGGGGATCCTCATGCCTCAGCCTCCCAAGTGCTGGGATTATAGGCATGTACCACATGCCTGGCCATGAGCTCAGTGGAATATGGGGAACATTTAGCCCAGTTATGTAAGTTAAAATGCTAAAATGTATAAAATGAGAGAAAAAATGATTTCATACTTTAGTATAATTTTAGAAGTAAAGGATTACCTCACTTTCTCCATGACTCCTTAATAATAGTATCTTTCTTCTCTAAATGGAGGTAATGTGAGAATTTTTAAATATACATGGGGCTGATGGATACAGTATGAGCCTCTGTGATAGGCTTTAGGGTAGGGGTTGCAAGTGATAAAAATTGATGGCTGCAATATAGTAAGCCATGTAATTGGTACTTTTTTTTTTTCTGTCTTTTTGAGACAGAGTCTCACTATGCAGTTTAGACTGGCCTTGAATATACTTTGTAGCCCAGGCTGGTCTCAAGCTTGTAAGGATCCTCAGCCTCCCAAATGCTGGAATTAGAGGCATGAGCCACCAATCCTGGTACATTTATTTTTAATCGTAATAGCATTGTAAAGTAGACCTGACTTCACTTTGTAGAGAAGAAATTGAAATTTAAGAAGACAAAAGAATGTGATCCAATTTGTATCACTGGTATATCAAAAATATATGGGGGCTGGGGATTTAGCTCAGCGGCATAAGTGCCTGCCTTGTGAGGAGGCGGTCATGAGTTTGATCCCTGGTACCGATAAAAATGAAAAAAAAAAACCAAAAAAAATATATATGAAAGTCTTTTCACTTGACATGGACTTTCCTAGGCACATGCATGAGAATTTCGTACTAGGATATAATACCTTGGAACAAATTGGCTCTTAGGGTATGTGTATATAAAACTTTATTGTATATTGTTTACTAAACAATTTGGCAACATTTATACTTTCATCTGCATGTGTAAGACTTTTGAGATAAGACTCACTAAACTGTCTAGCCAGGCCTTGAATTTTTAATCCTCCTGACTCAGTCTCTCCAATTGCTGTGATTAGCAATGTGCACATTGAGCTGAAGAAAGCCTGTTACATGTTTTGCTTGTTTATTTGTTTTTTGGGTTTTTGAGATGAGGTCTTGCTATGTAGCTCAAGTTGGCCTTAAACTCTGTAGCCTAGCTGTTCTTGAACTCATGGCAATCCTCCTGCCTCAGCCTTCTAAGTGCTGGGATTATAGGTGTACACCACCACACCCAGCTCCTGTGTAATTTTTGACAGCAAGAGACAGCAGAGGTTTGACTCAGATGGCAGATCACAAAGGGATTTTGAGAAATTTTAAAGTAGTAGACTATTAAAGTCTTATGCACACTAAGCTACATCCCTAGCCCTAATAATATTAGAATATTGTTAGATGGGGGCTGGGGATTTAGCTCAGCAGCATAAGTGCCTGCCTTGCAAGCAGGCAGTCGTGAGTTCGATCCCCGGTACTGATAAAAAGAAAAAGACAAAAAAAAAAAAAAAAAAAAAGAATATTGTTAGATGCTGCCATTACTATTAATATTTAGTGTGTTCTTATTGTAGGTATAACCTTCAGGTTTTGAAAGGATCATCTGTAAAGAGTTACCAAATAATAGTGTCATATTGCTAACTAGATCTGCAAAACATGGAGTTGGAAGATCACAAACTAAATCACTGTGGCATTAAGTATTTTTATGTCATGTTATATGCTTTTATTTCTGTCTCTAATGAAAATGTAATCCAGCAAAACTGCCTCACACTCGCATCCTTGATGGAGAGGTAAAGGCCCAGGTTCTCTTTGTACTGGGCTTCAGTGTTGGCCTTTTCCCCACACTGCAACTGGTATTTCTCTGCTCTCTGAGGCTCACACATGATAGAAGGTCAAAAGATTAGCTGGGCGTGGTGGTGCACTCCTGTAATCCCAGCACTTGGGAGGCTGAGGCAGGCAGATCATTGCAGTCATGACCAGCATGGGCTACAAAGTGAGCCTAAGGTCACTGAATTGTATAGCAAGATCCTGTCTCAAAAAGCAAAACAGAAAGTCAGAGGATGATTTGTGTCTTATTTGTGTATGTGTATGCACATGCATGCTGGAGTTTGACCCCAGGGCCTTCATACTGTAGATCTATAGCCTCAGTCCTGTTTTCCTTTTTTTTTCTGAGAGGGTCTTGTTAAATTGCCCAAACTGGGCTGAAAATGTGACCCTTCTGCCTCAGGCTCTGAGAACACTGGGATTCTAGTCATGATCCCACCATGTCTACCTATGACTTGTACCTTTTGCAAAAATCTTATTTGAGAAATCTTTTTTTTTTTTAACCGTGAAGTAATAAAAACAGTATCTCTTCTTTTAAATGTTTAGTTTTCCTTTTCTATGTTTATGCCTTTAAACTGGCTGGCATTGATGTTCATGTATGGCAGAATTAGGAATCCTTTTTCATAGTTTCCTAAAATGGTGAAGAACAGACTGTTACTTCACTGCTGCTACTCAAAACTTTGGTCAGCTTTCTCACTGATCAGCTCATTGCCCATTGCTTTGTTCTAGTCCTGTTACAATCTCATTTCTTCCAGGAGGAAAGCTGTATGTACAATCCAACAGGCAAGGCTGCTAAATGCCGCGGGTATAGAGAGATCCCTGTGGGCAATGAGAAGGCGCTGAAAAGAGCTGTGGCCCGCGTGGGACCCGTCTCTGTGGCCATTGATGCAAGCCTGAGCTCCTTCCAGTTCTACAGCAAGGGTAAGGAGCCATTCCTGCAGAGACTTGGATATGCAGGCACGATGTTCTTCAGGGGTCTGAGCAGTCTCAGTACAGTACTCAGTGTTTGTATTTAAACTCAGTCTGCCAGAGACAAATTAACATTGGTCACAGTGCAGATCATCTCTGTGGTCAACCTGCTAGGCTGGGACTGAATTCTAGTGTCTCCGACATCAAGAGGCCTCCCAAGGTAGCTCTTGCCTAATAGAGAGCCTCAGTGCAGTTGTTTTCCAGGTGTGTATTATGATGAAAGCTGCAATGGTGAGGATCTGAATCATGCACTGCTGGCAGTGGGATATGGGATGCAGAGAGGAAATAAGCACTGGATACTTAAAAACAGGTAATGAGGGGTACTGCTTTTGTCAGGTAATCACTTTCTGACACTCAGCATTACTTCAGTTTCCCAGAATTCTTTTCTTTCTCTCAGATCATCTGAGGAGAAATTATCTCAGGCTCTTCATTTGTATCTTCCAGCCAGAGCCTTAATTCTGAAGCTGGCATTTGATGAGCAAACAGCAGTACTTGAGTGTTTTGTGTACTGAGCTGTGTGCAAGGTGCTTAGCACCCAGTACGAACACATAAGCAAATGTCTGCATTCAGCCATCTCATAGCCCAATTAGAATGGCAGAGACAACTCACCATGACACACGTGGCACAGAGAAGCAGCTCATTTCCTTGAGAAGCTCCTAATTTTATCCACCTCACCTCTGAGATTTACTCCCAAGCCACAGTCACAGCCTCAGCCTCTCTTGCCACAATAAGGGTCAAACTCTTCAAACTTATGGTACAGATAATTCAGCCTATGTCAATCTGCCTTCCAGACAGAGCTCCCGTTATACTGTCAGGCACTCTGCTTTCAGCTGTGTTATCCTGACATGACCTGCCATCCTTGCCTCTGCTGTCAGCCTCAATAACCCAGCTTGGGCTTCATCCCTTTTTCAGCCTCTTGATTAGTGGCACTCTTTTGCACCTTTGAAAAGAGAGCATTATATCATTTTTCCTGTGACTTTAAACACTTTAAAGGTAAAAGTCATCTTGCTCAATTTTGTATGCTATTAGTACTTGGCACACTATAATGAGAGCTTTAAGGAATAAACTAAAGTACTAAGTATTTTTCTTGATTGGTCCTACAGCTGGGGAGAAAACTGGGGAAACAAAGGCTATGTTCTCTTGGCTCGAAATAAGAACAATGCATGTGGCATTGCCAACCTCGCCAGCTTTCCCAAGATGTGACTGCAGCCAGCCAGCCTCCTCCTGTTCTTGCGTTCCTACTTGATGCAGTACCATGATATGCCGTGGGAGGGAGCTGTGTACCATTCTTGAAACAGATGAGGCAACACAGACTCTGCGTTCCATTCTTCATTCACCGGTGCTTCAAGTGAGACCCTACAACTTTCCTTCTCTCCAGCTGAAGCCCTTTTCTCTGGGGTCACATGCAGGATTTCCCAGAGAGGTATGGGTGCATGTCCTGGGGCTAACTCTGTGGAGGTCTTCTGATGGGCTAGGTTCTGGTGCATTAAGACTACTTAGCTTTAAGTACCCTGGAAGACTAAGGCAACCTGACATCAGTTTCTGAGTTCCCTTCCATATTCTCAAGGTACAGATTTCTGTTTTTCACTCCACTTCACAAATATATTCATAAGTTTTTGGTACAAATTCTCATCATAGAAGAAATGTTTTCTTTTTCCTTCTTTGTGTTTTTGAAATAAAGTATCTCTTATCTACGATGTAATAAACAGCATTTAGTACACATTCATTTTGTGTTAATACAGTGCTAGCTTTTGGGAGACAAAACGATGAGTAACATTCCCTATTTAATATACACACAGTCTGACTTGGAAGCCTGTTATAGAACCATCCCAGTTCCTTTATGTGTTCATTCCTGCAGTGGGCATTAATCAAGCACTTACCCTGTATCAAGTCTTGTACTGAGCTTCTGGAAGTAAGGAGATTTCAGTGTTTAACACTGTCTGCACATGGGCCAATCCAGTGACAAGCATACCTACGTCTTGAAAACTACCTTAAATTTGCTTCTGAAGTTCTACAGTCTAAAATTTTGCTGTCACTAAAAGAAGAAATTCAAAATCTTTACTAATATTTTCCAACAAGTATTCTAGAAGATTAAATTGCATAAATTACCTTTTTTCACAAATTATTTTATCAAAGACCTATTTTTTTGTTGTTGTTGGGCACTTTTTGGTTGTTTTTGTGGGGGGAGGATCTGTGTATTTTTGTTTTTGTTTTGAGGGTCTTGCTATGTAGTTCAAGCTGGCCTTGAACTTACTGTGTAGCCCAGGCTGGCCTTGAACTCATGGTGATCCTCCTGCCTCAGCCTCCTGAGTGCTAGGTTTACAGGTATGCACCACCACATCTGGCGAGGACTTGTTATTACTACTAGAAAAGTCACATTTATTTACTGTTTACTCATGTCAAGAATTCTTACTCCTTTGTATGCAAAACACATTGTTTTGGTAAATATTTCTTAACATATGGTAAAGAATATATTAAGTCTAGAAGCCTAGTCATGGTCCTGATTTTAAAAATACTGCCAACTTTAGTGCATATACTTGTCATCCCAACTACTTGGGAGACTGAGGCAGGAGGAGCTCAAGATTTTCAGTTCAGGCTGAGCAACACAGCAAGACCCTATCACAAAAAGTATTAGAGAATAATCATTGGATAACTGTCTTTTGAAAACTAAGCAGTTTAAAAATGGGTTCTCTGGATATTTCTGAAATAATAAAATCGTTTTAAAAAACTTTTAAAAAGAACATAGTATATTCATGATAGAGACACACACAAGGAATCAATAATGTTATGCACAGTGGGAAAAAAAAGCTCAGGAATGGATCATTACTTACTAGGATTTTTGGTAAGGCTCTATTAAGAGCAGTGCCTTAAAAAATCTTTTTCTCTTTATCTCTCTTCCCCTCTCTCTCTGTCTCTCTCTACAAGCTGGCTTTGAACTTGCCTGCTGTGCAGCTGGGATTACAATTGTGTGCTACCATGTCTGGAACTTTGAAAGATCTTAATGGATAGAGAAGGAGGGTGGAGGGTGCCATCAGCGTAAAATTCCAGGTGAACAAAGGCACAGAGCTGTGTGGGTGAACAGTGAGAACTGAAGTGTGTCAACTGTAGAGGGCAAGAGCATAAATGCTGGAGCTGAGGGGAGAAAAGAGAGGTGCATCCTGGAGCCCCACTGTGTCCTATGAAGTTCATTATTTATTTTGTGAACACACAGGCATTTAGTAGACATCAAAAGTCATGATTACATCTATATTTTAATAATATTCCTCTGGCCCTAAGGTAAAAAACATTGAAGAGCAAAATGGAGATGCAGCCTATGATTCTAGCATTCAAGAGACTGAGGCAGAAGGATCACTGTGAGTTACATACACAGTGAGTGTTTGTATGAGTTCAGGGCCAGTTTGGAATCGAGCTAGGCCGACCTTGTCTCACAAGAACAAAACAAGCCGGATGTGGTGGTACACACCTGTAATCCCAGCAGTTGGTTAGGCTGAAAAAGGAGAATTGCTGTGAGTTGGAGCCCAGCCTGGGCTACGTAGTGAGTTCAAAGCCAGCCTGAATTACACAGAGAGAGACCCTATCACATACACAAAAATAATAATAAAGAAATGTAAGACAATGGAGGAAAATCAACATTTAGGAAGTACCTCAAAGAAGTGCTTCTCTAAGGTTGTGAGCTCCATCCCCAGTACCAAAAGAAAGAAAGAAAGAAAGAAAGAAGTGCTTCTCAAGGAATAATTTATGGACTCAGAGCTTTTTTAAATCTTGACCATGAGTTTGGCAGATAATGAAGGCAGCAAATGACATCCTTAGCAAATTTCATCCCAGGAAATCTTAGTTCAAATTTGTAGGCTTAAGAGCATGCAGGTTCAGCAGCCCACCAGTATTTTTACTGAATGCAGAAAGGACCAAACAAAGCAAGCTGGAGAAATGTCTGATTCTCTGCTGAGAAACTCTATGTAGAGTTGTTACTTCCATCTGGATTTTTTTTTGCTTCTGCCTAACACATCCTTCCGGGCTGCGTGTGACAGTGGGTGGCTTGAGGCAGGAGGGTAGCAAGTTTGGCCTAGCCTGTCCGGTCTAAAAATAAATAAAAATGACTGGGAATATAGCTCAGTATAAAGGTCCTGAGTTTAATCCCCAGGACTGAATCCTTTGGAATTTTTTTTTTGTGTGTATATATGAGCAACACATACTCCACTCCTAAACATATTTGGGTGTATTCTAGTTTTTTTCCTAGTGCATTACTGTGTACATTTATGTATACTTTATTAATTAAATGTGATACTGCTAAAGTATACATACTGCTAGAGTTTTATAATGTGTTTTTGTATCTGGTAGGGTTAGTCTTTACTTTGCGGTTCTTAATAATTTCTAAATGTATATTTCTTCTATATGATCATTAGAATTAGCTTCTCAGATTATCAAAAACCCTGCTGATATTTTTATTTGGATCATACTAAATTTATATCTTAACTGAAGAAAATTGACCTCTTCCTGCTACTGAATTTTCCTATATTTTCGAAATAACCCAGTGCCAGTGTATAAACACTAAGGTGAAGATGTGCTAAGAGGGCTGGGGATATAGTTCAGTGGCAACAGCACCTGCCTTGCAAGCATGAGGTCTTGAGTTCAATTCTTGGTACAAAAAAAAAGCTCTGAGACCAAAGAAAGAGACAAACCCTCCAGTATAACACCTAGTGCACTCTCCTCAGGGATTGAATGATAGAAGTGTGGTCCTGGGGAAGCAGCAAGACCAGTGGAACCCTGTGATTTTGGTCAGAAGTAGGTGCCTTTGTAAAAGTCAGAACAAAACTGGTTTCATTCAAGCTGGACTATACTTACTAAGTTCCAGAAAACACCTGGGGGGTTTCATTTATAATATACTGGGGAAAACAGACTAGGGTTATTAAGGAATAACCATGCAGCCAGGTCAACTTGAATCCATAAACTAAGACTAAGACACCTTAAATCTTTTATGTTTTTGTATAGATCCTAGTTTATTGATAAAATGTTTTCTAAAAATTTTGCCTTTTATTGCTGTTTTATGGCAGAAGAAAATGAATTTATTTCTAATATATCTTGTAATTTGATTTGTACATTTGAAAGATACTGGTTTGTTAATTTTGTACTAACCTACTTTATCTTGAACTCTATTTTTGTTTGTTTTTCACTTGATTCTTTTTGATGGGGGAAAGGTATAAGTACATGATACACAACTAAATTTTACTCCTTTCTAGTTTTTTTTTTTTTTTTTTTTGTGCCAGGAATCAAACTCAGGACCTTGTATTTGCCAGGCAGGCACTGTGCCAGAGCTATATCCCTGGCCCTCCTTTCTAGTTTTTATCTCTAATTTCTGATTTATTTATTTACATCAGGTAATTCTTCCAAAATAATACTAAGAAATACAGATAGGTCCTGACCTAGAAACATGATTCTAGTATACACAAAATTCTCCTGTAAATGTGTATAGTTTAACTAGTCCACATTCAGTGGACAAACCATTGTTAGTATTCCCAGCTATATACAGTATTACAATTAATGACTGATTTTGACACAAAGACCTTTTAACATGACAATGTGATCTGTCTTTTTTTAATTTTTAAATTTCTTTTATAATACTGGTATTAGCTAATGTTCATTGAGCTTTACAATATATCCCATAGCATGTTAAGTTCTTTATACTCTGTTCTCTTACCATCTCCATTTTGTAGATATTAAACAGTAACCTAGCTAGTAAGTAGCTGAGCCAAGACTCAGACCCAGGTGCTTTCTGTTTTTCTGAATTTTATTATCTACTTTGTTTTATGTATTTTATTTTGTATAGGTTTGATATGATACAGATACTGTGCTTTTACAAATGACAAGTTCACTTCAGTGTAGAAAATTCTAAGGAATTAACTGAAAAATAATTAGAACTAAAGAGTTTCACATAGTTGCAGGATATGAAATTAACAAAAATTAATTTTATTTCTGTACAATAACATTAAATAAACTGAAAAATTAAAAAAAGTATTTTACAATAGCATAAAAAAAAAATAACATACTTAGGAATGAATTTTTTTCGGTACTGGGAATTGAACTCAGGACCTTGTGCTTGCCAGGCAGGCACTTGTGCCACTGAGCTATATCTCCAGTCCAGGAATGAATTTTTAAAAAGAACAGCAAAATGTATACTCTGAAAGCTACAAAAAGTTACCAGAAAAAAACAAAACTAAATAAATGGAAGACATCCCACATTCATGCACTGGAAGACAATATTGTTAAAGTGGTAATACTCTCAGATTTCATCTATAGATTTAATATTATCCTTATCAAAGTCCCAACTGGCTTCTTTGCAGAAATTTATAATCTGGCCCTAATCTAATACAGACATTCAAGGGATTCAAAAATAACCAAAACAATATTGATAAAGCACAAAGTTGGAAGACTCACACTCCAGGTTCAAAGTTTACTACAGACTGCAGTTACTGAAACTGTGGCCTAGGCATACTCAAGTAGGCACCATGTGTATACATCTGAACAGGAGACAGTGTGGCCTTAGACTCACAACAGACAGGATACCTTCTTGCTCTGAAACCATCAGAAAGTCCTGCTGTCACCATACTTCCTAACATCCTAACATGAACCTAGCAAATATGCTCATGCCCTCATCACACTGCTTGTTCTCTGGCATAACCCTGAGGAGCATATATTCTAACTGCTTTAGAGTGACCACCTATGATGATGCCATGCTCATTATAATATCATTAGCATTATATCTCCCTCCATGGGCTATTGGGCTGCCCCACTGGTTCCATCAAGGCCCATGTAAGTTCACAAACTCTTCTTCCCGATGTGGGAATGTGAGGACTTGAAGTTGACTGGGAAAAGCCCAGTTAAAACCTTGTACTCACCAACCTTGACCACCCCCCAAATTATTAGGAAAGCAAAAGAGAACAGTTGCCATTCTGGCTCTATCCACCCTCCATCCTGAGACTGTTCTTTCCTTACTGACAGCTGCTGTCTCTAGGTGCTGCCCACTTGGAACTTTCCTAAGTGTAGTTTCAAACGTAAAACAGGCAGGGGCCCCTCTGAGTCAGACTTGCTTTCAGTTTTCTCGTTGGCCTACTCCCACTCTGAAGTGTATTTGCCCTTCAATAAACTCTGACTTTCTTATTGCTTCTGTGTGCTTTGCTCCTCTCTTTGAGATGCAAAGGGCCTGGAAATCAGGTGAAACTGAGACCAACTTCTGGTAACAGGTTCACATAATAGAATTAAGAATATAGAAATAAACCCTTATACTTGTATTCAGTTGACATAGGGTGCCAAGATAGCTCAATAAGAGGAAAAAGGGACATCTCAACAAACCATCAGGATAATTAGATAACACTTGGAAAAGAATGAAGGTGGAACATAAGCCCCCAATACTATATACAAAAATCAATACAAAGTTGTTCAAAAGCAAGCAGTCAAGATGTCAGGTTAGGAGCTGGATGTCAGACCTCTGGAATCAAGACAACTGCAAAAGAGCTAACCAAGGAGAAAAAGGAGATCTCTGGGAATCAAGAAAGGTGACAGGAAAGCCAAAAATGGAGAAACAGGTAAGGTAGAGAAAACACAAAGCTGTCTACAAAACCAACCCCAGCTCCAAGCATGATAGGAATCCAGACTCCGCAAACATAAGGTAGGCCCTGAGAGGGCTGACAACCCCAGTAATAAGCAACAGCCAGTTGTGGTTACATCCCTGAACCAGGAGGATCACCATATGTTCAAGACCAACCTGGGTCAGTGAGTTCAAGGCCAGCCTGAATTGTATAGTGATACCCTGTCTCAAAAATACAAAAACAAAAGCCACAGACTGGCAGTACCAGCCTCAAGTAAAACCTTGGTTACTGCAAGCTGTTAACCATGTGGGAATTTACTCTAAAAGTGATGCATGGCTGGATAACCTTGGGAAGCAAACCTGCAGTTCTTGCCAGTGTCTCAGAGTGATACAATTATGAGTTATTTTGAAAGGAAGCTTACTGTTTGAGACTGAGTCACTCCAGGGATCAGAAGTCACAAAACAATCACCCTTGAGGGTTTCTGGGAACACTTTGCCACAGAGAATGGATAGGAGATAGCCAAAGAGACAGTCATGGAGGGAGAAGGTTGGCTACAGACTTTGGAGAGGTACAGGCAATGGGGAGCTGGGACTGGAAGACACAGTAGTAGGCAGTGCAACAGGAAGCAACACTGAAAAGACACCCAGGATTTGCAGGCAGATCTATTAACGTCAACTGATTGAGATCACTCTCAAAACACGAGGCCCTGATCTCTGTGGTCCAGCAAGCAGGAAGTACAGAAGCAGAATGGCTTTTCAATTGGGGATTGGTTTATACAGTATGCATCATAGTGACCAGCTATGCATTACAGTGACCAGCTGTTTCTTACAAGCAACCAGAACTAGAACAAGAACTATGATGTGGGCAACTAAGAAACTGAAGTATGCAGGCTGGGATGGGGTCCTTATTTGTTACAGTAGCACCACCTGCTGTGAGGAGCAAGACCCTTTAAGTGTAGTTCTCTAAGGGAAATGGGTCCTAAAGTGTTAGGATCCAGACCACTGTGTCGCTTGATTCCCCCAGTAGCACAAAACTCCGGTCTGTTAGCCTTCGCTAGCTGCCAACATGTTAAAGGATGTTTGCCATATCCTCATCTGCATGGATATGGGACCTCTGGAGCAACTGGGACACCTCATCGCATCCACAAAGCTAGCTGGGAAGAGGAGTGACTGAGAGTGCACAGAAGGAACAAACACTAAGAGCCTCTTTCAGAATATAGCTCTGAGGTAGACAACATACTGTTACCTGGCCAGCCCCGTGACAAAGGCAGGACACAGCTCAACACTGACACAAAAGCAGCCATTTCTGTGAGTGTGGAAACACAAGCCCCAATTACAAGCACTAGCCCTCCCTGTACATAGGGATCCCAGGACTACAGGTCCTGGAAAGAAATCCTATTCCAATGTTATAGGCAGCTAAGATAGAGGTTAGTTGTAGTCAGAAGAAGGATTGAACCCTAAAAGAAACCAATGCATAAAAATAAGAGATACCAGCCTTGTGGCTACCAGTGGAAGCAAATCTGAAGAGAACCAGGCCTCAAGATGGAGATACAATAGCCAAGCTTGCAAAATAAACAGCAACCTGAGATTAGACTGTAATGGGGCACCACCTGGTCCCGGGGCCCAGACAGCATTAGGTACATAGGTGGGCAAGCAAAATATCCCAATATCGGACACATACTACCCTCCCCAAATATGCCTTTGTTTCTTCCATGTACCCTTGCTATGTGCCTCATTTCCCTGTTGCATTATGGTGAACCTTTTAGAGACAAATACCTAACTGCAACCCAAAACTCATTTATTACAAAGTGCCAACACTGCAATTAAACCTGAACGCTGAAATTTTTGTTAAAAAAAAATCAGCATCTTTTGTGTTTAAAAAAAATGACAGAGCTTTCAATGAGACAAACATCTTTTCATTGAAAAGTAAAAGTTTGCATTTGGTGTACGTTTGCACAACTGATCTTTGCTGTTGTATTCATGCTAATTATTTGTCAAACTTTGGCTTGTACTTCATGAGTTTGATTATTTATGTCTTCCATTCAAGCTTCCATTCAAGGAATAAGAGGCTACCTTTTATAAGTCAGTGGATAGCTGTTGACTAACATCACTTGCTATGCACAGGACTGGATTTTTAACAGTATTTCTGCTACGTGGCATCTCAGAGATATGTTGCACAATTTTATCCTTGTTTAGAAAATCATGAAAAAGAGAGTTACTCCCTGACAACATAGCTATTTTGATAAAATCTGAGAGGAACTTACCATGTTTTGCCCTACACAGTGAAATTTGAAAGCTGGAAGCTATCATGTGTTTTGTGTTAGAATGATAGTTACAAAAACTTAAGATACCAGGAATGATATTTCCTCAGTTTCCCTTATGTTTCACCAAGTTCCACAAAACCTTTGTGGTTGGTGTCAAAGTGCTATCTGACATTTGGTATGTGACACACAACACTTTAGTTACACAGAGTACATAACATTTTCTCATTGCATTCAATCACTCTAAATGACTGCCTAGGCCCCTTGCAATGATCTTCCATTGTTGTCAGTTTTGCCTTTTTTTGGCAGTGTCATTTCTTGATGTTCAAGACTTGGAGTCTATAAAAACACAAAAATTTTTTTAAATGAAGCACCCAATAGAAATCTATCTCTCCAAAAATAGATAAATCTATTAAATACTAAATTGCATAGTCCCTAAATCAACAATCAATGCCTGTGATTCTCAACTTGGCTTCTTCTATAATTTGCTGCACACAAGCACAAGCACAAGGGGCAAAGTTCCACTGACCATTAGCCTTTGGCTTGCTCTGTTGCTATTGTCTGAAAAAGGGGTCTGTTTCCTACCTTGTGGGGCTTCTGCTAAAATCACTGCCAGTCCAAGCATATATATTTATAGATCTAGATCTAGATATGTTTTTTCTTAGTTTTGTTTTCATAAATTCTTCACAAATAACTAAATACAATGCTGCAGATTCAAATATACCAGGAGGACAATACAACATTAAAAGAATCTTTGCTGTTAGATATTAAATTTCAGATTTTCATAAGGAAACTCAAAGCTAGAATCCTGCGTTAATAAAAATAAATGCATTAAAACTCACAGCCTGTGTGTGTGTGTGTGTGTGTGTGTGTGTGTTTGTGTGTGTGTGTATTGTCAGCACACTGAGCAGGGATATGAAAGCTTGGGTAAATCACAGCTAATGAGTTGCGGCTTATGACATCATCACCTGGTGCTGCTACTCCTTTCCAAGCATGCATATGGCCCGTATGTACATTGTTACCTGATGCTTGGCGGCTGAGGTGATACTGGGGCTACTCCTTTCCAAGCATGCATATGGCCCGTACGTACATTGTTACCTGATGCTTGGCTGCTGAGGTGATACTGGGGCTACTTGGCTTGTGCCAACAGAGAGAGTTCTGCATGCCTGCTGTGGCACATGTGGCATAGATTTGCCACCACTGCCCTACTGGATCAATATTAACTAAGTGGCTATGTTTTTATTCCTATAGATTGATTGTAATCTGACCCACATTGTGATTTTGGTGTATAAATTATCTCTGACAAAGGGTCTCAGTAGCCACCCACTCAGGACCCCTCCTGGAAGTGCAGGGGTTGTCATTTTCCCTTATTTCTAATAAAATTCTCTTAACTTCTTCCTTTCATTCACAATATGAGAACATGAGCATGGCACATTTGACATCTAACTGATCAGAAGTTTTACTTTTCCTAATGTCACAATCACATTGGCATGGAGGAATTTTTTTGATTCTTTTTCTCTTGCTTTTTTCCTTCCTTCCTTCCTTCCTTCCTTGCTGTTGTTTGCTTTTTTTTTTTTTTTCCTTTTCTTTTATTTGTTTGCTGTGGTTTTTTTTTTTTAACTTTTTTTGGTCTTTTTTTATTTTAAAGAGGATAAAACTATAAAACCAATTAGAACTAACCAGTGTAAAAGATACAGGACTAGGCTAGGGGAACTGGAAGAGACCTAGAATAGCAAAGGCAATTCTGGGCAATAAAGGCAAGGCAGGAGACATCACAATCCCTGACTTAAAAGTTATACTACAAAGCTACTGTGATAAAATCAGCATAGTACGATGGAGTAATAAGACCCAAAATGTGTAATATTGTAAAATATTGTAAAAGTGAAAGGGAAGGAAAGTGCTCTAAAGGATATAACGGTATGTATAGTGTGTAAGTTAGATGACCATGTTACTAAATTTCTGTTAGATCATTGAACAGAAGGGTTTGCACTATCAATGTTTGAGTGTTTAGCCACTTTTTATGTTTGATTTTGTAACTTTAACAGCTATTTTTAAGATGACAATATGTAATGTATCAACTAGTGATTTTATGATGTTAATTTTTTTGAATTCTGTATTATTCTGCCTTTTTTCTCTTTTTTCTAGTTTGTCTTTTTTAATGTTTTCTTTCTTTAAATAAAATTCAAAAATTTAAATAATAAAAAAAAATCAGCATAGTACTGGAATAAAAAAAGACCTGAAGATCAGTGGACAAGATTAGAATATACAATCACAACTACAAACACACTTGGCCACCTTATCTTTGATAAAGGGGCCAAACACATTCACTGGAATAAAGATAGCTTCTTTAATAAGTCGTGCTGGAAAAACTGGCTTTCCATATGCCAAAAACTAAAAGTAGACCCATGCCTATCACCATGCACTAAACTAAAGTCAAAATGGATCAAAGATCTAAATAGTAAAACTGAAACACTAAATATGCTAGAAGATAAAGTAGGTAGAAATCTTGAAGACATAGGGGTATGCAGAGAATTCAAGAACAAAAACCAAACTGTACAGGAAATTCTTCCTAGAATCAACAACTTAAACCTCATCTTATTAAAAAGTTTTTGCATGTCAAAAGATATTTCCAACAGGTTGAAAACAAACCATAAATTGGGAAAAAAGTTTAGTCAACTGTCCCTCGAAGGACTTCTGTCTAGAACATATAATTTTTTAAAAAATCAGGCCCCCAAAATTCAAAGACCCTCTCCAAAAATGGGCATCTGAGATGAATACATACTTCTCAGATGAAGAAATACAAATGGCGAATAAATGTATGAAAAAATATTCAACATCATTGGTTATTAGAGAAATGCAAATTAAAACAACACTGAGATTCCATCTCATTCCAGAAAAAATGGCCTGGATCAAGAAAAACACCAATAATAAATGCTGGAGAGGCTGTGGGGAAAAGGAAGTCTCCTGCACTGTTGGTGGGAGTGTAGACTGTTACAACCACTGTGGAGGTCAGTCTGGAGATTCCTCAAAAACCTGGAATTGGAAATCTCATTTGACCCAGCTATTCCACTTCTGGGCATATTTCAGAAGAATTGAAAACACTGTTTCACAGTGATATCTGTACACCCATGTTTATAGCAGCACAATTTGTAATAGCTGAATCTTGGAAACAACCCGAATGCCCATCAGCTGAGGAATGGATAAAAAAGATGTGGTATTTTTATACAATGGAATACTACTCAGCTATAAGAAGGATCACATTGAGGCTTTTATAGGTAAATGGATATGACTTGAGACCATACTTATAAGTGAAATAAATCAAATTCACATGTGTAAATACCATATTGTCTCCCTAATGTAAGAAACTGAAAGAGTAAATAAGATACAAAATCTTCAGTAAATACTGTGAAAGGGTAAGAAACTGATCAAAGAGCAAAAATAATTCAGGGAAAAGGAGAAAAGAAAGAAAATAAAAAAGATGTAAATTTGTATATATACATTTTAGATTAACTAAGGTGACTATACTACTAATTCTATTAGTGCTTGGAACAAAACAATTAACATCCATAGGATTAGATCAATTTTGCATGACTATATCAAGTAAGAAGATAACTTGATCAATTCAAGTAAGAAGATAACTATGTAAAACAACAGAATTAGTTGTTTCCACCACCTTGTTTTGAAAGCCTACATTGTTATTGCTTTGGGCTCTTTGTTATAGTTATTTATTTGAGTCTTGCTTCTTATTTTTCTTATACTTTGTTTTGTTTTTCCCTCTAAACAGAAAGGATAGATGTACTTGTATAAGCTTTTATATGCCTAGAACTTCACCTAAAGAGTTTACAAGAATTGATTTTAGTATGTGTGATGGTATGAACAGCTACATTGAAGAAAATGAGACCCCATGGTAGCCATTGCTGATTTCCTATCATTTTGTTTTGAATAATGCTTTTATTCTTGATTTTGATTGATTTTAGTCGGTTTTCAATTATTTGGTTTCAATATGTGTGAAGGGATGGACAGCTATTCTGAAGAAAATAAGAGTCATGATAGCATTATTGATTTCCTGTTGTCTGGTTTTGAAGACTTGTAAGCCTCTCATTCTGTGGATTGCTTTTATACTATTTTGTTTATACTAACTTATTGTTAGTATAGCAATAGTAGTCTAGTAGTATAGTTAGTTTGTTTATACTAACTTGTTTATACTAACTTATTGTGTGTGAAGGTGACAACTATTTTGAAGAAAACAAAAGGCGTTATGGTAGCCATTGTTGGTTTCCTGTTGTCTTGTTTTGAAGTCCTGTGTTAAATGCATTGTTTTTCTCTGATCTGTTTTGTTTTGCTTTATTTTGTTTTATTCTGTTTAAAATTTAAAAAAGACACAGGATTTCAAAACATTACAAAATCAACAATAGTTACCATAATGCCTTTTGATGTTTTCAAAATAGCTGCAGATAACTTCAGACATAGTAAAAATCAAACAGAACAGAATAGAAACAATAAAAACAAAACAATGAGTGCAATAAAGGACTTCAAAACAAGCCTATAGTAAATCCAAAATTGCTACCATAATATATTTTGTCATCCTTGAAATAGCTGCTCCTGCCATCAGATTTGACATAATCAAACAAAACAAAAGAAAATAAAACCCAATCCAACAAAACAATGAAAATGATATAGGACTTCCAAAACAAGACCTTAGGGAATCAACAATGGCTGCAACCCTCAGAAGGAGATCCTACTATATGTCACACTGTGTACCACTATCCTCTGAACCTATGATCAGACCACTGGCCATATAGACCTGCAATGTTGGTGAAACACCAAAGCACCACAGGCATGCAATTGCATTTTACTTCCATACCTATTATCACAGCCTGTGTTTCTCTGGATAAGCCTGTGGCTTACATGGTGGAGTGGAGGAGGTTGGTTGGTTGATCATTCTTGTTTTCCAGCCCGCATGCCGGAAGGGGCTGGGGTCTGTCTGTCTGTTCCACTCTGGCAGCAGCCTGTGCATGGCACTGATTCCCAGACTGGGCTTTCTTGCTGGTGTGGCTTTGTTCTTTCTAGCCCCAGTCCACAAATGGTGCTGACTCATGGGGAGAGGCTGGGGTTTGTCTGTTCCAGTCTAGCAGCAGCCCACACCTGGCACTGGTTCCCAGATTGGGCTTGCTTTTTTTTTTTTTTTTTTTTTTTTTTTTGTCTTTTTGAGACAAGGTGTCACTATGCAGTTCAAGCTGGACTTGAGCTCACTTTGTAACCTAGACTGGTCTCAAATTTGCAGCAATACTCTTTTTTTTTTTTCATGAGTGCAAACATTATTTTTAGTTGTTTTATTTTTGTTTTGGTTCCTTCCTTCTTTCCCTCCTGTCTTCTTCACCAGTTTCCTGAGGATTAGGTAACTGTAGTGGATTGAAAACTAATGGTGAACTTAGACAC
Organism: Cavia porcellus; assembly: GCF_034190915.1. Classification (NCBI taxonomy): domain Eukaryota; kingdom Metazoa; phylum Chordata; class Mammalia; order Rodentia; family Caviidae; genus Cavia; species Cavia porcellus. The sequence continues at coordinate 107,684,214 of NW_026947484.1, read as the reverse complement.
TAGCTAAACTGAATCAGCATGGTGTTGAGTGCAGATGCCAACCTCAGGACTGTTGCCAGCATAAAGAAGAGACCTGGAGAGGAAGAGTAGTGTTGTGAGTTCTCCTAAGCATTGTTGTTGCTTGGAGCTGTTGGTTTTCTTGAGAAGTTTGTCACACTGGCTTCCCTGATATGAACTTGGCTGTTATCAGAGGAGCTTGGGACCTTGCTGCTGAGAATGGCTGTGGTTCACTTTGGGGGAGCTTTGATCCTTACTTTGACATCACTTCCTGGCTCTGGTGGGAAAGATGTGTGCTGTTTAATGACCAGGAGAAGTTTTCCTGATGGCTTCCTGATATGTACTTGGTTGTTCTTATTGTTGGAGGAGCTCAGGACCTCATCACTGAGGGTGGCTGTGGTACTTTTCGGGGAGACTTGAAAGCATCACTTCTTGACTTCAGGATAGAATTCTCAATACACTGGCAGAGATCCTTCATCTTGCTGGCACAGACTTTCTGGTTTCCACCACTGACCTTTGGGCCTTCCTAGTGCAGACTCATGAAATAGACTTGCATGAGTCCTTGTCATGGGCCCCAAGCCTTTAGTTGGACTTATGGGAGACACTGTCTTGGGCTCCAGGTTTTCAGCTAAACACATGCAGGTTATTGCCATGGGGTTTGGCCCTTGGCTGGATTTTCTAGGTCTTTAGTGTGTCAACCAAATTCCTAAACTTTCTTTGTATTTGACTCCTTGAGTGAACATTATAAATAATACTACAAATTATTTGTCCTGCATTTTCTCGTTTCCTTGCAATCCCTTACTACAACAGTAACCCTTCCTTTGTCCTTCAGCCTTCTAATCTCTTTCTCTTCTTTTATGTCTTGATATTTTCCTTTTATTCCTTTTAAATTTTCTCCCCTTAAGGTAAAATCACTCTATTGAGTGGCTATTTAATCTAAGACAAATTTTCTGATAATTATGAATCTTGTACATTTTATCCAATGTGACATAGTTGTTATGATCAATCAACCTTCCTTATATGTCAGTCTTTGTTATCTAGGGGAGTCATAAACATTACCATAGTTCAATACTAATGAACTGTGTTCTAGGCCAAACAAGCAGGAACCTTTCATACCTAATAAACTGAAGAGGCAGAATCCTGGGACAAATTCAAAAGCCAAAGCCTGCAATGCATAGAAGACATCTCTGAAAAGTAGTCATTTCCTGAAGTGGGCATGATATTAGTAATAAAGCTACCTATCATAAGCAATTTACAAACCTCAACACAGAAAAAAATAAACAAAAATATAAAATGAGAAAATACAAAATCAAGATACAATCCATAACCCCCAACTCACCTGAGGCAAATTAAGGTCTCAAATCAAAAAATCAAAAGCCACCTAGCTGAATTTCATGAAATGGTGGTAATGGAATTAACAAAACAGATCAAAAAGTCCCTTGACAAAAAACAGACATAACTAAAGAGATGAAGATAATAATTAAGGAAATGATTTTTAAAATAGAAGAGCTGAGGAAAGACATGCAAACCATAAATGCCCAACATAGAAAAGAACTGCATTCCATACAACAGACTCAAAAGAAATCCAGAAGATTAAAACTTCTACTGAGACTTCCGGGAGAACATGGCGGACAGATAACAGCAACTACCGGAGGCTCTCTGAAAGGCTCGGCTCAGAAGTCAGGAATGATGCGGACTAAGGAGACATGAGCCGGTAGAGATATGCTCTGCTGACTCAGGAACGAACTGGGCTGAGAGAAACCAACTTGGAATGCAGTCCTGGCGCTAAAATAGGAACAGAAAAGACTCGGTGTGGAGGCTGGACCCGCGCCATTGGAAACCGCGATTTGGGTTTCCCACTGCTCGGCGGTTGGCTGCCTCCACAGCGGCTCGGCAAGGAGAGACGCGCAGAAGCTCTGGGAACGGGAGTCTGTGAACGGAGTTGAAAACAGGACGGACAAGGAGGGTACACTGACTTGTGGCGAGGTGAGTGAGAAAAACTGACACTCTACCACAGTTTGACTCCAGCGGAGGACTTTCTGGGCTCGGGCAGTCCTGTAAGAGCAGGGCGCGGTGGCGACTCCAGCCACACATTCCCCTCTCGGACGGGATTGGTGAAAAGTGCCTGGCCTGCATGACGCTGCGGGCGGACTTGGTAGGCTGGCCTAGCCCAGATCCCAGAGCCTGACGGTGGCCCGGAGGGGTGACTGACTCCCGCATAGGCTGCCTAGTCCGTGACTCCCTGGTGTGCAATGGTGGGCGGGAACACCTAGCCAGCGCAATTTGATCAGGCTGTGGCTGACAGGCAGGGAAGCTGGGCCTCCTATATAAGCTTGCATATATATAAGGAACAGAGAATATGGGGAAGGGAAGCAACAAGAAAGGCTCCTCGGCCCCCAATTCTGAGAAACAGGCAATAGCGGACACCGCACCAATAGACATTAAGCGCCATATAGAGAGCCTCATAGACCAATTCAGGAATGAAGTTATCAACGACCTAAAGCTAGAAGTATGCAGAATACTTAGAGAAATGCTAAGCACCACCCAGGAAAAAACAGATGGTGGAATGGAAGAACAGAAAAAGAGGGGAGAATTGTTTGATGGAGAAAACAGAGAAAGCATAGAGTACGTGAAGCAGGTTCAAAGGGACTATCAAGAAATTAAGAAGTCTATCCAAGACTGGCATAACAGCTTGAAAGAAACTAAGGACAGACTGTCTGAACTGGAGGGCAGACTTGTAATATGGGAGAATGAAATGAAAAACTTCTTAAAAATAACAAAGAAACAAACAGCAATAATACAAAGACAAGAAGATGATAAGAGGAGCCATAACTTAAGGATTAAGAACATAAAAGAAGAAGTAGGGACACAAACAAGTGAACTACAAAAGCTACTCACAGAAATAATCCAGGAGAATTTTCCTAATTTAGCAAAAGGTAAAGATACTCAGATGTATGAGGCATACAGGACCCCAGCTACCTACAACCCTAACAGAGAAACACCCAGGCATATAATAATAAAAATTCCAGAAATTCAATACAAGAACAGAATATTAAAAGCTGTAAGAGACAAGAAACAGATCACTTACAAGGGAACACCCATCAGAATTACAGCAGATTTCTCTGCACAAACCATCAAATCACGAAGAGCATGGGGGGAAATAATTCAAACATTGAAAGATAATAATCTCCAGCCAAGATTGAGATATCCTGCACAATTGTCCCTGGAAATTGATGGAAAAACAAGGTGCTTCCAGGATAAAGAGGAACTGGGGGAATTTGCAACCACCAATTCAACCCTACAGAAAGTATTGCAGGATATTCTAAAAAAAAGAAAAATACAAAGAACCCAGAAATAGTGGCGGGGAGGCCACAACGAATGGAGCAGAGAACAAAATGAAGAAGACAAACTGACAGCTACTGACAGAAAAAGAGCTCAACAGAAATGAGACAGAGAAGATTGGATGATAGGAACAGCTATTTTGGAGAAAATGACATCTTAATAGGTAATACTGATTTAGTATCATCTTGTTTTGAAGTCTCATCTAGCTTTTGTTCTTCTGTCTCCAATGGTCTAAACAGGTTGTATCTTATTGGATTTTATTATGTATGATAGTATAAGCAAAAACCTTTTAAAGACAAGGAGGTTATACAGAAACCATTGTTCATTTTCTGTTAGTTGATTCTAAATACTCTGTAATGCTGTCATTCTCTTAAATGGTTCTACATTGTTTTGATATACTTAATGCTAAAGTATATGAAGTTGTACTCAAGGACTTCAAGGAAAGAGTCAATATGGTAACTACTTTTGGGTTGGAATTATCTGGTGGTGAAACATTATTCTGCTTAAATGGTTATGTTTTGGTCTACACTGTTTCGCTCTTATGCCCTCTTTTTTCTCAATCTCCACTCCATTATTTACTTTTTTATTTTTATCCGTTTAATTAAAGGGAGAAAAATAGCAGGATATAATATAGTAACCGACTTTGACTTTCTATTATCTTGATTTGAAGCCCTGTATTACTCTCACCATCTTGTTTTTGACTGATGTTCCCCTATTCTGTTTTGCTGGATAGTATCAGGTTCGAAAGTTTAGGCATCAGCTGTGAAGATAATGAGATTCATTATAACGCCCATTCTCGTTGACTTTTATCTACTTTTGAAGACCTACAATGTCTCCAATGTTTTTGTTTTGTCGGTTTTGTTCTTTACTGTTTTGTTCAATTGTATTATAACTAATGATATAGGCAATTCTATTAGAGATAGCGGGAGGCATTATGGTAACCATTGTTGATCACCTTGTATTATGTTTTTATATTATCTATTATGTCCACCCTTTTGACTTGACCGATTCTGTTCTGTTATGTCTCATTTGGTTTTACTCTCTTCCAAAAAAGCAATAAGAACCATGGGAGCAATGAAACCCAAAATGTGTAATAGTCATTGTACAAAAGAGAGGAAAAGAAAGTACTCTAAACTATATAACTGCATGTATATTTAAGTGTATAAGATAGAAAATGATATCACAGAGTTTTATTGGATCATTGAACAGAACTGTTTGCAGTATCATTGTTGGAATGTCTACTCTACAAGCTTTAATTTTGTGACTTGAACAATTATTTCTAAGATGGCAATATGTAATCCATTAACTAATGATTTCCTACTGTTCATTTTTTTCTTCTGTAAATCTGTATAACTTGTACCCTTTCACTGTTTTTTTTCTTTTCTCCTTAAATAAAAAAAAATTCAAAAAAAAAAAAAAAAACCTTCTACTGAAAGTATATGCAATAGTCACCCAATGTGGAGACGGAATATCAGATCTAGAAGAGAGGGTTGTGAACAGCAATCATCAAATGAAAGACCTCTTAAAAATAGCAAAGAGACCATGAAAAAATCAATCCAACAGCTGCTAGATAATGCAAAGAAGACTAATTAGTAATACTAATTGGAATCAATGAAGAATCAGAAGGGAATAAAGGAGTCTGTACTCTGTCTCCCTCCATTCCATCCTGGAGGTTGACAAGGCTGAAGGAGAGTGAGTCCACACTTTGTGCCCCTCTATTATATTCCAGAGAGTGGGCCAGTTTGAAGTCGGTGAGTTTGTGATTCAGTCCTCACCCATTGCATCCTGCAGGGCAGATCAGCTGTGAGAATGTAAGACTGATGGAAACCTTAAGACCCAGGACAACACCCTGGTACACACGCATGCACACACACATAAACACATGCATGTCTGGAGAGTGAAACACTCAGGGAGGCCAATAACATGGAAGCATCTGGAGCAGCAGTGAGGAGCCAGTAGTTGGACTCTGGAGAGCTCCACTGACAGAAGACCAGTCTCAGCCCCCATATCCAGTGACCAAGATCAGGTCCATAGTCAGCACATCTCTGGGATGCAACATGGATGTTGGCACAAAACTGTAAACACCAGAATAAGAAACAACATAGATGCCCCTGTGGGGCTGCCAGCCACCATCAGGGACTGGTAGCCAGCACTTGTGGGGAGAAACAGCTAGACAAGCTCCTGTGCCCCTGCTACCATCAGGGGAGCCTCATTGTAGCTGTGTGTGTCTGAAGAAGCCAGCCGTGCACCCTAATGCCTCCATGGGAACCTAGGAAAAGAGAATCAGGTGCCCAGCCCATTCCCCTACCCTGAAGATGGACAGCCAACATAGGAAGCATCTGGGACCCCACAACTGACTCATAGAGGAACCCACAAAAATATCAAGATGAAGAAGTAAAAGGCAATCTCAGATCTCTAGCCCACACAGAACAAATCTAGGAGACATCTAGAAGAAATTAGAAGTTGCACACCTGAAATTTCTGAAAAGGACAGCAACTAAAGTAAAGGAAATAACTTCATGAGGCTGTAAAAGTAATCAGATCAGAAATAATATTTCATGTAAAAGAACAAATGATAAACATAATGAAATAAATGCTGAGCATATCTAAATAAGACACAGGTAAAAAAGAGGAGCATTGCTGGAGTGAACAATACAGAAAAGAACTATAATGCATAGAACACATTCAAAGAGATATCTAGGAAATTAAAAACACCATTGAAAGCTGGAAAAATCACTTGGAAGAAACTGAAGATATTTACAGACCTTCGAGACAGGATTACAGCTAGCAATTGCAAAATATCTCTTAAAAATATCAATGAACCAGGAAATAATTCAGCAGGTGCAAGATGACACACACAAAAAATAATTTAAGAGTGATAGATGTCAGTGAAAAAGCAGGGGTCCATACAAGTAACATAAAAGACTATTTATAGAAAAAAATAGCAGAAAACTTCCCAAGCATGAAAAAGGACCTGACATTCAGATAAGTGAAGCATATAGAACTCCAACTAGCTATAATCAAAATAAATCTATACCCAGACATATAATAAGCAAGATCCCAGAAATCCAACACAAGAGCAGACTATTAAAGTCTGTTAGAGAAAAGAAACAGATCACCTATAAAGGAAAACCCATCAGAATCATGGCTGACTTGTCAACATTAAACCATCAAATCAAGGAGAGCTTGGAGTGAAGTTTTTCAAGTCCTGAAAGGAAAACAACTTCCAACCCAGATTCATGTACCCTGCAAAACTATCTTTCAAATTAATGGAGAAATAAGATACTTTTGTGATAAAGAACAACTGAAGGAATTCATGACCACTAAACCAACCCTAGGAAGAATGCTGAAGAATATTCTAGAGAGAGATAAAGATGACCATGGCTCCAGGAACAGTAGCAGAAGGGGATCATTGAACAGAGCAGGCAGGTGAATGGAGGGGGAAAGTGGGAGACCAACAGCAGATTAGCATGCTGGAGGTGAGCCAGTGCATGTCGCTTGTAACTATTAATGTAGATGGTCTCAACTCCCAATAAAAAGACACATAGGCAAAGTGGAGCGGGACACAGGGTCCATCAATATGCTGCATACAAGAAATGCATTTGACTCAAAAGAAAATTTATGGACTGAAGGTCAGAGGAGATAAAACAATGCTCTATGTGGCAAGGATCCAGAAAAGTGCTGGGGTAGCTTACCCATCAAGCACAAAATGGATAGGAAAGATATGATATTTTTTTATACAGTGGAAAGCTACTCAGCTATAAAGAAGAATAGCCTTGAGGCTCTTGTAGGTAAATAGGTACAACTTGAGATCATTCTTATGAGTGAAATGGTTTGGGCTCACATGAGTGAACATCGTGTTGTCTCCATAGTATAAAAATTGAAAGAGTTAGTGGCACCCAAAATGTACAGTAGATATTGTGAAAGTTAAAGGGGAGGAAATGTCTAAACAGGGAAGGTGGCAGCCATTGTTAATTTCCTATTATGTTGAAGTCCTGTATTGTTTTAATTGGTTTGGTTTGGTTTTATTCTGTTATGTTTTGTTAGATTCTATTATGTCTGACGGTATGGGCAGCTATTTTGAAGACCACAAGATTTATTATAGTAATCACTGTTGATTTCCTATTACCTTATTTTGAAATCCTGTATCACTTTCATTATTTTGTTTTGATGGGTTTTATTCCATTCTGTTTTGATTAATTTTATTATGTCAAATGGTATGGGCAACTGTTTTGAAAATAACATAAGGCATTATGGTAGCCAATTCTTGATTTCGTATTATCATGTTTTAAAGTCTTGTACTGGTCTCATTGTTTTATTTTGATTGGTTTTATTCTGTTGCATTTTGTTTGGTTTTATTTTCTTTAATAATACAAAAATGAGGGGATGGAAAAAATGCTACACAGAAGTAATAGCAGAAAACATTCCAAGCATGGAAAAAAATTGAGATAAGTAAGGAATATAGTATAGAAAGCCAAATAGTCATAATCAGAAAAAACTACCCAAGGCATATCATAGTCAAGATTCCAGAAAGAACAGAATATTAAAAGCTGTTAGGAAAAAGAAACAAATCATCTATAAAGGACAGACCATCAGAATAACAATAGACTTCTGAACACAAACCCTCAATTTATTTTTTCAGCCTTCATATTTATTGAAATATTTTAGAAATTATAAGGAACACTAGAAATAATAGAACCATAAATATTGTAGCCATGCAATTGCATTCATGATCATAACAAAAACTATATACTTCTTTCTTCTTTTTAATCATTTCGTGTTCTAAATTTATTTTGTAGTAAAGATTTATACATTTTTTTAAACTTTACTTTGAAAAGAACAAAACCAAATGAGAAAGGACACAGAACGGAGTAATTCAAAACAAAAGGATGGACATAGCACATGATTAAAACCACAATACAAGGTGATCACAATGGTTACTATGATGTCTCTTGCTATCTTCAATAGAATTGTCTATATCATCAAGCATAGTAAAATTGAACATAGTAGTACAGAACAGAACCATATCAATAAAAACAAATCATTGGAGACATTATAAGACTTCAAAAGCAGGTAATAGTCAAGCCAGAATGGGTAGCCTATTGAATCTTATCATGTTCGGAGTAGTTGTCTGTACTCTCAGACTTGATACTATCAAACATAACAGATTCGAATAAAATCAGTCAAGATATGACAGTGATCTAATAAACCAGATTCAAATAAGATCAGTCATAATAAGACAGTGTTAAGTGATACAGGGCTTCCGATTAAGTTAATAGGAAATTAAGGAAGGTTACCATAGCATATCCTGCTATTTTGGGAATAGCTGTCTGGGCCCTCAAATCTAGTACAAGTAGACAGACTGGAACAGAATATAACCAAACTAAACAAAGCAATGAGAACAATGTGGATTTTAAATCCTGATACACTATTAACAATGTTCTCTGCCTTCCTTTTTTAAACAGTTCCTCCCCTTTCCCTTTCACAGGGTGCACTGTACATTCTGGGTCCCATGAACTCCTTTAGTTTTTAGATTAGAGGAGCAACCTACTATTTACCTAAGTGGTTCTGAACCTCTTCACTGCTGAGCCTGAACTTAAGTTGTATTCTTTTACCTACAAAAGCCTCAAGGTTTTCCCTCCTTAGAGCTGAATAGTTCTCCATTGCACAGAAGTGCCATGTTTTTCCAACCAACTGCAGCTGCTGGACAAGCTACCCTTATTTCTCTCTGGTTCCCTGTCACATAGAGCATTATTTTCTCATCTTTGACTTTTCAGTCCTTTTTTAGGTTGATTATATTCCCTAATTGACTCTCAATTGACTCCATCTCCTGATTTACTCTGCCAGTGTTTCTTTTTTTTTTTTTTTTTAATCGGTACCGGGGATCGAACTCACAACTGCCTGCTCGCAAGGCAGGTGCTTATGCCGCTGAGCTAAATCCCCAGCCCCAATGCCAGTGTTTCTTTTTGTTAGTTTATCTAGGCCATCTATGTTAGAGATTATAGCCAACCTTCTCTGTCTCATCTCTGCTATGCTATTTTTCTGCTGTTGGTTTTTTACTTTTCTCCTTCATTCCACTGTCTGCCCCATTCATTGAGGCCTCTCTGCCACTGTTCCTGAAACCCTGGTGTTTTTTTTTTTCTCTCTCTAGAATGTCCTTCAGTATTTTTTGTAGGGTTGGATTGGGGATCATGAATTACCCCAGTTCCTCTTTGTCATGGAAGCATTTTGTTTCTCCATTGATTTTGAGAGAAAGTTTTGCAGGGAACATCCATCTGGGTTGGAGGACATTTTCCGTTAGGGCTTGGAATACTTCACTCCAAGCTCTCCTTGATTTGATGGTTTGTGTAAAGAAGTCTGTCGTGATTTTGATGGGTTTTCCTTTATAGGTAATCTGTTTGTTTTTTCTGACAGCTTTTAATATTCTGTTCTTGTGATGAATTTCTGGGATCTTGATTATTCTATGTCTGGGTACATATCTGTTTTGGTTGTAGCTGGCTGAAGTTTTGTATGCCTCATTTATCTGAATACCATTTCTTTTTCCTATGGTTGGGAAGTTTTCCTTAATTATTTCTGTAAATAGCCTTTGTATTTCATTTGTGTTTACCCCTGCTTCTTCACTCACATTTTTTATTCTTAAGTTATAGATCCTCTTGTCTTCTAGCCTTTGTATTGTTACTTCCTGGTTCCTTGTTATTTTTAAGAGATCTTTCCTTTTGTGATCACACATTGCAAACCAGTCTTAAGTTTGATAGTCTACCTTTAGTTTCTTTCAAGCAATTTTGCCAGCTTTCAACAGAGTTTTTAATTTCCTGGTAATCTCTTTGAATGTGTTTCATTTATCCTAGATTTTTAAAATATTCTTCATCAAAGGTTTCCCCTCTTTTTCTGTGCTCCTCTATTCTCCCATCTGTGTCTTCTTGAGAGGTGCTTAGCATCTCTTTTATTAATATTCTTATATCTTGCTTTACTTGCATATTAGTATTTTTTTGAGTTCTTCTATAATGTCACGAAGATATTTCTTTATGTCAGCTGATACCGTGTCCAGTATTGCATGTGTGCTGCTCTTTATCTCTTCTATATTTACCTCTCCTGGACCCATATTCTCTGGGTTGGCAGCTGGAGACTTTTTCTTGTTTCTTTCTCTTGTCATGTTTCTGGTTTTTTTCAGACAGGTGTATAGTGTGGATCCCAGGCCCCTTCTGTATTGGCTATTGTTACTCTGAAGTGTGCTGGCTAGGAATTGCTGCCCTGTCTAGATTGCTGTTGATCACTGAAGTATGAGCCAGGTTGCTGCAGGCTGGCCCCTTCCTTCTGAGCCAGTGAACCTCCAGATGTCTTCACCATTTTAGTGTGTGCTGAACAGATGGAACCGGTTCAGAACAACTTCAGGGGCAATTCATCCCTGTCTGTTGGGTCCTACTCAGAGGTGGGGCTGAGTCCAAGCCATTTCCACCAATCTGCTTCTCATCAGGAGTGGCCACCTGAAGCCACTACAGTTCCGAGTTCAGGCCCTTCCTGCCAGGTTCCAAGATGTCACCCAGCTGGTCTCTCTCTCCCGTGGGAAGATCAAATTCCAAGCACTCACCACAGGCCAGTGCAGATCTCCATGCTGGCTCTGTTCTCCATTGCAACATGTGCTCTCGCCATGTTCTTGGGCTCGCCAACTCCCGACTTCAGTGCAACCAGGAGTCAGTCCAGCTTCAGTGAGAGCACTGTGACCTTGAGTTGGACCGGCTCCAATCAGAGCGTATCTGGCTCCAGCCTTCCATCCATATTTTTCTTTTTTTGTTTTTCCTTAGTTTCTTCCTGGGTTGTAAGAATCCTTCTCCTCTCATCTGGTTTCATCTTCTCCATGCTGTTAAAATCTAATGTTTGAACTGTTTCTCTCAGAGAAGTTCTTTACCTTGCTTCTTATCTCTCCACCATCCTGTTGCCCTCCACCCACCACAAACCCTTAATTTAGAGCTTGCTGTAAAATGTTTTAAGCCCTTAAAGAAAACAACCTCTAGCCCAGATTGATGTGTCCCACAAAACTATCTTTCAAAATTGATGAGAAATAAGATGTTTGCACGAAAAAGGACACCTTAAGAGATTCATAAACGCCAAACCAGTACTCCAAAATGTGTGAAGGAAATTCTAGAAAGATAATGAGGACTATAACTCCATGAACCCCAACAGGATTTATTAATCCACCAGGCAAGGCAAACGATTAAACAGAGGGGGAGAAAAGGGGAGCCAACAACAGCAAAATAACGTCACAAGGATATGTCAATTCATATCAGTTATAACCATCAATGTAAATGATCTCAATTCACCAATTGACAGCAACAGAATGGCAGAATCAATCAAGAAGCAATATCCAACAATATGCTTCATACAAGAAACACATTTAATTAAAAAATCCATGCACTGAAAGTTAAAAGGTGGAAAACAATATTCCATGTGACAGAAACCTGGAAAAAAGCAGGGGTAGCTATTCTGTTTGCAGACAAAATGGATTTCAAGCCTAGAGCAATTAAGAGAGATAAAGATCACTGTTTTCTTGTAAAGGCAACACTCCTAAAGGAAAACCTAACAATCATAAATATATATACACCAAATACCAGTGTATCCAGCCATATAAAACAAATATTAATGGATATGAAAATTTAAATAATTACTAATATGTTTGTAATGGGAGTGGCCCAGTGTGGTGACACATACTTGTAATCCTAGCACTTGGGAGGTTGAGGCAGAAGGATTACTGTGAGTTCAAGGCCATCCTGGACAGTGAGTTCAAGGTCAACCTCAGTTACATAATGAGATCTTATTTCAAAAAATAAAATAAAATTGTAATAGGGAACTTCAATACCCCACTGTTAAAAATAGATCAACTAAACAAAAAAAATTGACAAAAATATCAGAACTAAACCAAACTTTTGAACAAAAGGACTTAGTAGATTTCTACAGAGTATTTCACCCTAAAATATCAGAGAATTTGCATTGGAATTTTCTCCAAAATAGACCACATACTGGCTCACAGAACATGCGTAAGTAAGTGCAAAAGAAATTAAATTTCCCCATACATACTATAAAATTGTAGTGCAGTGAAATTAGAAGTCAATAGAAAAGAAACTACAAAACTTCATAAACACATGAAAATTAAATAACACCATCCTAAATAACCAGTGGGTCACAGATGAAATTAAGGAAGAAATTGTATCATTTCTACAATTAAATGATAATTCCAGTATGACACATTGGAAGTTATTGGATACAATGAAAGCTGTCCTATGTGGGAAATTTATAGCAGTGAATTCCCACATCAGAAAAACAGAGTGAGCTCAAATAAATAACCTAATGTTAACCCTCAAGGTTCTAGAAAAAGAAGAGCAAGTCAAACCCAAAGTTCATAGAAAGGAGCAAATTATAAAGATCAGAACACAAATTAATGCCATTCATGTTTAAGAAAACAATACAAATGATCAATGAATTGAACAGTTGGTTCTTTGAAAGACTAAATAAAATTGACAAACCGTTATCCAATTTTAGCAATAATAATAGGTAAATAAATAAGTAAAATTCTAAAAAGAAAAGACCCAGATTCATGCAATTAGGAATAAAAGAGCAAAATCACAATAGAGCCTGCAGAAATCCAGAAGTTCATCAAAACCTCCTCTGAGAATTTATACTCCAATAAGATTGAAAACTCAGAATAAATGTACAGATTCCTAGATACATATGAATTATCAATGCTGAATCAAGAAGATACAAAAATTTGTTGGCTGTGTGGCAGACTGCAGCCCTTCCAGGGGGAGAACCACCAGTAGCTCCTGAGATCCGTGCCATGTTGGAATTTAGGACGCTGGGAAACCAAACAATCAGCCGGCCTCCCTGCTAAGCAGTAGTGAACCTGCTGATGCACGGCCTACAGTCAAACATCCCACTTCCCCTACCCCTGTTCTCCTGTCCCCCCTGTTAGCAAATGGGAACCAGAAATCTGAGCATCTCCTGGGATGTTGACCATAGCAAATAAGTGGGACTTCCTTTTACCTTCTCTTTGAAGGCAAATATTTTTTACTGTTTTGCTCTATTCTGATTAATGGTACTGCTGTATTCAATATTCTGTTTTGATAAGTGCTATAATGTTCTGTGTTTCATCTCATTTTGATATACGTGATTGAAAGAACAACTATTATAAAGATAATGAAATATACTGTGATACCTATTACTGTTATCCCGGTAACCTGCTGTAAAGTTCTGTACCAATTTCACTGTACGATCTTAGTTGGCTTTATTCTGTCTTGTTCTGTTGTATTTTACCACTTTCAAAATAGAATTTAAAAAAACAAAAACAAAAAAGAAGGTACAAAAATTCTAAATATCCAGTATCAATGAAATTTAAGAAAAATTAAAAACTTTTACAATTAAAATTTTTAAAAACTACCAAAAAAAAAAAAAAAAACAAGTCCAGGGCAGATAGATTCACTGCCAAATCCTACAAGAAATTTAGAAAAGACCTCATGCTGCTACTCCTCCACCTCTGTAATGTAATGAAAGGGAAGTAATACTTGCTTTTTTATTTTTTGTCTTTTTCGTTTTTATTGGTACCAGGGATCGAACTCACGACCGCACACTTACAAGGAAGGTGCTTATGCCACTGAGCTAAATCCCCAGCTCCTGGGAAGTAATACTTGCAAAGTCCTTCCTGGGAGTAAGCCTTACCCTGATACCAAAACCAGAGAAGGACCCAATTAAAAAAGAGGGCCATAGGCCAATCGCCTTAATGAACATAAATGCAAAAATCCTCAATAATATAGTAGTAAACTGACTTCAACAAATCATCAAAAACACTACATCATAACCAAATAGGATTCATTCCAGGGAGGCAAGGATAATTCAACATATGCAAATCAGGGGCTGGGGATTTAGCTCAGTGGCATAAGCGCCTGCCTTGAAAGCAGGCAGTCGTGAGTTCGATCCCTGGTACCGATAAAAATGAAAAAAACAAAACAAAACAAAAAAACACTTTATAACATATGCAAATCAGTAAATGTAATACACCACACTAACAGAACCAAGGATAAAAACCACATGATCAGCTCAATAAACACACACCCAAAAAAACATTTGACAAAGTTAACACTCATTCATGTTAAAAAAAAATTCTACAGAAAATTGGAATAGAAGTTCTTTATCTCAGTCTGATAAAAGCCATCTGTGATAAACCTATAACCAACATCATACTGAGTGGTCAAAAACTGAAAGCTTTCGCTCTAAAATCAGAAAGAAGACAAAGATGCCTACTATCACCACTCCTGTTCAATATGGTTCTGGAAACATTAGCCAGGGCAATTGGACAAGAGAAAGAAAAGGAATATAAATAGGAGATTGTTGTAGTCAGTGATTACAAGAACAATTACATACAGGACACAGAATTTATAATAATATATTATGATGGTCGCCCAGAGTTAAATACAAGAAAGTACAGGAATCTATCCACAACACTAAAGACCGGGAAAATCCAGATGGGGGCCTGGATCCTACAGCAATATCCTACATGAGTCCAGATGAAGACCAAAAGCCCATGACATGCCCCCCATAAGTCCAACTGGAGGGCTAGAGCCCATGACAATGACTTATGCACGTCTGTTTTACAGATCTGCACTGGGAAAGGCCTAAAGATCAGTGATGGAAGCTAGAAAGTCAATGCCAGGGTGTTGAAAGATCTGTGCCAGTAGGTTGAGGATTCTACACTGGAGCCAAGAAGTGATGCTCAAAATAAGAACCAAGGCTCTGACTTCTGGGAGTACATGGCAGACAGATAGCAGCAGCTACGGAGGCTCTCTGAAAGACCCAGCTTAGAATTCAGGAATGGTGCTGAGTAAGGAATCATAAGCAAGAGAAGATATGCCCCAGTGACCCAAGAACGAACTGGGCTGAGAGAAACCACCTGGGAATGCAATCCTAGTGCTATAACAGGAACAGATAAAGCCTCAGCGTGGAAGCTGGAGCCCGCGCCATTGGAAGCCGCGATTTGGGTTTCCCGCCACCGCGGCTGTGTCTGCATCGGCTCGGCAGGGAGAGAGACATGCGGAAGCTCTGAGAACAGGAATCGGTGAACGGAGTTGAGAGCCGGACGGGCAGGGAGCCATGCATCCACCTCCAGTGAGTAAGGGAAAACTGAGACTCTTCCACGGTCTAGGAGACTCTAACAGAGGACATTCTGGGACCGGGCAGACTTGCGGGAACAGGGCGCTGCAGTGACTTCAGTCACCAATACCCGTCTCAAGCGGGATTGGTGAGCAGTGCCTAGCCCACATGACGCTGCTGGCTGAGACCCAGTAGGCTAGCACAGCCCAGGTCCCAGCTCCTGAAGGTGACCTGTGGGGCAGGCCCCACATAGGCTGCCTGGTCTGCAACTTCCTGGTGTGCTGCAGTGGGCGGGAACACCTAGCGGGGCAATTCAATCAGACTGTGACTGACAGGGAAGGAAGCTGGGCCTCCTATATACACTTGCATATATAAGGAACAAAGAATATGGGAAGAGGCAGCAACAAGAAAGGCCCCTCGGCCCCCAATCCTGAGAAAGAGGCAACAGCAGACACAGCACCAATAGACATAAAGCGCTATCTCGTGAGCCTCATAGACAAGTTCAGGAATGAAGTTATTAATGACCTGGAGCTAGACATAAGCAGAATAGTTAGAGAAATGCTAAGCACCACCCAAGAAAAAACAGATGGTGGAATGGAAGAACAGAAAAAGAGGGGAGAATTGTTTAATGGAGAAAATAGAGAAAGCATAGAATACGTGAAGCAGGTTCAAAGAGATTACCAAGAAACTAAAAAGTCTATCAAAAACTGGCATAACAGCTTGAAAGAAACTAAGGACAGATTATTTGAACTGGAGGGCAGATTTGTAATATGGGAGCATGAAATGAAAAACTTCTTAAAAATAACAAAGAAACAAACAGCAATAATACAAAGACTAGAAGATGATAAGAGGGTCTATAACTTAAGAATTAAGAACATAAAAGAAGAAGTAGGGACACAAACAAATGAACTACAAAAGCTACTCACGGTCTTTAGTATTGTGGATAATCTAGGAGAATTTTCCTAATTTAGCAAAAGGTAAAGATACTCAGTTGTATGAAGCATACAGGACCCCAGCCACCTACAACCCAAACAGAGCAACACCCAGGCATATAATAATTAAAATTCCAGAAATCCAATACAAGAACAGAATACTAAAAGCTGTCAGAGACAAGAAACAGATCACTTACAAGGGAACACCCATCAGAATTACAGCAGACTTCTCCGCACAAACCATCAAATCACGAAGAGCGTGGGGGGAAATAATTCAAGCTTTGAAAGATAATAATCTCCAGCCAAGATTGATATATCCTGCACAACTATCCCTGGAAATTGATGGAAAAACAAGGTGCTTCCAGGATAAAGAGGAATTAGGGGAATATGCAACCACCAATTCAACTCTACAGAGAATACTGCAAGATATTCTAAAAAAGAAAAATACGAAGAATCCAGAAGTAGCGGCAGAGAGGCCACAATGAATGGAGTAGAAAACAAAATGAAGAAGACAAAGTGACAACTAATGACAGAAAAAGAGCTCAAGAGAAATGAGGCAGAAAAGATTGGATGATAGGAACAGCTATTTTGGAGAAAATGATGTCTTAAGAGGTAATACAGATTTAGTATCACCTTGTTTTGAAGTCTCATCAAGCTTTTGTTCTTCTGTCTCCATTGGTCTAAACAGGTGGTATCTTACTGGATTTTATTATGTATGATAGTATAAGCAAAACCTTTTATAGACAAGGAGATTATACAGAAACCATTGTTCATTTTCTGTTAGTCAATTCTAAATACCCTGTAATACTGTCATTCTCTTAAATGGTTTTAAATTGTTTTGATATATTTGATGCTATAGTATACGAAGTTATACTCAAAGATTTCAAGGAAAGAGACAATATGGTAACTACTTTTATGTCGGGATAATCTTGTGGTGAAACACTATTTTGCTTAAATGGTTATGTTTTGATCTGCGCTGATTTGCTGTTATGCCCTCTTTTATCTCAATCTCCATTTTATTATTTACTTTTTTATCCTTTTAATTAAGGGAAAAATAAATTTAAAAATATCAGAATATATTATAGTAACCCACTTTGACTTTCCATTATCTTGATTTAAAGCCCTGTATTGCTCTCACCATCTTGTTTTGACTGGTGTTCCTCTATTCTGTTTTGCTTGATAGTACCAGGTTCGAAAGTTCAGGCAACAGCTGTGAAGATAGTGGGATTCATTATTACACCCATTCTGGTTGACTATTATCTACTTTTGAAGACCTATAATATCTCCAATGTTTTGGTTTTGTTGGTTTTGTTCTTTACTGTTTTGTTCAATTTTATTATAACTAATGATATAGGCAATTCTATTAGAGATAGCGGGACGCATTATGGTAACCATTGTTGATCACCTAGTATTATGCTTTTACATTATCTATTATGTCCACCCTTTTGATTTGACTGACTATTCTGTTATGTCACATTTGGTTCTACTCTCTTTCAAAAAAGTAATAAGAACTGTGGGAGCAAAAAAAAAACCCAAAATGTGTGTAATTGTCATTGTACAAAAGAGAGGAAAAGAAAGTGCTCTAAACAATATAACTGCATGTTTATTTAAGTGTATGACATAGATAATGATATTACTGAGTTTTGTTGAATCATTGAACAGAACTGTTTGCCGTCTCACTGTTGGAATGTCCACTTTATAAGCTTTAATTTTGTAACTTGGAAAATTATTTCTAAGATGACAAAATGTAATCCATTAACTAGTGATTTCCTACTATTTATTTCTTTCTGTAAATCTGTATAACTTGTAGCCTTTCTCTGCTTTTTTTTTTCTTTTTCTCCTTAAATAAAATTAAAAAAAAAAAAAAAAAGAACCAGGGCTCCCCTAAAAGTACTACAGCATCCTCAGTGGCAATGAGATCCTAAGCTCCTTGGACAAGAATAGTCAAGTACATACCAGGAAGCCAGTGTGACAAACCTCTCCTAGAGATTAAATAGCAAACACCTCCCCAGAGGCAGGAAGCTATGCTCAAAGTAAGGACCAGAGCTCTTCCAATGATAACGGCCAAATTCATATTGGAGAAGCTAGCCATGACAAACACCTCCAGGAAAACCAACAGCTCCAAACAACACTTAGGAGAACACACAAGGCCAATGGTCTTCCTCTCCACGTCTCTTTTATGCTGGCAACTTCCTTCAGGCCATCTACATTCAGCACCATGCTGATTTAATTCAGCTAGTGTTAAATTGACCACCAGTTTTTAATCCATAACAGAAAGGCAGAAGTTAAATTATCATTATTTGTTAGTGACATAATATTCTAAACAGAAGACTCCCAAAGACTCCACCAAAAGACTCCTAGAATTAATAAGCAAATTCAGCAGCATAGCATACAAAGCTGACACTCAAAAATCAATGGTATTCTTATACATGAATAACAATTTCACTGAGAGGGAAATTAGGAAACAACATTTTTTACAACAACATCAAGAAAAATGAAATACTTAGGAATCAGTCTAACAAAGAAAGTGAAAGACCTATACAATGAAACTATAGAAGAGAGAGAGACAATAAGAGAGAGAGAGGGAGACACACACACACACACACAGAGAGGTATTCTGAAAAAGAAGATCAAAGAAGATAGCAGAAAATGGAAAGATATCCTCTATTCTTAGGTATATAGAACCATATAGTGAAAATGGCAATGCTTCCAAAATCATCATTCAGATTTAATGCAATCCCAATCAAAATTCCAACAGCATATCTCACAGGATTAGAGAAAATGATCCTAAAATTCATTTGGAACCAGAAAAGAACTAGAATAGCAAAGCCAGTTCTGGACAACAAAGGCAAGGTAGAGAAAATCACAATTCCTGATTTGAAGTTATACTACAAAGCTACCATGATTAAAAACAGCACGGTACTGGCAAAAAACAAAGCAAAACAAAAAACCAGATCTAAGGATCAATAAAACACAGAAGATTTAGAAACATCTCCAAGCACACTCAGGTGCCTTATCTTTGACAAAGGGCCAAACACCTTCACTTGAATAAAGATAGTTGCTTTAATAGATACCGGAAAAACTGGCTTTCCAGATTCCAAAAATTGGACCTAGCCCCATATCTTTTACTATCCACTAAGTTTAAATTGAAATGGAACAAATATTTAAATATTAAAATCAAAACAATCTGCTGAAATATAGGATAGGTAAAACTCTTGAAGACGTAAGTGTAGGCAAAGACTATGAACAGGACATGATATAGTTAATAACTGGAGTCATATCAAATTAAAAAACTTCTGCAGAACAAAAGAAACCACCAACAGAGTGAAAAGATAACCTACAGAATGGAAAAAAAATGTTGTCAGCTGTTCCTCAGACAAAGGACTAATATCTAGATTATGTAAAGAACCAGAAAAGCCCCCAAATTTAAAGTCCCAATCCCAAAATGGACATATAAAATGAATACCTATTTCTCAAAAGATGAAGTATAAAGAGCAAATAAATATATGAAAAAATGCTCGACATCACTGGTCATTCAAGAAATGCAAATTAAAAAAAAAAAAAAAACAAAACACATTGGGGCTGGGGATTTAGTTTAGCAGCATAAGCGCCTGCCTTGTAAAGCAGGCAGTCGTGAGTTCGATCCCTGGTACTGATAAAAAGGAAAAAGACAAGAAAAAAAAAATACATTGAGGTTTCATCTCATTCCAGAAAAAATGACTGTCATCAAGAAATCAACCAGTAACAAATGTCAGTGGGTTGTGGGGAAAAAGGAACTCTTTTTCACTATTAGTGGCAAGGTAAACTGGTAAAATCTCTATAAAAATCAGTATGCAGACTCCTCAAAAATCTAAAACTATAGGTTCCATTTGAACCAGCTGTTGCCCTGCTAGGTATTTTTCTGAAATAGTTAAAAAAACATCATACTGTAATGATATATGTATACACATGTTTACAGCAGCACAATTTATATTGACTAAGTCTTGGAAACAGCCCTTTTACCCATCAGCAGATGAATGGATAAAAAACATGTGGTATTTCCTTACAGTGGGCTACTACTCTGCCATAAAGAAAGATAAACTTGAGTCATTTCAGGAAAATGGATGTAGATTGAGACTATAATGTTAAGTGAAATAAATCAGACATACAAGTTTAAATATCACATAGTTTGTCTTCTGTGAGAAACACGAAGAGTAAGCCAGGAATATCCTGGAAGATAGATACTGGAAGTAGGAAGAACATGTTCAAATGGGAAAGGGAACAAAGGATGGGATAAGGGAGGGACGGGGAAAGAAATAAAAGGGGTAAGAATCTCAATATAGTTTTGATTTACATTTCCCTAATGGTTAAAAAGGTTGAATGCTTTTCATATGCCTATTTGTCATTTGAACTTCTCTTGAGAAATACCTGTTCAATTCATTTGCTTTTTGACTTTTAGTGGTAAATTGATTATGCTTTTTGACTTTTAGTGGTAAATGTTTGAGTTCTTTATATATTCTAAATATTAATCTTCTGTTTAATGAGTAGCTGGCAAAGCTTCTTTCCCATTCTGTAGGCTTTCTTCACTCTCTTGGTTGTTTCCTTTGCTGGACAGAAAGACTACTTTGCTGTAGTCCTTCTTGTTGATTCTTGCTATTCTGTGCTCTGGGAGTCCTGAGGAAGTCCTGAGTTGAGTCTATGGCTTCCAGTGTTTCACCTGTGTTTTCTTGTGTGATACTGGCATTAAAGGTGTGTGATTTCTGGGCATGGTGGCACATATCTGGAATCCCAGCACTTGAGAGGCTGAGACAGGAGGATCACTGCAAATTTGATGCCAGCCTGGGCTCCATAGTGAAGCCAGGCCTGCCTGAACTACATAGCAAGATTATCTCTCAACAAATAAACAAACAAAACAGGTGAGTGATTTCTAAATTAGTCCACTGATTGATGACTAAGCATAGTTCTGGGTATGGATGATAGGAAGACCCCCCATGAGTGTGGATGGCACTGCCCAAAATGCAGGCAATCTAGAAGGGATCAAAGAGAGACTTCTGTTTTGCTGCTGCTGCTCCTGCTGCTTCTCCTATATCTTGTTGCTTGCCATGGATTGTCTCTCCTTTGTCATGCCTCTGTGTCATACCATCTTGCCTTACAGCCAGCTGACTCTACAAATTGAGCTGAAATAAAATTTTCCTCCATTAACTTTGATCATTGGGTATTTTGTGTCAGCAATGAGGAAAAAGGAAGACAGCACCTTTGTAAAAGTGATGAAGTATTTAATATAGACAATTCATAGAGGTAGGAAATAAAATAGATGTCAGGTTGGGGGAATGGTGGAATTTAGTTATTACTTAATAGGCACAGTTTCTCTTTGGGGTGATGAAAACATTCTAAAATAGGGGAGATTTGGGTGTGTGAAGGGTAGGAAGTATAGCTGAACTCTGTACTTTCTGCTTATTTTCTTTTCCTATGAGACAAAGCCTGCTCTTAAAATGTCTATTTTAAAAGAATGATTATGGTTTTACAACATCATGAGTACACCTAATACAACTGAGTTTTACACTTACAAGTGATTAAAATGGTAAATTTTATATTTTGTGTATTTTACCACAATGTAAACTTTGAAAATAAAAAAGAGAATTTCTAATAAGTATTTTAAACTCTTATCCAACCACATGATTTTGAGTCAAATGTTATCCATCACTGTATTTTTTTTTTCATTTGGCAGAAGTCTCAGAATTTTTTTTTTTTAATTTCTCTTATGGTCTAGATTAAGAGAGCCGCTCTGTTGTTCACAGTATAAGCATGTGTCTGGTTCTTTTCTACTTGTACCCTGAATATGTAGTCTGGGTCTCTGTCACCTCCCCCTGACCTTCTCCCATGGTGTGTACCACACTACAGTGTGCTCTCTGCTGAAGATTTCCCAGCAACCCCCTCTCAAAGCCTTCTGTTATCCCTTCCATTCATTTAACATGTGTTTACCACTTAGTGTGTTCTAAGGCTCTTCTGAATTAGTAGTGACAAAAATCCACGAGCCAGGGAGCTGCTTTTTTGGGGAATCTGCAGCGTGATACAAAATTCTGGTCCAAGCCACCTCTCTGACTTACTGTCAGCTAGGGTCCTGTGGAGAGTAGTGATGGAAACAAACTTAGAATTCTGTCAGGTGAGAAGTAAGGGGAAAACAGTTGTTGTTTAAGCTTGTGCCCACTTGAAAGAGTGCTTACCATACCTCCTCCCCCATGAGCAACGACATAGGCTTCCTTTAGGAATGGCGCTCAGCTAAGGCCAGGTTTCTGCTTCGTGTGTGATCTTCCTCCAGGGTGGAGATGGCACTTTGAGACCTAGAGACCTGATTAAAATTTAACTTATCTATATCCAATGTCTTAAAAGTAATGGAGAAGAAATAATCACAATGGCAGCTAATTCTAGAAAAGGAAGAATGGACGTAGAACACAATTATTATTGATTTGGGCCACGTATTATCCCGGATATATTTATACTCCTGGCAGCAGAGTGAGCACCTTGGCTTGCCAGGGTAGCCGGCTTTACCCTCGGGGGGGAGCCCCATGCCGACCCCACCAGGGACTAGAGGCTATGTCTTTGGTTCCCACAGTGGGCTCCATCCTCACCCCCCTAATTTTTATTTTTTATTTTGAGACAAGTTCCCATCATGTTGCCTAGTTTGGGCTCAAACTTGTAGTCTTCCTGCCCTAGCTCTTTTCAAAGAGTGCTGGGATGACAAGTATGTGGCACCATGCGACCTCTTTTTATGCACTAGGATGCTAATTCTTCCTACTAGTGAGTCTGATTTATCCCTTATTCTCCGTGACTATGCCAGAGGTGGGCATGGCGAAATGCCCTTTCTGAGGACCACTCAACTTTAGCTGTGAGACAAGGTGGGAGTGTAGACAGTGCTTTTTCTACCCTATCAGACTATAGGGGATTTTATATTGCAGGTTTTAGGCAAAAAAGCACCTTTGTGTGTTTTTTTGTTTTTAAGACAGTCTTGCTATATAGTTCAGACTGGCCTTGAACTCACTAGCCCAGGCTGGTTTCAAACTCAAAGCAGTCCTCCTGCCTCAGCCTCCTCAGTACTGGGGTCACAGACATGCACCACCACATTCAGCTTGTTTCCATCTTAAAGTCAGAGCGTGATTACCATAGACAGTGAACTGGAACCTTGGTGGCAAACATACATACTTCAGATATATACTTCAGCTACTTGCAATTTTCCCCTATTACTACAAGAAGGACAGATGGTAATATATGTGATGCATTTTCATGGGAACACATACCACTGTCTGATAGCTATCCACAAATACCCGCCTTTCCTCTCCCAGAAAGAACTGGAATCTGCATAGATCAGTGTAATATTGCTACAGGGATAACCCAAATTTCCCCTAGTTAATCTTTATTACATGCATCACTTTCACATTTTGGTACTGATTAGTGACATTTTCTGAGACTTACGTTGCAGTTGACTGTAACATACCAAGTGTGTCACAACCATAGTGAAGTAGGTTCGTAAACAATATAGGAATCCAAGCAGCCAAACTGATAAATTTGGAATTTAATTAGCTGAGCTCAGCAGCTACTCATGTGAACCCATTTCAGAGCCTCACCGAGTGGTCCTGAACTGGGAAATTACAAAGCTTTTAAAACCGAGAACCACAAATTGTTGGAAACAATGTAGCAAGAATCTTACATTAATTTTTGGTTGACACCTGCGTCCTGCTGCTTTTATTGAGCAGGTTAATTCTTCTCCTGAGGGTACAGCTCATTCTGCTTTTCTCATGGGATTTGTACCTTGAGTAATTTTCCATTTTCTTGGGTCAAATACAGGGCACTGGTTAAATGCAGGGCTCAAGATGGCATCAGTTATGCCAAGCTACAACATATAGTTATTCACTTGTTGTGGGATAGGTTTCATCTCTGGCTTCCCACGAGTTCCCTAGTTATGTAAAATCACTCTTCTTTTCTTTTTTTTTTGGTACCGGGGATTGAACTCATGACCTCACATTTACTAGGCAAGCATTTGAACCAACTGAACTAAATCCCTGGCCCCACCCTTCCTTCTTGTAGGGCACATTGTCACATGACAGTGGGAAGTGCCCTGGACAATAGAATACATCTGCAGGTCAGCTATTTCCAACAAATAATGAACTACACAGATAAGCTACACAGAGAGTATAAAAATGAGGTACATTTTCAACTTAGTACATTCCTATTTTTCCCAGTGACTTAATTCTCTTTCTTCAGAAAAAATATTAACTGCCTAATTTTAACATGAAGTTTATTCAGAGGGCTGTCTTTCGCTTCAGTTAACTTCATGTTAAAATTATCTTGTGTGTGTGTGTGTGTGTGTGTGTGTGTGTGTGATAGTGGTATTGCACTCAGAGCCTTTAAACTGCATGACATCCTCAGCCTCCCCTTTTTGGATTTTGAGACAGGAGCTCTGTCATCCTAGCACTGAGGCAAGAGGCTCACTTGGGCTACATAGTGAGTTTAAGGACAGCCTGTACTATATAGTGAGAACATGTCTGAATCAGAAGAAAACAAAACAAAATTGAGACAGTCTCGCTAAGTTGCTCTATTATTGCCCAAGATAGGCTGAACTTGTGATTCTTCTGCATCTACCTGGCGTTACAGAGATACATGACCATGTCTGGGGAAAAAATTATACAAGTCCCCTAGTCTCCTAAATCTGTTAAGTCTTTACCTTATCTTTGTGTATTTCTTAGGAGAAGGGTTAGTAATAAATGAGCTATTTTACTAGGAAAATAATGTCTGTTATTAAATTCCTAGCACACATGTAGGTTAACAGAATAAAATGTCAATATCATCCTAAAATTCAGTCTTTTTCTTTAAAACTAAGTAAGATAATTTTTCAGAGAAACTTGAAGCAGCTGACTTGCTGGATACATAGAAATAAAAGACAGTGGCTTCAAAAGTTGGAGAAGCTGGGCATGGTGGTGTAATTCCAGCATTTGGGAGGCTGAGGCAACAGGATCACTACAAATTCGAGGCCAACCTGAGCTGAATAGTGAGTCCAGAGCCTGAGCTACAGAGGAAGACCCTGTCTCAAAAAAAAAAAAAAAAAAAAAAAGTTGGAGAAAGCGTAACTGTCACAGTAGGCATGAACTTCCTTGTTTGGCTTTCATTTCCCTTTTTCACATTAGTCAGGAAATGGGTTCTGATGAGAATGAAACTCATGCTATCGGAGACATGCCTTGCTTAGATTTTTCATTTCTCTAGTTAAATAAATTTGGAATCACAAGTGTGCCTCCCTCCAGGGGAATTTACTGCACAAAAGCATAATTTAAGCTTCAGGGTGGTGCAAGATGCTTTTTAAATTGATAAAATACATTAAATGGACACAAGGACAGTTTGTCTAATGGTATGTTCCCTAATGGAGTCATTCAGGTCCTCTATTTATAGTTTCCAGACTTTCACACACTAGGAGATGAAAAGAAGAAGGGAATCATATGGCTGAGAGTTCTGAAAGCCACTGCCCATGGCAATGAATTGGAGGTAAGGATAAAGCATGTAGAGTATTATAATTAGGAAAACTGAAGGATGTTACAATAATTTAAATCAAGTCAACAAGTATTTACTGAGGGCCTACAGTGTCACTGCATTCTCTGCGGTGGTGACAGAGATGACTGAGGACAAGAGACTGCAACCTCTAGTGCTCTACGGGGCTGACAGGACAGGTAGATAAATGGCCTGAATAACTGTAGCATTGTCAGAAAATCTTTCCATTCTCAGAGTCCATTGCGAAAGAAACTCTTGAGGCACTACAGAGGCTCAAAGGTTACATCTAGTGGAGATAAGGATTTTGTTTTTGTTTTGAAAGAGGGATTCTCTGAGCCAGACCATGAAGGAGAAGCAGGATTTAAGAAGCAGAGATGAGAGAAGGAAATTCCAGAGTGTGAGGCCAAACAACACTGTTGAGAAAGCATTCCTCCAAAAGCTAGGCTCAAACCCAGCTATTTTCTCGGACAAGTTAAATAATCTCTCAGAACTTTATTTCTCCTCTGTAAAGTGAGGATAGCAATTGTCTCTACCTCATGGCTCTGTGACTGTCAAACAACAATAAACAAAGTGTCCTCCATGGTGTCACTGGTATCCAACAAATGGTGGGGCATCGTGATCATGTGGTGGGTAACAAGGGCGTGGGTGGTTGGGAACATGGAGAAAATGTGGTGCTTTGAGGGTAAGGCTTGCTCATTATAACTATAAAGATACAGTGATAATTTTATTTTTTTCATTATAGAACCCAAAATACTCAAAAAAAGGATTTTGCTCTTGAATTGGTAAGCAATATGAAGTCATTAAAGATTTTAGAGGCACAAAATACTTTTTGTCTTTTTCGTTTTCGTTTTTCGTTTTTACCGGGACCAGGGATCGAACTCATGACTGCCTTCTTGTAAGGCAGGCACTTATGCCGCTGAGCTAAATCCCCAGCCCCCAAAATACTTTTTTTTTGGTCTTTCTGAGCCAGGGTTTTACTATGCATTTCAGGTTGGCCTTTAAATCACTTTGTAACTAAGGCTGACCTTGAATTCATAGTGATTCTCCTGCCTCCTAAGTACTGGAATTACAAGTGTGCACCGTAGTTTTACCTTTTTTGTCTTTTTAAAAACTGTTCACATAGATAAAAAGTTAAAAGGCTTAAAATTGGCTTATATTTCTACAGTCAGCACTGTTCTAGAGGTATTACTCATCAATCACAGGTTTGAACTTATAGTAGGTGAAATAGGTTATTCAAGCCTACCCATCTGCTGAAGTCAAGCAGAAAACCGGGAAAAATACATGTTAAAAAAAAAAAAAAAAAAAAAAAAGCTCTCAGCTGGGCATGATGGCACTTGCCTGTAATCAGGAGGATCACTGCAAGTTTGAGACCAACCTGGGCTATAAAGGCCAGACTGAACTGTATAGTGAGACCCTGTCTCAAAAAGACAAAACGAAACAAAACAAAAAAGCAGCTCTCAGAGACCTAAAAAAGCGTAATAAGGACTAACCAGAACAGGTTAAAAGCTTGAGTGATACTGCAGTTTTGAAGAAAAATAATGAAATATTTACATAATAAGAGAAAGCCTAGGGCCTCCCTATATCCAACAGCAATTCTCATGTGAATCTTTCTGTACAACAGTTTTTCACTGTAGTTACTGGAAATTTACAAAGCCAAATTCCTAAGAGTCCCATCACTCAAAATAATAATTTATCACTTGCATTCATTCAAAAATGTATCGAGTATCTCCTCTATAACAGGCTACCTGCCTGCCACACCAGCACCTCAGAAGTCAACCACTTTTCTTCTCCTCTCAGTTGAATTGAAGGCTGAATAGGATAAAAGCCAATTATATACTGAATGTGATGGACCACACCTATAGTCTCAGCACTCTGGGAAGCTGAGCCAGAAGGATTGAGAGTTTAAGCCCAACCTGACTTAGTGATTTAGCGAGATCCTGTCTCAAAATATAAATAAATAAATAAATTTTTAAATGGGTTGGGAATGCAACTCAGTGCAAAGACTCTCAGTTCAATCCCCTGTCCTGAAAAGAATAGGGGAAAAGACTGAGACTGAGAGAAACCCACCAACAAGCCAACTAGCCAACCTTTCTGGTAAACCGCACAAACCACGTGGGGCCCAGGAAGAGAGAAGTCGAACAGCTCCTCCTACCAGCACGTGGGCTAAAAATCAAGAACTACCTCTACCCCACCCTGTAAGCATTCAGCTGCTTTGGAGGACAATCTCGAGTTAATAGCAACTGAGATACAAAAAGCAACCGAATGCTTCTATTGTTTGGTTGGCTTTGCAGGCCTGAGACCAGCGGTCTGAGCATCTCTTGGAGGAGCACAGTGTGCAGTATAGCAAATATGGGGAATTTTCTCCTCTCTTGTTTTTGAGGTCTAATACTGTTTTCACTGTTTTGTTCTGATTGTTTTTCTTTATTTAATGTTCTGTTTTGATTGATTTTAATCTGTTTGTTTGCTTTGATTTTGCTATATCTGATAGAATAGACAACTATTGTGCAGATAATGAGCTACATACTATGGTAGCCAGTGTTGTTTTCCTATTATCCTATTATTCAAAGTTCTATACCAGTTGCACTGCTTTGTTTTGATTAGCTGTATTCTGTTTTGTTTTGTTGGGCTTAATTATCTTTAAAATGAAAAAATTTTTAAAAAGAATAGAGAAAAAGGCCAACTATAGTTTAGCAAAAGATGACATAAGATAGTGCCTAAGGCCATGAACTCAGGTGACATTTGGCCTGGATTTTTCATCCTGCGTCTTCCAGTTACTAGCAGGGTCCTCTGGGGTACCGTTCAAAGTTTATCCAACAAGGAAAACAATGCCTAACTCGTAGCATTTCTGTGATGATTAAGTAAGTTCATGTATGTTAAATGTGTAGAACAGTGCCCAGCCACAGTGTCTGCTGTTTTTATGAGTCTGCTGCCACCGATATTTGCAGGAATGAAATTCATATTCAAGGCAGAATTCATAGAAGCCCAATCTCAGGAGCTGCTGGATCACATAACTGATGTCAAGTCTGTTTCACTGACAGTAGTATTTCATGTACTGTTCTCCATTATATAAGCACAGTTTGTTTGAGCTAAATTATGGGTTAAACCGGCCTTAATTGACATATCTAAGAAACAAACCACCACTTCATGATACCTCTTCAGGACAGTGCATTCCTGATGCTCGACAGTCCCTTTACAAGATCTTTCAGAGTGCAATCTTTTGAGAAACTGGAAACTGCTTCTGTGTTTAGGACCTAAAATACACTGAGTTACAGAAAAGTATAATTGCTCTGGCATTTGAAGTTCACAAATAAAATGAAGCAACCTACATCCATCTTCAGCCTTAATACCACCTTAAGTACCTTCACATCCTCTGCCTTTTCCTTTACTGTCATTAGTAACAAGCACCTCACCCAACACACAAGTCTAATCAACCAGGTATGGTGCAATGTGAAAAGGAGAAATGGTTTAAAGAAGAGTTCATCCCTCAGGATGGGGGCTCTGTGCTCATACATCTTGTTTCTAACGTTTGTGGCCCAACGCCCACATTTCCACCACTTCCTTCCACAATAATCTTGCTTAAGGCTCTCTAAATCCTTGCTTCTTCATTCACAGAACAGGGTTACTGCTGCGACTGCCACTACCTCAGTGGTCGTTGTGAGGCTCAATGGAGGCAATGGACTGGAAAGAGCTTAGGTCCCCGGACACTGCCTGTATAGGAGATTCATGATTTCTGTCACTCATTTAAAAAATGTATTCTTTCTCACACTTCCTGTTTCCTATTTTTTACTGGAAACTTCCTATTTGGAGAAAAACTAACTGTTGGAAATTTAAAGGCAAAATTTTTTCTTTCTTCCTTTCTCTCTCTCCTTCCTTCCTTCCTTCCTTCCTTCCTTCTTCTCTTCCCTTCCTTTTCTCAGTACTGAAGATTAAACCCAGGATCTGAGCTACACACTCTGCTCTTTTTTATTTTTTATTTTGAGACGAGCTCTTGCTAAGTTTCTAAGCTGCCAAGACTGGGCTTGACAGTCCTGCCTCAGCCTCCCAGAGTGCTGTTATTACAAGCACATACCGCCAAATCCAGCGTGCAAGTGCTTTTCTGCAGTACTACCAGACCAGCCTTTACTTAGTTCAAAAAAACAGAGAACCCTCCGCTGTTCTTCCTTCTGCTTTCTGTGGTGGCAGGAACCAACCACTGATATCCAGAGTCTTTCTTTTCTGCAGCTGTGCCGGAAAGCAATACATTTCTAGGCACTGCTTCATCCCACACATTTTGATATGTTGTATTTTTATTATTGTTCAGCTCTAAATATTTTCCAATGATAATGTAATGTATATTTCAAAAAGGATTTTGAATGTTCTTATTGTTAGGTCTGAGAGAAGGGAGAGGAGGAGAGAGAGGGAGAGAGGTCGAAGTAGAGGTCTGAGGTCAGTGGAAGGAGTGGAGCGGAGTGGACGGCCGTGAAAGTAGTGGGCAGCGGTGGCTTTATTCCGGGAATGCGGGGAGGGCCCCCCCCCCCCCCCCCCCCGCCGCCGGCCCCGGGGCGCAGCATCTCTGCTGCACCCGGGGCCGGTGGTCTCTCCGGGAACACGGGGAGAGGAGACTGGCGCGCTGGCCGCTGGAATCCGGTGATCTCCCTTTGACGATCTCTCTCTCTGGCGAACTCTCTCTGACACGTGGCGTGGGGGAATCTAAATAGCCTAAGCTTAGGGCAGCGCCCTAAGGCCATTAGAGATGCACAGGTATCTCATTGGCACACAGGTTCTCAAGGATGGGGATATGGGGTTACAATCAAGTCCATAGAGGGCAGGGGGGGGAGGAGTTTAGCTGCAGCCTTTCCTGGTTACAGTGTTCGGTCTGAGCCAGCAACTCTTTCACTTATCATAAAAAAGATGATAAGGAAATAGATATATTTACCCTAACTCAAACATTAATATACTGCATACATGTATTAAAACATCATGTGGTACTCTATAAATATGTACAATTTCTGTATTTTTATGTGTCAATTTAAAAAAATTTTTTTTTGGTACCAGGGATTGAACTCACAACCTTTTGCTTGCCAGGCAGGCATTTAGCCCACTGAGCTAAAGCCCCAGCTAAAAATAAATTTAAAGTACTCTCTAGGGCCAACAGTTTAGCTCAGTGGCACAAGCACCTGCCTCACAAGGAGGAGGTATGGGTTCAATCCCTGGTACGAATAAAAAAGTATTTTCTAATTGCA
This sequence comes from Cavia porcellus, assembly GCF_034190915.1. Lineage (NCBI taxonomy): Eukaryota > Metazoa > Chordata > Mammalia > Rodentia > Caviidae > Cavia > Cavia porcellus. The sequence continues at coordinate 107,653,074 of NW_026947484.1, read as the reverse complement.
GTTGTGATTTTTTCTTTGACATATGAGTTATTAAGAAATGAGGGGTAGGGATTTGGCTCAGCGGCATAAGCGCCTGTCTAGCAAGGACTAGGTCATGAGTTAGATGCCCGGTAACAAAAAAAATGAGAAATGTATCATGCTGGTTGGGGTGGCACAAGTCTGTCATCCAGCACTCTAGGAGGCTGAGGAAGGACAATTGAAAGTTCAAGCCCAACTTGGGCAATTCAGCAGTTTAATGAGACCGTGTCTCAAAATTTTAAAAATGTAATGGGCTAGGGATATGGCTGAGAGCAAAAACCTGGGTTTAACTACTGGCATCACCACCGCTGCCACAAAGAAAAAAGTGAATCAGTTAAAGGGATATTTCCTGACTACCATTCTGTTACCAAGCTTAATTCCATGTTGGTCAGAGAACGCATTCTGAATAATTTCAATACTCTGTGGGCCAGCCCAGGTATGACTAATTTTGGTAAATATTTTATATATCTCAATTAGCACAAGTTTGTTAATTTTTTCTATGTTGATCTTGGTTAATTCTACTTCCTTGTTCTGCAAGAAAGATATCTTTGTGTTTTCACTTTTTTACTTTAAGTTATTTATTTATTTTAGGTTTTTGAAACAAGGTCTTGCTATGTAATCCAAGCTGATCTTGAGCTCACTGTGCACCACAGGCTGGCCTTGAATTTGTGACAATCCTCCTACCTTAGCCTTTTAAATACTGATATCACAGGTGTGTGCTACCGTGCCTCGCTTGTGGTTTTTTTTTTTTTTTTTTTTTTTGTCTTTTTCCTTTTTATCGGTACCTGGGATCAAACTCACGACTACCTGCTTGCAAGGCAGGCGCTTATGCCGCTGAGCTAAATCCCTAGCTCCTCGTGCCTCACTTGTTACATATTTTTATTACTTCATTTTCCTTCCCTGTTAGCCTATCAATTATACATCTTTTCAATACTTTTGTAGTGATTATCATAGGAATTATATGTTTGACTTACTGGAATCTGTGCTAGTCAGTTTAACATCATTGTGACAAAATACCTGGGAAAATCAACTTAAAAAGAAGAGGGTTTTGTTGTTTTGTTTTTTTGATATAGGGTCCTGCTGTGTAGTTCAGGGTGGCCTTAAACTCACTATGTAGCCCAAGCTAACCTCAAACTCACATTGATCCTCTTTCCTCAGCCTCCTAAATGTTGGGATTACAAATATGTGCCATCATGCCCAGAAGAGAAGTTTATTTTGGCTCACAGTTTTGGAATTTTCAGTCCACAGTGAATCAGCCCCTTTGTTTTGAGTCCATGATATGGCAATGTTTCACATGACAAACATTGCTCCGGGCAACCAGGAAACAGACAGAGCAAGGGCCAGGGGCCAAAATCCAGCCAGGGCATATCCTGCATTGACCTGACTTCTCACCACACCCATTTCCTAAAGGGTCAGTTGCTGCCCAGTAGCACTGGAGGATGGTGACCAAGTCTTTGACACTCTGGGCCTTCTGGGGACATAAGCTCTGTTGGAGCTAAACTCTAACAGAATCCAATATACATCTCACACTTTAACCACATTCCCTATGTTCAGGGCCCAGAACGATTTATTTCCTTATACCCCTTCCTGCGTTTTGCATAACCCAGAGAGCAAGATTCCAAGATAACTGGGGGAAAATGTGGGGATAAGACCTCAGCCCCGAGAAATCAATAAATCTGCTGAGCTCTGGTGCCACCAGTCCCTTGTGCTGAAGGTATACCTCTAACCAGTACTGTGCTTTCCACAGCACAGAAACAATGCCAAAAAAGAACATAGGTGATCACAACTCTTGAACAGGATTTTTTACCTCCAAGAAAACATTTGTTGCTTTTGTTAATACTTAGATCTCTCTCTCTCTCTCTCTCTTGCAAAGATAATAATGATGCCAAATGGAATGATAAATGAGTACCAGGAGCATTTTTATATTTTATTTTATCTTATTTTAAATAAATATGACAAAGGATGGTAGCAGTTGTTCATAACCATCTTTTTCTCTCTTTTTTTCTGGAACTGGGAATTGAATATTCATGCTGACTTACATTCCCAGACCTTCAGTTTTATTTTATATTTTGAGAGAGGGTCTCACTAGAGTGCTAATTTGCCTACCTGGGTTTGAACCTGTGATCCTGTTACCTCAGCTTTCCACAGTGCAGAGCAGGTGTGAGCTGCCACACCTGGCCCATGACCATCTACCTTGACACTAAGTACTTCATTAGCATTTTGTTCTGCAAAGAGAACAATTAATTGGAAGCACTTTTGGAGAAAGATTAAAATGAATTCTGTGACTGGTATCTTCACTGTTTAGCTGCCACGACCTCAGTGTTTCTGGACTATTCATGTGCAGAGGGCAAGTGGGCCAGGGGTATGTATTTGCTTCCAGTCTTATAACCAACAGGCAGCAAAACTGCCTATTATACTGTATTGGCACCAATCTCCTGTTTAACAACTAAAATTAAGAGGTATTTATGAATTCTTTTCTCCACCGTGCCATAATTAACTATATTCGACTGATATTAAATAACACTGTAGCTGATTTCTCTCCTAAATAAAAAGGTAAAAATTAATTAAACAGGCCATCCTCTAAAAATCAGATGCAGATGGCATTAGACATTTTAATAACATAAAGAGATACTCATATATATGACATAAATAACATGTCAGTTCCTAAAATTCTCTGGACCTGTCCTCCTTATGAGAAACCATTACTAAAATTATAAATACCTTGTTGATTATATTTAACTCCTGCATACTTACTTAATTTTACAGATACATTCTACTATAGTCCAGATCCCAAACAAAAAGGCAAAACTTGACTTTCAAACCTCATAGAGACTTTAATGTGGCTTTTTATGTTTTCAACAACAGAGATAACAATAACACTTGTGACACTTGGAGTTCTGAGACAGGTAAACTGACACAAGGTGGAGCTGCCTGGGCCTCCCCCCCCCCCATGGACCATGCCTCAAATGCAGCAGAAGACATTGGGCAAGAGAGTGCCCCATCCTGGTGTTCCTTTGGGACCTTACCCCAGGGCTACTGGACTGTCCTAGCCACCACAGAGTGGGTAAGCCATCCTAAATTATAGCTCTCACAGGAAATGCCAACACTGCCAGATTCATTGCAGACAGATCTGCTTAAACTTGCTGCGAAAGACTGACGGGGCTCGGGGCCAACAACAGCCCCCTTTATGGGTGTCCGTTTCAGAGTCCAGGTCCCACTAAAAGTCTCAGGTAAGACATTTGCTATATTTGTGGACATAGAGGCCATATATACAGAGTTCTTCCTGAGTTTCCAGGCTGCTATATTAAGTCCTCAATCTCTAAGAGATATTAAAGGTCAACCTATGCCATTTACAAACAGGGCCTATTTCGTGCAGGTCCCAGACTGATTCTTCCCAATCCACCCAGTGGTGCCAAATCTTCCCTGCACCACTCACTCTACAGTCCTAAATCTTTTTTTTTTTCTTTCTCCTTTTTATCGGTACCGGGTATCAAACTCATGACTGCCTGCTTACAAGGTAGGCGCTGATGCCGTTGAGCTAAATCCCCAGCCCCCAACAGTCCTAAATCTTAAAAATGCCTTTTATTCCCTTGTGTTTATACAGGCAGACCCAGACACTGAGGCCTCAACAGCTTATACCTGTTATTGCTAGTAAACCTCTCCTCAGTGATATAAGACCACCTCCTTCCTTTCTTATTCACCAATTTCTCAGACAACCCTGGTCAAGACTGACAGATGCATTTTGTCTTCTCACCTTTGTTTATACTTTTTCAGGATACATAAAAGCCTTTCACACAACCAGGGAAACTGGTGATATACTTAACTAAAGTCCTGTTACAGCAAACCATTCCAAGGACTACAACTTAGGTTACAGCGACCCATACCTGGTATTCTTGGCAACCTCAACAGTGATCAAAGTTGCTAGACTGCCATCCTGATTTCACATCACTCAGGCTAAATGGTGCACCTCCAGCCTTAGAACCATCCTGTTGCCTACTCATCTCTGCCTTACGAAGACCCCAAAACCACAGCTCTCAGGTTGTCATGTTTTGTTATCCACTTTGGTTCCTAATTTCTTACGTTCTATTAATGATCATTTTTACAGCAGGACTCTTGACAGTCTTTCCTAAAGACTCCCACATCCTGCATAAGATCATCTTCATAACGTTCTATGTGACAACTGTCTTAGTTCTTTCTACCCTCAGTGTTTGGTTAAACGTGACATCCCTGAAAGCCTAGCCCCTTACCTTCCCTATACTGGTACAGCCACCGCCTTCCCTGCTCCTTCTATTTTTTCCAGTTCAACTCCTGGACTAGAGACCCACCTACTCTCTTAACTTTTACGCTTTCAGATGGGGGAGTAATCACCTCTCATAACTTCACTCCTCCTAACCCCACACTTATTTTTCAGAATTCTACCTCACCGTGACAATGTTTCTACCTCAACATGGTCCCGATATAATGACATATCAAAATCAAAGGCACCTTTCCTTTTACCTCACCTGGGTCCTTAAATATGACAGTGCCATGCCTCCTCATAACATCTTGTCTCTGTTTTTCCAGTCTAACATACGTGCATTCACCAGTGAAGTTGTCCTGGCTAAAACACCTGGCATCAGCTTCTACATGGGCATCAACTGTCATCCTGTTGACTCCCCTAGATCCCAGTACAGTGCCCTCTTCCAGCTGGAAGCAGTTAAAGAAAGAAATCTTCACCCCTTTTCATAATAATAATCATAAGAGGGCATATGAAAGAGTTTTGGCCCAGACAGGACACTGTAGCTGGTAAAGCCTCAGGTGGAACCAAGGAGCTCCATCTCCTCCACCCCTAGGAATTTACCTATGGTGCCAAAATACCAATGGCTACCTGTGTATCACTAATGCCCCTTAGAGTCCACCCCCAAACCTAGGCTACTTATATGCCCCCATTCCACATGTTCCACGGAGAGATCACTGACCCCAGGGGAGAGATGCCGCACCCCAGGGGGTCGGGGGTGCTCTCCCCACATTCTCAAAATAAAGGTCATTTATAATTCTTTTTTTTGTCTTTTTCGTTTTTATTGGTACCAGCGATCGAACTCACGACTGCCTGCTTGCAAGGCAGGCACTTATGCCGCTGAGCTTATTCCCCAGCCCTTAGGGTCATTTATATTTCATATTTCTTATCTTTTCAGCCGCTGCCAGTCCCCCACAGTTCTATCAGGAAGTGGCCCATGGGGCGGGCATTGATGATATGTGAGGGACTGATTGGAATTGTCTTTACTCATAAGTAGGAGAATAACAATTTGGGCTGAAGCAGAAGAAGGGAGTGGCCCTCAGGGCAAGTGTTCTCGCTTTGGCCTTCCACCATTTTAGACCATTGCCATAACTGTACAGTAATTTATACCAGGGGAAGAACATTTCAGGTTCTATAAGTTCTTTTAAAATTGTGGAAGACTCTGAACTCCATCAGCCAGATTCAGAAAGGCTCAGGGATTATGTTACCAACATAACCCCTTAGCCTATTTCACCTCCTTTCAAGATGGAAAACACTAAGATGAAAATAAAGTAATGTCAGTGTTCACAGGGACACCTGATTACCAGCTTCTCAAATCCCTTTCCAAAGGCCCTTTTTGGAGCCATGCTTTAAAAACTGCAGCCATTGCCCTAAACCCATGATCAGCTAGATTCCAAGAAAAGCAGAAACTTGTATGAGTCAAACTGCCTCAAGCAGAAACTATTTTCTGGAAAGGAAATCACCTCTCACACTCTTGTAATCCACAAATGAACCCCCAAAGCCCCCTACCTTGAACCCAAAAATGGGGCAAGACATTTTTAAAAAAGCAGCACTGATTTATTTTATCCTGGGCCCAGCCACACAGTGCAGTTGGAGTTTGCAAAAGCTGTGCATTTCCCTCAAAACATTTTAGACTTTTTATACAAAGCATGGATTACAAAGTTAGGGGTTATGGGCATGGATCAGGAAATCTGCTAAGGAATGAGAAAGACCTTTGTTTCCCATTGCAGAGGACAGAGAAGTCTAGCAGAAATTAACAATCCTTTGTCAACTTTTTTTAGCATTCAATTTTAGATAACATCTGTGGTTTGCAGAGGGCAGCAATGGTTAACATATCAATTAGGTCAGGTTCCCATGGAGTTACAATTCTTTACAGAGGGGAGCATTGATTAACATATCAATTAGGTCACCCAGAAAAAATGATGCATACAGAACAGTATGGCAGCATTACAGGTACTTTGGTCATATAACTTAGGCTTAACACAAACATAATGAAGCTCTTTTTGCTAGTGTACAGCACACCTCGAGGATTCCTCTAGAGCTATTAAACCACAGCTGAGATCATAATTAGCTGGACCCTGCCCCACCTCAGCTCATTCTTAGATGCTGGTCTCCTCCTTTTGTGGATGAGCCGTCTGTGCCCTGCATGAGCTCCTGAAGCTGCTCAAACTGTGGTATTTTGCATATCTGTATTACTTTCCTTATTAGGGGACTGGCTTGATCTCTATGAAAGCTACCAGCCCCTTTGTTTTCTCTTTTAAAGATTTCTCCTGAAAACTCAGTGCTTTAGTTTTAATTTTCATTATCATTAAAGCAAAGTTACCCTTGTTAAACACTGGAATCTGTATGGATGACCCCGGGTGCTAAATGCCAGAAGGTCAGCCCCACTGTGGGTGCTGATGGGTGGTATCTCACAGGAGTCTTTTACACAGCAGCTCCAGAAGTCTGCTGTTAGGGCCCTGATTCCAGCAGGGCCTCTACAGACAGATCATCCTGTGATCATATTTCATGCTCTCCTGAGACAGGATTGCCCCTCAGGAGACAGACTCTTCTGGTGCAACCCTCGCAACTCAGAACTGTGAGAATGATGCATCACGAGGAGACCACCCAATGGCCCAAGCTGCCTCTTGCTCTGGTAGCTGATCGGCCTGATTTTTTAGCAAGATTTTGTCCTCTACAGCTTTTGGTCCCTTCAAACTGAAGCTCCTTTCCCATTTCCTCTTCCTTCTGAGTCAAAGCTTTGTACGGGGTTTGTGTCCTTTGACTCAGTTCTAATTTCTATTATCAACTGAGACAGAGAGCCCTCAAGACTAGTATCAGAAGGAACCAGGATTGGAGGAGCTTAATCATAATCCATTCATAACGAAGTTTTTTTTTTTTTTTTAATCTCAAAATTGGTGCTTTTGAGAAAGTGAATTATCCAGAACCAAAGCAGAAAGACCCAGGCATGAGCAAGTCTGTATACCTAGAGGCAGTTCTTGATCTTGCACAGAATGAGCTGAATTTGGTAATGCTGCTTCCTCCAGAAGATTGTGATAGTGAATTTTGCACCCACTTTGAGAAAAATAAAGTAGCATGGTATTGCTCAACACAGAATGTAAATGATAGTCCTTATCCCGTCCTCCAGCCCTGCCTTCACCTGCCATTGACTCCCTGCAATGTGAACACTTAGGAGATTAGGCTGTCTGATCACTGTGGCCTTCAGAGACTTTACTAAGAGTGATATACAGAATATTGTCCAACAAGACTTCTGGGAATGTGGTGGAGTGGTATGCAGCAGAGAAAGAGCCTCTCTGAGATTTTTGTCCAGAGCTGGATTATAGAGCATGAGGAAACAAAGGAGGGAAGTGGGTCTCCTGCACCCAAGAAGGATCTGAAGAACTGAAGCCCCTGGGGAGAGCAAAGAGAAAAACATCAACGAAGGAGGTGGTAGACAGTACTTCTCCCTGAGTTAGGACATGCTGCTTGGCAGCAGCTGTTCAAATCTGCAGACATACTGTGACTGCTGGCAACCCCAAAGGCCGCTATGGAGAGATGCAGCAGCGCGACAGAGGAGTGGATGCCATGGGCTATGCTGGCTGTTGAGTGGAACGGATTTAGCTGCCCCATGAGAGAGAGTGATTGGCTCAGAATCATCCTGGAGAGAGGCCAGCTGAGCCTAGAACTCACAATAACTGCCAACTATAACTAGTGGCGCCCAGCTGAGTTTGCGTCTGCAGAAGATGCGCTGATTGCTGTAGGCTGAATGGATCTGGTTCCAGCTGCATTATCAGAAACAAGCCAGAAGTTCCAGGAAATAAATGTGCAGGCTCACTGCCCCCACCATAAAGCTACTGATGGCTTGCTGGCATAAATCAACACAGATCTAGACTCTGTCTTCACACATCATGTACCAGTGACAGCAGAGACAAACCATTAAATGAACATTTTTTTCTTTATACTGTCTCTCTTTTCTTGGTTTATTTTATTGTTTAACCTTGTTTATATATGAGAGTGAATATAATTTCTAGGGATTTTTATGATTGTTATTCCATTCTTTCTTTTATTTCTTCCTTCTCTTTCTATCCTGCTTCTGTGCCAGTTTTTCAAAGTTTGCACAATCCTCCTTTTTTCTCTAATCGCTAATCTTTCTAATCTCTTCCTCTTCTTCTATTTCTCTATTTTCCCCCTAATCCCTTTGAAAATGTCTCCCCTGTAAGTAAAGTTCATATTCTGAGGGCTTATGTACTGCATACAATTTTCTGATTTGTTTTAAATTTTGTTATATAACCACAAATCTAACTCATATTGCTAAAAGTGGCAAATTAATGGTTACCTCAATTTGTCATTTTCTAGACTGTGTTTGATTCTGTTGTTAATGCTGATTTACTACTCTAACCAGCTGTTTTTCCTGGTATACCAAGACTAAGATTGCCTTGAGGTCATCAAAAATTCTGTAAACAAGTGCCAAAGAACCAGGGTTCAGGCCAAGTAGGCAGCAACTTCTCATCCCCAATAAATTGAAGACATAGGATCTTGCAACAGACTCAAACCAAAAGCCAGCTACACCTGGAAGACATCTCTGAGAAGTAGTCATTTACTAAGGGCTTTAAATACTAGCAATAGAGTTATGTGCCAAAGGAAATTTAAAAGCATCAACACAGGAATTAAACTGAAAAATAGAAAATGAGAAGACACTTAAACAAATACAACTCCAGACATCCAATCCACCAAGGGCAAATGCAGGGGGCAATAAAGTGGGGCAGTCTGAAAGCCACCCACCTGGCTTAGAAAACAATAAAGCAAATGAACAAGGCTCTAGAAAAAAATCAAATCAGAAATAATTTTTCAGATAATTACAGAGATGGTAACCACAATGAAAACATGCTTAGTTACTCTACAATAGACACATATTAAAAAAATAGAGGAGCTTAGGAAAATGATGGAAACCATAAGTGCCCAACATAGGAAAGAAATGGAATCTATAATAAACAGATTCCTACAGTTATCCAGCAGACTAAAAATTTTATTGAAACTGTCCGCAGCAGAATAAACCAATGTGAGAACAGAATCTCAGACATAGAAGACAGGTTTGTGGTTAGTGACCATCAAAAGAAAGATTTCTTAAAAATAGCAAACCTGCAGGGGGAAAGGGAACACTTCATAGAAATTAGTATGGGATTCCTCAAAAAGCTAAAATTAGAAATTGCATTTGACTCAGATTTTCCCCTTCTAGAAAGCTTCCCAAAAGAGATAAACATATAATGCCTGTCTTAGTAACTCTTCCTATTGCTGAGACAAAATATGCAACACCCAAAGCTAAAGGAGGAGAGGTTTATTTGGCTCATAGTTTTTAGAGGTTTCAGTACATAGTTAGCTGCCTCCATAGTTAGGCAGAGTGGAATGGCAGAGGGGCATCACAGAGAAGCATCACAGAGGAGAAACAGTTCATGGCAAAGCAGGGGAGGCAGATGGCAACAAGTGATAATAGCAGTCCTGTTTCTGTCCCTTATAGTCTATCCAGCCTATATGTGCTTAAGCAAAGGTAGCACCCACACCTACAATGGGCCTACTCAGTTCCCATTTCCACACACAGAACTATACTGTACCACCTGGTGGGCTAATTTAGTAATCAAACACTCTTAATTCTAGCATCACACACTTAGATCCAACCGTCTCTGAGAAACCTCATCTATGATCACATGAGGATTTGAGGGGCTAAACACAGGCTATAACAATGCCACAGTGATGTATGCATATCCATGTTTATAGCAGCACAATTCATAATATCCAAATCTTGGAAGCAGCCTAAATGTCCATCAACAGATGAATGGATAACGAAAATGTGGTATTTATACACAATGGAGTATTGTGTAAACAATAAACTTCTGAGTCATTTGTAGGAAAACAGATGTACCTTGAGACCTTAATGTTCAATGAAGTCAGAAATGAACACTTAACATATCACATAGTTTCTTTTTTTAATTTTTAAAAAATTTTATGTAGAGAGAAAAAAGCAAAACAAAAAAGGGTAGAAATAATACAGAATTTCAAAAAAAATAAACACTAAGAAATCTCTAGTTGACAAATTACATATTGTCATCTTAGTTGTCCAGGTTACAAAATTAAAACATAAAAAGTGACTGACATTCAAATAGCAGGATACATTACAGTAACCTACTTTGATTTTCTATTAACTTGATTTGAAATCCTGTATTGCCTTCACCATCTTGTTTTGACTGATTTTCCTCTATTCTGCTTGCTTGATAGTATCAAGTTCGGAAGTATAGGCAACAACTGTGAAGACAATAAGATTCATTATGACGCCCATTCCGGTTGACTATTATCTTCTTTTAAAGTCCTGTAATGTCTCCAATGTTTTGGTTTTATTCTTTACTGTTTTGTTCAATTTTATTATAACTGGCAATTCTTCTTAAAATAGCAAGAGGCAGTATGGTAGCCATTGTTGATCACCTTGTATTTTGTTTTTACATTATCTATTATGTCCATCCTTTTGATTTGACTGACTCTGTTCTGATATGTCGCATTTGGTTTTACTCTCTTCAAAAAAAGTAATAAGAACTGTGGGAGTAATAAAACCCAAAATGTGTAATTGTCATTGTACAAAAGAAAAGAAAAGAAAGTGCTCGAAAGTTTATAACTGCATATATGTTTAAGTGTATAAGATAGATAACCATATTACTGAGGTTTTTTTGGATCATTGAACAAAACTGTTTACACTCTCACTGTTTGAAAGTCCACTTTATATGCTTCAATTTTGTAACTTGAACAACTATTTCTAAGATGAGAATATGTAATCTATTAACTAGTGATTTCTTACGTTTATTTTTTAAATTTTGTATTACTGGTACCCTTTTTCTGTTTTTTTCTTTTTCTGTTTAAATTTAAAAAAATTGTGAACTAAAAAAAAAGTAGACATTCAAACAGTGAGAGTACAAGCAGTTCTGTTCAACGATCTAACAAAACCTTAGTAGTATGGTCATCTATCCTACACACTTAAACATACATGCAGTTATATCCTTTAGAGCACTTTCTTGCCCTCTTTTTACAATAGCAATTACACATTTTGGGTTTTATTACTCCTACAGTTCTTATTACCTTTTACACTAGAGACACAATGTGATATTTATAAATATGATTCTTATTTATTTCACTAATGAGGATAGCCTCAAGTTGCTTCCATTTACCTAAAAAGGCCTCAAGATCATCCTTTTTTATAGCTAATATTCTGTTGTATAAAAATACCATATCTTTTTAATCTACTCTGAGGTTGATGGCATTTTGGTTGTTTCTAAGATTTAGCTGTTACAAATTATGCTGCTACACCAGTTTTTTTTTTATTGAGAAACTCAATATATAAATAAAATAGGAAAGGGAGGGAAAGTTATTATAAAACAGCATAGACAATGTATCTAAAAGTATACCTTTATTTAGCATAATTGTAATATGTGTTTATATGCTTTTTGGCCTGTTAGCCTATTAATCTATGTGTATAATAGTCAACTTGATAGATTTTTAAGATAAATGAGTCTGATTCTGGCCAAAGGGGGAGGAGGGACTGGGAAGGAAGGGAAAAATAAAAGAAATGAGATGAATTGTGTACATTTACCAATTCACACAGTGAATGTAACTATTATGTACTGCAAACGTATTCAGTATGCATAATAAAAATTAAAAAGAATGGTTTTCAAAATAAACAAATAAAAATAGTAAAGAACTATGAGAAATCAACCTAGCAGCTGCCAGATGATGCAAAGAAGAAAAACATAACCTTGAGGGGAATCACTGAAAAAGCAGAAGATAGTACAAATGATAGAAACAACCTGTTCACAGACATCATGGCAGAAAACTTCCTTGACAGGAAAAAAGAATTTGACATGCAGATAAGTGAGGCATACAGAACTCCATTAGCAATGATTTTAAAAAAGCAACAGCAAGGCATATCATAGTCAAGATTTCAGAAATTCAACAGAAGAGCAGAATAGTAAAAGCAAGCTGTTAGAGAAAAGAAACAAGTCATCTATAAAGCAAAGCCCATCAGAATCACAGCAGGCTTCTCACCACAAACCCTCAAGTCAAGGAAAACTTAAAGTATTTCCAGCCCTAACAGAAAACAACATCCAACTCAGATTGATGTGCCCTGCAAAACTATCTTCCAAAATTGAGGGAGAAATAAGATACTTTCTTTTCTTTCTTTCTTTTAACTATGTGCTTTATTGAATTTTTTACAGTAGATGAGATTCAGATTCTTGTTCCAGTCTTATATATTCTGTTTTTATGGATGTCACTTTTCTATTTTTGCTCTGTTTCATCCTCTGGAGAATGGCAATGATAGTGGCATATGCTGGAAGACTAAGAGATAATGTCCTTTAAGATGCTTTTGAAATACAAAATATTACAATAATATTATGTGATTTCCCTTCAAACAGGAAAGTTTTAGAGAACAGAAAATGCTATCCACAATTATCAAGAAATATATGCAACCCTTGATTTATCTGATGCATGCTGAGACATTCACCCTGCTGAGTTTGTATGAAACATCATACAGGCAGCTGACTTCCTACAAATTACAATGAAAAATCATTCTACAATATAAACTCTGTTCAGAAAGATATCAGACTGAGAGTATCAGTTTGGGTATATTCATTTCTTTGCGCCACTGTATAAAAATTACACAAACAAGAAGGATTACAATTATAGACATTTATCCTCACATAGTTAGGGCACCCTATTTCCCAACCCACTGAGGGAGAACCCTTTCCAGACACTTCTGGCTCCTGGTAGGTTCAGACAGTCTCTAGTTTGTGACTCATAATCTTCACATGCGTGTCTGTTTTCTCATAAGGGTATCTGTCATTCAGTTTTGGACAAACCTGGATACCCCAGAATGATCTTGAGCTCCTTAGCTTAATTATTTCTGTGCTCTAAACAACCTGGCACTAGTTATGTAAACCAGCATTAAGGTCCCATGAAAACAAAAAGTGACAGAGAGATCCAGAGATGGACGAAGTGCGATTAGGGGGCTTACTGATGGAAACAGTTCTGGGCAGCAGCAGGGAAACCAGCTGGGTCACGAAGTCTGAGTCAGAGGAGGGCTATTTACACTGCAGACTACTCTAATGATTTTTAGAGTTTGCTGAAAGTTTCTATGATTACGTGCAGGGAAATAATGTGGGAAAAATCAACTAGAGCTACTCTGAATCAATCATGGTGGTTATGTCTCAAGACGAGGGCAGTTACATCAGGATGAATGCATATAATCTGCCAAAAGTCTGTCTTTCTTTCTTTCTTTTTTTCTTTCTTTCTTTCTTTCTCTTCTCTCCCTGTAATATTTTTTAAAATTTTATTTTGAAAAGAACAAAACCAAATGAGAACGAAAACAAAACAGAGTCATTCAAAACAAAAGGATGGACATAGCACGTGATTAAAACCACAATACTAGGTGATCTACAGTGGTTATTATGATGTCTCTTGTTATCTTCAATAGAATTGTCTATATCATTAAGCATAGTAAAATTGAACTTAGCCATGTATAATAATATCAATAAAAACAAAACACTGGAGACATTTTAGGACTTCAAAAGCAGGTAAAACCAGAATGGGTAACCTAGTGAATCTTATCATCTTCAGAGTAGTTGCCTGTACTCTCAGACTTGATACTATCAAACATAACATTCAAATAAAATCAGTCAAGATAAGACAGTGATCTAATAAACCAGATTCAAATAAGATCAGTCATAATAAGACAGTGTAAGTAATACAGGGCTTCAGATTAAGTTAATAGGAAATTAAGGATGGTTACCATAGCATATCCTGCTATTTTGGGAATAGCTGTCTGTGCCCTCAAATCTAGTACAAGTAGACAGATTGGAACAGAATATAACCAAACTAAACAGAGCAATGAAAATAATGTGGATTTTTAAATCCTCATAACACTATTAACAATGTCCTATTCCTTCCTTTTTTAGACAATTCCTATCCCTTTCCCTTTCACAGGGTGCACTGTACATTCTGGGTCCCATGAACTCCTTTAGTTTTTAGATTAGAGGAGCAACCTACTATTTACCTAAGTGGTTCTGAACCTCTTCACCCCTGAGCCTGAACTTCAGCTGTATTCCTTTACCTACAATAGCCTCAAGGTTTTCCCTTCTTATAGCTGAATAGTTCTCCATTGCACAGAAGTGCCATGTTTTTCCAACCAACTGCAGCTGCTGAACGAGCTACCCCTATTTCTCTCTGGTTCCCTGTCACATAGAGAATTATTTTCTCATCTTTGACTTTCAGTCCATAAACCCTCTTTCAGGTTGATTATATTCCCTATACAGAGCATCTCGATGGACCCTATCCTGATCTACTCTGCCTGTGCTTCTTTTTGTTAGTGTATCAAGGTCATCTGTGTTAGAGATTATAGCCAACCTTCTCTGTCTCATCTCTGCTATGCTATTTTTCTGCTATTGGTTGTCTACTTTTGCCTTTCATTCCACTGTCTGCCCCATTCATTGAGGCCTCTCTGTCACTGTTACTAAAACCTTGGTGATTTTTTTCTCTCTCTAGAATGTCCTTCAGTATTTTTTGTAGGGTTGGATTGGGGATCATGAACTACCCCAGTTCCTCTTTGTCATGGAAGCATCTTGTTTCTCCATTGATTTTGAGAGAAAGTTTTGCAGGGAATATCCATCTGGGTTGGAGGACATTTTCCGTTAGGGCTTGGAATACTTCACTCCAAGCTCTTCTTGATTTGATGTTTTGTGTCAAGAAGTCTGTTGTGATTTTGATGGGCTTTCCTTTATATGTAATCTGTTTGTTTTTTTCTGACAGCTTTTAATATTCTGTTCTTGTGATGAATTTCTGGGATCTTGATTATTCTATGTCTGGGTATATATCTGTTTTGGTTGTAGCTGGCTGAAGTTTTGTATGCCTCATTTATCTGAATACCATTTCTTTTTCCTATGGTTGGGAAGTTTTCCTTAATTATTTCTGTAAATAGCCTTTGTATTTCATTTGTGTTTACCCCTGCTTCTTCACTCACATTTTTTATTCTTAAGTTACTCTTGTCTTCTAGCCTTTGTATTGTTACTTCCTGGTTCCTTGTTATTTTTAAGAGATCTTTCCTTTTGTGATCACACATTGCAAACCTGTCTTCAACTTTGATAGTCTACCTTTAGTTTCTTTCAAGCAATTTTGCCAGCTTTCAATGGAATTTTTAATGTCCTGATAATCTCTTTGAATCTGCTTCATGTATTCTAGATTTTAAAAATATTCTTCATCAAAGGTTTCCCTCCTTTTTCTGTGCTCCTCCGTTCTTCCATCTGTGTCTTCTTGAGAGGTGCTTAGCATTTCTTTTATTAATCTTATATCTTGCTTTATTTGTATTAGTATATAGGGTTTCTCTTCTATATTGTCATGATAATGTTTCTTTATGTCAGCTGATGCTGCTTTGGATACTGTAGGTTTGCCACCCTTGATCTCTTCTGTGTTTACCTCTCCTGGACCCATATTGCCTGGGCTGGTGGCTGGAGATTTTTTTGTTTGTTTGTTTCTCTTGTCATGTTTCTGGTTTCTTCGAGACAGGTGTATAGTGTGGGTCCCAGGCCTTTTGTGTATTTGTTATGGTTACTCTGAAGCATGCTAGCTAGGTATTGCTGCCCTGTCCAGTTTGCTGCTGATCACTGAAGTACAAGATGGGACAGAACTGGTTTGGGACAGCTTCATGGGCAACCTCGTCCCTGGCTATTGGGTTCTGCCCAGGGGCCTGGCCAGGGGCAGGATCTAGCCAAGCAGTTCCCACCAAGCTGCTCTGCACCAAAAGTGGTTACTTGAAGCTGCTATGGTTCCAGGTTCAGGCCCATCTTGCCCAGTTCCAGTATGTTACCAGGCTGGTCACCCCCTCCCACGGGAGGACCAAATTCAAATCACTCACTGCGGGCCAGTGTAGATCTCCACACCAGCTCGTCTCAATTGAGATGCGTCCTTCTTGCCAAGGTCCTTGGTCTCGCCAATCTCCAGCATCAGTGCAACTGTGAGTCATCAGATTCCAGCAGCAGGGTCTTGTATACCATGGGACCAGCTCTGGTGATAGCACATCTGGCTCCAGCCATCCATCCATGTTTTTCTTTTCCTTTTTTTTTTTTTCTTTTTCTTTTTCCTTAGTTTCTTTCTGGGTTGTGAGAATCCCTCTCCCTTCATCTGGTCTTCTCCATAGTTTTAAATTCCAGCATCTGAGCTGTTTCTCTCAGAGAAGCTCTCCACTCTGCTACTTATTGATCTGCCATCTTCATGCTCCTCTCCAAATAAGATATTTTCATGACAAAGAACACTGGAAGAAATTCATGAACACCAAACTTGCACCCCAAAATGTTCCAAAGGGAATTCTAGAAAGATAGTGGGGACTATAACTCCATGAACCCCAACAGAGTGAATGTACCAGGCAAAGCAAACAATTAAGTAGAGAGAGAAAAAAAGGGAGCCAACAACAGCAAAATAATATGACAAGGATAAATCAGTATATATCGGTGATAACCATCAATGCAAATGATCTCAATTCACCAATTAAAAGAAACAGATTGGCAGAATGAATCAAGATGCTGCATATAATATCTACATACAAGAAACACATTTAATTAAAAAAGAAATCCATGCACTGAAAGTTAAAAGATGGAAAACAATATTCCATGTGACAGAAACTTGGAAAAAAGCAGGAGTAGCTATTCTATTTGCGGACGAAGTAGATTTCAAGCCAAGATTGATTAAGAGAGACAAAAAAGGTCACTACATCCTTGTAAAGGGAATAATCTAAGAGGAAAAGATAACAATAAAAATATATATACACCAAATATCAGCACACCCAACTATATAAAATAAATATTAACAGACATGAAAAATCAATAAGTACTAATACACTTGTATTGCAGGATCTCAATACCCCACTGTCACAAATAGACAGATCAACTACACGAAAAAAATCAACAATGAAATATTAGAAGTGAACTAAACTTTTGAACAAATGGACTTAGTAGATTTCTATAAAGTATTTCACCCCAAAATATCAGACTATAGATTCTTCTCAGCAACATATAGGATGTTCCCCAAAATAGATCACATACTAGCTTACAGAGTATGCTTAAGTAAATGCAAAGGAAATGAAAATTTCCCATGCATGTTATTAAACCACAGTGCAAAGAAATTGGAAATCCATGGCAAAATAAACCACAAGAAGTTCATGAACACATGGAAATTATATAACACCCTCCTGAACAACCAATGGGTCATGGATATTAAAGAAGAAATTAAGCAGTTTCTACAATTGAACAATAATGCCAATATAACATACCAGAACTTATAGAACATAATAAAAGCAGTCCAATGAGGGAAATTTTTAGCAGTGAATACCTATATCAGGAAAACAGGGTAAGCTCATATAGACAACTGACTGTTGAACCTCAAGCTTCTAGAAACAGAAGAGCAGGCCAACCCAAAGTTCACATGAGGGAGGAAATTATAAAGATCAGAGCAAAATTTAATGCAATGGAGGCTAAGAAAGTGATACCAAAAAATCAAAGAATTAAACAGTTGGTCTTTGAAAAATTAAAATCAACAGACTTAGCCAATGTTATCAAAAAAAAGAAATACTCAAATCTATGTAATTAGGAATGAAAAGGGTGAAATCACAATGGATACTGCAGAAATCCATAAGATCTTCTATACCTACTCCAAGAACTTGTACTCTAATAAGGTGGAAAATGGACAGATTCCTAGGTATATATGAATTACCAAAACTGAATCAAGAAGACATAAAAAACCTAATAAACCAGTATCAGTCAATGAAATTGAGTATGTAATTAAAAACCTACCAACAAAACCCCCCAGACTCTGGGATGCAAATTAAAACAATACTGAGACTTTATCTCACTCAGAAAGAATAGTTATTCTAAAGAAATCAACAAACAATGCTGGTGAGGCTGTGGGGAAAAGGAACCCTTTTCTACTGTTGGTGGAAGTGTGGGCTGGTGTACCCACAATGGAGATCAACTTGGACATTACTCAGAAAAATAGGACTAGAGGTTCCATTCAGCCCAGCTATTCCACTTCTTGATATTTTCCCCCCAAAATTAAAAACATCATACTACAGCAATATATGCACACCCATGTTTATAACATCATAGTTTGTAATAGCCAAATCTTGGAAACAGCCCAAACGCCCATCAACTGGTGAACGGATAAAGAAGATGTGGTGTTTTTGTATAATGAGTATTACTCTGCCATAAAAAAAAGTTTATGACATATCTAGGTAAATGGTTTCACCTTGAAACCGTATTCTTCTTTCTTTTCTTTCTTTCATTTTTTTTTTTAAGCTGGTGGTCTCACTATATGGTTCAGGCTGGCCTTGAACTCACGGTGTAGCCCAGACTATCCTCAAACTCATGGGTTGTCTTCCTGCCTCAGCCTCCCAAGTGCTGGGATTACAGGCATGTATCACCTTGCCCGGATTAGACCATACTCTTATGTGAGATAAATCAGACACACATGTGTAAATACCACATAGTTTCTCTGGTGTAAGAAACCGAAAGTGTCAATAAAGAAACAAAATGCATAATAGGTATGGTGAAATAGTAAGAAAATGTTCAAATTGGGAAGAGAGCAAGGAATTTGGTAGGGAGGAAGAGAAGAAAAGAAAGAACAAAAAAAAGTAAAAAAATAAGGAAAGGAGGAAAAATGGAAACAAAGATAAAGGGTGGGAAGGTGGGGCAGAAGGGAAGGTAGGGGAATGGGGAAAAAAGAACAAGTTATGTCATGTACAGGTACAAATTCTGTATGATGGATATGTTTATTATGTATATCTAAAATGTACCAATAAAATCTGATAAGAAAAAAAAATTACCAAAAGATTGCAGAACTGAACGGTAAATTTATACTCCTCCTCTGTTGCTGAGTTTGCTCTCCTGATCACAATGCTTCCTGATGGTTCACTAAATCTACTTTGTTCCCAAGACCATAGGGAGAAGGCTAGAGCTAGCTGCTTGTAAGATTGCAAATGAAACTGAAATTAAAGTTCACTTCCTCATAGTGGATACTCATGTGACAAAGTCTAAATTCCCTTTTAAAGTTAATTCTACTGAAGCCTCTTTACTTTGAAATCTTTGGAGGCTCTGCACCAATTCAAGGACTCATTATTGGAGCACCTGCTGGCTTTATCACGTACGTACTTTCTGTTGCTTGTCTTGCGTTTGGTCTTTAAATACTCTGCTTCTGTTTTTAGCTTGCTCTTCCTGCCAGATTTTTAAAACTTTGGTTCCAGGAAGTAAACAACAATAAAAAAAATCACATCACTTTAAAGAATTTATTTTTGAAAGCTTAGTGTCTGCTTGAACGTCTAAACTTGTGGCTGAAACCTAGCTTTCTTTGAAATACAATTTGAAGATTTATATGGTTAAAATTCCAGTTGTTTTGAATTAAAAAGAAATGAAGAAGAAAGTAGAATGTAGTCTGGGGCAGTTAATGAATTTCGGTAGAAGTCTCTTTGAATTGAATACAGAAAATGTGTTTTGGAAAGTAGTTAATTACCTTTGAAATAGATACTTTATTGTTGAAAAAAGTTAAAAGAAATAATTCCAACATTCTGGAAGGCTGAGTCAAGAGGATTGAAAGTTTGAGCCTAGCCTGGGCAATTAGCATGATCTTGTCTTAAAATAAGAAATTATAAAAGAGCTGGGAATGTAGTTTAATGTGAAAACCCCTGGCTTCAATTCACAGTTCTCCAAAAGGAAAAAAACCAAAAAACTAACAGATGGGAGTTGGCTTTTTTTTTTTTTTTTTTTTTTGTCTTTTTCGTTTTTACCGGTACCAGGGATTGAACTCACGACTACCTGCTTGCAAGGCAGGCACTTATGCCGCTGAGCTAAATACTCAGCCCTGGGAGTTGGCTTTTAAGTATCTTTAGAGGTTATATAAATATTTTATTTTAAAATTAATCTTTTGCAGTATTGGGGTTGAACCCAGAACCTTGTCCATGTCAGGCAAGTACAATTCTCTTTGGCAATGGCACAACTGCACAGGGATCCTACCCTGGATCACCACTGGCACCTCTGGAACTCTCAGTGTGTTCAGTTTACTAAGATATTAGAAAGTTTCACTCTATCCTCAGCCCTGTTTATTCATTTTTGAGATGAATCTTACTGTATTACCCAAGCTGGCCTCCAACTCCAGGGTTCAAGTGATCCTTCTGCCTCAGCCCACTGAGCAGCTGGGACTGCAGGCACTTGCCCCCACATTTGGCTTTCATTTCTTTGTGTATAGGCGTAGAGGGTGTTACTGGGGATCAAACTTAGGTGAGGGAAGCCCTCTACCACAGAGCTGCATCACCAGTCCTTTTTATTATCTGGGGACAGGGTCTTGCTAAGTTGCTTGAACTAGTCTGAGACTTCAGAGTAGCTGGGTTTATAGGCAGATGCCACCAGGCCCAGGTATTTTAAAAAATAAAGTTATTTTTTAACTGATACATAGAAACAGAAAATTGTATACTTTGGTGTGGCATCATGTATATTTCCACACATGTGTGTGCTAGGCTCTGCACATTTAAATAGATCAGCTAATAAGACAAGTTCATGTATTAATTCAGAAGATAAGTTGTCAAAGGTATGCCTTCTAAGAGTGATTTCTATTTAGAAAGGTGGAAAAATGATTTTTTAAAATTACATTTGTTGGTATATCCTGGAAAGTCCCTACTTTTTTTTTTTTAACTCTCAGTGTGTTCAGTTTACTAGGTATTAGAAAGTTTCTGAAATTACTTTTTTTATTTTTTTTTTCATACTGGGAATGGAACTCCTGACCTCAGGCTTCCCAGGCAGGCACTGTGCCACCACGCTATATCCCTGGCCCTGAAATCACTTTTTAAAAGTTTTGCTAGCTGGGCTGAGGCAGAAGAATTATTGTGAAGCCATCCTGGGCCACACAGTGAGTTTAAGTCCAGGCTAACTACAGAATGAGACAGTGTCTCAAAAAAAATTTAAAGTTTTAAAATAATAAATAAATAAGGCTGGGGGTTTAGCTCAGTGGCAGAAGTGCTTGGTTGGGAAATGTAAAGTCATGAGTTTGATCCCCAGTACCAAATAATAATAATAATAATAATAAATAAAGTGTTACTAAGTATTAGAAGTTGTATTTCAGACACAGTTCTGCACTTTTACCCTGTGACTAGATATTTCAAGGAGTTATTTTTCTAATTCTGATTTATTTGTAAGAGTATGTTCCTTTGATAGACTTTATATTGACGTGTTATGTTTTGAAAATACATGGCCACATGATATGCACTAAGAGCTCCGCTTCCTGTGTTACCTTCCTCCAACAGGATGAAGTGGTTGGCGTATGTGTTTGCGGCGTTCTCTTTGGCAATGGCACAACTGCACAGGGATCCTACCCTGGATCACCACTGGCACCTCTGGAAAAAAACCTATGGAAAACAATATCAAGAAAAGGTAGACAGGGTTAGCACTTGGGCAATATGCTTTTACACCAGTACCATCCCATTTTCTCACTCTCAAACCTGTGTTCTTAAAAGCGGTATTTTCTAGAAATAGTACGCGCTTATTTATTGTTGTGGGTACGGTACAGCAGGAAACAAAACAAAGTTCCTGTTACTGTGGCGAAAGTAAGTTAATAAGTAAACAAACAGATATATGCAGTATGTTGGATGGTGGGGAGGGCAGTACAGAAAAATAAAGCCTTGATTACAATGAGGAACTGATAGGGCCATGGACAGTAACAGTGAGAATCCATACCCGTGGTATAGTTGTGTCAAAAGCGCCAACAGAGAGCTGAGCAGGGAACTGGTAGAAGCAAGGAAGCAAGCAAAATAATGATGGAGTAAAAGTCCCAGGCCAAAGGAATACAAGGAAGAGAAGATTTGGCGTGTTTAAGGAACAAAAAGTTGTCATGACAGCCTTTGCACAGACAGCAGCTGCTAGGCTGTGAAACTGGATTCTCACTTCCCACTTTGATTTTTATTTTAAAGCATACATGTTAAATGATTTAAAAATTCTAACTTTCTTGTTTCACACAACTAAATCCTACAACTGTGTAACCATATAATAGCTCTATTATTGTATATAGCATATGTTACATTCACTGGATTAGTGATTTTTGGGGGGTACTAGGGATTGAACTCATAACCTTGTACTTGCCAGGCAGGCTCTTATGCCGCTAAGCAAAATCTCCAGCCAGGATTAGTGATTTTTTTGTGTTGGGAATTGAACCCAGAGCCTTTTACTGAGCTAAATCTCCAGACCTTTTTATTTTTTTCTTTTTGAGACAAGTTCTTACTAAGGCACTAAGTTGCTCACACCAGACTCAAACTTGCAGTCTTCCTGCCTCAACCTCCCAGAGCACTGAGATTACTAGCATATATATTACTGCACCCAGCTCCTTAGACCTTTAAATTTTTTTTTTTGATACAGGTTTCTTTAAGTTGCCCAGTCTAGCTTCAAACTTGTGATCTCTCCGCCTTCACCTTCTGAGAAGCTGGCGCTAAATATTGTGCCACCGTGTCTGGCTAACACAATTTTATACAAGGAATTTGAGCATCCTCAGATTTGTTATCCCTGAGATGCGATCTTTGTACCAATCCTTTGTGGATCCTGAAGGACAATTATATAGACCTTTCACTTACATTAAATTTACTCTGAAGTATTTTTTCATGTTATTGTAAATGCAATTGTTTTCTTAATCTCTTTTCAGATAGTTTTCTGTCTGCGTATACAAATACTATTGATTTTTGTATATAAACTTTTGCTGTTATTTTCTTGAGACCTGATCTTACTATATAGCTCAAGCTGGCCTTGAATTCACTTTGTAGCCCAGCCTGGCCTAGAGCCTCAGGCTCCTGAGTGCTGGAATTACAGATGTATGTCTACACACCCAGTTTATATGTTAATTTTGTCTCCTGAGAATTTTCCAAATTTGTCCTAACAGTCTTTTGTGGAGTCTTTAGGGTTATCTATATATAAAAGCATCCCTTCAACAAACAGAAGCAATTTCATTTTTTCTTTTCCTATATGGATGCTTTTTCTTTGTTTTTCTTGCCTACTTACTCTAAGACTTTTATGCTGGATAGAAGTAGTGAGAGGAGATGTCCTTTTCTTTTTCACATCCAAGAAGAAAGCCTTCAACTTTTCCTGGTTGAGTATGGTGTCACTTGGGTTTGTCACACACGGCCTTTGTTGTATTGAGGAGCATTCTTCTAACATGTTGAGAGTTTTTACTGTTTTGTCCAGTGTTTTCTTTCCATCCACAGAGATGATCACGTGGTCTTCATAGTGGTGGTGAGTTCTACTGTTACCCACTCCAGTCTAGGACCAGGTCCCTAATTTCAGAGTTAGCTAGAGTTAAATGCACAATTATAATCCCTATAGGATTAAGTAAATGCTATCCCTCTATTTCCAGTTCCAGTCCCTCAGGAGGAATGATCATGAGTTTTGAATAGTATCTTACCTTGATAATTTATCTTCAGTCCTCTCTCTCTCTCTTTCTTTCTTTCTTTGGTATTTACTACCTCATGCTTGCCAGGTAGGCACGTGCCACTGAGCTACATCCCCATCCCTCCCTCCTTTTTTTCCTTTCTCATGCTTTGTTAGAGTTATTTTCATTTATTTCATCTTTTTCTTCTCTAGTGGTATGGACATATGTCCACCATACAAGCCCATGATGTCCATGACTAGGTAACCGTAAAATTTGCTCCCAAAGAGAGGAGGCTATATCTGTAAGATTTCTTGAGAACAGGTTCTAGGCCTGGCCTCTCACGCTCAATGAAAAGAGGCTAAACAGGGGTTGCTGAGAGCTCTTGGGGCCTACAGCTCATTCTGGCCTTGGTGGTGGTAGGAGATGTCAGCTATTATGGGACATACCAGGTACATCATGTTATATTCTGTAATGCCTGTCCCAGAAGACAAGTAAATACAAATTTGCTCTGGATAAAATTAAAGTAATAGAACCAAAGATGACCTTAAACATAAAAACACAGCAATAAACATTAAATTTGTGAAATAAATTAGAAATCTTGGAAATAAAAGAATTCCCACTGAAACAAAAATTTGATCAGCATGATAAATTCCAAAACAACTGGCTAGAAGCAGTCATCTGGAAGACAGTGCTGAGGCACTAACCCAGAATATAACATGTGAAAATAATAGGGGGGTGGGGATATAGTTCAGTGGCACAAGTGCCTGCCTGGCAAGCCTGAGATTATGAGTTTGACCCCCAGTACCAATAAATAAATAACAAATAAATAAATAAATCAACCAAAAGAAAAAGAAAGATATGCGTGGTGGTGCCCGCCTGGAATCCCAGCACTCAAGAGGATGGAACACTGCAAGTTCGAGGCCAGCCTGGGATGCAAAGTGAGTTCAAAGCTGGTCTGAACTGCATTAACTCTGTCTCCAAAAAAAAAAAAAAAAAAAAAAAAAGACAAGACGAAAGAAAAAGAAAAATCCTTGCAATGCAAGTAAGAGACGAAAAAGTGCTTCAGATTCCAAAACACATTTCATAGGCCTTTCTAAAGGATAAAATGAGATGGAATGTTGGAGAAGCAATATATGAGACAATCCTGTTTAAAAATTTCCAAATATGAGAAAAGTTCTGAATTACCCAGTCAAGAGTGCCCAGCATAGCTAAGCATGGTGGCACACACCTGTAATCCCAGAACTTTAGGAGGCTAAGTCAGGAGGATGGCAAATTCAAGCACAATCTGGGCAACTTAGTGAGACCCTGTCTAAAAATAAAAAATGAAAAAGGGCCAGGGATATAGTTCAATGTGAAGACAGACCTGGGCTCAATCCCGCAACACCTATACACATAGAGCAACCAACCGAAGGTAAATAGTCAGAAACTATAGAATGTGAAATAAAAAAGAAAATCTACCAGAGTTAAAGCCCTTAGAACATAAGACTACATTCAGCAGGCCCATTCATTAGTGTTCTACTGCAGATTTGTACTTTAGTGAAATAGTGGCAAACTGTATATTTCAGTACTTTTCCCTGAAGGATACGAGAAGCAATCCAATAC
The DNA here is from genome assembly GCF_034190915.1 of Cavia porcellus. Taxonomy (NCBI): domain Eukaryota; kingdom Metazoa; phylum Chordata; class Mammalia; order Rodentia; family Caviidae; genus Cavia; species Cavia porcellus. The sequence continues at coordinate 107,627,729 of NW_026947484.1, read as the reverse complement.
CAAGTTTATCCACTTGGTATGATGAACAGCAAGGAGTGTGCATGGGTACAAAAGTGTCAAAATGGAATTTGACACTTTATGCTCCATCTAACTGGTTTTGCGTATGTTTACTCAAGCATCACAGAAGATCCAATAAACCCACACCACTCTGAGATTTATTTTTTAAAAGTTTTCTTTTGATTTTTCTGGTAGAAATGCTTACTTCAATATAATGACAGATGAAAAAACATCTGCAAGTTTTGGAAGAAGTCAAAAGTGAATGATTAGGTTATTTGTGCATGGATGATGATAATTCATTATGGTAAAATACATGCTTTCATAACAGAAGAGTTGTGTGGGTGGATCATGATGATGCTCATCATGATGAGGATGCCAATGATGACTTCAGTGTTAGCCATGTGAGTCAAAGTTCTGTGACAGTGCAATGGAACCAGAATTGACTTATCAACTGATACAGACACAGGGAATGCGGCCCTCCTTCTTTCAGATAATGTAGAAAAAAGCAATGTGAGTACATATATGATTAGTTGAAATCTTACAGAATGGCCATGCAACCAAATGGAATGATCCAATGTTAGAACTAGATTTGAAAATACAATGAATTGCTGGGGATTTAGCTCAGTGGCATAAGCGCCTGCCATGCAAGTGTGCAGTCAGTGAGTTTGATCCCCAGTACCAAGAAAGAAAGAAAATACAATGAATTTCTTAGCAGGGGTGAAACATACTGGACAGAATGCCAGCATTGCCATTAAATGTTGGAAATTGTAACAGATGAAATGCTTCAAGATGCCATGAAATACAAAATGCTAAAATGCAAGTAAAACAAAATCTATGCACCAAAAGTCATATTCAAAAATGTATTTATTATGACATCTTGCGAGCTAAACTGAAAGCCTTAGCACAGATTTATGTTCTGCTGTACTTCGCACAGATTTCTCAGGGTGATCTCAGGAATCTAAAAGACTTGGAGAAAAGAGATGAGTCAAAATATGGCATAAAAATTTATGTCCTTGCTGATTAAAAGTCATTTCTTTTTCAATTTAGGCATTTATCCTAGAACTCAACCATCACGTCCTTATTCACACAGTAACAAACTGAATGATGTTGTGAACAGACTTGTTGCTCCCATTTCCCAAACTAATCAGAATGTGACATCTGACAATTGGTTTCCAGTTTCCAGTTGATGTTACCTTTGCTAACAGAGCATAAGGTGACCAGTACACAGGAACAAAGCAGAAATTCCAAATGAAATGTCACAATTTCAAAATAGAGAATTATGTAATACAATATATCAAATTGGCCTCTTATATGGCAAAGAAAAGCAAACTGGTACTGCAAATGTCAACATTTCACCATGATAGAAACATTGATAGGGAAGCCTCAACAAAAAGGAAGCCTGAAACAGAAATTTACTACAACAAAACCAAAGGTGGAGTCGGTGTTGTTGATGAGTTATGCAGCAACCATGATGTCACTTGAAATGCAAAGCATTGGCCAATGGTTGTGTTTCACTTGATTCTAAATATGTGTGATATAAATATTTTATAATTTTAAAAAAATAACAAGTGCAAAACCTAACGGAGAAATTTTCTTGAAGGATTATGACTGGAGCTCATAAGAGATCATTTACAACAGAAGGAAAACAAAATGTTTCTGGCCAGGGAACTATGCAAAAAAATTGTGGCAACCACTGGTAAGCTGACAGGTAAACACGCAGGCACAGCATCACAAAGACCTACAACCACAACAGGAAAATCAAAAAGATGTCAACTGTGCTCTGCAAGAAAGGACAGGAAAGCAAAACATACATGTTACCAGTATAAGTGATATTTGTGTATGGAATATGCAGTTATCATGTGTGAAGACTGCCTTGGGGGGGTGACAGTAGAAGCAAAGTTTATTTCTCTGGTAGACTTTTGTTTGTGTTTACCCTGTAGTTTACATATTTTTTTATTTTAAAAAGGATAAAACAGAATAAAGCCAATCAAAACAAACCAGTGTAAGAGATACAGGCCTTCAAAACATTATGAAATCAACAATAGTTACCATAAGTCCTTTTGATGTCTTCAAAATAGGTGTAGATAACTTTGGACACAGTAAAAATCAAACAGAACAGAGTAGAACAGAAACAGTAAAAATGAAACAATGAATGCAATATGGGATTTCAAAACAAACCAATACTAAATCCAAAATTGCTACCAATAATGTATCTTGCTATCTTTGAAATAGCTACTTCTGCCATTGGATTTAACATAATCAGACAAGACAAAAGAGAATAAAACTCAACCCAACAAAACAATGGAAATGACATAAAACCTCAAAATAAGATCACAGGAGTCAACAATGACTACATCCCTCAGAAGGAGATCCCCCCTAGATGCCTCACTGTGTACCGCTGTCCTCTGAACCTATGATCAGACCACGGCCCTAGACCTGCAGTGTTAGTGAAACACCAAACTCCACAGCCATCCCATTGCATTTCATCTCAATAGCTATCATCAGAGCCTGTGTTTCCCTGGAGAAGCCTGTTGCTTGGGGTGGGGTGGGGGAGTTTGGTGTACTTCTTGTTTGCCAGCCCATGCCAGAAGGGGATGTGTGCCGTCCCTCCCAGTCCAGCAGTGGCCCACACATGGCGCTGGTTCCCAGACTGGGTTTGTTTGCTGGTGCTGCCATTGTTCTCTCCCTTTATTTCAAGGTTTTGTGAGCAAGTAAACAGCTGATGTGAGTATGTTGGTGTCTATTCTAAGCACTCATTACATACTTGATGTTTTATTTTGTTGATATCTTATTTCCCTGCTAAATGCATGTTGTACAATATAGTAGGAAGCTCCTGACAAAACAGGAAGAGAGGTGACAAGACTGCCACATAGGAAAGAAAAACTCAGCGCATGTCCTGTCAGTGTGAAATGCATGCATGGAATGTGTAGTTTCATGTATGAAGACTTGAGTGTGACAAGTGAAGCAAAACTTATTTCTGTAGTAGACTTTCATTGGTGCTTACTTTGCAGTTCACATAGGTTTTTATTTCTGATGTTATCTTTTAAACACTGTAAGCAAGTACATAGCTGATGTGAAAAATGTTGATGCTATTCTAATGCACAATACATATTAAGAATATAATTATTTTATTGATATTTTATGTTTCTGTTAACTACATACTGTGTAATATAGTAAGAACCCCTGACAAAACAGTAAGACCACTGAGATGTTAAGTATGCCCTACAAAAAGGCCAGGAATGCAAGAAATATGTGCTGTCAGTATAAGTGATACATGTGTATGGAACAGACAATTGTCATGTGTGCAGACTGCCTTAGGTGTGATAACTGAAGTAAAAAGAGTGTTATGGATATTTTCATTATAGTTCATATAGGAATTTATTGCTTATGTTCTTTTTTTAGACTGTACACCAAAAACCCATCAATGTTGAAAATTTTGATGCTTTTTTTATAAACACTCAAATATTAAAAACTCAATACTTTATTTTTGTGATCTTTTTTCCTGTTTAATACTCAATGTTTAATACATTGAAACATTAAAACTCAATGTTTAATACAATAAAACTCATAAAATTAAAATTAATAATTCATCAATAGAAATATTCTTGATGACAAAATGAGTCTTATGCTCCTAGGGCTACAAACAGAGACACAATAATTAAACTGATAATATACCTCTCATGCACAACAATAGCTATCAGAAGATGCGGATAAACATCTTTAAATAGCTAAAGAAAAATAGCTAGAAATTTAAAATCAGCTAAATTGTTTTTCAAGAAAGAGTAAAAAGACATTTTATGACAATCCATAAAGATTGAATTTATACCTATAAAGGATATACTTCAATAAACAATAGTTTCTAAAAACAACTTTCACATTAGTTGAAGGAAATTCATTGTGTATATAACATATTATTAATATCTACCAAAGCAGATATTGGTAAGAATTATAATTAGAATGTGATTTTAACAGTTATATTGGATATATTCATTTATTTGTATGCCCTGACATAACTACACTGATTTTCATACAGTGCTATTTTCATTATTGAATATGAATTTGTCCAGAATGAAATATAACGCTCTTCTCCTACCCTGTATGTTAGAATGAAGAAGAAGTCCGGCGGCTCATCTGGGAGAAGAACCTAAAGTTTGTGACGCTTCACAACCTAGAACATTCAATGGGAATGCATTCGTACGATGTAGGCATGAACCATTTAGGAGACATGGTAGGCAAATTACACATACAGTGGTATCTAAGTTCATAAGTGCTTCTGTTTGTAAACAGTTTGGGTAACAAACAGAAGTATTTGGCAAAATTTGGTTTCTATAAAGCACTTGCCTGTCATGCAAGAGGCCTTGATTCAATCTTCAACAGCACCACCAAAAGGAACAAAAAAGAGCAGGTAGCCATATGCATACAAAGTGAGAAAACAGTGAAATTTAAGGAGATAAGAATTTGTCCTTAAATTCCTACTCTAACCACTGACCTTCACAAGTTTCTTCTTCAGTGGAAATTTTAAACTCACAGGCTTACTATCGCTTTCATTTTTATATGAATTCCAGGAAGAACTTTCTGAAGGCTGCTTATAGTCTTTTATAGTAAATTACTATATTTATTTAAGTATAAATTGGCAAGCAGGCCCACATACTTTGATACAGGATATCATAATCTCCCATGTGGGCGGTGTGTGTGTGTGTGTGTGTGTGTGTGTGTGGTATTGGGGATTTGGGCACCCTAAGGAGGCATTCTTCTACTGAGTTGCATCCCTGGCCCTCATATTAGTTATACTCTATCCCACTGTACTACTGTCGCCCAAATCAAGAATTGTGGTACTATTTGGAAGGTGATACTCCTGGAAGATCAAATTTCTACTTAAATGCAGAAATTTCCTCTGTAATTTTCACAAAGAAAACCAATTTGGCCCACTTATGGCATGGCTTGCCTCTGCCTCTCTATAATTATCAGTTGTTACCATTTTCGTTTTCCCCTCCTTGGTGAGGGCGCTTGGGTAACTGAGAAGCAGTTAATGTGGAAGAATAAAAAGACTTGGACAATTCACTCTACCATTCAACAGTTCCTATCCTAGTCACAACTCTCACTGGTTTTTCTTCATTTTAAAATAAATTCACATTTATAGCTATTAGGAAGTTTAAAGAAGGATTTGAGGGAAAGGGAATGTATCTTTGCTTTGCAGACCAGTGAAGAAGTGCTGTCTTTGATGAGTTCCCTGAGAGTTCCCAGCGAATGGCCCAGAAATGTCACTTACAAATCAGACCCTAATCAGAAACTGCCAGATTCTATGGACTGGAGAGAAAGGGGCTGCGTCACTGAAGTGAAATACCAGGTGAGCAAATCATCCCAGTCCTCTCCCCACAGCAGAGCTCTCTCTTCCTATCACTGCTTACATAACGGTTATTCTTGTCTTCTCAACTAAGCTGCCTGAGGGTAAAGCTCACACATGACACTATTTATTGTTCCCACGGTGCTTAGAATATCAGTGGCAATGCAGCCATTCTAGACAAAAACTGTAACCCATGTCATCAGGTTTACAAAAAACAATGTTAGTGCTCATGTCATCCATTGACAACACTGGACCGTCCATCATGCCAGTTGCTTGAGAAGCAGTGTCCAGTGTGAGGGAAGTCTGATCAGGAAGTTTCTCTCTCTATTTAACTTACAAATATCAAAGTGGTAGGAGAGGAAAAACCTAGAGCTACAGTGGCCATTGCCAGTCAAGTTAACATACAGCTAAGTTTGCATTGTTGGAGTAAGAAATGTATACTTTGCAAAAGTGTTCCTGTTATGGATTAAGAACTGGTGATCAATTTAACGCCAGCTGGATTACATCAGCATGGCGCTGAGCATAGATGCTCCACCTGAGGAAAGTTACTAGCATAAATAGAGAGGTGGAGAAGGAGAAGCTATTGCGTTGAGGCATTGAGGTGTTGTGGGTTCTCCTACGAGTTGCCTTTTGAGCCGTTGGTTCTCCTGGAGAAGCTCTCATCCTTACATTGAGCGTTGCTTCCTGGCTCTGGAGGGGAAGACATGAGCCACTTGGTCTCCAGGATGAACTCATCACCCTGGCTTCCTGGCATGTACTTGACTATGCTTGTCAGAGGAGGAGTTTGGGGCTTCCGTGTCACTGAGGATGGCTGTGGTGCCTTTCAGGACAACCCTGGTCTTTATTGTGAGTGTCGCTTCTCGGCTCTAGCATAGAACCCTCAACCCACCAGCACAGCTCCTTCACCCTACTGGCATGGACTTCCTGGCTTCCACCGCTGACCTTTGGGCCTTCCCAGCATGGATCCGTAAAAAAGACTGGTGTGAGTCCTTGTGGGCTCTGGACCTCCAGTTGGACTTGTGGGAGGCATTGTCATGAGCTCTGGGTTTTCATCTGGACTCAAGTGGGACATTGCTATGGGATTCAGGTCCTTGGCTAAATATTCTGTGTCTTTTGTGTACTGGATAGATTCCTGCAGTTTCTTGTGTTAACTCTGGGTGACCATCATAAAAACAATATTATAAACTACATATGTTATGATTGTAATTTTTCTCCACATAACCCTTGACTAAAAAGGTTCCTATGTTGTGTTTTCCTTTACTGTTTTGTTTTTTAAAAAAAAACTAAAAAATATCCTAAACAAGTTAGCAATGACTTAGGATAAAACACACATGTTACTCTGGTAAGGGAGAAGAATCAGAGCATTCTGAGCAGCTGTCCCATGCGATCAAAATTTATTAAGAAGTGAATGGCACTGCTAATCTCTTATTCCTTCTCACTTATATATTTTTTGCCCCCAAACTAATATTAGGTTTCTTACTCAAGTCTCTGTAAAATAAAAGTTTGGGAAGGCCCAATCAACTGCATATTTAAGTATTAATTCTGAAAAATTTATGAGGTAGGAGGAGAGGAGAAAATAGGAGAGGGAGAGACGAGCAGGGAGGATGGGGCTCTCTACACTCTGAATGTTTTTTTTTTTAACTAAATCAGCTCTGTGTTTTCTGTTCATTTTGGTTTCTTATAAAATATCTTTTGATAAGATAAGCTAAGGACAATAATGTTTGAAAAATATTAACTTATAATTAAAGCTCTTAGGTTTAGAGCATCATTTGGCAGGAGGAAAGCAACATCTGAACAAAGAAATCATTTTTTTTCCTCATTCAAAATCCCTTACTATACACATCCATCTCTCTTTGCTTGAGGGAAAGACAGGTCGAATTTGGTGCTTGCTCAGTGAGTGTCGTTTCTTAATTGACTTGAATATGTCCATTATGGTCTAAGCTCTGGCCATTTGCAAGTCTCCATGAGATGGACTCTGCCTGGAGAACAATCAAATATTTAGTCCTCAATCCCACTGTCTAACAGAGAAAGAAACTAGTAGGGGAGCCCTTCCCCAGAATTAGGGACAGAGAAGCTGTGCCCTGGTACCACCCTGTTGGTGTGATGGAAGCCATGCTTACTGAGCACCTTTGTGACTGTCTCTTGTAGGGTTCCTGTGGTGCCTGCTGGGCTTTCAGTGCCGTGGGAGCCTTGGAAGCACAGGTGAAGCTGAAAACAGGAAAGCTGGTGTCTCTCAGTGCACAGAACCTTGTAGACTGTTCAACTGAAAAATATGGAAATAAAGGTTGCAATGGTGGCTTCATGACCGAGGCTTTCCAGTATATCATCGATAATAACGGCATTGACTCAGAAACTTCCTATCCCTACAAAGCTGTGGTAGGTCACAAGCAAACCTCCTGTAGTCCATGGACCTCACAGGGCTCACCACCAAGCCAGTTGCTTCAGAAGTCGTGTTGTTTTTAAACAAATGAATACCAGTCATACTTAAGGAAATATTCTCAAAATTCTTTCTGAATAGCTGCCTAAGATTTAAGCTTTTTGGTTCTGCAGCCTCCCACATTCAACCTTACTTTCAGACCATCAACAAGGTTATTCTTCCACATATTAAAAAAGTTCTTTTCCTTGCAAGTTTACTACACATTTTGTTACATTATCACATAATATGTCCATCTTACAGAAAATTTAGAAAAGATAAAAAATACCACAACCTGAGGATGGTGATAACACGTATAATCCCAGGATTTGGCAGGTGATGCAAAAGTATCACTTTGAGTTCGGGCCAGCCTGGGCTACCTAGTGAGTTCAAGGCCAGTATGAAACTCTCAGAGACCCTGTCTTTGAGAACTTGTCTCCAAACAAAATACTCAAATACCTCTACTGTTTTACTTTATTTCTCCCATGGTCTTTTCCTGTTAAGCATTTTCTAAAAATACAGTTGCATATACATGAATTTCTAACATGTATCTTACATAAACATGGATTTATAATCGTCTTCTTTCCACCAGACATATACTAATATGCGTTTTCCACATTGTATGGCCTTTTTTTTTTTTGAGATAGGGTCTTTCTCCTAAGTGCTGAGATTACAGGCATATGCTACCATACCTGATATGAATATGAATAGTCTTTACAAAGTATCCTTTTTTTTTTTAATACTGGGGAGCTAACTTAGTATCTTCTACATGCCTAAAACTTTTGATAAGATTTCATTAAACTGCTGAATTTCCTAGACTGGGCTTGAATTTGTTATCTTTCTGCTTCAACCTTCCAGAGTGCAAGGACTGAACCACAACACTCAGCTTCTAAACTATCATTTTAACTGCAAACATCTTACACTCATGACATCATAGAACTAAATTTAAAGTTCTAGTCAAGAGTTTCTGACTTCTGTGTAGTATTCCCCTGCAGTATACCTCACCTATTGTCCTGACAAGTTTTATTTTTGTTTTCTTGTTAGTTAGTTTTTGAGACAGGGTCTTACTATATTCTTCAGGCTGGCCTTGAACTTACTTTGTAACTCAAGTTGGCTGAGAACTTGCAGTGATTCTCCTGCCTCTGTATACCCTTGAGTATCATCATGCCCAGCTCCTGGCAAGTTTTGCATATAAAGATATTTAGAATTTAAAGCAATAGAATAGTTCTGTATTTCCTTTGGTATTGATGAAATCTGGAACTGATGATTTTGGATAGTCTGATTATTCTTTCTTTAAAAGGATGGAGTCTGAGCTGGGTGTGATGGTGCATGCCTATAATCCCAGCATTTGGGGGCAAAAGCAAGATTGTAAAGAGTTCAAGGCCAGCCTGCATTATATATCAAGACTCTGTTGCAAAAAATAAAAAAGAAACAAAACAGGAGTCTTAGCTACTTGAAAATGTTAAAGTGAGGGAAAAATATATTTAAAATTCAGGTTTAGGATATTGGTGATTTATAAAGGCAATTGAAATATATACTTCATCTATTGTATATATATATATTTTTGGCAGGATGAAAAATGTCATTATGATTCAAAAAATCGTGCTGCCACATGTTCAAGTTACACACAACTTCCCTTTGGCAGTGAAGAAGCTCTGAAAGAAGCCGTGGCAAATAAAGGACCAGTATCTGTTGCTATTGATGCAAGTCATGCTTCGTTCTTCCTCTACAAAAGTGGTAAAACAGATATGTGAACTTCTTGCTACATCCTGACCTTGCACAAAGAAAGAATAGTATCCTTCTTCATCACTCCATCCAAGTGCCTAGATAGGTTAGAATCTCTCATTTCATTTAAGTGTTTTATACCCAGGTCTAATTAGGAAAGTTGTACTTATGAAAGTTTACTAACACTAAATGTCAGGTACTATGTTCAGTCTTTATGTGAATTATCTTATTTAATCTTCCAATGACTTTAATTTGCAGATGGAAAAACACACTATAGGGATTATCTGGCCTGAAATCACACAACCTAAAAGTGATTGAGCTGAGATTAAAAACTACTTACCTTAAGCAAATTCAATAAAGTTATAAAATACAAAATCAACATACAATAATCAGTTGTTATAAAAAAGAAAAAAATAAGTTACTTTTAAAATACAATAGCCAAGTATCTAAGGTAAAAATCAAGAAAGAAATCCAATTTACAAGGGCTACCAAAAACAAAAAATCCTAAGAATAAATTGAGCCAGAGGTGAAAAATATCCATAATGAAAATTATGACACATTGATGAAAGAAACTGAAAAGGACACACACAAAAAAATGGAAAGATATTTTGCGTCCATAGATTAGAAGAATCTATATTGTTAAAATGTCTAAGCTACTCAGAGTGAATTACAGGTTTACTACAATTCCTATCAAAATACCACTGATATCTTCACAGAGCTAGAAAAAATATCCCAAAAGTTTTATGGAAACACACACGCACACACACAAGCAAAAGCTATCTTGTGCAAAAAGATAGAGTTGTAAAGAGTTCAAGGCCAGCTGCATTATATATCAAGACTCTGTCGCAAAAAATAAAAAATAAAAAAAGAAGAAAAAACAAAAGGAAGCCACCTGAATTCAAAATATACTACAGGGCCATGGATTTAGCTCAGTGGTGTAAGTGTCTGCCTGGCAAGTATGAGGCTGTGAGTTTGATCCCTTGTACAAAACAAAACAAAAGGCCAGGTGTAGTGGTGCACTGCTATAATACCAGTACTTGGGAGGCTGAGGCAGGAGGATCGTTGCAAGTTCGAGACCAGCCTGCTGAGCTACAAAGTTAGCCAAAGGGCAGCCTGAACTGCATAGTGAGACTCTGTCTTGAAAAGACCAAAAAATATATATACAGATTGGAGATGCAGAAACAACTCCAAATATACTCAGCCACTTTATCTTTGGCAAAAGAACCAAACATCTTCACTGGAAGAAAAATAGCCTCTTTATAAAATGGTGCTGGACTATGATGAGTGTGATCATTATGTATATCTAAAATGTACCAATAAAAGAAAAAAAGCACATGACAGAAAAATCAAGTTTCATGAAAATTCTAAAAGCAAAATGTTCTATATTTTCTTACAGTATTCACTCTTTTTCCTCACCCATACATTCATTCTCTTTTTCATTTATTTGGTTTTTTTCTTTGCTTTGTTTTATTGCTGTTTTTTCCATTTTTTCACCCTTATTTTATCCTCAGGTGTCTACTATGACCCCTCCTGTACTCAGAATGTAAATCACGGGGTAGTAGTGGTTGGCTATGGTAACCTTGATGGAAAAGACTACTGGCTTGTGAAAAACAGGTAATATCTTCATACTAATGTATCATTAATAAAATCAAGTGTGCTCTGTGAAGACGATCAGGGTGCTGACAATGATAAACACTGACTGCTTCCTGCAAAGTGACATTGTAAATTACTCAATGCCCTATTTTCTACTTTCTATTCTGCCTTTCTCTTTGTTTTTAAGATTTATCTTCTACTATACTTCTCTCTCTCTCTTTTTTTTTTTTCTTGATACTGGGGATCGAACTCACAACTGTGTGCTTGTAAGGCAGGTGCTTATGCCACTGAGCTAAATCCCCAGCCCCGATACTTCTCTATTTTTGTTTGGTCCCTCTTATGAATATGTGTTCCTCCGCTTAGTCTGCATATGTTGGTTAGTTACTCCAGGGTTCCATCTTAGTCATTACTCCCTTCACTCTCCCTCCTCATCACTCCTTTTTTGGGACAAGGACTTGCTCTGTAGTTCAGGCTGGTCTTGAACTCACTATATAGCCCACAATGGCCTTGAACTGGCAGCAATCTTCCTGTCTATGTAGCTTTTAATCCCAGCACTCAGGAGGCTGATGCAGGAGAATCCCTACAAATTTGAGGCTAGACTGGGCTACATAGTGAGTTCAAGGTCAGTATGAAATAGTGAGAATCCACCTCAGAAAATATGTATATGAGTGATCCTGGGCTTATAATTCTAATCATTCGGTGCAAAATTAATGTTTCCTAATTAAGCAGACAATTCTTCGATGTTGTAGTCTTTACCTGCCTTGCCAGCTTCAAATCTTAGTATTTGTTGTTTCATACTTTCCATTCTAGTTATGCTGAACTATAAATATAGATAAGAGTACAAATATACAAAGTTGTAGTTCCCACCCATACATTTTCCTATGTCTTCATATCTTAGTTATGTTTTCCCTCTGTCTAAAACAAACTTCTTCCTCATTTGGCTTATTCCTCCTTTTCTTTCAAAAGCAACTCAGGCATTATCTAATTTCAGAAAATCTCTGAATCCTTTGGCTAAGGAAAATACCTTTTTCCTATGCGGCAAAAAGTTTGTACATATACTGGATCACAGCATTTTATGCATTGTATTTCTTTTGTATTTTATTTTTGGGGTTTTTTTGGAGGCAGGGTCTTACTATGTATATTTATCTATCCACCATCCCAATACATTGCATATACAGTTAGGGTAGAGATTGTGCCTCATCTTTTAGTTTCAGCACAATACAAATGGTACTTACTGACTCTTTAGTATACGTACTGAATTGACATCTACATAATTCATAAAGAAAGAAATATAACGGTCAGGGGGAAAAAGGTAGGGAAACGAATGATCTTACATGTGGATCTAAAGCAGTCAAACTCACAGAAACAAATTAGAACAGTGGTTGCAAAGGATCAGAGGTTAGGAGAAATGATGAGAGGTGGACCAAAATGTACAGACTTTCAACTATAACATAAAAGTTCTGAGCTCATACACAGCATGGTAGTGATGGATGTTAGAATTGCTCCATAAATCCCAACTATTGGATATGGATTATTTCCAGTTTTCAATCTCTTAAAATGACTTCTCAGTAACATACTTCTCTCACCAGCTTCCCATTTAGAATCTCTGCTTGAAAAAATCTAAACTTTCCACCTACTCACCCTACAAATACTCACAACATGCACTTGGAATCTCACACTCAGTAATTCTAAAAAATTCCTTCTCTATATACATCTCAACAGGGTTAGGTGTTAAATTGTACAAAGAGATAAAGACTGGGGTAGTATCCAATGAGGACTGATACATGACATGTTCAAGGCTCCTTAAAGCACAGCCCCTTATATTATCCCACTTGCTTTCTAGCAATAAGTCTGCACTTCTCAATTTCTTCATTGCAAGAAAATATGCGAACTTCCTTTAAGTCCCTGAGCAAAACTTTATACAACAGGTTCCCTTGCCTATGAAATTAAAAGTATAAGTTCCTCAGCTTGGTATTTTCAACTCTTTACAACATGGCCCCAAAACAATGTTCTTTTTTTTCCAGCCATTCCACTACAGATAACCAGTTTTGTGGGATCAACTAAATTTCTCCTTGTTATTCAAACACACTAGGCATTTTTCAATTTCATGCTTTTATTTGTATCCTAATATAGCAATTAATTCTGCCTCATGTAATAATTATTCATATAACTATAATGACAAAACCTTAGAACTTCAGGAACCATTTCTCTTAAAAGGATTTTGTCAATTTTTCATAAGTTTGTGATAAAATGAAAAAAAATATTTTGGTGACTTTTCCATAATCTAAACTTATTTGACTCAAAAGATTATCCTTAGAGAATATAACCTCTGGTTATTGTTTTTGATGCAAAATGCCTTCTCTTTTCTGACATGATGGTGATACTAAACAGTTTGATGTTCATAAATGCTAATTTAAAAACTGGTAACTTTATTTCAATCTAAAACGTTTTTAAATCCTCTCTTCCGTGGAATAAAAAAGTGAGCAAACCATTGATTTCCTCTAACCACTATCTAACCCATGAATTCTCTCCACAACATTCATAACAAATTATGCAGAAAGGCTGTGCTTGAACACGTCCAGTGCCAGGGATCCCTTATCTTCACAGGTGGTACATCCCCCCCCGCCCTTTTTTTGACGAAAGTCTCATCTAAGTCCACATCAGCAAGCTCTTTCAGATCTGCACAAGTACTTATCCTTCACTTTAGAATCCCCTGCCCTATAAAGTTTTCATAGTAATCACTCATAAATTTCTTAAGAGACATTCTTTAAAGAAATTTTAAGTTTGTTAGAAACTCATCACCCACAATCCTTTTATACAAAAACTTTTAATGATGGCATATAACACTCTTTCCCTGTAGAAGGCATGTTTACAAAGTAAGAGAATTAAAAGGCTAGGATGGACTTGAGATTGTTCTCCTTAGTTACTAAGTCTATTCAACAACATAGAACTAAAGCCTTCCAAACTATCCTTTGGAAATTGAAAATTGCCTAAAATCCCTGGGGAAGTTATTATATTATTTCATCCTAAATATGCTTTATAGCTTTGGAAAAAAAAGAGAAAAAGATAATAATGTTATTTGATTGTATTTGCTTCTAATTTTGGGTTATTTCTTTTTCTACAGCTGGGGCCTCTACTTTGGTGATCAAGGATATATTCGGATGGCAAGAAACAGGGGAAATCATTGTGGGATTGCTAGTTATAGTTCTTACCCAGAAATCTAGATGAACTCTTCATTTTATTTTATATTTTTTGGTACCAGGAATTGAATTTAGGACCCTGCACTTTCCAGGCAGGTGGTTGTGCTGCTGAGCTATATCTATGGCAGATCTCTTCATTTTACAAGTCAAGAAGATGAAAACTCTCCGTTAATTTTATTTGCTGTATCCAGAAATAAGTGTAATGATCAGTGTATATTTATCATACTTATTAGAAAATAGTTTGCTTCTTCACTTTATAACATTGCATATCTCTAAAACAAGTTTGCAAAATAATAAATTAATAATGTGCTATCGATATGAAAATTAATTTGTAACTTTTTATAACTGGCTGGCCTAAGAGAGCTCAATAAATCTATCACTCCAAATTTCTCACATTGTTACATGTTCAAGTTATTTTTTGTTAACTATTAGACTCTCTCATAAAAATGTTAGTTATGGTACACTACTGATGAGTTATGGAAACAGTCATAGAAAGTAGGTTATAAATGTCTGGAGAGTGCATACTGCATCATTGCTCATAGGATTCAATAAATATTTATTGGGTTCTGACCTAGATCCCTGAACTCCCAAATGAGTGTATGGCGGAGGTTAAATAAAAAGAGATAAATTGTATGACTTTTAGGGCTCCAGGAGAGTCAAACCCTTTTAAGGTCGAGGTTTCCAGGGTAAAGACAAAAGATTCTCTGGATCAGTCCACTTATATTAGGACCAAGGACAAAGGGCAGAGAAACTGAGGAAAGTGCAGGCAATGAGCAGGACCTTGGGAGTCACTTCAAAGATGTCTCTAAGTCATGAATCAAGTCAATTAGTAGCACTGTCTTATCATGAAGACAGGGTAGAAGTGAAACTGTAGGAGTAATCTTTGCAGCTGCAGTCTCTACCTTGTTAATTGGGGTTGGAGCTAGAGTGTCTGCAGCTGTGGCCTTATTTTGTCCTTTGAGGTATCTCTGGCCTCACAGGCCACTACAGGCCTCAGCCAGGACCAGTGATTCATAGAGGTTCACTTACTATGAATCTGAATCAGCTCCCATCGCCAAGCAAGGGGCCTAGGCCTACAGCAGACTCACAGATAAACATAGAAAGCCAATTAGTACAATTTAAATCCTGCTCAGAGCCACTTCATAGTGGTCTCCAAGAAATATTTTTAGATTAAATCATGTTAAAATATAGTACACAAATAGTACACTGATCAGGCCCACAACCTCCCACATGAGTGGATGGAGAAGGCTTAAATAAAAGAGACAAGTGGTATGATTTTAAGGCTCCAGGAGAATCAAAACCCTCCAGCAGAATTTTCTAGGGGCTGAGACAAAGAACTTTTCTGGGCAGCCTGTATTTATTTGGTTTTCAAACAAAGGGAGGGTATACTGAGGAAAACTTGGGAACTGAGAGGGAGTCAGTTCTCCGAGTAGTAAATTATGCTAATTTAGGAGAACTGTCTTATCTCCAGGTTGACATTTATGGCAAGACTGAGACAGCAGAAGTGAGATGCTTGCAGCTTCAGTCTCTAGGTAGTTAACTGGGGTTGTAGACAGGTGTCTTCAGCTGTTGCCTTATCTCATTCTTTGAGATACACATCACAGGTCACTACAGACCTCCCTCAGAACCAGTGATTCATAGAGGTTCACTTACTATGAATCTGCTGTCCATCTCCTGCAAGGGGTTTAGACAAGGGACAGACTCATGAGTAAACATGGGAAGCCAATTGGTTAATTTTAACTCTTGCTCAGAACTGCTTTGTGGTGGTCTCCATTACACAAATATTTAGAAGTTAAGCTGTTTTCAAACACTTTGGAAGAATTATTTTTGTTTATCTCTGCATAGCTGAAAATCAAACCCAAGATCTTTTCCTTACTAGGCAAATACTCCAAAACTGAGCTACAACCCTAGCCCTGGAAGGATTATTTTAATAATCAACACTTTAATATACTAGTTCAAATTACTTTCACTGAATCATCAACAAGTTGACCAGGGTCTTTTTTGGGCAAATAATTGAATCGACTCAAATAAATATTTCTTCTAAAATATTCCACTATAGTACTTATGTTTTTGTCTAATTCTAATCGATCTTCCTCATAATTGCTCCAAATTAGTAGATAAGTTGTGAACAGGCAACAGGAATTGTAAATTTTATAAATTCAAGCTTATCACCAGACGTGCTGGCTCGTGCCTGTAATCCCAGCACTCGGGAGGCTGAGACAGGAGGATCATTGCGAGTTCGACACCTGCCTGGGCTACAAAGTGAGCTCAAGGCCAGCCTGAACTGCATAGTGAGACCCTGTCTCAAAAAGACCAAAAAAAAAAAATTCAAGCTTATCACACGAAAAATGTATAGGATAATCTCATTACTATATATTAAACTGTCCTTAAACTAATTTACTTTGTTTTCTATTCATAAAACACATTTTAGGGGCCAGGAATTTAGCTCAATTGCTCAAGCACTTGCCTAGTAAGCACAAGGTCATGAGTTTCATCCCTGGTACCCAAAAATAAATAAATAAATAAATAAATAACATTCTAAGGAATAAGAATCAACAAACACAGCTGGTTGTGGTGCATGCCTATAATCTTAGCACTGAGGAGGCTGAGGCACGAGGATTGCCATGAGTTCAAGGCCAGCCTGAACTACATATAGCAAGACCCTTTTTCAAAAGTAAAAGAAAGAACTGCCAAATATAAAAACATAGTCATGTTGGGAGTGGTGGCATATGCACATAATTGCAGCACTCAGGAGAGATGAAGCAGGAGATCATTGCAAGCTCCAGGACAGCCTAGGCTACAAAGTGAGTTTAAGGACACCCTGAACTGCATAGTGAAATCCTTTAAAAAGCAAAAATATGGTCATAATAATCATTAAAAGTGTGAAGAAATGTTACAATTAAAAATAGTTATTTTTCTTTCATTTTAACAGTTTTGTTTGTAAGTACTATAATAAAAGCATCAGTTCTTAATTTTTAGTAATCTAGTAGTAGATGGATGTCTTTTCAGAAAAAAATTGCATAAAATAAAGTACATAAGTTATAAAGGCAACCAATTGAATGCAGTTATTAAATTCTGAAATATAAATTTATAACAATAATATACATGTTTCTTTATAAATGCATTAAATAACAAGAGTTAATAGTCATCCTAAATTTGAAGTTGTGAGTATGATACTTGAAAACTCCAAAAATTGTAATGTTGGGGTTGGGGATTTAGCTTGGCAGTGCAAGCGCCTGCCTTGCAAGTGCACAGTCATGAATTCGATCCTGGGTACCAAAAAAAAAAAAAAATTGTAATGTGGCATGAAAATATCTAGATTTTCTTTCAATGATAAAATCACAGACATTGTAAGATTACAGTTTGAGGTGAACCTGGACAACTAAGTGAGACCCTGTCTCAAAAATTTTTAAAAAATGTTTTAAAGGACTGTTGATGCAGCTCAGTGGTAGAGCATCCCTGTGTTCAATCCCTGAGAAACAAAACAAAACAAATCACAGCTATTGCTAAAGTCACTGTAGTGTACAAGCTATTTTCAGAATTAAGAAAATGCTTGCTTTCAAGTGGAGATTGTTGACAAGGTTCTGGTCACGCTACTACAGAAATATCCCTTTGGCATAAGGGATATTTTAAGCTGAAGACATCTGAGACAACACAGAAGCAGAAAGGTCACTGTGACAGTATCTTTATTCTTCCTCACTGAGCAGGGAGGACCACAAGACTCACAAGCAAGAGGCTCCAGCTCCATACCTGGAAAGAACAGCCTGAGCTCCAAAAAAAGGGGAACGCAGAGGCCCAAACAGGCCTTCATCACCAGAAGTATGACATAAAAAACACTCCATTTGAACTGTTTCATAAGGTCTTCTTTTTTGCATGAAATCTTCTTTGCCATGGAAAATGTTTATTAAATAAATTTGCATTCATTTCTTTAGTTTATCTGTCTTTTGTTGTAGTAACCTCAGCTATGAATCTGGGATAGAAATATATTTTTCCTTCTCTTTCATTAATATAAAAATAAAAATACAATTTTTTTCTATTCACAAATTCCCCGAATTCTATTTATAGAGCCCTTAGGAGTATGTACCCCAGGTAAAGAACACCTGAACTAGGGCCGGGAGTTTAGCTCAGCAGCATAAGCACCCATCTGGTAAATGCAAGGTCACCTGAACTAACAGGTAAAATTATAAAATATTTAAAGACCTCCATCAATTGTACATCCCGACTTTCCCATTCCATATTTTCTATGATCTAAACATATAGGCCTTCCTTCAGTTTTTGGAACACTTCCTTCTTTGAGGGCTTTTCAAGTGTTGTTCTCTCTGCCCAGAACATTCCTGTGTCCCATCCTGTCCACTCAGCCACATTATTCTGATTATTCCTGGTCACCCTTCTGCTTGTTAATGCAAATGCCATTGCTCCTGGAGGGTCTTCGACACTCATTGAATCTGATGCTTTTTTCCCAACTACATCAAGTTGTAATTTTTCATTTATGTATTTGTATAACATCTCCTTAATAAACTGCAAAATCAGAAGGGCAGAAATCATGATGTTTGCCTATTATCTTGTGCCTAGAATTATAACATAATGCCTGTCAGAAAGGCTTTCATCATTGTTCACTGAAAGAATAAGTGAATGTGGGATGAATGAAAGTAAATGTCTAGCACATTGTGTGTCAGAAATAAAAATATGTCCTAATAGTTCTTTCTCAGATTTCTTAGATTTCTTTTTATTATTCAAAACACTTCTCTCAGCTTGAGATGTAAGTCTGTGACAGATAGTGCTTACCTAGGTATTCCTGGGTTTGATACTTAGCACTGTTTAAAAAATAAAATAAACAATAAAACTAACAATTGTCATTACTTACAGTAGTTATATTCTATAAAATTGCTATGAAAATTGAATTAGCAAATAGTAGGAAAAATACAGTTAGGTTCCTATGAAGTTTTGGTCACATTTTCATCAACAAATCAATACAAACTTATTTTGTATGTTTGTTTAAGACAACTTATTTAATACATACTGTTTATTCACCTACGTTGACCTCATGCTCAATAGTGCTATAATCCCTGCCTGAAGCAAGTTTATGTAACACTGGTATCTTCATAAGGAAACAAGGCAGCACTTAAACACATCCATTTTAAACAGCAAAATCACACATACGAAACACAAAGATACAAAAATGTGACACCAACAACTTCAGAATGGACGTTTGCTAGCTGGACATGATGGTGAATGCCTGTAATCTCAGCATTTTGGGAGGCTGAGGCAGGAGGATTGAAGTTTGAGCCAACTCCGGGTAACTCAGCAATTTAGTGAGACCCTGTAAAAAAAACTTAAAAGGATTGGGGAAGTAGCTTCCTGTGAAGACCCTAGATTCAAACAATCCCCAGTACCAAAACAAACAAACAAACCCCATTTGATTACAAGAACCAAAATAAGAAGGCAAAGTGTCATTTTGTTCAACCTTGAATTGTATGAAAACATGTAGAGACACTGACATTTTATTGTTTGAATTTTAATTTTTATTAGTGCATGTTTGCAGTACACACTGATTATATTTGCCATGGGGACATATACATAACACATCTTAATTCTTTTTACATCCCCTTTCCTCCTCCTTCTTCTATCTCAAAATTTTTGCTGTTCTGTGCATGTCTGCAAATGACTTCAAAAGCCATTTTTGAGGGTTATGAAAACTTAGTAATGGGGCAAATTCACAAATAAGAGTTCTGAGATTTGTGAATGAAGATTGTGTGTTTGTCTGCATACAAGAAACAGTGAAACGTTCTATCCCACTCCTTTCCCCTATAGGCTCAGAGCCCTCCTTCTAAGAAGAAATCTCTTAAATTAGGCATGTTGGTGCATGCTTATAACCCCAGAACTCTGGAAGGCTGAGGCAGGAGGACTGCAAGTTAGAGACCAGCCTGCACAATCTAGCAATTAGTGAAACCGTTAAAATGAAAAATTTAAAAAGCACTGGGAAACTTGTTCTGAAGTCCTGCAATACACCCAAGATCTTGTTTTGACTGATTAGACTCTGTTCCATTTTGTATGATAGTATCAAGTTTGAGGGTATAGGCAACTACTTTGAAGGCAATAAGATTCACTAAGAAGCCCATTCTGGTTTGACTATTGTCTCCTTTGGAAGTCCTGTAATGTTTACAATGCCTAAGTTTTATTGGTCTTGTTCTCTACTGTTTTGTTCAACTTTATAATATCTAATGAGATAGAAAATTCTTTTTAAGGAAACAAGAGACATCGTTGATAGCCATTGTTGATAACCTTGTACTCTGTTTTGCAACCTGTGCTATGTCTATCCTTGGTTTTGACTGACAGCTTTGTTTTGCCATATTTGACTTTATTCTCTCCCCCCCCCCAAAAAAAGTAATAAGAACTAAGGAGTAATAAAATCCAAAATGTGTAAATTTTGTTGTAAAAAAGAGAAGGGGGAAAAAAAGAGCTCTAACGGATATAACAGCAAGTGTGTTTAGGGGTGTTAAATAGCTGACTATATTAATGTTTTTGGATCATTGAACACAGCTGTTTGCAGTCTCACTGTTTGAATGTCCACTTTGTATTCTTTGATACTGTGATTTGAGCAACTATTTCTAAGATAATATGTAATCTATTAACAGGTGATTTCTTACTGTTTTTTTTTTTTTTTTTGTAGTTCTGTATTACGTGTACCCTTACACCGCTTTGTTTTGTTTTGTGTTTTTCTCTTTTTCCTTTTAAATAAAATTTTTTAAAAAAAGCACTGGGAATGGAGTTTGGTGTGAAGGCCTTGTGCTCAATTCCCAGTTGTGGGTATATGTAATGGGGTTAATCACTCAGTGTCTTACATATCTTTCTGGAATTGTTTATGCAAACTGGACATAGTGGCACACACCTGTAATCCCAGCACTTGAGAAGCTGAAGCAGGATTGCTCTGAGTTTGAGGCTAGCCTATGTTACATAGTGAACTCAAGGCCAGCCTGAGATACATGGCAAGATCGTGTCTCAAAAAACAAAACAAAACAAAACAAAAAAAAAAAACCCAAGTTTTTTCTTATGCATATACAAGTAAATTATAAAATATGTTACACAGTAGCACTAATTTCAAACAGCAAATGAAAAATTACATAAAATTGATCTATAGTTTATAGATATACGTATTTTGGCAGTGCTTATATGTATGGTAAAAAATTTGATTCCGAGACATCAAAAATGTTATGTTCTTTTCTATAGTACTTAATCGCCAATATTAAACAATTCAGAGGAACATTTGATATGGCATTATGATTAATATCTAATATCAAGACTTATTTGTTCTATGGTGAATTTTTTTACAAAGCCTAATATCCCATTCTTTTACTCAATATTTTAAAAATCAGTAATATTTTTAAATCAATGCCACTTCTTTTGCCACTATCCAATTTAATGACTTTTAGAAAGTACATATAGACATATGATTATGATAACCGAGGTTTTGGTTCCTTGTATCAACACTACTCATTTCTCCAGTTCCATCTTCAAAAAGTATAGCTGATACAGAAATCAGTAACTAGGGTTTTCATTATTATGATTATGAATAACAGGTGAACTGTTTCCTTTTAATTTTTCATAGAAAATAGCCAGAACTGGGTGTGGAAGTGCACTCCAGTAATCCCAGCACCTGGGAAGCTGAGGCAGGAGAGGTTTTGCAAGTTCGAAACCAGCCTGGTTACATAATGACTTCATGGTCATCCTGGACTACATAGCAAGACCATGTCTCAAAAAAAAAAAAAAAAAAAAAAAGCTGGACATGATGGCACACACCTGGAATCCCAGCACTTGGGAAGATGAGGCAGGAGAATTGAAACCCTACCACGTACACACACACACACACACACACACACACACACACACACACGCACGCGTACCCTTTAATGAATGCTCTCTCAAGAGAGAGCCTAGCGGCGCTCTACTGCTGAAATCTATTGTGATCTTGGGAAACCAACTTTGCCTGAGTCTCGTCTCTTTTCTCATTTCTAGAATAAAGGTTCAATCCTCAGAACTGAAATACATAATATCTATGTTCCCCACAAAATTCTTGTAGGAAGCAAAATAAGATAGTGAACATGAAAGCCCTTATGTTGGCCTCGAACTCACGGTGATCCTTCTGCCTCAACCTCTTGAGTGCTCGGATTACAGGTGTGTATCACCACACCTGGATGAACAAATTTGAGAATTTTTTTACTTGAACTCATCAAAAATGTAGAGGTCCATATTGCTATGCCACTATTTTAAATAAGGGTTTAATTTAAAGTCATTTGACTTAACTGATTTCACATAAATTAGTTAAGATTTTTTTTGTGAGGGTGTTGGTGAAAGAAGGCAAAATAATTATTTCACTATTTTTTAAATTGAAAATAAGGATTCAGTCCGCATTCTTCTCCTAATTGAATAATTCGAGGTCAATCTTTTTATGTCTGGTGTAGCCATTTTCTCTGTATAGAAGATACCGAAGCTTATGAATAACATTTATTTATTTACACTATGCATACAATTTATTTGGATATATAACAATCTGTAAAGTAAGCTTGTACTTCTGGAAAATTTTCACCTACCTACCCACTCTGATTTTGTTTCTTAAAAAAAGTGCAGATTATTTTCACGGCTATACATTGTTCCCCCAGGGGTGTAGAGCACTAGAGTAATTGGTTTCCTGAAGACACAGGAGACCAGAAAGTGGGAATGTAACGCGTGTCAGCTCCGATTATAAAATCAAACCAATCAGAAAACAATCAGAAATTGACACGAATTAACACTTCAATCAGTATAGGAAAGTAATGTACATGGAGAAGGATTTGCACATCCAATTACTTAAAATTCTCCTCCACCATCCGTCATTCCCACAGCTGCGTAGTTGCCCTTATTGCCTCGTGTCTGGCGGACTCCCGGCATGCCTTGCGCAGTTTTGGCGGGAAAAGTGACCTCCTCCAGGGGTCAAAGGCCACAGTTGCGCCAGCCACCGGCGACCGTTGAAGGAAGGCGCATGCGCTTCAGGGAAATAGCGTGCGGTGGAGTGCAGTTTGCCTCGTCGCCGGCTCTGCCTCATACTTTACGTAATGTATTTGGGTTATTAGTTTTGGGTTATTATTTCTGCCTTTTACATTTTAATCTTTTTCTGTTGCCTCCTGACCACTCTTAACTTTCTTATGGGCAAGATATTTGAGGAAAAAATGTAGACTGACTGACTTTTCACAAGACTTCCTGAGATGGGATTAGTCGGGTCGGCTGGCCTAAAATTTATCGGGATAAATTTAAATGCATCCAATAACTAGACCCTTCTATGAAGTTTGATTATGTTTGCTAAAGAAATTAAATTGGGACCAAATAGATTGAAACATCAGGAAATCAGGGGTGGTTTTTTTTGTTTTTTGTTTTTTTCCTTTTTTTCGGTACCGGGGATCGAACTCGAACGACTGCGTGCTTTCAAGGCAGGCATTTATGCCGCTGAGCTAAATCCCCAGCCCCTAGGAAATCAGTTTTTAACATTCAGGTTATAAAGTTTTGGAATAATGTATGTTCTGTTTATACATTTTTTTTTTAAATAGCTGTACCACTGACAGTATCTAGAACCTTGGCAGAGGAAAGTCGCCCAATTTGGATTCTTTGACATTGACCATTTTCAAATTAAAAGTTCTTTTTACAGTGTGTTGTAGTGTCACGCACTTTCAATTCCACCTTCTCGGGAGGCTGAGGCAAAAAAACCTCTAGTTCCAGACAAGCTGGAAATCTCAAAATTGCGGGGGAAGGACTGGAGTACCCCTTTAGCTCAGGAGTATGGAGCTTCACTCTGTCTTCAAAGAAATATTTTTAAATCTATTTTCTTGGGCAGGGGTTCTATAGCCTTGTGGTTGAACATATGCTTAGCATGCAGAAGGTCCTGTATTCAATCACCAACACCCTCACAAAAAAAATCTTAACTAATTTATGTGAAATCAGTTGTCAAATGACTTTAAATTAAACCCTTAATTCAAAATAGTGGCATAGCAATATGGACCTCTACATTTTTGATGAGTTCAAGTAAAAAAATTCTCAAATTTGTTCATCCAGGTGTGGTGATACACACCTGTAATCCGAGCACTCAAGAGGTTGAGGCAGAAGGATCACCGTGAGTTCGAGGCCAACATAAGCTACATGGTGAGACCCTGTATCAAAAACCAAAAATAATAATAATTATTATAATAATAAATTCAAGGAAATCTTTTTTTAAAATTCAGACATAATTCTGACTTTAATGAACTAGAATGTTATATTTTTTTAAAGATCTAAAGTTAAAGCTTGTATTTGTCATAAGGTTTGATAAAAGAAAACACTTTATCGGAAGAAGATGGCCACTGCACAGTTGCAGAGGACTTCCATGGTATGATTTCTTGTATTTAATATGTGTAAATTTATGTGATTTTAATATTTCTTAAAGTGTCAATTATTACTTATTGATTTTTTTTATTTGGAACCGAGGATCAAACTCACAACTTCACATTTACCAAGCAAGTAATTGAGCTGCTGAGCTAAATTCCCAGGCCCATCAATTATATTTTTGAGAGTTGGAGTCAGTTGTTTATTTAATGATAACACAAACTTCGTGTTTTAAGAAAAAGTATTTGTTAAATTTTTAATGAATAGAGAAGTCTGTTGGATGTTTGGAATACTACATTAAATTGCAGTTCCAAATTTAATTTACATTAGGTATTAATATTGTTCCATTGCGGGGGCTGGGGATTTAGCTCAGCGGCATAAGCACCTGCCTTGCAAGCAGGCAGTTGCGAGTTCAATCCCTGGTATCGATTAACAAAAAAAAAAAAAAAAAAAAAAAAAAAATATATTGTTCCATTGCTTGGATGAAGTTATTAGCAGTGTACCTTTGAAAAACATTCAAGATTCAGAGATAGATAAAATTGTGGTGTTTGATCTTGCATTACAATTCGCCTGTATTAAACCTAGCCAGTGATGAATCAGGTGTAGTGGCACACACTGTAATTCCAGCACTTGGCAGACTGAGGCTGGAAGATATCACTAGTTCAAGGCCAGCCTGAACTACATAATGAGATCTTGACTCAAGAAAAAACAAACAAAATTTCCTTGTCAGTAATTAAAGAGAAAATCAGTGTTATCTGTCCATTTTTTATGTATTTATAGTTAATCTGTGAGATTCTTAAGCACTTTTTGCACATAACCTTTATGCTATTACTCCTTAGAAACACCTTCACATTTTACAAAACATTATGCTTTTCTGGGAATTACTAACCACTAGGGAAAGAATTCTTTGGGAGAGTGCCATGTCTATGAAAAAATGGATCTACTTTGAGTCCAGGGAAATTTTATTTTTAATAAACATAAATAGAATTTTTAATTTCTTTTGAATTTCAGAGTGCATTAGTATTTCCCAGTAAGATATCAACTGAGCAGCAGTCTTTGGTGTTAGTGAAGAGGCTCCTAGCAGTTTCGGTATCCTGCATCACGTATTTGAGAGGAATATTTCCAGAATGTGCTTATGGAACAAGATATCTAGATGGTAAAGTAATGTTTAAGATTTTTGGGAGGTTTTTTTTTTGCTTGCTTTAAAACTAAGTGAGCTTGGTTTTTAATAGCAACTTTATCAATAGTATACACTATTAATACTATAATGTTGATATATTTCTGGCAGTCCATTCATTTAAAATGTATAGTTCAATGATTTTTAGTATGTTCAGAGTTGTGCAACTACCACTGCAGTCAATTTTTTACATTTCCATCACCCTAAAAGGAAACTGTATATCACTTAGGTCACCATTCATTCCCCCCTAACCTTCCCAGTCCTAGGCAAACACCAGTCTACTTTCTGTTTCTATACATTTAGTTATTCTGGACATTTTATGTAAATGGAATTGTATAGGATATGAGGATTTTTTTGACTGGCTTCTTTTACATAGCATAAAGTTGTCAGGGTTCCTTCATGTTAGAACATGGATTAGTACTCCATCTTTTTTTCCATTTTTTTGAGACAGGGTCTTGTTTTATAGTGAAGAGTGGTCTTGAACGCACTATGTAGCCCAAGCTGGCCCTGAAGTCACAATGATCCTCCTGCTTCAGCCTCCCAAGTGCTGACATTACAGACATGCACCACCATGTCTGGCTCCATCAGTTTTCATCATGTAATAATGTTCTGTTGTGTGACTGTACAGTTGATGAGCATTTGGGCTGTTTCTACTTTTTTATATATATAATTTCACATTTGTGCTTAAGTTTTTGGGCATCTAAAAATTTTTTTGAGATGCTAGGGATTGCATCCTAGGTAAGCACTACCAGTGAGTTACATCTTTAAGTCTACATTTTTAAAAAAAGATATTTGGCTGAATGTACTGGCACAGGTTTGTAATCCTAGCACTTTGGGAGGCTGAGGCAGGAGAACTGCATTGAGCCTAGGCAATGTAGTGACTTAGAAAGATCTTGTCTCAAAATAAATTTTTTACACTGTATATCAGTGTAAAGGGCCCTGTGTTTAATCTCTAATACTACTAAATAAAGAAATACAAAAAATTTAATACTTTTGGATTTACTTATTGTAAATTGTCTCTCAAGTATAATTTTACCTGACATTATGCTTTTAATGATTAAACAGATACAAATATTCTGTTATTTATGACTTTGTACAGTGGCAGTATTTGTTTTTGGACTGTTTTAAGGAAATAATGTTATACAGCTGGTTTATACTATAATACTTTATTTTTCAGCATATAATATATGCATAATACTACATGAACTATGTACTGGGTAATTTGCTAAGTACCATGTTTTGGACACTGTCTTGTTAATTCAAATTGAAATAAGGAATTTGAGGTGGAAAGATGCTCTCTGTCTTTTCCATGGCATAACATGTTGCTTCTTTGCAGGGTTCTTTGAAAGCCAATTAACTTCTTGGCAATTATAAGTATTTCACTGGAGTAACAGAAATATTCTAAGACTCTTGTATAACAATAGTATAAAATCATTATGTCTAATGTTGTGTATCCTATAATTTTTTAAGTGAAAATTTTTCTACTTATCAATATAATTCTATTATGATTTTTTTAAAAAGGATAAAAAGACTTTCCATATAACCTTTCTTTCTTTCATTACATTAATAATACCAATCATTTGGAAGTTCCTCACATTAACAATATACCTACAATACAAAGATGAAGATAAAATCTTTATTTAAAATTTCTAATTGTTTACTATTCTTAAATAACTCCATATCTGTTTCATAATTTTTTTTAGATCTTTGTGTCAAAATTCTGAGAGAAGATAAAAATTGTCCAGGATCTACACAGTTAGTGAAGTGGTAAGAAAAAATACTTAAAAATAGAAGATTATATTTCTAAATCAAATAATTTTATACATTAGATGCTTTTCAACATTTAACCAAGTTTTAGTGATTTACCATTTAGGACTAGACACTAGTCTTGTAGATCTTTGAATTTTTGTATTAAAATTTTCCTTTACTTCATCCTCCTATCCCTTATGTCATTTTGTATTTCTGCCATGTTGCTTGTTTCTCTTTTCTTCTTTTTTCTGCTGTACTAGGGATTAAACCCCAGAGTACTCTACCACTGAACTATATTCCCAGCCTTTTTAATTTTTTATTTTGAGACAGGATTTTGTTAAATCACTAAACTGTCAATTTGGGCTCAAACTCATGATCTTCCTGCCTTAACCTCCTAGAGTGCTAGGATTATAGGCTTGCATCATCATCCCAACATGTTTCTTTTTTCCGTTTTCCTCTTTCTCTACCCCGCTCTCTCTTTCCCTTCCTTCCCTCCCCCCCCCTTATTCCTTTTTTGCCTTTCTCTATCCCCCTTCCCCTTTCTGCTTCTGTTTTTATAATGCTGATTATTGAACCTAGGGCCTTCACTGTACAAGGCAAACACTGTACCACTGAGACACATGGTTTGTCTTGTTTTCTAAGTAGTTAATAAGAAAAATGCTTTAGTAAGAAATTTTAGTATTATTTGGTAATGAGATTTATGAAAACTTTTCTGGAATCCATTCAATTTGAAAATGAATCTTTGTAGGCAGGGAATTTAGCTCAGCAACACAAACCCCTGCCTGGCAAATGCAAAGTCATGAGTTTGATCCCCAATACAAAAAAAAAGAATCTTGGCTGGAATGGTGGTGCATGCCTATAATCCCAGCACTTTGGAGACAGGAGGATTGCTGTGATTTAGAGGCCAGTGTGGACTACAAAGTGAGTTCAAAGCCAGTCTGAACTGCAAAGCAAAGCCTTGTCTCAAAAAGACAAATAATAAAAATGAATCTGATTTTTTTTAGGATGCTAGGATGCTATGATGCCTTACAGAAAAAATATGTAAGTTACTTTCTTTTTTTCTGTACCTTATATTCTGTAAGCCTGATTAACATGCAGTAAAGCATTTAAACTAACATGGAGATCAGCCAGTTTGAGTTACTGAGAAGTCTAAACATTTGAATATTTTAAAGACTAATCTTCCACTCACTTAAAGCTATTGGAGTCAGTACTAAATAAACTTGCCAAGCTAAGTATGGCTTTTTTTCTTGGGCAGGGAGTGGTTGGATTTTTGAGACAGGATCTCACCATGAGGCTCAGGCTGCCCTTGAACTCACTGTGTAATACAGGCTAGCCTCAAACTCACCATGCTAGTTTTTGTTAATGTTCATTGGGTTTTTTTCAGGGG
Organism: Cavia porcellus; assembly: GCF_034190915.1. NCBI lineage: Eukaryota > Metazoa > Chordata > Mammalia > Rodentia > Caviidae > Cavia > Cavia porcellus. The sequence continues at coordinate 107,598,758 of NW_026947484.1, read as the reverse complement.
GAAGGGCTTTTGCTCACTGATATTGATAGCATGTATAGATTTTTAAAAATAATGAATCAGAAAGTCTTTAAAAATAGTTCATCCATCCAGACATGGTGGTACACACCCATAATCTCAGCATTGGGAAGGCTGAGGGTCACCACAAATTCAAGACCAACCTGAGCTACATATGGAGACCCCTGTCTCAAAAAAAAAAAAGCTTCATCTATTAGTTTTACATGCCTTCTCTAATCTTCTTTGTATTATAATTTAATAAATTATTTTTAATTGGGATTCAAAAATAAATTTCTATGTAGTCTAGGTTAAATTTTCACAAATTCTGAATTAGTGAAACAAAGAAGGTTTTATAATAGACTATGAGCCTTTTTCATACTTAGTATAATTTCATACATGTATAAAGAAGTCCAGTTCTAGCAAAGTTGTAAAGATGAATCTTTATCCATGGTTAATCTTCCTTATTTGAAGGCATAGTACATACTGAATGCCTGCTATGTGCTTAGCACATACTCCAGGTAGGAGCAGGGTATGTTAACAGTGATCAGTAGAACAAAGGAAGTCCCATCTAATGGAAGAAAATAGTCAGTAAAACAATTGGATATTTCCTAGTAGTTTTAGACACTGTTAAAATTTGTAGGAAAACTATGTGATATATGCAATGCTGGGTTAATTTTACATGAGATAGTCAAAGCAGATTCTCTAAAAAGATGATATTTAAGCTGAAACCTGAGTGAGAAGAAACCAACCAGTCATTCTTTCCCAGTTTAGGGAAAGAGTATTCCCAGTAGAGCATCAGAATTGTAGAGAATTTAGAGTTCTGGAAACCTAACTAAGGCTAATACACTTTGAAAGCAGTTGTACAGGTGTGCAACGGCATCAGGTGAGCATGGGGAGATAGGCAGTGCCAGAATATTCAATGCTGTGTAGGTAAGGAGCTTGGATTTTATTTCAGGTGCAAAGAAAAACCATTTGAAGGTTATAAGTAGAAAACCATTTTATTTATGTTTTAAATGTTTTTTGTTTTTGGTACCAAGGGATCAAACTCACAACCTTGTGCTTGCCAGGCAGGCCTTTATACCACTGAGATAAATCCCCAGCCCTTATGTTTTAAAATTTTTAAAAATCACTTTCACTGCTATATAGAGAATGTACTATGTAAGCAAAATAAGATTGAAAATAAGAGTACTAATACTTAAGTCATTACTCTCAAGTCCTGAAAAGTAGTGATAGGTTAAGAGCATGATGGTAGAGGTGAGATTCAGGATAGACTTGAGAGTAGAAATGATTGGATTTGTTGACATGCTGGTTGTGGGATTTAAGGGGAAAAAATTGAACTTCAAGGATGACTCCAGATTTTTGGCAGGTCACTTAAGTGAATGATTTTCTGTTCCTCTAGTCTCAAAGCCTCTTTTGTTAAATACATAGTGTCCTGTGCACCTTACTTTTTCTTCTTTCAAAACCATGTCTAATATTGGTAATACTTAATGTGTTACTTCACAATATGTTTTTCTCAAAATTGTTAATAATGCTCTTTATTTAAGTCAAAGAAATTGCTGTTGTGAATTTCAGACATTACCAAGTCAAGGATAATTGATATTTGGAGGAATAGGAAATTATATGTGAAGTATTGACTATAGGCAATATTGAAAAGTCTGTTCTCTATAATGATTATTTGTTATTAAGAATAAATGTTGAGAATGGACCAAGAATTCTTTTTGGAGGGGTACAAGGGATTGAACCAAGGGCTCTATATATGCTAGGCATGTGTTCTGTCATTGAGCTACATCTATACCCCCTAAAGTAGGACAAATAATTTTTTGACTCATAGTGAAAAACTTTTATAGAATACAAGATTTTTGTTCTTTGTTTTATTTCAGCTAAGGATGGTCGTTCTAGCTGTAAGTACTTTTAAAACTGTATGAATTTCTAAAGACTATTAAATTCAGCCTTTCTTCATTAAATGATAATGAAACTATCAATTGATTATGTCACTATTCAAACAGTTGATCTATTCAATGGGGAAAAGATAGTAATCTAATATCTTGGGAGGTTACTTTATTTTTGTTTTGTTTTGCTGAATTTACTTAATACATTAGTCTAGAAATTCCAATTTAGTTCTTCCCGAGTTCTTAACCTTAGTAACTCAATTATAAATTATTTTAAATAGGTGTACACCAATCCAGAAGACCCTCAGGTAAGAGTGGTTGAATTAGCAAAGAAATAATGCTGTTAATATCTAAAAATAAAAATGTATTGATATTGCATTCTTTCTTTTTTTTTTTTTTTTTTTTTTGTCTTTTTCCTTTTTATCGGTACTAGGGATCAAACTCACGACTGCCTGCTTCCAAGGCAGGCGCTTATGCCGCTGAGCTAAATCCCCAGCCCCAATATTGCATTCTTTTTAATTGTGCTTTTAATCAGTGTATTTTCACTTGATTTCATGTTTAAGTCTTGTAAAACGATTCTGAGTATAATTATATTATTATATTTAAGCAGATAAATTCACTTACTATATGAGATTACATAACTGATTTTAACTCACAAAATATACAGGCTATTAGAAATAAATTGTCTAACTGTGGTTTGTTAAAATATTCTTTATCCAGAATTATGAAAGGACTTGAGTTTAGGAAAAATAACCTCATTCTTAAACGTTAAATTTTCATTCCAATCCAGATACCTATACTTGTTCACCTGACAATTAACAAGTAAGGGTGGATAAGAAAAAAAGGGAAAACCAGAAGGCAAGAAACAGGGCGGGGGGGATATATTGTGTGCTTGTACTCTATTAGGCTACTTTCTTAGGGGCTATAAATCTGTTATCACTAATTTATTCACCACAGCCTTTATGAAGCAATTACCATTGTCCTACCCATTTTCCAGATTAGAAAATCTAGACACAAGGTTTTTTGTCTACGACAAAAAATAGAAATAGCCAGGCAGAATGGCACATGCCTGTAATCCCAGCACTCAGGGCAGGGCTGAGGCAGGAAGATTCCTTGAGTTTGAGGCTAGCCTGAGCTACAAAGTGAGTTCAAGGCCTATCTAAACCAGATCATGAAACCCTGCCTAAAAAAAAAAAGTAACAGAAGCAGGTTCTGCTAAGCTAAGTAGCTTCTTTGGTAGAAGTAGCAGAATCAGGATTTCAACCGAGGAAGCCATGTCACCATTTAGGTTCTTAACCATTATGTTACATGTTGTGCAATATAATATTTCACTCAATTATGAAGAAGCAGATTTAAACTGATTTTAAAGATAGAAAGAAACTGATTCTATCCCCACATGAGCACTAATATGTAAAAGAAAGCAAAGTATTCTAGGTTTCAGGAGGGCTAGAAATGTGTCCTCTCTTTGATACTCATACCAGCAAATATATGACCAAGTGACAAAGTTGCTTATTTGAGCAAAGGCATGCATGCAAGAAACAGAGTTAAGGTGTTGCATGCCTGAAATCCCAGCATTTAAGAGGCCCAGGCAGGATGATTACTGTGAGTTCCAAACCAGCAAAATGAGTTCAAGGCCAGCCTGAACTGCATCATGAAACCCTGTCTCAAAAAGAAAAAAACAAAAGAGAGGAAGTCAGAGTCAAACTGATTTTTACAACAGATCCATTCTTGAGATTACCCATTAAACCATAAATCTGTGAATAGATCAATCTGTTCATGAGGGCAGAGACTTCATGATCTAATCCCTTCTTAAAGGTTATTCCTGTTAACAAGTAAGGGTGGATAAGAAAAAAAGGGAAATTAATGTAATTTAAGTGTAATGTAATTTCACTGCTTACTATCTATAATGGGAATTAAATTTCAAGTTGAATTTTGGTAAGAACATTGAAACAATTTCAGTGTCTTAATACGTTTTATGCTGCTATAACAGATACCTGAAATTAGGAAATGTGTTATTTCCTAGACTTCTCGATGCTGGGAGGTCTGTGATCTAGAGGGTGTTGGCATCTGATGAGGGTCTTCTTGCTGCATCATGGGGGAATGTGGTAGTCAACTTCATCCTTTTATCAGGAACCCACACCACCATTACTGACTCATTCCCATGATACCAGCATAATCCAGTTATGTCCTCTTGACCTAATTACTTCTTGAAGGTACCACTCTAAACACTGTTGCATTGGAGATTTTCAACACATGAATTTTGGGGGAGACATTCAAGCCATATCACTTAATCATTCTTCTGAGATCTGCTGTTTTCCTCACCTGCCTACTAAGAAGTTCTTAACATTTTATACATACAACATGCTTTGCAATGAGTGAGAGAATAAAGATCTCTCTGTAATTAAATTCTAAAGCCCAGATTATGGGAATTAGTTGAGATTTATAAGTATCATTGGGCCAATAGGAATTAACATGTCAGAAAAACTATTGACAAAATGTTGACTCATAGAAAAACAGTAAAATAACTACTTACCAGGAAGAATGATATATTAATTACATAATTGCAATGTTTTTTTAAGACAATTTCAGAATGTTACCAGTTTAAATTCAAGTACACAAAAAATGGACCAATCATGGACTTTATAAGGTATTGTTTTATAATTTTCTGTTCGTATTATATACACACACACACACACACACACACACACACACACACTACCATTTATTCATTAATGCTATGTTGTTAAACTTCAGTATTAATTGTGAAGAGCTGGGCACTGGGGATTGAACCTAAAACCTTACATATAATAGGCAAGTACATTATCATTGAGCTACATGCTCAATCCTACTTTATTTTTTGAGAGTCTTGGTAAGCTGTGTAGCTGACCTTCAACTTGTGATCCTCTTGTCTCAGCTTCCTAAGTAGCTGGTTTTACAGCTGTGTAACACCATGCCTAGCCAACTTCACGATTAATTGTGAAATTTCTCAGACCTCCAATCAGCCATCAAGATGTAGCTGTCAAAATAGAGTAGTGCCTTGGAGTAACTACAAAATACGATTCTGTGGCTAATTATATACTATTTTAATTGTGGAAAAGGACTTAAGTGATTAGAAACAAAAACCTATTATTTGGTTTTTTTAAAACACCTTATATAAGTACATTAATTTTATTTCTATAAAATTAAATTTGGGTTTATAATATAATAATGTATATTAATAGTGATACTAAATGTTTATAGTGGTAATTTAAAGCACAATTTATGGTAACAATTTAATGCTGTAATAAGAATCTCAAAGTGTAACATTTAGGTATTAAAAGTGACTTTTTGGACTGGGGATATAGCTCATTGGCACAGTGCCTACCTGGCAAGTGCAAGGTAATGAGTTCAATTCTCGGTACAAAAAAAAAAAAGATTAAAAAAAGGTAATCATTTTTTATGAAAGAAATTGTCTGATTCTCTTCTAGTAAAAATCAAAGCAGTGAATCTAGCAGGTCATCTGTTGACACCAAGAAAGCAAGTATTCTCCTCATTCGAAAGATTTATATTCTAATGCAAAATCTGGGACCTTTACCAAATGATGTTTGTTTAACCATGAAACTTTTTTACTATGATGAAGGTACTGTTTGCAATATATCTTATTTTAATTGATACTTGTGTTTTTATTATTGAAACAGTTGATTTCCAGTCCAAATGTTTGACAGATTTCATTCATTTTGTGTTCCTTACATAAAATGCTTTATGTTGTAGCTACTGCTAGAGCTTGAGTCTTCGGGAGAGATTCTGGTGTGGGTTTTCACAAATTGATCAGTAAATTCCTGGTAAGGAACTTGGTGAACAGTTTCTCTCCTTCATGGGTAAGGAGAAGTGGTACATTTCCTCCAGAGACTTGATCTTCATGTCCTTGAACAGCCATCCCAGTTTGGTCATAGGAATCTTATTGTCCTCAGCATTAATGCTGCAAATGCTGTGGCCTTGGCCTGGGCCCCCAGGGCCTCCAAGTCCCTCTGCTGCACTGGTGGCGTCATCTGCCATTTGGTGTTTCCCAGATGAAAAAGCCCAAATATTTTTTGTTTAGCACTTTTAAAGGATCATGTATTTGAAAAAAAAGAAAGATTTGCAAGACTTTTAAAAGATATATTTCTGTGCTGGAGAACATTTCCATGTGAAGTATAACTTTACTCATAATTAAAAAACACCAATTTTCACTTTTCAGTTTGGTGAAACTTGTAAATTTATTGGCAGGATATAGAAAGGCAGCCCCCATTATATACTTCTGAGTATTCAATCCAGGGTACTGTACGACTGAGATATACCCAGCCCCTTTTTTAATTTTCAAATTAGAGACACGGTCTCACTAAGTTGCCCAGGCATGACCTGAATTTGAGATCCTCCTGTCTCAGCTTCCCAGAGTGCTGAGATTACAGGCATGTGCCACTGCTCCCAGCTATATTCTTGATGGAATATGTATAAGTGCAACTTTTTATTTTTTCCCCAAATCCATTTTATTTGAAGGATAAAAGAAAAATTAAAATTTCAAAACACATCATTCGGGGGCAACATTGAGCATTGTCATCCACAAATCATTCACCCAGAGTATAAGACATCTACATTCAAGTATCCAAAAAATACCAACACAAATCTTTCTCTTCAATGAACTCAGAGAAATCAGTAGTATAACTATCTTAACTATTTTTATATACATATATATATACACACATATACATATATGGTTTCTTTCAGTTTCTCACTAGTGAGACAATACAAAGTTTACACATAGAAGTCTTATTTATTTCATTAATGAATATAGTCTCAAGTTGCATCCCTTTACTTATAGCCTCCAGTTTATCCACCTTTATGGCTGAGTAGTACTCCACTGTATAAAAATACCATATCTTTTTATCCATTCCTTAGTCAATGAACATTTAGGTTGTTTCCAAGATATTACAGTTGTGCTGCTATAAACATGGGTGCACATATATTGCTGTGGTATGATGTTTTTAATATTTTTTGAAAGATTCCCAGAAGGGGGATAGCTGGGTTGAATGGAACCTATAATCCCTAGTTTTTTGTGGAATCTCCACATTGATTTCCACAGTGATTGCACCAGTCTGCATTCCCACCAACAGTGAAGAGGGGTTCCTGGCTCCTCCAGCATTTGTCACTTCTTGATTTCTTGGTAGTAGCCATTCTTTCTGGGGTGAGGTGGAATCTCAGTGTTGTTTTAATTTGCATCTCTCAAATGACCAGTGATGTTGAACATTTTTTCACATATTTATTTGCTGTTTGTATTTCTTCATCTGAGAAGTGTATATGTACCTCAGATGCCCATTTTTGGATTATGTCTTTAAATCTGGGAGGACCAATTTTTTTGAGTTCTTTATATATGTTCTCGATTTTAATCCTTTGAGGAACAGCTGGCAAACATTTTCTCCCACGTTATGGGTTGTCTCTTCACTCTGTTGGTAGTGTCTTTTGTTGTGAAAACGCTTTTCAGTAGGGTGAGATCCCAGTTGTTGATTCTTTGTCAATGTGATCAGGGTTTTGCTCATAAAGTCTTTGCCTATCCCAATGTTTTCAGCAGTTTTATCTACTCGTCTTCCAGCAGATTTAATGTTTCTGTTTTAATATTAAGATCTTGGATCCATTCTGATTTTAGATTAGTACATTGGAAACTGGACCCATAGAAAATTATGAGTCCAGTTTTTAATCTTTGGCATGTGTAGAGCCAGTTTTTCTGGGGCCATTTATTAAAGAGGCTATCACTCTCCCAGTAAATATATTTGGCACTTTGTCAAAGATAAGGTGGTTTAGTGTGTCTGCAATTGTTTATGCATCTCCTAATCTATTCCATTGATCTTTGGGTCTTTTTTTTTTTGCCAATACCACACTATTTTTATGACAATAGCTTTATAGTATAATTTCAAGTCAGGGATTGTGATGCCCTCTATCTTTGTTTGTGGCCCTGGATTGCCTTTGCTATTCTAGGTCTCTTCTAGTTCCAGATGAAATTTAGGATTGTCTTCTCTGTGAAATATGCTATTGGAATTTTGATTGGGATTGCATTGAATCTGTATAACAGTTGTGGAAGTATGGCCATTTTCACTATATTGGTTCTTTTTACCCAAGAGCATGGGATATCTTTCCATTTTCTAATATCCTCTTCAGTCTTCTTTTTCAGAGTATTGTTCTTTTCAATGTAGAGGTCTTTTACATCTTTTGCTAGACTGATTCTAGCTATTTCTTTTCTTTATTTGGGGGGAGGGTTGTAAAAGGTATTGTTTCCCTGATTTTTATCAACGAGCTTGTATTCGTGTACAGGAAGACTATTGATTTTTGAGTGTTGACTTTGTTTCCAGCTACATTATTAAATTCGCTTATTAAATCTAGAAGTCTTTTGGTGGAGTTTGTGGGGTCTCCTAAGTAGAATATCATGTCATCTGCAAATAATGATAGTTTAACATCTTCCTTTCCTATCTTTGCCCCTTGTATTTCTTTTTCTTGTCTTATTGCCCCAGCTAAAGTTTTCAGGACTATATTGAATAAGAATAGACATAGTAGACATCCTTGTCTTGTTCCTGATTGTAGAGTGAAAGCTTTCAGTTTTTGTCCATTTAGTATGATGTTGGCTGTAGGTTTATCATAGATGGCTTTTATCAAATTGAGATAAAAGTCCAATTTTCTTTGGGTTTTTATCATGAATGGGTACTGGACTTTATCAAAAGTTTTTCTACATATAAGATAATCATATGATGTTGGCTATTGGTTTGTCATAGATAGCTTTTATCAGATTGAGATAAAGACAATCTATTCCAATTTCTGTAGGATTTTTTTTATCATCCTTGGCTCTGTTAATATTTTGTATTACATATATGGAATTTTTATTTTTTATTTTCAAGAAAATAAAACCAAATGAAACAAAACAGAATAGAGTCAATCAAAACAAAAGGATGAACATGCCACATGACTTAAAAACAAAATACAAGGAGATCAACAATGACTACCATAATGCCTCCTGTTATCTTCAAAAGAATTTCGCATACCATCAGGCATAATAGAATCAAACAAAATAGAACAGAATAAAACCAATAAAAACGAAACAATGGAAACAGTATAGGACTTCAAAAGAAGATAATAGTAAACCACAATATGTATCATAATGCATCTTCTTGTCTTCAAAGTAGTTGCCTATACCATCAGACAATGATATCAAACAAAACAACATACAATAAAATCAGTCAAATGAAAACAATACAGGGCTTCAAATCAAGCTAATAGGAAATAAAAAATGGTTACCATATGTATTTTGTTATCTTTGAAATAGCTGTTCATGCCATCAAATATAATACGATTAGACAAACTGAAACAGAATAAAACCAAACTAAACAGAACAATGAAAACAATATGGATTTCAAATCATGATAATAGATGAATAGTGGCCACTGCCTTCCCTTTTTAGACAGTTGTTTTAGGGAAGTTTGTTTTCTTCCCTTTCACTTTCACAGAATATATTATACATTTTGGATCCTACTAATTCCTTTAGTTTTTATACTAGAGAGGCAACACAATATTCACCTAAGTGACTCTGAATCTTTTTACCCCTGAGCATGATCTCAAGTTGTATCCATTTACCTACAAGAGCCTCAAGGTTATCTTTCTTTATAGCTGAGTAGCTTTCCATTGTGTAAAAATGCCATGGCTTTCTAACCAGTTTGCAGCTGATGGGCGAGCTACCCCCACCCTTTTTTTCTGGTTCCCTGTCGCGTAGATCATTGTTTTCTGACCTTTAACTTTCAGTCTATAAAAACTCTTTTGGGTTAAATGTATAAAGCATATTGATGGACCCTATCTTCTGATCACTCTGCCTGTGTTACTTTTTATTGGTGAATTGAGGCTATCTGTATTAGTGATTATGGCCAACATTCTCTGCCTCATCTCTGCCATGCTATTTTCCTGCTGTTGGTTGCCTACTTTTTCCCTTCATCCCATTGTCCTCACCGCTTGGTGAGCCCCCTCTGCCACTGTTCCTGAAACCATGGTCTTTTTTTTTTCTTTAGAATGCCCTTCAATATTTTTTTGTAGGGTTGGTTTGGTGGTTGTGAATTTTTCAGTTGTTAGTTTTTCAGGGTACATCAGTCTGGATTGGAAGTTGTTTTCTTTCAGGATTTGAAACACGTCACCCCAAGCTCTTCTTGATTTAATGATTTGTGTCAAGAAGTCTGTCATAATTCTAATGAGTTTTCCTTTATAGATGATCTGTTTCTTTTCTCTAACAGCTTTTAATATTCTGTTCTTATGTTGATATGTCTGGGTGTTAGTATATTACATTGATGGATTTATCCTACACCCCTGGAATGAATCCCACTTGGTCGTGGTGTACAATCTTCTTGATGATTTGCTGCAGTCTTTTTGTCAATATGTTATTGAGGATTTTTGCATCAATGTTCATTAGGAAGATTGGCCTGTAATTGTTTTTCTTAGTTGGGTTCTTCTCTGGTTTTGGTGTCAGGGTAATACTTGCTTTCAGAAATGCATTTGGAAGTATTGTTTCCTGTTCAATTTCATTAAAGAGTTTGAGAAGTAGTGGTATTAGGGCTTCTCTAAATTTCTTGTAGAATTCAGCAGTGAATTTATCAGGGTTGGGCTTTTCTCTGTTGATAGGTTTTTAATTACATCTTTAATTTCATTGATTGGTATTGGGTTATTCAAGATTTTTGTATCTTCTTAATTCAGCTTTGGTAATTCATATGTATCTAGGAATCTGTCCGTGTCTTTTGTATTTTCCATCTTACTAGAATATAAGTTTTCAACGTAGGTATAGATAATTTTTCTGGATTTTCTGCAGTGTCTGTTGTGATTTTGCCCTTTTTATTCCTAATTGCATGGATTTGAGTCTTTTTTTTTCCTTTTTTGATAAGGTTGGTTAAGGGTTTGTCAATTTTATTTAATCTTTCAAAAAACCAACTTTTCAATTCATTGATTCTTTGTATTATTTTTTAGTCTCCAGTGTGTTAATTTCTGCTCTGATCTTTATAATTGTACGAGCTTTTGGATTCACCTGCTCTTCTTTTTTCTAAAAGTTTGAGGTTCAACATTAAGTTGTTTATATGCATTTACTGCTATAAATTTCCCTAAGACTGCTTTCATTGTGTCTCACAAGCTCCAGTATGTTGTATTGTTGTTATTGTTCAATTATAAAAAAAGTCTATTTTCTTCTTTAATTTCATCTGTCACCATTGGTTGTTCAGTAGGGTGCTATTTAATTTCTAAGTGTTTCAGAGTTCTTGTTGTTTCCTTTGGCATGGATTTCCAATTTCATTGCACTGTGGTCTGATAGTAAGCACGGGATAATTTCAATTCCTTTATATTTACTTAAGCATGTTCTATGAAACAGTATATGGTCTATTTTGAAGAATGTGCTATGTGCAGCTAAGAAGAATGTGTATCCTGATGTAGGGTGGAACACTCATCATATACTAGGTCCAATTATTCAAAAGTTTGATTTAGTTCTAATATTTCATTATTGATTTTTTTAATCTGGTTATTCTGTCTTTTTGTGACAGTGGGGGTTCTTGTTATTTTTTACTTTTAGAGGGTTGGGTACCGGGGATTGAACTCACAAGCTTGCGCTTGCCAGGCAGGTGCTTATGCTGCTGAGCAAATCCCTGGTGGTTCTTGTTATTTTAAAGAGATCTTTCCTTTTTTAATTGCCAGCTGCAATCCTGTCTTCAATGTTTGAAAGTCTTATCTTCAGAAAGTCTCTTTAAGTAGTTTTTCCAGCTTTAGGTCAACTTTTTAATTTCCTGGATATCTCTTTGAATCTGTTTCTTGTAGTATAATTTTTTCCTATGTTGTTCATTCAAAGTTTCCATCATTTTCCTATGCTCCTACTTTTTATTTATTTTTTTAGATATGCTCAGTAATTCTTTCATTATTTGTGATTCCATTTACCTGAGACATTACTTCTGATCTGATTACTTTTATAGTTTCATAAAATTGTTTCTTTACTTCAGTTGCTATCCTTTCCGAGATTTCAGGTGTGTGACTTCCATTTGCTTCCATGACTATATCTCCCAGACTTGTTCTGTGTGGGCTGGAAATCTGAGATTGCCTTTTGTTCTTTCGTCTTGACATTTTCCTGGGTTCCTCCCAACAAACTGGCAGGCACTTCCCACTTTGGCTACCTGTCCGTGATGTAGGGGAATGGGACCAGCACCTGGGTTTCTCTGACCCCAGGTTCCAAGGGAGGTAGCAGGGCAGGGGGCAGGCTTCTCCAGACCTATGAGCCACACTGAGGCTTCCCCCGTGGCCAGGGGTGCATGGTGGCTCAGCTCCTGCTTCTCTCAAACTGCATGTCTTAAACCAAGACTCCCCCACTGGTGTTAGGCACACATACATGTGTTTGTCTGATTTTCCCAGTGGCCACTGGCTACCTGCAGGAAGTAAGCCTTCTGATGGCAGAGGTGGGCACACGGGCAGATCTGGCTACATCTTCCTGCCCACGCTGGCTGCCTGAAGGAAGCAAGGGTTTCCAATGGAGGCCTGCAGGTGCATGGGGCATATCTGACTGTGTCCCCCTTCTTGTGCTGGTTGCCTGCCTGCAGGAAGCAAACCTTCTGATGGTGGCAGCAGCGTGAAGGGGTGGATCTGGCTGCGTCTACTTGCTGGCACTGGCTGCCCACAGGTTTTTAGGTTTTGAGTCTGTTGGAAGATCTTATCTCTTGAGTTTGTTGGATATGAGAAGATGTTGGTTGTTTGGCCTACTCTCTGGTTCTTTGGCACTGTGCCACCATATTTTCTGTGACCTTTAGTCAGTCATGGATTATCAGGACCAACAGCTGTTAAAGCAATTACATCAGTTTTGGCTATAGTGGTACCAATAGCATCAAACACAGCCTAGAAAATAACAAATTGAGCTAACCCTTAATTTGCAACTTTTAACTGTACGAACCAGATTTGTGATTATATAACAAAATGTAAAACCAAATAATTACATGCAATATATGTCTGTAATGTGTCAATTTTGCCCTCGGGTTAAAATTTAAAATTAAGGAGAAAATAGAGAAGTGGAAGAAGAGAAAGAGATTAGACGGTTGGAGAACGAAGAGGGATCAGGGCATCTTGGGAATACTGGTGCAGAAGACTGAAGAAAAAGAGAAATGGGAGAGATAAAAGAAAGGCCAGAACAGATCCACACCCATAAAGAGCTTAGGAACCACATTCACACTCATATAAAAACAATGAAAGAGAAAGAGAGAAGAAAAAAATGAAAAAGAAAAGAAAAAGGAAAGCAAGCAGTCCACTTCCAGAATTCTCTCTGGGTTCACTAGCAGACAGTCTGGAGACAGTCCCAAATCATTCCAGTCTATCCCAGCAAGCCAGTAGTTGTTTTTTGGCTGAGTAGTGAATAATCTCAGCAGGCTTGCCCCAAGACCAGACTCATTGGGCTTGCTGCAGTCCAAGCAGTTTCCACAGGTCTATGCCCAGCTGGGAGCTCTTGGAGGAAGCCAGCAGCAGTTCTGGGTTCTGAGCTCAGCTGGCCAGTCTCCAAAATGGCTCCCAGCTAATCAGTCTCTCCTTGTGGGAGGATTAAGTCCTCTGCACACACTGCCAGCCATGCAGTCCTCTATGTGCATGGCTCCTCTCCACTGCCTTGTCTCTCTGCAGAGGCCTCCAGGGTTGCCATCTGACACCGTCACTATGAGTATGTGTCCCCAGGTTCCAACAGCTCCTCTCAAGCACTGATTACCCTCTCAGGGTGAAGGTGCTATCGACTACTGCCTTCTTCCTTGAAGTCTTTCTTTTCACTCCAAGTGCAGCATTTTAAATCTTAAATTTTAACCCAGATATTATATTGCTAGAAAACAATGTTGAATATACACTTGCCAAAAAAATCATATTTGTAAAACTTTTTATTATAGCATTAGCTATAATGGATGGGTTAAGTTTCCTTTCTTGGGGATTGAGTAAATACATGATGATGCATCAGTATAACAGAATACTATGCAAGTGGTTAAAAAAATGGTGATAAATTGTCCAAGAGATTTTACAAGTTAAGAGTAACTAGGTACAGAATGGCATGATTTCATAAAAGTTTTTTTTTAAGAACATATAGATTTCTCTTCACATATATATGTAACATTATACCTTTTATTACTTGCAAAACACTTTCTAGAACATAAAACAATGACAGTAATAACTATGATTTATCAAATACTTGGTGTATGCCATTTTTGGTTTTGCTTTGCTTTGTTTTGTTTTGAGACAGAATCTTGATATGTGTGGTTCAGTCTGGCCTTGAACACTAGGTGTAGCCCAGGCTGGCCTCAAACTTAGCACAATCCTCCTGATTTAGCTTCCCTAGTACAGGAGTGTACCACCACACCTGGCTGCCAGTTTTGTTTTGAACATTTTACAATTTAATTCAACTTTCACCCACAATAACCCTGTGAGGGTAAATATTACTTTGCCCATTTAACATGGATGCTAAATAATTTGCTGGAGCCAGGTGTGGTGGCACATACCTGTAATTCCAGCACTTAGGAGGCTGAGGTAAGAGGGTTACCCTGAGTCGAGGCCAGCCTGATCTACATAGAGAGTTCAAGAACAGCCTAAACTAAATAGTAAGAAGACTGTCTTGGAAACAACAAAAAATAATAATTTTCTCAACATCACCCAGCCACTGAAGAAAAACAAAGATTACCTTTATTGAATAAAATGGGGACCATGAGGCAGAAGGAGGGCAATTCTTATTTTTCAGTTAATATACTTGTATACTCTGACATTTAATCTGCATGTGTTTTTAAAATAGTTCTTCAGTTTTATAATAGCACAATTTGTACTTGCTTTTTTGCAGTTACACCACCAAATTACCAGCCTCCTGGTTTTAAGGATGGTGATTGTGAAGGAGTCATATTTGAAGGGGAGCCTATGTACTTAAATGTGGGAGAAGTCCCAACACCTTTTCATACCTTTAAAGTAAAAGTGACCACTGAGAAAGAACGAATGGAAAATATCGATTCCTGTATACTGTTACCTAAACAATTAAAAACACCACTTCAGAAAATTCTGGTGGACAAAGATGATGTAGAAGATGAGCAGGAACATTATATAAGTGTGAGTCTATTTAAAGAGTTATAAAATAACTTTGTAACAAATGTTTAATTCTGAGGACCTTAATAACTCTTCTTAATATTTGTGTAAATACTACATTCTAATCATGAACTCAAGGTTGGAAAGGACCTTAAAGTCTAGACTCTTGGTTTTAAAACTTTTTACTTTCGTTGAAACAATATTATACTCAGAGTTTAAAAGCACAGCCATACTTACTGAAGCAAGGAATGGTCCTAGAAAGCTAGCCACAGTTTACCTACCCTCACAGTGGACCCTGAAGAAATCCAAAAGACTGTCGGGCGTAATTTGAGTACCACTGGTCTAGTACAGTTCTCCAACTAATGATGGAATCTGTTGTACACTGCCCTAACAAATGCTTGTTGAGGGGCTGGGGATATAACTCAGTGGCAAAGTGACTCTCAGGCAAGCAAAAGGTCCTGAGTTCAATTCCTGGTACCAAAATAAATAAATAAAATAAACTTTTAAAAAAATGCTTGTATAAGCCGGGCATGGTGGTGCACACCTGTATTCCCAGCACTTATATCTCTTGCTCAAGGCCAGTCTGAACTGCATAGCAAAACCCTGTCTCAAAGACAAAACAAAAAAATGCTTGTACAAGTTGTGCATGAATTTCCTCAGGTTCTGGAAAGTCACATTTCTGAAGCAGCCTGGAAGTTTCTAGAAGGCAGGAAAAATATCTTATTCAATTTATAATCCTGCTGTGTCTAGCACTTAGATTTAATTCGTAGTCTCATTATTAGTAAGTGGGTGAACAGAAGTTTGGTTCCCTCATTCATAGCAAATGTGAAAGTCATTGTTTTAATCTTTCAGCTTTAACATTATATCTCTTTAACCTCACTTTTTTGTTTTATCTTATTCTAAATCAGATAGTCTGTATAGAGAAGTTCACTATTCTGAACTAGGCTCTTTTTTACAAATAGAAAATTCAATATTCAGCCAATTCAGAGAAAACTTTTGCCTAAAATCTAAAGCATAGCCTTTATAAACAAATATAGCTGTGATTTTTTAAAATCAGAAATCGAACTCAGGACTTCATGCCTGGACTTTTGCCAGGCAGGTGCTGTACTACTCAGCTGTATCTCCAGCTTAGCTGGGAGGGGTTTTTTTGGTTTGTTTGTTTGTTTTTGTTTGTTTTTTTTTGTTTTTTTTTTTTGTTCTGCCCCATTCCCTAGCTGGGAGTTTTGTAGGATTGCTTTGTTTTATTTGTGGAGACAGAGTCTCACTATGTAGCCAGGCTAGTCTTGAACTCACAGTGATACTCTTGCCTCAGCCTCCCAAGTGCTGGGATTACAGGTGTGCACCACCACACCCAGCTTGTAACATTCTTTATTTGAATCTCCTTCACATACAAGTAACGTCACGAAGGCAATGATAAATTATAATTTAGATTTATATCTCTTGCTATTTCTACCCTACCATGCCTGAGCCTATCCATCATTAACTTCTGATGAGGAATGCAGCATAATCAGACTGTGTGCTAACACACACAAATTCCAGAACTATAAAAGTGGTAGTTTGTGGGTAGCGGATGTATCTCAGTGACACAGCACTTGCCCAAAATGTACTTGCCCCAGAGTTTGACTCCTAGCACTCCCAAAAAGTAGTGATAAAGAAGTAGTATCAAAAAAGGGGGGGGGCTGGGGATTTAGCTCAGCAGCATAAGCGCCTGCCTTGCAAGCAGGCAGTCGTGAGTTCAAGTTCGATCCCCGGTACCGATAAAAAGGAAAAAGACCAAAAAAAAAAAGAAGAAAAAGAAGTGGTAGCCAGATGTGAATTTGAGGCCAGCATTGGCTACATAGTGAATTCAAGATCAGCCTGAGCTATATATATAGTAAGACCCTGTCTCAGAAACAAACAAAAAATAAAGAAGTGATAGTTTGTTGTATTAACATGTCTAGACAATAGTAATATCTAAGGATTCTTAGAATTGTCCTGCATTTTAGAAAAAGTTGAATATTTTTATTATTTGTCTTTAAAATAACCCTACAAGGGAAGGAAAATAGATATTATATTTTATCTGAATAAATAAGTTCTGTCATGATAGTAATTCTAGGACTATTTTTAAGTCTGACAAGCATCAAATAATTGTAGTTTTATATTTAAGCTTCACATAAATTCATTCATAAATACTTCTACCTTTGATTTTTTTAAACGTCCATTTTTTGTTTTCTTAACCTAATTAGGATGATTTTGACTTTGAAACTAAAATGGAAGAACAGAAAAAAAATCCTGGAGCTTCTAAAATTGGAGGTAAGAAAAAGTCTACAAAAACATAGATTAACTACCAGTTCAGTTTTGTACCATTTTAACTTTTGTTTCCCCCTACAGAACCAAATTTCATTATTGAGGAAGATGAAATTATGAGGTGTAAAGAAAGTCCAAATTTTTCAACTTCTCATTTTCAGGTATAAACTTAATACCTCGATCTGACTTTGAACTTTTTTCTATGATTATTTAGTTTTTGGATTTTTTATTCTAGATCTTTCAGAATAAAATTAAGTATTTGGAATGTTTATTATCAACAAAACTGGCCGCTATATTTAGAAAAATTTTGAGCATATTATTGCAAATTTGTTTAATGATAACCTAAATACTATTCCTAGAATCTCAGAATTTTCGGGCTTAGTAGAATCTTACACAATTACTTACTCCACCCTGCTTCATATTTACAAATGTGGTTTATAATACATTTTTGTTGCCATGGAAGCGAATATTGTTTTGTTTTACATGTACAACACAATAAAATTATTGAAATAAGAGAGTGTAAACTTGGAAACAATAAATTGCTGATTGATTGACCACATTCCTCTGCCTGCCCCTTTCTCACATGGGAGTAAGCTGATGTTTGTATCTTTTTTTTTTCTAATCCATTTTATTTCAAGGAGAAAAAGAAGAAAAATAAAACTAAAAATTTCAAAACATGTCAATCAGGGAGCGACAGCAGTACTTACATTGCGCGTTGTCGTCCACAAATCATTTTCCCAGAGCACAAGACATCTGCATTCAGTTGTCCGAACAATACCAGCACAAACCTTTCTCTTCAGTGAACTGGGAGAAATCAGTAGTATAACTATCTTAACTTTTTTATGTACATATACATATACATACACATTGTATCTTCTAGAAGGGTAATTCCTAGTGATCATTTGTGTCTCAGTTCAGTGAGTAGTCAGCTGTGTACAGTGTCAGTTTTGGTGTCTTTACTTTTGTGCTTTTTTGTGACAATATGAAAACCAACTCAAAATTACTGGTTTTTATTAACTTAATATAAGAAGATCCTAAATTTTGTGTGATTTAATTTTTTGTGTGTTTTGAGACAGGATCTTGCTATGTAGCTCAGGCTGGTCCATTACATAGCCTAGGCTGGCCTTGAACTCATAGTGATCCTCCTGCCTCAGCCTTCTGAATGCTAAGATTACAGGGATGTCCCATCACACCCAGCTGTGTGATTTAATTTTAAACCCCATTTGTTACATTGTGGGAAAGTGTTACTATATGGTTTTATATATCTTTCCTAGGTTGAACAGTTAGTCAATAAAACATCTGAACTTGATGTATCTGAAAGCAAAACACGAAGTGGAAAAATTTTTCAGAATAAAATGGTAAATATCGCTTAGGTTTGTTTTCCATTATAACTTTATAATTACGTTCTGTATTGAGTTTATTTTAGTACTTCACTTATTGAACTAATAATTAAGTCCTATTACATATTAGGTACTTTACTAGGTGCTGAGGATATAATCTTTTAACACGTAGCTCTTGATCTTGACTAAAAGTTTGGTAACCAAAAGTGAACAAGCAGTTAATCAACAATTTATTTAAAAAGCTTTTGTGCCAGCTGTGGTGGCACACACCTGTAATCCCAGGACTTGTGAGGCTTAGGCAGGGGGATTGCTGCAAATTTGAGAACTACAAAGTGAGCTCAAGGCTAGCCTGAACTACATAGTGAGACCCTGTCTCAAAAAGACAAAAAAGTTTTTGCACAGCAAAAGAAATAATCAACAGAGTGAAGAGAGCACCCACAGAGTAGGAAAAAATTTTTTCTAGCTGTTCCTCAGAGGAATCGTATCTATAATACATTAAAGAACTCAAAACAGTTAGACCCAATCCAAAAATGGATATCTGGGATAAATACTTCTCAGATGAAGCACAGCAAATAAATACATGAAAAAATGTTCAATCTTAGTAGTCATTCAAGGAATTAAAATAATGCTGAGATTCCTTCTTACCCTAGAAAGAATGACTTATCAAGGAGTCAATCAATAACAAATGCTGGAGGGGCTTTGGAGAAAAAGGAATCTTTCTCCACTGTTGATGGGAGTGTGGACTGGTATAACCACTGTGGAAATCATTGTGGAGATTCCTTTAAAATATAGGGCTAGAAGTCCCATTTGATCCAGCTACCCCTTCTGGGTATCTTCTGGAAAGAATTAAAGGCACCACACCACAGTGATATATGCAAACTCATGTTTATAGTGGCACAGTTTGTAATAACTAAATCTTGGAAACAAACAGATGCCCATCAACTGATGAATGGATTTTTTTAAATGTGGTTTTTAATACAGTGAAGTACTTTTCAGCCATTTTTAAAGAGTGATAAATTTGAGCCACTTCTAGCTAAATGGATAGACCTTGAGAATCATACTCTGAAGTGATATAAATTGGGCACACATGTAAATATTGCATTATCTCTTTGCTGTAAGAAAATAAAAGTGTAAAATTTTTTAAAGAAAAAATGTATAATACAAATTGTGAAATATGAAGAAATTGTTCAAAAGGGAAGGGGAACTGTGGGGGAGGGAGGAAAGAAAAAAAGTATAAAATGGAAACAAAACTTTGTAAATGAGGGGAAGGGGGTTTGAAGGGAGGGGAAGGGAATGGGAAAAGAAGCAATCAAGATAAATCAACACAGGTACAAATTCCCTATGATGATTATGATCATTATGTCTAAAATGTTCCAGTAACCTTTTAAAAAGCAGTGACATGGCACAAATTAAAGAATAATTTAGTGGATGTGTATTAGAGGAGTGCACAAAAAGCTTTGAGAAGAGAGAATATTTATAGATTCTTGAACACATTTCCTAGAATAACAGAATATTGTCTTCTTGATTATTTTAATAAGACATTACAAATTAATTTTTTTTGTCTTTTTCCTTTTTATTGGTACCAGGGATCAAACTCACTACTGCCTGCCTGCAAGGCAGGCACCTATGCCACTGAGCTAAATCCCCAGCCCCACAAATTAATTTTTTATATATATCATGCATAAAGTGAATTTCATGTTCTTAAGTAAAAATTACATTAGTTTTTGATATTATACTACATAGAAATTCATGTTTTAGACTTTTTAAGTTCTCTTAAAGGTTCAGGGGTGAATAAACAGCATTAAGAAACCAGTATCTCACTCTGTCAGTGATATACTAAAACATTTCTTTCCAAATCTTCATTCAATAACATCATGTTGATAGGTTGAAATTGGACATGGTACTCACAAGACAGAAATCAACAAATGCTTTGGGGTATGTTTCTCTCACAGAACTGGTTGTGAAACATTTATCAGAATGCTGCTTATTATAATGCCATTTTTGGTCTTTTTCTCCTTACAATCTCTGGGTAGTTCGAACTGGCAGAAAGTAGCATTTAGATTAGTATAATAGTAAAAGCAAGTAGTAAATAAACATAAAGAATTACTGTTTCTAACAGTAAAAAGTTCTTTTTAGCTAGCTTCCAATAGGGCGAGTTTTCTTTACTGGGATATAG